>NC_072440.2:5012500-6262500 GCF_028878055.3 Symphalangus syndactylus
ACTACTACTCTCTTAACGCTCCAAATGTTCAGTTGCATTTTCTACAGAAAGAGTGTTCAGATCTGCTCAATCAAAAGTATGTTTAAACTCTGTTAGCTGAATGCACAGATCAGAAAGAAGTTTCACAGAATGATTCTGTGTAGTTTATATTTGGAGACATTCCTTTTTCCACTATTAACCTCTTAGCGCTCCGAATCTCCACTTGCATTTTCTACAGAAAGAGTGTTTCAGAACGGCTCAATCAAAACTAAGGTTCAACTCTTTTAGTTGAACAAACAGAACAGAAAGAAGTTTCAAACAATTCTTCTGTTTATTTTTTATTTGTAGACATTCTTTTTCCCAATATAGGCCTCTTAGCGCTCAGAATGTCCAATTACAGTTTCTACAGAAAGAGTGTTTCAGAACGGCTGAATCAAAAGTAAGGTTCAACTCTGTTAGTTGAATGCAAAGAACAGAAAGAAGTTTCATACAATGCTTCTGTGTAGTTTATATTTGAACATATTCTTTTTTCCACTATTACCCACTTAGCGCTACGAATGTCCAGTTGCATTTTCTACAGACAGAGTGTTTCAAAACTGCTCAATCAAAAGTATGGTTTAACTCTGTTAGCTGAATGCTCAGATCAGAAAGAAGTGTCACAGAATGCTTCTGTGTAGTTTATATTTGAATATATTCCTTTTTCCACTACTACGCTCTTAGCGCTCCAAATGTCCAGTTGCATTTTCTACAGAAAGAGTGTTCAGATCTGCTCAATCAAAAGTATGGTTTAACTCTGTTAGCTGAATGCACAGATCAGAAAGAAGTTTCACAGAATGATTCTGTCTAGTTTATATTTGGAGACATTCCTTTTTCCACTATTACCCTATTAGCGCTCCGAATCTCCACTTGCATTTTCTACAGAAAGAGTTTTTCAGAACGGCTCAATCAAAACTAAGGTTCAACTCTTTTAGTTGAACAAACAGAACAGAAAGAAGTTTCACACAATTCTTCTGTGTAGTTTTCATTTGTAGACATTATTTTTCCCAATATAGGCCTCTTAGCCCTCAGAATGTCCAATTGCAGTTTCTACAGAAAGAGTGTTTCAGAACGGCTCAATCAAAAGTAAGGTTCAACTCTGTTAGTTGAATGCACAGAACAGAAAGAAGTTTCATACAATGCTTCTGTGTAGTTTATATTTGAACATATTCTTTTTTCCACTATTACCCACTTAGCGCTACGAATGTCCAGTTGCATTTTCTACAGACAGAGTGTTTCAAAACTGCTCAATCAAAAGTATGGTTTAACTCTGTTAGCTGAATGCTCAGATCAGAAAGAAGTTTCACAGAATGCTTCTGTGTAGTTTATATTTGAATATATTCCTTTTTCCACTACTACGCTCTTAGCGCTCCAAATGTCCAGTTGCATTTTCTACAGAAAGAGTGTTCAGATCTGCTCAATCAAAAGTATGGTTTAACTCTGTTAGCTGAATGCACAGATCAGAAAGAAGTTTCACCGAATGATTCTGTGTAGTTTATATTTGAAGACATTTCTTTTTCCACTATTACCCTCTTAGCACTCCGAATCTCCACTTGCATTTTCTGCAAAAAGAGTGTTTCATAACTGCTCAATCAAAAATATGTTTTATCTCTGTTAACTGAATTTACAGATCAGAAATAAGTTTCACAGAATGCATCTGTGTAGTTTTTATTTGAAGATATTCTTTTTCCCAATGTAGGCCTCTTAGCACTTAGCATGTCCAATTGCAGTTTCTACAGAAAGAGTGTTTCAGAACGGCTCAATCAAAAGTAAGGTTCAACCCTGTTAGTTGAATGCACAGAACAGAAAGAATTTTCACAGAATGCTACTGTGTAGTTTATATTTGAATATATTCCTTTTTCCACTATTAGCCTCTTAGCGCTCCGAATGTCCACTTGCATTTTCTACAGAAAGAGTGTTCAGAACTGCGCAATCAAAAGTATGGTTTAACTCTGTTAGCTTAATGAATATATCAGAAATAAGTTTCACACAATGCTTCTGTGTAGTTTTTATTTGAAGATATTATTTTTCCCAATAGAGGGCTCTTAGCGCTCAGAATGTCCAATTGCAGTTTCTACAGAAAGAGTGTTTAAGAAAGGCTCAATCAAAAGTAAGGTTCAACTCTGTTAGTTGAATGCACAGAACAGAAAGATGTTTCATACGATGCTTCTGTGTAGTTTATATTTGAACATACTCTTTTTTCCACTATTACCCACTTAGCGCTACGAATGTCCAGTTGCATTTTCTACAGACAGAGTGTTTCAAAACTGCTCAATCAAAAGTATGGTTTAACTCTGTTAGCTGAATGCTCAGATCAGAAAGAAGTTTCACAGAATGCTTCTGTGTAGTTAATATTTGAATATATTCCTTTCTCCACTACTACTCTCTTAGCGCTCCAAATGTCCAGTTGCATTTTCTACAGAAAGAGTGTTCAGATCTGCTCAATCAAAAGTATGGTTTAAATCTGTTAGCTGAATGCACAGATCAGAAAGAAGTTTCACAGAATATTCTGTGTAGTTCATATTTGGAGACATTCCTTTTTCCACTATTACCCCCTTAGCGCTCCGAATCTCCACTTGCATTTTCTACAGAAAGAGTGTTTCAGAACGGCTCAATCAAAACTAAGGTTCAACTCTTTTAGTTGAACAAACAGAACAGAAAGAAGTTTCACACAATTCTTCTGTGTAGTTTTTATTTGTAGTCATTCTTTTTCCCAATATAGGCCTCTTAGCGCTCAGAATGTCCAATTGCAGTTTTTACAGAAAGAGTGTTTCAGAACGGCTCAATCAAAAGTGAGGTTCAATTCTGTTAGTTGAATGCACAGAACAGAAAGAAGTTTCATACAATGCTTCTGTGTAGTTTATATTTGAACATATTCTTTTTTCCACTATTACCCACTTAGCGCTACGAATGTCCAGTTGCATTTTCTACAGACACAGTGTTTCAAAACTGCTCAATCAAAAGTATGGTTTAACTCTGTTAGCTGAATGCTCAGATCAGAAAGAAGTTTCACAGAATGCTTCTGTGTAGTTTATATTTGAATATATTCTTTTTCCACTACTACGCTCTTAGCGCTCCAAATGTCCAGTTGCATTTTCTACAGAAAGAGTGTTCAGATCTGCTCAATCAAAAGTATGGTTTAACTCTGTTAGCTGAATGCACAGATCAGAAAGAAGTTTCACCGAATGATTCTGTGTAGTTTATATTTGAAGACATTCCTTTTTCCACTGTTACCCTCTTAGCGCTCCGAATCTCCACTTGCATTTTCTACAAAAAGAGTGTTTCATAACTGCTCAATCAAAAATATGTTTTATCTCCGTTAACTGAATTTACAGATCAGTAATAAGTTTCACAGAATGCATCTGTGTAGTTTTTATTTGAAGATATTCTTTATCCCAATGTAGGCCTCTTAGCGCTTAGCATGTCCAATTGCAGTTTCTACAGAAAGAGTGTTTCAGAACGGCTCAATCAAAAGTAAGGTTCAAATCTGTTAGTTGAATGCACAGAACAGAAACAATTTTCACAGAATGCTACTGTGTAGTTTATATTTGAATATATTCCTTTTTCCACTATTACCCTCTTAGCGCTCCGAATGTCCACTTGCATTTTCTACAGAAAGAGTGTTCAGAACTGCGCAATCAAAAGTATGGTTTAACTCTGTTAGCTTAATGAACATATCAGAAATAAGTTTCACACAATGCTTCTGTGTAGTTTTTATTTGAAGATATTATTTTTCCCAATAGAGGCCTCTTAGCACTCAGAATGTCCAATTGCAGTTTCTACAGAAAGAGTGTTTCAGAAAGGCTCAATCAAAAGTAAGGTTCAACTCTGTTAGTTGAATGCACAGAACAGAAAGAAGTTTCATACAATGCGTCTGTGTAGTTTATATTTGAACATATTCTTTTTTCCACTATTACCCACTTAGCGCTACGAATGTCCAGTTGCATTTTCTACAGACAGAGTGTTTCAAAACTGCTCAATCAAAAGTATGGTTTAACTCTGTTAGCTGAATGCTCAGATCAGAAAAATGGTTCACAGAATGCTTCTGTGTAGTTTATATTTGAATATATTCCTTTTTCCACTAATACTCTCTTAACGCTCCAAATGTTCAGTTGCATTTTCTACAGAAAGAGTGTTCAGATCTGCTCAATCAAAAGTATGTTTAAACTCTGTTAGCTGAATGCACAGATCAGAAAGAAGTTTCACAGAATGATTCTGTGTAGTTTATATTTGGAGACATTCCTTTTTCCACTATTAACCTCTTAGCGCTCCGAATCTCCACTTGCATTTTCTACAGAAAGAGTGTTTCAGAACGGCTCAATCAAAACTAAGGTTCAACTCTTTTAGTTGAACAAACAGAACAGAAAGAAGTTTCAAACAATTCTTCTGTTTATTTTTTATTTGTAGACATTCTTTATCCCAATATAGGCCTCTTAGCGCTCAGAATGTCCAATTACAGTTTCTACAGAAAGAGTGTTTCAGAACGGCTGAATCAAAAGTAAGGTTCAACTCTGTTAGTTGAATGCAAAGAACAGAAAGAAGTTTCATACAATGCTTCTGTGTAGTTTATATTTGAACATATTCTTTTTTCCACTATTACCCACTTAGCGCTACGAATGTCCAGTTGCATTTTCTACAGACAGAGTGTTTCAAAACTGCTCAATCAAAAGTATGGTTTAACTCTGTTAGCTGAATGCTCAGATCAGAAAGAAGTGTCACAGAATGCTTCTGTGTAGTTTATATTTGAATATATTTCTTTTTCCACTACTACGCTCTTAGCGCTCCAAATGTCCAGTTGCATTTTCTACAGAAAGAGTGTTCAGATCTGCTCAATCAAAAGTATGGTTTAACTCTGTTAGCTGAATGCACAGATCAGAAAGAAGTTTCACAGAATGATTCTGTCTAGTTTATATTTGGAGACATTCCTTTTTCCACTATTACCCTATTAGCGCTCCGAATCTCCACTTGCATTTTCTACAGAAAGAGTTTTTCAGAACGGCTCAATCAAAACTAAGGTTCAACTCTTTTAGTTGAACAAACAGAACAGAAAGAAGTTTCACACAATTCTTCTGTGTAGTTTTCATTTGTAGACATTATTTTTCCCAATATAGGCCTCTTAGCCCTCAGAATGTCCAATTGCAGTTTCTACAGAAAGAGTGTTTCAGAACGGCTCAATCAAAAGTAAGGTTCAACTCTGTTAGTTGAATGCACAGAACAGAAAGAAGTTTCATACAATGCTTCTGTGTAGTTTATATTTGAACATATTCTTTTTTCCACTATTACCCACTTAGCGCTACGAATGTCCAGTTGCATTTTCTACAGACAGAGTGTTTCAAAACTGCTCAATCAAAAGTATGGTTTAACTCTGTTAGCTGAATGCTCAGATCAGAAAGAAGTTTCACAGAATGCTTCTGTGTAGTTTATATTTGAATATATTCCTTTTTCCACTACTACGCTCTTAGCGCTCCAAATGTCCAGTTGCATTTTCTACAGAAAGAGTGTTCAGATCTGCTCAATCAAAAGTATGGTTTAACTCTGTTAGCTGAATGCACAGATCAGAAAGAAGTTTCACCGAATGATTCTGTGTAGTTTATATTTGAAGACATTTCTTTTTCCACTATTACCCTCTTAGCACTCCGAATCTCCACTTGCATTTTCTGCAAAAAGAGTGTTTCATAACTGCTCAATCAAAAATATGTTTTATCTCTGTTAACTGAATTTACAGATCAGAAATAAGTTTCACAGAATGCATCTGTGTAGTTTTTATTTGAAGATATTCTTTTTCCCAATGTAGGCCTCTTAGCACTTAGCATGTCCAATTGCAGTTTCTACAGAAAGAGTGTTTCAGAACGGCTCAATCAAAAGTAAGGTTCAACCCTGTTAGTTGAATGCACAGAACAGAAAGAATTTTCACAGAATGCTACTGTGTAGTTTATATTTGAATATATTCCTTTTTCCACTATTAGCCTCTTAGCGCTCCGAATGTCCACTTGCATTTTCTACAGAAAGAGTGTTCAGAACTGCGCAATCAAAAGTATGGTTTAACTCTGTTAGCTTAATGAATATATCAGAAATAAGTTTCACACAATGCTTCTGTGTAGTTTTTATTTGAAGATATTATTTTTCCCAATAGAGGGCTCTTAGCGCTCAGAATGTCCAATTGCAGTTTCTACAGAAAGAGTGTTTCAGAAAGGCTCAATCAAAAGTAAGGTTCAACTCTGTTAGTTGAATGCACAGAACAGAAAGATGTTTCATACGATGCTTCTGTGTAGTTTATATTTGAACATACTCTTTTTTCCACTATTACCCACTTAGCGCTACGAATGTCCAGTTGCATTTTCTACAGACAGAGTGTTTCAAAACTGCTCAATCAAAAGTATGGTTTAACTCTGTTAGCTGAATGCTCAGATCAGAAAGAAGTTTCACAGAATGCTTCTGTGTAGTTAATATTTGAATATATTCCTTTCTCCACTACTACTCTCTTAGCGCTCCAAATGTCCAGTTGCATTTTCTACAGAAAGAGTGTTCAGATCTGCTCAATCAAAAGTATGGTTTAAATCTGTTAGCTGAATGCACAGATCAGAAAGAACTTTCACAGAATATTCTGTGTAGTTCATATTTGGAGACATTCCTTTTTCCACTATTACCCCCTTAGCGCTCCGAATCTCCACTTGCATTTTCTACAGAAAGAGTGTTTCAGAACGGCTCAATCAAAACTAAGGTTCAACTCTTTTAGTTGAACAAACAGAACAGAAAGAAGTTTCACACAATTCTTCTGTGTAGTTTTTATTTGTAGTCATTCTTTTTCCCAATATAGGCCTCTTAGCGCTCAGAATGTCCAATTGCAGTTTTTACAGAAAGAGTGTTTCAGAACGGCTCAATCAAAAGTGAGGTTCAACTCTGTTAGTTGAATGCACAGAACAGAAAGAAGTTTCATACAATGCTTCTGTGTAGTTTATATTTGAACATATTCTTTTTTCCACTATTACCCACTTAGCGCTACGAATGTCCAGTTGCATTTTCTACAGACAGAGTGTTTCAAAACTGCTCAATCAAAAGTATGGTTTAACTCTGTTAGCTGAATGCTCAGATCAGAAAGAAGTTTCACAGAATGCTTCTGTGTAGTTTATATTTGAATATATTCCTTTTTCCACTACTACGCTCTTAGCGCTCCAAATGTCCAGTTGCATTTTCAACAGAAAGAATGTTCAGATCTGCTCAATCAAAAGTATGGTTTAACTCTGTTAGCTGAATGCACAGATCAGAAAGAAGTTTCACCGAATGATTCTGTGTAGTTTATATTTGAAGACATTCCTTTTTCCACTATTACCCTCTTAGCGCTCCGAATCTCCACTTGCATTTTCTACAAAAAGAGTGTTTCATAACTGCTCAATCAAAAATATGTTTTATCTCTGTTAACTGAATTTACAGATCAGAAATAAGTTTCACAGAATGCATCTGTGTAGTTTTTATTTGAAGATATTCTTTTTCCCAATGTAGGCCTCATAGCGCTTAGCATGTCCAATTGCAGTTTCTACAGAAAGAGTGTTTCAGAACGGCTCAATCAAAAGTAAGGTTCAACTCTGTTAGTTGAATGCACAGAACAGAAAGAATTTTCACAGAATGCTACTGTGTAGTTTATATTTGAATATATTCCTTTTTCCACTATTACCCTCTTAGCGCTCCGAATGTCCACTTGCATTTTCTACAGAAAGAGTGTTCAGAACTGCGCAATCAAAAGTATGGTTTAACTCTGTTAGCTTAATGAACATATCAGAAATAAGTTTCACACAATGCTTCTGTGTAGTTTTTATTTGAAGATATTATTTTTCCCAATAGAGGCCTCTTAGCGCTCAGAATGTCCAATTGCAGTTTCTACAGAAAGAGTGTTTCACAAAGGCTCAATCAAAAGTAAGGTTCAACTCTGTTAGTTGAATGCACAGAACAGAAAGAAGTTTCATTCAATGCTTCTGTGTAGTTTATATTTGAACATATTCTTTTTTCCACTATTACCCACTTAGCGCTTCGAATGTCCAGTTGCATTTTCTACAGACAGAGTGTTTCAAAACTGCTCAATCAAAAGTATGGTTTAACTCTGTTAGCTGAATGCTCAGATCAGAAAGAAGTTTCACAGAATGCTTCTGTGTAGTTTATATTTGAATATATTCCTTTTTCCACTACTACGCTCTTAGCGCTCCAAATGTCCAGTTGCATTTTCAACAGAAAGAGTGTTCAGATCTGCTCAATCAAAAGTGTGGTTTAACTCTGTTAACTGAATGCACAGATCAGAAAGAAGTTTCACCGAATGATTCTGTGTAGTTTATATTTGAAGACATTCCTTTTTCCACTATTACCCTCTTAGCGCTCCGAATCTCCACTTACATTTTCTACAAAAAGAGTGTTTCATAACTGCTCAATCAAAAATATGTTTTATCTCTGTTAACTGAATTTACAGATCAGAAATAAGTTTCACAGAATGCATCTGTGTAGTTTTTATTTGAAGATATTCTTTTTCCCAATGTAGGCCTCTTAGCGCTTAGCATGTCCAATTGCAGTTTCTACAGAAAGAGTGTTTCAGAACGGCTCAATCAAAAGTAAGGTTCAACTCTGTTAGTTGAATGCACAGAACAGAAAGAATTTTCACAGAATGCTACTGTGTAGTTTGTATTTGAATATATTCCTTTTTCCACTATTACCCTCTTAGCGCTCCGAATGTCCACTTGCATTTTCTACAGAAAGAGTGTTCAGAACTGCGCAATCAAAAGTATGGTTTAACTCTGTTAGCTTAATGAACATATCAGAAATAAGTTTCACACAATGCTTCTGTGTAGTTTTTATTTGAAGATATTATTTTTCCCAATATAGGCCTCTTCGCGCTCAGAATGTCCAATTGCAGTTTCTACAGAAAGAGTGTTTCAGAAAGGCTCAATCAAAAGTAAGGTTCAACTCTGTTAGTTGAATGCACAGAACAGAAAGAAGTTTCATACAATGCTTCTGTGTAGTTTATATTTGAACATATTCTTTTTTCCACTATTACCCACTTAGCGCTACGAATGTCCAGTTGCATTTTCTACAGACAGTGTGTTTCAAAACTGCTCAATCAAAAGTATGGTTTAACTCTGTTAGCTGAATGCTGAGATCAGAAAGAAGTTTCACAGAATGATTCTGTGTAGTTTATATTTGAATATATTCCTTTTTCCACTACTACTCTCTTAGCGCTCCAAATGTCCAGTTGAATTTTCTACAGAAAGAGTGTTCAGATCTGCTCAATCAAAAGTATGGTTTAACTCTGTTAGCTGAATGCACAGATCAGAAAGAAGTTTCACAGAATGATTCTGTGTAGTTTAATTTGGAGACATTCCTTTTTCCACTATTACCCTCTTAGCGCTCCGAATCTCCACTTGCATTTTCTACAGAAAGAGTGTTTCAGAACGGCTCAATCAAAACTAAGGTTCAACTCTTTTAGTTGAACAAACAGAACAGAAAGAAGTTTCACACAATTCTTCTGTGTAGTTTTTATTTGTAGACATTCTTTTTCCCAATATAGGCCTCTTAGCGCTCAGAATGTCCAATTGCAGTTTCTACAGAAAGTGTGTTTCAGAATGGCTCAATCAAAAGTAAGGTTCAACTCTGTTAGTTGAATGCACAGAACAGAAAGAAGTTTCATACAATGCTTCTGTGTAGTTTATATTTGAACATATTCTTTTTTCCACTATTACCCACTTAGCGCTTCGAATGTCCAGTTGCATTTTCTACAGACAGAGTGTTTCAAAACTGCTCAATCAAAAGTATGGTTTAACTCTGTTAGCTGAATGCTCAGATCAGAAAGAAGTTTCACAGAATGCTTCTGTGTAGTTTATATTTGAATATATTACTTTTTCCACTACTACGCTCTTAGCGCTCCAAATGTCCAGTTGCATTTTCAACAGAAAGAGTGTTCAGATCTGCTCAATCAAAAGTATGGTTTAACTCTGTTAGCTGAATGCACAGATCATAAAGAAGTTTCACCGAATGATTCTGTGTAGTTTATATTTGAAGACATTCCTTTTTCCACTATTACCCTCTTAGCGCTCCGAATCTCCACTTGCATTTTCTACAAAAAGAGTGTTTCATAACTGCTCAATCAAAAATATGTTTTATCTCTGTTAACTGAATTTACAGATCAGAAATAAGTTTCACAGAATGCATCTGTGTAGTTTTTATTTGAAGATATTCTTTTTCCCAATGTAGGCCTCTTAGCGCTTAGCATGTCCAATTGCAGTTTCTACAGAAAGAGTGTTTCAGAACGGCTCAATCAAAAGTAAGGTTCAACTCTGTTAGTTGAATGCACAGAACAGAAAGAATTTTCACAGAATGCTACTGTGTAGTTTATATTTGAATATATTCCTTTTTCCATTATTACCCTCTTAGCGCTCCGAATGTCCACTTGCATTTTCTACAGAAAGAGTGTTCAGAACTGCGCAATCAAAAGTATGGTTTAACTCTGTTAGCTTAATGAACATATCAGAAATAAGTTTCACACAATGCTTCTGTGTAGTTTTTATTTGAAGATATTATTTTTCCCAATAGTGGCCTCTTAGCGCTCAGAATGTCCAATTGCATTTTCTACAGAAAGAGTGTTTCAGAAAGGCTCAATCAAAAGTAAGGTTCAACTCTGTTAGTTGAATGCACAGAACAGAAAGAAGTTTCATACAATGCTTCTGTGTAGTTTATATTTGAACAAATTCTTTTTTCCACTATTACCCACTTAGCGCTACGAATGTCCAGTTGCATTTTCTACAGACAGAGTGTTTCAAAACTGCTCAATCAAAAGTATGGTTTAACTCTGTTAGCTGAATGCTCAGATCAGAAAGAAGATTCACAGAATGCTTCTGTGTAGTTTATATTTGAATATATTCCCTTTTCCACTACTACTCTCTTAGCGCTCCAAATGTCCATTTGCATTTTCTACAGAAAGAGTGTTCAGATCTGCTCAATCAAAAGTATGCTTTAACTCTGTTAGCTGAATGCACAGATCAGAAAGAAGTTTCACAGAATGATTCTGTGTAGTTTATATTTGGAGACATTCCTTTTTCCACTATTACCCTCTTAGCGCTCCGAATCTCCACTTGCATTTTCTACAGAAAGACTGTTACAGAACGGCTCAATCAAAACTAAGGTTCAACTCTTTTAGTTGAACAAAAGGAACAGGAAGAAGTTTCACACAATTCTTCTGTGTAGTTTTTATTTGTAGACATTCTTTTTCCCAATATAGGCCTCTTAGCGCTCAGAATGTCCAATTGCAGTTTCTACAGAAAGTGTGTTTCAGAACGGCTCAATCAAAAGTAAGGTTCAACTCTGTCAGTTGAATGCACAGAACAGAAAGAAGTTTCATACAATGCTTCTGTGTAGTTTATATTTGAACTTATTCTTTTTTCCACTATTACCCACTTAGCGCTACGAATGTCCAGTTGCATTTTCTACAGACAGAGTGTTTCAAAACTGCTCAATCAAAAGTATGGTTTAACTCTGTTAGCTGAATGCTCAGATCAGAAAGAAGTTTCACAGAATGCTTCTGTGTAGTTTATATTTGAATATATTCCTTTTTCCACTACTACGCTCTTAGCGCTCCAAATGTCCAGTTGCATTTTCAACAGAAAGAGTGTTCAGATCTGCTCAATCAAAAGTATGGTTTAACTCTGTTAGGTGAATGCACAGATCAGAAAGAAGTTTCACCGAATGATTCTCTGTAGTTAATATTTGAAGACATTCCTTTTTCCACTATTACCCTCTTAGCGCTCCGAATCTCCACTTGCATTTTCTACAAAAAGAGTGTTTCATAACTGCTCAATCAAAAATATGTTTTATCTCTGTTAACTGAATTTACAGATCAGAAATAAGTTTCACAGAATGCATCTGTGTAGTTTTTATTTGAAGATATTCTTTTTCCCAATGTAGGCCTCTTAGCGCTTAGTATGTCCAATTGCAGTTTGTACAGAAAGAGTGTTTCAGAACGGCTCAATCAAAAGTAAGGTTCAACTCTGTTAGTTGAATGCACAGAACAGAAAGAAATTTCACAGAATGCTACTGTGTAGTTTATATTTGAATATATTCCTTTTTCCATTATTACCCTCTTAGCGCTCCGAATGTCCACTTGCATTTTCTACAGAAAGAGTGTTCAGAACTGCGCAATCAAAAGTATGGTTTAACTCTGTTAGCTTAATGAACATATCAGAAATAAGTTTCACACAATGCTTCTGTGTAGTTTTTATTTGAAGATATTATTTTTCCCAATAGAGGCCTCTTAGCGCTCAGAATGTCCAATTGCAGTTTCTACAGAAAGAGTGTTTCAGAAAGGCTCAATCAAAAGTAAGGTTCAACTCTGTTAGTTTAATGCACAGAACAGAAAGAAGTTTCATACAATGCTTCTGTGTAGTTTATATTTGAACATATTCTTTTTTCCACTATTACCCACTTAGCGCTACGAATGTCCAGTTGCATTTTCTACAGACAGAGTGTTTCAAAACTGCTCAATCAAAAGTATGGTTTAACTCTGTTAGCTGAATGCTCAGATCAGAAAGAAGTTTCACAGAATGCTTCTGTGTAGTTTATATTTGAATATATTCCCTTTTCCACTACTACTCTCTTAGCGCTCCAAATGTCCAGTTGCATTTTCTACAGAAAGAGTGTTCAGATCTGCTCAATCAAAAGTATGGTTTAACTCTGTTAGCTGAATGCACAGATCAGAAAGAAGTTTCACAGAATGATTCTGTGTAGTTTATATTTGGAGACATTCCTTTTTCCACTATTACCATCTTAGCGCTCCGAATCTCCACTTGCATTTTCTACAGAAAGACTGTTACAGAACGGCTCAATCAAAACTAAGGTTCAAATCTTTTAGTTGAACAAACAGAACAGAAAGAAGTTTCACACAATTCTTCTGTGTAGTTTTTATTTGTAGACATTCTTTTTCCCAATATAGGCCTCTTAGCGCTCAGAATGTCCAATTGCAGTTTCTACAGAAAGTGTGTTTCAGAACGGCTCAATCAAAAGTAAGGTTCAACTCTGTTAGTTGAATGCACAGAACAGAAAGAAGTTTCATACAATGCTTCTGTGTAGTTTATATTTGAACTTATACTTTTTTCCACTATTACCCACTTAGCGCTACGAATGTCCAGTTGCATTTTCTACAGACAGAGTGTTTCAAAACTGCTCAATCAAAAGTATGGATTAACTATGTTAGCTGAATGCTCAGATCTGAAAGAAGTTTCACAGAATGCTTCTGTGTAGTTTATATTTGAATATATTCCTTTTTCCACTAATACTCTCTTAGCGCTCCAAATGTCCAGTTGCATTTTCTACAGAAAGAGTGTTCAGATCTGCTCAATCAAAAGTATGGTTTAACTCTGTTAGCTGAATGCACAGATCAGAAAGAATTTTCACAGAATGATTCTGTGTAGTTTATATTTGGAGACATTCCTTTTTCCACTATTACCCTCTTAGCGCTCCGAATCTCCACTTGCATTTTCCACAGAAAGACTGTTACAGAACGGCTCAATCAAAACTAAGGTTCAACTCTTTTAGTTGAACAAACCGAACAGAAAAAAGTTTCACACAATTCTTCTGTGTAGTTTTTATTTGTAGACATTCTTTTTCCCAATATAGGCCTCTTAGCGCTCAGAATGTCCAATTGCAGTTTCTACAGAAAGTGTGTTTCAGAACGGCTCAATCAAAAGTAAGGTTCAACTCTGTTAGTTGAATGCACAGAACAGAAAGAAGTTTCATACAATGCTTCTGTGTAGTTTATATTTGAACTTATTCTTTTTTCCACTATTACCCACTTAGCGCTACGAATGTCCAGTTGCATTTTCTACAGACAGAGTGTTTCAAAACTGCTCAATCAAAAGTATGGTTTAACTCTGTTAGCTGAATGCTCAGATCAGAAAGAAGTTTCACAGAATGCTTCTGTGTAGTTTATATTTGAATATATTCCTTTTTCCACTACTACGCTCTTAGCGCTCCAAATGTCCAGTTGCATTTTCAACAGAAAGAGTGTTCAGATCTGCTCAATCAAAAGTATGGTTTAACTCTGTTAGCTGAATGCACAGATCAGAAAGAAGTTTCACCGAATGATTCTGTGTAGTTTATATTTGAAGACATTCCTTTTTCCACTATTACCCTCTTAGCGCTCCGAATCTCCACTTGCATTTTCTACAAAAAGAGTGTTTCATAACTGCTCAATCAAAAATATGTTTTATCTCTGTTAACTGAATTTACAGATCAGAAATAAGTTCCACAGAATGCATCTGTGTAGTTTTTATTTGAAGATATTCTTTTCCCAATGTAGGCCTCTTAGCGCTTAGCATGTCCAATTGCAGTTTGTACAGAAAGAGTGTTTGAGAACGGCTCAATCAAAAGTAAGGTTCAACTCTGTTAGTTGAATGCACAGATCAGAAAGAATTTTCACAGAATGCTACTGTGTAGTTTATATTTGAATATATTCCTTTTTCCACTATTACCCTCTTAGCGCTCCGAATGTCCACTTGCATTTTCTACAGAAAGAGTGTTCAGAACTGCGCAATCAAAAGTATGGTTTAACTCTGTTAGCTTAATGAACATATCAGAAATAAGTTTCACACAATGCTTCTGTGTAGTTTTTATTTGAAGATATTATTTTTCCCAATAGAGGCCTCTTAGCGCTCAGAATGTCCAATTGCAGTTTCTACAGAAAGAGTGTTTCAGAAAGGCTCAATCAAAAGTAAGGTTCAACTCTGTTAGTTGAATGCACAGAACAGAAAGAAGTTTCATACAATGCTTCTGTGTAGTTTATATTTGAACATATTCTTTATTCCACTATTACCCACTTAGCGCTACGAATGTCCAGTTGCATTTTCTACAGACAGAGTGTTTCAAAACTGCTCAATCAAAAGTGTGGTTTAACTCTGTTAGCTGAATGCTCAGATCAGAAAGAAGTTTCACAGAATGCTTCTGTGTAGTTTATATTTGAATATATTCCTTTTTCCACTACTACTCTCTTAGCGCTCCAAATGACCAGTTGCATTTTCTACAGAAAGAGTGTTCAGATCTGCTCAATCAAAAGTATGGTTTAACTCTGTTAGCTGAATGCACAGATCAGAAAGAAGTTTCACAGAATGATTCTGTGTAGTTTATATTTGGAGACATTCCTTTTTCCACTATTACCCTCTTAGTGCTCCGAATCTCCACTTGCATTTTCTACAGAAAGAGTGTTTCAGAACGGCTCAATCAAAACTAAGGTTCAACTCTTTTAGTTGAACAAACAGAACAGAAAGAAGTTTCACACAATGCTTCTGTGTAGTTTTTATTTGAAGATATTATTTTTCCCATTACAGGCCTCTTAGGTCTCAGAATGTCCAATTGCAGTTTCTACAGAAAGAGTGTTTCAGAAAGGCTCAATCAAAAGTAAGGTTCAACTCTGTTAGTTGAATGCACAGAACAGAAAGAAGTTTCATACAATGCTTCTGTGTAGTTTATATTTGAACATACTCTTTTTTCCACTATTACCCACTTAGCGCTACGAGTGTCCAGTTGCATTTTCTACAGACAGAGTGTTTCAAAACTGCTCAATCAAAAGTATGGTTTAACTCTGTTGGCTGAATGCTCAGATCAGAAAGAAGTTTCACAGAATGCTTCTGTGTAGTTTATATTTGAATATATTCCTTTTTCCACTACTACTCTCTTAGCGCTCCAAATGTCCAGTTGCATTTTCTACAGAAAGATTGTTCTGATCTGCTCAATCAAAAGTATGGTTTAACTCTGTTTGCTGAATGCACAGATCAGAAAGAAGTTTCACAGAATGATTCTGTGTAGTTTATATTTGGAGACATTCCTTTTTCCACTATTACCCTCTTAGCGCTCCGAATCTCCACTTGCATTTTCTACAGAAAGAGTGTTTAAGAACGGCTCAATCAAAACTAAGTTTCAAATCTTTTAGTTGAACAAACATAACAGAAAGAAGTTTCACACAATTCTTCTGTGTAGTTTTTATTTGTAGACATTCTTTTTCCCAATATAGGCCTCTTAGCGCTCAGAATGTCCAATTGCAGTTTCTAAAGAAAGAGTGTTTCAGAAAGGCTCAATCAAAAGTAAGGTTCAACTCTGTTAGTTGAATGCACAGAACAGAAACAAGTTTCATACGATGATTCTGTGTAGTTTATATTTGAACATACTCTTTTTTCCACTCTTACCCACTTAGCGCTACGAATGTCCAGTTTTATTTTCTACAGACAGAGTGTTTCAAAACTGCTCAATCAAAAGTATGGTTTAACTCTGTTAGCTGAATGCTCAGATCAGAAAGAAGTTTCACAGAATGCTTCTGTGTAGTTTATATTTGAATATATTCCTTTTTCCACTACTACTCTCTTAGCACTCCAAATGTCCAGTTGCATTTTCTACAGAAAGAGTGTTCAGATCTGCTCAATCAAATGTATGGTTTAACTCTGTTAGCTGAATGCACAGATCAGAAAGAAGTTTCACAGAATATTCTGTGTAGTTCATATTTGGAGACATTCCTTTTTCCAATATTACCCCCTTAGCGCTCCGACTCTCCACTTGCATTTTCTACAGAAAGAGTGTTTCAGAACGGCTCAATCAAAACTAAGGTTCAACTCTTTTAGTTGAACAAACAGAACAGAAAGAAGTTTCACACAATTCTTCTGTGTAGTTTTTATTTGTAGACATTCTTTTTCCCAGTATAGGCCTCTTAGCTCTCAGAATGTCCAATTGCAGTTTTTACAGAAAGAGGGTTTCAGAACGGCTCAATCAAAAGTAAGGTTCAACTCTGTTAGTTGAATGCACAGAACAGAAAGAAGTTTCATACAATGCTTCTGTGTAGTTTATATTTGAACATATTCTTTTTTCCACTATTACCCACTTAGCGCTACGAATGTCCAGTTGCATTTTCTACAGGCAGAGTGTTTCAAAACTGCTCAATCAAAAGTATGGTTTAACTCTGTTAGCTGAATGCTCAGATCAGAAAGAAGTTTCACAGAATGCTTCTGTGTAGTTTATATTTGAATATATTCCTTTTTCCACTACTACGCTCTTAGCGCTCCAAATGTCCAGTTGCATTTTCAACAGAAAGAATGTTCAGATCTGCTCAATCAAAAGTATGGTTTAACTCTGTTAGCTGAATGCACAGATCAGAAAGAAGTTTCACCGAATGATTCTGTGTAGTTTATATTTGAAGACATTCTTTTTTCCACTATTACCCTCTTAGCGCTCCGAATCTCCACTTGCATTTTCTACAGAAAGAGTGTTTAAGAACGGCTCAATCAAAACTAAGTTTCAAATCTTTTAGTTGAACAAACAGAACAGAAAGAAGTTTCACACAATTCTTCTGTGTAGTTTTTATTTGTAGACATTCTTTTTCCCAATATAGGCCTCTTAGCGCTCAGAATGTCCAATTGCAGTTTCTACAGAAAGAGTGTTTCAGAACGGCTCAATCAAAAGTAAGGTTCAACTCTGTTAGTTGAATGCACAGAACAGAAAGAATTTTCACAGAATGCTACTGTGTAGTTTATATTTGAATATATTCCTTTTTCCACTATTAGCCTCTTAGCGCTCCGAATGTCCACTTGCATTTTCTACAGAAAGACTGTTCAGAACTGCGCAATCAAATGTATGGTTTAACACTGTTAGCTTAATGAACATATCAGAAATAAGTTTCACACAATGCTTCTGTGTAGTTTTTATTTGAAGATATTATTTTTCCCAATAGAGGGCTCTTAGCGCTCAGAATGTCCAATTGCAGTTTCTAAAGAAAGAGTGTTTCAGAAAGGCTCAATCAAAAGTAAGGTTCAACTCTGTTAGTTGAACGCACAGAACAGAAAGAAGTTTCATACAATGATTCTGTGTAGTTTATATTTGAACATACTCTTTTTTCCACTATTACCCACTTAGCGCTACGAATGTCCAGTTGTATTTTCTACAGACAGAGTGTTTCAAATCTGCTCAATCAAAAGTATGGTTTAACTCTGTTAGCTGAATGCTCAGATCAGAAAGAAGTTTCACAGAATGCTTCTGTGTAGTTTATATTTGAATATATTCCTTTTTCCACTACTACTCTCTTAGCGCTCCAAATGTCCAGTTGCATTTTCTACAGAAAGAGTGTTCAGATCTGCTCAATCAAATGTATGGTTTAACTCTGTTAGCTGAATGCACAGATCAGAAAGAAGTTTCACAGAATATTCTGTGTAGTTCATATTTGGAGACATTCCTTTTTCCAATATTACCCCCTTAGCGCTCCGACTCTCCACTTGCATTTTCTACAGAAAGAGTGTTTCAGAACGGCTCAATCAAAACTAAGGTTCAACTCTTTTAGTTGAACAAACAGAACAGAAAGAAGTTTCACACAATTCTTCTGTGTAGTTTTTATTTGTAGACATTCTTTTTCCCAGTATAGGCCTCTTAGCTCTCATAATGTCCAATTGCAGTTTTTACAGAAAGAGTGTTTCAGAACGGCTCAATCAAAAGTAAGGTTCAACTCTGTTAGTTGAATGCACAGAACAGAAAGAAGTTTCATACAATGCTTCTGTGTAGTTTATATTTGAACATATTCTTTTTTCCACTATTACCCACTTAGCGCTACGAATGCCCAGTTGCATTTTCTACAGACAGAGTGTTTCAAATCTGCTCAATCAAAAGTATGGTTTAACTCTGTTAGCTGAATGCTCAGATCAGAAAGAAGTTTCACAGAATGCTTCTGTGTAGTTTATATTTGAATATATTCCTTTTTCCACTACTACGCTCTTAGCGCTCCAAATGTCCAGTTGCATTTTCAACAGAAAGAATGTTCAGATCTGCTCAATCAAAAGTATGGTTTAACTCTGTTAGCTGAATGCACAGATCAGAAAGAAGTTTCACCGAATGATTCTGTGTAGTTTATATTTGAAGACATTCCTTTTTCCACTATTACCCTCTTAGCGCTCCGAATCTCCACTTGCATTTTCTACAAAAAGAGTGTTTCATAACTGCTCAATCAAAAATATGTTTTATCTCTGTTAACTGAATTTACAGATCAGAAATAAGTTTCACAGAATGCATCTGTGTAGTTTTTATTTGAAGATATTCTTTTTCCCAATGTAGGCCTCTTAGCGCTTAGCATGTCCAATTGCAGTTCCTACAGAAAGAGTGTTTCAGAACGGCTCAATCAAAAGTAAGGTTCAACTCTGTTAGTTGAATGCACAGAACAGAAAGAATTTTCACAGAATGCTACTGTGTAGTTTATATTTGAATATATTCCTTTTTCCACTATTACCCTCTTAGCGCTCCGAATGTCCACTTGCATTTTCTACAGAAAGAGTGTTCAGAACTGAGCAATCAAAAGTATGGTTTAACTCTGTTAGCTTAATGAACATATCAGAAATAAGTTTCACACAATGCTTCTGTGTAGTTTTTATTTGAAGATATTATATTTCCCAATAGAGGCCTCTTAGCGCTCAGAATGTCCAATTGCAGTTTCTACAGAAAGAGTGTTTCAGAAAGGCTCAATCAAAAGTAAGGTTCAACTCTGTTAGTTGAATGCACAGAACAGAAAGAATTTTCACAGAATGCTACTGTGTAGTTTATATTTGAATATATTCCTTTTTCCACTATTAGCCTCTTAGCGCTCCGAATGTCCACTTGCATTTTCTACAGAAAGAGTGTTCAGAACTGCGCAATCAAAAGTATGGTTTAACTCTGTTAGCTTAATGAACATATCAGAAATAAGTTTCAAACAATGCTTCTGTGTAGTTTTTATTTGAAGATATTATTTTTCCCAATAGAGGGCTCTTAGCGCTCAGAATGTCCAATTGCAGTTTCTACAGAAAGAGTGTTTCAGAAAGGCTCAATCAAAAGTAAGGTTCAACTCTGTTAGTTGAATGCACAGAACAGAAAGAAGTTTCATACGATGCTTCTGTGTAGTTTATATTTGAACATACTCTTTTTTCCACTATTAACCACTTAGCGCTACGAATGTCCAGTTGTATTTTCTACAGACAGAGTGTTTCAAAACTGCTCAATCAAAAGTATGGTTTAGCTCTGTTAGCTGAATGCTCAGATCAGAAAGAAGTTTCACAGAATGCTTCTGTGTAGTTTATATTTGAATATATTCCTTTTTCCACTACTACTCTCTTAGCGCTCCAAATGTCCAGTTGCATTTTCTACAGAAAGAGTGTTCAGATCTGCTCAATCAAAAGTATGGTTTAACTCTGTTAGCTGAATGCACAGATCAGAAAGAAGTTTCACAGAATATTCTGTGTAGTTCATATTTGGAGACATTCCTTTTTCCACTATTACCCCCTTAGCGCTCCGAATCTCCACTTGCATTTTCTACAGAAAGAGTGTTTCAGAACGGCTCAATCAAAACTAAGGTTCAACTCTTTTAGTTGAACAAACAGAACAGAAAGAAGTTTCACACAATTCGTCTGTGTAGTTTTTATTTGTAGTCATTCTTTTTCCCAATATAGGCCTCTTAGCGCTCAGAATGTCCAATTGCAGTTTCTACAGAAAGAGTGTTTCAGAATGGCTCAATCAAAAGTAAGGTTCAACTCTGTTAGTTGAATGCACAGAACAGAAAGAAGTTTCATACAATGCTTCTGTGTAGTTTATATTTGAACATATTCTTTTTTCCACTATTACCCACTTAGCGCTACGAATGTCCAGTTGCATTTTCTACAGACACAGTGTTTCAAAACTGCTCAATCAAAAGTATGGTTTAACTCTGTTAGCTGAATGCTCAGATCAGAAAGAAGTTTCACAGAATGCTTCTGTGTAGTTTATATTTGAATATATTCTTTTTCCACTACTACGCTCTTAGCGCTCCAAATGTCCAGTTGCATTTTCTACAGAAAGAGTGTTCAGATCTGCTCAATCAAAAGTATGGTTTAACTCTGTTAGCTGAATGCACAGATCAGAAAGAAGTTTCACCGAATGATTCTGTGTAGTTTATATTTGAAGACATTCCTTTTTCCACTGTTACCCTCTTAGCGCTCCGAATCTCCACTTGCATTTTCTACAAAAAGAGTGTTTCATAACTGCTCAATCAAAAATATGTTTTATCTCCGTTAACTGAATTTACAGATCAGTAATAAGTTTCACAGAATGCATCTGTGTAGTTTTTATTTGAAGATATTCTTTTTCCCAATGTAGGCCTCTTAGCGCTTAGCATGTCCAATTGCAGTTTCTACAGAAAGAGTGTTTCAGAACGGCTCAATCAAAAGTAAGGTTCAACTCTGTTAGTTGAATGCACAGAACAGAAACAATTTTCACAGAATGCTACTGTGTAGTTTATATTTGAATATATTCCTTTTTCCACTATTACCCTCTTAGCGCTCCGAATGTCCACTTGCATTTTCTACAGAAAGAGTGTTCAGAACTGCGCAATCAAAAGTATGGTTTAACTCTGTTAGCTTAATGAACATATCAGAAATAAGTTTCACACAATGCTTCTGTGTAGTTTTTATTTGAAGATATTATTTTTCCCAATAGAGGCCTCTTAGCACTCAGAATGTCCAATTGCAGTTTCTACAGAAAGAGTGTTTCAGAAAGGCTCAATCAAAAGTAAGGTTCAACTCTGTTAGTTGAATGCACAGAACAGAAAGAAGTTTCATACAATGCGTCTGTGTAGTTTATATTTGAACATATTCTTTTTTCCACTATTACCCACTTAGCGCTACGAATGTCCAGTTGCATTTTCTACAGACAGAGTGTTTCAAAACTGCTCAATCAAAAGTATGGTTTAACTCTGTTAGCTGAATGCTCAGATCAGAAAAATGGTTCACAGAATGCTTCTGTGTAGTTTATATTTGAATATATTCCTTTTTCCACTACTACTCTCTTAACGCTCCAAATGTTCAGTTGCATTTTCTACAGAAAGAGTGTTCAGATCTGCTCAATCAAAAGTATGTTTAAACTCTGTTAGCTGAATGCACAGATCAGAAAGAAGTTTCACAGAATGATTCTGTGTAGTTTATATTTGGAGACATTCCTTTTTCCACTATTAACCTCTTAGCGCTCCGAATCTCCACTTGCATTTTCTACAGAAAGAGTGTTTCAGAACGGCTCAATCAAAGCTAAGGTTCAACTCTTTTAGTTGAACAAACAGAACAGAAAGAAGTTTCAAACAATTCTTCTGTTTATTTTTTATTTGTAGACATTCTTTTTCCCAATATAGGCCTCTTAGCGCTCAGAATGTCCAATTACAGTTTCTACAGAAAGAGTGTTTCAGAACGGCTGAATCAAAAGTAAGGTTCAACTCTGTTAGTTGAATGCAAAGAACAGAAAGAAGTTTCATACAATGCTTCTGTGTAGTTTATATTTGAACATATTCTTTTTTCCACTATTACCCACTTAGCGCTACGAATGTCCAGTTACATTTTCTACAGACAGAGTGTTTCAAAACTGCTCAATCAAAAGTATGGTTTAACTCTGTTAGCTGAATGCTCAGATCAGAAAGAAGTGTCACAGAATGCTTCTGTGTAGTTTATATTTGAATATATTCCTTTTTCCACTACTACGCTCTTAGCGCTCCAAATGTCCAGTTGCATTTTCTACAGAAAGAGTGTTCAGATCTGCTCAATCAAAAGTATGGTTTAACTCTGTTAGCTGAATGCACAGATCAGAAAGAAGTTTCACAGAATGATTCTGTCTAGTTTATATTTGGAGACATTCCTTTTTCCACTATTACCCTCTTAGCGCTCCGAATCTCCACTTGCATTTTCCACAGAAAGACTGTTACAGAACGGCTCAATCAAAACTAAGGTTCAACTCTTTTAGTTGAACAAACCGAACAGAAAAAAGTTTCACACAATTCTTCTGTGTAGTTTTTATTTGTAGACATTCTTTTTCCCAATATAGGCCTCTTAGCGCTCAGAATGTCCAATTGCAGTTTCTACAGAAAGTGTGTTTCAGAACGGCTCAATCAAAAGTAAGGTTCAACTCTGTTAGTTGAATGCACAGAACAGAAAGAAGTTTCATACAATGCTTCTGTGTAGTTTATATTTGAACTTATTCTTTTTTCCACTATTACCCACTTAGCGCTACGAATGTCCAGTTGCATTTTCTACAGACAGAGTGTTTCAAAACTGCTCAATCAAAAGTATGGTTTAACTCTGTTAGCTGAATGCTCAGATCAGAAAGAAGTTTCACAGAATGCTTCTGTGTAGTTTATATTTGAATATATTCCTTTTTCCACTACTACGCTCTTAGCGCTCCAAATGTCCAGTTGCATTTTCAACAGAAAGAGTGTTCAGATCTGCTCAATCAAAAGTATGGTTTAACTCTGTTAGCTGAATGCACAGATCAGAAAGAAGTTTCACCGAATGATTCTGTGTAGTTTATATTTGAAGACATTCCTTTTTCCACTATTACCCTCTTAGCGCTCCGAATCTCCACTTGCATTTTCTACAAAAAGAGTGTTTCATAACTGCTCAATCAAAAATATGTTTTATCTCTGTTAACTGAATTTACAGATCAGAAATAAGTTCCACAGAATGCATCTGTGTAGTTTTTATTTGAAGATATTCTTTTCCCAATGTAGGCCTCTTAGCGCTTAGCATGTCCAATTGCAGTTTGTACAGAAAGAGTGTTTGAGAACGGCTCAATCAAAAGTAAGGTTCAACTCTGTTAGTTGAATGCACAGATCAGAAAGAATTTTCACAGAATGCTACTGTGTAGTTTATATTTGAATATATTCCTTTTTCCATTATTACCCTCTTAGCGCTCCGAATGTCCACTTGCATTTTCTACAGAAAGTGTGTTCAGAACTGCGCAATCAAAAGTATGGTTTAACTCTGTTAGCTTAATGAACATATCAGAAATAAGTTTCACACAATGCTTCTGTGTAGTTTTTATTTGAAGATATTATTTTTCCCAATAGAGGCCTCTTAGCGCTCAGAATGTCCAATTGCAGTTTCTACAGAAAGAGTGTTTCAGAAAGGCTCAATCAAAAGTAAGGTTCAACTCTGTTAGTTGAATGCACAGAACAGAAAGAAGTTTCATACAATGCTTCTGCGTAGTTTATATTTGAACATATTCTTTTTTCCACTATTACCCACTTAGCGCTACGAATGTCCAGTTGCATTTTCTACAGACAGAGTGTTTCAAAACTGCTCAATCAAAAGTATGGTTTAACTCTGTTAGCTGAATGCTCAGATCAGAAAGAAGTTTCACAGAATGCTTCTGTGTAGTTTATATTTGAATATATTCCTTTTTCCACTACTACTCTCTTAGCGCTCCAAATGTCCAGTTGCATTTTCTACAGAAAGAGTGTTCAGATCTGCTCAATCAAAAGTATGGTTTAACTCTGTTAGTTGAATGCACAGATCAGAAAGAAGTTTCACAGAATGATTCTGTGTAGTTTATATTTGGAGACATTCCTTTTTCCACTATTACCCTCTTAGCGCTCCGAATCTCCACTTGCATTTTCCACAGAAAGACTGTTACAGAACGGCTCAATCAAAACTAAGGTTCAACTCTTTTAGTTGAACAAACCGAACAGAAAAATGTTTCACACAATTGTTCTGTGTAGTTTTTATTTGTAGACATTCTTTTTCCCAATATAGGCCTCTTAGCGCTCAGAATGTCCAATTGCAGTTTCTACAGAAAGTGTGTTTCGGAACGGCTCAATCAAAAGTAAGGTTCAACTCTGTTAGTTGAATGCACAGAACAGAAAGAAGTTTCATACAATGCTTCTGTGTAGTTTATATTTGAACTTATTCTTTTTTCCACTATTACCCACTTAGCGCTACGAATGTCCAGTTGCATTTTCTACAGACAGAGTGTTTCAAAACTGCTCAATCAAAAGTATGGTTTAACTCTGTTAGCTGAATGCTCAGATCAGAAAGAAGTTTCACAGAATGCTTCTGTGTAGTTTATATTTGAATATATTCCTTTTTCCACTACTACGCTCTTAGCGCTCCAAATGTCCAGTTGCATTTTCAACAGAAAGAGTGTTCAGATCTGCTCAATCAAAAGTATGGTTTAACTCTGTTAGCTGAATGCACAGATCAGAAAGAAGTTTCACCGAATGATTCTGTGTAGTTTATATTTGAAGACATTCCTTTTTCCACTATTACCCTCTTAGCGCTCCGAATCTCCACTTGCATTTTCTACAAAAAGAGTGTTTCATAACTGCTCAATCAAAAATATGTTTTATCTCTGTTAACTGAATTTACAGATCAGAAATAAGTTCCACAGAATGCATCTGTGTAGTTTTTATTTGAAGATATTCTTTTCCCAATGTAGGCCTCTTAGCGCTTAGCATGTCCAATTGCAGTTTGTACAGAAAGAGTGTTTGAGAACGGCTCAATCAAAAGTAAGGTTCAACTCTGTTAGTTGAATGCACAGAACAGAAAGAATTTTCACAGAATGCTACTGTTTAGTTTATATTTGAATATATTCCTTTTTCCATTATTACCATCTTAGCGCTCCGAATGTCCACTTGCATTTTCTACAGAAAGAGTGTTCAGAACTGCGCAATCAAAAGTATGGTTTAACTCTGTTAGCTTAATGAACATATCAGAAATAAGTTTCACACAATGCTTCTGTGTAGTTTTTATTTGAAGATATTATTTTTCCCAATAGAGGCCTCTTAGCGCTCAGAATTTCCAATTGCAGTTTCTACAGAAAGAGTGTTTCAGAAAGGCTCAATCAAAAGTAAGGTTCAACTCTGTTAGTTGAATGCACAGAACAGAAAGAAGTTTCATACAATGCTTCTGTGTAGTTTATATTTGAACATATTCTTTTTTCCACTATTACCCACTTAGCGCTACGAATGTCCAGTTGCATTTTCTACAGACAGAGTGTTTCAAAACTGCTCAATCAAAAGTATGGTTTAACTCTGTTAGCTGAATGCTCAGATCAGAAAGAAGTTTCACAGAATGCTTCTGTGTAGTTTATATTTGAATATATTCCCTTTTCCACTACTACTCTCATAGCGCTCCAAATGTCCAGTTGCATTTTCTACAGAAAGAGTGTTCAGATCTGCTCAATCAAAAGTATGGTTTAACTCTGTTAGCTGAATGCACAGATCAGAAAGAAGTTTCACAGAATGATTCTGTGTAGTTTATATTTGGAGACATTCCTTTTTCCACTATTACCATCTTAGCGCTCCGAATCTCCACTTGCATTTTCTACAGAAAGACTGTTACAGAACGGCTCAATCAAAACTAAGGTTCAAATCTTTTAGTTGAACAAACAGAACAGAAAGAAGTTTCACACAATTCTTCTGTGTAGTTTTTATTTGTAGACATTCTTTTTCCCAATATAGGCCTCTTAGCGCTCAGAATGTCCAATTGCAGTTTCTACAGAAAGTGTGTTTCAGAACGGCTCAATCAAAAGTAAGGTTCAACTCTGTTAGTTGAATGCACAGAACAGAAAGAAGTTTCATACAATGCTTCTGTGTAGTTTATATTTGAACTTATTCTTTTTTCCACTATTACCCACTTAGCGCTACGAATGTCCAGTTGCATTTTCTACAGACAGAGTGTTTCAAAACTGCTCAATCAAAAGTATGGTTTAACTATGTTAGCTGAATGCTCAGATCAGAAAGAAGTTTCACAGAATGCTTCTGTGTAGTTTATATTTGAATATATTCCTTTTTCCACTAATACTCTCTTAGCGCTCCAAATGTCCAGTTGCATTTTCTACAGAAAGAGTGTTCAGATCTGCTCAATCAAAAGTATGGTTTAACTCTGTTAGCTGAATGCACAGATCAGAAAGAATTTTCACAGAATGATTCTGTGTAGTTTATATTTGGAGACATTCCTTTTTCCACTATTACCCTCTTAGCGCTCCGAATCTCCACTTGCATTTTCCACAGAAAGAGTGTTACAGAACGGCTCAATCAAAACTAAGGTTCAACTCTTTTAGTTGAACAAACCGAACAGAAAAAAGTTTCACACAATTCTTCTGTGTAGTTTTTATTTGTAGACATTCTTTTTCCCAATAGAGGCCTCTTAGCGCTCAGAATGTCCAATTGCAGTTTCTACAGAAAGTGTGTTTCAGAACGTCTCAATCAAAAGTAAGGTTCAACTCTGTTAGTTGAATGCACAGAACAGAAAGAAGTTTCATACAATGCTTCTGTGTAGTTTATATTTGAACTTATTCTTTTTTCCACTATTACCCACTTAGCGCTACGAATGTCCAGTTGCATTTTCTACAGACAGAGTGTTTCAAAACTGCTCAATCAAAAGTATGGTTTAACTCTGTTAGCTGAATGCTCAGATCAGAAAGAAGTTTCACAGAATGCTTCTGTGTAGTTTATATTTGAATATATTCCCTTTTCCACTACTACTCTCATAGCGCTCCAAATGTCCAGTTGCATTTTCTACAGAAAGAGTGTTCAGATCTGCTCAATCAAAAGTATGGTTTAACTCTGTTAGCTGAATGCACAGATCAGAAAGAAGTTTCACAGAATGATTCTGTGTAGTTTATATTTGGAGACATTCCTTTTTCCACTATTACCATCTTAGCGCTCCGAATCTCCACTTGCATTTTCTACAGAAAGACTGTTACAGAACGGCTCAATCAAAACTAAGGTTCAAATCTTTTAGTTGAACAAACAGAACAGAAAGAAGTTTCACACAATTCTTCTGTGTAGTTTTTATTTGTAGACATTCTTTTTCCCAATATAGGCCTCTTAGCGCTCAGAATGTCCAATTGCAGTTTCTACAGAAAGTGTGTTTCAGAACGGCTCAATCAAAAGTAAGGTTCAACTCTGTTAGTTGAATGCACAGAACAGAAAGAAGTTTCATACAATGCTTCTGTGTAGTTTATATTTGAACTTATTCTTTTTTCCACTATTACCCACTTAGCGCTACGAATGTCCAGTTGCATTTTCTACAGACAGAGTGTTTCAAAACTGCTCAATCAAAAGTATGGTTTAACTATGTTAGCTGAATGCTCAGATCAGAAAGAAGTTTCACAGAATGCTTCTGTGTAGTTTATATTTGAATATATTCCTTTTTCCACTAATACTCTCTTAGCGCTCCAAATGTCCAGTTGCATTTTCTACAGAAAGAGTGTTCAGATCTGCTCAATCAAAAGTATGGTTTAACTCTGTTAGCTGAATGCACAGATCAGAAAGAATTTTCACAGAATGATTCTGTGTAGTTTATATTTGGAGACATTCCTTTTTCCACTATTACCCTCTTAGCGCTCCGAATCTCCACTTGCATTTTCCACAGAAAGAGTGTTACAGAACGGCTCAATCAAAACTAAGGTTCAACTCTTTTAGTTGAACAAACCGAACAGAAAAAAGTTTCACACAATTCTTCTGTGTAGTTTTTATTTGTAGACATTCTTTTTCCCAATATAGGCCTCTTAGCGCTCAGAATGTCCAATTGCAGTTTCTACAGAAAGTGTGTTTCAGAACGTCTCAATCAAAAGTAAGGTTCAACTCTGTTAGTTGAATGCACAGAACAGAAAGAAGTTTCATACAATGCTTCTGTGTAGTTTATATTTGAACTTATTCTTTTTTCCACTATTACCCACTTAGCGCTACGAATGTCCAGTTGCATTTTCTACAGACAGAGTGTTTCAAAACTGCTCAATCAAAAGTATGGTTTAACTCTGTTAGCTGAATGCTCAGATCAGAAAGAAGTTTCACAGAATGCTTCTGTGTAGTTTATATTTGAATATATTCCTTTTTCCACTACTACGCTCTTAGCGCTCCAAATGTCCAGTTGCATTTTCAACAGAAAGAGTGTTCAGATCTGCTCAATCAAAAGTATGGTTTAACTCTGTTAGCTGAATGCACAGATCAGAAAGAAGTTTCACCGAATGATTCTGTGTAGTTTATATTTGAAGACATTCCTTTTTCCACTATTACCCTCTTAGCGCTCCGAATCTCCACTTGCATTTTCTACAAAAAGAGTGTTTCATAACTGCTCAATCAAAAATATGTTTTATCTCTGTTAACTGAATTTACAGATCAGAAATAAGTTCCACAGAATGCATCTGTGTAGTTTTTATTTGAAGATATTCTTTTCCCAATGTAGGCCTCTTAGCGCTTAGCATGTCCAATTGCAGTTTGTACAGAAAGAGTGTTTGAGAACGGCTCAATCAAAAGTAAGGTTCAAATCTGTTAGTTGAATGCACAGAACAGAAAGAATTTTCACAGAATGCTACTGTGTAGTTTATATTTGAATATATTCCTTTTTCCATTATTACCCTCTTAGCGCTCCGAATGTCCACTTGCATTTTCTACAGAAAGAGTGTTCAGAACTGCGCAATCAAAAGTATGGTTTAACTCTGTTAGCTTAATGAACATATCAGAAATAAGTTTCACACAATGCTTCTGTGTAGTTTTTATTTGAAGATATTATTTTTCCCAATAGAGGCCTCTTAGCGCTCAGAATGTCCAATTGCAGTTTCTACAGAAAGAGTGTTTCAGAAAGGCTCAGTCAAAAGTAAGGTTCAACTCTGTTGAATGCACAGAACAGAAAGAAGTTTCATACAATGCTTCTGTGTAGTTTATATTTGAACATATTCTTTTTTCCACTATTACCCACTTAGCGCTACGAATGTCCAGTTGCATTTTCTACAGACAGAGTGTTTCAAAACTGCTCAATCAAAAGTATGGTTTAACTCTGTTAGCTGAATGCTCAGATCAGAAAGAAGTTTCACAGAATGCTTCTGTGTAGTTTATATTTGAATATATTCCCTTTTCCACTACTACTCTCTTAGCGCTCCAAATGTCCAGTTGCATTTTCTACATAAAGAGTGTTCAGATCTGCTCAATCAAAAGTATGGTTTAACTCTGTTAGCTGAATGCACAGATCAGAAAGAAGTTTCACAGAATGATTCTGTGTAGTTTATATTTGGAGACATTCCTTTTTCCACTATTACCATCTTAGCGCTCCGAATCTCCACTTGCATTTTCTACAGAAAGACTGTTACAGAACGGCTCAATCAAAACTAAGGTTCAACTCTTTTAGTTGAACAAACAGAACAGAAAGAAGTTTCACACAATTCTTCTGTGTAGTTTTTATTTGTAGACATTCTTTTTCCCAATATAGGCCTCTTAGCGCTCAGAATGTCCAATTGCAGTTTCTACAGAAAGTGTGTTTCAGAACGGGTCAATCAAAAGTAAGGTTCAACTCTGTTAGTTGAATGCACAGAACAGAAAGAAGTTTCATTCAATGCTTCTGTGTAGTTTATATTTGAACTTATTCTTTTTTCCACTATTACCCACTTAGCGCTACGAATGTCCAGTTGCATTTTCTACAGACAGAGTGTTTCAAAACTGCTCAATCAAAAGTATGGTTTAACTCTGTTAGCTGAATGCTCAGATCAGAAAGAAGTTTCACAGAATGCTTCTGTGTAGTTTATATTTGAATATATTCCTTTTTCCACTACTACGCTCTTAGCGCTCCAAATGTCCAGTTGCATTTTCAACAGAAAGAGTGTTCAGATCTGCTCAATCAAAAGTATGGTTTAACTCTGTTAGCTGAATGCACAGATCAGAAACAAGTTTCACCTAATGATTCTGTGTAGTTTATATTTGAAGACATTCCTTTTTCCACTATTACCCTCTTAGCGCTCCGAATCTCCACTTGCATTTTCTACAAAAAGAGTGTTTCATAACTGCTCAATCAATAATATGTTTTATCTCTGTTAACTGAATTTACAGATCAGAAATAATTTTCACAGAATGCATCTGTGTAGTTTTTATTTGAAGATATTCTTTTTCCCAATGTAGGCCTCTTAGCGCTTAGTATGTCCAATTGCAGTTTGTACAGAAAGAGTGTTTCTGAACGGCTCAATCAAAAGTAAGGTTCAACTCTGTTAGTTGAATGCACAGAACAGAAAGTATTTTCACAGAATGCTACTGTGTAGTTTATATTTGAATATATTCCTTTTTCCATTATTACCCTCTTAGCGCTCCGAATGTCCACTTGCATTTTCTACAGAAAGAGTGTTCAGAACTGCACAATCAAAAGTATGGTTTAACTCTGTTAGCTTAATGAACGTATCAGAAATGAGTTTCACACAATGCTTCTGTGTAGTTTTTATTTGAAGATATTATTTTTCCCAATAGAGGCCTCTTAGCGCTCAGAATGTCCAATTGCAGTTTCTACAGAAAGAGTGTTTCAGAAAGGCTCAATCAAAAGTAAGGTTCAACTCTGTTAGTTGAATGCACAGAACAGAAAGAAGTTTCATACAATGCTTCTGTGTAGTTTATATTTGAACTTATTCTTTATTCCACTATTACCCACTTAGCGCTACGAATGTCCAGTTGCATTTTCTACAGACAGAGTGTTTCAAAACAGCTCAATCAAAAATATGGTTTAACTCTGTTAGCTGAATGCTCAGATCAGAAAGAAGTTTCACAGAATGCTTCTGTGTAGTTTATATTTGAATATATTACTTTTTCCACTACTAAGCTCTTAGCGCTCCAAATGTCCAGTTGCATTTTCAACAGAAAGAGTGTTCAGATCTGCTCAATCAAAAGTATGGTTTAACTCTGTTAGCTGAATGCACAGATCAGAAAGAAGTTTCACCGAATGATTCTGTGTAGTTTATATTTGAAGACATTCATTTTCCACTATTACCCTCTTAGCGCTCCGAATCTCCACTTGCATTTTCTACAAAAAGAGTGTTTCATAACTGCTCAATCAAAAATATGTTTTATCTCTGTTAACTGAATTTACAGATCAGAAATAAGTTTCACAGAATGCATCTGTGTAGTTTTTATTTGAAGATATTCTTTTTCCCAATGTAGGCCTCTTAGCGCTTAGCATGTCCAATTGCAGTTTCTACAGGGAGAGTGTTTCAGAACGGCTCAATCAAAAGTAAGGTTCAACTCTGTTAGTTGAATGCCCAGAACAGAAAGAATTCTCACAGAATGCTACTGTGTAGTTTATATTTGAATATATTCCTTTTTCCATTATTACCATCTTAGCGCTCCGAATGTCCACTTGCATTTTCTACAGAAAGAGTGTTCAGAACTGCGCAATCAAAAGTATGGTTTAACTCTGTTAGCTTAATGAACATATCAGAAATAAGTTTCACACAATGCTTCTGTGTAGTTTTTATTTGAAGATATTATTTTTCCCAATATAGGCCTCTTCGCGCTCAGAATGTCCAATTGCAGTTTCTACAGAAAGAGTGTTTCACAAAGGCTCAATCAAATTAAGGTTCAACTCTGTTAGTTGAATGCACAGAACAGAAAGAAGTTTCATACAATGCTTCTGTGTAGTTTATATTTGAACATATTCTTTTTTCCACTATTACCCACTTAGCGCTACGAATGTCCAGTTGCATTTTCTACAGAAAGAGTGTTCAGATCTGCTCAATCAAAAGTATGGTTTAACTCTGTTAGCTGAATGCACAGATCAGAAAGAAGTTTCACAGAATGATTCTGTGTAGTTTATATTTGGAGACATTCCTTTTTCCACTATTACCCTCTTAGCGCTCCGAATCTCCACTTGCATTTTCTACAGAAAGACTGTTACAGAACGGCTCAATCAAAACTAAGGTTCAACTCTTTTAGTTGAACAAACAGAACAGAAAGAAGTTTCACACAATTCTTCTGTGTAGTTTTTATTTGTAGACATTCTTTTTCCCAATATAGGCCTCTTAGCGCTCAGAATGTCCAATTGCAGTTTCTACAGAAAGTGTGTTTCAGAACGGCTCAATCAAAAGTAAGGTTCAACTCTGTTAGTTGAATGCACAGAACAGAAAGAAGTTTCATACAATGCTTCTGTGTAGTTTATATTTGAACATATTCTTTTTTCCACTATTACCCACTTAGCGATACGAATGTCCAGTTGCATTTTCTACAGACAGAGTGTTTCAAAACTGCTCAATCAAAAGTATGGTTTAACTCTGTTAGCTGAATGCTCAGATCAGAAAGAAGTTTCACAGAATGCTTCTGTGTAGTTTATATTTGAATATATTCCTTTTTCCACTACTACGCTCTTAGCGCTCCAAATGTCCAGTTGCATTTTCAACAGAAAGAGTGTTCAGATCTGCTCAATCAAAAGTATGGTTTAACTCTGTTAGCTGAATGCACAGATCAGAAAGAAGTTTCACCGAATGATTCTGTGTAGTTTATATTTGAAGACATTCCTTTTTCCACTATTACCCTCTTAGCGCTCCGAATCTCCACTTGCATTTTCTACAAAAAGAGTGTTTCATAACTGCTCAATCAAAAATATGTTTTATCTCTGTTAACTGAATTTACAGATCAGAAATATGTTCCACAGAATGCATCTGTGTAGTTTTTATTTGAAGATATTCTTTTTCCCAATGTAGGCCTCTTAGCGCTTAGCATGTCCAATTGCAGTTTCTAAAGGGAGAGTGTTTCAGAACGGCTCAATCAAAAGTAAGGTTCAACTCTGTTAGTTGAATGCACAGAACAGAAAGAATTTTCACAGAATGCTACTGTGTAGTTTATATTTGAATATATTCCTTTTTCCATTATTACCCTCTTAGCGCTCCGAATGTCCACTTGCATTTTCTACAGAAAGAGTGTTCAGAACTGCGCAATCAAAAGTATGGTTTAACTCTGTAACTTAATGAACATATCAGAAATAAGTTTCACACAATGCTTCTGTGTAGTTTTTATTTGAAGATATTATTTTTCCCAATAGAGGCCTCTTAGCGCTCAGAATGTCCAATTGCAGTTTCTACAGAAAGAGTGTTTCAGAAAGGCTCAATCAAAAGTAAGGTTCAACTCTGTTAGTTGAATGCACAGAACAGAAAGAAGTTTCATACAATGCTTCTGTGTAGTTTATATTTGAACATATTCTTTTTTCCACTATTACCCACTTAGCGCTACGAATGTCCAGTTGCATTTTCTACAGACAGAGTGTTTCAAAACTGCTCAATCAAAAGTATGGTTTAACTCTGTTAGCTGAATGCTCAGATCAGAAAGAAGTTTCACAGAATGCTTCTGTGTAGTTTATATTTGAATATATTCCCTTTTCCACTACTACTCTCTTAGCGCTCCAAATGTCCAGTTGCAATTTCTACAGAAAGAGTGTTCAGATCTGCTCAATCAAAAGTATGGTTTAACTCTGTTAGCTGAATGCACAGATCAGAAAGAAGTTTCACAGAATGATTCTGTGTAGTTTATATTTGGAGACATTCCTTTTTCCACTATTACCCTCTTAGCGCTCCGAATCTCCACTTGCATTTTCTACAGAAAGACTGTTACAGAACGGCTCAATCAAAACTAAGGTTCAACTCTTTTAGCTGAACAAACAGAACAGAAAGAAGTTTCACACAATTCTTCTGTGTAGTTTTTATTTGTAGACATTCTTTTTCCCAATATAGGCCTCTTAGCGCTCAGAATGTCCAATTGCAGTTTCTACAGAAAGTGTGTTTCAGAACGGCTCAATCAAAAGTAAGGTTCAACTCTGTTAGTTGAATGCACAGAACAGAAAGAAGTTTCATACAATGCTTCTGTGTAGTTTATATTTGAACTTATTCTTTTTTCCACTATTACCCACTTAGCGCTACGAATGTCCAGTTGCATTTTCTACAGACAGAGTGTTTCAAAACTGCTCAATCAAAAGTATGGTTTAACTCTGTTAGCTGAATGCTCAGATCAGAAAGAAGTTTCACAGAATGCTTCTGTGTAGTTTATATTTGAATATATTCCTTTTTCCACTACTACGCTCTTAGCGCTCCAAATGTCCAGTTGCATTTTCAACAGAAAGAGTGTTCAGATCTGCTCAATCAAAAGTATGGTTTAACTCTGTTAGCTGAATGCACAGATCAGAAAGAAGTTTCACCTAATGATTCTGTGTAGTTTATATTTGAAGACATTCCTTTTTCTACTATTACCCTCTTAGCGCTCCGAATCTCCACTTGCATTTTCTACAAAAAGAGTGTTTCATAACTGCTCAATCAAAAATATGTTTTATCTCTGTTAACTGAATTTACAGATCAGAAATAATTTTCACAGAATGCATCTGTGTAGTTTTTATTTGAAGATATTCTTTTTCCCAATGTAGGCCTCTTAGCGCTTAGTATGTCCAATTGCACTTTGTACAGAAAGAGTGTTTCTGAACGGCTCAATCAAAAGTAAGGTTCAACTCTGTTAGTTGAATGCACAGAACAGAAAGTATTTTCACAGAATGCTACTGTGTAGTTTATATTTGAATATATTCCTTTTTCCATTATTACCCTCTTAGCGCTCCGAATGTCCACTTGCATTTTCTACAGAAAGAGTGTTCAGAACTGCGCAATCAAAAGTATGGTTTAACTCTGTTAACTTAATGAACGTATCAGAAATGAGTTTCACACAATGCTTCTGTGTAGTTTTTATTTGAAGATATTATTTTTCCCAATAGAGGCCTCTTAGCACTCAGAATGTCCAATTGCAGTTTCTACAGAAAGAGTGTTTCAGAAAGGCTCAATCAAAAGTAAGGTTCAACTCTGTTAGTTGAATGCACAGAACAGAAAGAAGTTTCATACAATGCTTCTGTGTAGTTTATATTTGAACATATTCTTTTTTCCACTATTACCCACTTAGCGCTACGAATGTCCAGTTGCATTTTCTACAGAAAGAGTGTTCAGATCTGCTCAATCAAAAGTATGGTTTAACTCTGTTAGCTGAATGCACAGATCAGAAAGAAGTTTCACAGAATGATTCTGTGTAGTTTATATTTGGAGACATTCCTTTTTCCACTATTACCCTCTTAGCGCTCCGAATCTCCACTTGCATTTTCTACAGAAAGACTGTTACAGAACGGCTCAATCAAAACTAAGGTTCAACTCTTTTAGTTGAACAAACAGAACAGAAAGAAGTTTCACACAATTCTTCTGTGTAGTTTTTATTTGTAGACATTCTTTTTCCCAATATAGGCCTCTTAGCGCTCAGAATGTCCAATTGCAGTTTCTACAGAAAGTGTGTTTCAGAACGGCTCGATCAAAAGTAAGGTTCAACTCTGTTAGTTGAATGCACAGAACAGAAAGAAGTTTCATACAATGCTTCTGTGTAGTTTATATTTGAACATATTCTTTTTTCCACTATTACCCACTTAGCGATACGAATGTCCAGTTGCATTTTCTACAGACAGAGTGTTTCAAAACTGCTCAATCAAAAGTATGGTTTAACTCTGTTAGCTGAATGCTCAGATCAGAAAGAAGTTTCACAGAATGCTTCTGTGTAGTTTATATTTGAATATATTCCTTTTTCCACTACTACGCTCTTAGCGCTCCAAATGTCCAGTTGCATTTTCAACAGAAAGAGTGTTCAGATCTGCTCAATCAAAAGTATGGTTTAACTCTGTTAGCTGAATGCACAGATCAGAAAGAAGTTTCACCGAATGATTCTGTGTAGTTTATATTTGAAGACATTCCTTTGTCCACTATTACCCTCTTAGCGCTCCGAATCTCCACTTGCATTTTCTACAAAAAGAGTGTTTCATAACTGCTCAATCAAAAATATGTTTTATCTCTGTTAACTGAATTTACAGATCAGAAATAAGTTCCACAGAATGCATCTGTGTAGTTTTTATTTGAAGATATTCTTTTCCCAATGTAGGCCTCTTAGCGATTAGCATGTCCAATTGCAGTTTGTACAGAAAGAGTGTTTCAGAACGGCTCAATCAAAAGTAAGGTTCAACTCTGTTAGTTGAATGCACAGAACAGAAAGAATTTTCACAGAATGCTACTGTGTAGTTTATATTTGAATATATTCCTTTTTCCATTATTACCCTCTTAGCGCTCCGAATGTCCACTTGCATTTTCTACAGAAAGAGTGTTCAGAACTGCGCAATCAAAAGTATGGTTTAACTCTGTTAGCTTAATGAACATATCAGAAATAAGTTTCACACAATGCTTCTGTGTAGTTTTTATTTGAAGATATTATTTTTCCCAATAGAGGCCTCTTAGCGCTCAGAATGTCCAATTGCAGTTTCTACAGAAAGAGTGTTTCAGAAAGGCTCAATCAAAATTAAGGTTCAACTCTGTTAGTTGAATGCACAGAACAGAAAGTAGTTTCATACAATGCTTCTGTGTAGTTTATATTTGAACATATTCTTTTTTCCACTATTACCCACTTAGCGCTACGAATATCCAGTTGCATTTTCTACAGACAGAGTGTTTCAAAACTGCTCAATCAAAAGTATGGTTTAACTCTGTTAGCTGAATGCTCAGATCTGAAAGAAGTTTCACAGAATGCTTCTGTGTAGTTTATATTTGAATATATTCCCTTTTCCACTACTACTCTCTTAGCGCTCCAAATGTCCAGTTGCATTTTCTACAGAAAGAGTGTTCAGATCTGCTCAATCAAAAGTATGGTTTAACTCTGTTAGCTGAATGCACAGATCAGAAACAAGTTTCACAGAATGATTCTGTGTAGTTTATATTTGGAGACATTCCTTTTTCCACTATTACCCTCTTAGCTCTCCGAATCTCCACTTGCATTTTCTACAGAAAGACTGTTACAGAACGGCTCAATCAAAACTAAGGTTCAACTCTTTTAGCTGAACAAACAGAACAGAAATATGTTTCACACAATTCTTCTGTGTAGTTTTTATTTGTAGACATTCTTTTTCCCAATATAGGCCTCTTAGCGCTCAGAATGTCCAATTGCAGTTTCTACAGAAAGTGAGTTTCAGAACGGCTCAATCAAAAGTAAGGTTCAACTCTGTTAGTTGAATGAACAGAACAGAAAGTAGTTTCATACAATGCTTCTGTGTAGTTTATATTTGAACTTATTCTTTTTTCCACTATTACCCACTTAGCGCTACGAATGTCCAGTTGCATTTTCTACAGACAGAGTGTTTCAAAACTGCTCAATCAAAAATATGGTTTAACTCTGTTAGCTGAATGCTCAGATCAGAAAGAAGTTTCACAGAATGCTTCTGTGTAGTTTATATTTGAATATATTACTTTTTCCACTACTACGCTCTTAGCGCTCCAAATGTCCAGTTGCATTTTCAACAGAAAGAGTGTTCAGATCTGCTCAATCAAAAGTATGGTTTAACTCTGTTAGCTGAATGCACAGATCAGAAAAAAGTTTCACCGAATGATTCTGTGTAGTTTATATTTGAAGACATTCATTTTCCACTATTACCCTCTTAGCGCTCCGAATCTCCACTTGCATTTTCTACAAAAAGAGTGTTTCATAACTGCTCAATCAAAAATATGTTTTATCTCTGTTAACTGAATTTACAGATCAGAAATAAGTTTCACAGAATGCATCTGTGTAGTTTTTATTTGAAGATATTCTTTTTCCCAATGTAGGCCTCTTAGCGCTTAGCATGTCCAATTGCAGTTTCTACAGGGAGAGTGTTTCAGAACGGCTCAATCAAAAGTAAGGTTCAACTCTGTTAGTTGAATGCCCAGAACAGAAAGAATTCTCACAGAATGCTACTGTGTAGTTTATATTTGAATATATTCCTTTTTCCATTATTACCATCTTAGCGCTCCGAATGTCCACTTGCATTTTCTACAGAAAGAGTGTTCAGAACTGCGCAATCAAAAGTATGGTTTAACTCTGTTAGCTTAATGAACATATCAGAAATAAGTTTCACACAATGCTTCTGTGTAGTTTTTATTTGAAGATATTATTTTTCCCAATATAGGCCTCTTCGCGCTCAGAATGTCCAATTGCAGTTTCTACAGAAAGAGTGTTTCACAAAGGCTCAATCAAATTAAGGTTCAACTCTGTTAGTTGAATGCACAGAACAGAAAGAAGTTTCATACAATGCTTCTGTGTAGTTTATATTTGAACATATTCTTTTTTCCACTATTACCCACTTAGCGCTACGAATGTCCAGTTGCATTTTCTACAGAAAGAGTGTTCAGATCTGCTCAATCAAAAGTATGGTTTAACTCTGTTAGCTGAATGCACAGATCAGAAAGAAGTTTCACAGAATGATTCTGTGTAGTTTATATTTGGAGACATTCCTTTTTCCACTATTACCCTCTTAGCGCTCCGAATCTCCACTTGCATTTTCTACAGAAAGACTGTTACAGAACGGCTCAATCAAAACTAAGGTTCAACTCTTTTAGTTGAACAAACAGAACAGAAAGAAGTTTCACACAATTCTTCTGTGTAGTTTTTATTTGTAGACATTCTTTTTCCCAATATAGGCCTCTTAGCGCTCAGAATGTCCAATTGCAGTTTCTACAGAAAGTGTGTTTCAGAACGGCTCAATCAAAAGTAAGGTTCAACTCTGTTAGTTGAATGCACAGAACAGAAAGAAGTTTCATACAATGCTTCTGTGTAGTTTATATTTGAACATATTCTTTTTTCCACTATTACCCACTTAGCGATACGAATGTCCAGTTGCATTTTCTACAGACAGAGTGTTTCAAAACTGCTCAATCAAAAGTATGGTTTAACTCTGTTAGCTGAATGCTCAGATCAGAAAGAAGTTTCACAGAATGCTTCTGTGTAGTTTATATTTGAATATATTCCTTTTTCCACTACTACGCTCTTAGCGCTCCAAATGTCCAGTTGCATTTTCAACAGAAAGAGTGTTCAGATCTGCTCAATCAAAAGTATGGTTTAACTCTGTTAGCTGAATGCACAGATCAGAAAGAAGTTTCACCGAATGATTCTGTGTAGTTTATATTTGAAGACATTCCTTTTTCCACTATTACCCTCTTAGCGCTCCGAATCTCCACTTGCATTTTCTACAAAAAGAGTGTTTCATAACTGCTCAATCAAAAATATGTTTTATCTCTGTTAACTGAATTTACAGATCAGAAATATGTTCCACAGAATGCATCTGTGTAGTTTTTATTTGAAGATATTCTTTTCCCAATGTAGGCCTCTTAGCGCTTAGCATGTCCAATTGCAGTTTGTACAGAAAGAGTGTTTCAGAACGGCTCAATCAAAAGTAAGGTTCAACTCTGTTTGTTGAATGCACAGAACAGAAAGAATTTTCACAGAATGCTACTGTGTAGTTTATATTTGAATATATTCCTTTTTCCATTATTACCCTCTTAGCGCTCCGAATGTCCACTTGCATTTTCTACAGAAAGAGTGTTCAGAACTGCGCAATCAAAAGTATGGTTTAACTCTGTTAGCTTAATGAACATATCAGAAATAAGTTTCACACAATGCTTCTGTGTAGTTTTTATTTGAAGATATTATTTTTCCCAATAGAGGCCTCTTAGCGCTCAGAATGTCCAATTGCAGTTTCTACAGAAAGAGTGTTTCAGAAAGGCTCAATCAAAATTAAGGTTCAACTCTGTTAGTTGAATGCACAGAACAGAAAGTAGTTTCACACAATGCTTCTGTGTAGTTTATATTTGAACATATTCTTTTTTCCACTATTACCCACTTAGCGCTACGAATATCCAGTTGCATTTTCTACAGACAGAGTGTTTCAAAACTGCTCAATCAAAAGTATGGTTTAACTCTGTTAGCTGAATGCTCAGATCTGAAAGAAGCTTCACAGAATGCTTCTGTGTAGTTTATATTTGAATATATTCCCTTTTCCACTACTACTCTCTTAGCGCTCCAAATGTCCAGTTGCAATTTCTACAGAAAGAGTGTTCAGATCTGCTCAATCAAAAGTATGGTTTAACTCTGTTAGCTGAATGCACAGATCAGAAACAAGTTTCACAGAATGATTCTGTGTAGTTTATATTTGGAGACATTCCTTTTTCCACTATTACCCCCTTAGCGCTCCGAATCTCCACTTGCATTTTCTACAGAAAGACTGTTACAGAACGGCCCAATCAAAACTAAGGTTCAACTCTTTTAGCTGAACAAACAGAACAGAAAGAAGTTTCACACAATTCTTCTGTGTAGTTTTTATTTGTAGACATCCTTTTTCCCAATATAGGCCTCTTAGCGCTCAGAATGTCCAATTGCAGTTTCTACAGAAAGTGTGTTTCAGAACGGCTCAATCAAAAGTAAGGTTCAACTCTGTTAGTTGAATGCACAGAACAGAGAGAAGTTTCATACAATGCTTCTGTGTAGTTTATATTTGAACTTATTCTTTTTTCCACTATTACCCACTTAGCGCTACGAATGTCCAGTTGCATTTTCTACAGACAGAGTGTTTCAAAACTGCTCAATCAAAAGTATGGTTTAACTCTGTTAGCTGAATGCTCAGATCAGAAAGAAGTTTCACAGAATGCTTCTGTGTAGTTTATATTTGAATATATTCCTTTTTCCACTACTACGCTCTTAGCGCTCCAAATGTCCAGTTGCATTTTCAACAGAAAGAGTGTTCAGATCTGCTCAATCAAAAGTATGGTTTAACTCTGTTAGCTGAATGCACAGATCAGAAAGAAGTTTCACCGAATGATTCTGTGTAGTTTATATTTGAAGACATTCCTTTTTCCACTATTACCCTCTTAGCGCTCCGAATCTCCACTTGCATTTTCTACAAAAAGAGTGTTTCATAACTGCTCAATCAAAAATATGTTTTATCTCTGTTAACTGAATTTACAGATCAGAAATAAGTTTCACAGAATGCATCTGTGTAGTTTTTATTTGAAGATATTCTTTTTCCCAGTGTAGGCCTCTTAGCGCTTAGCATGTCCAATTGCAGTTTCTACAGGAAGAGTGTTTCAGAACGGCTCAATCAAAAGTAAGGTTCAACTCTGTTAGTTGAATGCACAGAACAGAAAGTATTTTCACAGAATGCTACTGTGTAGTTTATATTTGAATATATTCCTTTTTCCATTATTACCATCTTAGCGCTCCGAATGTCCACTTGCATTTTCTACAGAAAGAGTGTTCAGAACTGCGCAATCAAAAGTATGGTTTAACTCTGTTAGCTTAATGAACATATCAGAAATAAGTTTCACACAATGCTTCTGTGTAGTTTTTATTTGAAGATATTATTTTTCCCAATATAGGCCTCTTCGCGCTCAGAATGTCCAATTGCAGTTTCTACAGAAAGAGTGTTTCACAAAGGCTCAATCAAATTAAGGTTCAACTCTGTTAGTTGAATGCACAGAACAGAAAGAAATTTCATACAATGCTTCTGTGTACTTTATATTTGAATATTTTCTTTTTTCCACTATTACCCACTTAGCGCTACGAATGTCCAGTTGCATTTTCTACAGAAAGAGTGTTCAGATCTGCTCAATCAAAAGTATGGTTTAACTCTGTTAGCTGAATGCACAGATCAGAAAGAAGTTTCACAGAATGATTCTGTGTAGTTTATATTTGGAGACATTCCTTTTTCCACTATTACCCTCTTAGCGCTCCGAATCTACACTTGCATTTTCTACAGAAAGACTGTTACAGAACGGCTCAATCAAAACTAAGGTTCAACTCTTTTAGTTGAACAAACAGAACAGAAAGAAGTTTCACACAATTCTTCTGTGTAGTTTTTATTTGTAGACATTCTTTTTCCCAATATAGGCCTCTTAGCGCTCAGAATGTCCAATTGCAGTTTCTACAGAAAGTGTGTTTCAGAACGGCTCAATCAAAAGTAAGGTTCAACTCTGTTAGTTGAATGCACAGAACAGAAAGAAGTTTCATACAATGCTTCTGTGTAGTTTATATTTGAACTTATTCTTTTTTCCACTATTACCCACTTAGCGCTACGAATGTCCAGTTGCATTTTCTACAGACAGAGTGTTTCAAAACTGCTCAATCAAAAGTATGGTTTAACTCTGTTAGCTGAATGCTCAGATCAGAAAGAAGTTTCACAGAATGCTTCTGTGTAGTTTATATTTGAATATATTCCTTTTTCCACTACTACGCTCTTAGCGCTCCAAATGTCCAGTTGCATTTTCAACAGAAAGAGTGTTCAGATCTGCTCAATCAAAAGTATGGTTTAACTCTGTTAGCTGAATGCACAGATCAGAAAGAAGTTTCACCGAATGATTCTGTGTAGTTTATATTTGAAGACATTCCTTTTTCCACTATTACCCTCTTAGCGCTCCGAATCTCCACTTGCATTTTCTACACAAAGAGTGTTTCATAACTGCTCAATCAAAAATATGTTTTATCTCTGTTAACTGAATTTACAGATCAGAAATAAGTTTCACAGAATGCATCTGTGTAGTTTTTATTTGAAGATATTCTTTTTCCCAATGTAGGCCTCTTAGCGCTTAGCATGTCCAATTGCAGTTTCTACAGAAAGAGTGTTTCTGAACGGCTCAATCAAAAGTAAGGTTCAACTCTGTTAGTTGAATGCACAGAACAGAAAGAATTTTCACAGAATGCTACTGTGTAGTTTATATTTGAATATATTCCTTTTTCCACTATTACCATCTTAGCGCTCCGAATGTCCACTTGCATTTTCTACAGAAAGAGTGTTCAGAACCGCGCAATCAAAAGTATGGTTTAACTCTGTTAGCTTAATGAACATATCAGAAATAAGTTTCACACAATGCTTCTGTGTAGTTTTTATTTGAAGATATTATTTTTCCCAATATAGGCCTCTTCGCGCTCAGAATGTCCAATTGCAGTTTCTACAGAAAGAGTGTTTCACAAAGGCTCAATCAAAAGTAAGGTTCAACTCTCTTAGTTGAATGCACAGAACAGAAAGAAGTTTCATACAATGCTTCTGTGTAGTTTATATTTGAACATATTCTTTTTTCCACTATTACCCACTTAGCGCTCCGAATGTCCAGTTGCATTTTCTACAGACAGAGTGTTTCAAAACTGCTCAATCAAAAGTATGGTTTAAATCTGTTAGCTGAATGCTCAGATCAGAAAGCAGTTTCACAGAATGCTTCTGTGTAGTTTATATTTGAATATATTCCTTTTTCCACTACTACGCTCTTAGCGCTCCAAATGTCCAGTTGCATTTTCAACAGAAAGAGTGTTCAGATCTGCTCAATCAAAAGTATGGTTTAACTCTGTTAGCTGAATGCACAGATCAGAAAGAAGTTTCACCGAATGATTCTGTGTAGTTTATATTTGAAGACATTCCTTTTTCCACTATTACCCTCTTAGCGCTCTGAATCTCCACTTGCATTTTCTACAAAAAGAGTGTTTCGTAACTGCTCAATCAAAAATATATTTTATCTCTGTTAACTGAATTTACAGATCAGAAATAAGTTTCACAGAATGCATCTGTGTAGTTTTTATTTGAAGATATTCTTTTTCCCAATATAGGCCTCTTAGCGCTTAGCATGTCCAATTGCAATTTCTACGGAAAGAGTGTTTGAGAACGGCTCAATCAAAAGTAAGGTTCAACTCTGTTAGTTGAATGCACAGAACAGAAAGAATTTTCACAGAATGCTACTGTGTAGTTTATATTTGAATATATTCCTTTTTCCACTATTACCCTCTTAGCGCTCCGAATGTCCACTTGCATTTTCTACAGAAAGAGTGTTCAGAACTGCGCAATCAAAAGTATGGTTTAACTCTGTTAGCTTAATGAACATATCAGAAATAAGTTTCACATAATTCTTCTGTGTAGTTTTTATTTGAAGATATTATTTTTCCCAATAGAGGCCTCTTAGCGCTCAGAATGTCCAATTGCAGTTTCTACAGAAAGAGTGTTTCAGAAAGGCTCAATCAAAAGTAAGGTTCAACTCTGTTAGTTGAATGCACAGAACAGAAAGAAGTTTCATACAATGCTTCTGTGTAGTTTATATTTGAACATATTCTTTTTTCCACTATTACCCCCTTAGCGCTACGAATGTCCAGTTGCATTTTCTACAGACAGAGTGTTTCAAAACTGCTCAATCAAAAATATGGTTTAAATCTGTTAGCTGAATGCTCAGATCAGAAAGAAGTTTCACAGAATGCTTCTGTGTAGTTTATATTTGAATATATTCCTTTTTCCACTACTACTCTCTTAGCGCTCCAAATGTCCAGTGGCATTTTCTACAGAAAGATTGTTCAGATCTGCTCAATCAAAAGTATGGTTTAACTCTGTTAGCTGAATGCACAGATCAGAAAGAAATTTCACCGAATGATTCTGTGTAGTTTATATTTGGAGACATTCCTTTTTCCACTATTACCCTCTTAGCGCTCCGAATTTCCACTTGCATTTTCTACAAAAAGAGTGTTTCAGAACGGCTCAATCAAAACTAAGGTTCAAATCTTTTAGTTGAACAAACAGAACAGAAAGAAGTTTCACACAATTCTTCTGTGTAGTTTTTATTTGTAGACATTCTTTTTCCCAATATAGGCCTCTTAGCGCTCAGAATGTCCAATTGCAGTTTCTGCAGAAAGAGTGTTTCAGAACGGCTCAATCAAAAGTAATGTTCAACTCTGTTAGTTGAATGCACAGAACAGAAAGAAGTTTCATACAATGCTTCTGTGTAGTTTATATTTGAACATATTCTTTTTTCCACTATTACCCACTTAGCGCTACGAATGCCCAGTTGCATTTTCTACAGACAGAGTGTTTCAAAACTGCTCAATCAGAAGTATGGTTTAACTCTGTTAGCTGAATGCTCAGATCAGAAAGAAGTTTCACAGAATGCTTCTGTGTAGTTTATATTTGAATATATTCCTTTTTCCACTACTACTCTCTTAGCGCTCCAAATGTCCAGTTGCATTTTCTACAGAAAGAGTGTTCAGATCTGCTCAATCAAAAGTATGGTTTAACTCTGTTAGCTGAATGCACAGATCAGAAAGAAGTTTCACAGAATGATTCTGTGTAGTTTATATTTGGAGACATTCCTTTTTCCACTATTAACCCCTTAGCTCTCCGAATCTCCACTTGCATTTTCTACAGAAAGAGTGGTTCAGAACAGCTCAATCAAAACTAAGGTTCAACTCTTTTAGTTGAACAAACAGAACGGAAAGAAGTTTCACACAATTCTTCTGTGTAGTTTTTATTTGTAGACATTCTTTTTCCCAATATAGGCCTCTTAGCGCTCAGAATGTCCAATTGCAGTTTCTACAGAAAGAGTGTTTCAGAACGGCTCAATCAAAAGTAAGGTTCAAATCTGTTAGTTGAATGCACAGAACAGAAAGAAGTTTCATACAATGCTTCTGTGTAGTTTATATTTGAACATATTCTTTTTTCCACTATTACCCACTTAGCGCTACGAATGTCCAGTTGCATTTTCTACAGACAGAGTGTTTCAAAACTGCTCAATCAAAAGTATGGTTTAACTCTGTTAGCTGAATGCTCAGATCAGAAAGAAGTTTCACAGAATGCTTCTGTGTAGTTTATATTTGAATATATTCCTTTTTCCACTACTACTCTCTTAGCGCTCCAAATGTCCAGTTGCATTTTCTACAGAAAGAGTGTTCAGATCTGCTCAATCAAAAGTATGGTTTAACTCTCTTAGCTGAATGCACAGATCAGAAAGAAGTTTCACAGAATGATTCTGTGTAGTTTATATTTGTAGACATTCCTTTTTCCACTATTACCCTCTTAGCGCTCCGAATCTCCACTTGCATTTTCAACAGAAAGACTGTTACAGAACGGCTCAATCAAAACTAAGGTTCAACTCTTTTAGTTGAACAAACAGAACAGAAAGAAGTTTCACACAATTCTTCTGTGTAGTTTTTATTTGTAGACATTCTTTTTCCCAATATAGGCCTCTAAGCGCTCAGAATATCCAATTGCAGTTTCTACAGAAAGTGTGTTTCAGAACGGCTCAATCAAAAGTAAGGTTCAACTCTGTTAGTTGAATGCACAGAACAGAAAGAAGTTTCATACAATGCTTCTGTGTAGTTTATATTTGAACATATTCTTTTTTCCACTATTACCCACTTAGCGCTATGAATGTCCAGTTGCATTTTCTACAGACAGAGTGTTTCAAAACTGCTCAATCAAAAGTATGGTTTAACTCTGTTAGCTGAATGCTGAGATAAGAAAGAAGTTTCACAGAATGCTTCTGTGTAGTTTATATTTGAATATATTCCTTTTTCCACTACTACTCTCTTAGCGCTCCAAATGTCCAGTTGCATTTTCTACAGAAAGAGTGTTCAGATCTGCTCAATCAAAAGTATGGTTTAACACTGTTAGCTGAATGCACAGATCAGAAAGAAGTTTCACAGAATGATTCTGTGTAGTTTATATTTGGAGACATTCCTTTTTCCACTATTACCCTCTTAGCGCTCCGAATCTCCACTTGCATTTTCTACAAAAAGAGTGTTTCAGAACGGCTCAATCAAAACTAAGGTTCAAATCTTTTAGTTGAACAAACAGAACAGAAAGAAGTTTCACACAATTCTTCTGTGTAGTTTTTATTTGTAGACATTCTTTTTCCCAATATAGGCCTCTTAGCGCTCAGAATGTCCAATTGCAGTTTCTACAGAAAGAGTGTTTCAGAACGGCTCAATCAAAAGTAATGTTCAACTCTGTTAGTTGAATGCACAGAACAGAAAGATGTTTCATAAAATGCTTCTGTGTAGTTTATATTTGAACATATTCTTTTTTCCACTATTACCCACTTAGCGCTACGAATGTCCAGTTGCATTTTCTACAGACAGAGCGTTTCAAAACTGCTCAATCAGAAGTATGGTTTAACTCTGTTAGCTGAATGCTCAGATCAGAAAGAAGTTTCACAGAATGCTTCTGTGTAGTTTATATTTGAATATATTCCTTTTTCCACTACTACTCTCTTAGCGCTCCAAATGTCCAGTTGCATTTTCTACAGAAAGAGTGTTCAGATCTGCTCAATCAAAAGTATGGTTTAACTCTGTTAGCTGAATGCACAGATCAGAAAGAAGTTTCACAGAATGATTCTGTGTAGTTTATATTTGGAGACATTCCTTTTTCCACTATTAACCTCTTAGCTCTCCGAATCTCCACTTGCATTTTCTACAGAAAGAGTGGTTCAGAACGGCTCAATCAAAACTAAGGTTCAACTCTTTTAGTTGAACAAACAGAACAGAAAGAAGTTTCACACAATTCTTCTGTGTAGTTTTTATTTGTAGACATTCTTTTTCCCAATATAGGCCTCTTAGCGCTCAGAATGTCCAATTGCAGTTTCTACAGAAAGAGTGTTTCAGAACGGCTCAATCAAAAGTAAGGTTCAACTCTGTTAGTTGAATGCACAGAACAGAAAGTAGTTTCATACAATGCTTCTGTGTAGTTTATATTTGAACATATTCTTTTTTCCACTATTACCCACTTAGCGCTACGAATGTCCAGTTGCATTTTCTACAGACAGAGTGTTTCAAAACTGCTCAATCAAAAGTATGGTTTAACTCTGTTAGCTGAATGCTCAGATCAGAAAGAAGTTTCACAGAATGCTTCTGTGTAGTTTATATTTGAATATATTCCTTTTTCCACTACTACTCTCTTAGCGCTCCAAATGTCCAGTTGCATTTTCTACAGAAAGAGCGTTCAGATCTGCTCAATCAAAAGTATGGTTTAACTCTGTTAGCTGAATGCACAGATCAGAAAGAAGTTTCACAGAATGATTCTGTGTAGTTTATATTTGTAGACATTCCTTTTTCCACTATTACCCTCTTAGCGCTCCGAATCTCCACTTGCATTTTCAACAGAAAGACTGTTACAGAACGGCTCAATCAAAACTAAGGTTCAACTCTTTTAGTTGAACAAACAGAACAGAAAGAAGTTTCACACAATTCTTCTCTGTAGTTTTTATTTGTAGACATTCTTTTTCCCAATATAGGCCTCTAAGCGCTCAGAATATCCAATTGCAGTTTCTACAGAAAGTGTGTTTCAGAACGGCTCAATCAAAAGTAAGGTTCAACTCTGTTAGTTGAATGCACAGAACAGAAAGAAGTTTCATACAATGCTTCTGTGTAGTTTATATTTGAACATATTCTTTTTTCCACTATTACCCACTTAGCGCTACGAATGTCCAGTTGCATTTTCTACAGACAGAGTGTTTCAAAACTGCTCAATCAAAAGTATGGTTTAACTCTGTTAGCTGAATGCTCAGATCATAAAGAAGTTTCACAGAATGCTTCTGTGTAGTTTATATTTGAATATATTCCTTTTTCCACTACTACGCTCTTAGCGCTCCAAACGTCCAGTTGCATTTTCAACAGAAAGACTGTTCAGATCTGCTCAATCAAAACTATGGTTTAACACTGTTAGCTGAATGCACAGATCAGAAAGAAGTTTCACCGAATGATTCTGTTTAGTTTATATTTGAAGACATTCCTTTTTCCACTATTACCCTCTTAGAGCTCCGAATCTCCACTTGCATTTTCTACAAAAAGAGTGTTTCATAACTGCTAAATCAAAAATATGTTTTATCTCTGTTATCTGAATTTACAGATCAGAAATAAGTTTCACAGAATGCATCTGTGTAGTTTTTATTTGAAGATATTCTTTTTCCCAATCAAGGCCTCTTAGCGCTTAGCATGTCCAATTGCAGTTTCTACAGAAAGAGTGTTTCAGAACGGCTCAATCAAAAGTAAGGTTCAACTCTGTTAGTTGAATGCACAGAACAGAAAGTATTTTCACAGAATGCTACTGTGTAGTTTATATTTGAATATATTCCTTTTTCCACTATTACCCTCTTAGCGCTCCGAATGTCCACTTGCATTTTCTACAGAAAGAGTGTTCAGAACTGCGCAATCAAAAGTATGGTTTAACTCTGTTAGCTTAATGAACATATCAGAAATAAGTTTCACACAATGCTTCTGTGTAGTTTTTATTTGAAGATATTATTTTTCCCAATAGAGGCCTCTTAGCGCTCAGAATGTCCAATTGCAGTTTCTGCAGAAAGAGTGTTTCAGAACGGCTCAATCAAAAGTAATGTTCAACTCTGTTAGTTGAATGCACAGAACAGAAAGAAGTTTCATACAATGCTTCTGTGTAGTTTATATTTGAACATATTCTTTTTTCCACTATTACCCACTTAGCGCTACGAATGTCCAGTTGCATTTTCTACAGACAGAGTGTTTCAAAACTGCTCAATCAGAAGTATGGTTTAACTCTGTTAGCTGAATGCTCAGATCAGAAAGAAGTTTCACAGAATGCTTCTGTGTAGTTTATATTTGAATATATTCCTTTTTCCACTACTACTCTCTTAGCGCTCCAAATGTCCAGTTGCATTTTCTACAGAAAGAGTGTTCAGATCTGCTCAATCAAAAGTATGGTTTAACTCTGTTAGCTGAATGCACAGATCAGAAAGAAGTTTCACAGAATTATTCTGTGTAGTTTATATTTGGAGACATTCCTTTTTCCACTATTACCCTCTTAGCGCTCCGAATCTCCACTTGCATTTTCTACAAAAAGAGTGTTTCATAACTGCTCAATCAAAAATATGTTTTATCTCTGTTAACTGAATTTACAGATCAGAAATAAGTTTCACAGAATGCATCTGTGTAGTTTTTATTTGAAGATATTCTTTTTCCCAGTGTAGGCCTCTTAGCGCTTAGCATGTCCAATTGCAGTTTCTACAGGAAGAGTGTTTCAGAACGGCTCAATCAAAAGTAAGGTTCAACTCTGTTAGTTGAATGCACAGAACAGAAAGTATTTTCACAGAATGCTACTGTGTAGTTTATATTTGAATATATTCCTTTTTCCATTATTACCATCTTAGCGCTCCGAATGTCCACTTGCATTTTCTACAGAAAGAGTGTTCAGAACTGCGCAATCAAAAGTATGGTTTAACTCTGTTAGCTTAATGAACATATCAGAAATAAGTTTCACACAATGCTTCTGTGTAGTTTTTATTTGAAGATATTATTTTTCCCAATATAGGCCTCTTCGCGCTCAGAATGTCCAATTGCAGTTTCTACAGAAAGAGTGTTTCACAAAGGCTCAATCAAATTAAGGTTCAACTCTGTTAGTTGAATGCACAGAACAGAAAGAAATTTCATACAATGCTTCTGTGTACTTTATATTTGAACATATTCTTTTTTCCACTATTACCCACTTAGCGCTACGAATGTCCAGTTGCATTTTCTACAGAAAGAGTGTTCAGATCTGCTCAATCAAAAGTATGGTTTAACTCTGTTAGCTGAATGCACAGATCAGAAAGAAGTTTCACAGAATTATTCTGTGTAGTTTATATTTGGAGACATTCCTTTTTCCACTATTACCCTCTTAGCGCTCCGAATCTCCACTTGCATTTTCTACAGAAAGACTGTTACAGAACGGCTCAATCAAAACTAAGGTTCAACTCTTTTAGTTGAACAAACAGAACAGAAATTAGTTTCACACAATTCTTCTGTGTAGTTTTTATTTTTAGACATTCTTTTTCCCAATATAGGCCTCTTAGCGCTCAGAATGTCCAATTGCAGTTTCTACAGAAAGTGTGTTTCAGAACGGCTCAATCAAAAGTAAGGTTAAACTCTGTTAGTTGAATGCACAGAACAGAAAGAAGTTTCATACAATGCTTCTGTGTAGTTTATATTTGAACTTATTCTTTTTTCCACTATTACCCACTTAGCGCTATGAATGTCCAGTTGCATTTTCTACAGACAGAGTGTTTCAAAACTGCTCAATCAAAAGTATGGTTTAACTCTGTTAGCTGAATGCTCAGATCAGAAAGAAGTTTCACAGAATGCTTCTGTGTAGTTTATATTTGAATATATTCCTTTTTCCACTACTACGCTCTTAGCGCTCCAAATGTCCAGTTGCATTTTCAACAGAAAGAGTGTTCAGATCTGCTCAATCAAAAGTATGGTTTAACTCTGTTAGCTGAATGCACAGATCAGAAAGAAGTTTCACCGAATGATTCTGTGTAGTTTATATTTGAAGACATTCCTTTTTCCACTATTACCCTCTTAGCGCTCCGAATCTCCACTTGCATTTTCTACACAAAGAGTGTTTCATAACTGCTCAATCAAAAATATGTTTTATCTCTGTTAACTGAATTTACAGATCAGAAATAAGTTTCACAGAATGCATCTGTGTAGTTTTTATTTGAAGATATTCTTTTTCCCAATGTAGGCCTCTTAGCGCTTAGCATGTCCAATTGCAGTTTCTACAGAAAGAGTGTTTCAGAACGGCTCAATCAAAAGTAAGGTTCAACTCTGTTAGTTGAATGCACAGAACAGAAAGAATTTTCACAGAATGCTACTGTGTAGTTTATATTTGAATATATTCCTTTTTCCACTATTACCATCTTAGCGCTCCGAATGTCCACTTGCATTTTCTTCAGAAAGAGTGTTCAGAACCGCGCAATCAAAAGTATGGTTTAACTCTGTTAGCTTAATGAACATATCAGAAATAAGTTTCACACAATGCTTCTGTGTAGTTTTTATTTGAAGATATTATTTTTCCCAATATAGGCCTCTTCGCGCTCAGAATGTCCAATTGCAGTTTCTACAGAAAGAGTGTTTCACAAAGGCTCAATCAAAAGTAAGGTTCAACTCTGTTAGTTGAATGCACAGAACAGAAAGAAGTTTCATACAATGCTTCTGTGTAGTTTATATTTGAACATATTCTTTTTTCCACTATTACCCACTTAGCGCTCCGAATGTCCAGTTGCATTTTCTACAGACAGAGTGTTTCAAAACTGCTCAATCAAAAGTATGGTTTAAATCTGTTAGCTGAATGCTCAGATCAGAAAGCAGTTTCACAGAATGCTTCTGTGTAGTTTATATTTGAATATATTCCTTTTTCCACTACTACGCTCTTAGCGCTCCAAATGTCCAGTTGCATTTTCAACAGAAAAAGTGTTCAGATCTGCTCAATCAAAAGTATGGTTTAACTCTGTTAGCTGAATGCACAGATCAGAAACAAGTTTCACCGAATGATTCTGTGTAGTTTATATTTGAAGACATTCCTTTTTCCACTATTACCCTCTTAGCGCTCCGAATCTCCACTTGCATTTTCTACAAAAAGAGTGTTTCATAACTGCTCAATCAAAAATATGTTTTATCTCTGTTAACTGAATTTACAGATCAGAAATAAGTTTCACAGAATGCATCTGTGTAGTTTTTATTTGAAGATATTCTTTTTCCCAATATAGGCCTCTTAGCGCTTAGCATGTCCAATTGCAATTTCTACGGAAAGAGTGTTTGAGAACGGCTCAATCAAAAGTAAGGTTCAACTCTGTTAGTTGAATGCACAGAACAGAAAGTATTTTCACAGAATGCTACTGTGTAGTTTATATTTGAATATATTCCTTTTTCCACTATTACCCTCTTAGCGCTCCGAATGTCCACTTGCATTTTCTACAGAAAGAGTGTTCAGAACTGCGCAATCAAAAGTATGGTTTAACTCTGTTAGCTTAATGAACATATCAGAAATAAGTTTCACATAATTCTTCTGTGTAGTTTTTATTTGAAGATATTATTTTTCCCAATAGAGGCCTCTTAGCGCTCAGAATGTCCAATTGCAGTTTCTACAGAAAGAGTGTTTCAGAAAGGCTCAATCAAAAGTAAGGTTCAACTCTGTTAGTTGAATGCACAGAACAGAAAGAAGTTTCATACAATGCTTCTGTGTAGTTTATATTTGAACATATTCTTTTTTCCACTATTACCCCCTTAGCGCTACGAATGTCCAGTTGCATTTTCTACAGACAGAGTGTTTCAAAACTGCTCAATCAAAAATATGGTTTAACTCTGTTAGCTGAATGCTCAGATCAGAAAGAAGTTTCACAGAATGCTTCTGTGTAGTTTATATTTGAATATATTCCTTTTTCCACTACTACTCTCTTAGCGCTCCAAATGTCCAGTTGCATTTTCTACAGAAAGAGTGTTCAGATCTGCTCAATCAAAAGTATGGTTTAACTCTGTTAGCTGAATGCACAGATCAGAAAGAAGTTTCACAGAATTATTCTGTGTAGTTTATATTTGGAGACATTCCTTTTTCCACTATTACCCTCTTAGCGCTCCGAATCTCCACTTGCATTTTCTACAAAAAGAGTGTTTCATAACTGCTCAATCAAAAATATGTTTTATCTCTGTTAACTGAATTTACAGATCAGAAATAAGTTTCACAGAATGCATCTGTGTAGTTTTTATTTGAAGATATTCTTTTTCCCAGTGTAGGCCTCTTAGCGCTTAGCATGTCCAATTGCAGTTTCTACAGGAAGAGTGTTTCAGAACGGCTCAATCAAAAGTAAGGTTCAACTCTGTTAGTTGAATGCACAGAACAGAAAGTATTTTCACAGAATGCTACTGTGTAGTTTATATTTGAATATATTCCTTTTTCCATTATTACCATCTTAGCGCTCCGAATGTCCACTTGCATTTTCTACAGAAAGAGTGTTCAGAACTGCGCAATCAAAAGTATGGTTTAACTCTGTTAGCTTAATGAACATATCAGAAATAAGTTTCACACAATGCTTCTGTGTAGTTTTTATTTGAAGATATTATTTTTCCCAATATAGGCCTCTTCGCGCTCAGAATGTCCAATTGCAGTTTCTACAGAAAGAGTGTTTCACAAAGGCTCAATCAAATTAAGGTTCAACTCTGTTAGTTGAATGCACAGAACAGAAAGAAATTTCATACAATGCTTCTGTGTACTTTATATTTGAACATATTCTTTTTTCCACTATTACCCACTTAGCGCTACGAATGTCCAGTTGCATTTTCTACAGAAAGAGTGTTCAGATCTGCTCAATCAAAAGTATGGTTTAACTCTGTTAGCTGAATGCACAGATCAGAAAGAAGTTTCACAGAATTATTCTGTGTAGTTTATATTTGGAGACATTCCTTTTTCCACTATTACCCTCTTAGCGCTCCGAATCTCCACTTGCATTTTCTACAGAAAGACTGTTACAGAACGGCTCAATCAAAACTAAGGTTCAACTCTTTTAGTTGAACAAACAGAACAGAAATTAGTTTCACACAATTCTTCTGTGTAGTTTTTATTTTTAGACATTCTTTTTCCCAATATAGGCCTCTTAGCGCTCAGAATGTCCAATTGCAGTTTCTACAGAAAGTGTGTTTCAGAACGGCTCAATCAAAAGTAAGGTTAAACTCTGTTAGTTGAATGCACAGAACAGAAAGAAGTTTCATACAATGCTTCTGTGTAGTTTATATTTGAACTTATTCTTTTTTCCACTATTACCCACTTAGCGCTATGAATGTCCAGTTGCATTTTCTACAGACAGAGTGTTTCAAAATTGCTCAATCAAAAGTATGGTTTAACTCTGTTAGCTGAATGCTCAGATCAGAAAGAAGTTTCACAGAATGCTTCTGTGTAGTTTATATTTGAATATATTCCTTTTTCCACTACTACGCTCTTAGCGCTCCAAATGTCCAGTTGCATTTTCAACAGAAAGAGTGTTCAGATCTGCTCAATCAAAAGTATGGTTTAACTCTGTTAGCTGAATGCACAGATCAGAAAGAAGTTTCACCGAATGATTCTGTGTAGTTTATATTTGAAGACATTCCTTTTTCCACTATTACCCTCTTAGCGCTCCGAATCTCCACTTGCATTTTCTACACAAAGAGTGTTTCATAACTGCTCAATCAAAAATATGTTTTATCTCTGTTAACTGAATTTACAGATCAGAAATAAGTTTCACAGAATGCATCTGTGTAGTTTTTATTTGAAGATATTCTTTTTCCCAATGTAGGCCTCTTAGCGCTTAGCATGTCCAATTGCAGTTTCTACAGAAAGAGTGTTTCAGAACGGCTCAATCAAAAGTAAGGTTCAACTCTGTTAGTTGAATGCACAGAACAGAAAGAATTTTCACAGAATGCTACTGTGTAGTTTATATTTGAATATATTCCTTTTTCCACTATTACCATCTTAGCGCTCCGAATGTCCACTTGCATTTTCTTCAGAAAGAGTGTTCAGAACCGCGCAATCAAAAGTATGGTTTAACTCTGTTAGCTTAATGAACATATCAGAAATAAGTTTCACACAATGCTTCTGTGTAGTTTTTATTTGAAGATATTATTTTTCCCAATATAGGCCTCTTCGCGCTCAGAATGTCCAATTGCAGTTTCTACAGAAAGAGTGTTTCACAAAGGCTCAATCAAAAGTAAGGTTCAACTCTGTTAGTTGAATGCACAGAACAGAAAGAAGTTTCATACAATGCTTCTGTGTAGTTTATATTTGAACATATTCTTTTTTCCACTATTACCCACTTAGCGCTCCGAATGTCCAGTTGCATTTTCTACAGACAGAGTGTTTCAAAACTGCTCAATCAAAAGTATGGTTTAAATCTGTTAGCTGAATGCTCAGATCAGAAAGCAGTTTCACAGAATGCTTCTGTGTAGTTTATATTTGAATATATTCCTTTTTCCACTACTACGCTCTTAGCGCTCCAAATGTCCAGTTGCATTTTCAACAGAAAAAGTGTTCAGATCTGCTCAATCAAAAGTATGGTTTAACTCTGTTAGCTGAATGCACAGATCAGAAACAAGTTTCACCGAATGATTCTGTGTAGTTTATATTTGAAGACATTCCTTTTTCCACTATTACCCTCTTAGCGCTCCGAATCTCCACTTGCATTTTCTACAAAAAGAGTGTTTCATAACTGCTCAATCAAAAATATGTTTTATCTCTGTTAACTGAATTTACAGATCAGAAATAAGTTTCACAGAATGCATCTGTGTAGTTTTTATTTGAAGATATTCTTTTTCCCAATATAGGCCTCTTAGCGCTTAGCATGTCCAATTGCAATTTCTACGGAAAGAGTGTTTGAGAACGGCTCAATCAAAAGTAAGGTTCAACTCTGTTAGTTGAATGCACAGAACAGAAAGTATTTTCACAGAATTCTACTGTGTAGTTTATATTTGAATATATTCCTTTTTCCACTATTACCCTCTTAGCGCTCCGAATGTCCACTTGCATTTTCTACAGAAAGAGTGTTCAGAACTGCGCAATCAAAAGTATGGTTTAACTCTGTTAGCTTAATGAACATATCAGAAATAAGTTTCACATAATTCTTCTGTGTAGTTTTTATTTGAAGATATTATTTTTCCCAATAGAGGCCTCTTAGCGCTCAGAATGTCCAATTGCAGTTTCTACAGAAAGAGTGTTTCAGAAAGGCTCAATCAAAAGTAAGGTTCAACTCTGTTAGTTGAATGCACAGAACAGAAAGAAGTTTCATACAATGCTTCTGTGTAGTTTATATTTGAACATATTCTTTTTTCCACTATTACCCCCTTAGCGCTACGAATGTCCAGTTGCATTTTCTACAGACAGAGTGTTTCAAAACTGCTCAATCAAAAATATGGTTTAACTCTGTTAGCTGAATGCTCAGATCAGAAAGAAGTTTCACAGAATGCTTCTGTGTAGTTTATATTTGAAAATATTCCTTTTTCCACTACTACTCTCTTAGCGCTCCAAATGTCCAGTTGCATTTTCTACAGAAAGAGTGTTCAGATCTGCTCAATCAAAAGTATGGTTTAACTCTGTTAGCTGAATGCACAGATCAGAAAGAAGTTTCACAGAATGATTCTGTGTAGTTTATATTTGAAGACATTCCTTTTTCCACTATTACCCTCTTAGCGCTCCGAATCTCCACTTGCATTTTCTACAAAAAGAGTGTTTCATAACTGCTCAATCAAAAATATGTTTTATCTCTGTTAACTGAATTTACAGATCAGAAATAAGTTTCACAGAATGCATCTGTGTAGTTTTTATTTGAAGATATTATTTTTCCCAATGTAGGCCTCTTAGCGCTTAGCATGTCCAATTGCAGTTTCTACAGAAAGAGTGTTTCAGAACGGCTCAATCAAAAGTAAGGTTCAACTCTGTTAGTTGAATGCACAGAACAGGAAGAATTTTCACAGAATGCTACTCTGTAGTTTATATTTGAATATATTCCTTTTCCACTATTACCCTCTTAGCTCTCCGAATGCCCACTTGAATTTTCTACAGAAAGAGTGTTCAGAACTGCGCAATCAAAAGTATGGTTTAACTCTGTTAGCTTAATGAACATATCAGAAAGAAGTTTCACAGAATTATTCTGTGTAGTTTATATTTGGAGACATTCCTTTTTCCACTATTACCCTCTTAGCGCTCCGAATCTCCACTTGCATTTTCTACAGAAAGAGTGTTTCAGAACGGCTCAATCAAAACTAAGGTTCAACTCTTTTAGTTGAACAAACAGAACAGAAAGAAGTTTCACACAATTCTTCTGTGTAGTTTTTATTTGTAGACATTCTTTTTCCCAATATAGGCCTCTTAGCGCTCAGAATGTCCAATTGCAGTTTCTACAGAAAGAGTGTTTCAGAACGGCTCAATCAAAAGTAAGGTTCAACTCTGTTAGTTGAATGCACAGAACAGAAAGAAGTTTCATACAATGCTTCTGTGTAGTTTATATTTGAACATATTCTTTTTTCCACTATTACCCACTTAGTGCTACGAATGTCCAGTTGCATTTCCTACAGACAGAGTGTTTCAAAACTGCTCAATCAAAAGTATGGTTTAAATCTGTTAGCTGAATGCTCAGATCAGAAAGAAGTTTCACAGAATGCTTCTGTGTAGTTTATATTTGAATATATTCCTTTTTCCACTACTACGCCCTTAGCGCTCCAAATGTCCAGTTGCATTTTCTACAGAAAGAGCGTTCAGATCTGCTCAATCAAAAGTATGGTTTAACTCCGTTAGCTGAATGCACAGATCAGAAAGAAGTTTCACCGAATTATTCCGTGTAGTTTATATTTGAAGACATTCCTTTTTCCACTATTACCCACTTAGCGCTCCGAATCTCCACTTGCATTTTCTACAAAAAGAGTGTTTCATAACTGCTCAATCAAAAATATGTTTTATCTCTGTTAACTGAATTTACAGATCAGAAATATGTTTCACAGAATGCATCTGTGTAGTTTTTATTTGAAGATATTCTTTTTCCCAATGTAGGCCTCTTAGCGCTTAGCATGTCCAATTGCAGTTTCTACAGAAAGAGTGTTTCAGAACGGCTCAATCAAAAGTAAGATTCAACTCTGTTAGTTGAATGCACAGAACAGAAAGAATTTTCACAGAATGCTACTGTGTAGTTTATATTTGAATATATTCCTTTTTCCACTATTACCCTCTTAGCGCTCCGAATGTCCACTTGCATTTTCTACAGAAAGAGTGTTCAGAACTGCGCAATCAAAAGTATGGTTTAACTCTGTTAGCTTAATGAACATATCAGAAATAAGTTTCACACAATGCTTCTGTGTGGTTTTTATTTGAAGATATTATTTTTCCCAATATAGGCCTCTTAGCGCTCAGAATGTCCAATTGCAGTTTCTACAGAAAGAGTGTTTCAGAAAGGCTCAACCAAAAGTAAGGTTCAACTCTGTTAGTTGAATGCACAGAACAGAAAGAAGTTTCATACAATGCTTCTGTGTAGTTTATATTTGAACATATTCTTTTTTCCACTATTACCCACTTAGCGCTACGAATGTCCAGTTGCATTTTCTACAGACAGAGTGTTTCAAAACTGCTCAATCAAAAGTATGGTTTAACTCTGTTAGCTGAATGCTCAGATCAGAAAGAAGTTTCACAGAATGCTTCTGTGTAGTTTATATTTGAATATATTCCTTTTTCCACTACTACTCTCTTAGCGCTCCAAATGTCCAGTTGCATTTTCTACAGAAAGAGTGTTCAGATCTGCTCAATCAAAAGTATGGTTTAACTCTGTTAGCTGAATGCACAGATCAGAAAGAAGTTTCACAGAATGATTCTGTGTAGTTTATATTTGGAGACATTCCTTTTTCCACTATTACCCTCTTAGCGCTCCGAATCTCCACTTGCATTTTCTACAGAAAGAGTGATTCAGAACGGCTCAATCAAAACTAAGGTTCAAATCTTTTAGTTGAACAAACAGAACAGAAAGAAGTTTCACACAATTCTTCTGTGTAGTTTTTATTTGTAGACATTCTTTTTCCCAATATAGGCCTCTTAGCGCTCAGAATGTCCAATTGCAGTTTCTACAGAAAGAGTGTTGCAGAACGGCTCAATCAAAAGTAAGGTTCAACTCTGTTAGTTGAATGCACAGAACAGAAAGAAGTTTCATACAATGCTTCTGTGTAGTTTATATTTGAACATATTCTTTTTTCCACTATTACCCACTTAGCGCTACGAATGTCCAGTTGCATTTTCTACAGACAGAGTGTTTCAAAACTGCTCAATCAAAAGTATGGTTTAACTCTGTTAGCTGAATGCTCAGATCAGAAAGAAGTTTCACAGAATGCTTCTGTGTAGTTTATATTTGAATATATTCCTTTTTCCACTACTACTCTCTTAGCGCTTCAAATGTCCAGTTGCATTTTCTACAGAAAGAGTGTTCAGATCTGCTCAATCAAAAGTATGGTTTAACTCTGTTAGCTGAATGCACAGATCAGAAAGAAGTTTCACAGAATGATTCTGTGTAGTTTATATTTGGAGACATTCCTTTTTTCACTATTACCCTCTTAGCACTCCGAATCTCCACTTGCATTTTCTACAGAAAGAGTGTATCAGAACGGCTCAATCAAAACTAAGGTTCAACCCTTTTAGTTGAACAAACAGAACAGAAATAAGTTTCACACAATTCTTCTGTGCAGTTTTTATTTGTAGACATTCTTTTTCCCAATATAGGCCTCTTAGCGCTCAGAATGTCCAATTGCAGTTTCTACAGAAAGAGTGTTTCAGAACGGCTCAATCAAAAGTAAGGTTCAACTCTGTTAGTTGAATGCACAGAACAGAAAGAAGTTTCATACAATGCTTCTGTGTAGTTTATATTTGAACGTATTTTTTTTCCACTATTACCCACTTAGCGCTACGAATGTCCAGTTGCATTTTCTACAGACAGAGTGTTTCAACACTGCTCAATCAAAAGTATGGTTTAACTCTGTTAGCTGAATGATCAGATCAGAAAGAAGTTTCACAGAATGCTTCTGTGTAGTTTATATTTGAATATATTCCTTTTTCCACTAATACGCTCTTAGCGCTCCAAATGTCCAGTTGCATTTTCAACAGAAAGAGTGTTGAGATCTGCTCAATCAAAAGTATGGTTTAACTCTGTTAGCTGAATGCACAGATCAGAAAGAAGTTTCACCGAATGATTCTGTGTAGTTTATATTTGAAGACATTCCTTTTTCCACTATTACCCTCTTAGCGCTCCGAATCTCCACTTGCATTTTCTACAAAAACAGTGTTTCATAACTGCTCAATCAAAAATATGTTTTATCTCTGTTAACTGAATTTACAAATCAGAAATATGTTTCACAGTATGCATCAGTGTAGTTTTTATTTGAAGATATTCTTTTTCCCAATGTAGGCCTCTTAGCGCTTAGCATGTCCAATTGCAGTTTCTACAGAAAGAGTGTTTCTGAACGGCTCAATCAAAAGTAAGGTTCAACTCTGTTAGTTGAATGCACAGAACAGAAAGAATTTTCACAGAATGCTACTGTGTAGTTTATATTTGAATATATTCCTTTTTCCACTATTACCCTCTTAGCGCTCCGAATGTCCACTTGCAGTTTCTACAGAAAGAGTGTTCAGAACTGCGCGACCAAAAGTATGGTTTAACTCTGTTAGCTTAATGAACATATCAGAAATAAGTTTCACACAATGCTTCTGTGTAGTTTTTATTTGAAGATATTATTTTTCCCAATAGAGGCCTCTTAGCGCTCAGAATGTCCAATTGCAGTTTCTAGAGAAAGAGTGTTTCAGAAAGGCTCAATCCAAAGTAAGGTTCAACTCTGTTAGTTGAATGCACAGAACAGAAAGAAGTTTCATACAATGCTTCTGTGTAGTTTATATTTGAACATATTCTTTTTTCCACTATTACCCACTTAGCGCTAAGAATGTCCAGTTGCATTTTCTACAGACAGAGTGTTTCAAAACTGCTCAATCAAATGTATGGTTTAACTCTGTTAGCTGAATGCTCAGATCAGAAAGAAGTTTCACAGAATGCTTCTGTGTAGTTTATATTTGAATATATTCCTTTTTCCACTACTACTCTCTTAGCGCTCCAAATGTCCAGTTGCATTTTCTACAGAAAGAGTGTTCAGATCTGCTCAATCAAAAGTATGGTTTAACTCTGTTAGCTGAATGCACAGATCAGAAAGAAGTTTCACCGAATTATTCCGTGTAGTTTATATTTGAAGACATTCCTTTTTCCACTATTACCCACTTAGCGCTCCGAATCTCCACTTGCATTTTCTACAAAAAGAGTGTTTCATAACTGCTCAATCAAAAATATGTTTTATCTCTGTTAACTGAATTTACAGATCAGAAATAAGTTTCACAGAATGCATCTGTGTAGTTTTTATTTGAAGATATTCTTTTTCCCAATGTAGGCCTCTTAGCGCTTAGCATGTCCAATTGCAGTTTCTACAGAAAGAGTCTTTCAGAACGGCTCAATCAAAAGTAAGATTCAACTCTGTTAGTTGAATGCACAGAACAGAAAGAATTTTCACAGAATGCTACTGTGTAGTTTATATTTGAATATATTCCTTTTTCCACTATTACCCTCTTAGCGCTCCGAATGTCCACTTGCATTTTCTACAGAAAGAGTGTTCAGAACTGCGCAATCAAAAGTATGGTTTAACTCTGTTAGCTTAATGAACATATCAGAAATAAGTTTCACACAATGCTTCTGTGTGGTTTTTATTTGAAGATATTATTTTTCCCAATATAGGCCTCTTAGCGCTCAGAATGTCCAATTGCAGTTTCTACAGAAAGAGTGTTTCAGAAAGGCTCAATCAAAAGTAAGGTTCAACTCTGTTAGTTGAATGCACAGAACAGAAAGAAGTTTCATACAATGCTTCTGTGTAGTTTATATTTGAACATATTCTTTTTTCCACTATTACCCACTTAGCGCTACGAATGTCCAGTTGCATTTTCTACAGACAGAGTGTTTCAAAACTGCTCAATCAAAAGTATGGTTTAACTCTGTTAGCTGAATGCTCAGATCAGAAAGAAGTTTCACAGAATGCTTCTGTGTAGTTTATATTTGAATATATTCCTTTTTCCACTACTACTCTCTTAGCGCTCCAAATGTCCAGTTGCATTTTCTACAGAAAGAGTGTTCAGATCTGCTCAATCAAAAGTATGGTTTAACTCTGTTAGCTGAATGCACAGATCAGAAAGAAGTTTCACAGAATGATTCTGTGTAGTTTATATTTGGAGACATTCCTTTTTCCACTATTACCCTCTTAGCGCTCCGAATCTCCACTTGCATTTTCTACAGAAAGAGTGATTCAGAACGGCTCAATCAAAACTAAGGTTCAAATCTTTTAGTTGAACAAACAGAACAGAAAGAAGTTTCACACAATTCTTCTGTGTAGTTTTTATTTGTAGACATTCTTTTTCCCAATATAGGCCTCTTAGCGCTCAGAATGTCCAATTGCAGTTTCTACAGAAAGAGTGTTTCAGAACGGCTCAATCAAAAGTAAGGTTCAACTCTGTTAGTTGAATGCACAGAACAGAAAGAAGTTTCATACAATGCTTCTGTGTAGTTTATATTTGAACGTATTCTTTTTTCCACTATTACCCACTTAGCGCTACGAATGTCCAGTTGCATTTTCTACAGACAGAGTGTTTCAAAACTGCTCAATCAAAAGTATGGTTTAACTCTGTTAGCTGAATGCTCAGATCAGAAAGAAGTTTCACAGAATGCTTCTGTGTAGTTTATATTTGAATATATTCCTTTTTCCACTAATACGCTCTTAGCGCTCCAAATGTCCAGTTGCATTTTCAACAGAAAGAGTGTTCAGATCTGCTCAATCAAAAGTATGGTTTAACTCTGTTAGCTGAATGCACAGATCAGAAAGAAGTTTCACCGAATGATTCTGTGTAGCTTATATTTGAAGACATTCCTTTTTCCACTATTTCCCTCTTAGCGCTCCGAATCTCCACTTGCATTTTCTACAAAAACAGTGTTTCATAACTGCTCAATCAAAAATATGTTTTATCTCTGTTAACTGAATTTACAGGTCAGAAATAAGTTTCACAGTATGCATCTGTGTAGTTTTTATTTGAAGATATTCTTTTTCCCAATGTAGGCCTCTTAGCGCTTAGCATGTCCAATTGCAGTTTCAACAGAAAGAGTTTTTCAGAACGGCTCAATCAAAAGTAAGGTTCAACTCTGTTAGTTGAATGCACAGAACAGAAAGAATTTTCACAGAATGCTACTGTGTAGTTTATATTTGAATATATTCCTTTTTCCACTATTACCCTCTTAGCGCTCCGAATGTCCACTTGCATTTTCTACACAAAGAGTGTTCAGAACTGCGCAATCAAAAGTATGGTTTAACTCTGTGAGCTTAATGAACATATCAGAAATAAGTTTCACACAATGCTTCTGTGTAGTTTTTATTTGAAGATATTATTTTTCCCAATAGAGGCCTCTTAGCGCTCAGAATGTCCAATTGCAGTTTCTACAGAAAGAGTGTTTCAGAAAGGCTCAATCAAAAGTAAGGTTCAACTCTGTTAGTTGAATGCACAGAACAGAAAGAAGTTTCATACAATGCTTCTGTGTAGTTTATATTTGAACATATTCTTTTTTCCACTATTACCCACTTAGCGCTACGAATGTCCAGTTGCATTTCCTACAGACAGAGTGTTTCAAAAATGCTCAGTCAAAAGTATGGTTTAACTCTGTTAGCTGAATGCTCAGATCAGAAAGAAGTTTCACAGAATGCTTCTGTGTAGTTTATATTTGAATATATTCCTTTTTCCACTACTACTCTCTTAGCGCTCCAAATGTCCAGTTGCATTTTCTACAGAAAGAGTGTTCAGATCTGCTCAATCAAAAGTATGGTTTAACTCTGTTAGCTGAATGCACAGATCAGAAAGAAGTTTCACAGAATGATTCTGTGTAGTTTATATTTGTGGACATTCCCTTTTCCACTATTACCCTCTTAGCGCTCCGAATCTCCACTTGCATTTTCTACAGAAACAGTGTTTCAGAACGGCTCAATCAAAACTAAGGTTCAACTCTTTTAGTTGAACAAACAGAACAGAAAGAAGTTTCACACAATTCTTCTGTGTAGTTTTTATTTGTAGACATTCTATTTCCCAATATAGGCCTCTTAGCGCTCAGAATGTCCAATTGCAGTTTCTACAGAAAGAGTGTTTCAGAACGGCTCAATCAAAAGTAAGGTTCAACTCTGTTAGTTGAATGCACAGAACAGAAAGAAGTTTCATACAATGCTTCTGTGTAGTTTATATTTGAACATATTCTTTGTTCCACTATTACGCACTTAGCGCTACGAATGTCCAGTTGCATTTTCTACAGACAGAGTGTTTCAAAACTGCTCAATCAAAAGTATGGTTTAACTCTGTTAGCTGAATGCTCAGATCAGAAAGAAGTTTCACAGAATGCTTCTGTGTAGTTTATATTTCAATATATTCCTTTTTCCACTACTACGCTCTTAGCGCTCCAAATGTCCAGTTGCATTTTCTACAGAAAGAGTGTTCAGATCTGCTCAATCAAAAGTATGGTTTAACTCTGTTAGCTGAATGCACAGATCAGAAAGAAGTTTCACCGAATGATTCTGTGTAGTTTATATTTGAAGACATTCCTTTTTCCACTATTACCCACTTAGCGCTCCGAATCTCCACTTGCATTTTCTACAAAAAGAGTGTTTCATAACTGCTCAATCAAATATATGTTTTATCTCTGTTAACTGAATTTACAGATCAGAAATAAGTTTCACAGAATGCATCTGTGTAGTTTTTATTTGAATATATTCTTTTTCCCAATGTAGGCCTCTTAGCGCTTAGCATGTCCAATTGCAGTTTCTACAGAAAGAGTGTTTCATAACGGCTCAATCAAAAGTAAGGTTCAACTCTGTTAGTTGAATGCACAGAACAGGAAGAATTTTCACAGAATGCTACTGTGTAGTTTCTATTTGAATATATTCCTTTTTCCACTATTACCCTCTTAGCGCTCCGAATGTCCACTTGCATTTTCTACAGAAAGAGAGTTCAGAACTGCGCAATCAAAACTAAGGTTCAACTCTTTTAGTTGAACAAACAGAACAGAAAGAAGTTTCACACAATGCTTCTGTGTAGTTTTTATTTGTAGACATTCTTTTTCCCAATATAGGCCTCTTAGCGCTCAGAATGTCCAATTGCAGTTTCTACAGAAAGAGTGTTTCAGAACGGCTCAATCAAACGTAAGGTTCAACTCTGTTAGTTGAATGCACAGAACAGAAAGAAGTTTCACAGAATGCTTCTGTGTAGTTTATATTTGAATATATTCCTTTTTCCACTATTACCCTCTTAGCGCTCCGAATCTCCACTTGCATTTTCTACAAAAAGAGTGTTTCATAACTGCTCAATCAAAAATATGTTTTATCTCTGTTAACTGAATTTACAGATCAGAAATAAGTTTCACAGAATGCATCTGTGTAGTTTTTATTTGAAGATATTCTTTTTCCCAATGTAGGCCTCTTAGCGCTTAGCATGTCCAATTGCAGTTTCTACAGAAAGAGTGTTTCAGAACGGCTCAATCAAAAGTAAGATTCAACTCTGTTAGTTGAATGCACAGAACAGAAAGAATTTTCACAGAATGCTACTGTGTAGTTTATATTTGAATATATTCCTTTTTCCACTATTACCCTCTTAGCGCTCCGAATGTCCACTTGCATTTTCTACAGAAAGAGTGTTCAGAACTGCGCAATCAAAAGTATGGTTTAACTCTGTTAGCTTAATGAACATATCAGAAATAAGTTTCACACAATGCTTCTGTGTGGTTTTTATTTGAAGATATTATTTTTCCCAATATAGGCCTCTTAGCGCTCAGGATGTCCAATTGCAGTTTCTACAGAAAGAGTGTTTCAGAAAGGCTCAATCAAAAGTAAGGTTCAACTCTGTTAGTTGAATGCACAGAACAGAAAGAAGTTTCATACAATGCTTCTGTGTAGTTTATATTTGAACATATTCTTTTTTCCACTATTACCCACTTAGCGCTACGAATGTCCAGTTGCATTTTCTACAGACAGAGTGTTTCAAAACTGCTCAATCAAAAGTATGGTTTAACTCTGTTAGCTGAATGCTCAGATCAGAAAGAAGTTTCACAGAATGCTTCTGTGTAGTTTATATTTGAATATATTCCTTTTTCCACTACTACTCTCTTAGCGCTCCAAATGTCCAGTTGCATTTTCTACAGAAAGAGTGTTCAGATCTGCTCAATCAAAAGTATGGTTTAACTCTGTTAGCTGAATGCACAGATCAGAAAGAAGTTTCACAGAATGATTCTGTGTAGTTTATATTTGGAGACATTCCTTTTTCCACTATTACCCTCTTAGCGCTCCGAATCTCCACTTGCATTTTCTACAGAAAGAGTGATTCAGAACGGCTCAATCAAAACTAAGGTTCAAATCTTTTAGTTGAACAAACAGAACAGAAAGAAGTTTCACACAATTCTTCTGTGTAGTTTTTATTTGTAGACATTCTTTTTCCCAATATAGGCCTCTTAGCGCTCAGAATGTCCAATTGCAGTTTCTACAGAAAGAGTGTTTCAGAACGGCTCAATCAAAAGTAAGGTTCAACTCTGTTAGTTGAATGCACAGAACAGAAAGAAGTTTCATACAATGCTTCTGTGTAGTTTATATTTGAACATATTCTTTTTTCCACTATTACCCACTTAGCGCTACGAATGTCCAGTTGCATTTTCTACAGACAGAGTGTTTCAAAACTGCTCAATCAAAAGTATGGTTTAACTCTGTTAGCTGAATGCTCAGATCAGAAAGAAGTTTCACAGAATGCTTCTGTGTAGTTTGTATTTGAATATATTCCTTTTTCCACTACTACTCTCTTAGCGCTCCAAATGTCCAGTTGCATTTTCTACAGAAAGAGTGTTCAGATCTGCTCAATAAAAAGTATGGTTTAACTCTGTTAGCTGAATGCACAGATCAGAAAGAAGTTTCACAGAATGATTCTGTGTAGTTTATATTTGGAGACATTCCTTTTTTCACTATTACCCTCTTAGCGCTCCGAATCTCCACTTGCATTTTCTACAGAAAGAGTGAATCAGAACGGCTCAATCAATACTAAGGTTCAACCCTTTTAGTTGAACAAACAGAACAGAAATAAGTTTCACACAATTCTTCTGTGTAGTTTTTATTTGTAGACATTCTTTTTCCCAATATAGGCCTCTTAGCGCTCAGAATGTCCAATTGCAGTTTCTACAGAAAGAGTGTTTCAGAACGGCTCAATCAAAAGTAAGGTTCAACTCTGTTAGTTGAATGCACAGAACAGAAAGAAGTTTCATACAATGCTTCTGTGTAGTTTATATTTGAACGTATTTTTTTTCCACTATTACCCACTTAGCGCTACGAATGTCCAGTTGCATTTTCTACAGACAGAGTGTTTCAACACTGCTCAATCAAAAGTATGGTTTAACTCTGTTAGCTGAATGCTCAGATCAGAAAGAAGTTTCACAGAATGCTTCTGTGTAGTTTATATTTGAATATATTCCTTATTCCACTAATACGCTCTTAGCGCTCCAAATGTCCAGTTGCATTTTCAACAGAAAGAGTGTTGAGATCTGCTCAATCAAAAGTATGGTTTAACTCTGTTAGCTGAATGCACAGATCAGAAAGAAGTTTCACCGAATGATTCTGTGTAGTTTATATTTGAAGACATTCCTTTTTCCACTATTACCCTCTTAGCGCTCCGAATCTCCACTTGCATTTTCTACAAAAACAGTGTTTCATAACTGCTCAATCAAAAATATGTTTTATCTCTGTTAACTGAATTTACAGATCAGAAATATGTTTCACAGTATGCATCTGTGTAGTTTTTATTTGAAGGTATTCTTTTTCCCAATGTAGGCCTCTTAGCGCTTAGTATGTCCAATTGCAGTTTCTACAGAAAGAGTGTTTCTGAACGGCTCAATCAAAAGTAAGGTTCAACTCTGTTAGTTGAATGCACAGAACAGAAAGAATTTTCACAGAATGCTACTGTGTAGTTTATATTTGAATATATTCCTTTTTCCACTATTACCCTCTTAGCGCTCCGAATGTCCACTTGCAGTTTCTACAGAAAGAGTGTTCAGAACTGCGCGATCAAAAGTATGGTTTAACTCTGTTAGCTTAATGAACATATCAGAAATAAGTTTCACACAATGCTTCTGTGTAGTTTTTATTTGAAGATATTATTTTTCCCAATAGAGGCCTCTTAGCGCTCAGAATGTCCAATTGCAGTTTCTACAGAAAGAGTGTTTCAGAAAGGCTCAATCCAAAGTAAGGTTCAACTCTGTTAGTTGAATGCACAGAACAGAAAGAAGTTTCATACAATGCTTCTGTGTAGTTTATATTTGAACATATTCTTTTTTCCACTATTACCCACTTAGCGCTAAGAATGTCCAGTTGCATTTTCTACAGACAGAGTGTTTCAAAACTGCTCAATCAAAAGTATGGTTTAACTCTGTTAGCTGAATGCTCAGATCAGAAAGAAGTTTCACAGAATGCTTCTGTGTAGTTTATATTTGAATATATTCCTTTTTCCACTACTACTCTCTTAGCGCTCCAAATGTCCAGTTGCATTTTCTACAGAAAAAGTGTTCAGATCTGCTCAATCAAAAGTATGGTTTAACTCTGTTAGCTGAATGCACAGATCAGAAAGAAGTTTCACAGAATGATTCTGTGTAGTTTATATTTGGAGACATTCCTTTTTCCACTATTACCCTCTTAGCGCTCCGAATCTCCACTTGCATTTTCTACAGAAAGAGTGCATCAGAACGGCTCAATCAAAACTAAGGTTCAACCCTTTTAGTTGAACAAACAGAACAGAAATAAGTTTCACACAATTCTTCTGTGTAGTTTTTATTTGTAGACATTCTTTTTCCCAATATAGGCCTCTTAGCGCTCAGAATGTCCAATTGCAGTTTCTACAGAAAGAGTGTTTCAGAACGGCTCAATCAAAAGTAAGGTTCAACTCTGTTAGTTGAATGCACAGAACAGAAAGAAGTTTCATACAATGCTTCTGTGTAGTTTATATTTGAACGTATTCTTTTTTCCACTATTACCCACTTAGCGCTACGAATGTCCAGTTGCATTTTCTACAGACAGAGTGTTTCAAAACTGCTCAATCAAAAGTATGGTTTAACTCTGTTAGCTGAATGCTCAGATCAGAAAGAAGTTTCACAGAATGCTTCTGTGTAGTTTATATTTGAATATATTCCTTTTTCCACTAATACGCTCTTAGCGCTCCAAATGTCCAGTTCCATTTTCAACAGAAAGAGTGTTCAGATCTGCTCAATCAAAAGTATGGTTTAACTCTGTTAGCTGAATGCACAGATCAGAAAGAAGTTTCACCGAATGATTCTGTGTAGCTTATATTTGAAGACATTCCTTTTTCCACTATTTCCCTCTTAGCGCTCCGAATCTCCACTTGCATTTTCTACAAAAACAGTGTTTCATAACTGCTCAATCAAAAATATGTTTTATCTCTGTTAACTGAATTTACAGGTCAGAAATAAGTTTCACAGTATGCATCTGTGTAGTTTTTATTTGAAGATATTCTTTTTCCCAATGTAGGCCTCTTAGCGCTTAGCATGTCCAATTGCAGTTTCAACAGAAAGAGTTTTTCAGAACGGCTCAATCAAAAGTAAGGTTCAACTCTGTTAGTTGAATGCACAGAACAGAAAGAATTTTCACAGAATGCTACTGTGTAGTTTATATTTGAATATATTCCTTTTTCCACTATTACCCTCTTAGCGCTCCGAATGTCCACTTGCATTTTCTACACAAAGAGTGTTCAGAACTGCGCAATCAAAAGTATGGTTTAACTCTGTGAGCTTAATGAACATATCAGAAATAAGTTTCACACAATGCTTCTGTGTAGTTTTTATTTGAAGATATTATTTTTCCCAATAGAGGCCTCTTAGCGCTCAGAATGTCCAATTGCAGTTTCTACAGAAAGAGTGTTTCAGAAAGGCTCAATCAAAAGTAAGGTTCAACTCTGTTAGTTGAATGCACAGAACAGAAAGAAGTTTCATACAATGCTTCTGTGTAGTTTATATTTGAACATATTCTTTTTTCCACTATTACCCACTTAGCGCTACGAATGTCCAGTTGCATTTCCTACAGACAGAGTGTTTCAAAAATGCTCAGTCAAAAGTATGGTTTAACTCTGTTAGCTGAATGCTCAGATCAGAAAGAAGTTTCACAGAATGCTTCTGTGTAGTTTATATTTGAATATATTCCTTTTTCCACTACTACTCTCTTAGCGCTCCAAATGTCCAGTTGCATTTTCTACAGAAAGAGTGTTCAGATCTGCTCAATCAAAAGTATGGTTTAACTCTGTTAGCTGAATGCACAGATCAGAAAGAAGTTTCACAGAATGATTCTGTGTAGTTTATATTTGTGGACATTCCCTTTTCCACTATTACCCTCTTAGCGCTCCGAATCTCCACTTGCATTTTCTACAGAAACAGTGTTTCAGAACGGCTCAATCAAAACTAAGGTTCAACTCTTTTAGTTGAACAAACAGAACAGAAAGAAGTTTCACACAATTCTTCTGTGTAGTTTTTATTTGTAGACATTCTATTTCCCAATATAGGCCTCTTAGCGCTCAGAATGTCCAATTGCAGTTTCTACAGAAAGAGTGTTTCAGAACGGCTCAATCAAAAGTAAGGTTCAACTCTGTTAGTTGAATGCACAGAACAGAAAGAAGTTTCATACAATGCTTCTGTGTAGTTTATATTTGAACATATTCTTTGTTCCACTATTACGCACTTAGCGCTACGAATGTCCAGTTGCATTTTCTACAGACAGAGTGTTTCAAAACTGCTCAATCAAAAGTATGGTTTAACTCTGTTAGCTGAATGCTCAGATCAGAAAGAAGTTTCACAGAATGCTTCTGTGTAGTTTATATTTCAATATATTCCTTTTTCCACTACTACGCTCTTAGCGCTCCAAATGTCCAGTTGCATTTTCTACAGAAAGAGTGTTCAGATCTGCTCAATCAAAAGTATGGTTTAACTCTGTTAGCTGAATGCACAGATCAGAAAGAAGTTTCACCGAATGATTCTGTGTAGTTTATATTTGAAGACATTCCTTTTTCCACTATTACCCACTTAGCGCTCCGAATCTCCACTTGCATTTTCTACAAAAAGAGTGTTTCATAACTGCTCAATCAAATATATGTTTTATCTCTGTTAACTGAATTTACAGATCAGAAATAAGTTTCACAGAATGCATCTGTGTAGTTTTTATTTGAATATATTCTTTTTCCCAATGTAGGCCTCTTAGCGCTTAGCATGTCCAATTGCAGTTTCTACAGAAAGAGTGTTTCATAACGGCTCAATCAAAAGTAAGGTTCAACTCTGTTAGTTGAATGCACAGAACAAGAAGAATTTTCACAGAATGCTACTGTGTAGTTTCTATTTGAATATATTCCTTTTTCCACTATTACCCTCTTAGCGCTCCGAATGTCCACTTGCATTTTCTACAGAAAGAGAGTTCAGAACTGCGCAATCAAAACTAAGGTTCAACTCTTTTAGTTGAACAAACAGAACAGAAAGAAGTTTCACACAATGCTTCTGTGTAGTTTTTATTTGTAGACATTCTTTTTCCCAATATAGGCCTCTTAGCGCTCAGAATGTCCAATTGCAGTTTCTACAGAAAGAGTGTTTCAGAACGGCTCAATCAAACGTAAGGTTCAACTCTGTTAGTTGAATGCACAGAACAGAAAGAAGTTTCATGCAATGCTTCTGTGTAGTTTATATTTGAACATATTCTTTTTTCCACTATTACCCACTTAGCGCTACGAATGTCCAGTTGCATTTGCTACAGACAGAGTGTTTCAAAACTGCTCAATCAATAGTATGGTTTAACTCTGTTAGCTGAATGCTCAGATCAGAAAGAAGTTTCACAGAATGCTTCTGTGTAGTTTATATTTGAATATATTCCTTTTTCCACTACTAAGCTCTTAGCGCTCCAAATGTCCAGTTGCATTTTCTACAGAAAGAGTGTTCAGATCTGCTCAATCAAAAGTATGGTTTAACTCTGTTAGCTGAATGCACAGATCAGAAAGAAGTTTCACCTAATGATTCTGTGTAGTTTATATTTGAAGACATTCCTTTTTCCACTATTACCCTCTTAGCGCTCCGAATCTCCACTTGCATTTTCTACAAAAAGAGTGTTTCATAACTGCTCAATCAAAAATATGTTTTATCTCTGTTAACTGAATTTACAGATCAGAAATAAGTTTCACAGAATGCATCTGTGTAGTTTTTATTTGAACATATTCTTTTTCCCAATGTAGGCCTCTTAGCGCTTAGCATGTCCAATTGCAGTTTCTACAGAAAGAGTGTTTCAGAACGGCTCAATCAAAAGTAAGGTTCAACTCTGTTAGTTGAATGCACAGAACAGGAAGAATTTTCACAGAATGCTACTGTGTACTTTATATTTGAATATATTCCTTTTTCCACTATTACCCTCTTAGCGCTCCGAATGTCCACTTGCATTTTCTACAGGAAGAGTGTTCAGAACTGCGCAATCAAAACTAAGGTTCAACACTTTTAGTTGAACAAACAGAACAGAAAGAAGTTTCACACAATGCTTCTGTGTAGTTTTTATTTGTAGACATTCTTTTTCCCAATATAGGCCTCTTAGCGCTCAGAATGTCCAATTGCAGTTTCTACAGAAAGAGTGTTTCAGAACGGCTCAATCAAAAGTAAGGTTCAACTCTGTTATTTGAATGCACAGAACAGAAAGAAGTTTCATACAATGCTTCTTTGTAGTTTATATTTGAACATATTCTTTTTTCCACTATTACCCACTTAGCGCTAGGAATGTCCAGTTGCATTTTCTACAGACAGAGTGTTTCAAAACTGCTCAATCAAAAGTATGGTTTAACTCTGTTAGCTGAATGCACAGATCAGAAAGAAATTTCACCGAATGATTCTGTGTAGTTTATATTTGAAGACATTCCTTTTTCCACTATTACCCTCTTAGCGCTCCGAATCTACACTTGCATTTTCTACAAAAAGAGTGTTTCATAACTGCTCAATCAAAAATATGTTTTATCTCTGTTAACTGAATTTACAGATCAGAAATAAGTTTCACAGAATGCATCTGTGTAGTTTTTATTTGAAGATATTTTTTTCCCAATGTAGACCTCTTAGCACTTAGCATGTCCAATTGCAGTTTGTACAGAAAGAGTGTTTCAGAACGGCTCAATCAAAAGTAAGGTTCAACTCTGTTAGTTGAATGCACAGAACAGAAAGAATTTTCACAGAATGCTACTGTGTAGTTTATATTTGAATATATTCCTTTTTCCACTATTACCCTCTTAGTGCTCCGAATGTCCACTTGCATTTTCTACAGAAAGAGTGTTCAGAACTGCGCAATCAAAAGTATGGTTTAACTCTGTTAGCTTAATGAACATATCAGAAATAAGTTTCACACAATGCTTCTGTGTAGTTTTTATTTGAAGATATTATTTTTCCCAATAGAGGCCTCTTAGCGCTCAGAATGTCCAATTGCAGTTTCTACAGAAAGAGTGTTTCAGAAAGGCTCAATCAAAAGTAAGGTTCAACTCTGTTAGTTGAATGCACAGAACAGAAAGAAGTTTCATACAATGCTTCTGGGTAGTTTATATTTGAACATATTCTTTTTTCCACTACTACCCACTTAGCGCTACGAATGTCCAGTTGCGTTTTCTACAGACAGAGTGTTTCAAAACTGCTCAATCAAAAGTATGGTTTAACTCTGTTAGCTGAATGCTCAGATCAGAAAGATGTTTCACAGAATGCTTCTGTGTAGTTTATATTTGAATATATTCCTTTTTCCACTACTACACTCTTAGCGCTCCAAATGTCCAGTTGCATTTTCTACAGAAAGAGTGTTCAGATCTGCTCAATCAAAAGTATGGTTTAACTCTGTTAGCTGAATGCACAGATCAGAAAGAAGTTTCACAGAATGTTTCTGTGTAGTTTATATTTGGAGACATTCCTTTTTCCACTATTACCCTCTTAGCGCTCCGAATCTCCACTTGCATTTTCTACAGAAAGGGTGTTACAGAATTGCTCAATCAAAACTAAGGTTCAACTCTTTTAGTTGAACAAACAGAACAGAAAGAAGTTTCACACAATTCTTCTGTGTAGTTTTTATGTGTAGACATTCTTTTTCCCAATATAGGCCTCTTAGCGCTCAGAATGTCCAATTGCAGTTTCTACAGAAAGAGTGTTTCAGAACGGCTCAATCAAAAGTAAGGTTCAACTCTGTTAGTTGAATGCACAGAACAGAAAGAAGTTTCATAAAATGCTTCTGTGTAGTTTATATTTGAACATATTCTTTTTTCCACTATTACCCACTTAGCGCTACGAATGTCCAGTTGCATTTTCTACAGACAGAGAGTTTCAAAACTGCTCAATCAAAAGTAAGGTTTAATTCTGTTAGCTGAATGCTCAGATCAGAAAGAAGTTTCACAGAATGCTTCTGTGTAGTTTATATTTGAATATATTCCTTTTTCCACTACTATGCTCTTAGCGCTTAGCATGTCCAATTGCAATTTCTACAGAAAGAGTGTTTCAGAACGGCTCAATCAAAAGTAGGGTTCAACTCTGTTATTTGAATGCACAGATCATAAAGAAGTTTCACCGAATGATTCTGTGTAGTTTATATTTGAAGACATTCCTTTTTCCACTATTACCCACTTAGCGCTCCGAATCTCCACTTGCATTTTCTACAAAAAGAGTGTTTCATAACTGCTCAATCAAAAATATGTTTTATCTCTGTTAACTGAATTTACAGATCAGAAATAAGTTTCACAGAATGCATCTGTGTACTTTTTATTTGAATATATTCTTTTTCCCAATGTAGGCCTCTTAGCGCTTAGCATGTCCAATTGCAGTTTCTACAGAAAGAGTGTTTCAGAACGGCTCAATCAAAAGTAAGGTTCAACTCTGTTAGTTGAATGCACAGAACAGAAAGAATTTTCACAGAATGCTACTGTGTAGTTTATATTTGAATATATTCCTTTTTCCACTATTACCCTCTTAGCGCTCCGAATGTCCACTTGCATTTTCTACAGAAAGAGTGTTCAGAACTGCGCAATCAAAAGTATGGTTTAACTCTGTTAGCTTAATGAACATATCAGAAATAAGTTTCACACAATGCTTCTGTGTAGTTTTTATTTGAAGATATTATTTTTTCCAATAGAGGCCTCTTAGCGCTCAGAATGTCCAATTGCAGTTTCTACAGAAAGAGTGTTTCAGAAAGGCTCAATCAAAAGTAAGGTTCAACTCTGTTAGTTGAATGCACAGAACAGAAAGAAGTTTCATACAATGCTTCTGTGTGGTTTATATTTGAACATATTCTTTTTTCCACTATTACCCACTTAGCGCTACGAATGTCCAGCTGCATTTTCTACAGACAGAGTGTTTCAAAACTGCTCAATCAAAAGTATGGTTTAACTCTGTTAGGTGAATGCTCAGATCAGAAAGAAGTTTCACAGAATGCTTCTGTGTAGTTTATATTTGAATATATTCCTTTTTCCACTACTACTCTCTTAGCGCTCCAAATGTCCAGTTGCATTTTCTACAGAAAGAGTGTTCAGATCTGCTGAATCAAAAGTATGGTTTAAATCTGTTAGCTGAATGCACACATCAGAAAGAAGTTTCACAGAATGATTCTGTGTAGTTTATATTTGGAGACATTCCTTTTTCCACTATTACCCTCTTAGCGCTCCTAATCTCCACTTGCATTTTCTACAGAAAGAGTGTTTCAGAACGGCTCAATCAAAACTAAGGTTCAACTCATTTAGTTGACAAACAGAACAGAAAGAAGTTTCACACATTTCTTCTGTGTATTTTTTATTTGTAGACATTCTTTTTCCAATATAGGCCTCTTAGCGCTCAGAATGTCCAATTGCAGTTTCTACAGAAAGAGTGTTTCAGAACGGCTCAATCAAAAGTAAGGTTCAACTCTGTTAGTTGAATGCACAGAACAGAAAGAAGTTTCATACAATGCTTCTGTGTAGTTTATATTTGAACATATTCTTTTTTCCACTATTACCCACTTAGTGCTACGAATGTCCAGTTGCATTTTCTACAGACAGAGTGTTTCAAAACTGCTCAATCAAAAGTATGGTTTAACTCTGTTAGCTGAGTGCTCAGATCAGAAAGAAGTTTCACAGAATGCTTCTGTGTAGTTTATATTTGAATATATTCCTTTTTCCACTACTACGCTCTTAGCGCTCCAAATGTCCAGTTGCATTTTCTACAGAAAGAGTGTTCAGATCTGCTCAATCAAAACTATGGTTTAACTCTGTTAGCTGAATGCACAGATCAGAAAGAAGTTTCACCGAATGATTCTGTGTAGTTTATATTTGAAGACATTCCTTTTTCCACTATTACCCTCTTAGCGCTCCGAATCTCCACTTGCATTTTCTACAAAAAGGGTGTTTCATAACTGCTCAATCAAAAATATGTTTTATCTCTGTTAACTGAATTTACAGATCAGAAATATGTTTCACAGAATGCATCTGTGTAGTTTTTATTTGAAGATATTCTTTTTCCCAATGTAGGCCTCTTAGCGCTTAGCATGTCCAATTGCAATTTCTACAGAAAGAGTGTTTCAGAACGGCTCAATCAAAAGTAGGGTTCAACTCTGTTATTTGAATGCACAGAACAGAAAGAATTTTCACAGAATGCTACTGTGTAGTTTATATTTGAATATATTCCTTTTTCCACTATTACCCTCTTAGCGCTCCGAATGTCCACTTGCATTTTCTACAGAAAGAGTGTTCAGAACTGCGCAATCAAAAGTATGGTTTAACTCTGTTAGCTTAATGAACATATCAGAAATAAGTTTCACACAATGCTTCTGTGTAGTTTTTATTTGAAGATATTATTTTTCCCAATAGAGGCCTCTTAGTGCTCAGAATGTCCAATTGCAGTTTCTACAGAAAGAGTGTTTCAGAAAGGCTCAATCAAAAGTAAGGTTCAACTCTGTTAGTTGAATGCACAGAACAGAAAGAAGTTTCATACAATGCTTCTGTGTAGCTTATATTTGAACATATTCTTTTTTCCACTATTACCCACTTAGCGCTACGAATGTCCAGTTGCATTTTCTACAGACAGAGTGTTTCAAAACTGCTCAATCAAAAGTATGGTTTAACTCTGTTAGGTGAATGCTCAGATCAGAAAGAAGTTTCACAGAATGCTTCTGTGTAGTTTATATATGAATATATTCCTTTTTCCACTACTACTCTCTTAGCGCTCCAAATGTCCAGTTGCATTTTCTACAGAAAGAGTGTTCAGATCTGCTCAATCAAAAGTATGGTTTAACTCTGTTAGCTGAATGCACAGATCAGAAAGAAGTTTCACAGAATGATTCTGTGTAGTTTATATTTGGAGACATTCCTTTTTCCACTATTACCCTCTTAGCGCTCCGAATCTCCACTTGCATTTTCTACAGAAAGAGTGTTTCAGAACGGCTCAATCAAAACTAAGTTTCAACTCTTTTAGTTGACAAACAGAACAGAAAGAAGTTTCACACATTTCTTCTGTGTATTTTTTATTTGTAGACATTCTTTTTCCCAATATAGGCCTCTTAGCGCTCAGAATGTCCAATTGCAGTTTCTACAGAAAGAGTGTTTCAGAACGGCTCAATCAAAAGTAAGGTTCAACTCTGTTAGTTGAATGCACAGAACTGAAAGAAGTTTCATACAATGCTTCTGTGTAGTTTATATTTGAACATATTCTTTTTTCCACTATTACCCACTTAGCGCTACGAATGTCCAGTTGCATTTTCTACAGACAGAGTGTTTCAAAACTGCTCAATCAAAAGTATGGTTTAACTCTGTTAGCTGAATGCTCAGATCAGAAAGAAGTTTCACAGAATGCTTCTGTGTAGTTTATATTTGAATATATTCCTTTTTCCACTACTACGCTCTTAGCGCTCCAAATGTCCAGTTGCATTTTCTACAGAAAGAGTGTTCAGATCTGCTCAATCAAAACTATCGTTTAACTCTGTTAGCTGAATGCACAGATCAGAAAGAAGTTTCACCGAATGATTCTGTGTAGTTTATATTTGAAGACATTCCTTTTTCCACTATTACCCTCTTAGCGCTCCGAATCTCCACTTGCATTTTCTACAAAAAGAGTGGTTCATAACTGCTCAATCAAAAATATGTTTTATCTCTGTTAACTGAATTTACAGATCAGAAATAAGTTTCACAGAATGCATCTGTGTAGTTTTAATTTGAAGATATACTTTTTCCCAATGTAGGCCTCTTAGCGCTTAGCATGTCCAATTGCAATTTCTACAGAAAGAGTGTTTCAGAACGGCTCAATCAAAAGTAGGGTTCAACTCTGTTATTTGAATGCACAGAACAGAAAGAATTTTCACAGAATGCTACTGTGTAGTTTATATTTGAATATATTCCTTTTTCCACTATTACCCTCTTAGCGCTCCGAATGTCCACTTGCATTTTCTACAGAAAGAGTGTTCAGAACTGCGCAATCAAAAGTATGGTTTAACTCTGTTAGCTTAATGAACATATCAGAAATAAGTTTCACACAATGCTTCTGTGTAGTTTTTATTTGAAGATATTATTTTTCCCAATAGAGGCCTCTTAGCGCTCAGAATGTCCAATTGCAGTTTCTACAGAAAGAGTGTTTCAGAAAGGCTCAATCAAAAGTAAGGTTCAACTCTGTTAGTTGAATGCACAGAACAGAAAGAAGTTTCATACAATGCTTCTGTGTAGCTTATATTTGAACATATTCTTTTTTCCACTATTACCCACTTAGCGCTACGAATGTCCAGTTGCATTTTCTACAGACAGAGTGTTTCAAAACTGCTCAATCAAAAGTATGGTTTAACTCTGTTAGCTGAATGCTCAGATCAGAAAGAAGTTTCACAGAATGCTTCTGTGTAGTTTATATTTGAATATATTCCTTTTTCCACTACTACTCTCTTAGCGCTCCAAATGTCCAGTTGCATTTTCTACAGAAAGAGTGTTCAGATCTGCTCAATCAAAAGTATGGTTTAACTCTGTTAGCTGAATGCACAGATCAGAAAGAAGTTTCACAGAATGATTCTGTGTAGTTTATATTTGGAGACATTCCTTTTTCCACTATTACCCTATTAGCGCTCCGAATCTCCACTCGCATTTTCTACAGAAAGAGTGTTTCAGAACGGCTCAATCAAAACTAAGGTTCAACTCTCTTAGTTGAACAAACAGAACAGAAAGAAGTTTCACACAATTCTTCTGTGTAGTTTTTATTTGTAGACATTCTTTTTCCCAATATGGGCCTCTTAGCGCTCAGAATGTCCAATTGCAGTTTCTACAGAAAGAGTGTTTCAGAACGGCTCAATCAAAAGTAAGGTTCAACTCTGTTAGTTGAATGCACAGAACAGAAAGTAGTTTCATACAATGCTTCTGTGTAGTTTATATTTGAACATATTCTTTTTTCCACTATTACCCACTTAGCGCTACGAATGTCCAGTTGCATTTTCTACAGACAGAGTGTTTCAAAACTGCTCAATCAAAAGTATGGTTTAACTCTGTTAGCTGAATGCTCAGATCAGAAAGAAGTTTCACAGAATGCTTCTGTGTAGTTTATATTTGAATATATTCCTTTTTCCACTACTACGCTGTTAGCGCTCAAAATGTCCAGTTGCATTTTCTACAGAAAGAGTTTTCAGATCTGCTCAATCAAAAGTATGGTTTAACTCTGTTAGCTGAATGCACAGATCAGAAAGAAGTTTCACCGAATGATTCTGTGTAGTTTATATTTGAATATATTCCTTTTTCCACTACTACGCTCTTAGCGCTCCAAATGTCCAGTTGCATTTTCTACAGAAAGATTGTTCAGATCTGCTCAATCAAAACTATGGTTTAACTCTGTTAGCTGAACGCACAGATCAGAAAGAAGTTTCACCGAATGATTCTGTGTAGTTTATATTTGAAGACATTCCTTTTTCCACTATTACCCTCTTAGCGCTCCGAATCTCCACTTGCATTTTCTACAAAAAGAGTGTTTCATAACTGCTCAATCAAAAATATGTTTTATCTCTGTTAACTGAATTTACAGATCAGAAATAAGTTTCACAGAATGCATCTGTGTAGTTTTTATTTGAAGATATTCTTTTTCCCAATGTAGGCCTCTTAGCGCTTAGCATGTCCAATTGCAATTTCTACAGAAAGAGTGTTTCAGAACGGCTCAATCAAAAGTAGGGTTCAACTCTGTTATTTGAATGCACAGAACAGAAAGAATTTTCACAGAATGCTACTGTGTAGTTTATATTTGAATATATTCCTTTTTCCACTATTACCCTCTTAGCGCTCCGAATGTCCACTTGCATTTTCTACAGAAAGAGTGTTCAGAACTGCGCAATCAAAAGTATGGTTTAACTCTGTTAGCTTAATGAACATATCAGAAATAAGTTTCACACAATGCTTCTGTGTAGTTTTTATTTGAATATATTATTTTTCCCCATAGAGGCCTCTTAGCACTCAGAATGTCCAATTGCAGTTTCTACAGAAAGAGTGTTTCAGAAAGGCTCAATCAAAAGTAAGGTTCAACTCTGTTAGTTGAATGCACAGAACAGAAAGAAGTTTCATACAATGCTTCTGGGTAGTTTATATTTGAACATATTCTTTTTTCCACTACTACCCACTTAGCGCTACGAATGTCCAGTTGCATTTTCTACAGACAGAGTGTTTCAAAACTGCTCAATCAAAAGTATGGTTTAACTCTGTTAGCTGAATGCTCAGATCAGAAAGAATTTTCACAGAATGCTTCTGTGTAGTTTATATTTGAATATATTCCTTTTTCCACTACTACTCTCTTAGCGCTCCAAATGTCCAGTTGCATTTTCTACAGAAAGAGTGTTCAGATCTGCTCAATCAAAAGTATGGTTTAACTCTGTTAGCTGAATGCACAGATCAGAAAGAAGTTTCACAGAATGATTCTGTGTAGTTTATATTTGGAGACATTCCTTTTTCCACTATTACCCTCTTAGCGCTCCGAATCTCCACTTGCATTTTCTACAGAAAGGGTGTTTCAGAATGGCTCAATCAAAACTAAGGTTCAACTCTTTTAGTTGAACAAACAGAACAGAAAGAAGTTTCACACAATTCTTCTGTGTAGTTTTTATGTGTAGACATTCTTTTTCCCAATATAGGCCTCTTAGCGCTCAGAATGTCCAATTGCAGTTTCTACAGAAAGAGTGTTTCAGAACGGCTCAATCAAAAGTAAGGTACAACTCTGTTAGTTGAATGCACAGAACAGAAAGAAGTTTCATACAATGCTTCTGTGTAGTTTATATTTGAACATATTCTTTTTTCCACTATTACCCACTTAGTGCTACGAATGTCCAGTTGCATTTTCTACAGACAGAGTGTTTCAAAACTGCTCAATCAAAAGTATGGTTTAACTCTGTTAGCTGAGTGCTCAGATCAGAAAGAAGTTTCACAGAATGCTTCTGTGTAGTTTATATTTGAATATATTCCTTTTTCCACTACTACGCTCTTAGCGCTCCAAATGTCCAGTTGCATTTTCTACAGAAAGAGTGTTCAGATCTGCTCAATCAAAACTATGGTTTAACTCTGTTAGCTGAATGCACAGATCAGAAAGAAGTTTCACCGAATGATTCTGTGTAGTTTATATTTGAAGACATTCCTTTTTCCACTATTACCCTCTTAGCGCTCCGAATCTCCACTTGCATTTTCTACAAAAAGAGTGTTTCATAACTGCTCAATCAAAAATATGTTTTATCTCTGTTAACTGAATTTACAGATCAGAAATAAGTTTCACAGAATGCATCTGTGTAGTTTTTATTTGAAGATATTCTTTTTCCCAATGTAGGCCTCTTAGCGCTTAGCATGTCCAATTGCAATTTCTACAGAAAGAGTGTTTCAGAACGGCTCAATCAAAAGTAGGGTTCAACTCTGTTATTTGAATGCACAGAACAGAAAGAATTTTCACAGAATGCTACTGTGTAGTTTATATTTGAATATATTCCTTTTTCCACTATTACCCTCTTAGCGCTCCGAATGTCCACTTGCATTTTCTACAGAAAGAGTGTTCAGAACTGCGCAATCAAAAGTATGGTTTAACTCTGTTAGCTTAATGAACATATCAGAAATAAGTTTCACACAATGCTTCTGTGTAGTTTTTATTTGAAGATATTATTTTTCCCAATAGAGGCCTCTTAGTGCTCAGAATGTCCAATTGCAGTTTCTACAGAAAGAGTGTTTCAGAAAGGCTCAATCAAAAGTAAGGTTCAACTCTGTTAGTTGAATGCACAGAACAGAAAGAAGTTTCATACAATGCTTCTGTGTAGCTTATATTTGAACATATTCTTTTTTCCACTATTACCCACTTAGCGCTACGAATGTCCAGTTGCATTTTCTACAGACAGAGTGTTTCAAAACTGCTCAATCAAAAGTATGGTTTAACTCTGTTAGCTGAATGCTCAGATCAGAAAGAAGTTTCACAGAATGCTTCTGTGTAGTTTATATTTGAATATATTCGTTTTTCCACTACTATGCTCTTAGCGCTCCAAATGTCCAGTTGCATTTTCTACAGAAAGAGTGTTCAGATCTGCTCAATCAAAAGTATGGTTTAACTCTGTTAGCTGAATGCACAGAGCAGAAAGAAGTTTCACCGAATGATTCTGTGTAGTTTATATTTGAAGACATTCCTTTTTCCACTATTACCCACTTAGCGCTCCGAATCTCCACTTGCATTTTCTACAAAAAGAGTGTTTCATAACTGCTCAATCAAAAATATGTTTTATCTCTGTTAACTGAATTTACAGATCAGAAATAAGTTTCACAGAATGCATCTGTGTAGTTTTTATTTGAAGATATTCTTTTTCCCAATGTAGGCCTCTTAGCGCTTAGCATGACCAATTGCAGTTTCTACAGAAAGAGTGTTTCAGAACGGCTCAATCAAAAGTAAGGTTCAACTCTGTTAGTTGAATGCACAGAACAGAAAGAATTTTCACAGAATGCTACTGTGTAGTTTATATTTGAATATATTCCTTTTTCCACTATTACCCTCTTAGCGCTCCGAATGTCCACTTGCATTTTCTACAGAAAGAGTGTTCAGAACTGCGCAATCAAAAGTATGGTTTAACTCTGTTAGCTTAATGAACATATCAGAAATAAGTTTCACACAATGCTTCCGTGTAGTTTTTATTTGAAGATATTATTTTTCCCAATAGAGGCCTCTTAGCGCTCAGAATGTCCAATTGCAGTTTCTACAGAAAGAGTGTTTCAGAAAGGCTCAATCAAAAGTAAGTTTCAACTCTGTTAGTTGAATGCACAGAACAGAAATAAGTTTCATACAATGCTTCTGTGTAGTTTATATTTGAACGTATTCTTTTTTCCACTATTACCCACTTAGCGCTACGAATGTCCAGCTGCATTTTCTACAGACAGAGTGTTTCAAAACTGCTCAATAAAAAGTATGGTTTAACTCTGTTAGGTGAATGCTCAGATCAGAAAGAAGTTTCACAGAATGCTTCTGTGTAGTTTATATATGAATATATTCCTTTTTCCACTACTACTCTCTTAGCGCTCAAATGTCCAGTTGCATTTTCTACAGAAAGAGTGTTCAGATCTGCTGAATCAAAAGTATGGTTTAACTCTGTTAGCTGAATGCACAGATCAGAAAGAAGTTTCACAGAATGATTCTGTGTAGTTTATATTTGGAGACATTCCTTTTTCCACTATTACCCTCTTAGCGCTCCGAATCTCCACTTGCATTTTCTACAGAAAGAGTGTTTCAGAACGGCTCAATCAAAACTAAGGTTCAACTCTTTTAGTTGACAAACAGAACAGAAAGAAGTTTCACACATTTCTTCTGTGTATTTTTTATTTGTAGACATTCTTTTTCCCAATATAGGCCTCTTAGCGCTCAGAATGTCCAATTGCAGTTTCTACAGAAAGAGTGTTTCAGAACGGCTCAATCAAAAGTAAGGTTCAACTCTGTTAGTTGAATGCACAGAACTGTAAGAAGTTTCATACAATGCTTCTGTGTAGTTTATATTTGAAGATATTCTTTTTTCCACTATTACCCACTTAGCGCTACGAATGTCCAGTTGCATTTTCTACAGACAGAGTGTTTCAAAACTGCTCAATCAAAAGTATGGTTTAACTCTGTTAGCTGAATGCTCAGATCAGAAAGAAGTTTCACAGAATGCTTCTGTGTAGTTTATATTTGAATATATTCCTTTTTCCACTACTACGCTCTTAGCGCTCCAAATGTCCAGTTGCATTTTCTACAGAAAGAGTGTTCAGATCTGCTCAATCAAAACTATGGTTTAACTCTGTTAGCTGAATGCACAGATCAGAAAGAAGTTTCACCGAATGATTCTGTGTAGTTTATATTTGAAGACATTCCTTTTTCCACTATTACCCTCTTAGCGCTCCGAATCTCCACTTGCATTTTCTACAAAAAGAGTGTTTCATAACTGCTCAATCAAAAATATGTTTTATCTCTGTTAACTGAATTTACAGATCAGAAATAAGTTTCACAGAATGCATCTGTGTAGTTTTAATTTGAAGATATTCTTTTTCCCAATGTAGGCCTCTTAGCGCTTAGCATGTCCAATTGCAATTTCTACAGAAAGAGTGTTTCAGAACGGCTCAATCAAAAGTAGGGTTCAACTCTGTTATTTGAATGCACAGAACAGAAAGAATTTTCACAGAATGCTACTGTGTAGTTTATATTTGAATATATTCCTTTTTCCACTATTACCCTCTTAGCGCTCCGAATGTCCACTTGCATTTTCTACAGAAAGAGTGTTCAGAACTGCGCAATCAAAAGTATGGTTTAACTCTGTTAGCTTAATGAACATATCAGAAATAAGTTACACACAATGCTTCTGTGTAGTTTTTATTTGAAGATATTATTTTTCCCAATAGAGGCCTCTTAGCGCTCAGAATGTCCAATTGCAGTTTCTACAGAAAGAGTGTTTCAGAAAGGCTCAATCAAAAGTAAGGTTCAACTCTGTTAGTTGAATGCACAGAACAGAAAGAAGTTTCATACAATGCTTCTGTGTAGCTTATATTTGAACATATTCTTTTTTCCACTATTACCCACTTAGCGCTACGAATGTCCAGTTGCATTTTCTACAGACAGAGTGTTTCAAAACTGCTCAATCAAAAGTATGGTTTAACTCTGTTAGCTGAATGCTCAGATCAGAAAGAAGTTTCACAGAATGCTTCTGTGTAGTTTATATTTGAATATATTCCTTTTTCCACTACTACTCTCTTAGCGCTCCAAATGTCCAGTTGCATTTTCTACAGAAAGAGTGTTCAGATCTGCTCAATCAAAAGTATGGTTTAACTCTGTTAGCTGAATGCACAGATCAGAAAGAAGTTTCACAGAATGATTCTGTGTAGTTTATATTTGGAGACATTCCTTTTTCCACTATTACCCTATTAGCGCTCCGAATCTCCACTCGCATTTTCTACAGAAAGAGTGTTTCAGAACGGCTCAATCAAAACTAAGGTTCAACTCTCTTAGTTGAACAAACAGAACAGAAAGAAGTTTCACACAATTCTTCTGTGTAGTTTTTATTTGTAGACATTCTTTTTCCCAATATGGGCATCTTAGCGCTCAGAATGTCCAATTGCAGTTTCTACAGAAAGAGTGTTTCAGAACGGCTCAATCAAAAGTAAGGTTCAACTCTGTTAGTTGAATGCACAGAACAGAAAGTAGTTTCATACAATGCTTCTGTGTAGTTTATATTTGAACATATTCTTTTTTCCACTATTACCCACTTAGCGCTACGAATGTCCAGTTGCATTTTCTACAGACAGAGTGTTTCAAAACTGCTCAATCAAATGTATGGTTTAACTCTGTTAGCTGAATGCTCAGATCAGAAAGAAGTTTCACAGAATGCTTCTGTGTAGTTTATATTTGAATGTATTCCTTTTTCCACTACTACGCTGTTAGCGCTCAAAATGTCCAGTTGCATTTTCTACAGAAAGAGTTTTCAGATCTGCTCAATCAAAAGTATGGTTTAACTCTGTTAGCTGAATGCACAGATCAGAAAGAAGTTTCACCGAATGATTCTGTGTAGTTTATATTTGAATATATTCCTTTTTCCACTACTACGCTCTTAGCGCTCCAAATGTCCAGTTGCATTTTCTACAGAAAGAGTGTTCAGATCTGCTCAATCAAAAGTATGGTTTAACTCTGTTAGCTGAATGCACAGATCAGAAAGAAGTTTCACCGAATGATTCTGTGTAGTTTATATTTGAAGACATTCCTTTTTCCACTATTACCCTCTTAGCGCTCCGAATCTCCACTTGCATTTTCTACAAAAAGAGTGTTTCATAACTGCTCAATCAAAAATATGTTTTATCTCTGTTAACTGAATTTACAGATCAGAAATAAGTTTCACAGAATGCATCTGTGTAGTTTTTATTTGAAGATATTCTTTTTCCCAATGTAGGCCTCTTAGCGCTTAGCATGTCCAATTGCAATTTCTACAGAAAGAGTGTTTCAGAACGGCTCAATCAAAAGTAGGGTTCAACTCTGTTATTTGAATGCACAGAACAGAAAGAATTTTCACAGAATGCTACTGTGTAGTTTATATTTGAATATATTCCTTTTTCCACTATTACCCTCTTAGCGCTCCGAATGTCCACTTGCATTTTCTACAGAAAGAGTGTTCAGAACTGCGCAATCAAAAGTATGGTTTAACTCTGTTAGCTTAATGAACATATCAGAAATAAGTTTCACAAAATGCTTCTGTGTAGTTTTTATTTGAAGATATTATTTTTCCCAATAGAGGCCTCTTAGCGCTCAGAATGTCCAATTGCAGTTTCTACAGAAAGAGTGTTTCAGAAAGGCTCAATCAAAAGTAAGGTTCAACTCTGTTAGTTGAATGCACAGAACAGAAAGAAGTTTCATACAATGCTTCTGTGTAGCTTATATTTGAACATATTCTTTTTTCCACTATTACCCACTTAGCGCTACGAATGTCCAGTTGCATTTTCTACAGACAGAGTGTTTCAAAACTGCTCAATCAAAAGTATGGTTTAACTCTGTTAGCTGAATGCTCAGATCAGAAAGAAGTTTCACAGAATGCTTCTGTGTAGTTTATATTTGAATATATTCCTTTTTCCACTACTACTCTCTTAGCGCTCCAAATGTCCAGTTGCATTTTCTACAGAAAGAGTGTTCAGATCTGCTCAATCAAAAGTATGGTTTAACTCTGTTAGCTGAATGCACAGATCAGAAAGAAGTTTCACAGAATGATTCTGTGTAGTTTATATTTGGAGACATTCCTTTTTCCACTATTACCCTATTAGCGCTCCGAATCTCCACTTGCATTTTCTACAGAAAGAGTGTTTCAGAACGGCTCAATCAAAACTAAGGTTGAAATCTCTTAGTTGAACAAACAGAATAGAAAGAAGTTTCATACAATTCTTCTGTGTAGTTTTTATTTGTAGACATTCTTTTTCCCAATATGGGCCTCTTAGCGCTCAGAATGTCCAATTGCAGTTTCTACAGAAAGAGTGTTTCAGAACGGCTCAATCAAAAGTAAGGTTCAACTCTGTTAGTTGAATGCACAGAACAGAAAGTAGTTTCATACAATGCTTCTGTGTAGTTTATATTTGAACATATTCTTTTTTCCACTATTACCCACTTAGCGCTACGAATGTCCAGTTGCATTTTCTACAGACAGAGTGTTTCAAAACTGCTCAATCAAAAGTATGGTTTAACTCTGTTAGCTGAATGCTCAGATCAGAAAGAAGTTTCACAGAATGCTTCTGTGTAGTTTATATTTGAATATATTCCTTTTTCCACTACTACGCTCTTAGCGCTCAAAATGTCCAGTTGCATTTTCTACAGAAAGAGTTTTCAGATCTGCTCAATCAAAAGTATGGTTTAACTCTGTTAGCTGAATGCACAGATCAGAAAGAAGTTTCACCGAATGATTCTGTGTAGTTTATATTTGAAGACATTCCTTTTTCCACTATTACCCACTTAGCGCTCCGAATCTCCACTTGCATTTTCTACAAAAAGAGTGTTTCATAACTGCTCAATCAAAAATATGTTTTATCTCTGTTAATTGAATTTACAGATGAGAAATAAGTTTCACAGAATGCATCTGTGTAGTTTTTATTTGAAGATATTCTTTTTCCCAATGTAGCCCTCTTAGCGCTTAGCATGTCCAATTGCAGTTTCTTCAGAAAGAGTGTTTCAGAACGGCTCAATCAAAAGTAAGGTTCAACTCTGTTAGTTGAATGCACAGAACAGAAAGAATTTTCACAGAATGCTACTGTGTAGTTTATATTTGAATATATTCCTTTTTCCACTATTACCCTCTTAGCGCTCCGAATGTCCACTTGCATTTTCTACAGAAAGAGTGTTCAGAACTGCGCAATCAAAAGTATGGTTTAACTCTGTTAGCTTAATGAACATATCAGAAATAAGTTTCACACAATGCTTCTGTGTAGTTTTTATTTGAAGATATTATTTTTCCCAATAGAGGCCTCTTAGTGCTCAGAATGTCCAATTGCAGTTTCTACAGAAAGAGTGTTTCAGAAAGGCTCAATCAAAAGTAAGGTTCAACTCTGTTAGTTGAATGCACAGAACAGAAAGAAGTTTCATGCAATGCTTCTGTGTAGCTTATATTTGAACATATTCTTTTTTCCACTATTACCCACTTAGCGCTACGAATGTCCAGTTGCATTTTCTACAGACAGAGTGTTTCAAAACTGCTCAATCAAAAGTATGGTTTAACTCTGTTAGCTGAATGCTCAGATCAGAAAGAAGTTTCACAGAATGCTTCTGTGTAGTTTTTATTTGAATATATTCCTTTTTCCACTACTACTCTCTTAGCGCTCCAAATGTCCAGTTGCATTTTATACAGAAAGAGTGTTCAGATCTGCTCAATCAAAAGTATGGTTTAACTCTGTTAGCTGAATGCACAGATCAGAAAGAAGTTTCACAGAATGATTCTGTGTAGTTTATATTTGGAGACATTCCTTTTTCCACTATTACCCTATTAGCGCTCCGAATCTAAACTTGCATTTTCTACAGAAAGAGTGTTTCAGAACGGCTCAATCAAAACTAAGGTTCAACTCTCTTAGTTGAACAAACAGAACAGAAAGGAGTTTCACACCATTCTTCTGTGTAGTTTTTATTTGTAGACATTCTTTTTCCCAATATGGGCCTCTTAGCGCTCAGAATGTCCAATTGCAGTATCTACAGAAAGAGTGTTTCAGAACGGCTCAATCAAAAGTAAGGTTCAACTCTGTTAGTTGAATGCACAGAACAGAAAGTAGTTTCATACAATGCTTCTGTGTAGTTTATATTTGAACATATTCTTTTTTCCACTATTACCCACTTAGCGCTACGAATGTCCAGTTGCATTTTCTACAGACAGAGTGTTTCAAAACTGCTCAATCAAAAGTATGGTTTAACTCTGTTTGCTGAATGCTCAGATCAGAAAGAAGTTTCACAGAATGCTTCTGTGTAGTTTATATTTGAATATATTCCTTTTTCCACTACTACTCTCTTAGCGCTCCAAATGTCCAGTTGCATTTTCTACAGAAAGAGTGTTCAGATCTGCTCAATCAAAAGTATGGTTTAACTCTGTTAGCTGAATGCACAGATCAGAAAGAAGTTTCACAGAATGATTCTGTGTAGTTTATATTTGGAGACATTCCTTTTTCCACTATTACCCTCTTAGCGCTCCGAATCTCCACTTGCATTTTCTACAGAAAGAGTGTTTCAGAACGGCTCAATCAAAACTAAGGTTCAACTCTTTTAGTTGAACAAACAGAACAGAAAGGAGTTTCACACAATTCTTCTGTGTAGTTTTTATTTGTAGACATTCTTTTTCCCAATATAGGCCTCTTAGCGCTCAGAATGTGCAATTGCAGTTTCTACAGAAAGAGTGTTTCAGAACGGCTCAATCAAAAGTAAGGTTCAACTCTGTTAGTTGAATGCACAGAACAGAAAGTAGTTTCATACAATGCTTCTGTGTAGTTTATATTTGAACATATTCTTTTTTCCACTATTACCCACTTAGCGCTATGAATATCCAGTTGCATTTTCTACAGACAGAGTGTTTCAAAACTGCTCAATCAAAAGTATGGTTTAACTCTGTTAGCTGAATGCTCAGATCAGAAAGAAGTTTCACAGAATGCTTCTGTGTAGTTTATATTTGAATATATTACTTTTTCCACTACTACGCTCTTAGCGCTCCAAATGTCCAGTTGCATTTTCTACAGAAAGAGTGTTCAGATCTGCTCAATCAAAAGTATGGTTTAACTCTGTTAGCTGAATGCACAGATCAGAAAGAAGTTTCACCGAATGATTCTGTGTAGTTTATATTTGAAGACATTCCTTTTTCCACTATTACCCTCTAAGCGCTCCGAATCTCCACTTGCATTTTCTACAAAAAGAGTGTTTCATAACTGCTCAATCAAAAATATGTTTTATCTCTGTTAACTGAATTTACAGATCAGAAATAAGTTTCACAGAATGCATCTGTGTAGTTTTTATTTGAAGATATTCTTTTTCCCAATGTAGGCCTCTTAGCGCTTAGCATGTCCAATTGCAGTTTCTACAGAAAGAGTGTTTCAGAACGGCTCAATCAAAAGTAAGGTTCAACTCTCTTAGTTGAATGCACAGAACAGAAAGAATTTTCACAGAATGCTACTGTGTAGTTTATATTTGAATATATTCCTTTTTCCACTATTACCCTCTTAACGCTCCGAATGTCCACTTGCATTTTCTACAGAAAGAGTGTTCAGAACTGCGCAATCAAAAGTATGGTTTAACTCTGTTAGCTTAATGAACATATCAGAAATAAGTTTCACACAATGCTTCTGTGTAGTTTTTATTTGAAGATATTATTTTTCCCAATAGAGGCCTCTTAGCGCTCAGAATGTCCAATTGCAGTTTCTACAGAAAGAGTGTTTCAGAAAGGCTCAATCAAAAGTAAAGTTCAACTCTGTTAGTTGAATGCACAGAACAGAAAGAAGTTTCATACAATGCTTCTGTGTAGTTTATATTTGAACAAATTCTTTTTTCCACTATTACCCACTTAGCGCTACGAATGTCCAGTTGCATTTTCTACAGACAGAGTGTTTCAAAACTGCTCAATCAAAAGTATGGTTTAACTCTGTTAGCTGAATGCTCAGATCAGAAAGAAGTTTCACAGAATGCTTCTGTGTAGTTTATATTTGAATATATTCCTTTTTCCACTACTACTCTCTTAGCGCTCCAAATGTCCAGTTGCATTTTCTACAGAAAGAGTGTTCAGATCTGCTGAATCAAAAGTATGGTTTAACTCTGTTAGCTGAATGCACAGATCAGAAAGAAGTTTCACAGAATGATTCTGTGTAGTTTATATTTGGAGACATTCCTTTTTCCACTATTACCCTCTTAGCGCTCCGAATCTCCACTTGCATTTTCTACAGAAAGAGTGTTTCAGAACGGCTCAATCAAAACTAAGGTTCAAATCTTTTAGTTGAACAAACAGAACAGAAAGAAGTTTCACACAATTTTTCTGTGTAGTTTTTATTTGTAGACATTCTTTTTCCCAATATAGGCCTCTTAGCGCTCAGAATGTCCAATTGCAGTTTCTACAGAAAGAGTGTTTCAGAACGGCTCAATCAAAAGTAAGGTTCAACTCTGTTAGCTGAATGCTCAGATCAGAAAGAAGTTTCACAGAATGCTTCTGTGTAGTTTATATTTGAATATATTCCTTTATCCACTACTACGCTCTTAGCGCTCCAAATGTCCAGTTGCATTTTCTACAGAAAGAGTGTTCAGATCTGCTCAATCAAAAGTATGGTTTAACTCTGTTAGCTGAATGCACAGATCAGAAAGAAGTTTCACCGAATGATTCTGTGTAGTTTATATTTGAAGACATTCCTTTTTCCACTATTGCCCTCTTAGCGCTCCGAATCTCCACTTGCATTTTCTACAAAAAGAGTGTTTCATAACTGCTCAATCAAAAATATGTTTTATCTCTGTTAACTGAATTTACAAATCAGAAATAAGTTTCACAGAATGCATCTGTGTAGTTTTTATTTGAAGATATTCTTTTTCCCAATGTAGGCCTCTTAGCGCTTAGCATGTCCAATTGCAGTTTCTACAGAAAGAGTGTTTCAGAACGGCTCAATCAAAAGTAAGGTTCAACTCTGTTAGTTGAATGCACAGAACAGAAAGAATTTTCACAGAATGCTACTGTGTAGTTTATATTTGAATATATTCCTTTTTCCACTATTACCCTCTTAGCGCTCCGAATGTCCACTTGCATTTTCTACAGAAAGAGTGTTCAGAACTGCGCAATCAAAAGTATGGTTTAACTCTGTTAGCTTAATGAACATATCAGAAATAAGTTTCACACAATGCTTCTGTGTAGTTTTTATTTGAAGATATTTTTTTTTCCCAATAGAGGCCTCTTAGCGCTCAGAATGTCCAATTGCAGTTTCTACAGAAAGATTGTTTCAGAAAGGCTCAATCAAAAGTGAGGTTCAACTCTGTTAGTTGAATGCACAGAACAGAAAGAAGTTTCATACAATGCTTCTGTGTAGTTTATATTTGAACATATTCTTTTTTCCACTATTACCCACTTAGCGCTACGAATGTCCAGTTGCATTTTCTACAGACAGAGTGTTTCAAAACTGCTCAATCAAAAGTATGGTTTAACTCTGTTAGCTGAATGCTCAGATCAGAAAGAAGTTTCACAGAATGCTTCTGTGTAGTTTATATTTGAATATATTCCTTTTTCCACTACTACTCTCTTAGCGCTCCAAATGTCCAGTTGCATTTTCTACAGAAAGAGTGTTCAGATCTGCTCAATCAAAAGTATGGTTTAACTCTGTTAGTTGAATGCACAGATCAGAAAGAAGTTTCACAGAATGATTCTGTGTAGTTTATATTTGGAGACATTCCTTTTTCCACTATTACCCTCTTAGCGCTCCGAATCTCCACTTGCATTTTCTACAGAAAGAGTGTTTCAGAACGGCTCAATCAAAACTAAGGTTCAACTCTTTTAGTTGAACAAACAGAACAGAAAGAAGTTTCACACAATTCTTCTGTGTAGTTTTTATTTGTAGACATTCTTTTTCCCAATATAGGCCTCTTAGCGCTCAGAATGTCCAATTGCAGTTTCTACAGAAAGAGTGTTCAGATCTGCTCAATCAAAAGTATGGTTTAACACTGTTAGTTGAATGCACAGATCAGAAAGAAGTTTCACAGAATGATTCTGTGTAGTTTATATTTGGAGACATTCCGTTTTCCACTATTACCCTCTTAGCGCTCCGAATCTCCACTTGCATTTTCTACAGAAAGAGTGTTTCAGAACGGCTCAATCAAAACTAAGGTTCAACTCTTTTAGTTGAACAAACAGAACAGAAAGAAGTTTCACACAATTCTTCTGTGTAGTTTTTATTTGTAGACATTCTTTTTCCCAATATAGGCCTCTTAGCGCTCAGAATGTCCAATTGCAGTTTCTACAGAAAGAGTGTTTCAGAACGGCTCAATCAAAAGTAAGGTTCAACTCTGTTAGTTGAATGCACAGAACAGAAAGAAGTTTCATACAATGCTTCTGTGTAGTTTATATTTGAACATATCCTTTTTTCCACTATTACCCACTTAGCGCTACGAATGTCCAGTTGCATTTTCTACAGACAGAGTGTTTCAAAACTGCTCAATCAAAAGTATGGTTTAACTCTGTTAGCTGATTGCTCAGATCAGAAAGATGTTTCACAGAATGCTTCTGTGTAGTTTATATTTGAATATATTCCTTTTTCCACTACTACGCTCTTAGCGCTCCAAATGTCCAGTTGCATTTTCTACAGAAAGAGTGTTCAGATCTTCTCAATCAAAAGTATGGTTTAACTCTGTTAGCTGAATGCACAGATCTGAAAGAAGTTTCACCGAATGATTCTGTGTAGTTTATATTTGAAGACATTTCTTTTTCCACTATTACCCACTTAGCGCTCTGAATCTCCACTTGCATTTTCTACAAAAAGAGTGTTTCATAACTGCTCAATCAAAAATATGTTTTATCTCTCTTAACTGAATTTACAAATCAGAAATAAGTTTCAAAGAATGCATCTGTGTAGTTTTTATTTGAAGATATTCTTTTTCCCAATGTAGGCCTCTTAGCGCTTAGCATGTCCAATTGCAGTTTCTACAGAAAGAGTGTTTCAGAACGGCTCAATCAAAAGTAAAGTTCAACTCTGTTAGTTGAATGCACAGAACAGAAAGAATTTTCACAGAATGCTACTGTGTAGTTTATATTTGAATATATTCCTTTTTCCACTATTACCCTCTTAGCGCTCCGAATGTCCACTTGCATTTTCTACAGAAAGAGTGTTCAGAACTGCGCAATCAAAAGTATGGTTTAACTCTGTTAGCTTAATGAACATATCAGAAATAAGTTTCACACAATGCTTCTGTGTAGTTTTTATTTGAAGATATTATTTTTCCCAATAGAGGCCTCTTAGCGCTCAGAATGTCCAATTGCAGTTTCTACAGAAAGAGTGTTTCAGAAAGGCTCAATCAAAAGTGAGGTTCAACTCTGTTAGTTGAATGCACAGAACAGAAAGAAGTTTCATACAATGCTTCTGTGTAGTTTATATTTGAACATATTTTTTTTCCACTATTACCCACTTAGCGCTACGAATGTCCAGTTGCATTTTCTACAGACAGAGTGTTTCAAAACTGCTCAATCAAAAGTATGGTTTAACTCTGTTAGCTGAATGCTCAGATCAGAAAGAAGTTTCACAGAATGCTTCTGTGTAGTTTATATTTGAATATATTCCTTTTTCCACTACTACTCTCTTAGCGCTCCAAATGTCCAGTTGCATTTTCTACAGAAAGAGTGTTCAGATCTGCTCAATCAAAAGTATGGTTTAACTCTGTTAGTTGAATGCACAGATCAGAAAGAAGTTTCACAGAATGATTCTGTGTAGTTTATATTTGGAGACATTCCTTTTTCCACTATTACCCTCTTAGCGCTCCGAATCTCCACTTGCATTTTCTACAGAAAGAGTGTTTCAGAACGGCTCAATCAAAACTAAGGTTCAACTCTTTTAGTTGAACAAACAGAACAGAAAGAAGTTTCACACAATTCTTCTGTGTAGTTTTTATTTGTAGACATTCTTTTTCCCAATATAGGCCTCTTAGCGCTCAGAATGTCCAATTGCAGTTTCTACAGAAAGAGTGTTCAGATCTGCTCAATCAAAAGTATGGTTTAACACTGTTAGTTGAATGCACAGATCAGAAAGAAGTTTCACAGAATGATTCTGTGTAGTTTATATTTGGAGACATTCCGTTTTCCACTATTACCCTCTTAGCGCTCCGAATCTCCACTTGCATTTTCTACAGAAAGAGTGTTTCAGAACGGCTCAATCAAAACTAAGGTTCAACTCTTTTAGTTGAACAAACAGAACAGAAAGAAGTTTCACACAATTCTTCTGTGTAGTTTTTATTTGTAGACATTCTTTTTCCCAATATAGGCCTCTTAGCGCTCAGAATGTCCAATTGCAGTTTCTACAGAAAGAGTGTTTCAGAACGGCTCAATCAAAAGTAAGGTTCAACTCTGTTAGTTGAATGCACAGAACAGAAAGAAGTTTCATACAATGCTTCTGTGTAGTTTATATTTGAACATATCCTTTTTTCCACTATTACCCACTTAGCGCTACGAATGTCCAGTTGCATTTTCTACAGACAGAGTGTTTCAAAACTGCTCAATCAAAAGTATGGTTTAACTCTGTTAGCTGATTGCTCAGATCAGAAAGATGTTTCACAGAATGCTTCTGTGTAGTTTATATTTGAATATATTCCTTTTTCCACTACTACGCTCTTAGCGCTCCAAATGTCCAGTTGCATTTTCTACAGAAAGAGTGTTCAGATCTTCTCAATCAAAAGTATGGTTTAACTCTGTTAGCTGAATGCACAGATCTGAAAGAAGTTTCACCGAATGATTCTGTGTAGTTTATATTTGAAGACATTTCTTTTTCCACTATTACCCACTTAGCGCTCTGAATCTCCACTTGCATTTTCTACAAAAAGAGTGTTTCATAACTGCTCAATCAAAAATATGTTTTATCTCTCTTAACTGAATTTACAAATCAGAAATAAGTTTCAAAGAATGCATCTGTGTAGTTTTTATTTGAAGATATTCTTTTTCCCAATGTAGGCCTCTTAGCGCTTAGCATGTCCAATTGCAGTTTCTACAGAAAGAGTGTTTCAGAACGGCTCAATCAAAAGTAAAGTTCAACTCTGTTAGTTGAATGCACAGAACAGAAAGAATTTTCACAGAATGCTACTGTGTAGTTTATATTTGAATATATTCCTTTTTCCACTATTACCCTCTTAGCGCTCCGAATGTCCACTTGCATTTTCTACAGAAAGAGTGTTCAGAACTGCGCAATCAAAAGTATGGTTTAACTCTGTTAGCTTAATGAACATATCAGAAATAAGTTTCACACAATGCTTCTGTGTAGTTTTTATTTGAAGATATTTTTTTTCCCAATAGAGGCCTCTTAGCGCTCAGAATGTCCAATTGCAGTTTCTACAGAAAGAGTGTTTCAGAAAGGCTCAATCAAAAGTGAGGTTCAACTCTGTTAGTTGAATGCACAGAACAGAAAGAAGTTTCATACAATGCTTCTGTGTAGTTTATATTTGAACATATTTTTTTTCCACTATTACCCACTTAGCGCTACGAATGTCCAGTTGCATTTTCTACAGACAGAGTGTTTCAAAACTGCTCAATCAAAAGTATGGTTTAACTCTGTTAGCTGAATGCTCAGATCAGAAAGAAGTTTCACAGAATGCTTCTGTGTAGTTTATATTTGAATATATTCCTTTTTCCACTACTACTCTCTTAGCGCTCCAAATGTCCAGTTGCATTTTCTACAGAAAGAGTGTTCAGATCTGCTCAATAAAAAGTATGGTTTAACTCTGTTAGTTGAATGCACAGATCAGAAAGAAATTTCACAGAATGATTCTGTGTAGTTTATATTTGGAGACATTCCTTTTTCCACTATTACACTCTTAGCGCTCCGAATCTCCACTTGCATTTTCTACAGAAAGAGTGTTTCAGAACGGCTCAATCAAAACTAAGGTTCAAATCTTTTAGTTGAACAAACAGAACAGAAAGAAGTTTCACACAATTCTTCTGTGTAGTTTTTATTTGTAGACATCCTTTTTCCCAATATAGGCCTCTTAGCGCTCAGAATGTCCAATTGCAGTTTCTACAGAAAGAGTGTTTCAGAACGGCTCAATCAAAAGTAAGGTTCAACTCTGTTAGTTGAATGCACAGAACAGAAAGAAGTTTCATACAATGCTTCTGTGTAGTTTATATTTGAACATATTCTTTTTTCCACTGTTACCCACTTAGCGCTACGAATGTCCAGTTGCATTTTCTACAGACAGAGTGTTTCAAAACTGCTCAATCAAAAGTATGGTTTAACTCTGTTAGCTGATTGCTCAGATCAGAAAGATGTTTCACAGAATGCTTCTGTGTAGTTTATATTTGAATATATTCCTTTTTCCACTACTACGCTCTTAGCGCTCCAAATGTCCAGTTGCATTTTCTACAGAAAGAGTGTTCAGATCTGCTCAATCAAAAGTATGGTTTAACTCTGTTAGCTGAATGCACAGATCTGAAAGAAGTTTCACCGAATGATTCTGTGTAGTTTATATTTGAAGACATTTCTTTTTCCACTATTACCCACTTAGCGCTCTGAATCTCCACTTGCATTTTCTACAAAAAGAGTGTTTCATAACTGCTCAATCAAAAATATGTTTTATCTCTGTTAACTGAATTTACAGATCAGAAATAAGTTTCACAGAATGCATCGGTGTAGTTTTTATTTGAAGATATTGTTTTTCCCAATGTAGGTCTCTTAGCGCTTAGCCTGTCCAATTGCAGTTTATACAGAAAGAGTGTTTCAGAGCGGCTCAATCAGAAGTAAGGTTCAACTGTGTTAGTTGAATGCACAGAACAGAAAGAATTTTCACAGAATGCTACTGTGTAGTTTATATTTGAATATATTCCTTTTTCCACTATTACCCTCTTAGCGCTCCGAATGTCCACTTGCATTTTCTACAGAAAGAGTGTTCAGAACTGCGCAATCAAAAGTATGGTTTAACTCTGTTAGCTTAATGAACATATCAGAAATAAGTTTCACACAATGCTTCTGTGTAGTTTTTATTTGAAGATATTATTTTTCCCAATAGAGGCCTCTTAGCGCTCAGAATGTCCAATTGCAGTTTCTACAGAAAGAGTGTTTCAGAAAGGCTCAATCAAAAGTAAGGTTCAACTCTGTTAGTTGAATGCACAGAACAGAAAGAAGTTTCATACAATGCTTCTGTGTAGTTTATATTTGAACATATTCTTTTTTCCACTATTACCCACTTAGCGCTACGAATGTCCAGTTGCATTTTCTACAGACAGAGTGTTTCAAAACTGCTCAATCAAAAGTATGGTTTAACTCTGTTAGCTGAATGCTCAGATCAGAAAGAAGTTTCACAGAATGCTTCTGTGTAGTTTATATTTGAATATATTCCTTTTTCCACTACTACTCTCTTAGCGCTCCAAATGTCCAGTTGCATTTTCTACAGAAAGAGTGTTCAGATCTGCTCAATCAAAAGTATGGTTTAACTCTGTTAGCTGAATGCACAGATCAGAAAGAAGTTTCACAGAATGATTCTGTGTAGTTTATATTTGGAGACATTCCTTTTTCCACTATTACCCTCTTAGCGCTCCGAATCTCCACTTGCATTTTCTACAGAAAGAGTGATTCAGAACGGCTCAATCAAAACTAAGGTTCAACTCTTTTAGTTGAACAAACAGAACAGAAAGAAATTTCACACAATTCTTCTATGTAGTTTTTATTTGTAGACATTCTTTTTCCCAATATAGGCCTCTTAGCGCTCAGAATGTCCAATTGCAGTTTCTACAGAAAGAGTGTTTCAGAACGGCTCAATCAAAAGTAAGGTTCAACTCTGTTAGTTGAATGCACAGAACAGAAAGAAGTTTCATACAATGCTTCTGTGTAGTTTATATTTGAACATATTCTTTTTTCCACTATTACCCACTTAGCGCTACGAATGTCCAGTTGCATTTTCTACAGACAGAGTGTTTCAAAACTGCTCAATCATAAGTATGGTTTAACTCTGTTAGCTGAATGCTCAGATCAGAAAGAAGTTTCACAGAATGCTTCTGTGTAGTTTATATTTGAATATATTCCTTTTTCCACTACTACGCTCTTAGCGCTCCAAATGTCCAGTTGCATTTTCTACAGAAAGAGTGTTCAGATCTGCTCAATCAAAAGTATGGTTTAACTCTGTTAGCTGAATGCACAGATCAGAAAGAAGTTTCACAGAATGATTCTGTGTAGTTTATATTTGGAGACATTCCTTTTTCCACTATTACCCTATTAGCGCTCCGAATCTCCACTTGCATTTTCTACAGAAAGAGTGTTTCAGAACGGCTCAATCAAAACTAAGGTTCAACTCTTTTAGTTGAACAAACAGAACAGAAAGAAGTTTCACACAATTCTTCTGTGTAGTTTTTATTTGTAGACATTCTTTTTCCCAATATAGGCCTCTTAGCGCTCAGAATGTCCAATTGCAGTTTCAACAGAAAGAGTGTTTCAGAACGGCTCAATCAAAAGTAAGGTTCAACTCTGTTAGTTGAATGCACAGAACAGAAAGAAGTTTCATACAATGCTTCTGTGTAGTTTATATTTGAACATATTCTTTTTTCCACTATTACCCACTTAGCGCTACGAATGTCCAGTTGCATTTCCTACAGACAGAGTGTTTCAAAACTGCTCAATCAAAAGTATGGTTTAACTCTGTTAGCTGAATGCTCAGATCAGAAAGAAGTTTCACAGAATGCTTCTGTGTAGTTTATATTTGAATATATTCCTTTTTCCACTACTACGCTCTTAGCGCTCCAAACGTCCAGTTGCATTTTCTACAGAAAGAGTGTTCAGATCTGCTCAATCAAAAGTGTGGTTTAACACTGTTAGCTGAATGCACAGATCAGAAAGAAGTTTCACCGAATGATTCTGTGTAGTTTATATTTGTAGACATTCCTTTTTCCACTATTACCCTCTTAGCGCTCCGAATCTCCACTTGCATTTTCTACAAAAAGAGTGTTTCATAACTGCTCAATCAAAAATATGTTTTATCTCTGTTAACTGAATTTACAGATCAGAAATAAGTTTCACAGAATGCATCTGTGTAGTTTTTATTTGAAGATATTCTTTTTCCCAATGTAGGCCTCTTAGCGCTTAGCATGTCCAATTGCAGTTTCTACAGAAAGAGTGTTTCAGAACGGCTCAATCAAAAGTAAGGTTCAACTCTGTTAGTTGAATGCACAGAACAGAAAGAATTTTCACAGAATGCTACTGTGTAGTTTATATTTGAATATATTCCTTTTTCCACTATTACCCTCTTAGCGCTCCGAATGTCCACTTGCATTTTCTACAGAAAGAGTGTTCAGAACTGCGCAATCAAAAGTATGGTTTAACTCTGTTAGCTTAATGAACATATCAGAAATAAGTTTCACACAATGCTTCTGTGTAGTTTTTATTTGAAGATATTATTTTTCCCAATAGAGGCCTCTTAGCGCTCAGAATGTCCAATTGCAGTTTCTACAGAAAGAGTGTTTCAGAAAGGCTCAATCAAAAGTAAGGTTCAACTCTGTTAGTTGAATGCACAGAACAGAAAGAAGTTTCATACAATGCTTCTGTGTAGTTTATATTTGAACATATTCTTTTTTCCACTATTACCCACTTAGCGCTACGAATGTCCAGTAGCATTTTCTACAGACAGAGTGTTTCAAAACTGCTCAATCAAAAGTATGGTTTAACTCTGTTAGCTGAATGCTCAGATCAGAAAGAAGTTTCACAGAATGCTTCTGTGTAGTTTATATTTGAATATATTCCTTTTTCCACTACTACTCTCTTAGCGCTCCAAATGTCCAGTTGCATTTTCTACAGAAAGAGTGTTCAGATCTGCTCAATCAAAAGTATGGTTTAACTCTGTTAGCTGAATGCACAGATCAGAAAGAAGTTTCACAGAATGATTCTGTGTAGTTTATATTTGGAGACATTCCTTTTTCCACTATTACCCTCTTAGCGCTCCGAATCTCCACTTGCATTTTCTACAGAAAGAGTGTTTCAGAACGGCTCAATCAAAACTAAGGTTCAACTCTTTTAGTTGAACAAACAGAACAGAAAGAAGTTTCACACAATTCTTCTGTGTAGTTTTTATTTGTAGACATTCGTTTTCCCAATATAGGCCTCTTAGCGCTCAGAATGTCCAATTGCAGTTTCTACAGAAAGAGTGTTTCAGAACGGCTCAATCAAAAGTAAGGTTCAACTCTGTTAGTTGAATGCACAGAACAGAAAGAAGTTTCATACAATGCTTCTGTGTAGTTTATATTTGAACATATTCTTTTTTCCACTATTACCCACTTAGCGCTACGAATGTCCAGTTGCATTTTCTACAGACAGAGTGTTTCAAAACTGCTCAATCAAAAGTATGGTTTAACTCTGTTAGCTGAATGCTCAGATCAGAAAGAAGTTTCACAGAATGCTTCTGTGTAGTTTATATTTGAATATATTCCTTTTTCCACTACTACGCTCTTAGCGCTCCAAATGTCCAGTTGCATTTTCTACAGAAAGAGTGTTCAGATCTGCTCAATCAAAAGTATGGTTTAACTCTGTTAGCTGAATGCACAGATCAGAAAGAAGTTTCACAGAATGATTCTGTGTAGTTTATATTTGGAGACATTCCTTTTTCCACTATTACCCTCTTAGCGCTCCGAATCTCCACTTGCATTTTCTACAGAAAGAGTGTTTCAGAACGGCTCAATCAAAACTAAGGTTCAACTCTTTTAGTTGAACAAACAGAACAGAAAGAAGTTTCACAAAATTCTTCTGTGTAGTTTTTATTTGTAGACATTCTTTTTCCCAATATAGGCCTCTTAGCGCTCAGAATGTCCAATTGCAGTTTCTACAGAAAGAGTGTTTCAGAACGGCTCAATCAAAAGTAAGGTTCAACTCTGTTAGTTGAATGCACAGAACAGAAAGAAGTTTCATACAATGCTTCTGTGTAGTTTATATTTGAACATATTCTTTTTTCCACTATTACCCACTTAGCGCTACGAATGTCCAGTTGCATTTTCTACAGACAGAGTGTTTCAAAACTGCTCAATCAAAAGTATGGTTTAACTCTGTTAGCTGAATGCTCAGATCAGAAAGAAGTTTCACAGAATGCTTCTGTGTAGTTTATATTTGAATATATTCCTTTTTCCACTACTACGCTCTTAGCGCTCCAAATGTCCAGTTGCATTTTCTACAGAAAGAGTGTTCAGATCTGCTCAATCAAAAGTATGGTTTAACTCTGTTAGCTGAATGCACAGATCAGAAAGAAGTTTCACAGAATGATTCTGTGTAGTTTATATTTGGAGACATTCCTTTTTCCACTATTACCCTATTAGCGCTCCGAATCTCCACTTGCATTTTCTACAGAAAGAGTGTTTCAGAACGACTCAATCAAAACTAAGGTTCAACTCTTTTAGTTGAACAAACAGAACAGAAAGAAGTTTCACACAATTCTTCTGTGTAGTTTTTATTTGTAGACATTCTTTTTCCCAATATAGGCCTCTTAGCGCTCAGAATGTCCAATTGCAGTTTCTACAGAAAGAGTGTTTCAGAACGGCTCAATCAAAAGTAAGGTTCAACTCTGTTAGTTGAATGCACAGAACAGAAAGAAGTTTCATACAATGCTTCTGTGTAGTTTATATTTGAACATATTCTTTTTTCCACTATTACCCACTTAGCGCTACGAATGTCCAGTTGCATTTCCTACAGACAGAGTGTTTCAAAACTGCTCAATCAAAAGTATGGTTTAACTCTGTTAGCTGAATGCTCAGATCAGAAAGAAGTTTCACAGAATGCTTCTGTGTAGTTTATATTTGAATATATTCCTTATTCCACTACTACGCTCTTAGCGCTCCAAACGTCCAGTTGCATTTTCAACAGAAAGAGTGTTCAGATCTGCTCAATCAAAAGTGTGGTTTAACACTGTTAGCTGAATGCACAGATCAGAAAGAAGTTTCACCGAATGATTCTGTGTAGTTTATATTTGTAGACATTCCTTTTTCCACTATTACCCTCTTAGCGCTCCGAATCTCCACTTGCATTTTCTACAAAAAGAGTGTTTCATAACTGCTCAATCAAAAATATGTTTTATCTCTGTTAACTGAATTTACAGATCAGAAATAAGTTTCACAGAATGCATCTGTGTAGTTTTTATTTGAAGATATTCTTTTTCCCAATGTAGGCCTCTTAGCGCTTAGCATGTCCAATTGCAGTTTCTACAGAAAGAGTGTTTCAGAACGGCTCAATCAAAAGTAAGGTTCAACTCTGTTAGTTGAATGCACAGAACAGAAAGAATTTTCACAGAATGCTACTGTGTAGTTTATATTTGAATATATTCCTTTTTCCACTATTACCCTCTTAGCGCTCCGAATGTCCACTTGCATTTTCTACAGAAAGAGTGTTCAGAACTGCGCAATCAAAAGTATGGTTTAACTCTGTTAGCTTAATGAACATATCAGAAATAAGTTTCACACAATGCTTCTGTGTAGTTTTTATTTGAAGATATTATTTTTCCCAATAGAGGCCTCTTAGCGCTCAGAATGTCCAATTGCAGTTTCTACAGAAAGAGTGTTTCAGAAAGGCTCAATCAAAAGTAAGGTTCAACTCTGTTAGTTGAATGCACAAAACAGAAAGAAGTTTCATACAATGCTTCTGTGTAGTTTATATTTGAACATATTCTTTTTTCCACTATTACCCACTTAGCGCTACGAATGTCCAGTTGCATTTTCTACAGACAGAGTGTTTCAAAACTGCTCAATCAAAAGTATGGTTTAACTCTGTTAGCTGAATGCTCAGATCAGAAAGAAGTTTCACAGAATGCTTCTGTGTAGTTTATATTTGAATATATTCCTTTTTCCACTACTACTCTCTTAGCGCTCCAAATGTCCAGTTGCATTTTCTACAGAAAGAGTGTTCAGATCTGCTCAATCAAAAGTATGGTTTAACTCTGTTACCTGAATGCACAGATCAGAAAGAAGTTTCACAGAATGATTCTGTGTAGTTTATATTTGGAGACATTCCTTTTTCCACTATTACCCTCTTAGCGCTCCGAATCTCCACTTGCATTTTCTACAGAAAGAGTGTTTCAGAACGGCTCAATCAAAACTAAGGTTCAACTCTTTTAGTTGAACAAACAGAACAGAAAGAAGTTTCACACAATTCTTCTGTGTAGTTTTTATTTGTAGACATTCTTTTTCCCAATATAGGCCTCTTAGCGCTCAGAATGTCCAATTGCAGTTTCTACAGAAAGAGTGTTTCAGAACGGCTCAATCAAAAGTAAGGTTCAACTCTGTTAGTTGAATGCACAGAACAGAAAGAAGTTTCATACAATGCTTCTGTGTAGTTTATATTTGAACATATTCTTTTTTCCACTATTACCCACTTAGCGCTACGAATGTCCAGTTGCATTTTCTACAGACAGAGTGTTTCAAAACTGCTCAATCAAAAGTATGGTTTAACTCTGTTAGCTGAATGCTCAGATCAGAAAGAAGTTTCACAGAATGCTTCTGTGTAGTTTATATTTGAATATATTCCTTTTTCCACTACTACGCTCTTAGCGCTCAAAATGTCCAGTTGCATTTTCTACAGAAAGAGTGTTCAGATCTGCTCAATCAAAAGTATGGTTTAACTCTGTTAGCTGAATGCACAGATCAGAAAGAAGTTTCACAGAATGATTCTGTGTAGTTTATATTTGGAGACATTCCTTTTTCCACTATTACCCTCTTAGCGCTCCGAATCTCCACTTGCATTTTCTACAGAAAGAGTGTTTCAGAACGGCTCAATCAAAACTAAGGTTCAACTCTTTTAGTTGAACAAACAGAACAGAAAGAAGTTTCACACAATTCTTCTGTGTAGTTTTTATTTGTAGACATTCTTTTTCCCAATATAGGCCTCTTAGCGCTCAGAATGTCCAATTGCAGTTTCTACAGAAAGAGTGTTTCAGAACGGCTCAATCAAAAGTAAGGTTCAACTCTGTTAGTTGAATGCACAGAACAGAAAGAAGTTTCATACAATGCTTCTGTGTAGTTTATATTTGAACATATTCTTTTTTCCACTATTACCCACTTAGCGCTACGAATGTCCAGTTGCATTTTCTACAGACAGAGTGTTTCAAAACTGCTCAATCAAAAGTATGGTTTAACTCTGTTAGCTGAATGCTCAGATCAGAAAGAAGTTTCACAGAATGCTTCTGTGTAGTTTATATTTGAATATATTCCTTTTTCCACTACTACGCTCTTAGCGCTCAAAATGTCCAGTTGAATTTTCTACAGAAAGAGTGTTCAGATCTGCTCAATCAAAAGTATGGTTTAACTCTGTTAGCTGAATGCACAGATCACAAAGAAGTTTCACAGAATGATTCTGTGTAGTTTATATTTGGAGACATTCCTTTTTCCACTATTACCCTCTTAGCGCTCCGAATCTCCACTTGCATTTTCTACAGAAAGAGTGTTTCAGAACGGCTCAATCAAAACTAAGGTTCAACTCTTTTAGTTGAACAAACAGAACAGAAAGTAGTTTCACACAATTCTTCTGTGTAGTTTTTATTTGTAGACATTCTTTTTCCCAATATAGGCCTCTTATCGCTCAGAATGTCCAATTGCAGTTTCTACAGAAAGAGTGTTTCAGAACGGCTCAATCAAAAGTAAGGTTCAACTCTGTTAGTCGAATGCACAGAACAGAAAGAAGTTTCATACAAGGCTTCTGTGTAGTTTATATTTGAACATATTCTTTTTTCCACTATTACCCACTTAGCGCTACGAATGTCCAGTTGCATTTTCTACAGACAGAGTGTTTCAAAACTGCTCAATCAAAAGTAAGGTTTAACTCTGTTAGCTGAATGCTCAGATCAGAAAGAAGTTTCACAGAATGCTTCTGTGTAGTTTATATTTGAATATATTCCTTTTTCCACTACTACGCTCTTAGCGCTCCAAATGTCCAGTTGCATTATCTACTGAAAGAGTGTTCAGATCTGCTCAATCAAAAGTATGGTTTAACTCTGTTAGCTGAATGCACAGATCAGAAAGATGTTTCACCGAATGATTCTGTGTAGTTTATATTTGAAGTCATTACTTTTTCCACTATTACCCTCTTAGCGCTCCGAATCTCCACTTGCATTTTCTACAAAAAGAGTGTTTCATAACTGCTCAATCAAAAATATGTTTTACCTCTGTTAACTGAATTTACAGATCAGAAATATGTTTCACAGAATGCATCTGTGTAGTATTTATTTGAAGATATTCTTTTTCCCAATGTAGGCCTCTTAGCGCTTAGCATGTCCAATTGCAGTTTCTACAGAAAGAGTGTTTCAGAACGGCTCAATCAAAAGTAAGGTTCAACTCTGTTAGTTGAATGCACAGAACAGGAAGAATTTTCACAGAATGCTACTGTGTAGTTTATATTTGAATATATTCCTTTTCCACTATTACCCTCTTAGCGCTCCGAATGCCCACTTGAATTTTCTACAGAAAGAGTGTTCAGAACTGCGCAATCAAAAGTATGGTTTAACTCTGTTAGCTGAATGCACAGATCAGAAAGAAGTTTCACAGAATTATTCTGTGTAGTTTATATTTGGAGACATTCCTTTTTCCACTATTACCCTCTTAGCGCTCCGAATCTCCACTTGCATTTTCTACAGAAAGAGTGTTTCAGAACGGCTCAATCAAAACTAAGGTTCAACTCTTTTAGTTGAACAAACAGAACAGAAAGAAGTTTCACACAATTCTTCTGTGTAGTTTTTATTTGTAGACATTCTTTTTCCCAATATAGGCCTCTTAGCGCTCAGAATGTCCAATTGCAATTTCTACAGAAAGAGTGTTTCAGAACGGCTCAATCAAAAGTAAGGTTCAACTCTGTTAGTTGAATGCACAGAACAGAAAGAAGTTTCATACAATGCTTCTGTGTAGTTTATATTTGAACATATTCTTTTTTCCACTATTACCCACTTAGCGCTACGAATGTCCAGTTGCATTTCCTACAGACAGAGTGTTTCAAAACTGCTCAATCAAAAGTATGGTTTAAATCTGTTAGCTGAATGCTCAGATCAGAAAGAAGTTTCACAGAATGCTTCTGTGTAGTTTATATTTGAATATATTCCTTTTTCCACTACTACGCCCTTAGCGCTCCAAATGTCCAGTTGCATTTTCTACAGAAAGAGCGTTCAGATCTGCTCAATCAAAAGTATGGTTTAACTCTGTTAGCTGAATGCACAGATCAGAAAGAAGTTTCACCGAATGATTCCGTGTAGTTTATATTTGAAGACATTCCTTTTTCCACTATTACCCACTTAGCGCTCCGAATCTCCACTTGCATTTTCTACAAAAAGAGTGTTTCATAACTGCTCAATCAAATATATGTTTTATCTCTGTTAACTGAATTTACAGATCAGAAATAAGTTTCACAGAATGCATCTGTGTAGTTTTTATTTGAAGATATTCTTTTTCCCAATGTAGGCCTCTTAGCGCTTAGCATGTCCAATTGCAGTTTCTACAGAAAGAGTGTTTCAGAACGGCTCAATCAAAAGTAAGATTCAACTCTGTTAGTTGAATGCACAGAACAGAAAGAATTTTCACAGAATGCTACTGTGTAGTTTATATTTGAATATATTACTTTTTCCACTATTACCCTCTTAGCGCTCCGAATGTCCACTTGCATTTTCTACAGAAAGAGTGTTCAGAACTGCGCAATCAAAAGTATGGTTTAACTCTGTTAGCTTAATGAACATATCAGAAATAAGTTTCACACAATGCTTCTGTGTGGTTTTTATTTGAAGATATTATTTTTCCCAATATAGGCCTCTTAGCGCTCAAAATGTCCAATTGCAGTTTCTACAGAAAGAGTGTTTCAGAAAGGCTCAATCAAAAGTAAGGTTCAACTCTGTTAGTTGAATGCACAGAACAGAAAGAAGTTTCATACAATGCTTCTGTGTAGTTTATATTTGAACATATTCTTTTTTCCACTATTACCCACTTAGCGCTACGAATGTCCAGTTGCATTTTCTACAGACAGAGTGTTTCAAAACTGCTCAATCAAAAGTATGGTTTAACTCTGTTAGCTGAATGCTCAGATCAGAAAGAAGTTTCACAGAATGCTTCTGTGTAGTTTATATTTGAATATATTCCTTTTTCCACTACTACTCTCTTAGCGCTCCAAATGTCCAGTTGCATTTTCTACAGAAAGAGTGTTCAGATCTGCTCAATCAAAAGTATGGTTTAACTCTGTTAGCTGAATGCACAGATCAGAAAGAAGTTTCACAGAATGATTCTGTGTAGTTTATATTTGGAGACATTCCTTTTTCCACTTTTACCCTCTTAGCGCTCCGAATCTCCACTTGCATTTTCTACAGAAAGAGTGTTTCAGAACGGCTCAATCAAAACTAAGGTTCAACTCTTTTAGTTGAACAAACAGAACAGAAAGAAGTTTCACACAATTCTTCTGTGTAGTTTTTATTTGTAGACATTCTTTTTCCCAATATAGGCCTCTTAGCGCTCAGAATGTCCAATTGCAGTTTCTACAGAAAGAGTGTTTCAGAACGGCTCAATCAAAAGTAAGGTTCAACTCTGTTAGTTGAATGCACAGAACAGAAAGAAGTTTCATACAATGCTTCTGTGTAGTTCATATTTGAACATATTCTTTTTTCCACTATTACCCACTTAGCGCTACGAATGTCCAGTTGCATTTTCTACAGACAGAGTGTTTCAAAACTGCTCAATCAAAAGTATGGTTTAACTCTGTTAGCTGTATGCTCAGATCAGAAAGAAGTTTCACAGAATGCTTCTGTGTAGTTTATATTTGAATATATTCCTTTTTCCACTACTACGCTCTTAGCGCTCCAAACGTCCAGTTGCATTTTCAACAGAAAGAGTGTTCAGATCTGCTCAATCAAAAGTGTGGTTTAACTCTGTTAGCTGAATGCACAGATCAGAAAGAAGTTTCACCGAAAGATTCTGTGGAGTTTATATTTGAAGACATTCCTTTTTCCACTATTACCCTCTTAGCGCTCTGAATCTCCACTTGCATTTTCTACAAAAAGAGTGTTTCATAACTGCTCAATCAAAAATATGTTTTATCTCTGTTAACTGAATTTACAGATCAGAAATAAGTTTCACAGAATGCATCTGTGTAGTTTTTATTTGAAGATATTCTTTTTCCCAATGTAGGCCTATTAGCGCTTATCATGTCCAATTGCAGTTTCTACAGAAAGAGTGTTTCAGAACGGCTCAATCAAAAGTAAGGTTCAACTCTGTTAGTTGAATGCACAGAACAGAGAGAATTTTCACAGAATGCTACTGTGTAGTTTATATTTGAATATATTCCTTTTTTCACTATTACCCTCTTAGAGCTCCGAATGTCCACTTGCATTTTCTACAGAAAGAGTGTTCAGAACTGCGCAATCAAAAGTATGGTTTAACTCTGTTAGCTTAATGAACATATCAGAAATAAGTTTCATACAATGCTTCTGTGTAGTTTTTATTTGAAGATATTATTTTTCCCAATAGAGGCCTCTTAGCGCTCAGAATGTCCAATTGCAGTTTCTACAGAAAGAGTGTTTCAGAAAGGCTCAATCAAAAGTAAGGTTCAACTCTGTTAGTTGAATGCACAGAACAGAAAGAAGTTTCATACAATGCTTCTGTGTAGTTTATATTTGAACATATTGTTTTTTCCACTATTACCCACTTAGCGCTACGAATGTCCAGTTGCATTTTCTACAGACAGAGTGTTTCAAAACTGCTCAATCAAAAGTATGGTTTAACTCTGTTAGCTGAATGCTCAGATCAGAAAGAAGTTTCACAGAATGCTTCTGTGTAGTTTATATTTGAATATATTCCTTTTTCCACTATTACCCTCTTAGCGCTCCGAATCTCCACTTGCATTTTCTACAGAAAGAGTGTTTCAGAACGGCTCAATCAAAACTAAGGTTCAAATCTTTTAGTTGAACAAACAGAACAGAAAGAAGTTTCACACAATTCTTCTGTGTAGTTTTTATTTGTAGACATTCTTTTTCCCAATATAGGCCTCTTAGCGCTCAGAATGTCCAATTGCAGTTTCTACAGAAAGAGTGTTTCAGAAAGGCTCAATCAAAAGTAAGGTTCAACTCTGTTAGTTGAATGCACAGAACAGAAAGAAGTTTCATACAATGCTTCTGTGTAGTTTATATTTGAACATATTCTTTTTTCCACTATTACCCACTTAGCGCTACGAATGTCCAGTTGCATTTTCTACAGACAGAGTGTTTCAAAACTGCTCAATCAAAAGTATGGTTTAACTCTGTTAGCTGAATGCTCAGATCAGAAAGAAGTTTCACAGAATGCTTCTGTGTAGTTTATATTTGAATATATTCCTTTTTCCACTACTACTCTCTTAGCGCTCCAAATGTCCAGTTGCATTTTCTACAGAAAGAGTGTTCAGATCTGCTCAATCAAAAGTATGGTTTAACTCTGTTAGCTGAATGCACAGATCAGAAAGAAGTTTCACAGAATGATTCTGTGTAGTTTATATTTGGAGACATTCCTTTTTCCACTATTACCCTCTTAGCGCTCCGAATCTCCACTTGCATTTTCTACAGAAAGAGTGTTTCAGAACGGCTCAATCAAAAGTAAGGTTCAACTCTGTTAGTTGAATGCTCAGAACAGAAAGAAGTTTCATACAACGCTTCTGTGTAGTTTATATTTGAACATATTCTTTTTTCCACTATTACCCACTTAGCGCTACGAATGTCCAGTTGCATTTTCTACAGAGAGAGTGTTTCAAAACTGCTCAATCAAAAGTATGGTTTAACTCTGTTAGCTGAATGCTCAGATCAGAAAGAAGTTTCACAGAATGCTTCTGTGTAGTTTATATTTGAATATATTCCTTTTTCCACTACTACGCTCTTACCGCTCCAAATGTCCAGTTGCATTTTCAACAGAAAGAGTGTTCAGATCTGCTCAATCAAAAGTATGGTTTAACTCTGTTAGCTGAATGCACAGATCAGAAAGAAGTTTCACCGAATGATTCTGTGTAGTTTATATTTGAAGACATTACTTTTTCCACTATTACCCTCTTAGCGCTCCGAATCTCCACTTGCATTTTCTACAAAAAGAGTGTTTCATAACTGCTCAATCAAAAATATGTTTTATCTCTGTTAACTGAATTTACAGATCAGAAATAAGTTTCACAGAATGCATCTGTGTAGTTTTTATTTGAAGATATTCTCTTTCCCAATGTAGGCCTCTTAGCGCTTAGCATGTCCAATTGCAGTTTCTACAGAAAGAGTGTTTCAGAACGGCTCAATCAAAAGTAAGGTTCAACTCTGTTAGTTGAATGCACAGAACAGAAAGAATTTTCACAGAATGCTACTGTGTAGTTTATATTTGAATATATTCCTTTTTCCACTATTACCCTCTTAGCGCTCCGAATGTCCACTTGCATTTTCTACAGAAAGAGTGTTCAGAACTGCGCAATCAAAAGTATGGTTTAACTCTGTTAGCTTAATGAACATATCAGAAATAAGTTTCACACAATGCTTCTGTGTAGTTTTTATTTGAAGATATTATTTTTCCCAATAGAGGCCTCTTAGCGCTCAGAATGTCCAATTGCAGTTTCTACAGAAAGAGTGTTTCAGAAAGGCTCAATCAAAAGTAAGGTTCAACTCTGTTAGTTGAATGCACAGAACAGAAAGAAGTTTCATACAATGCTTCTGTGTAGTTTATATTTGAACATATTCTTTTTTCCACTATTACCCACTTAGCGCTACGAATGTCCAGTTGCATTTTCTACAGACAGAGTGTTTCAAAACTGCTCAATCAAAAGTATAGTTTAACTCTGTTAGCTGAATGCTCAGATCAGAAAGAAGTTTCACAGAATGCTTCTGTGTAGTTTATATTTGAATATATTCCTTTTTCCACTACTACTCTCTTAGCGCTCCAAATGTCCAGTTGCATTTTCTACAGAAAGAGTGTTCAGATCTGCTCAATCAAAAGTATGGTTTAACTCTGTTAGCTGAATGCACAGATCAGAAAGAAGTTTCACAGAATGATTCTGTGTAGTTTATATTTGGAGACATTCCTTTTTCCACTATTACCCTCTTAGCGCTCCGAATCTCCACTTGCATTTTCTACAGAAAGAGTGTTTCAGAATGGCTCAATCAAAACTAAGGTTCAACTCTTTTAGTTGAACAAACAGAACAGAAAGAAGTTTCACACAATTCTTCTGTGTAGTTTTTATTTGTAGACATTCTTTTTCCCAATATAGGCCTCTTAGCACTCAGAATGTCCAATTGCAGTTTCTACAGAAAGAGTGTTTCAGAACGGCTCAATCAAAAGTAAGGTTCAACTCTGTTAGTTGAATGCACAGAACAGAAAGAAGTTTCATACAATGCTTCTGTGTAGTTTATATTTGAACATATTCTTTTTTCCACTATAACCCACTTAGCGCTACGAATGTCCAGTTGCATTTTCTACAGACAGAGTGTTTCAAAACTGCTCAATCAAACGTATGGTTTAACTCTGTTAGCTGTATGCTCAGATCAGAAAGAAGTTTCACAGAATGCTTCTGTGTAGTTTATATTTGAATATATTCCTTTTTCCACTACTACGCTCTTAGCGCTCCAAATGTCCAGTTGCATTTTCAACAGAAAGAGTGTTCAGATCTGCTCAATCAAAAGTATGGTTTAACTCTGTTAGCTGAATGCACAGATCAGAAAGAAGTTTCACCGAATGATTCTGTGTAGTTTATATTTGAAGACATTCCTTTTTCCACTATAACCCTCTTAGCGCTCCGAATCTCCACTTGCATTTTCTACAAAAAGAGTGTTTCATAACTGCTCAATCAAAAATATGTTTTATCTCTGTTAACTGAATTTACAGATCAGAAATAAGTTTCACAGTATGCATCTGTGTAGTTTTTATTTGAAGATATTCTTTTTCCCAATGTAGGCCTCTTAGCGCTTAGCATGTCCAATTGCAGTTTCTACAGAAAGAGTGTTTCAGAACGGCTCAATCAAAAGTAAGGTTCAACTCTGTTAGTTGAATGCACAGAACAGAAAGGATTTTCACAGAATGCTACTGTGTAGTTTATATTTGAATATATTCCTTTTTCCACTATTACCCTCTTAGTGCTCCGAATGTCCACTTGCAGTTTCTACAGAAAGAGTGCTCAGAACTGCGCGATCAAAAGTATGGTTTAACTCTGTTAGCTTAATGAACATATCAGAAATAAGTTTCACACAATGCTTCTGTGTAGTTTTTATTTGAAGATATTATTTTTCCCAATAGAGGCCTCTTAGCGCTCAGAATGTCCAATTGCAGTTTCTACAGAAAGAGTGTTTAAGAAAGGCTCAATCAAATGTAAGGTTCAACTCTGTTAGTTGAATGCACAGAACAGAAAGAAGTTTCATACAATGCTCCTGTGTAGTTTATATTTGAACATATTCTTTTTTCCACTGTTACCCACTTAGCGTTACGAATGTCCAGTTGCATTTTCTACAGACAGAGTTTTTCAAAACTGCTCAATCAAAAGTATGGTTTAACTCTGTTAGCTGAATGCTCAGATCAGAAAGAAGTTTCACAGAATGCTTCTGTGTAGTTTATATTTGAATATATTCCTTTTTCCACTACTACTCCCTTAGCGCTCCAAATGTCCAGTTGCATTTTCTACAGAAAGAGTGTTCAGATCTGCTCAATCAAAAGTATGGTTTAACTCTGTTAGCTGAATGCACAGATCAGAAAGAAGTTTCACAGAATGATTCTGTGTAGTTTATATTTGGAGACATTCCTTTTTCCACTATTACCCTCTTAGCGCTCCGAATCTCCACTTGCATTTTCTACAGAAAGAGTGTTTCAGAATGGCTCAATCAAAACTAAGGTTCAACTCTTTTAGTTGAACAAACAGAACAGAAAGAAGTTTCACACAATTCTTCTGTGTAGTTTTTATTTGTAGACATTCTTTTTCCCAATATAGGCCTCTTAGCGCTCAGAATGTCCAATTGCAGTTTCTACAGAAAGAGTGTTTCAGAACGGCTCAATCAAAAGTAAGGTTCAACTCTGTTAGTTGAATGCACAGAACAGAAAGAAGTTTCATACAATGCTTCTGTGTAGTTTATATTTGAACATATTCTTTTTTCCACTATAACCCACTTAGCGCTACGAATGTCCAGTTGCATTTTCTACAGACAGAGTGTTTCAAAACTGCTCAATCAAACGTATGGTTTAACTCTGTTAGCTGTATGCTCAGATCAGAAAGAAGTTTCACAGAATGCTTCTGTGTAGTTTATATTTGAATATATTCCTTTTTCCACTACTACGTTCTTAGCGCTCCAAATGTCCAGTTGCATTTTCAACAGAAAGAGTGTTCAGATCTGCTCAATCAAAAGTATGGTTTAACTCTGTTAGCTGAATGCACAGATCAGAAAGAAGTTTCACCGAATGATTCTGTGTAGTTTATATTTGAAGACATTCCTTTTTCCACTATTACCCTCTTAGCGCTCCGAATCTCCACTTGCATTTTCTACAAAAAGAGTGTTTCATAACTGCTCAATCAAAAATATGTTTTATCTCTGTTAACTGAATTTACAGATCAGAAATAAGTTTCACAGAATGCATCTGTGTAGTTTTTATTTGAAGATATTCTTTTTCCCAATGTAGGCCTCTTAGCGCTTAGCATGTCCAATTGCAGTTTCTACAGAAAGAGTGTTTCAGAACGGCTCAATCAAAAGTAAGGTTCAACTCTGTTAGTTGAATGCACAGAACAGAAAGAATTTTCACAGAATGCTACTGTGTAGTTTATATTTGAATATATTCCTTTTTCCACTATTACCCTCTTAGCGCTCCGAATGTCCACTTGCATTTTCTACAGAAAGAGTGTTCAGAACTGCGCAATCAAAAGTATGGTTTAACTCTGTTAGCTTAATGAACATATCAGAAATAAGTTTCACACAATGCTTCTGTGTAGTTTTTATTTGAAGATATTATTTTTCCCAATAGAGGCCTCTTAGAGCTCAGAATGTCCAATTGCAGTTTCTACAGAAAGAGTGTTTCAGAAAGGCTCAATCAAAAGTAAGGTTCAACTCTGTTAGTTGAATGCACAGAACAGAAAGAAGTTTCATACAATGCTTCTGTGTAGTTTATATTTGAACATATTCTTTTTTCCACTATTACCCACTTAGCGCTACGAATGTCCAGTTGCATTTTCTACAGACAGAGTGTTTCAAAACTGCTCAATCAAAAGTATGGTTTAACTCTGTTAGCTGAATGCTCAGATCAGAAAGAAGTTTCACAGAATGCTTCTGTGTAGTTTATATTTGAATATATTCCTTTTTCCACTACTACTCTCTTAGCGCTCCAAATGTCCAGTTGCATTTTCTACAGAAAGAGTGTTCAGATCTGCTCAATCAAAAGTATGGTTTAACTCTGTTAGCTGAATGCACAGATCAGAAAGAAGTTTCACAGAATGATTCTGTGTAGTTTATATTTGGAGACATTCCTTTTTCCACTATTACCCTCTTAGCGCTCCGAATCTCCACTTGCATTTTCTACAGAAAGAGTGTTTCAGAACGGCTCAATCAAAAGTAAGGTTCAACTCTGTTAGTTGAATGCTCAGAACAGAAAGAAGTTTCATACAACGCTTCTGTGTAGTTTATATTTGAACATATTCTTTTTTCCACTATTACCCACTTAGCGCTACGAATGTCCACTTGCATTTTCTACAGACAGAGTGTTTCAAAACTGCTCAATCAAAAGTATGGTTTAACTCTGTTAGCTGTATGCTCAGATCAGAAAGAAGTTTCACAGAATTCTTCTGTGTAGTTTATATTTGAATATATTCCTTTTTCCACTACTACGCTCTTACCGCTCCAAATGTCCAGTTGCATTTTCAACAGAAAGAGTGTTCAGATCTGCTCAATCAAAAGTATGGTTTAACTCTGTTAGCTGAATGCACAGATCAGAAAGAAGTTTCACCGAATGATTCTGTGTAGTTTATATTTGAAGACATTACTTTTTCCACTATTACCCTCTTAGCGCTCCGAATCTCCACTTGCATTTTCTACAAAAAGAGTGTTTCATAACTGCTCAATCAAAAATATATTTTATCTCTGTTAACTAAATTTACAGATCAGAAATAAGTTTCACAGAATGCATCTGTGTAGTTTTTATTTGAAGATATTCTTTTTCCCAATGTAGGCCTCTTAGCGCTTAGCATGTCCAATTGCAGTTTCTACAGAAAGAGTGTTTCAGAACGGCTCAATCAAAAGTAAGGTTCAACTCTGTTTGTTGAATGCACAGAACAGAAAGAATTTTCACAGAATGCTACTGTGTAGTTTCTATTTGAATATATTCCTTTTTCCACTATTACCCTCTTAGCGCTTCAAATGTCCACTTGCATTTTCTACAGAAAGAGTGTTCAGAACTGCGCAATCAAAAGTATGGTTTAACTCTGTTAGCTTAATGAACATATCAGAAATAAGTTTCACACAATGCTTCTGTGTAGTTTTTATTTGAAGATATTATTTTTCCCAATAGAGGCCTCTTAGCGCTCAGAATGTCCAATTGCAGTTTCTACAGAAAGAGTGTTTCAGAAAGGCTCAATCAAATGTAAGGTTCAACTCTGTTAGTTGAATGCACAGAACAGAAAGAAGTTTCATACAATGCTTCTGTGTAGTTTATATTTGAACATATTTTTTTTCCACTATTACCCACTTAGCGCTACGAATGTCCAGTTGCATTTTCTACAGACAGAGTGTTTCAAAACTGCTCAATCAAAAGTATGGTTTAACTCTGTTAGCTGAATGCTCAGATCAGAAAGAAGTTTCACAGAATGCTTCTGTGTAGTTTATATTTGAATATATTCCTTTTTCCACTACTACTCTCTTAGCGCTCCAAATGTCCAGTTGCATTTTCTACAGAAAGAGTGTTCAGATCTGCTCAATCAAAAGTATGGTTTAACTCTGTTAGCTGAATGCACAGATCAGAAAGAAGTTTCACAGAATGATTCTGTGTAGTTTATATTTGGAGACATTCCTTTTTCCACTATTACCCTCTTAGCGCTCCGAATCTCCACTTGCATTTTCTACAGAAAGAGTGTTTCAGAACGGCTCAATCAAAACTAAGGTTCAATTCTTTTAGTTGAACAAACAGAACAGAAAGAAGTTTCACACAATTCTTCTGTGTAGTTTTTATTTGTAGACATTCTTTTTCCCAATATAGGCCTCTTAGCGCTCAGAATGTCCAATTGCAGTTTCTACAGAAAGAGTGTTTCAGAACGGCTCAATCAAAAGTAAGGTTCAACTCTGTTAGTTGAATGCACAGAACAGAAAGAAGTTTCATACAATGCTTCTGTGTAGTTTATATTTGAACGTATTCTTTTTTCCACTATTACCCACTTAGCGCTACGAATGTCCAGTTGCATTTTCTACAGACAGAGTGTTTCAAAACTACTCAATCAAAAGTATGGTTTAACTCTGTTAGCTGAATGCTCAGATCAGAAAGAAGTTTCACAGAATGCTTCTGTGTAGTTTATATTTGAATATATTCCTTTTTCCACTAATACGCTCTTAGCGCTCCAAATGTCCAGTTGCATTTTCAACAGAAAGAGTGTTCAGATCTGCTCAATCAAAAGTATGGTTTAACTCTGTTAGCTGAATGCACAGATCAGAAAGAAGTTTCACCGAATGATTCTGTGTAGCTTATATTTGAAGACATTCCTTTTTCCACTATTACCCTCTTAGCGCTCCGAATCTCCACTTGCATTTTCTACAAAAACAGTGTTTCATAACTGCTCAATCAAAAATATGTTTTATCTCTGTTAACTGAATTTACAGATCAGAAATAAGTTTCACAGTATGCATCTGTGTAGTTTTTATTTGAAGATATTCTTTTTCCCAATGTAGGCCTCTTAGCGCTTAGCATGTCCAATTGCAGTTTCTACAGAAAGAGTGTTTCAGAACGGCTCAATGAAAAGTAAGGTCCAACTCTGTTAGTTGAATGCACAGAACAGAAAGGATTTTCACAGAATGCTACTGTGTAGTTTATATTTGAATATATTCCTTTTTCCACTATTACCCTCTTAGCGCTCCGAATGTCCACTTGCAGTTTCTACAGAAAGAGTGCTCAGAACTGCGCGATCAAAAGTATGGTTTAACTCTGTTAGCTTAACGAACATATCAGAAATAAGTTTCACACAATGCTTCTGTGTAGTTTTTATTTGAAGATATTATTTTTCCCAATAGAGGCCTCTTAGCGCTCAGAATGTCCAATTGCAGTTTCTACAGAAAGAGTGTTTAAGAAAGGCTCAATCAAATGTAAGGTTCAACTCTGTTAGTTGAATGCACAGAACAGAAAGAAGTTTCATACAATGCTCCTGTGTAGTTTATATTTGAACATATTCTTTTTTCCACTGTTACCCACTTAGCGCTACGAATGTCCAGTTGCATTTTCTACAGACAGAGTGTTTCAAAACTGCTCAATCAAAAGTATGGTTTAACTCTGTTAGCTGAATGCTCAGATCAGAAAGAAGTTTCACAGAATGCTTCTGTGTAGTTTATATTTGAATATATTCCTTTTTCCACTACTACTCTCTTAGAGCTCCAAATGTCCAGTTGCATTTTCTACAGAAAGAGTGTTCAGATCTGCTCAATCAAAAGTATGGTTTAACTCTGTTAGCTGAAAGCACAGATCAGAAAGAAGTTTCACAGAATGATTCTGTGTAGTTTATATTTGGAGACATTCCTTTTTCCACTATTAACCTCTTAGCGCTCCGAATCTCCACTTGCATTTTATACAGAAAGAGTGTTTCAGAATGGCTCAATCAAAACTAAGGTTCAACTCTTTTAGTTGAACAAACAGAACAGAAAGATGTTTCACACAATTCTTCTGTGTAGTTTTTATTTGTAGACATTCTTTTTCCCAATATAGGCCTCTTAGCGCTCAGAATGTCCAATTGCAGTTTCGACAGAAAGAGTGTTTCAGAACGGCTCAATCAAAAGTAAGGTTCAACTCTGTTAGTTGAATGCACAGAACAGAAAGAAGTTTCATACAATGCTTCTGTGTAGTTTATATTTGAACATATTCTTTTTTCCACTATTACCCACTTAGCGCTACGAATGTCCAGTTGCATTTCCTACAGACAGAGTGTTTCAAAACTGCTCAATCAAAAGTATGGTTTAACTCTGTTAGCTGAATGCTCAGATCAGAAAGAAGTTTCACAGAATGCTTCTGTGTAGTTTATATTTGAATATATTCCTTTTTCCACTACTACGCTCTTAGCGCTCCAAATGTCCAGTTGCATTTTCAACAGAAAGAGTGTTCAGATCTGCTCAATCAAAAGTATGGTTTAACTCTGTTAGCTGAATGCACAGATCAGAAAGAAGTTTCACCGAATGATTCTGTGTAGTTTATATTTGAAGACATTCCTTTTTCCACTATTACCCTCTTAGCGCTCCGAATCTCCACTTGCATTTTCTACAAAAAGAGTGTTTCATAACTGCTCAATCAAAAATATGTTTTATCTCTGTTAACTGAATTTACAGATCAGAAATAAGTTTCACAGAATGCATCTGTGTAGTTTTTATTTGAAGATATTCTTTTTCCCAATGTAGGCCTCTTAGCGCTTAGCATGTCCAATTGCAGTTTCTACAGAAAGAGTGTTTCAGAACGGCTCAATCAAAAGTAAGGTTCAACTCTGTTAGTTGAATGCACAGAACAGAAAGGATTTTCACAGAATGCTACTGTGTAGTTTATATTTGAATATATTCCTTTTTCCACTATTACCCTCTTAGCGCTCCGAATGTCCACTTGCATTTTCTACACAAAGAGTGTTCAGAACTGCGCAATCAAAAGTATGGTTTAACTCTGTTAGCTTAATGAACATATCAGAAATAAGTTTCACACAATGCTTCTGTGTAGTTTTTATTTGAAGATATTATTTTTCCCAATAGAGGGCTCTTAGCGCTCAGAATGTCCAATTGCAGTTTCTACAGAAAGAGTGTTTCAGAAAGGCTCAATCAAAAGTAAGGTTCAACTCTGTTAGTTGAATGCACAGAACAGAAAGAAGTTACATACAATGCTTCTGTGTAGTTTATATTTGAACATATTCTTTTTTCCACTATTACCCACTTAGCGCTACGAATGTCCAGTTGCATTTCCTACAGACAGAGTGTTTCAAAAATGCTCAATCAAAAGTATGGTTTAACTCTGTTAGCTGAATGCTCAGATCAGAAAGAAGTTTCACAGAATGCTTCTGTGTAGTTTATATTTGAATATATTCCTTTTTCCACTACTACTCTCTTAGCGCTCCAAATGTCCAGTTGAATTTTCTACAGAAAGAGTGTTCAGATCTGCTCAATCAAAAGTATGGTTTAACTCTGTTAGCTGAATGCACAGATCAGAAAGAAGTTTCACAGAATGATTCTGTGTAGTTTATATTTGGGGACATTCCCTTTTCCACTAATACCCTCTTAGCGCTCCGAATCTCCACTTGCATTTTCTACAGAAACAGTGTTTCAGAACGGCTCAATCAAAACTAAGGTTCAACTCTTTTAGTTGAACAAACAGAACAGAAAGAAGTTTCACACAGTTCTTCTGTGTAGTTTTTATTTGTAGACATTCTTTTTCCCAATATAGGCCTCTTAGCGCTCAGAATGTCCAATTGCAGTTTCTACAGAAAGAGTGTTTCAGAAAGGCTCAATCAAAAGTAAGGTTCAACTCTGTTAGTTGAATGCACAGAACAGGAAGAATTTTCACAGAATGCTACTGTGTAGTTTATATTTGAATATATTCCTTTTTCCACTATTACCCCCTTAGCGCTCCGAATGTCCACTTGCATTTTCTACAGTAAGAGTGTTCAGAACTGCGCAATCAAATCTAAGGTTCAACTCTTTTAGTTGAACAAACAGAACAGAAAGAAGTTTCACACAATGCTTCTGTGTAGTTATTATTTGTAGACATTCTTTTTCCCAATATAGGCCTCTTAGCGCTCAGAATGTCCAATTGCAGTTTCTACAGAAAGAGTGTTTCAGAACGGCTCAATCAAACGTAAGGTTCAACTCTGTTAGTTGAATGCACAGAACAGAAAGAAGTTTCATACAATGCTTCTGTGTAGTTTATGTTTGAACATATTATTTTTTCCACTATTACCCACTTAGCGCTACGAATGTCCAGTTGCATTTTCTACAGACAGAGTGTTTCAAAACTGCTCAATCAAAAGTATGGTTTAACTCTGTTAGCTGAATGCTCAGATCAGAAAGGAGTTTCACAGAATGCTTCTGTGTAGTTTATATTTGAATATATTCCTTTTTCCACTACTACGCTCTTAGCGCTCCAAATGTCCAGTTGCATTTTCTACAGAAAGAGTGTTCAGATCTGCTCAATCAAAAGTATGGTTTAACTCTGTTAGCTGAATGCACAGATCAGAAAGAAGTTTCACCGAATGATTCTGTGTAGTTTATATTTGAAGACATTTCTTTTTCCACTATTAACCTCTTAGCGCTCCGAATCTCCACATGCATTTTCTTCAAAAAAAGTGTTTCATAACTGCTCAATCAAAAATATGTTTTATCTCTGTTAACTGAATTTACAGATCAGAAATAAGTTTCACAGAAGGCATCTGTGTAGTTTTTATTTGAAGATATTCTTTTTCCCAATGAAGGCCTCTTAGCGCTTAGCATGTCAGATTGCAGTTTCTACAGAAAGAGTGTTTCAGAACGGCTCAATCAAAATTAAGGTTCAACTCTGTTAGTTGAATGCACAGAACAGAAAGAATTTTCACAGAATGCTACTGTGTAGTTTATATTTGATTATATTCCTTTTTCCACTATTACCCTCTTAGCGCTCCGAATGTCCACTTGCATTTTCTACAAAAAGAGTGTTCAGAACTGCGCAATCAAAAGTATGGTTTAACTCTGTTAGCTTAATGAACATATCAGAAATAAGTTTCACACAATGCTTCTGTGTAGTTTTTATTTGAAGATATTATTTTTCCCAATAGAGGCCTCTTAGCGCTCAGAATGTCCAATTGCAGTTTCTACAGAAAGAGTGTTTCAGAAAGTCTCAATCAAAGTAAGGTTCAACTCTGTTAGTTGAATGCACAGAACAGAAAGATGTTTCATACAATGCTTCTGTGTAGTTTATATTTGAACATATTCTTTTTTCCACTATTACCCACTTAGCGCTACGAATGTCCAGTTGCATTTTCTACAGACAGAGTGTTTCAAAACTGCTCAATCAAAAGTATGTTTTAACTCTGTTAGCTGAATGCTCAGATCAGAAAGAAGTTTCACAGAATGCTTCTGTGTAGTTTATATTTGAATATATTCCTTTTTCCACTACTACTCTCTTAGCGCTCCAAATGTCCAGTTGCATTTTCTACAGAAAGAGTGTTCAGATCTGCTCAATCAAAAGTATGGTTTAACTCTCTTAGCTGAATGCACAGATCAGAAAGAAGTTTCACAGAATGATTCTGTGTAGTTTATATTTGGAGACATTCCTTTTTCCACTATTACCCTCTTAGCGCTCCGAATCTCCACTTGCATTTTCTACAGAAAGAGTGTTTCAGAACGGCTCAATCAAAACTAAGGTTCAACTCTTTTAGTTGAACAAACAGAACAGAAAGAAGTTTCACACAATTCTTCTGTGTAGTTTTTATTTGTAGACATTCTTTTTCCCAATATAGGCCTCTTAGCGCTCAGAATGTCCAATTGCAGTTTCTACAGAAAGAGTGTTTCAGAACGGCTCAATCAAAAGTAAGGTTCAACTCTGTTAGTTGAATGCACAGAACAGAAAGAAGTTTCATACAATGCTTCTGTGTAGTTTATATTTGAACATATTCTTTTTTCCACTATTACCCACTTAGCGCTACGAATGTCCAGTTGCATTTTCTACAGACAGAGTGTTTCAAAACTGCTCAATCAAAAGTATGGTTTAACTCTGTTAGCTGAATGCTCAGATCAGAAAGAAGTTTCACAGAATGCTTCTGTGTAGTTTATATTTGAATATATTCCTTTTTCCACTACTATGCTCTTAGCGCTCCAAATGTCCAGTTGCATTTTCTACAGAAAGAGTGTTCAGATCTGCTCAATCAAAATTATGGTTTAACTCTGTTAGCTGAATGCACAGATCATAAAGAAGTTTCACCGAATGATTCTGTGTAGTTTATATTTGAAGACATTCCTTTTTCCACTATTACCCACTTAGCGCTCCGAATCTCCACTTGCATTTTCTACAAAAAGAGTGTTTCATAACTGCTCAATCAAAAATATGTTTTATCTCTGTTAACTGAATTTACAGATCAGAAATAAGTTTCACAGAATGCATCTGTGTAGTTTTTATTTGAATATATTCTTTTTCCCAATGTAGGCCTCTTAGCGCTTAGCATGTCCAATTGCAGTTTCTACAGAAAGAGTGTTTCAGAACGGCTCAATCAAAAGTAAGGTTCAACTCTGTTAGTTGAATGCACAGAACAGGAAGAATTTTCACAGAATGCTACTGTGTAGTTTATATTTGAATATATTCCTTTTTCCACTATTACCCCCTTAGCGCTCCGAATGTCCACTTGCATTTTCTACAGTATGAGTGTTCAGAACTGCGCAATCAAAACTAAGGTTCAACTCTTTTAGTTGAACAAACAGAACAGAAAGAAGTTTCACACAATGCTTCTGTGTAGTTATTATTTGTAGACATTCTTTTTCCCAATATAGGCCTCTTAGCGCTCAGAATGTCCAATTTCAGTTTCTACAGAAAGAGTGTTTCAGAACGGCTCAATCAAACGTAAGGTTCAACTCTGTTAGTTGAATGCACAGAACAGAAAGAAGTTTCATACAATGCTTCTGTGTAGTTTATATTTGAACATATTATTTTTTCCACTATTACCCACTTAGCGCTACGAATGTCCAGTTGCATTTTCTACAGACAGAGTGTTTCAAAACTGCTCAATCAAAAGTATGGTTTAACTCTGTTAGCTGAATGCTCAGATCAGAAAGGAGTTTCACAGAATGCTTCTGTGTAGTTTATATTTGAATATATTCCTTTTTCCACTACTACGCTCTTAGCGCTCCAAATGTCCAGTTGCATTTTCTACAGAAAGTGTGTTCAGATCTGCTCAATCAAAAGTATGGTTTAACTCTGTTAGCTGAATGCACAGATCAGAAAGAAGTTTCACCGAATGATTCTGTGTAGTTTATATTTGAAGACATTTCTTTTTCCACTATTACCCTCTTAGCGCTCCGAATCTCCACATGCATTTTCTTCAAAAAAAGTGTTTCATAACTGCTCAATCAAAAATATGTTTTATCTCTGTTAACTGAATTTACAGATCAGAAATAAGTTTCACAGAAGGCATCTGTGTAGTTTTTATTTGAAGATATTCTTTTTCCCAATGTAGGCCTCTTAGCGCTTAGCATGTCAGATTGCAGTTTCTACAGAAAGAGTGTTTCAGAACGGCTCAATCAAAATTAAGGTTCAACTCTGTTAGTTGAATGCACAGAACAGAAAGAATTTTCACAGAATGCTACTGTGTAGTTTATATTTGATTATATTCCTTTTTCCACTATTACCCTCTTAGCGCTCCGAATGTCCACTTGCATTTTCTACAAAAAGAGTGTTCAGAACTGCGCAATCAAAAGTATGGTTTAACTCTGTTAGCTTAATGAACATATCAGAAATAAGTTTCACACAATGCTTCTGTGTAGTTTTTATTTGAAGATATTATTTTTTCCAATAGAGGCCTCTTAGCGCTCAGAATGTCCAATTGCAGTTTCTACAGAAAGAGTGTTTCAGAAAGGCTCAATCAAAGTAAGGTTCAACTCTGTTAGTTGAATGCACAGAACAGAAAGATGTTTCATACAATGCTTCTGTGTAGTTTATATTTGAACATATTCTTTTTTCCACTATTACCCAGTTAGCGCTACGAATGTCCAGTTGCATTTTCTACAGACAGAGTGTTTCAAAACTGCTCAATCAAAAGTATGTTTTAACTCTGTTAGCTGAATGCTCAGATCAGAAAGAAGTATCACAGAATGCTTCTGTGTAGTTTATATTTGAATATATTCCTTTTTCCACTACTACTCTCTTAGCGCTCCAAATGTCCAGTTGCATTTTCTACAGAAAGAGTGTTCAGATCTGCTCAATCAAAAGTATGGTTTAACTCTCTTAGCTGAATGCACAGATCAGAAAGAAGTTTCACAGAATGATTCTGTGTAGTTTATATTTGGAGACATTCCTTTTTCCACTATTACCCTCTTAGCGCTCCGAATCTCCACTTGCATTTTCTACAGAAAGAGTGTTTCAGAACGGCTCAATCAAAACTAATGTTCAACTCTTTTAGTTGAACAAACAGAACAGAAAGAAGTTTCACACAATTCTTCTGTGTAGTTTTTATTTGTAGACATTCTTTTTCCCAATATAGGCCTCTTAGCGCTCAGAATGTCCAATTGCAGTTTCTACAGAAAGAGTGTTTCAGAACGGCTCAATCAAAAGTAAGGTTCAACTCTGTTAGTTGAATGCACAGAACAGAAAGAAGTTTCATACAATGCTTCTGTGTAGTTTATATTTGAACATATTCTTTTTTCCACTATTACCCACTTAGCGCTACGAATGTCCAGTTGCATTTGCTACAGACAGAGTGTTTCAAAACTGCTCAATCAAAAGTATGGTTTAACTCTGTTAGCTGAATGCTCAGATCAGAAAGAAGTTTCACAGAATGCTTCTGTGTAGTTTATATTTGAATATATTCCTTTTTCCACTACTAAGCTCTTAGCGCTCCAAATGTCCAGTTGCATTTTCTACAGAAAGAGTGTTCAGATCTGCTCAATCAAAAGTATGGTTTAACTCTGTTAGCTGAATGCACAGATCAGAAAGAAGTTTCACCGAATGATTCTGTGTAGTTTATATTTGAAGACATTCCTTTTTCCACTATTACCCTCTTAGCGCTCCGAATCTCCACTTGCATTTTCTACAAAAAGAGTGTTTCATAACTGCTCAATCAAAAATATGTTTTATCTCTGTTAACTGAATTTACAGATCAGAAATAAGTTTCACAGAATGCGTCTGTGTAGTTTTTATTTGAAGATATTCTTTTTCCCAATGTAGGCCTCTTAGCGCTTAGCATGTCCAATTGCAGTTTCTACAGAAAGAGTGTTTCAGAACGGCTCAATCAAAAGTAAGGTTCAACTCTGTTAGTTGAATGCACAGAACAGGAAGAATTTTCACAGAATGCTACTGTGTACTTTATATTTGAACATATTCCTTTTTCCACTATTACCCTCTTAGCGCTCCGAATGTCCACTTGCATTTTCTACAGAAAGAGTGTTCAGAACTGCGCAATCAAAACTAAGGTTCAACTCTTTTAGTTGAACAAACAGAACAGAAAGAAGTTTCACACAATGCTTCTGTGTAGTTTTTATTTGAAGATATTATTTTTCCCAATAGAGGCCTCTTAGCGCTCAGAATGTCCAATTGCAGTTTCTACAGAAAGAGTGTTTCAGAAAGGCTCAATCAAAAGTAAGGTTCAACTCTGTTAGTTGAATGCACAGAACAGAAAGAAGTTTCATACAATGCTTCTGTGTAGTTTATATTTGAACATATTCTTTTTTCCACTATTACCCACTTAGCGCTACGAATGTCCAGTTGCATTTTCTACAGACAGAGTGTTTCAAAACTGCTCAATAAAAAGTATGGTTTAACTCTGTTAGCTGAATGCTCAGATCAGAAAGAAGTTTCACAGAATGCTTCTGTGTAGTTTATATTTGAATATATTCCTTTTTCCACTACTACTCTCTTAGCGCTCCAAATGTCCAGTTGCATTTTCTACAGAAAGAGTGTTCAGATCTGCTCAGTCAAAAGTATGGTTTAACTCTGTTAGCTGAATGCACAGATCAGAAAGAAGTTTCACAGAATGATTCTGTGTAGTTTATATTTGGAGACATTCCTTTTTCCACTATTACCCTCTTAGCGCTCCGAATCTCCACTTGCATTTTCTACAGAAAGAGTGTTTCAGAACGGCTCAATCAAAACTAAGGTTCAACTCTTTTAGTTGAACAAACAGAACAGAAAGAAGTTTCACACAATTCTTCTGTGTAGTTTTTATTTGTAGACATTCTTTTTCCCAATATAGGCCTCTTAGCGCTCAGAATGTCCAATTGCAGTTTCTACAGAAAGAGTGTTTTAGAACGGCTCAATCAAAAGTAAGGTTCAACTCTGTTAGTTGAATGCACAGAACAGAAAGAAGTTTCATACAATGCTTCTGTGTAGTTTATATTTGAACATATTCTTTTTTCCACTATTACCCACTTAGCGCTACGAATGTCCAGTTGCATTTGCTACAGACAGAGTGTTTCAAAACTGCTCAATCAAAAGTATGGTTTAACTCTGTTAGCTGAATGCTCAGATCAGAAAGAAGTTTCACAGAATGCTTCTGTGTAGTTTATATTTGAATATATTCCTTTTTCCACTACTAAGCTCTTAGCGCTCCAAATGTCCAGTTGCATTTTCTACAGAAAGAGTGTTCAGATCTGCTCAATCAAAAGTATGGTTTAACTCTGTTAGCTGAATGCACAGATCAGAAAGAAGTTTCACCGAATGATTCTGTGTAGTTTATATTTGAAGACATTCCTTTTTCCACTATTACCCTCTTAGCGCTCCGAATCTCCACTTGCATTTTCTACAAAAAGAGTGTTTCATAACTGCTCAATCAAAAATATGTTTTATCTCTGTTAACTGAATTTACAGATCAGAAATAAGTTTCACAGAATGCATCTGTGTAGTTTTTATTTGAAGATATTCTTTTTCCCAATGTAGGCCTCTTAGCGCTTAGCATGTCCAATTGCAGTTTCTACAGAAAGAGTGTTTCAGAACGGCTCAATCAAAAGTAAGGTTCAACTCTGTTAGTTGAATGCACAGAACAGGAAGAATTTTCACAGAATGCTACTGTGTACTTTATATTTGAATATATTCCTTTTTCCTCTATTACCCTCTTAGTGCTCCGAATGTCCACTTGCATTTTCTACAGAAAGAGTGTTCAGAACTGCGCAATCAAAACTAAGGTTCAACTCTTTTAGTTGAACAAACAGAACAGAAAGAAGTTTCACACAATGCTTCTGTGTAGTTTTTATTTGTAGACATTCTTTTTCCCAATATAGGCCTCTTAGCGCTCAGAATGTCCAATTGCAGTTTCTACAGAAAGAGTGTTTCAGAACGGCTCAATCAAAAGTAAGGTTCAACTCTGTTATTTGAATGCACAGAACAGAAAGAAGTTTCATACAATGCTTCTTTGTAGTTTATATTTGAACATATTCTTTTTTCCACTATTACCCACTGAGCGCTAGGAATGTCCAGTTGCATTTTCTACAGAGAGAGTGTTTCAAAACTGCTCAATCAAAAGTATGGTTTAACTCTGTTAGCTGAATGCTCAGATCAGAAAGAAGTTTCACAGAATGCTTCTGTGTAGTTTATATTTGAATATATTCCTTTTTCCACTACTACGCTCTTAGCGCTCCAAATGTCCAGTTGCATTTTCTACAGAAAGAGTGTTCAGATCTGCTCAATCAAAAGTATGGTTTAACTCTGTTAGCTGAATGCACAGATCAGAAAGAAGTTTCACCGAATGATTCTGTGTATTTTATATTTGAAGACATTCCTTTTTCCACTATTACCCTCTTAGCGCTCCGAATCTCCACTTGCATTTTCTACAAAAAGAGTGTTTCATAACTGCTCAATCAAAAATATGTTTTATCTCTGTTAACTGAATTTACAGATCAGAAATAAGTTTCACAGAATGCATCTGTGTAGTTTTTATTTGAATATATTCTTTTTCCCAATGTAGGCCTCTTAGCGCTTAGCATGTCCAATTGCAGTTTCTACAGAAAGAGTGTTTCAGAACGGCTCAATCAAAAGTAAGGTTCAACTCTGTTAGTTGAATGCACAGAACAGAAAGAATTTTCACAGAATGCTACTGTGTAGTTTATATTTGAATATATTCCTTTTTCCACTACTACGCTCTTAGCGCTCCGAATGTCCACTTGCATTTTCTACAGAAAGAGTGTTCAGAACTGCGCAATCAAAAGTATGGTTTAACTCTGTTAGCTTAATGAACATATCAGAAATAAGTTTCACACAATGCTTCTGTGTAGTTTTTATTTGAAGATATTATTTTTCCCAATAGAGGCCTCTTAGCGCTCAGAATGTCCAATTGCAGTTTCTACAGAAAGAGTGTTTCAGAAAGGCTCAATCAAAAGTAAGGTTCAACTCTGTTAGTTGAATGCACAGAACAGAAAGAAGTTTCATACAATGCTTCTGTGTAGTTTATATTTGAACATATTCTTTTTTCCACTATTACCCACTTAGCGCTACGAATGTCCAGCTGCATTTTCTACAGACAGAGTGTTTCAAAACTGCTCAATCAAAAGTATGGTTTAACTCTGTTAGGTGAATGCTCAGATCAGAAAGAAGTTTCACAGAATGCTTCTGTGTAGTTTATATTTGAATATATTCCTTTTTCCACTACTACTCTCTTAGCGCTCCAAATGTCCAGTTGCATTTTCTACAGAAAGAGTGTTCAGATCTGCTGAATCAAAAGTATGGTTTAACTCTGTTAGCTGAATGCACAGATCAGAAAGAAGTTTCACAGAATGATTCTGTGTAGTTTATATTTGGAGACATTCCTTTTTCCACTATTACCCTCTTAGCGCACCGAATCTCCACTTGCATTTTCTACAGAAAGAGTGTTTCAGAACGGCTCAATCAAAACTAAGGTTCAACTCTTTTAGTTGACAAACAGAACAGAAAGAAGTTTCACACATTTCTTCTGTGTATTTTTTATTTGTAGACATTCGTTTTCCCAATATAGGCCTCTTAGCGCTCAGAATGTCCAATTGCAGTTTCTACAGAAAGAGTGTTTCAGAACGGCTCAATCAAAAGTAAGGTTCAACTCTGTTAGTTGAATGCACAGAACGGAAAGAAGTTTCATACAATGCTTCTGTGTAGTTTATATTTGAACATATTCTTTTTTCCACTATTACCCACTTAGCGCTACGAATGTCCAGTTGCATTTTCTACAGACAGAGTGTTTCAAAACTGCTCAATCAAAAGTATGGTTTAACTCTGTTAGCTGAGTGCTCAGATCAGAAAGAAGTTTCACAGAATGCTTCTGTGTAGTTTATATTTGAATATATTCCTTTTTCCACTACTACGCTCTTAGCGCTCCAAATGTCCAGTTGCATTTTCTACAGAAAGAGTGTTCAGATCTGCTCAATCAAAACTATGGTTTAACTCTGTTAGCTGAATGCACAGATCAGAAAGAAGTTTCACCGAATGATTCTGTGTAGTTTATATTTGAAGACATTCCTTTTTCCACTATTACCCTCTTAGCGCTCCGAATCTCCACTTGCATTTTCTACAAAAAGTGTGTTTCATAACTGCTCAATCAAAAATATGTTTTATCTCTGTTAACTGAATTTACAGATCAGAAATAAGTTTCACAGAATGCATCTGTGTAGTTTTTATTTGAAGATATTCTTTTTCCCAATGTAGGCCTCTTAGCGCTTAGCATGTCCAATTTCAATTTCTACAGAAAGAGTGTTTCAGAACGGCTCAATCAAAAGTAGGGTTCAACTCTGTTATTTGAATGCACAGAACAGAAAGAATTTTCACAGAATGCTACTGTGTAGTTTATATTTGAATATATTCCTTTTTCCACTATTACCCTCTTAGCGCTCCGAATGTCCACTTGCATTTTCTACAGAAAGAGTGTTCAGAACTGCGCAATCAAAAGTATGGTTTAACTCTGTTAGCTTAATGAACATATCAGAAATAAGTTTCACACAATGCTTCTGTGTAGTTTTTATTTGAAGATATTATTTTTCCCAATAGAGGCCTCTTAGCGCTCAGAATGTCCAATTGCAGTTTCTACAGAAAGAGTGTTTCAGAAAGGCTCAATCAAAAGTAAGGTTCAACTCTGTTAGTTGAATGCACAGAACAGAAAGAAGTTTCATACAATGCTTCTGTGTAGTTTATATTTGAACATATTCTTTTTTCCACTATTACCCACTTAGCGCTACGAATGTCCAGTTGCATTTTCTACAGACAGAGTGTTTCAAAACTGCTCAATCAAAAGTATGGTTTAACTCTGTTAGCTGAATGCTCAGATCAGAAAGAAGTTTCACAGAATGCTTCTGTGTAGTTTATATTTGAATATATTCCTTTTTCCACTACTATGCTCTTAGCGCTCCAAATGTCCAGTTGCATTTTCTACAGAAAGAGTGTTCAGATCTGCTCAATCAAAAGTATGGTTTAACTCTGTTAGCTGAATGCACAGACCAGAAAAAAGTTTCACCGAATGATTCTGTGTAGTTTATATTTGAAGACCTTCCTTTTTCCACTATTACCCACTTAGCGCTCCGAATCTCCACTTGCATTTTCTACAAAAAGAGTGTTTCATAACTGCTCAATCAAAAATATGTTTTATCTCTGTTAACTGAATTTACAGATCAGAAATAAGTTTCACAGAATGCATCTGTGTAGTTTTTATTTGAATATATTCTTTTTCCCAATGTAGGCCTCTTAGCGCTTAGCATGTCCAATTGCAGTTTCTACAGAAAGAGTGTTTCAGAACGGCTCAATCAAAAGTAAGGTTCAACTCTGTTAGTTGAATGCACAGAACAGAAAGAATTTTCACAGAATGCTACTGTGTAGTTTATATTTGAATATATTCCTTTTTCCACTACTACGCTCTTAGCGCTCCGAATGTCCACTTGCATTTTCTACAGAAAGAGTGTTCAGAACTGCGCAATCAAAAGTATGGTTTAACTCTGTTAGCTTAATGAACATATCAGAAATAAGTTTCACACAATGCTTCTGTGTAGTTTTTATTTGAAGATATTATTTTTCCCAATAGAGGCCTCTTAGCGCTCAGAATGTCCAATTGCAGTTTCTACAGAAAGAGTGTTTCAGAAAGGCTCAATCAAAAGTAAGGTTCAACTCTGTTAGTTGAATGCACAGAACAGAAAGAAGTTTCATACAATGCTTCTGTGTAGTTTATATTTGAACATATTCTTTTTTCCACTATTACCCACTTAGCGCTACGAATGTCCAGCTGCATTTTCTACAGACAGAGTGTTTCAAAACTGCTCAATCAAAAGTATGGTTTAACTCTGTTAGGTGAATGCTCAGATCAGAAAGAAGTTTCACAGAATGCTTCTGTGTAGTTTATATTTGAATATATTCCTTTTTCCACTACTACTCTCTTAGCGCTCCAAATGTCCAGTTGCATTTTCTACAGAAAGAGTGTTCAGATCTGCTGAATCAAAAGTATGGTTTAATTCTGTTAGCTGAATGCACAGATCAGAAAGAAGTTTCACAGAATGATTCTGTGTAGTTTATATTTGGAGACATTCCTTTTTCCACTATTACCCTCTTAGCGCTCAGAATCTCCACTTGCATTTTCTACAGAAAGAGTGTTTCAGAACGGCTCAATCAAAACTAAGGTTCAACTCTTTTAGTTGACAAACAGAACAGAAAGAAGTTTCACACATTTCTTCTGTGTATTTTTTATTTGTAGACATTCTTTTTCCCAATAGAGGCCTCTTAGCGCTCAGAATGTCCAATTGCAGTTTCTACAGAAAGAGTGTTTCAGAACGGCTCAATCAAAAGTAAGGTTCAACTCTGTTAGTTGAATGCACAGGACTGAAAGAAGTTTCATACAATGCTTCTGTGTAGTTTATATTTGAACATATTCTTTTTTCCACTATTACCCACTTAGCGCTACGAATGTCCAGTTGCATTTTCTACAGACAGAGTGTTTCAAAACTGCTCAATCAAAAGTATGGTTTAACTCTGTTAGCTGAATGCTCAGATCAGAAAGAAGTTTCACAGAATGCTTCTGTGTAGTTTATATTTGAATATATTCCTTTTTCCACTACTACGCTCTTAGCGCTCCAAATGTCCAGTTGCATTTTCTACAGAAAGATTGTTCAGATCTGCTCAATCAAAACTATGGTTTAACTCTGTTAGCTGAATGCACAGATCAGAAAGAACTTTCACCGAATGATTCTGTGTAGTTTATATTTGAAGACATTCCTTTTTCCACTATTACCCTCTTAGCGCTCCGAATCTCCACTTGCATTTTCTACAAAAAGAGTGTTTCATAACTGCTCAATCAAAAATATGTTTTATCTCTGTTAACTGAATTTACAGATCAGAAATAAGTTTCACAGAATGCATCTGTGTAGTTTTTATTTGAAGATATTCTTTTTCCCAATGTAGGCCTCTTAGCGCTTAGCATGTCCAATTGCAATTTCTACAGAAAGAGTGTTTCAGAACGGCTCAATCAAAAGTAGGGTTCAACTCTGTTATTTGAATGCACAGAACAGAAAGAATTTTCACAGAATGCTACTGTGTAGTTTATATTTGAATATATTCCTTTTTCCACTATTACCCTCTTAGCGCTCCGAATGTCCACTTGCATTTTCTACAGAAAGAGTGTTCAGAACTGCGCAATCAAAAGTATGGTTTAACTCTGTTAGCTTAATGAACATATCAGAAATAAGTTTCACACAATGCTTCTGTGTAGTTTTTATTTGAAGATATTATTTTTCCCAATAGAGGCCTCTTAGCGCTCAGAATGTCCAATTGCAGTTTCTACAGAAAGAGTGTTTCAGAAAGGCTCAATCAAAAGTAAGGTTCAACTCTGTTAGTTGAATGCACAGAACAGAAAGAAGTTTCATACAATGCTTCTGTGTAGTTTATATTTGAACATATTCTTTTTTCCACTATTACCCACTTAGCGCTACGAATGTCCAGTTGCATTTTCTACAGACAGAGTGTTTCAAAGCTGCTCAATCAAAAGTATGGTTTAACTCTGTTAGCTGAATGCTCAGATCAGAAAGAAGTTTCACAGAATGCTTCTGTGTAGTTTATATTTGAATATATTCCTTTTTCCACTACTACTCTCTTAGCGCTCCAAATTTCCAGTTGCATTTTCTACAGAAAGAGAGTTCAGATCTGCTCAATCAAAAGTATGGTTTAAATCTGTTAGCTGAATGCCCAGATCAGAAAGAAGTTTCACAGAATGATTCTGTGTAGTTTATATTTGGAGACATTCCTTTTTCCACTATTACCCTCTTAGCGCTCAGAATGTCCACTTGCATTTTCTACAGAAAGAGTGTTCAGAACTGCGCAATCAAAAGTATGGTTTAACTCTGTTAGCTTAATGAACATATCAGAAATAAGTTTCACACAATGCTTCTGTGTAGTTTTTATTTGAAGATATTTTTTTTCCCAATAGAGGCCTCTTAGCGCTCAGAATGTCCAATTGCAGTTTCTACAGAAAGAGTGTTTCAGAAAGGCTCAATCAAAAGTAAGGTTCAACTCTGTTAGTTGAATGCACAGAACAGAAAGTAGTTTCATACAATGCTTCTGTGTAGTTTATATTTGAACATATTCTTTTTTCCACTATTACCCACTTAGCGCTACGAATGTCCAGTTGCATTTTCTACAGACAGAGTGTTTCAAAACTGCTCAATCAAAAGTTTGGTTTAACTCTGTTAGCTGAATGCTCAGATCAGAAAGAAGTTTCACAGAATGCTTCTGTGTAGTTTATATTTGAATATATTCCTTTCTCCACTACTACTCTCTTAGCGCTCCAAATGTCCAGTTGCATTTTCTACAGAAAGAGTGTTCAGATCTGCTCAATCAAAAGTATGGTTTAACTCTGTTAGCTGAATGCACGGATCAGAAAGAAGTTTCACAGAATGATTCTGTGTAGTTTATATTTGGAGACATTCCTTTTTCCACTATTACCCTCTTAGTGCTCCGAATCTCCACTTGCATTTTCTACAGAAAGAGTGTTTCAGAACGGCTCAATCAAAACTAAGGTTCAACTCTTTTAGTTGAACAAACAGAACAGAAAGAAGTTTCACACAATTCTTCTGTGTAGGTTTTATTTGTAGACATTCTTTTTCCCAATATAGGCCTCTTAGCGCTCAGAATGTCCAATTGCAGTTTCTACAGAAAGAGTGTTTCAGAACGGCTCAATCAAAAGTAAGGTTCAACTCTGTTAGTTGAATGCACAGAACAGAAAGAAGTTTCATACAATGCTTCTGTGTAGTTTATATTTGAACATATTCTTTTTTCCACTATTACCCACTTAGCGCTACGAATGTCCAGTTGCATTTTCTACAGACAGAGTGTTTCAAAACTGCTCAATCAAAAGTATGGTTTAACTCTGTTAGCTGAATGCTCAGATCAGAAAGAAGTTTCACAGAATGCTTCTGTGTAGTTTATATTTGAATATATTACTTTTTCCACTACTACGCTCTTAGCGCTCCAAATGTTCAGTTGCATTTTCTACAGAAAGAGTCTTCAGATCTGCTCAATCAAAAGTATGGTTTAACTCTGTTAGCTGAATGCACAGATCAGAAAGAAGTTTCACCAAATGATTCTGTGTAGTTTATATTTGAAGTCATTCCTTTTTCCACTATTACCCACTTAGCGCTCCGAATCTCCACTTGCATTTTCTACAAAAAGAGTGTTTCATAACTGCTCAATCAAAAATATGTTTTATCTCTGTTAACTGAATTTAGAGATCAGAAATAAGTTTCACAGAATGCATCTGTGTAGTTTTTATTTGAAGATATTCTTTTTCCCAATGTAAGCCTCTTAGCGCTTAGCATGTCCAATTGCAGTTTCTACAGAAAGAGTGTTTCAGAACGGCTCAATCAAAAGTAAGGTTCAACTCTGTCAGTTGAATGCACAGAACAGAAAGAATTTTCACAGAATGCTACTGTGTAGTTTATATTTGAATATATTCCTTTTTCCACTATTACCCTCTTAGCGCTCCGAATGTCCACTTGCATTTTCTACAGAAAGAGTGTTCAGAACTGCGCAATCAAAAGTATGGTTTAACTCTGTTAGCTTAATGAACATATCAGAAATAAGTTTCACACAATGCTTCTGTGTAGTTTTTATTTGAAGATATTATTTTTCCCAATAGAGGCCTCTTAGCGCTCAGAATGTCCAATTGCAGTTTCTACAGAAAGAGTGTTTCAGAACGGCTCAATCGAAAGTAAGGTTCAACTCTGTTAGTTGAATGCACAGAACAGAAAGAACTTTCACAGAATGGTACTGTGTAGTTTACATTTGAATATATTCCTTTTTCCACTATTACCCTCTTAGCGCTCCGAATGTCCACTTGCATTTTCTACAGAAAGAGTGTTCAGAACTGCGCAATCAAAAGTATGGTTTAACTCTGTTAGCTTAATGAACATATCAGAAATAAGTTTCACACAACGCTTCTGTGTAGTTTTTATTTGAAGATATTTTTTTTCCCAATAGAGGCCTCTTAGCGCTCAGAATGTCCAATTGCAGTTTCTACAGAAAGAGTGTTTCAGAAAGGCTCAATCAAAAGTAAGGTTCAACTCTGTTAGTTGAATGCACAGAACAGAATGCAGTTTCATACAATGCTTCTGTGTAGTTTATATTTGAACATATTCTTTTTTCCACTATTACCCACTTAGCGCTACGAATGTCCGGTTGCATTTTCTACAGACAGAGTGTTTCAAAACTGCTCAATCAAAAGTATGGTTTAACTCTGTTAGCTGAATGCTCAGATCAGAAAGAAGTTTCACAGAATGCTTCTGTGTAGTTTATATTTGAATATATTCCTTTCTCCACTACTACTCTCTTAGCGCTCCAAATGTCCAGTTGCATTTTCTACAGAAAGAGTGTTCAGATCTGCTCAATCAAAAGTATGGTTTAACTCTGTTAGCTGAATGCACGGATCAGAAAGAAGTTTCACAGAATGATTCTGTGTAGTTTATATTTGGAGACATTCCTTTTTCCACTACTACCCTCTTAGCGCTCCGAATCTCCACTTGCATTTTCTACAGAAAGAGTGTTTCAGAACCGCTCAATCAAAACTAAGGTTCAACTCTTTTAGTTGAACAAACAGAACAGAAAGAAGTTTCACACAATTCTTCTGTGTAGTTTTTATTTGTAGACATTCTTTTTCCCAATATAGGCCTCTTAGCGCTCAGAATGTCCAATTGCAGTTTCTACAGAAAGAGTGTTTCAGAACGGCTCAATCAAAAGTAAGGTTCAACTCTGTTAGTTGAATGCACAGAACAGAAAGAAGTTTCATACAATGCTTCTGTGTAGTTTATATTTGAACATATTCTTTTTTCCACTATTACCCACTTAGCGCTACGAATGTCCAGTTGCATTTTCTACAGACAGAGTGTTTCAAAACTGCTCAATCAAAAGTATGGTTTAACTCTGTTAGCTGAATGCTCAGATCAGAAAGAAGTTTCACAGAATGCTTCTGTGTAGTTTATATTTGAATATATTTCTTTCTCCACTACTACTCTCTTAGCGCTCCAAATGTCCAGTTCCATTTTCTACACAAAGAGTGTTCAGATCTGCTCAATCAAAAGTATGGTTTAACTCTGTTAGCTGAATGCACGGATCAGAAAGAAGTTTCACAGAATGATTCTGTGTAGTTTATATTTGGAGACATTCCTTTTTCCACTATTACCCTCTTAGCGCTCCGAATCTCCACTTGCATTTTCTACAGAAAGAGTTTTTCAGAACGGCTCAATCAAAACTAAGGTTCAACTCTTTTAGTTGAACAAACAGAACAGGAAGAAGTTTCACACAATTCTTCTGTGTAGTTTTTATTTGTAGACATTCTTTTTCCCAATATAGGCCTCCTAGCGCTCAGAATGTCCAATTGCAGTTTCTACAGAAAGAGTGTTTCAGAACGGCTCAATCAAAATAAGGTTCAACTCTGTTAGTTGAATGCACAGAACAGAAAGAAGTTTCATACAATGCTTCTGTGTAGTTTATATTTGAATATATTCTTTTTTCCACTATTACCCACTTAGCGCTACGAATGTCCAGTTGCATTTTCTACAGACAGAGTGTTTCAAAACTGCTCAATCAAAAGTATGGTTTAACTCTGTTAGCTGAATGCTCAGATCAGAAAGAAGTTTCACAGAATGCTTCTGTGTAGTTTATATTTGAATATATTACTTTTTCCACTACTACTCTCTTAGCGCTCCAAATGTCCAGTTGCATTTTCTAAAGAAAGAGTGTTCAGATCTGCTCAATCAAAAGTATGTTTTAACTCTGTTAGCTGAATGCACAGATCAGAAAGAAGTTTCACAGAATGATTCTGTGTAGTTTATATTTGGAGACATTCCTTTTTCCACTATTACCCTCTTAGCGCTCCGAATCTCCACTTGCATTTTCTACAGAAAGAGTGTTTCAGAACGGCTCAATCAAAATTAAGGTTCAACTCTTTTAGTTGAACAAACAGAACAGAAAGAAGTTTCACACAATTCTTCTGTGTAGTTTTTATTTGTAGACATTCTTTTTCCCAATATAGGCCTCTTAGCGCTCAGAATGTCCAATTGCAGTTTCTACAGAAAGAGTGTTTCAGAACGGCTCAATCAAAAGTAAGGTTCAACTCTGTTAGTTGAATGCACAGAACAGAAAGAAGTTTCATACAAGGCTTCTGTGTAGTTTATATTTGAACATATTCTTTTTTCCACTATTACCCACTTAGCGCTATGAATGTCCAGTTGCATTTTCTACAGACAGAGTGTTTCAAAACTGCTCAATCAAAAGTATGGTTTAACTCTGTTAGCTGAATGCTCAGATCAGAAAGAAGTTTCACAGAATGCTTCTGTGTAGTTTATATTTGAATATATTCCTTTTTCCACTACTACGCTCTTAGCGCTCCAAATGTCCAGTTGCATTTTCTACAGAAAGAGTGTTCAGATCTGCTCAATCAAAAGTATGGTTTAACTCTGTTAGCTGAATGCACAGATCAGAAAGAAGTTTCACCGAATGATTCCGTGTAGTTTATATTTGAAGACATTACTTTTTCCACTATTACCCTCTTAGCACTCCGAATCTCCAATTGCATTTTCTACAAAAAGAGTGTTTCATAACTGCTCAATCAAAAATATCTTTTATCTCTGTTAACTGAATTTACAGATCAGAAATAAGTTTCACAGAATGCATCTGTGTAGTTTTTATTTGAAGATATTCTTTTTCCCAATGTAGGCCTCTTAGCGCTTAGCATGTCCAATTGCAGTTTCTACAGAAAGAGTGTTTCAGAACGGCTCAATCAAAAGTAAGGTTCAACTCTGTTAGTTGAATGCACAGAACAGAAAGTATTTTCACAGAATGCTACTGTGTAGTTTATATTTGAATATATTCCTTTTTCCACTATTACCCTCTTAGCGCTCCGAAGGTCCACTTGCATTTTCTACAGAAACAGTGTTCAGAACTGCGCAATCAAAAGTATGGTTTAACTCTGTTAGCTTAATGAACATATCAGAAATAAGTTTCACACAATGCTTCTGTGTTGTTTTTATTTGAAGATATTATTTTTCCCAATAGAGGCCTCTTAGCGCTCAGAATGTCCAATTGCAGTTTCTACAGAAAGAGTGTTTCAGAAAGGCTCAATCAAAAGTAAGGATCAACTCTGTTAGTTGAATGCACAGAACAGAAAGAAGTTTCATACAATGCTTCTGTGTAGTTTATATTTGAACATATTCTTTTTTCCACTATTACCCACTTAGCGCTACGAATGTCCAGTTGCATTTTCTACAGACAGAGAGTTTCAAAACTGCTCAATCAAAAGTATGGTTTAACTCTGTTAGCTGAATGCTCAGATCAGAAAGAAGTTTCACAGAATGCTTCTGTGTAGTTTATATTTGAATATATTCCTTTCTCCACTACTACTCTCTTAGCGCTCCAAATGTCCAGTTGCATTTTCTACAGAGAGAGTGTTCAGATCTGCTCAATCAAAAGTATGGTTTAACTCTGTTAGCTGAATGCACGGATCAGAAAGAAGTTTCACAGAATGATTCTGTGTAGTTTATATTTGGAGACATTCCTTTTTCCACTATTAACCTCTTAGTGCTCCGAATCTCCACTTGCATTTTCTACAGAAAGAGTGTTTCAGAACGGCTCAATCAAAACTAAGGTTCAACTCTTTTAGTTGAACAAACAGAACAGAAAGAAGTTTCACACAATTCTTCTGTGTAGTTTTTATTTGTAGACATTCTTTTTCCCAATATAGGCCTCTTAGCGCTCAGAATGTCCAATTGCAGTTTCTACAGAAAGAGTGTTTCAGAACGGCTCAGTCAAAAGTAAGGTTCAACTCTGTTAGTTGAATGCACAGAACAGAAAGAAGTTTCATACAATGCTTCTGTGTAGTGTATATTTGAACATATTCTTTTTTCCACTATTTCCCACTTAGCGCTACGAATGTCCAGTTGCATTTTCTACAGACAGAGTGTTTCAAAACTGCTCAATCAAAAGTATGGTTTAACTCTGTTAGCTGAATGCTCAGATCAGAAAGAAGTTTCACAGAATGCTTCTGTGTAGTTTATATTTGTATATATTCCTTTTTCCACTACTACGCTCTTAGCGCTCCAAATGTCCAGTTGCATTTTCTACAGAAAGAGTGTTCAGATCTGCTCAATCAAAAGTATGGTTTAACTCTGTTAGCTGAATGCACAGATCAGAAAGATGTTTCACCGAATGATTCTGTGTAGTTTATATTTGAAGACATTCCTTTTTCCACTATTACCCCCTTAGCGCTCCAAATCTCCACTTGCATTTTCTACAAAGGAGTGTTTCATAACTGATCAATCAAAAATATGTTTTATCTCTGTTAACTGAATTTACAGATCAGAAATAAGTTTCACAGAATGCATCTGTGTAGTTTTTATTTGAAGATATTCTTCTTCCCAATGTAGGCCTCTTAGCGCTTAGCATGTCCAATTGCAGTTTCTACAGAAAGAGTGTTTCAGAACGGCTCAATCGAAAGTAAGGTTCAACTCTGTTAGTTGAATGCACAGAACAGAAAGAACTTTCACAGAATGGTACTGTGTAGTTTATATTTGAATATATTCCTTTTTCCACTATTACCCTCTTAGCGCTCCGAATGTCCACTTGCATTTTCTACAGAAAGAGTGTTCAGAACTGCGCAATCAAAAGTATGGTTTAACTCTGTTAGCTTAATGAACATATCAGAAATAAGTTTCACACAACGCTTCTGTGTAGTTTTTATTTGAAGATATTTTTTTTCCCAATAGAGGCCTCTTAGCGCTCAGAATGTCCAATTGCAGTTTCTACAGAAAGAGTGTTTCAGAAAGGCTCAATCAAAAGTAAGGTTGAACTCTGTTAGTTGAATGCACAGAACAGAATGCAGTTTCATACAATGCTTCTGTGTAGTTTATATTTGAACATATTCTTTTTTCCACTATTACCCACTTAGCGCTACGAATGTCCAGTTGCATTTTCTACAGACAGAGTGTTTCAAAACTGCTCAATCAAAAGTATGGTTTAACTCTGTTAGCTGAATGCTCAGATCAGAAAGAAGTTTCACAGAATGCTTCTGTGTAGTTTATATTTGAATATATTCCTTTCTCCACTACTACTCTCTTAGCGCTCCAAATGTCCAGTTGCATTTTCTACAGAAAGAGTGTTCAGATCTGCTCAATCAAAAGTATGGTTTAACTCTGTTAGCTGAATGCACGGATCAGAAAGAAGTTTCACAGAATGATTCTGTGTAGTTTATATTTGGAGACATTCCTTTTTCCACTACTACCCTCTTAGCGCTCCGAATCTCCACTTGCATTTTCTACAGAAAGAGTGTTTCAGAACCGCTCAATCAAAACTAAGGTTCAACTCTTTTAGTTGAACAAACAGAACAGAAAGAAGTTTCACACAATTCTTCTGTGTAGTTTTTATTTGTAGACATTCTTTTTCCCAATATAGGCCTCTTAGCGCTCAGAATGTCCAATTGCAGTTTCTACAGAAAGAGTGTTTCAGAACGGCTCAATCAAAAGTAAGGTTCAACTCTGTTAGTTGAATGCACAGAACAGAAAGAAGTTTCATACAATGCTTCTGTGTAGTTTATATTTGAACATATTCTTTTTTCCACTATTACCCACTTAGCGCTACGAATGTCCAGTTGCATTTTCTACAGACAGAGTGTTTCAAAACTGCTCAATCAAAAGTATGGTTTAACTCTGTTAGCTGAATGCTCAGATCAGAAAGAAGTTTCACAGAATGCTTCTGTGTAGTTTATATTTGAATATATTCCCTTTTCCACTACTACTCTCTTAGCGCTCCAAATGTCCAGTTGCATTTTCTACAGAAAGAGTGTTCAGATCTGCTCAATCAAAAGTATGGTTTAACTCTGTTAGCTGAATGCACAGATCAGAAAGAAGTTTCACAGAATGATTCTGTGTAGTTTATATTTGGAGACATTCCTTTTTCCACTATTACCCTCTTAGCACTCCGAATCTCCACTTGCATTTTCTACAAAAAGAGTGTTTCATAACTGCTCAATCAAAAATATCTTTTATCTCTGTTAACTGAATTTACAGATCAGAAATAAGTTTCACAGAATGCATCTGTGTAGTTTTTATTTGAAGATATTCTTTTTCCCAATGTAGGCCTCTTAGCGCTTAGCATGTCCAATTGCAGTTTCTACAGAAAGAGTGTTTCAGAACGGCTCAATCAAAAGTAAGGTTCAACTCTGTTAGTTGAATGCACAGAACAGAAAGTATTTTCACAGAATGCTACTGTGTAGTTTATATTTGAATATATTCCATTTTCCACTATTACCCTCTTAGCGCTCCGAAGGTCCACTTGCATTTTCTACAGAAAGAGTGTTCAGAACTGCGCAATCAAAAGTATGGTTTAACTCTGTTAGCTTAATGAACATATCAGAAATAAGTTTCACACAATGCTTCTGTGTAGTTTTTATTTGAAGATATTATTTTTCCCAATAGAGGCCTCTTAGCGCTCAGAATGTCCAATTGCAGTTTCTACAGAAAGAGTGTTTCAGAAAGGCTCAATCAAAAGTAAGGATCAACTCTGTTATTTGAATGCTCAGATCAGAAAGAAGTTTCACAGAATGCTTATGTGTAGTTTATATTTGAACATATTCTTTTTTCCACTATTACCCACTTAGCGCTACGAATGTCCAGTTGCATTTTCTACAGACAGAGTGTTTCAAAACTGCTCAATCAAAAGTATGGTTTAACTCTGTTAGCTGAATGCTCAGATCAGAAAGAAGTTTCACAGAATGCTTCTGTGTAGTTTATATTTGAATATATTCCTTTTTCCACTACTACGCTCTTAGCGCTCCAAATGTCCAGTTGCATTTTCTACAGAAAGAGTCTTCAGATCTGCTCAATCAAAAGTATGGTTTAACTCTGTTAGCTGAATGCACAGATCAGAAAGAAGTTTCACCGAATGATTCTGTGTAGTTTATATTTGAAGTCATTCCTTTTTCCACTATTACCCACTTAGCGCTCCGAATCTCCACTTGCATTTTCTACAAAAAGAGTGTTTCATAACTGCTCAATCAAAAATATGTTTTATCTCTGTTAACTGAATTTAGAGATCAGAAATAAGTTTCACAGAATGCATCTGTGTAGTTTTTATTTGAAGATATTCTTTTTCCCAATGTAAGCCTCTTAGCGCTTAGCATGTCCAATTGCAGTTTCTACAGAAAGAGTGTTTCAGAACGGCTCAATCAAAAGTAAGGTTCAACTCTGTCAGTTGAATGCACAGAACAGAAAGAATTTTCACAGAATGCTACTGTGTAGTTTATATTTGAATATATTCCTTTTTCCACTATTACCCTCTTAGCGCTCCGAATGTCCACTTGCATTTTCTACAGAAAGAGTGTTCAGAACTGCGCAATCAAAAGTATGGTTTAACTCTGTTAGCTTAATGAACATATCAGAAATAAGTTTCACACAATGCTTCTGTGTAGTTTTTATTTGAAGATATTATTTTTCCCAATAGAGGCCTCTTAGCGCTCAGAATGTCCAATTGCAGTTTCTACAGAAAGAGTGTTTCAGAAAGGCTCAATCAAAAGTAAGGTTCAACTCTGTTAGTTGAATGCACAGAACAGAAAGAAGTTTCATACAATGCTTTTGTGTAGTTTATATTTGAACATATTCTTTTTTCCACTATTACCCACTTAGCGCTACGAATGTCCAGTTGCATTTTCTACAGACAGAGAGTTTCAAAACTGCTCAATCAAAAGTATGGTATAACTCTGTTAGCTGAATGCTCAGATCAGAAAGAAGTTTCACAGAATGCTTCTGTGTAGTTTATATTTGAATATATTCCTTTCTCCACTACTACTCTCTTAGCGCTCCAAATGTCCAGTTGCATTTTCTACAGAAAGAGTGTTCAGATCTGCTCAATCAAAAGTATGGTTTAACTCTGTTAGCTGAATGCACGGATCAGAAAGAAGTTTCACAGAATGATTCTGTGTAGTTTATATTTGGAGACATTCCTTTTTCCACTATTACCCTCTTAGCGCTCCGAATCTCCACTTGCATTTTCTACAGAAAGAGTGTTTCAGAACGGCTCAATCAAAACTAAGGTTCAAATCTTTTAGTTGAACAAACAGAACAGAAAGAAGTTTCACACAATTCTTCTGTGTAGTTTTTATTTGTAGACATTCTTTTTCCCAATATAGGCCTCTTAGCGCTCAGAATGTCCAATTGCAGTTTCTACAGAAAGAGTGTTTCAGAACGGCTCAATCAAAAGTAAGGTTCAACTCTGTTAGTTGAATGCACAGAACAGAAAGAAGTTTCATACAATGCTTCTGTGTAGTTTATATTTGAACATATTCTTTTTTCCACTATTACCCACTTAGCGCTACGAATGTCCAGTTGCATTTTCTACAGACAGAGTGTTTCAAAACTGCTCAATCAAAAGTATGGTTTAACTCTGTTAGCTGAATGCTCAGATTAGAAAGGAGTTTCACAGAATGCTTCTGTGTAGTTTATATTTGAATATATTCCTTTCTCCACTACTATTCTCTTAGCGCTCCAAATGTCCAGTTGCATTTTCTACAGAAAGAGTGTTCAGATCTGCTCAATCAAAAGTATGGTTTAACTCTGTTAGCTGAATGCACGGATCAGAAAGAAGTTTCACAGAATGATTCTGTGTAGTTTATATTTGGAGACATTCCTTTTTCCACTATTACCCTCTTAGCGCTCCGAATCTCCACTTGCATTTTCTACAGAAAGATTGTTTCAGAACGGCTCAATCAAAACTAAGGTTCAAATCTTTTAGTTGAACAAACAGAACAGAAAGAAGTTTCACACAATTCTTCTGTGTAGTTTTTATTTGTAGACATTCTTTTTCCCAATATAGGCCTCTTAGCGCTCAGAATGTCCAATTGCAGTTTCTACAGAAAGAGTGTTTCAGAACGGCTCAATCAAAAGTAAGGTTCAACTCTGTTAGTTGAATGCACAGAACAGAAAGAAGTTTCATACAATGCTTCTGTGCAGTTTATATTTGAACATATTCTTTTTTCCACTATTACCCACTTAGCGCTACGAATGTCCAGTTGCATTTTCTACAGACAGAGTGTTTCAAAACTGCTCAATCAAAAGTATGGTTTAACTCTGTTAGCTGAATGCTCAGATTAGAAAGGAGTTTCACAGAATGCTTCTGTGTAGTTTATATTTGAATATATTCCTTTCTCCACTACTACTCTCTTAGCGCTCCAAATGTCCAGTTGCATTTTCTACAGAAAGAGTGTTCAGATCTGCTCAATCAAAAGTATGGTTTAACTCTGTTAGCTGAATGCACGGATCAGAAAGAAGTTTCACAGAATGATTCTGTGTAGTTTATATTTGGAGACATTCCTTTTTCCACTATTACCCTCTTAGCGCTCCGAATCTCCACTTGCATTTTCTACAGAAAGAGTGTTTCAGAACGGCTCAATCAAAACTAAGGTTCAAATCTTTTAGTTGAACAAACAGAACAGAAAGAAGTTTCACACAATTCTTCTGTGTAGTTTTTATTTGTAGACATTCTTTTTCCCAATATAGGCCTCTTAGCGCTCAGAATGTCCAATTGCAGTTTCTACAGAAAGAGTGTTTCAGAACGGCTCAATCAAAAGTAAGGTTCAACTCTGTTAGTTGAATGCACAGAACAGAAAGAAGTTTCATACAATGCTTCTGTGTAGTTTATATTTGAACATATTCTTTTTTCCACTATTACCCACTTAGCGCTACGAATGTCCAGTTGCATTTTCTACAGACAGAGTGTTTCAAAACTGCTCAATCCAAAGTATGGTTTAACTCTGTTAGCTGAATGCTCAGATTAGAAAGGAGTTTCACAGAATGCTTCTGTGTAGTTTATATTTGAATATATTACTTTCTCCACTACTACTCTCTTAGCGCTCCAAATGTCCAGTTGCATTTTCTACAGAAAGAGTGTTCAGATCTGCTCAATCAAAAGTATGGTTTAACTCTGTTAGCTGAATGCACGGATCAGAAAGAAGTTTCACAGATTGATTCTGTGTAGTTTATATTTGGAGACATTCCTTTTTCCACTATTACCCTCTTAGCGCTCCGAATCTCCACTTGCATTTTCTACAGAAAGAGTGTTTCAGAACGGCTCAATCAAAACTAAGGTTCAAATCTTTTAGTTGAACAAACAGAACAGAAAGAAGTTTCACACAATTCTTCTGTGTAGTTTTTATTTGTAGACATTCTTTTTCCCAATATAGGCCTCTTAGCGCTCAGAATGTCCAATTGCAGTTTCTACAGAAAGAGTGTTTCAGAACGGCTCAATCAAAAGTAAGGTTCAACTCTGTTAGTTGAATGCACAGAACAGAAAGAAGTTTCATACAATGCTTCTGTGTAGTTTATATTTGAACATATTCTTTTTTCCACTATTACCCACTTAGCGCTACGAATGTCCAGTTGCATTTTCTACAGACAGAGTGTTTCAAAACTGCTCAATCAAAAGTATGGTTTAACTCTGTTAGCTGAATGCTCAGATTAGAAAGGAGTTTCACAGAATGCTTCTGTGTAGTTTATATTTGAATATATTCCTTTCTCCACTACTACTCTCTTAGCGCTCCAAATGTCCAGTTGCATTTTCTACAGAAAGAGTGTTCAGATCTGCTCAATCAAAAGTATGGTTTAACCCTGTTAGCTGAATGCACGGATCAGAAAGAAGTTTCACAGAATGATTCTGTGTAGTTTATATTTGGAGACATTCCTTTTTCCACTATTACCCTCTTAGCGCTCCGAATCTCCACTTCCATTTTCTACAGAAAGAGTGTTTCAGAACGGCTCAATCAAAACTAAGGTTCAAATCTTTTAGTTGAACAAACAGAACAGAAAGAAGTTTCACACAATTCTTCTGTGTAGTTTTTATTTGTAGACATTCTTTTTCCCAATATAGGCCTCTTAGCGCTCAGAATGTCCAATTGCAGTTTCTACAGAAAGAGTGTTTCAGAACGGCTCAATCAAAAGTAAGGTTCAACTCTGTTAGTTGAATGCACAGAACAGAAAGAAGTTTCATACAATGCTTCTGTGTAGTTTATATTTGAACATATTCTTTTTTCCACTATTACCCACTTAGCGCTACGAATGTCCAGTTGCATTTTCTACAGACAGAGTGTTTCAAAACTGCTCAATCAAAAGTATGGTATAACTCTGTTAGCTGAATGCTCAGATCAGAAAGAAGTTTCACAGAATGCTTCTGTGTAGTTTATATTTGAATATATTCCTTTTGCCACTACTACTCTCTTAGCGCTCCAAATGTCCAGTTGCATTTTCTACAGAAAGAGTGTTCAGATCTGCTCAATCAAAAGTATGGTTTAACTCTGTTAGCTGAATGCACAGATCAGAAAGTAGTTTCACCGAATGATTCCGTGTAGTTTATATTTGAAGACATTACTTTTTCCACTATTACCCTCTTAGCGCTCCGAATCTCCACTTGCATTTTCTACAAAAAGAGTGTTTCATAACTGCTCAATCAAAAATATCTTTTATCTCTGTTAACTGAATTTACAGATCAGAAATAAGTTTCACAGAATGCATCTGTGTAGTTTTTATTTGAAGATATTCTTCTTCCCAATATAGGCCTCTTAGCGCTTAGCATGTCCAATTGCAGTTTCTACAGAAAGAGTGTTTCAGAACGGCTCAATCAAAAGAAAGGTTCAACTCTGTTAGTTGAATGCACAGAACAGAAAGAATTTTCACAGAATGCTACTGTGTAGTTTATATTTGAATATATTCCTTTTTCCACTATTACCCTCTTAGCGCTCCGAAGGTGCACTTGCATTTTCTACAGAAAGAGTGTTCAGAACTGCGCAATCAAAAGTATGGTTTAACTCTGTTAGCTTAATGAACATATCAGAAATAAGTTTCACACAATGCTTCTGTGTAGTTTTTATTTGAAGATATTATTTTTCCCAATAGAGGCCTCTTAGCGCTCAGAATGTCCAATTGCAGTTTCTACAGAAAGAGTGTTTCAGAAAGGCTCAATCAAAAGTAAGGTTCAACTCTGTTAGTTGAATGCACAGAACAGAAAGAAGTTTCATACAATGCTTCTGTGTAGTTTATATTTGAACATATTCTTTTTTCCACTATTACCCACTTAGCGCTACGAATGTCCAGTTGCATTTTCTACAGACAGAGAGTTTCAAAACTGCTCAATCAAAAGTATGGTTTAACTCTGTTAGCTGAATGCTCAGATCAGAAAGAAGTTTCACAGAATGCTTCTGTGTAGTTTATATTTGAATATATTCCTTTCTCCACTACTACTCTCTTAGCGCACCAAATGTCCAGTTGCATTTTCTACAGAAAGAGTGTTCAGATCTGCTCAATCAAAAGTATGGTTTAACTCTGTTAGCTGAATGCACGGATCAGAAAGAAGTTTCACAGAATGATTCTGTGTAGTTTATATTTGGAGACATTCCTTTTTCCACTATTACCCTCTTAGCGCTCCGAATCTCCACTTGCATTTTCTACAGAAAGAGTGTTTCAGAACGGCTCAATCAAAACTAAGGTTCAACTCTTTTAGTTGAACAAACAGAACAGAAAGAAGTTTCACACAATTCTTCTGTGTAGTTTTTATTTGTAGACATTCTTTTTCCCAATATAGGCCTCTTAGCGCTCAGAATGTCCAATTGCAGTTTCTACAGAAAGAGTGTTTCAGAACGGCTCAATCAAAAGTAAGGTTCAACTCTGTTATTTGAATGCACAGAACAGAAAGAAGTTTCATACAATGCTTCTGTGTAGTTTATATTTGAACATATTCTTTTTTCCACTATTACCCACTTAGCGCTACGAATGTCAAGTTGCATTTTCTACAGACAGAGTGTTTCAAAACTGCTCAATCAAAAGTATGGTTTAACTCTGTTAGCTGAATGCTCAGATCAGAAAGAAGTTTCACAGAATGCTTCTGTGTAGTTCATATTTGAATAGATTCCTTTTTCCACTACTACGCTCTTAGCGCTCCAAATGTCCAGTTGCATTTTCTACAGAAAGAGTGTTCAGATCTGCTCAATCAAAAGTATGGTTTAACTCTGTTAGCTGAATGCACAGATCAGAAAGAAGTTTCACCGAATGATTCTGTGTAGTTTATATTTGAAGACATTCCTTTTTCCACTATTACCCTCTTAGCGCTCCGAATCTCCACTTGCATTTTCTACAAAAAGAGTGTTTCATAACTGCTCAATCAAAAATATGTTTTATCTCTGTTAACTGAATTTACAGATCAGAAATAAGTTTCACAGAATGCATCTGTGTAGTTTTTATTTGAAGATATTCTTCTTCCCAATGTAGGCCTCTTAGCGCTTAGCATGTCCAATTGCAGTTTCTACAGAAAGAGTGTTTCAGAACGGCTCAATCAAAAGTAAGGTTCAACTCTGTTAGTTGAATGCACGGAACAGAAAGAATTTTCACAGAATGCTACTGTGTAGTTTATATTTGAATATATTCCATTTTCCACTATTACCCTCTTAGCGCTCCGAATGTCCACTTGCATTTTCTACAGAAAGAGTGTTCACAACTGCGCAATCAAAACTATGGTTTAACTCTGTTAGCTTAATGAACATATCAGAAATAAGTTTCACACAATGCTTCTGTGTAGTTTTTATTTGAAGATATTATTTTTCCCAATAGAGGCCTCTTAGCGCTCAGAATGTCCAATTGCAGTTTCTACAGAAAGAGTGTTTCAGAAAGGCTCAATCAAAAGTAAGGTTCAACTCTGTTAGTTGAATGCACAGAACAGAAAGAAGTTTCATACAATGCTTTTGTGCAGTTTATATTTGAACATATTCTTTTTTCCACTATTACCCACTTAGCGCTACGAATGTCCAGTTGCATTTTCTACAGACAGAGAGTTTCAAAACTGCTCAATCAAAAGTATGGTATAACTCTGTTAGCTGAATGCTCAGATCAGAAAGAAGTTTCACAGAATGCTTCTGTGTAGTTTATATTTGAATATATTCCTTTCTCCACTACTACTCTCTTAGCGCTCCAAATGTCCAGTTGCATTTTCTACAGAAAGAGTGTTCAGATCTGCTCAATCAAAAGTATGGTTTAACTCTGTTAGCTGAATGCACGGATCAGAAAGAAGTTTCACAGAATGATTCTGTGTAGTTTATATTTGGAGACATTCCTTTTTCCACTATTACCCTCTTAGCGCTCCGAATCTCCACTTGCATTTTCTACAGAAAGAGTGTTTCAGAACGGCTCAATCAAAACTAAGGTTCAAATCTTTTAGTTGAACAAACAGAACAGAAAGAAGTTTCACACAATTCTTCTGTTTAGTTTTTATTTGTAGACATTCTTTTTCCCAATATAGGCCTCTTAGCGCTCAGAATGTCCAATTGCAGTTTCTACAGAAAGAGTGTTTCAGAACGGCTCAATCAAAAGTAAGGTTCAACTCTGTTAGTTGAATGCACAGAACAGAAAGAAGTTTCATACAATGCTTCTGTGTAGTTTATATTTGAACATATTCTTTTTTCCACTATTACCCACTTAGCGCTACGAATGTCCAGTTGCATTTTCTACAGACAGAGTGTTTCAAAACTGCTCAATCAAAAGTATGGTTTAACTCTGTTAGCTGAATGCTCAGATTAGAAAGGAGTTTCACAGAATGCTTCTGTGTAGTTTATATTTGAATATATTCCTTTCTCCACTACTATTCTCTTAGCGCTCCAAATGTCCAGTTGCATTTTCTACAGAAAGCGTGTTCAGATCTGCTCAATCAAAAGTATGGTTTAACTCTGTTAGCTGAATGCACGGATCAGAAAGAAGTTTCACAGAATGATTCTGTGTAGTTTATATTTGGAGACATTCCTTTTTCCACTATTACTCTCTTAGCGCTCCGAATCTCCACTTGCATTTTCTACAGAAAGAGTGTTTCAGAACGGCTCAATCAAAACTAAGGTTCAAATCTTTTAGTTGAACAAACAGAACAGAAAGAAGTTTCACACAATTCTTCTGTGTAGTTTTTATTTGTAGACATTCTTTTTCCCAATATAGGCCTCTTAGCGCTCAGAATGTCCAATTGCAGTTTCTACAGAAAGAGTGTTTCAGAACGGCTCAATCAAAAGTAAGGTTCAACTCTGTTAGTTGAATGCACAGAACAGAAAGAAGTTTCATACAATGCTTCTGTGTAGTTTATATTTGAACATATTCTTTTTTCCACTATTACCCACTTAGCGCTACGAATGTCCAGTTGCATTTTCTACAGACAGAGTGTTTCAAAACTGCTCAATCAAAAGTATGGTTTAACTCTGTTAGCTGAATGCTCAGATTAGAAAGGAGTTTCACAGAATGCTTCTGTGTAATTTATATTTGAATATATTCCTTTCTCCACTACTACTCTCTTAGCGCTCCAAATGTCCAGTTGCATTTTCTACAGAAAGAGTGTTCAGATCTGCTCAATCAAAAGTATGGTTTAACTCTGTTAGCTGAATGCACGGATCAGAAAGAAGTTTCACAGAATGATTCTGTGTAGTTTATATTTGGAGACATTCCTTTTTCCACTATTACCCTCTTAGCGCTCCGAATCTCCACTTGCATTTTCTACAGAAAGAGTGTTTCAGAACGGCTCAATCAAAACTAAGGTTCAAATCTTTTAGTTGAACAAACAGAACAGAAAGAAGTTTCACACAATTCTTCTGTGTAGTTTTTATTTGTAGACATTCTTTTTCCCAATATAGGCCTCTTAGCGCTCAGAATGTCCAATTGCAGTTTCTACAGAAAGAGTGTTTCAGAACGGCTCAATCAAAAGTAAGTTTCAACTCTGTTAGTTGAATGCACAGAACAGAAAGAAGTTTCATACAATGCTTCTGTGTAGTTTATATTTGAACATATTCTTTTTCCACTATTACCCACTTAGCGCTACGAATGTCCAGTTGCATTTTCTACAGACAGAGTGTTTCAAAACTGCTCAATCAAAAGTATGGTTTAACTCTGTTAGCTGAATGCTCAGATTAGAAAGGAGTTTCACAGAATGCTTCTGTGTAGTTTATATTTGAATATATTCCTTTTTCCACTACTACGCTCTTAGCGCTCCAAATGTCCAGTTGCATTTTCTACAGAAAGAGGGTTCAGATCTGCTCAATCAAAAGTATGGTTTAACACTGTTAGCTGAATGCACAGATCAGAAAGAAGTTTCACCGAATGATTCTGTGTAGTTTATATTTGAAGACATTCCTTTTTCCACTATTACCCACTTAGCGCTCCGAATCTCCACTTGCATTTTCTACAAAAAGAGTGTTTCATAACTGCTCAATCAAAAATATGTTTTATCTCTGTTAACTGAATTTACAGATCAGAAATAAGTTTCACAGAATGCATCTGTGTAGTTTTTATTTGAAGATATTCTTTTTCCCAATGTAGGCCTCTTAGCGCTTAGCCTGTCCAATTGCAGTTTCTACAGAAAGAGTGTTTCAGAACGGCTCAATCAAAAGTAAGGTTCAACTCTGTTAGTTGAATGCACAGAACAGAAAGAATTTTCACAGAATGCTACTGTGTAGTTTATATTTGAATATATTCCTTTTTCCACTATTACCCTCTTAGCGCTCCGAATGTCCACTTGCATTTTCTACAGAAAGAGTGTTCAGAACTGCGCAATCAAAAGTATGGTTTAACTCTGTTAGCTTAATGAACATATCAGAAATAAGTTTCACACAATGCTTCTGTGTAGTTTTTATTTGAAGATATTATTTTTCCCAATAGAGGCCTCTTAGCGCTCAGAATGTCCAATTGCAGTTTCTACAGAAAGAGTGTTTCAGAAAGGCTCAATCAAAAGTAAGGTTCAACTCTGTTAGTTGAATGCACAGAACAGAAAGAAGTTTCATACAATGCTTCTGTGTAGTTTATATTTGAACATATTCTTTTTTCCACTATTACCCACTTAGCGCTACGAATGTCCAGTTGCATTTACTACAGACAGAGAGTTTCAAAACTGCTCAATCAAAAGTATGGTTTAACTCTGTTAGCTGAATGCTCAGATCAGAAAGAAGTTTCACAGAATGCTTCTGTGTAGTTTATATTTGAATATATTCCTTTCTCCACTACTACTCTCTTAGCGCTCCAAATGTCCAGTTGCATTTTCTACAGAAAGAGTGTTCAGATCTGCTCAATCAAAAGTATGGTTTAACTCTGTTAGCTGAATGCACGGATCAGAAAGAAGTTTCACAGAATGATTCTGTGTAGTTTATATTTGGAGACATTCCTTTTTCCACTATTACCCTCTTAGCGCTCCGAATCTCCACTTGCATTTTCTACAGAAAGAGTGTTTCAGAACGGCTCAATCAAAACTAAGGTTCAACTCTTTTAGTTGAACAAACAGAACAGAAAGAAGTTTCACACAATTCTTCTGTGTAGTTTTTATTTGTAGACATTCTTTTTCCCAATATAGGCCTCTTAGCGCTCAGAATGTCCAATTGGAGTTTCTACAGAAAGAGTGTTTCAGAACGGCTCAATCAAAAGTAAGGTTCAACTCTGTTAGTTGAATGCACAGAACAGAAAGAAGTTTCATACAATGCTTCTGTGTAGTTTATATTTGAACATATTCTTTTTTCCACTATTACCCACTTAGCGCTACGAATGTCAAGTTGCATTTTCTACAGACAGAGTGTTTCAAAACTGCTCAATCAAAAGTATGGTTTAACTCTGTTAGCTGAATGCTCAGATCAGAAAGAAGTTTCACAGAATGCTTCTGTGTAGTTCATATTTGAATAGATTCCTTTTTCCACTACTACGCTCTTAGCGCTCCAAATGTCCAGTTGCATTTTCTACAGAAAGAGTGTTCAGATCTGCTCAATCAAAAGTATGGTTTAACTCTGTTAGCTGAATGCACAGATCAGAAAGAAGTTTCACCGAATGATTCTGTCTAGTTTATATTTGAAGACATTCCTTTTTCCACTATTACCCTCTTAGCGCTCCGAATCTCCACTTGCATTTTCTACAAAAAGAGTGTTTCATAACTGCTGAATCAAAAATATGTTTTATCTCTGTTAACTGAATTTACAGATCAGAAATAAGTTTCACAGAATGCATCTGTGTAGTTTTTATTTGAAGATATTCTTCTTCCCAATGTAGGCCTCTTAGCGCTTAGCATGTCCAATTGCAGTTTCTACAGAAAGAGTGTTTCAGAACGGCTCAATCAAAAGTAAGGTTCAACTCTGTTAGTTGAATGCACGGAACAGAAAGAATTTTCACAGAATGCTACTGTGTAGTTTATATTTGAATATATTCCTTTTCCCACTATTACCCTCTTTGCGCTCCGAATGTCCACTTGCATTTTCTACAGAAAGAGTGTTCAGAACTGCGCAATCAAAAGTATGGTTTAACTCTGTTAGCTTAATGAACATATCAGAAATAAGTTTCACACAATGCTTCTGTGTAGTTTTTATTTGAAGATATTATTTTTCCCAATAGAGGCCTCTTAGCGCTCAGAATGTCCAATTGCAGTTTCTACAGAAAGAGTGTTCCAGAAAGGCTCAATCAAAAGTAAGGTTCAACTCTGTTAGTTGAATGCACAGAACAGAAAGAAGTTTCATACAATGCTTCTGTGTAGTTTATATTTGAACATATTCTTTTTTCCACTATTACCCACTTAGCGCTAAGAATGTCCAGTTGCATTTTCTACAGACAGAGTGTTTCAAAACTGCTCAATCAAAAGTATGGTTTAACTCTGTTAGCTGAATGCTCAGATCAGAAAGGAGTTTCACAGAATGCTTCTGTGTAGTTTATATTTGAATATATTCCTTTTTCCACTACTACTCTCTTAGCGCTCCAAATGTCCAGTTGCATTTTCTACAGAAAGAGTGTTCAGATCTGCTCAATCAAAAGTATGGTTTAACTCTGTTAGCTGAATGCACGGATCAGAAAGAAGTTTCACAGAATGATTCTGTGTAGTTTATATTTGTAGACATTCCTTTTTCCACTATTACCCTCTTAGCGCTCCGAATCTCCACTTGCATTTTCTACAGAAAGACTGTTACAGAACGGCTCCATCAAAACTAAGGTTCAACTCTTTTAGTTGAACAAACAGAACAGAAAGAAGTTTCACACAATTCTTCTGTGTAGTTTTTATTTGTAGACATTCTATTTCCCAATATAGGCCTCTAAGCGCTCAGAATATCCAATTGCAGTTTCTACAGAAAGTGTGTTTCAGAACGGCTCAATCAAAAGTAAGGTTCAACTCTGTTAGTTGAATGCACAGAACAGAAAGAAGTTTCATACAATGCTTCTGTGTAGTTTATATTTGAACATATTCTTTTTTCCACTATTACCCACTTAGCGCTACGAATGTCCAGTTGCATTTTCTACAGAGAGAGTGTTTCAAAACTGCTCAATCAAATGTATGGTTTAACTCTGTTAGCTGAATGCTCAGATCAGAAAGAAGTTTCACAGAATGCTTCTGTGTAGTTTATATTTGAATATATTCCTTTTTCCACTACTACGCTCTTAGCGCTCCAAACGTCCAGTTGCATTTTCAACAGAAAGAGTGTTCAGATCTGCTCAATCAAAAGTATGGTTTAACACTGTTAGCTGAATGCACAGATCAGAAAGAAGTTTCACCGAATGATTCTGTGTAGTTTATATTTGAAGACATTCCTTTTTCCACTATTAACCTCTTAGCGCTCCGAATCTCCACTTGCATTTTCTACAAAAAGAGTGTTTCATAACTGCTCAATCAAAAATATGTTTTATCTCTGTTAACTGAATTTACAGATCAGAAATAAGTTTCACAGAATGCATCTGTGTAGTCTTTATTTGAAGATATTCTTTTTCCCAATGTAGGCCTCTTAGTGCTTAGCATGTCCAATTGCAGTTTCTACAGAAAGAGTGTTTCAGAACGGCTCAATCAAAAGTAAGGTTCAACTCTGTTAGTTGAATGCACAGAACAGAAAGAATTTTCACAGAATGCTACTGTGTAGTTTATATTTGAATATATTCCTTTTTCCACTATTACCCTCTTAGCGCTCCGAATGTCCACTTGCATTTTCTACAGAAAGAGTGTTCAGAACTGCGCAATCAAAAGTATGGTTTAACTCTGTTAGCTTAATGAACATATCAGAAATAAGTTTCACACAATGCTTCTGTGTAGTTTTTATTTGAAGATATTATTTTTCCCAATAGAGGCCTCTTAGCGCTCAGAATGTCCAATTGCAGTTTCTACAGAAAGAGTGTTTCAGAAAGGCTCAATCAAAAGTAAGGTTCAACTCTGTTAGTTGAATGCACAGAACAGAAAGAAGTTTCATACAATGCTTCTGTGTAGTTTATATTTGAACATATTCTTTTTTCCACTATGACCCACTTAGCGCTACGAATGTCCAGTTGCATTTTCTACAGACAGAGTGTTTCAAAACTGCTCAATCAAAAGTATGGTTTAACTCTGTTAGCTGAATGCTCAGATCAGAAAGAAGTTTCACAGAATGCTTCTGTGTAGTTTATATTTGAACATATTCTTTTTTCCACTATTACCCACTTAGCGCTATGAATGTCCAGTTGCATTTTCTACAGACAGAGTGTTTCAAAACTGCTCAATCAAAAGTATGGTTTAACTCTGTTAGCTGAATGCTCAGATCAGAAAGAAGTTTCACAGAATGCTTCTGTGTAGTTTATATTTGAATATATTCCTTTTTCCACTACTACGCTCTTAGCGCTCCAAATGTCCAGTTGCATTTTCTACAGAAAGAGTGTTCAGATCTGCTCAATCAAAAGTATGGTTTAACTCTGTTAGCTGAATGCACAGACCAGAAAAAAGTTTCACCGAATGATTCCGTGTAGTTTATATTTGAAGACATTACTTTTTCCACTATTACCCTCTTAGCGCTCCGAATCTCCACTTGCATTTTCTACAAAAAGAGTGTTTCATAACTGCTCAATCAAAAATATGTTTTATCTCTGTTAACTGAATTTACAGATCAGAAATAAGTTTCACAGAATGCATCTGTGTAGTTTTTATTTGAAGATATTCTTCTTCCCAATGTAGGCCTCTTAGCGCTTAGCATGTCCAATTGCAGTTTCTACAGAAAGAGTGTTTCAGAACGGCTCAATCAAAAGTAAGGTTCAACTCTGTTAGTTGAATGCACAGAACAGAAAGAATTTTCACAGAATGCTACTGTGTAGTTTATATTTGAATATATTCCTTTTTCCACTATTACCCTCTTAGCGCTCCGAATGTCCACTTGCATTTTCTACAGAAAGAGTGTTCAGAACTGCGCAATCAAAAGTATGGTTTAACTCTGTTAGCTTAATGAACATATCAGAAATAAGTTTCACACAATGCTTCTGTGTAGTTTTTATTTGAAGATATTTTTTTTCCCAATAGAGGCCTCTTAGCGCTCAGAATGTCCAATTGCAGTTTCTACAGAAAGAGTGTTTCAGAAAGGCTCAATCAAAAGTAAGGTTCAACTCTGTTATTTGAATGCACAGAACAGAAAGTAGTTTCATACAATGCTTCTGTGTAGTTTATATTTGAACATATTCTTTTTTCGACTATTACCCACTTAGCGCTACGAATGTCCAGTTGCATTTTCTACAGGCAGAGTGTTTCAAAACTGCTCAATCAAAAGTATGGTTTAACTCTGTTAGCTGAATGCTCAGATCAGAAAGAAGTTTCACAGAATGTTTCTGTGTAGTTTATATTTGAATATATTCCTTTCTCCACTACTACTCTCTTAGCGCTCCAAATGTCCAGTTGCATTTTCTACAGAAAGAGTGTTCAGATCTGCTCAATCAAAAGTATGGTTTAACTCTGTTAGCTGAATGCACGGATCAGAAAGAAGTTTCACAGAATGATTCTGTGTAGTTTATATTTGGAGACATTCCTTTTTCCACTATTACCCTCTTAGCACTCCGAATCTCCACTTGCATTTTCTACAGAAAGAGTGTTTCAGAACGGCTCAATCAAAACTAAGGTTCAACTCTTTTAGTTGAACAAACAGAACAGAAAGAAGTTTCACACAATTCTTCTGTGTAGTTTTTATTTGTAGACATTCTTTTTCCCAATATATTCCTCTTAGCGCTCAGAATGTCCAATTGCAGTTTCTACAGAAAGAGTGTTTCAGAACGGCTCAATCAAAAGTAAGGTTCAACTCTGTTAGTTGAATGCACAGAACAGAAAGAAGTTTCATACAATGCTTCTGTGTAGTTTATATTCGAACATATTTTTTTTCCACTATTACCCACTTAGCGCTACGAATGTCCAGTTGCATTTTCTACAGACAGAGTGTTTCAAAACTGCTCAATCAAAAGTATGGTTTAACTCTGTTAGCTGAATGCTCAGATCAGAAAGAAGTTTCACAGAATGCTTCTGTGTAGTTTATATTTGAATATATTCCTTTTTCCACTACTACGCTCTTAGCGCTCCAAATGTCCAGTTGCATTTTCTACAGAAAGAGGGTTCAGATCTGCTCAATCAAAAGTATGGTTTAACTCTGTTAGCTGAATGCACAGATCAGAAAGAAGTTTCACCGAATGATTCTGTGTAGTTTATATTTGAAGACATTCCTTTTTCCACTATTACCCACTTAGCGCTCCGAATCTCAACTTGCATTTTCTACAAAAAGATTGTTTCATAACTGCTCAATCCAAAATATGTTTTATCTCTGTTAACTGAATTTACAGATCAGAAATAAGTTTCACAGAATGCATCTGTGTAGTTTTTATTTGAAGATATTCTTTTTCCCAATGTAGGCCTCTTAGCGCTTAGCATGTCCAATTGCAGTTTCTACAGAAAGAGTGTTTCAGAACGGCTCAATCAAAAGTAAGGTTCAACTCTGTTAGTTGAATGCACAGAACAGAAAGAATTTTCACAGAATGCTACTGTGTAGTTTATATTTGAATATATTCCTTTTTCCACTATTACCCTCTTAGTGCTCCGAAGGTCCACTTGCATTTTCTACAGAAAGAGTGTTCAGAACTGCGCAATCAAAAGTATGGTTTAACTCTGTTAGCTTAATGAACATATCAGAAATAAGTTTCACACAATGCTTCTGTGTAGTTTTTATTTGAAGATATTATTTTTCCCAATAGAGGCCTCTTAGCGCTCAGAATGTCCAATTGCAGTTTCTACAGAAAGAGTGTTTCAGAAAGGCTCAATCAAAAGTAAGGTTCAACTCTGTTAGTTGAATGCACAGAACAGAAAGGAGTTTCATACAATGCTTCTGTGTAGTTTATATTTGAACATATTCTTTTTTCCACTATTACCCACTTAGCGCTACGAATGTCCAGTTGCATTTTCTACAGACAGAGAGTTTCAAAACTGCTCAATCAAAAGTATGGTTTAACTCTGTTAGCTGAATGCTCAGATCAGAAAGAAGTTTCACAGAATGCTTCTGTGTAGTTTATATTTGAATATATTCCTTTCTCCACTACTACTCTCTTAGCGCTCCAAATGTCCAGTTGCATTTTCTACAGAAAGAGTGTTCAGATCTGCTCAATCAAAAGTATGGTTTAACTCTGTTAGCTGAATGCACGGATCAGAAAGAAGTTTCACAGAATGATTCTGTGTAGTTTATATTTGGAGACATTCCTTTTTCCACTATTACCCTCTTAGCGCTCCGAATCTCCACTTGCATTTTCTACAGAAAGAGTGTTTCAGAACGGCTCAATCAAAACTAAGGTTCAACTCTTTTAGTTGAACAAACAGAACAGAAAGAAGTTTCACACAATTCTTCTGTGTAGTTTTTATTTGTAGACATTCTTTTTCCCAATATAGGCCTCTTAGCGCTCCGAATGTCCAATTGCAGTTTCTACAGAAAGAGTGTTTCAGAACGGCTCATTCAAAAGTAAGGTTCAACTCTGTTAGTTGAATGCACAGAACAGAAAGAAGTTTCATACAATGCTTCTGTGTAGTTTATGTTTGAACATATTCTTTTTTCCACTATTACCCACTTAGCGCTACGAATGTCAAGTTGCATTTTCTACAGACAGAGTGTTTCAAAACTGCTCAATCAAAAGTATGGTTTAACTCTGTTAGCTGAATGCTCAGATCAGAAAGAAGTTTCACAGAATGCTTCTGTGTAGTTCATATTTGAATATATTCCTTTTTCCACTACTACGCTCTTAGCGCTCCAAATGTGCAGTTGCATTTTCTACAGAAAGAGTGTTCAGATCTGCTCAATCAAAAGTATGGTTTAACTCTGTTAGCTGAATGCACAGATCAGAAAGAAGTTTCACCGAATGATTCTGTGTAGTTTATATTTGAAGACATTCCTTTTTCCACTATTACCCTCTTAGCGCTCCGAATCTCCACTTGCATTTTCTACAAAAAGAGTGTTTCATAACTGCTCAATCAAAAATATGTTTTATCTCTGTTAAATGAATTTACAGATCAGAAATATGTTTCACAGAATGCATCTGTGTAGTTTTTATTTGAAGATATTCTTCTTCCCAATGTAGGCCTCTTAGCGCTTAGCATGTCCAATTGCAGTTTCTACAGAAAGAGTGTTTCAGAACGGCTCAATCAAAAGTAAGGTTCAACTCTGTTAGTTGAATGCACAGAACAGAAAGAATTTTCACAGAATGCTACTGTGTAGTTTATATTTGAATATATTCCTTTTTCCACTATTACCCTCTTAGCGCTCCGAATGTCCACTTGCATTTTCTACAGAAAGAGTGTTCAGAACTGCGCAATCAAAAGTATGGTTTAACTCTGTTAGCTTAATGAACATATCAGAAATAAGTTTCACACAATGCTTCTGTGTAGTTTTTATTTGAAGATATTATTTTTCCCAATAGAGGCCTCTTAGCGCTCAGAATGTCCAATTGCAGTTTCTACAGAAAGAGTGTTTCAGAAAGGCTCAATCAAAAGTAAGGTTCAACTCTGTTAGTTGAATGCACAGAACAGAAAGAAGTTTCATACAATGCTTCTGTGTAGTTTATATTTGAACATATTCTTTTTTCCACTATTACCCACTTAGCGCTACGAATGTCCAGTTGCATTTTCTACAGACAGAGTGTTTCAAAACTGCTCAATCAAAAGTATGGTTTAACTCTGTTAGCTGAATGCTCAGATCAGAAAAGAGTTTCACAGAATGCTTCTGTGTAGTTTATATTTGAATATATTCCTTTTTCCACTACTACTCTCTTAGCGCTCCAAATGTCCAGTTGCATTTTCTACAGAAAGAGTGTTCAGATCTGCTCAATCAAAAGTATGGTTTAACTCTGTTAGCTGAATGCACGGATCAGAAAGAAGTTTCACAGAATGATTCTGTGTAGTTTATATTTGTAGACATTCCTTTTTCCACTATTACCCTCTTAGCGCTCCGAATCTCCACTTGCATTTTCTACAGAAAGACTGTTACAGAACGGCTCAATCAAAACTAAGGTTCAACTCTTTTAGTTGAACAAACAGAACAGAAAGAAGTTTCACACAATTCTTCTGTGTAGTTTTTATTTGTAGACATTCTATTTCCCAATATAGGCCTCTAAGCGCTCAGAATATCCAATTGCAGTTTCTACAGAAAGTGTGTTTCAGAACGGCTCAATCAAAAGTAAGGTTCAACTCTGTTAGTTGAATGCACAGAACAGAAAGAAGTTTCATACAATGCTTCTGTGTAGTTTATATTTGAACATATTCTTTTTTCCACTATTACCCACTTATCGCTACGAATGTCCAGTTGCATTTTCTACAGACAGAGTGTTTCAAAACTGCTCAATCAAATGTATGGTTTAACTCTGTTAGCTGAATGCTCAGATCAGAAAGAAGTTTCACAGAATGCTTCTGTGTAGTTTATATTTGAATATATTCCTTTTTCCACTACTACGCTCTTAGCGCTCCAAACGTCCAGTTGCATTATCAACAGAAAGAGTGTTCAGATCTGCTCAATCAAAAGTATGGTTTAACACTGTTAGCTGAATGCACAGATCAGAAAGAAGGTTCACCGAATGATTCTGTGTAGTTTATATTTGAAGACATTCCTTTTTCCACTATTAACCTCTTAGCGCTCCGAATCTCCACTTGCATTTTCTACAAAAAGAGTGTTTCATAACTGCTCAATCAAAAATATGTTTTATCTCTGTTAACTGAATTTACAGATCAGAAATAAGTTTCACAGAATGCATCTGTGTAGTCTTTATTTGAAGATATTCTTTTTCCCAATGTAGGCCTCTTAGCGCTTAGCATGTCCAATTGCAGTTTCTACAGAAAGAGTGTTTCAGAACGGCTCAATCTAAAGTAAGGTTCAACTCTGTTAGTTGAATGCACAGAACAGAAAGAATTTTCACAGAATGCTACTGTGTAGTTTATATTTGAATATATTCCTTTTTCCACTATTACCTTCTTAGCACTCCGAATGTCCACTTGCATTTTCTACAGAAAGAGTGTTCAGAACTGCGCAATCAAAAGTATGGTTTAACTCTGTTAGCTTAATGAACATATCAGAAATAAGTTTCACACAATGCTTCTGTGTAGTTTTTATTTGAAGATATTATTTTTCCCAATAGAGGCCTCTTAGCGCTCAGAATGTCCAATTGCAGTTTCTACAGAAAGAGTGTTTCAGAAAGGCTCAATCAAAAGTAAGGTTCAACTCTGTTAGTTGAATGCACAGAACAGAAAGAAGTTTCATACAATGCTTCTGTGTAGTTTATATTTGAACATATTCTTTTTTCCACTATTACCCACTTAGCGCTACGAATGTCCAGTTGCATTTTCTACAGACAGAGAGTTTCAAAACTGCTCAATCAAAAGTATGGTTTAACTCTGTTAGCTGCATGCTCAGATCAGAAAGAAGTTTCACAGAATGCTTCTGTGTAGTTTATATTTGAATATATTCCTTTCTCCACTACTACTCTCTTAGCGCTCCAAATGTCCAGTTGCATTTTCTACAGAAAGAGTGTTCAGATCTGCTCAATCAAAAGTATGGTTTAACTCTGTTAGCTGAATGCACGGATCAGAAAGAAGTTTCACAGAATGATTCTGTGTAGTTTATATTTGTAGACATTCCTTTTTCCACTATTACCCTCTTAGCGCTCCGAATCTCCACTTGCATTTTCTACAGAAAGACTGTTACAGAACGGCTCAATCAAAACTAAGGTTCAACTCTTTTAGTTGAACAAACAGAACAGAAAGAAGTTTCACACAATTCTTCTGTGTAGTTTTTATTTGTAGACATTCTATTTCCCAATATAGGCCTCTAAGCGCTCAGAATATCCAATTGCAGTTTCTACAGAAAGTGTGTTTCAGAACGGCTCAATCAAAAGTAAGGTTCAACTCTGTTAGTTGAATGCACAGAACAGAAAGAAGTTTCATACAATGCTTCTGTGTAGTTTATATTTGAACATATTCTTTTTTCCACTATTACCCACTTATCGCTACGAATGTCCAGTTGCATTTTCTACAGACAGAGTGTTTCAAAACTGCTCAATCAAATGTATGGTTTAACTCTGTTAGCTGAATGCTCAGATCAGAAAGAAGTTTCACAGAATGCTTCTGTGTAGTTTATATTTGAATATATTCCTTTTTCCACTACTACGCTCTTAGCGCTCCAAACGTCCAGTTGCATTATCAACAGAAAGAGTGTTCAGATCTGCTCAATCAAAAGTATGGTTTAACACTGTTAGCTGAATGCACAGATCAGAAAGAAGGTTCACCGAATGATTCTGTGTAGTTTATATTTGAAGACATTCCTTTTTCCACTATTAACCTCTTAGCGCTCCGAATCTCCACTTGCATTTTCTACAAAAAGAGTGTTTCATAACTGCTCAATCAAAAATATGTTTTATCTCTGTTAACTGAATTTACAGATCAGAAATAAGTTTCACAGAATGCATCTGTGTAGTCTTTATTTGAAGATATTCTTTTTCCCAATGTAGGCCTCTTAGCGCTTAGCATGTCCAATTGCAGTTTCTACAGAAAGAGTGTTTCAGAACGGCTCAATCTAAAGTAAGGTTCAACTCTGTTAGTTGAATGCACAGAACAGAAAGAATTTTCACAGAATGCTACTGTGTAGTTTATATTTGAATATATTCCTTTTTCCACTATTACCTTCTTAGCACTCCGAATGTCCACTTGCATTTTCTACAGAAAGAGTGTTCAGAACTGCGCAATCAAAAGTATGGTTTAACTCTGTTAGCTTAATGAACATATCAGAAATAAGTTTCACACAATGCTTCTGTGTAGTTTTTATTTGAAGATATTATTTTTCCCAATAGAGGCCTCTTAGCGCTCAGAATGTCCAATTGCAGTTTCTACAGAAAGAGTGTTTCAGAAAGGCTCAATCAAAAGTAAGGTTCAACTCTGTTAGTTGAATGCACAGAACAGAAAGAAGTTTCATACAATGCTTCTGTGTAGTTTATATTTGAACATATTCTTTTTTCCACTATTACCCACTTAGCGCTACGAATGTCCAGTTGCATTTTCTACAGACAGAGAGTTTCAAAACTGCTCAATCAAAAGTATGGTTTAACTCTGTTAGCTGCATGCTCAGATCAGAAAGAAGTTTCACAGAATGCTTCTGTGTAGTTTATATTTGAATATATTCCTTTCTCCACTACTACTCTCTTAGCGCTCCAAATGTCCAGTTGCATTTTCTACAGAAAGAGTGTTCAGATCTGCTCAATCAAAAGTATGGTTTAACTCTGTTAGCTGAATGCACGGATCAGAAAGAAGTTTCACAGAATGATTCTGTGTAGTTTATATTTGGAGACATTCCTTTTTCCACTATTACCCTCTTAGCGCTCCGAATCTCCACTTGCATTTTCTACAGAAAGAGTGTTTCAGAACGGCTCAATCAAAACTAAGGTTCAACTCTTTTAGTTGAACAAACAGAACAGAAAGAAGTTTCACACAATTCTTCTGTGTAGTTTTTATTTGTAGATATTCTTTTTCCCAATATAGGCCTCTTAGCGCTCAGAATGTCCAATTGCAGTTTCTACAGAAAGAGTGTTTCAGAACGGCTCAATCAAAAGTAAGGTTCAACTCTGTTAGTTGAATGCACAGAACAGAAAGAAGTTTCATACAATGCTTCTGTGTAGTTTATATTTGAACATATTCTTTTTTCCACTATTACCCACTTAGCGCTACGAATGTCAAGTTGCATTTTCTACAGACAGAGTGTTTCAAAACTGCTCAATCAAAAGTATGGTTTAACTCTGTTAGCTGAATGCTCAGATCAGAAAGAAGTTTCACAGAATGCTTCTGTGTAGTTCATATTTGAATATATTCCTTTTTCCACTACTACGCTCTTAGCGCTCCAAATGTCCAGTTGCATTTTCTACAGAAAGAGTGTTCAGATCTGCTCAATCAAAAGTATGGTTTAACTCTGTTAGCTGAATGCACAGATCAGAAAGAAGTTTCACCGAATGATTCTGTGTAGTTTATATTTGAAGACATTCCTTTTTCCACTATTACCCTCTTAGCGCTCCGAATCTCCACTTGCATTTTCTACAAAAAGAGTGTTTCATAACTGCTCAATCAAAAATATGTTTTATCTCTGTTAACTGAATTTACAGATCAGAAATAAGTTTCACAGAATGCATCTGTGTAGTTTTTATTTGAAGATATTCTTCTTCCCAATGTAGGCCTCTTAGCGCTTAGCATGTCCAATTGCAGTTTCTACAGAAAGAGTGTTTCAGAACGGCTCAATCAAAAGTAAGGTTCAACTCTGTTAGTTGAATGCACAGAACAGAAAGAATTTTCACAGAATGCTACTGTGTAGTTTATATTTGAATATATTCCTTTTTCCACTATTACCCTCTTAGCGCTCCGAATGTCCACTTGCATTTTCTACAGAAAGAGTGTTCAGATCTGCTCAATCAAAAGTATGGTTTAACTCTGTTAGCTGAATGCACAGATCAGAAAGAAGTTTCACAGAATGATTCTGTGTAGTTTATATTTGGAGACATTCCTTTTTCCACTATTACCCTCTTAGCGCTCCGAATCTCCACTTGCATTTTCTACAGAAATAGTGATTCAGAACGGCTCAATCAAAACTAAGGTTCAACTCTTTTAGTTGAACAAACAGAACAGAAAGAAGTTTCACACAATTCTTCTGTGTAGTTTTTATTTTAGACATTCTTTTTCCCAATATAGGCCTCTTAGCGCTCAGAATGTCCAATTGCAGTTTCTACAGAAAGAGTGTTTCAGAACGGCTCAATCAAAAGTAAAGTTCAACTCTGTTAGTTGAATGCACAGAACAGAAAGAAGTTTCATACAATGCTTCTGTGTAGTTTATATTTGAACATATTCTTTTTTCCACTATTACCCACTTAGCGCTACGAATGTCCAGTTGCATTTTCTACAGACAGAGTGTTTCAAAACTGCTCAATCAAAAGTATGGTTTAACTCTGTTAGCTGAATGCTCAGATCAGAAAGAAGTTTCACAGAATGCTTCTGTGTAGTTTATATTTGAATATATTCCTTTTTCCACTACTACTCTCTTAGCGCTCCAAATGTCCAGTTGCATTTTCTACAGAAAGAGTGTTCAGATCTGCTCAATCAAAAGTATGGTTTAACTCTGTTAGCTGAATGCACAGATCAGAAAGAAGTTTCACAGAATTATTCTGTGTAGTTTATATTTGGAGACATTCCTTTTTCCACTATTACCCTCTTAGCGCTCCGAATCTCCACTTGCATTTTCTACAGAAAGAGTGTTTCAGAACGGCTCAATCAAAACTAAGGCTCAACTCTTTTAGTTGAACAAACAGAACAGAAAGAAGTTTCACACAATTCTTCTGTGTAGTTTTTATTTGTAGACATTCTTTTTCCCAATATAGGCCTCTTAGCGCTCAGAATGTCCAACTGCAGTTTCTACAGAAAGAGTGTTTCAGAACGGCTCAATCAAAAGTAAGGTTCAACTCTGTTAGTTGAATGCACAGAACAGACAGAAGTTTCATACAATGCTTCTGTGTAGTTTATATTTGGACATATTCTTTTTTCCACTATTACCCACTTAGCGCTACGAATGTCCAGTTGCATTTTCTACAGACAGAGTGTTTCAAAACTGCTCAATCAAAAGTATTGTTTAAATCTGTTAGCTGAATGCTCAGATCAGAAAGAAGTTTCACAGAATGCTTCTGTGTAGTTTATATTTGAATATATTCCTTTTTCCACTACTACGCTCTTAGCGCTCCAAATGTCCAGTTGCATTTTGTACAGAAAGAGTGTTCAGATCTGCTCAATCAAAAGTATGGTTTAACTCTGTTAGCTGAATGCACAGATCAGAAAGAAGTTTCACAGAATGATTCTGTGTAGTTTATATTTGGAGACATTCCTTTTTCCACTATTACCCTCTTAGCGCTCCGAATCTCCACTTGCATTTTCTACAAAAAGAGTGTTTCATAACTGCTCAATCAAAAATATGTTTTATCTCTGTCAACTGAATTTACAGATCAGAAATAGGTTTCACAGAATGCATCTGTGTAGTTTTTATTTGAAGATATTCTTTTTCCCAATGTAGGCCTCTTAGCGCTTGGCATGTCCACTTGCAGTTTCTACAGAAAGAGTGTTTCAGAATGGCTCAATCAAAAGTAAGGTTCAACTCTGTTAGTTGAATGCACAGAACAGAAAGAATTTTCACAGAATGCTACTGTGTAGTTTATATTTGAATATATTCCGATTTCCACTATTACCCTCTTAGCGCTCCGAATGTCCACTTGCATTTTCTACAGAAAGAGAGTTCAGAACTGCGCAATCAGAAGAATGGTTTAACTCTGTTAGCTTAATGAACATGTCTGAAATAAGTTTTACACAATGCTTCTGTGTAGTTTTTATTTGAAGATATTATTTTTCCCAATAGAGGCCTCTTAGCGCTCAGAATGTCCAATTGCAGTTTCTACAGAAAGAGTGTTTCAGAAAGGCTCAATCAAAGTAAGGTTCAACTCTGTTAGTTGAATGCACAGAACAGAAAGAAGTTTCATACAATGCTTCTGTGTAGTTTATATTTGAACATATTCTTTTTTCCACTATTACCCACTTAGCGCAACGAATGTCCAGTTGCATTTTCTACAGACAGAGTGTTTCAAAACTGCTCAATCAAAAGTATGGTTTAACTCTGTTAGCTGAATGCACAGATCAGAAAGAAGTTTCACAGAATGATTCTGTGTAGTTTATATTTGGAGACATTCCTTTTTCCACTATTACCCTCTTAGCGCTCCGAATCTCCACTTGCATTTTCTACAGAAAGAGTGATTCAGAACGGCTCAATCAAAACTAAGGTTCAACTCTTTTAGTTGAACAAACAGAACAGAAAGAAGTTTCACACAATTCTTCTGTGTAGTTTTTATTTTAGACATTCTTTTTCCCAATATAGGCCTCTTAGCGCTCAGAATGTCCAATTGCAGTTTCTACAGAAAGAGTGTTTCAGAACGGCTCAATCAAAAGTAAAGTTCAACTCTGTTAGTTGAATGCACAGAACAGAAAGAATTTTCACAGAATGCTACTGTGTAGTTTATATTTGAATATATTCCTTTTTCCACTATTACCCTCTTAGCGCTCAGAATGTCCACTTGCAGTTTCTACAGAAAGAGTGTTCAGAACTGCGTGATCAAAAGTATGGTTTAACTCTGTTAGCTTAATGAACATATCAGAAATATGTTTCACACAATGCTTCTGTGTAGTTTTTATTTTAAGATATTATTTTTCCCAATACAGGCCTCTTAGCGCTCAGAATGTCCAATTGCAGTTTCTACAGAAAGAGTGTTTCAGAAAGGCTCAATCAAAAGTAAGGTTCAACTCTGTTAGTTGAATGCACAGAACAGAAAGAAGTTTCATACAATGCTTCTGTGTAGTTTATATTTGAACATATTCTTTTTTCCACTATTACCCACTTAGCGCTACGAATGTCCAGTTGCGTTTTCTACAGACAGAGTGTTTCAAAACTGCTCAATCAAAAGTATGGTTTAACTCTGTTAGCTGAATGCTCAGATCAGAAAGAAGTTTCACAGAATGCTTCTGTGTAGTTTATATTTGAATATATTCCTTTTTCCACTACTACTCTCTTAGCGCTCCAAATGTCCAGTTGCATTTTCTACAGAAAGAGTGTTCAGATCTGCTCAATCAAAAGTATGGTTTAACTCTGTTAGCTGAATGCACAGATCAGAAAGAAGTTTCACAGAATGATTCTGTGTAGTTTATATTTGGAGACATTCCTTTTTCCACTATTACCCTCTTAGCGCTCCGAATCTCCACTTGCATTTTCTACAGAAAGAGTGTTTCAGAACGGTTCAATCAAAACTAAGGTTCAACTCTTTTAGTTGAACAAACAGAACAGAAAGAAGTTTCACACAATTCTTCTGTGTAGTTTTTATTTGTAGACATTCCTTTTCCCAATATAGGCCTCTTAGCGCTCAGAATGTCCAATTGCAGTTTCTACAGAAAGAGTGTTTCAGAACGGCTCAATCAAAAGTAAGGTTCAACTCTGTTAGTTGAATGCACAGAACAGAAAGAAGTTTCATACAATGCTTCTGTGTAGTTTATATTTGAACGTATTCTTTTTTCCACTATTACCCACTTATCACTACGAATGTCCAGTTGCATTTTCTACAGACAGAGTGTTTCAAAACTGCTCAATCAAAAGTATGGTTTAACTCTGTTAGCTGAATGCTCAGATCAGAAAGAAGTTTCACAGAATGCTTCTGTGTAGTTTATATTTGTATATATTCCTTTTTCCACTAATACGCTCTTAGCGCTCCAAATGTCCAGTTGCATTTTCAACAGAAAGAGTGTTCAGATCTGCTCAATCAAAACTATGGTTTAACTCTGTTAGCTGAATGCACAGATCAGAAAGAAGTTTCACCGAATGATTCTGTGTAGTTTATATTTGAAGACATTCCTTTTTCCACTATTACCCTCTTAGCGCTCCGAATCTCCACTTGCATTTTCTACAAAAACAGTGTTTCATAACTGCTTAATCAAAAATATGTTTTATCTCTGTTAACTGAATTTACAGAGCAGAAATAAGTTTCACAGTATGCATCTGTGTAGTTTTTATTTGAAGATATTTTTTTCCCAATGTAGGCCTCTTAGCGCTTAGCATGTCCAATTGCAGTTTCTACAGAAAGAGTGTTTCAGAACGGCTCAATCAAAAGTAAGGTTCAACTCTGTTAGTTGAATGCACAGAACAGAAAGAATTTTCACAGAATGCTACTGTGTAGTTTATATTTGAATATATTCCTTTTACAACTATTACCCTCTTAGCGCTCCGAATGTCCACTTGCAGTTTCTACAGAAAGAGTGTTCAGAACTGCGCGATCAAAAGTATGGTTTAACTCTGTTAGCTTAATGAACATATCAGAAATATGTTTCACACAATTCTTCTGTGTAGTTTTTATTTGAAGATATTATTTTTCCCAATAGAGGCCTCTTAGCGCTCAGAATGTCCAATTGCAGTTTCTACAGAAAGAGTGTTTCAGAAAGGCTCAATCAAAAGTAAGGTTCAACTCTGTTAGTTGAATGCACAGAACAGAAAGTAGTTTCATACAATGCTTCTGTGTAGTTTATATTTGAACATATTCTTTTTTCCACTATTACCCACTTAGCGCTACGAATGTCCAGTTGCATTTTCTACAGACAGAGTGTTTCAAAACTGCTCAATCAAAAGTATGGTTTAACTCTGTTAGCTGAATGCTCAGATCAGAAAGAAGTTTCACAGAATGCTTCTGTGTAGTTTATATTTGAATATATTCCTTTTTCCACTACTACTCTCTTAGCGCTCCAAATGTCCAGTTGCATTTTCTACAGAAAGAGTGTTCAGATCTGCTCAATCAAAAGTGTGGTTTAACTCTGTTAGCTGAATGCACAGATCAGAAAGAAGTTTCACAGAATGATTCTGTGTAGTTTATATTTGGAGACATTCCTTTTTCCACTATTACCCTTTTAGCGCTCCGAATCTCCACTTGCATTTTCTACAGAAAGAGTGTTTCAGAACGGCTCAATCAAAACTAAGGTTCAACTCTTTTAGTTGAACAAACAGAACAGAAAGAAGTTTCACACAATTTTTCTGTGTAGTTTTTATTTGTAGACATTCTTTTTCCCAATATAGGCCTCTTAGCGCTCAGAATGTCCAATTGCAGTTTCTACAGAAAGAGTGTTTCAGAACGGCTCAATCAAAAGTAAGGTTCAACTCTGTTAGTTGAATGCACAGAACAGAAAGAAGTTTCATACAATGCTTCTGTGTAGTTTATATTTGAACGTATTCTTTTTTCCACTATTACCCACTTAGCGCTACGAATGTCCAGTTGCATTTTCTACAGACAGAGTGTTTCAAAACTGCTCAATCAAAAGTATGGTTTAACTCTGTTAGCTGAATGCTCATATCAGAAAGAAGTTTCACAGAATGCTTCTTTGTAGTTTATATTTGAATATATTCCTTTTTCCACTAATACGCTCTTAGCGCTCCAAATGTCCAGTTGAATTTTCAACAGAAAGAGTGTTCAGATCTGCTCAATCAAAAGTGTGGTTTAACTCTGTTAGCTGAATGCACAGATCAGAAAGAAGTTTCACCGAATGATTCTGTGTAGTTTATATTTGAAGACATTCCTTTTTCCACTATTACCCACTTAGCGCTCCGAATCTCCACTTGCATTTTCTACAAAAACAGTGTTTCATAACTGCTCAATCAAAAATATGTTTTATCTCTGTTAACTGAATTTACAGATCAGAAATAAGTTTCACAGTATGCATCTGTGTAGTTTTTATTTGAAGATATTCTTTTTCCCAATGTAGGCCTCTTAGCGCTTAGCATGTCCAATTGCAGTTTCTACAGAAAGAGTGTTTCAGAACGGCTCAATCAAAAGTAAGGTTCAACTCTGTTAGTTGAATGCACAGAACAGAAAGAAGTTTCATACAATGCTTCTGTGTAGTTTATATTTGAACATATTCTTTTTTCCACTATTACCCACTTAGCGCTACGAATGTCCAGTTGCATTTTCTACAGACAGAGTGTTTCAAAACTGCTCAATCAAAAGTATGGTTTAACTCTGTTAGCTGAATGCTCAGATCAGAAAGAAGTTTCACAGAATGCTTCTGTGTAGTTTATATTTGAATATATTCCTTTTTCCACTAATACGCTCTTAGCGCTCCAAATGTCCAGTTGCATTTTCAACAGAAAGAGTGTTCAGATCTGCTCAATCAAAAGTATGGTTTAACTCTGTTAGCTGAATGCACAGATCAGAAAGAAGTTTCACCGAATGATTCTGTGTAGTTTATATTTGAAGACATTCCTTTTTCCACTATTACCCTCTTAGCGCTCCGAATCTCCACTTGCATTTTCTACAAAAACAGTGTTTCATAACTGCTCAATCAAAAATATGTTTTATCTCTGTTAACTGAATTTACAGATCAGAAATGAGTTTCACAGTATGCATCTGTGTAGTTTCTATTTGAAGATATTTTTTTCCCAATGTAGGCCTCTTAGCGCTTAGCATGTCCAATTGCAGTTTCTACAGAAAGAGTGTTTCAGAACGGCTCAATCAAAAGTAAGGTTCAACTCTGTTAGTTGAATGCACAGAACAGAAGGAATTTTCACAGAATGCTACTGTGTAGTTTATATTTGAATATATTCCTTTTTCCACTATTACCATCTTAGCGCTCCGAATGTCCACTTGCAGTTTCTACAGAAAGAGTGTTCAGAACTGCGCGATCAAAAGTATGGTTTAACTCTGTTAGCTTAATGAACATATCAGAAATATGTTTCACACAATGCTTCTGTGTAGTTTTTATTTTAAGATATTATTTTTCCCAATAGAGGCCTCTTAGCGCTCAGAATGTCCAATTGCAGTTTCTACAGAAAGAGTGTTTCAGAAAGGCTCAATCAAAAGTAAGGTTCAACTCTGTTAGTTGAATGCACAGAACAGAAAGAAATTTCATACAATGCTTCTGTGTAGTTTATATTTGAACATATTCTTTTTTCCACTATTACCCACTTAGCGCTACGAATGTCCAGTTGCGTTTTCTACAGACAGAGTGTTTCAAAACTGCTCAATCAAAAGTATGGTTTAACTCTGTTAGCTGAATGCTCAGATCAGAAAGAAGTTTCACAGAATGCTTCTGTGTAGTTTATATTTGAATATATTCCTTTTTCCACTACTACTCTCTTAGCGCTCCAAATGTCCAGTTGCATTTTCTACAGAAAGAGTGTTCAGATCTGCTCAATCAAAAGTATGGTTTAACTCTGTTAGCTGAATGCACAGATCAGAAAGAAGTTTCACAGAATGATTCTGTGTAGTTTATATTTGGAGACATTCCTTTTTCCACTATTACCCTCTTAGCGCTCCGAATCTCCACTTGCATTTTCTACAGAAAGAGTGTTTCAGAACGGCTCAATCAAAACTAAGGTTCAACTCTTTTAGTTGAACAAACAGAACAGAAAGAAGTTTCACACAATTCTTCTGTGTAGTTTTTATTTGTAGACATTCTTTTTCCCAATATAGGCCTCTTAGCGCTCAGAATGTCCAATTGCAGTTTCTACAGAAAGAGTGTTTCAGAACGGCTCAATCAAAAGTAAGGTTCAACTCTGTTAGTTGAATGCACAGAACAGAAAGATGTTTCATACAATGATTCTGTGTAGTTTATATTTGAACGTATTCTTTTTTCCACTATTACCCACTTAGCACTACGAATGTCCAGTTGCATTTTCTACAGACAGAGTGTTTCAAAACTGCTCAATCAAAAGTATGGTTTAACTCTGTTAGCTGAATGCTCAGATCAGAAAGAAGTTTCACAGAATGCTTCTGTGTAGTTTATATTTGAATATATTCCTTTTTCCACTAATACGCTCTTAGCGCTCCAAATGTCCAGTTGCATTTTCAACAGAAAGAGTGTTCAGATCTGCTCAATCAAAACTATGGTTTAACTCTGTTAGCTGAATGCACAGATCAGAAAGAAGTTTCACCGAATGATTCTGTGTAGTTTATATTTGAAGACATTCCTTTTTCCACTATTACCCTCTTAGCGCTCCGAATCTCCACTTGCATTTTCTACAAAAACAGTGTTTCATAACTGCTTAATCAAAAATATGTTTTATCTCTGTTAACTGAATTTACAGATCAGAAATAAGTTTCACAGTATGCATCTGTGTAGTTTTTATTTGAAGATATTTTTTTCCCAATGTAGGCCTCTTAGCGCTTAGCATGTCCAATTGCAGTTTCTACAGAAAGAGTGTTTCAGAACGGCTCAATCAAAAGTAAGGTTCAACTCTGTTAGTTGAATGCACAGAACAGAAAGAATTTTCACAGAATGCTACTGTGTAGTTTATATTTGGATATATTCCTTTTTCCACTATTACCCTCTTAGCGCTCCGAATGTCCACTTGCAGTTTCTACAGAAAGAGTGTTCAGAACTGCGCGATCAAAAGTATGGTTTAACTCTGTTAGCTTAATGAACATATCAGAAATATGTTTCACACAATTCTTCTGTGTAGTTTTTATTTGAAGATATTATTTTTCCCAATAGAGGCCTCATAGCGCTCAGAATGTCCAATTGCAGTTTCTACAGAAAGAGTGTTTCAGAAAGGCTCAATCAAAAGTAAGGTTCAACTCTGTTAGTTGAATGCACAGAAGAGAAAGTAGTTTCATACAATGCTTCTGTGTAGTTTATATTTGAACATATTCTTTTTTCCACTATTACCCACTTAGCGCTACGAATGTCCAGTTGCATTTTCTACAGACAGAGTGTTTCAAAACTGCTCAATCAAAAGTATGGTTTAACTCTGTTAGCTGAATGCTCAGATCAGAAAGAAGTTTCACAGAATGCTTCTGTGTAGTTTATATTTGAATATATTCCTTTTTCCACTACTACTCTCTTAGCGCTCCAAATGTCCAGTTGCATTTTCTACAGAAAGAGTGTTCAGATCTGCTCAATCAAAAGTGTGGTTTAACTCTGTTAGCTGAATGCACAGATCAGAAAGAAGTTTCACAGAATGATTCTGTGTAGTTTATATTTGGAGACATTCCTTTTTCCACTATTACCCTCTTAGCGCTCCGAATCTCCACTTGCATTTTCTACAGAAAGAGTGTTTCAGAACGGCTCAATCAAAACTAAGGTTCAACCCTTTATTTGAACAAACAGAACAGAAATAAGTTTCACACAATTCTTCTGTGTAGTTTTTATTTGTAGACATTCTTTTTCCCAATATAGGCCTCTTAGCGCTCAGAATGTCCAATTGCAGTTTCTACAGAAAGAGTGTTTCAGAACGGCTCAATCAAAAGTAAGGTTCAATTCTGTTAGTTGAATGCACAGAACAGAAAGAATTTTCACAGAATGCTACTGTGTAGTTTATATTTGAATATATTCCTTTTTCCACTATTACCCTCTTAGCGCTCCGAATGTCCACTTGCAGTTTCTACAGAAAGAGTGTTCAGAACTGCGCGATCAAAAGTATGGTTTAACTCTGTTAGCTTAATGAACATATCAGAAATAAGTTTCACACAATGCTTCTGTGTAGTTTTTATTTGAAGATATTATTTTTCCCAATAGAGGCCTCTTAGCGCTCAGAATGTCCACTTGCAGTTTCTACAGAAAGAGTGTTTCAGAAAGGCTCAATCAAAAGTAAGGTTCAATTCTGTTAGTTGAATGCACAGAACAGAAAGAAGTTTCATACAATGCTTCTGTGTAGTTTATATTTGAACGTATTCTTTTTTCCACTATTACCCACTTAGCGCTACGAATGTCCAGTTGCATTTTCTACAGACAGAGTGTTTCAAAACTGCTCAATCAAAAGTATGGTTTAACTCTGTTAGCTGTATGCTCAGATGGGAAAGAAGTTTCACAGAATGCTTCTGTGTAGTTTATATTTGAATATATTCCTTTTTCCACTACTACGCTCTTAGCGCTCCAAATGTCCAGTTGCATTTTCAACAGAAAGAGTGTTCAGATCTGCTCAATCAAAAGTATGGTTTAACTCTGTTAGCTGAATGCACAGGTCAGAAAGAAGTTTCACCGAATGATTCTGTGTAGTTTATATTTGAAGACATTCCTTTTTCCAGTATTAACCTGTTAGCGCTCCGAATCTCCCCTTGCATTTTCTACAAAAAGAGTGTTTCATAACTGCTCAATCAAAAATATGTTTTATCTCTGTTAACTGAATTTACAGATCAGAAATAAGTTTCACAGAATGCATCTGTGTAGTTTTTATTTGAAGATATTCTTTTTCCCAATGTAGGCCTCTTAGCGCTTAGCATGTCCAATTGCAGTTTCTACAGAAAGAGTGTTTCAGAACGGCTCAATCAAAAGTAAGGTTCAACTGTGTTAGTTGAATGCACAGAACAGAAAGTATTTTCACAGAATGCTACTGTGTAGTTTATATTTGAATATATTCCTTTTTCCACTATTACACTCTTAGCGCTCCGAATGTCCACTTGCATTTTCTACAGAAAGAGTGTTCAGAACTGCGCAATCAAAAGTATGGTTTAACTCTGTTAGCTTAATGAACATATCAGAAATAAGTTTCACACAATGCTTCTGTGTAGTTTTTATTTGAAGATATTATTTTTCCCAATAGAGGCCTCTTAGCGCTCAGAATGTCCAATTGCAGTTTCTACAGAAAGAGTGTTTCAGAAAGGCTCAATCAAAAGTAAGGTTCAACTCTGTTAGTTGAATGCACAGAACAGAAAGAAGTTTCATACAATGCTTCTGTGTAGTTTATATTTGAACATATTCTTTTTTCCACTATTACCCACTTAGCGCTACGAATGTCCAGTTGCATTTTCTACAGACAGAGTGTTTCAAAACTGCTCAATCAAAAGTATGGTTTAACTCTGTTAGCTGAATGCTCAGATCAGAAAGAAGTTTCACAGAATGCTTCTGTGTATTTATATTTGAATATATTCCTTTTTCCACTACTACTCTCTTAGCGCTCCAAATGTCCAGTTGCATTTTCTACAGAAAGAGTGTTCAGATCTGCTCAATCAAAAGTATGGTTTAACTCTGTTAGCTGAATGCACAGATCAGAAAGATGTTTCACAGAATGATTCTGTGTAGTTTATATTTGGAGACATTCCTTTTTCCACTATTACCCTCTTAGCGCTCCGAATCTCCACTTGCATTTTCTACAGAAAGAGTGTTTCGGAACGGCTCAATCAAAACTAAGGTTCAACTCTTTTAGTTGAACAAACAGAACAGAAAGAAGTTTCACACAATTCTTCTGTGTAGTTTTTATTTGTAGGCATTCTTTTTCCCAATATAGGCCTCTTAGCGCTCAGAATGTCCAATTGCAGTTTCTACAGAAAGAGTGTTTCAGAACGGCTCAATCAAAAGTAAGGTTCAACTCTGTTAGTTGAATGCACAGAACAGAAAGAAGTTTCATACAATGCTTCTGTGTAGTTTATATTTGAACATATTCTTTTTTCCACTATTACCCACTTAGTGCTACGAATGTCCAGTTGCATTTTCTACAGACAGAGTGTTTCAAAACTGCTCAATCAAAAGTATGGTTTAAGTCTGTTAGCTGAATGCTCAGATCAGAAAGAAGTTTCACAGAAAGCTTCTGTGTAGTTTATATATGAATATATTCCTTTTTCCACTACTACGCTCTTAGCGCTCCAAATGTCCAGTTGCATTTTCTACAGAAAGTGTGTTCAGATCTGCTCAATCAAAAGTATGGTTTAACTCTGTTAGCTGAATGCACAGATCAGAAAGAAGTTTCACCGAATGATTCCGTGTAGTTTATGTTTGAAGACATTCCTTTTTCCACTATTACCCTCTTAGCGCTCCGAATCTCCACTTGCATTTTCTACAAAAAGAGTGTTTCATAACTGCTCAATCAAAAATATGTTTTATCTCTGTTAACTGAATTTACAGATCAGAAATAAGTTTCACAGAATGCATCTGTGTAGTTTTTATTTGAAGATATTCTTTTCCCAATGTAGGCCTCTTAGCGCTTAGCATGTCCAATTGCAGTTTCTACAGAAAGAGTGTTTCAGAACGGCTCAATCAAAAGTAAGGTTCAACTCTGTTAGTTGAATGCACAGAACAGAAAGAATTTTCACAGAATGCTACTGTGTAGTTTATATTTGAATATATTCCTTTTTCCACTGTTATCCTCTTAGCGCTCCGAATGTCCACTTGCATTTTCTACAGAAAGAGTGTTCAGAACTGCGCAATCAAAAGTATGGTTTAACTCTGTTAGCTTAATGAACATATCAGAAATAAGTTTCACTCAATGCTTCTGTGTAGTTTTTATTTGAAGATATTATTTTTCCCAATAGAGGCCTCTTAGCGCTCAGAATGTCCAATAGCAGTTTCTACAGAAAGAGTGTTTCAGAAAGGCTCAATCAAAAGTAAGGTTCAACTCTGTTAGTTGAATGCACAGAACAGAAAGTAGTTTCATACAATGCTTCTGTGTAGTTTATATTTGAACATATTCTTTTTTCCACTCTTACACACTTAGCGCTACGAATGTCCAGTTGCATTTTCTACAGACAGAGTGTTTCAAAACTGCTCAATCAAAAGTATGGTTTAACTCTGTTAGCTGAATGCTCAGATCATAAAGAAGTTTCACAGAATGCTTCTGTGTAGTTTATATTTGAATATATTCCTTTTTCCACTACTACTCTCTTAGCGCTCCAAATGTCCAGTTGCATTTTCTACAGAAAGAGTGTTCAGATCTGCTCAATCAAAAGTATGGTTTAACTCTGTTAGCTGAATGCACGGATCAGAAAGAAGTTTCACAGAATGATTCTGTGTAGTTTATATTTGGAGACATTCCTTTTTCCACTATTACCCTCTTAGCGCTCCGAATCTCCACTTGCATTTTCTACAGAAAGAGTGTTTCAGAACGGCTCAATCAAAACTAAGGTTCAACTCTTTTAGTTGAACAAACAGAACAGAAAGAAGTTTCACACAATTCTTCTGTGTAGTTTTTATTTGTAGACATTCTTTTTCCCAATATAGGCCTCTTAGCGCTCAGAATGTCCAATTGCAGTTTCTACAGAAAGAGTGTTTCAGAACGGCTCAATCAAAAGTAAGGTTCAACTCTGTTAGTTGAATGCACAGAACAGAAAGAAGTTTCATACAATGCTTCTGTGTAGTTTATATTTGAACATATTTTTTTTCCACTATTACCCACTTAGCGCTACGAATGTCCAGTTGCATTTTCTACAGACAGAGTGTTTCAAAACTGCTCAATCAAAAGTATGGTTTAACTCTGTTAGCTGAATGCTCAGATCAGAAAGAAGTTTCACAGAATGCTTCTGTGTAGTTTATATTTGAATATATTCCTTTTTCCACTACTACGCTCTTAGCGCTCCAAATGTCCAGTTGCATTTTCTACAGAAAGAGGGTTAAGAACTGCTCAATCAAAAGTATGGTTTAACTCTGTTAGCTGAATGCACAGATCAGAAAGAAGTTTCACCGAATGATTCTGTGTAGTTTATATTTGAAGACATTCCTTTTTCCACTATTACCCACTTAGCGCTCTGAATCTCCACTTGCATTTTCTACAAAAAGATTGTTTCATAACTGCTCAATCAAAAATATGTTTTATCTCTGTTAACTGAATTTACAGATCAGAAATAAGTTTCACAGAATGCATCTGTGTAGTTTTTATTTGAAGATATTCTTTTTCCCAATGTAGGCCTCTTAGCGCTTAGCATGTCCAATTGCAGTTTCTACAGAAAGAGTGTTTCAGAACGGCTCAATCAAAAGTAAGGTTCAACTCTGTTAGTTGAATGCACAGAACAGAAAGAATTTTCACAGAATGCTACTGTGTAGTTTATATTTGAATATATTCCATTTTCCACTATTACCCTCTTAGCGCTCCGAAGGTCCACTTGCATTTTCTACAGAAAGATTGTTCAGAACTGCGCAATCAAAAGTATGGTTTAACTCTGTTAGCTTAATGAACATATCAGAAATAAGTTTCACACAATGCTTCTGTGTAGTTTTTATTTGAAGATATTATTTTTCCCAATAGAGGCCTCTTAGCGCTCAGAATGTCCAATTGCAGTTTCTACAGAAAGAGTGTTCCAGAAAGGCTCAATCAAAAGTAAGGTTCAACTCTGTTAGTTGAATGCACAGAACAGAAAGAAGTTTCATACAATGCTTCTGTGTAGTTTATATTTGAACATATTCTTTTTTCCACTATTACCCACTTAGCGCTAAGAATGTTCAGTTGCATTTTCTACAGACAGAGTGTTTCAAAACTGCTCAATCAAAAGTATGGTTTAACTCTGTTAGCTGAATGCTCAGATCAGAAAGGAGTTTCACAGAATGCTTCTGTGTAGTTTATATTTGAATATATTCCTTTTTCCACTACTACTCTCTTAGCGCTCCAAATGTCCAGTTGCATTTTCTACAGAAAGAGTGTTCAGATCTGCTCAATCAAAAGTATGGTTTAACTCTGTTAGCTGAATGCACGGATCAGAAAGAAGTTTCACAGAATGATTCTGTGTAGTTTATATTTGTAGACATTCCTTTATCCACTATTACCCTCTTAGCACTCCGAATCTCCACTTGCATTTTCTACAGAAAGACTGTTACAGAACGGCTCCATCAAAACTAAGGTTCAACTCTTTTAGTTGAACAAACAGAACAGAAAGAAGTTTCACACAATTCTTCTGTGTAGTTTTTATTTGTAGACATTCTATTTCCCAATATAGGCCTCTAAGCGCTCAGAATATCCAATTGCAGTTTCTACAGAAAGTGTGTTTCAGAACGGCTCAATCAAAAGTAAGGTTCAACTCTGTTAGTTGAATGCACAGAACAGAAAGAAGTTTCATACAATGCTTCTGTGTAGTTTATATTTGAACATATTCTTTTTTCCACTATTACCCACTTAGCGCTACGAATGTCCAGTTGCATTTTCTACAGAGAGAGTGTTTCAAAACTGCTCAATCAAATGTATGGTTTAACTCTGTTAGCTGAATGCTCAGATCAGAAAGAAGTTTCACAGAATGCTTCTGTGTAGTTTATATTTGAATATATTCCTTTTTCCACTACTACGCTCTTAGCGCTCCAAACGTCCAGTTGCATTTTCAACAGAAAGAGTGTTCAGATCTGCTCAATCAAAAGTATGGTTTAACACTGTTAGCTGAATGCACAGATCAGAAAGAAGTTTCACCGAATGATTCTGTGTAGTTTATATTTGAAGACATTCCTTTTTCCACTATTAACCTCTTAGCGCTCCGAATCTCCACTTGCATTTTCTACAAAAAGAGTGTTTCATAACTGCTCAATCAAAAATATGTTTTATCTCTGTTAACTGAATTTACAGATCAGAAATAAGTTTCACAGAATGCATCTGTGTAGTCTTTATTTGAAGATATTCTTTTTCCCAATGTAGGCCTCTTAGTGCTTAGCATGTCCAATTGCAGTTTCTACAGAAAGAGTGTTTCAGAACGGCTCAATCAAAAGTAAGGTTCAACTCTGTTAGTTGAATGCACAGAACAGAAAGAATTTTCACAGAATGCTACTGTGTAGTTTATATTTGAATATATTCCTTTTTCCACTATTACCCTCTTAGCGCTCCGAATGTCCACTTGCATTTTCTACAGAAAGAGTGTTCAGAACTGCGCAATCAAAAGTATGGTTTAACTCTGTTAGCTTAATGAACATATCAGAAATAAGTTTCACACAATGCTTCTGTGTAGTTTTTATTTGAAGATATTATTTTTCCCAATAGAGGCCTCTTAGCGCTCAGAATGTCCAATTGCAGTTTCTACAGAAAGAGTGTTTCAGAAAGGCTCAATCAAAAGTAAGGTTCAACTCTGTTAGTTGAATGCACAGAACAGAAAGAAGTTTCATACAATGCTTCTGTGTAGTTTATATTTGAACATATTCTTTTTTCCACTATGACCCACTTAGCGCTACGAATGTCCAGTTGCATTTTCTACAGACAGAGTGTTTCAAAACTGCTCAATCAAAAGTATGGTTTAACTCTGTTAGCTGAATGCTCAGATCAGAAAGAAGTTTCACAGAATGCTTCTGTGTAGTTTATATTTGAACATATTCTTTTTTCCACTATTACCCACTTAGCGCTATGAATGTCCAGTTGCATTTTCTACAGACAGAGTGTTTCAAAACTGCTCAATCAAAAGTATGGTTTAACTCTGTTAGCTGAATGCTCAGATCAGAAAGAAGTTTCACAGAATGCTTCTGTGTAGTTTATATTTGAATATATTCCTTTTTCCACTACTACGCTCTTAGCGCTCCAAATGTCCAGTTGCATTTTCTACAGAAAGAGTGTTCAGATCTGCTCAATCAAAAGTATGGTTTAACTCTGTTAGCTGAATGCACAGATCAGAAAGAAGTTTCACCGAATGATTCCGTGTAGTTTATATTTGAAGACATTACTTTTTCCACTATTACCCACTTAGCGCTCCGAATCTCCACTTGCATTTTCTACAAAAAGAGTGTTTCATAACTGCTCAATCAAAAATATCTTTTATCTCTGTTAACTGAATTTACAGATCAGAAATAAGTTTCACAGAATGCATCTGTGTAGTTTTTATTTGAAGATATTCTTCTTCCCAATGTAGGCCTCTTAGCGCTTAGCATGTCCAATTGCAGTTTCTACAGCAAGAGTGTTTCAGAACGGCTCAATCAAAAGTAAGGTTCAACTCTGTTAGTTGAATGAACAGAACAGAAAGAATTTTCACAGAATGCTACTGTGTAGTTTATATTTGAATATATTCCTTTTTCCACTATTACCCTCTTAGCGCTCCGAATGTCCACTTGCATTTTCTACAGAAAGAGTGTTCAGAACTGCGCAATCAAAAGTATGGTTTAACTCTGTTAGCTTAATGAACATATCAGAAATAAGTTTCACACAATGCTTCTGTGTAGTTTTTATTTGAAGATATTTTTTTTCCCAATAGAGGCCTCTTAGCGCTCAGAATGTCCAATTGCAGTTTCTACAGAAAGAGTGTTTCAGAAAGGCTCAATCAAAAGTGAGGTTCAACTCTGTTAGTTGAATGCACAGAACAGAAAGTAGTTTCATACAATGCTTCTGTGTAGTTTATATTTGAACATATTCTTTTTTCCACTATTACCCACTTAGCGCTACGAATGTCCAGTTGCATTTTCTACAGACAGAGTGTTTCAAAACTGCTCAATCAAAAGTTTGGTTTAACTCTGTTAGCTGAATGCTCAGATCAGAAAGAAGTTTCACAGAATGCTTCTGTGTAGTTTATATTTGAATATATTCCTTTCTCCACTACTACTCTCTTAGCGCTCCAAATGTCCAGTTGCATTTTCTACAGAAAGAGTGTTCAGATCTGCTCAATCAAAAGTATGGTTTAACTCTGTTAGCTGAATGCACGGATCAGAAAGAAGTTTCACAGAATGATTCTGTGTAGTTTATATTTGGAGACATTCCTTTTTCCACTATTACCCTCTTAGCGCTCCGAATCTCCACTTGCATTTTCTACAGAAAGAGTGTTTCAGAACGGCTCAATCAAAACTAAGGTTCAACTCTTTTAGTTGAACAAACAGAACAGAAAGAAGTTTCACACAATTCTTCTGTGTAGTTTTTATTTGTAGACATTCTTTTTCCCAATATAGGCCTCTTAGCGCTCAGAATGTCCAATTGCAGTTTCTACAGAAAGAGTGTTTCAGAACGGCTCAATCAAAAGTACGGTTCAACTCTGTTAGTTGAATGCACAGAACAGAAAGAAGTTTCATACAATGCTTCTGTGTAGTTTATATTTGAACATATTTTTTTTCCACTATTACCCACTTAGCGCTACGAATGTCCAGTTGCATTTTCTACAGACAGAGTGTTTCAAAACTGCTCAATCAAAAGTATGGTTTAACTCTGTTAGCTGAATGCTCAGATCAGAAAGAAGTTTCACAGAATGCTTCTGTGTAGTTTATATTTGAATATATTCCTTTTTCCACTACTACGCTCTTAGCGCTCCAAATGTCCAGTTGCATTTTCTACAGAAAGAGGGTTCAGAACTGCTCAATCAAAAGTATGGTTTAACTCTGTTAGCTGAATGCACAGATCAGAAAGAAGTTTCACCGAATGATTCTGTGTAGTTTATATTTGAAGACATTCCTTTTTCCACTATTACCCACTTAGCGCTCTGAATCTCCACTTGCATTTTCTACAAAAAGATTGTTTCATAACTGCTCAATCAAAAATATGTTTTATCTCTGTTAACTGAATTTACAGATCAGAAATAAGTTTCACAGAATGCATCTGTGTAGTTTTTATTTGAAGATATTCTTTTTCCCAATGTAGGCCTCTTAGCGCTTAGCATGTCCAATTGCAGTTTCTACAGAAAGAGTTTTTCAGAACGGCTCAATCAAAAGTAAGGTTCAACTCTGTTAGTTGAATGCACAGAACAGAAAGAATTTTCACAGAATGCTACTGTGTAGTTTATATTTGAATATATTCCATTTTCCACTATTACCCTCTTAGCGCTCCGAAGGTCCACTTGCATTTTCTACAGAAAGAGTGTTCAGAACTGCGCAATCAAAAGTATGGTTTAACTCTGTTAGCTTAATGAACATATCAGAAATAAGTTTCACACAATGCTTCTGTGTAGTTTTTATTTGAAGATATTATTTTTCCCAATAGAGGCCTCTTAGCGCTCAGAATGTCCAATTGCAGTTTCTACAGAAAGAGTGTTTCAGAAAGGCTCAATCAAAAGTAAGGATCAACTCTGTTAGTTGAATGCACAGAACAGAAAGAAGTTTCATACAATGCTTCTGTGTAGTTTATATTTGAACATATTCTTTTTTCCACTATTACCCACTTAGCGCTACGAATGTCCAGTTGCATTTTCTACAGACAGAGAGTTTCAAAACTGCTCAATCAAAAGTATGGTTTAACTCTGTTAGCTGAATGCTCAGATCAGAAAGAAGTTTCACAGAATGCTTCTGTTTAGTTTATATTTGAATATATTACTTTCTCCACTACTACTCTCTTAGCGCTCCAAATGTCCAGTTGCATTTTCTACAGAAAGAGTGTTCAGATCTGCTCAATCAAAAGTATGGTTTAACTCTGTTAGCTGAATGCACGGATCAGAAAGAAGTTTCACAGAATGATTCTGTGTAGTTTATATTTGGAGACATTCCTTTTTCCACTATTAACCTCTTAGTGCTCCGAATCTCCACTTGCATTTTCTACAGAAAGAGTGTTTCAGAACGGCTCAATCAAAACTAAGGTTCAACTCTTTTAGTTGAACAAACAGAACAGAAAGAAGTTTCACACAATTCTTCTGTGTAGTTTTTATTTGTAGACATTCTTTTTCCCAATATAGGCCTCTTAGCGCTCAGAATGTCCAATTGCAGTTTCTACAGAAAGTGTGTTTCAGAACGGCTCAATCAAAAGTAAGGTTCAACTCTGTTAGTTGAATGCACAGAAGAGAAAGAAGTTTCATACAATGCTTCTGTGTAGTTTATATTTGAACATATTCTTTTTTCCACTATTACCCACTTAGCGCTACGAATGTCCAGTTGCATTTTCTACAGACAGAGTGTTTCAAAACTGCTCAATCAAAAGTATGGTTTAACTCTGTTAGCTGAATGCTCAGATCAGAAAGAAGTTTCACAGAATGCTTCTGTGTAGTTTATATTTGAATATATTCCTTTTTCCACTACTACGCTCTTAGCGCTCCAAATGTCCAGTTGCATTTTCTACAGAAAGAGTCTTCAGATCTGCTCAATCAAAAGTATGGTTTAACTCTGTTAGCTGAATGCACAGATCAGAAAGAAGTTTCACCGAATGATTCTGTGTAGTTTATATTTGAAGACATTCCTTTTTCCACTATTACCCACTTAGCGCTACGAATCTCCACTTGCATTTTCTACAAAAAGAGTGTTTCATAACTGCTCAATCAAAAATATGTTTTATCTCTGTTAACTGAATTTAGAGATCAGAAATAAGTTTCACAGAATGCATCTGTGTAGTTTTTATTTGAAGATATTCTTTTTCCCAATGTAGGCCTCTTAGCGCTTAGCATGTCCAATTGCAGTTTCTACAGAAAGAGTGTTTCAGAACGGCTCAATCAAAAGTAAGGTTCAACTCTGTAAGTTGAATGCACAGAACAGAAAGAATTTTCACAGAATGCTACTGTGTAGTTTATATTTGAATATATTCCTTTTTCCACTATTACCCTCTTAGCGCTCCGAATGTCCACTTGCATTTTCTACAGAAAGAGTGTTCAGAACTGCGCAATCAAAAGTATGGTTTAACTCTGTTAGCTTAATGAACATATCAGAAATAAGTTTCACACAATGCTTCTGTGTAGTTTTTATTTGAAGATATTATTTTTCCCAATAGAGGCCTCTTAGCGCTCAGAATGTCCAATTGCAGTTTCTACAGAAAGAGTGTTTCAGAAAGGCTCAATCAAAAGTAAGGTTCAACTCTGTTAGTTGAATGCACAGAACAGAAAGAAGTTTCATACAATGCTTTTGTGTAGTTTATATTTGAACATATTCTTTTTTCCACTATTACCCACTTAGCGCTACGAATGTCCAGTTGCATTTTCTACAGACAGAGAGTTTCAAAACTGCTCAATCAAAAGTATGGTTTAACTCTGTTTGCTGAATGCTCAGATCAGAAAGAAGTTTCACAGAATGCTTCTGTGTAGTTTATATTTGAATATATTCCTTTCTCCACTACTACTCTCTTAGCGCTCCAAATGTCCAGTTGCATTTTCTACAGAAAGAGTGTTCAGATCTGCTCAATCAAAAGTATGGTTTAACTCTGTTAGCTGAATGCACGGATCAGAAAGAAGTTTCACAGAATGATTCTGTGTAGTTTATATTTGGAGACATTCCTTTTTCCACTATTAACCTCTTAGCGCTCCGAATCTCCACTTGCATTTTCTACAGAAAGAGTGTTTCAGAACGGCTCAATCAAAACTAAGGTTCAACTCTTTTAGTTGAACAAACAGAACAGAAAGAAGTTTCACACAATTCTTCTGTGTAGTTTTTATTTGTAGACATTCTTTTTCCCAATATAGGCCTCTTAGCGCTCAGAATGTCCACTTGCAGTTTCTACAGAAAGAGTGTTTCAGAACGGCTCAATCAAAAGTAAGGTTCAACTCTGTTAGTTGAATGCACAGAACAGAAAGAAGTTTCATACAATGCTTCTGTGTAGTTTATATTTGAATATATTCTTTTTTCCACTATTACCCACTTAGCGCCACGAATGTCCAGTTTCATTTTCTACAGACAGAGAGTTTCAAAACTGCTCAATCAAAAGTATGGTTTAACTCTGTTAGCTGAATGCTCAGATCAGAAAGAAGTTTCACAGAATGCTTCTGTGTAGTTTATATTTGAATATTTTCCTTTCTCCACTACTACTCTCTAGGCGCTCCAAATGTCCAGTTGCATTTTCTACAGAAACAGTGTTCAGATCTGCTCAATCAAAAGTATGGTTTAACTCTGTTAGCTGAATGCACGGATCAGAAAGAAGTTTCACAGAATGATTCTGTGTAGTTTATATTTGGAGACATTCCTTTTTCCACTATTACCCTCTTAGCGCTCCGAATCTCCACTTGCATTTTCTACAGAAAGAGTGTTTCAGAACGGCTCAATCAAAACTAAGGTTCAACTCTTTTAGTTGAACAAACAGAACAGAAAGAAGTTTCACACAATTCTTCTGCGTAGTTTTTATTTGTAGACATTCTTTTTCCCAATATAGGCCTCTTAGCGCTCAGAATGTCCAATTGCAGTTTCTACAGAAAGAGTGTTTCAGAACGGCTCAATCAAAAGTAAGGTTCAACTCTGTTAGTTGAATGCACAGAACAGAAAGAAGTTTCATACAATGCTTCTGTGTAGTTTATATTTGAACATATTCTTTTTTCCACTATTACCCACTTAGCGCTACGAATGTCCAGTTGCATTTTCTACAGACAGAGTGTTTCAAAACTGCTCAATCAAAAGTATGGTATAACTCTGTTAGCTGAATGCTCAGATCAGAAAGAAGTTTCACAGAATGCTTCTGTGTAGTTTATATTTGAATATATTCCTTTTGCCACTACTAGTCTCTTAGCGCTCCAAATGTCCAGTTGCATTTTCTACAGAAAGAGTGTTCAGATCTGCTCAATCAAAAGTATGGTTTAACTCTGTTAGCTGAATGCACAGACCAGAAAAAAGTTTCACCGAATGATTCCGTGTAGTTTATATTTGAAGACATTACTTTTTCCACTATTACCCTCTTAGCGCTCCGAATCTCCACTTGCATTTTCTACAAAAAGAGTGTTTCATAACTGCTCAATCAAAAATATGTTTTATCTCTGTTAACTGAATTTACAGATCAGAAATAAGTTTCACAGAATGCATCTGTGTAGTTTTTATTTGAAGATATTCTTCTTCCCAATGTAGGCCTCTTAGCGCTTAGCATGTCCAATTGCAGTTTCTACAGAAAGAGTGTTTCAGAACGGCTCAATCAAAAGTAAGGTTCAACTCTGTTAGTTGAATGCACAGAACAGAAAGAATTTTCACAGAATGCTACTGTGTAGTTTATATTTGAATATATTCCTTTTTCCACTATTACCCTCTTAGCGCTCCGAATGTCCACTTGCATTTTCTACAGAAAGAGTGTTCAGAACTGCGCAATCAAAAGTATGGTTTAACTCTGTTAGCTTAATGAACATATCAGAAATAAGTTTCACACAATGCTTCTGTGTAGTTTTTATTTGAAGATATTTTTTTTCCCAATAGAGGCCTCTTAGCGCTCAGAATGTCCAATTGCAGTTTCTACAGAAAGAGTGTTTCAGAAAGGCTCAATCAAAAGTAAGGTTCAACTCTGTTATTTGAATGCACAGAACAGAAAGTAGTTTCATACAATGCTTCTGTGTAGTTTATATTTGAACATATTCTTTTTTCGACTATTACCCACTTAGCGCTACGAATGTCCAGTTGCATTTTCTACAGGCAGAGTGTTTCAAAACTGCTCAATCAAAAGTATGGTTTAACTCTGTTAGCTGAATGCTCAGATCAGAAAGAAGTTTCACAGAATGTTTCTGTGTAGTTTATATTTGAATATATTCCTTTCTCCACTACTACTCTCTTAGCGCTCCAAATGTCCAGTTGCATTTTCTACAGAAAGAGTGTTCAGATCTGCTCAATCAAAAGTATGGTTTAACTCTGTTAGCTGAATGCACGGATCAGAAAGAAGTTTCACAGAATGATTCTGTGTAGTTTATATTTGGAGACATTCCTTTTTCCACTATTACCCTCTTAGCACTCCGAATCTCCACTTGCATTTTCTACAGAAAGAGTGTTTCAGAACGGCTCAATCAAAACTAAGGTTCAACTCTTTTAGTTGAACAAACAGAACAGAAAGAAGTTTCACACAATTCTTCTGTGTAGTTTTTATTTGTAGACATTCTTTTTCCCAATATATTCCTCTTAGCGCTCAGAATGTCCAATTGCAGTTTCTACAGAAAGAGTGTTTCAGAACGGCTCAATCAAAAGTAAGGTTCAACTCTGTTAGTTGAATGCACAGAACAGAAAGAAGTTTCATACAATGCTTCTGTGTAGTTTATATTCGAACATATTTTTTTTCCACTATTACCCACTTAGCGCTACGAATGTCCAGTTGCATTTTCTACAGACAGAGTGTTTCAAAACTGCTCAATCAAAAGTATGGTTTAACTCTGTTAGCTGAATGCTCAGATCAGAAAGAAGTTTCACAGAATGCTTCTGTGTAGTTTATATTTGAATATATTCCTTTTTCCACTACTACGCTCTTAGCGCTCCAAATGTCCAGTTGCATTTTCTACAGAAAGAGGGTTCAGATCTGCTCAATCAAAAGTATGGTTTAACTCTGTTAGCTGAATGCACAGATCAGAAAGAAGTTTCACCGAATGATTCTGTGTAGTTTATATTTGAAGACATTCCTTTTTCCACTATTACCCACTTAGCGCTCCGAATCTCAACTTGCATTTTCTACAAAAAGATTGTTTCATAACTGCTCAATCCAAAATATGTTTTATCTCTGTTAACTGAATTTACAGATCAGAAATAAGTTTCACAGAATGCATCTGTGTAGTTTTTATTTGAAGATATTCTTTTTCCCAATGTAGGCCTCTTAGCGCTTAGCATGTCCAATTGCAGTTTCTACAGAAAGAGTGTTTCAGAACGGCTCAATCAAAAGTAAGGTTCAACTCTGTTAGTTGAATGCACAGAACAGAAAGAATTTTCACAGAATGCTACTGTGTAGTTTATATTTGAATATATTCCTTTTTCCACTATTACCCTCTTTGCGCTCCGAATGTCCACTTGCATTTTCTACAGAAGGAGTGTTCAGAACTGCGCAATCAAAAGTATGGTTTAACTCTGTTAGCTTAATGAACATATCAGAAATAAGTTTCACACAATGCTTCTGTGTAGTTTTTATTTGAAGATTTTATTTTTCCCAATAGAGGCCTCTTAGCGCTCAGAATGTCCAATTGCAGTTTCTACAGAAAGAGTGTTTCAGAACGGCTCAATCAAAAGTAAGGTTCAACTCTGTTAGTTGAATGCACAGAACAGAAAGGAGTTTCATACAATGCTTCTGTGTAGTTTATATTTGAACATATTCTTTTTTCCACTATTACCCACTTAGCGCTACGAATGTCCAGTTGCATTTTCTACAGACAGAGAGTTTCAAAACTGCTCAATCAAAAGTATGGTTTAACTCTGTTAGCTGAATGCTCAGATCAGAAAGAAGTTTCACAGAATGCTTCTGTGTAGTTTATATTTGAATATATTCCTTTCTCCACTACTACTCTCTTAGCGCTCCAAATGTCCAGTTGCATTTTCTACAGAAAGAGTGTTCAGATCTGCTCAATCAAAAGTATGGTTTAACTCTGTTAGCTGAATGCACGGATCAGAAAGAAGTTTCACAGAATGATTCTGTGTAGTTTATATTTGGAGACATTCCTTTTTCCACTATTACCCTCTTAGCGCTCCGAATCTCCACTTGCATTTTCTACAGAAAGAGTGTTTCAGAACGGCTCAATCAAAACTAAGGTTCAACTCTTTTAGTTGAACAAACAGAACAGAAAGAAGTTTCACACAATTCTTCTGTGTAGTTTTTATTTGTAGACATTCTTTTTCCCAATATAGGCCTCTTAGCGCTCCGAATGTCCAATTGCAGTTTCTACAGAAAGAGTGTTTCAGAACGGCTCATTCAAAAGTAAGGTTCAACTCTGTTAGTTGAATGCACAGAACAGAAAGAAGTTTCATACAATGCTTCTGTGTAGTTTATGTTTGAACATATTCTTTTTTCCACTATTACCCACTTAGCGCTACGAATGTCAAGTTGCATTTTCTACAGACAGAGTGTTTCAAAACTGCTCAATCAAAAGTATGGTTTAACTCTGTTAGCTGAATGCTCAGATCAGAAAGAAGTTTCACAGAATGTTTCTGTGTAGTTTATATTTGAATATATTCCTTTCTCCACTACTACTCTCTTAGCGCTCCAAATGTCCAGTTGCATTTTCTACAGAAAGAGTGTTCAGATCTGCTCAATCAAAAGTATGGTTTAACTCTGTTAGCTGAATGCACGGATCAGAAAGAAGTTTCACAGAATGATTCTGTGTAGTTTATATTTGGAGACATTCCTTTTTCCACTATTACCCTCTTAGCACTCCGAATCTCCACTTGCATTTTCTACAGAAAGAGTGTTTCAGAACGGCTCAATCAAAACTAAGGTTCAACTCTTTTAGTTGAACAAACAGAACAGAAAGAAGTTTCACACAATTCTTCTGTGTAGTTTTTATTTGTAGACATTCTTTTTCCCAATATATTCCTCTTAGCGCTCAGAATGTCCAATTGCAGTTTCTACAGAAAGAGTGTTTCAGAACGGCTCAATCAAAAGTAAGGTTCAACTCTGTTAGTTGAATGCACAGAACAGAAAGAAGTTTCATACAATGCTTCTGTGTAGTTTATATTCGAACATATTTTTTTTCCACTATTACCCACTTAGCGCTACGAATGTCCAGTTGCATTTTCTACAGACAGAGTGTTTCAAAACTGCTCAATCAAAAGTATGGTTTAACTCTGTTAGCTGAATGCTCAGATCAGAAAGAAGTTTCACAGAATGCTTCTGTGTAGTTTATATTTGAATATATTCCTTTTTCCACTACTACGCTCTTAGCGCTCCAAATGTCCAGCTGCATTTTCTACAGAAAGAGGGTTCAGATCTGCTCAATCAAAAGTATGGTTTAACTCTGTTAGCTGAATGCACAGATCAGAAAGAAGTTTCACCGAATGATTCTGTGTAGTTTATATTTGAAGACATTCCTTTTTCCACTATTACCCACTTAGCGCTCCGAATCTCAACTTGCATTTTCTACAAAAAGATTGTTTCATAACTGCTCAATCCAAAATATGTTTTATCTCTGTTAACTGAATTTACAGATCAGAAATAAGTTTCACAGAATGCATCTGTGTAGTTTTTATTTGAAGATATTCTTTTTCCCAATGTAGGCCTCTTAGCGCTTAGCATGTCCAATTGCAGTTTCTACAGAAAGAGTGTTTCAGAACGGCTCAATCAAAAGTAAGGTTCAACTCTGTTAGTTGAATGCACAGAACAGAAAGAATTTTCACAGAATGCTACTGTGTAGTTTATATTTGAATATATTCCTTTTTCCACTATTACCCTCTTTGCGCTCCGAATGTCCACTTGCATTTTCTACAGAAGGAGTGTTCAGAACTGCGCAATCAAAAGTATGGTTTAACTCTGTTAGCTTAATGAACATATCAGAAATAAGTTTCACACAATGCTTCTGTGTAGTTTTTATTTGAAGATTTTATTTTTCCCAATAGAGGCCTCTTAGCGCTCAGAATGTCCAATTGCAGTTTCTACAGAAAGAGTGTTTCAGAACGGCTCAATCAAAAGTAAGGTTCAACTCTGTTAGTTGAATGCACAGAACAGAAAGGAGTTTCATACAATGCTTCTGTGTAGTTTATATTTGAACATATTCTTTTTTCCACTATTACCCACTTAGCGCTACGAATGTCCAGTTGCATTTTCTACAGACAGAGAGTTTCAAAACTGCTCAATCAAAAGTATGGTTTAACTCTGTTAGCTGAATGCTCAGATCAGAAAGAAGTTTCACAGAATGCTTCTGTGTAGTTTATATTTGAATATATTCCTTTCTCCACTACTACTCTCTTAGCGCTCCAAATGTCCAGTTGCATTTTCTACAGAAAGAGTGTTCAGATCTGCTCAATCAAAAGTATGGTTTAACTCTGTTAGCTGAATGCACGGATCAGAAAGAAGTTTCACAGAATGATTCTGTGTAGTTTATATTTGGAGACATTCCTTTTTCCACTATTACCCTCTTAGCGCTCCGAATCTCCACTTGCATTTTCTACAGAAAGAGTGTTTCAGAACGGCTCAATCAAAACTAAGGTTCAACTCTTTTAGTTGAACAAACAGAACAGAAAGAAGTTTCACACAATTCTTCTGTGTAGTTTTTATTTGTAGACATTCTTTTTCCCAATATAGGCCTCTTAGCGCTCCGAATGTCCAATTGCAGTTTCTACAGAAAGAGTGTTTCAGAACGGCTCATTCAAAAGTAAGGTTCAACTCTGTTAGTTGAATGCACAGAACAGAAAGAAGTTTCATACAATGCTTCTGTGTAGTTTATGTTTGAACATATTCTTTTTTCCACTATTACCCACTTAGCGCTACGAATGTCAAGTTGCATTTTCTACAGACAGAGTGTTTCAAAACTGCTCAATCAAAAGTATGGTTTAACTCTGTTAGCTGAATGCTCAGATCAGAAAGAAGTTTCACAGAATGCTTCTGTGTAGTTCATATTTGAATATATTCCTTTTTCCACTACTACGCTCTTAGCGCTCCAAATGTGCAGTTGCATTTTCTACAGAAAGAGTGTTCAGATCTGCTCAATCAAAAGTATGGTTTAACTCTGTTAGCTGAATGCACAGATCAGAAAGAAGTTTCACCGAATGATTCTGTGTAGTTTATATTTGAAGACATTCCTTTTTCCACTATTACCCTCTTAGCGCTCCGAATCTCCACTTGCATTTTCTACAAAAAGAGTGTTTCATAACTGCTCAATCAAAAATATGTTTTATCTCTGTTAAATGAATTTACAGATCAGAAATATGTTTCACAGAATGCATCTGTGTAGTTTTTATTTGAAGATATTCTTCTTCCCAATGTAGGCCTCTTAGCGCTTAGCATGTCCAATTGCAGTTTCTACAGAAAGAGTGTTTCAGAACGGCTCAATCAAAAGTAAGGTTCAACTCTGTTAGTTGAATGCACAGAACAGAAAGAATTTTCACAGAATGCTACTGTGTAGTTTATATTTGAATATATTCCTTTTTCCACTATTACCCTCTTAGCGCTCCGAATGTCCACTTGCATTTTCTACAGAAAGAGTGTTCAGAACTGCGCAATCAAAAGTATGGTTTAACTCTGTTAGCTTAATGAACATATCAGAAATAAGTTTCACACAATGCTTCTGTGTAGTTTTTATTTGAAGATATTATTTTTCCCAATAGAGGCCTCTTAGCGCTCAGAATGTCCAATTGCAGTTTCTACAGAAAGAGTGTTTCAGAAAGGCTCAATCAAAAGTAAGGTTCAACTCTGTTAGTTGAATGCACAGAACAGAAAGAAGTTTCATACAATGCTTCTGTGTAGTTTATATTTGAACATATTCTTTTTTCCACTATTACCCACTTAGCGCTACGAATGTCCAGTTGCATTTTCTACAGACAGAGTGTTTCAAAACTGCTCAATCAAAAGTATGGTTTAACTCTGTTAGCTGAATGCTCAGATCAGAAAAGAGTTTCACAGAATGCTTCTGTGTAGTTTATATTTGAATATATTCCTTTTTCCACTACTACTCTCTTAGCGCTCCAAATGTCCAGTTGCATTTTCTACAGAAAGAGTGTTCAGATCTGCTCAATCAAAAGTATGGTTTAACTCTGTTAGCTGAATGCACGGATCAGAAAGAAGTTTCACAGAATGATTCTGTGTAGTTTATATTTGTAGACATTCCTTTTTCCACTATTACCCTCTTAGCGCTCCGAATCTCCACTTGCATTTTCTACAGAAAGACTGTTACAGAACGGCTCAATCAAAACTAAGGTTCAACTCTTTTAGTTGAACAAACAGAACAGAAAGAAGTTTCACACAATTCTTCTGTGTAGTTTTTATTTGTAGACATTCTATTTCCCAATATAGGCCTCTAAGCGCTCAGAATATCCAATTGCAGTTTCTACAGAAAGTGTGTTTCAGAACGGCTCAATCAAAAGTAAGGTTCAACTCTGTTAGTTGAATGCACAGAACAGAAAGAAGTTTCATACAATGCTTCTGTGTAGTTTATATTTGAACATATTCTTTTTTCCACTATTACCCACTTATCGCTACGAATGTCCAGTTGCATTTTCTACAGACAGAGTGTTTCAAAACTGCTCAATCAAATGTATGGTTTAACTCTGTTAGCTGAATGCTCAGATCAGAAAGAAGTTTCACAGAATGCTTCTGTGTAGTTTATATTTGAATATATTCCTTTTTCCACTACTACGCTCTTAGCGCTCCAAACGTCCAGTTGCATTATCAACAGAAAGAGTGTTCAGATCTGCTCAATCAAAAGTATGGTTTAACACTGTTAGCTGAATGCACAGATCAGAAAGAAGGTTCACCGAATGATTCTGTGTAGTTTATATTTGAAGACATTCCTTTTTCCACTATTAACCTCTTAGCGCTCCGAATCTCCACTTGCATTTTCTACAAAAAGAGTGTTTCATAACTGCTCAATCAAAAATATGTTTTATCTCTGTTAACTGAATTTACAGATCAGAAATAAGTTTCACAGAATGCATCTGTGTAGTCTTTATTTGAAGATATTCTTTTTCCCAATGTAGACCTCTTAGCGCTTAGCATGTCCAATTGCAGTTTCTACAGAAAGAGTGTTTCAGAACGGCTCAATCTAAAGTAAGGTTCAACTCTGTTAGTTGAATGCACAGAACAGAAAGAATTTTCACAGAATGCTACTGTGTAGTTTATATTTGAATATATTCCTTTTTCCACTATTACCTTCTTAGCACTCCGAATGTCCACTTGCATTTTCTACAGAAAGAGTGTTCAGAACTGCGCAATCAAAAGTATGGTTTAACTCTGTTAGCTTAATGAACATATCAGAAATAAGTTTCACACAATGCTTCTGTGTAGTTTTTATTTGAAGATATTATTTTTCCCAATAGAGGCCTCTTAGCGCTCAGAATGTCCAATTGCAGTTTCTACAGAAAGAGTGTTTCAGAAAGGCTCAATCAAAAGTAAGGTTCAACTCTGTTAGTTGAATGCACAGAACAGAAAGAAGTTTCATACAATGCTTCTGTGTAGTTTATATTTGAACATATTCTTTTTTCCACTATTACCCACTTAGCGCTACGAATGTCCAGTTGCATTTTCTACAGACAGAGAGTTTCAAAACTGCTCAATCAAAAGTATGGTTTAACTCTGTTAGCTGAATGCTCAGATCAGAAAGAAGTTTCACAGAATGCTTCTGTGTAGTTTATATTTGAATATATTCCTTTCTCCACTACTACTCTCTTAGCGCTCCAAATGTCCAGTTGCATTTTCTACAGAAAGAGTGTTCAGATCTGCTCAATCAAAAGTATGGTTTAACTCTGTTAGCTGAATGCACGGATCAGAAAGAAGTTTCACAGAATGATTCTGTGTAGTTTATATTTGGAGACATTCCTTTTTCCACTATTACCCTCTTAGCGCTCCGAATCTCCACTTGCATTTTCTACAGAAAGAGTGTTTCAGAACGGCTCAATCAAAACTAAGGTTCAACTCTTTTAGTTGAACAAACAGAACAGAAAGAAGTTTCACACAATTCTTCTGTGTAGTTTTTATTTGTAGATATTCTTTTTCCCAATATAGGCCTCTTAGCGCTCAGAATGTCCAATTGCAGTTTCTACAGAAAGAGTGTTTCAGAACGGCTCAATCAAAAGTAAGGTTCAACTCTGTTAGTTGAATGCACAGAACAGAAAGAAGTTTCATACAATGCTTCTGTGTAGTTTATATTTGAACATATTCTTTTTTCCACTATTACCCACTTAGCGCTACGAATGTCAAGTTGCATTTTCTACAGACAGAGTGTTTCAAAACTGCTCAATCAAAAGTATGGTTTAACTCTGTTAGCTGAATGCTCAGATCAGAAAGAAGTTTCACAGAATGCTTCTGTGTAGTTCATATTTGAATATATTCCTTTTTCCACTACTACGCTCTTAGCGCTCCAAATGTCCAGTTGCATTTTCTACAGAAAGAGTGTTCAGATCTGCTCAATCAAAAGTATGGTTTAACTCTGTTAGCTGAATGCACAGATCAGAAAGAAGTTTCACCGAATGATTCTGTGTAGTTTATATTTGAAGACATTCCTTTTTCCACTATTACCCTCTTAGCGCTCCGAATCTCCACTTGCATTTTCTACAAAAAGAGTGTTTCATAACTGCTCAATCAAAAATATGTTTTATCTCTGTTAACTGAATTTACAGATCAGAAATAAGTTTCACAGAATGCATCTGTGTAGTTTTTATTTGAAGATATTCTTCTTCCCAATGTAGGCCTCTTAGCGCTTAGCATGTCCAATTGCAGTTTCTACAGAAAGAGTGTTTCAGAACGGCTCAATCAAAAGTAAGGTTCAACTCTGTTAGTTGAATGCACAGAACAGAAAGAATTTTCACAGAATGCTACTGTGTAGTTTATATTTGAATATATTCCTTTTTCCACTATTACCCTCTTAGCGCTCCGAATGTCCACTTGCATTTTCTACAGAAAGAGTGTTCAGATCTGCTCAATCAAAAGTATGGTTTAACTCTGTTAGCTGAATGCACAGATCAGAAAGAAGTTTCACAGAATGATTCTGTGTAGTTTATATTTGGAGACATTCCTTTTTCCACTATTACCCTCTTAGCGCTCCGAATCTCCACTTGCATTTTCTACAGAAAGAGTGATTCAGAACGGCTCAATCAAAACTAAGGTTCAACTCTTTTAGTTGAACAAACAGAACAGAAAGAAGTTTCACACAATTCTTCTGTGTAGTTTTTATTTTAGACATTCTTTTTCCCAATATAGGCCTCTTAGCGCTCAGAATGTCCAATTGCAGTTTCTACAGAAAGAGTGTTTCAGAACGGCTCAATCAAAAGTAAAGTTCAACTCTGTTAGTTGAATGCACAGAACAGAAAGAAGTTTCATACAATGCTTCTGTGTAGTTTATATTTGAACATATTCTTTTTTCCACTATTACCCACTTAGCGCTACGAATGTCCAGTTGCATTTTCTACAGACAGAGTGTTTCAAAACTGCTCAATCAAAAGTATGGTTTAACTCTGTTAGCTGAATGCTCAGATCAGAAAGAAGTTTCACAGAATGCTTCTGTGTAGTTTATATTTGAATATATTCCTTTTTCCACTACTACGCTCTTAGCGCTCCAAATGTCCAGTTGCATTTTGTACAGAAAGAGTGTTCAGATCTGCTCAATCAAAAGTATGGTTTAACTCTGTTAGCTGAATGCACAGATCAGAAAGAAGTTTCACAGAATGATTCTGTGTAGTTTATATTTGGAGACATTCCTTTTTCCACTATTACCCTCTTAGCGCTCCGAATCTCCACTTGCATTTTCTACAAAAAGAGTGTTTCATAACTGCTCAATCAAAAATATGTTTTATCTCTGTTAACTGAATTTACAGATCAGAAATAAGTTTCACAGAATGCATCTGTGTAGTTTTTATTTGAAGATATTCTTTTTCCCAATGTAGGCCTCTTAGCGCTTGGCATGTCCACTTGCAGTTTCTACAGAAAGAGTGTTTCAGAATGGCTCAATCAAAAGTAAGGTTCAACTCTGTTAGTTGAATGCACAGAACAGAAAGAATTTTCACAGAATGCTACTGTGTAGTTTATATTTGAATATATTCCGTTTTCCACTATTACCCTCTTAGCGCTCCGAATGTCCACTTGCATTTTCTACAGAAAGAGAGTTCAGAACTGCGCAATCAGAAGAATGGTTTAACTCTGTTAGCTTAATGAACATGTCTGAAATAAGTTTTACACAATGCTTCTGTGTAGTTTTTATTTGAAGATATTATTTTTCCCAATAGAGGCCTCTTAGCGCTCAGAATGTCCAATTGCAGTTTCTACAGAAAGAGTGTTTCAGAAAGGCTCAATCAAAGTAAGGTTCAACTCTGTTAGTTGAATGCACAGAACAGAAAGAAGTTTCATACAATGCTTCTGTGTAGTTTATATTTGAACATATTCTTTTTTCCACTATTACCCACTTAGCGCAACGAATGTCCAGTTGCATTTTCTACAGACAGAGTGTTTCAAAACTGCTCAATCAAAAGTATGGTTTAACTCTGTTAGCTGAATGCACAGATCAGAAAGAAGTTTCACAGAATGATTCTGTGTAGTTTATATTTGGAGACATTCCTTTTTCCACTATTACCCTCTTAGCGCTCCGAATCTCCACTTGCATTTTCTACAGAAAGAGTGATTCAGAACGGCTCAATCAAAACTAAGGTTCAACTCTTTTAGTTGAACAAACAGAACAGAAAGAAGTTTCACACAATTCTTCTGTGTAGTTTTTATTTTAGACATTCTTTTTCCCAATATAGGCCTCTTAGCGCTCAGAATGTCCAATTGCAGTTTCTACAGAAAGAGTGTTTCAGAACGGCTCAATCAAAAGTAAAGTTCAACTCTGTTAGTTGAATGCACAGAACAGAAAGAATTTTCACAGAATGCTACTGTGTAGTTTATATTTGAATATATTCCTTTTTCCACTATTACCCTCTTAGCGCTCAGAATGTCCACTTGCAGTTTCTACAGAAAGAGTGTTCAGAACTGCGTGATCAAAAGTATGGTTTAACTCTGTTAGCTTAATGAACATATCAGAAATATGTTTCACACAATGCTTCTGTGTAGTTTTTATTTTAAGATATTTTTTTTCCCAATACAGGCCTCTTAGCGCTCAGAATGTCCAATTGCAGTTTCTACAGAAAGAGTGTTTCAGAAAGGCTCAATCAAAAGTAAGGTTCAACTCTGTTAGTTGAATGCACAGAACAGAAAGAAGTTTCATACAATGCTTCTGTGTAGTTTATATTTGAACATATTCTTTTTTCCACTATTACCCACTTAGCGCTACGAATGTCCAGTTGCGTTTTCTACAGACAGAGTGTTTCAAAACTGCTCAATCAAAAGTATGGTTTAACTCTGTTAGCTGAATGCTCAGATCAGAAAGAAGTTTCACAGAATGCTTCTGTGTAGTTTATATTTGAATATATTCCTTTTTCCACTACTACTCTCTTAGCGCTCCAAATGTCCAGTTGCATTTTCTACAGAAAGAGTGTTCAGATCTGCTCAATCAAAAGTATGGTTTAACTCTGTTAGCTGAATGCACAGATCAGAAAGAAGTTTCACAGAATGATTCTGTGTAGTTTATATTTGGAGACATTCCTTTTTCCACTATTACCCTCTTAGCGCTCCGAATCTCCACTTGCATTTTCTACAGAAAGAGTGTTTCAGAACGGTTCAATCAAAACTAAGGTTCAACTCTTTTAGTTGAACAAACAGAACAGAAAGAAGTTTCACACAATTCTTCTGTGTAGTTTTTATTTGTAGACATTCCTTTTCCCAATATAGGCCTCTTAGCGCTCAGAATGTCCAATTGCAGTTTCTACAGAAAGAGTGTTTCAGAACGGCTCAATCAAAAGTAAGGTTCAACTCTGTTAGTTGAATGCACAGAACAGAAAGAAGTTTCATACAATGCTTCTGTGTAGTTTATATTTGAACGTATTCTTTTTTCCACTATTACCCACTTATCACTACGAATGTCCAGTTGCATTTTCTACAGACAGAGTGTTTCAAAACTGCTCAATCAAAAGTATGGTTTAACTCTGTTAGCTGAATGCTCAGATCAGAAAGAAGTTTCACAGAATGCTTCTGTGTAGTTTATATTTGAATATATTCCTTTTTCCACTAATACGCTCTTAGCGCTCCAAATGTCCAGTTGCATTTTCAACAGAAAGAGTGTTCAGATCTGCTCAATCAAAACTATGGTTTAACTCTGTTAGCTGAATGCACAGATCAGAAAGAAGTTTCACCGAATGATTCTGTGTAGTTTATATTTGAAGACATTCCTTTTTCCACTATTACCCTCTTAGCGCTCCGAATCTCCACTTGCATTTTCTACAAAAACAGTGTTTCATAACTGCTTAATCAAAAATATGTTTTATCTCTGTTAACTGAATTTACAGAGCAGAAATAAGTTTCACAGTATGCATCTGTGTAGTTTTTATTTGAAGATATTTTTTTCCCAATGTAGGCCTCTTAGCGCTTAGCATGTCCAATTGCAGTTTCTACAGAAAGAGTGTTTCAGAACGGCTCAATCAAAAGTAAGGTTCAACTCTGTTAGTTGAATGCACAGAACAGAAAGAATTTTCACAGAATGCTACTGTGTAGTTTATATTTGAATATATTCCTTTTTCCACTATTACCCTCTTAGCGCTCCGAATGTCCACTTGCAGTTTCTACAGAAAGAGTGTTCAGAACTGCGCGATCAAAAGTATAGTTTAACTCTGTTAGCTTAATGAACATATCAGAAATAAGTTTCACACAATGCTTCTGTGTAGTTTTTATTTGAAGATATTATTTTTCCCAATAGAGGCCTCTTAGCGCTCAGAATGTCCACTTGCAGTTTCTACAGAAAGAGTGTTTCAGAAAGGCTCAATCAAAAGTAAGGTTCAATTCTGTTAGTTGAATGCACAGAACAGAAAGAAGTTTCATACAATGCTTCTGTGTAGTTTATATTTGAACGTATTCTTTTTTCCACTATTACCCACTTAGCGCTACGAATGTCCAGTTGCATTTTCTACAGACAGAGTGTTTCAAAACTGCTCAATCAAAAGTATGGTTTAACTCTGTTAGCTGTATGCTCAGATGGGAAAGAAGTTTCACAGAATGCTTCTGTGTAGTTTATATTTGAATATATTCCTTTTTCCACTACTACGCTCTTAGCGCTCCAAATGTCCAGTTGCATTTTCAACAGAAAGAGTGTTCAGATCTGCTCAATCAAAAGTATGGTTTAACTCTGTTAGCTGAATGCACAGGTCAGAAAGAAGTTTCACCGAATGATTCTGTGTAGTTTATATTTGAAGACATTCCTTTTTCCAGTATTAACCTGTTAGCGCTCCGAATCTCCCCTTGCATTTTCTACAAAAAGAGTGTTTCATAACTGCTCAATCAAAAATATGTTTTATCTCTGTTAACTGAATTTACAGATCAGAAATAAGTTTCACAGAATGCATCTGTGTAGTTTTTATTTGAAGATATTCTTTTTCCCAATGTAGGCCTCTTAGCGCTTAGCATGTCCAATTGCAGTTTCTACAGAAAGAGTGTTTCAGAACGGCTCAATCAAAAGTAAGGTTCAACTGTGTTAGTTGAATGCACAGAACAGAAAGTATTTTCACAGAATGCTACTGTGTAGTTTATATTTGAATATATTCCTTTTTCCACTATTACACTCTTAGCGCTCCGAATGTCCACTTGCATTTTCTACAGAAAGAGTGTTCAGAACTGCGCAATCAAAAGTATGGTTTAACTCTGTTAGCTTAATGAACATATCAGAAATAAGTTTCACACAATGCTTCTGTGTAGTTTTTATTTGAAGATATTATTTTTCCCAATAGAGGCCTCTTAGCGCTCAGAATGTCCAATTGCAGTTTCTACAGAAAGAGTGTTTCAGAAAGGCTCAATCAAAAGTAAGGTTCAACTCTGTTAGTTGAATGCACAGAACAGAAAGAAGTTTCATACAATGCTTCTGTGTAGTTTATATTTGAACATATTCTTTTTTCCACTATTACCCACTTAGCGCTACGAATGTCCAGTTGCATTTTCTACAGACAGAGTGTTTCAAAACTGCTCAATCAAAAGTATGGTTTAACTCTGTTAGCTGAATGCTCAGATCAGAAAGAAGTTTCACAGAATGCTTCTGTGTATTTATATTTGAATATATTCCTTTTTCCACTACTACTCTCTTAGCGCTCCAAATGTCCAGTTGCATTTTCTACAGAAAGAGTGTTCAGATCTGCTCAATCAAAAGTATGGTTTAACTCTGTTAGCTGAATGCACAGATCAGAAAGATGTTTCACAGAATGATTCTGTGTAGTTTATATTTGGAGACATTCCTTTTTCCACTATTACCCTCTTAGCGCTCCGAATCTCCACTTGCATTTTCTACAGAAAGAGTGTTTCGGAACGGCTCAATCAAAACTAAGGTTCAACTCTTTTAGTTGAACAAACAGAACAGAAAGAAGTTTCACACAATTCTTCTGTGTAGTTTTTATTTGTAGGCATTCTTTTTCCCAATATAGGCCTCTTAGCGCTCAGAATGTCCAATTGCAGTTTCTACAGAAAGAGTGTTTCAGAACGGCTCAATCAAAAGTAAGGTTCAACTCTGTTAGTTGAATGCACAGAACAGAAAGAAGTTTCATACAATTCTTCTGTGTAGTTTATATTTGAACATATTCTTTTTTCCACTATTACCCACTTAGTGCTACGAATGTCCAGTTGCATTTTCTACAGACAGAGTGTTTCAAAACTGCTCAATCAAAAGTATGGTTTAAGTCTGTTAGCTGAATGCTCAGATCAGAAAGAAGTTTCACAGAAAGCTTCTGTGTAGTTTATATATGAATATATTCCTTTTTCCACTACTACGCTCTTAGCGCTCCAAATGTCCAGTTGCATTTTCTACAGAAAGTGTGTTCAGATCTGCTCAATCAAAAGTATGGTTTAACTCTGTTAGCTGAATGCACAGATCAGAAAGAAGTTTCACCGAATGATTCCGTGTAGTTTATGTTTGAAGACATTCCTTTTTCCACTATTACCCTCTTAGCGCTCCGAATCTCCACTTGCATTTTCTACAAAAAGAGTGTTTCATAACTGCTCAATCAAAAATATGTTTTATCTCTGTTAACTGAATTTACAGATCAGAAATAAGTTTCACAGAATGCATCTGTGTAGTTTTTATTTGAAGATATTCTTTTCCCAATGTAGGCCTCTTAGCGCTTAGCATGTCCAATTGCAGTTTCTACAGAAAGAGTGTTTCAGAACGGCTCAATCAAAAGTAAGGTTCAACTCTGTTAGTTGAATGCACAGAACAGAAAGAATTTTCACAGAATGCTACTGTGTAGTTTATATTTGAATATATTCCTTTTTCCACTGTTATCCTCTTAGCGCTCCGAATGTCCACTTGCATTTTCTACAGAAAGAGTGTTCAGAACTGCGCAATCAAAAGTATGGTTTAACTCTGTTAGCTTAATGAACATATCAGAAATAAGTTTCACTCAATGCTTCTGTGTAGTTTTTATTTGAAGATATTATTTTTCCCAATAGAGGCCTCTTAGCGCTCAGAATGTCCAATAGCAGTTTCTACAGAAAGAGTGTTTCAGAAAGGCTCAATCAAAAGTAAGGTTCAACTCTGTTAGTTGAATGCACAGAACAGAAAGTAGTTTCATACAATGCTTCTGTGTAGTTTATATTTGAACATATTCTTTTTTCCACTCTTACACACTTAGCGCTACGAATGTCCAGTTGCATTTTCTACAGACAGAGTGTTTCAAAACTGCTCAATCAAAAGTATGGTTTAACTCTGTTAGCTGAATGCTCAGATCAGAAAGAAGTTTCACAGAATGCTTCTGTGTAGTTTATATTTGAATATATTCCTTTTTCCACTACTACACTCTTAGCGCTCCAAATGTCCAGTTGCATTTTCAACAGAAAGAGTGTTCAGATCTGCTCAATCAAAAGTATGTTTTAACTCTGTTAGCTGAATGCACAGATCAGAAAGAAGTTTCACCGAATGATTCTGTGTAGTTTATATTTGAAGACATTCCTTTTTCCACTATTACCCTCTTAGCGCTCCGAATCTCCACTTGCATTTTCTACAGAAAGAGTGTTTCAGAACGGCTCAATCAAAACTAAGGTTCAACTCTTTTAGTTGAACAAACAGAACAGGAAGAAGTTTCACACAATTCTTCTGTGTAGTTTTTATTTGTAGACATTCTTTTTCCCAATATAGGCCTCTTAGCGCTCAGAATGTCCAATTGCAGTTTCTACAGAAAGAGTGTTTCAGAACGGCTCAATCAAAAGTAAGGTTCAACTCTGTTAGTTGAATGCACAGAACAGAAAGTAGTTTCATACAATGCTTCTGTGTAGTTTATATTTGAACACATTCTTTTTTCCACTATTACCCACTTAGCGCTACGAATGTCCAGTTGCATTTTCTACAGACAGAGTGTTTCAAAACTGCTCAATCAAAAGTATGGTTTAACTCTGTTAGCTGAATGCTCAGATCATAAAGAAGTTTCACAGAATGCTTCTGTGTAGTTTATATTTGAATATATTCCTTTTTCCACTACTACGCTCTTAGCGCTCCAAATATCCAGTTGCATTTTCTACAGAAAGAGTGTTCAGATCTGCTCAATCAAAAGTATGTTTTAACTCTGTTAGCTGAATGCACAGATCAGAAAGAAGTTTCACCGAATGATTCTGTGTAGTTTATATTTGAAGACATTCCTTTTTCCACTATTACCCCCTTAGCGCTCCGAATCTCCACTTGCATTTTCTACAAAAAGAGTGTTTCATAACTGCTCAATCAAAAATATGTTTTATCTCTGTTAACTGAATTTACAGATCAGAAATATGTTTCACAGAATGCATCTGTGTAGTTTTTATTTGAAGATATTCTTTTTCCCAATGTAGGCCTCTTAGCGCTTAGCATGTCCAATTGCAGTTCCTACAGAAAGAGTGTTTCAGAACGGCTCAATCAAAAGTAAGGTTCAACTCTGTTAGTTGAATGCACAGAACAGAAAGAATTTTCACAGAATGCTACTGTGTAGTTTATATTTGAATATATTCCTTTTTCCACTATTACCGTCTTAGCGCTCCGAATGTCCACTTGCATTTTCTACAGAAAGGTGTTCAGAACTGCGCAATCAAAAGTATGGTTTAACTCTGTTAGCTTAATGACCCTATCAGAAATAAGTTTCACACAATGCTTCTGTGTAGTTTTTATTTGAAGATATTATTTTTCCCAACAGAGGCCTCTTAGCGCTCAGAATGTCCAATTGCAGTTTCTACAGAAAGAGTGTTTCAGAAAGGCTCAATCAAAAGTAAGGTTGAACTCTGTTAGTTGAATGCACAGAACAGAAAGAAGTTTCATACAATGCTTCTGTGTAGTTTATATTTGAACATATTCTTTATTCCACTATTACCCACTTAGCGCTACGAATGTCCAGTTGCATTTTCTACAGACAGAGTGTTTCAAAACTGCTCAATCAAAAGTATGGTTTAACTCTGTTAGCTGAATGCTCAGATCAGAAAGAAGTTTCACAGAATGCTTCTGTGTAGTTTATATTTGAATATATTCCTTTTTCCACTACTACGCTCTTAGCGCTCCAAATGTCTAGTTGCATTTTCAACAGAAAGAGTGTTCAGATCTGCTCAATCAAAAGTATGTTTTAACTCTGTTAGCTGAATGCACAGATCAGAAAGATGTTTCACAGAATGATTCTGTGTAGTTTATATTTGGAGACATTCCTTTTTCCACTATTACCCTCTTAGCGCTCCGAATCTCCACTTGCATTTTCTACAGAAAGAATGTTTCGGAACGGCTCAATCAAAACTAAGGTTCAACTCTTTTAGTTGAACAAACAGAACAGAAAGAAGTTTCACAAAATTCTTCTGTGTAGTTTTTATTTGTAGGCATTCTTTTTCCCAATATAGGCCTCTTAGCGCTCAGAATGTCCAATTGCAGTTTCTACAGAAAGAGTGTTTCAGAACGGCTCAATCAAAAGTAAGGTTCAACTCTGTTAGTTGAATGCACAGAACAGAAAGAAGTTTCATACAATGCTTCTGTGTAGTTTATATTTGAACATATTCTTTTTTCCACTATTACCCACTTAGTGCTACGAATGTCCAGTTGCATTTTCTACAGACAGAGTGTTTCAAAACTGCTCAATCAAAAGTATGGTTTAAGTCTGTTAGCTGAATGCTCAGATCAGAAAGAAGTTTCACAGAATGCTTCTGTGTAGTTTATATATGAATATATTCCTTTTTCCACTACTACGCTCTTAGCGCTCCAAATGTCCAGTTGCATTTTCTACAGAAAGTGTGTTCAGATCTGCTCAATCAAAAGTATGGTTTAACTCTGTTAGCTGAATGCACAGATCAGAAAGAAGTTTCACCGAATGATTCCGTGTAGTTTATATTTGAAGACATTCCTTTTTCCACTATTACCCTCTTAGCGCTCCGAATCTCCACTTGCATTTTCTACAAAAAGAGTGTTTCATAACTGCTCAATCAAAAATATGTTTTATCTCTGTTAACTGAATTTACAGATCAGAAATAAGTTTCACAGAATGCATCTGTGTAGTTTTTATTTGAAGATATTCTTTTCCCAATGTAGGCCTCTTAGCGCTTAGCATGTCCAATTGCAGTTTCTACAGAAAGAGTGTTTCAGAACGGCTCAATCAAAAGTAAGGTTCAACTCTGTTAGTTGAATGCACAGAACAGAAAGAATTTTCACAGAATGCTACTGTGTAGTTTATATTTGAATATATTCCTTTTTCCACTGTTATCCTCTTAGCGCTCCGAATGTCCACTTGCATTTTCTACAGAAAGAGTGTTCAGAACTGCGCAATCAAAAGTATGGTTTAACTCTGTTAGCTTAATGAACATATCAGAAATAAGTTTCACTCAATGCTTCTGTGTAGTTTTTATTTGAAGATATTATTTTTCCCAATAGAGGCCTCTTAGCGCTCAGAATGTCCAATAGCAGTTTCTACAGAAAGAGTGTTTCAGAAAGGCTCAATCAAAAGTAAGGTTCAACTCTGTTAGTTGAATGCACAGAACAGAAAGTAGTTTCATACAATGCTTCTGTGTAGTTTATATTTGAACATATTCTTTTTTCCACTCTTACACACTTAGCGCTACGAATGTCCAGTTGCATTTTCTACAGACAGAGTGTTTCAAAACTGCTCAATCAAAAGTATGGTTTAACTCTGTTAGCTGAATGCTCAGATCAGAAAGAAGTTTCACAGAATGCTTCTGTGTAGTTTATATTTGAATATATTCCTTTTTCCACTACTACACTCTTAGCGCTCCAAATGTCCAGTTGCATTTTCAACAGAAAGAGTGTTCAGATCTGCTCAATCAAAAGTATGGTTTAACTCTGTTAGCTGAATGCACAGATCAGAAAGAAGTTTCACCGAATGATTCTGTGTAGTTTATATTTGAAGACATTCCTTTTTCCACTATTACCCTCTTAGCGCTCCGAATCTCCACTTGCATTTTCTACAGAAAGAGTGTTTCAGAACGGCTCAATCAAAACTAAGGTTCAACTCTTTTAGTTGAACAAACAGAACAGGAAGAAGTTTCACACAATTCTTCTGTGTAGTTTTTATTTGTAGACATTCTTTTTCCCAATATAGGCCTCTTAGCGCTCAGAATGTCCAATTGCAGTTTCTACAGAAAGAGTGTTTCAGAACGGCTCAATCAAAAGTAAGGTTCAACTCTGTTAGTTGAATGCACAGAACAGAAAGTAGTTTCATACAATGCTTCTGTGTAGTTTATATTTGAACACATTCTTTTTTCCACTATTACCCACTTAGCGCTACGAATGTCCAGTTGCATTTTCTACAGACAGAGTGTTTCAAAACTGCTCAATCAAAAGTATGGTTTAACTCTGTTAGCTGAATTCTCAGATCATAAAGAAGTTTCACAGAATGCTTCTGTGTAGTTTATATTTGAATATATTCCTTTTTCCACTACTACGCTCTTAGCGCTCCAAATATCCAGTTGCATTTTCTACAGAAAGAGTGTTCAGATCTGCTCAATCAAAAGTATGTTTTAACTCTGTTAGCTGAATGCACAGATCAGAAAGAAGTTTCACCGAATGATTCTGTGTAGTTTATATTTGAAGACATTCCTTTTTCCACTATTACCCTCTTAGCGCTCCGAATCTCCACTTGCATTTTCTACAAAAAGAGTGTTTCATAACTGCTCAATCAAAAATATGTTTTATCTCTGTTAACTGAATTTACAGATCAGAAATATGTTTCACAGAATGCATCTGTGTAGTTTTTATTTGAAGATATTCTTTTTCCCAATGTAGGCCTCTTAGCGCTTAGCATGTCCAATTGCAGTTCCTACAGAAAGAGTGTTTCAGAACGGCTCAATCAAAAGTAAGGTTCAACTCTGTTAGTTGAATGCACAGAACAGAAAGAATTTTCACAGAATGCTACTGTGTAGTTTATATTTGAATATATTCCTTTTTCCACTATTACCCTCTTAGCGCTCCGAATGTCCACTTGCATTTTCTACAGAAAGAGTGTTCAGAACTGCGCAATCAAAAGTATGGTTTAACTCTGTTAGCTTAATGAACCTATCAGAAATAAGTTTCACACAATGCTTCTGTGTAGTTTTTATTTGAAGATATTATTTTTCCCAACAGAGGCCTCTTAGCGCTCAGAATGTCCAATTGCAGTTTCTACAGAAAGAGTGTTTCAGAAAGGCTCAATCAAAATTAAGGTTCAACTCTGTTAGTTGAATGCACAGAACAGAAAGTAGTTTCATACAATGCTTCTGTGTAGTTTATATTTGAACATATTCTTTTTTCCACTCTTACACACTTAGCGCTACGAATGTCCAGTTGCATTTTCTACAGACAGAGTGTTTCAAAACTGCTCAATCAAAAGTATGGTTTAACTCTGTTAGCTGAATGCTCAGATCAGAAAGAAGTTTCACAGAATGCTTCTGTGTAGTTTATATTTGAATATATTCCGTTTTCCACTACTACACTCTTAGCGCTCCAAATGTCCAGTTGCATTTTCAACAGAAAGAGTGTTCAGATCTGCTCAATCAAAAGTATGTTTTAACTCTGTTAGCTGAATGCACAGATCAGAAAGAAGTTTCACCGAATGATTCTGTGTAGTTTATATTTGAAGACATTCCTTTTTCCACTATTACCCTCTCAGCGCTCCGAATCTCCACTTGCATTTTCTACAGAAAGAGTGTTTCAGAACGGCTCAATCAAAACTAAGGTTCAACTCTTTTAGTTGAACAAACAGAACAGGAAGAAGTTTCACACAATTCTTCTGTGTAGTTTTTATTTGTAGACATTCTTTTTCCCAATATAAGCCTCTTAGCGCTCAGAATGTCCAATTGCAGTTTCTACAGGAAGAGTGTTTCAGAACGGCTCAATCAAAAGTAAGGTTCAACTCTGTTAGTTGAATGCACAGAACAGAAAGTAGTTTCATACAATGCTTCTGTGTAGTTTATATTTGAACACATTCTTTTTTCCACTATTACCCACTTAGCGCTACGAATGTCCAGTTGCATTTTCTACAGACAGAGTGTTTCAAAACTGCTCAATCAAAAGTATGGTTTAACTCTGTTAGCTGAATGCTCAGATCATAAAGAAGTTTCACAGAATGCTTCTGTGTAGTTTATATTTGAATATATTCCTTTTTCCACTACTACGCTCTTAGCGCTCCAAATATCCAGTTGCATTTTCTACAGAAAGAGTGTTCAGATCTGCTCAATCAAAAGTATGTTTTAACTCTGTTAGCTGAATGCACAGATCAGAAAGAAGTTTCACCGAATGATTCTGTGTAGTTTATATTTGAAGACATTCCTTTTTCCACTATTACCCTCTTAGCGCTCCGAATCTCCACTTGCATTTTCTACAAAAAGAGTGTTTCATAACTGCTCAATCAAAAATATGTTTTATCTCTGTTAACTGAATTTACAGATCAGAAATATGTTTCACAGAATGCATCTGTGTAGTTTTTATTTGAAGATATTCTTTTTCCCAATGTAGGCCTCTTAGCGCTTAGCATGTCCAATTGCAGTTCCTACAGAAAGAGTGTTTCAGAACGGCTCAATCAAAAGTAAGGTTCAACTCTGTTAGTTGAATGCACAGAACAGAAAGAATTTTCACAGAATGCTACTGTGTAGTTTATATTTGAATATATTCCTTTTTCCACTATTACCCTCTTAGCGCTCCGAATGTCCACTTGCATTTTCTACAGAAAGAGTGTTCAGAACTGCGCAATCAAAAGTATGGTTTAACTCTGTCAGCGTAATGACCCTATCAGAAATAAGTTTCACACAATGCTTCTGTGTAGTTTTTATTTGAAGATATTATTTTTCCCAACAGAGGCCTCTTAGCGCTCAGAATGTCCAATTGCAGTTTCTACAGAAAGAGTGTTTCAGAAAGGCTCAATCAAAATAAGGTTCAACTCTGTTAGTTGAATGCACAGAACAGAAAGAAGTTTCATACAATGCTTCTGTGTAGTTTATATTTGAACATATTCTTTATTCCACTATTACCCACTTAGCGCTACGAATGTCCAGTTGCATTTTCTACAGACAGAGTGTTTCAAAACTGCTCAATCAAAAGTATGGTTTAACTCTGTTAGCTGAATGCTCAGATCAGAAAGAAGTTTCACAGAATGCTTCTGTGTAGTTTATATTTGAATATATTCCTTTTTCCACTACTACGCTCTTAGCGCTCCAAATGTCTAGTTGCATTTTCAACAGAAAGAGTGTTCAGATCTGCTCAATCAAAAGTATGTTTTAACTCTGTTAGCTGAATGCACAGATCAGAAAGAAGTTTCACCGAATGATTCTGTGTAGTTTATATTTGAAGACATTCCTTTATCCACTATTACCCTCTTAGCGCTCCGAATCTCCACTTGCATTTTCTACAGAAAGAGTGTTTCAGAACGGGTCAAACAAAAGTAAGGTTCAACTCTTTTAGTTGAACAAACAGAACAGAAATAAGTTTCACACAATTCTTCTGTGTAGTTTTTATTTGTAGACATTCTTTTTCCCAATATAGGCCTCTTAGCGCTCAGAATGTCCAATTGCAGTTTCTACAGAAAGAGTGTTTCAGAAAGGCTCAATCAAAAGTAAGGTTCAACTCTGTTAGTTGAATGCACAGAACAGAAAGAAGTTTCATACAATGCTTCTGTGTAGTTTATATTTGAACATATTCTTTATTCCACTATTACCCACTTAGCACTACGAATGTCCAGTTGCGTTTTCTACAGACAGAGTGTTTCAAAACTGCTCAATCAAAAGTATGGTTTAACTCTGTTAGCTGAATGCTCAGATCAGAAAGAAGTTTCACAGAATGCTTCTGTGTAGTTTATATTTGAATATATTCCTTTTTCCACTACTACTCTCTTAGCGCTCCAAATGACCAGTTGCATTTTCTACAGAAAGAGTGTTCAGATCTGCTCAATCAAAAGTATGGTTTAACTCTGTTAGCTGAATGCACAGATCAGAAAGAAGTTTCACAGAATGATTCTGTGTAGTTTATATTTGGAGACATTCCTTTTTCCACTATTACCCTCTTAGCGCTCCGAATCTCCACTTGCATTTTCTACAGAAAGAGTGTTTCAGAACGGCTCAATCAAAACTAAGGTTCAACTCTTTTAGTTGAACAAACAGAACAGAAAGAAGTTTCACACAATGCTTCTGTGTAGTTTTTATTTGAAGATATTATTTTTCCCATTACAGGCCTCTTAGCGCTCAGAATGTCCAATTGCAGTTTCTACAGAAAGAGTGTTTCAGAAAGGCTCAATCAAAAGTAAGGTTCAACTCTGTTAGTTGAATGCACAGAACAGAAAGAAGTTTCATACAATGCTTCTGTGTAGTTTATATTTCAACAAACTCTTTTTTCCACTATTACCCACTTAGCGCTACGAGTGTCCAGTTGCATTTTCTACAGACAGAGTGTTTCAATACTGCTCAATCAAAAGTATGGTTTAACTCTGTTGGCTGAATGCTCAGATCAGAAAGAAGTTTCACAGAATGCTTCTGTGTAGTTTATATTTGAATATATTCCTTTTTCCATTACTACTCTCTTAGCGCTCCAAAAGTCCAGTTGCATTTTCTACAGAAAGATTGTTCTGATCTGCTCAATCGAAAGTATGGTTTAAATCTGTTAGCTGAATGCACAGATCAGAAAGGAGTTTCACAGAATGATTCTGTGTAGTTTATATTTGGAGACATTCCTTTTTCCACTATTACCCTCTTAGCGCTCCGAATCTCCACTTGCATTTTCTACAGAAAGAGTGTTTAAGAACGGCTCAATCAAAACTAAGTTTCAAATCTTTTAGTTGAACAAACAGAACAGAAAGAAGTTTCACACAATTCTTCTGTGTAGTTTTTATTTGTAGACATTCTTTTTCCCAATATAGGCCTCTTAGCGCTCAGAATGTCCAATTGCAGTTTCTACAGAAAGAGTGTTTCAGAACGGCTCAATCAAAAGTAAGGTTCAACTCTGTTAGTTGAATGCACAGAACAGAAAGAAGTTTCATACAATGCTTCTGTGTAGTTTATATTTGAACGTATTCTTTTTTCCACTATTACCCACTTAGCGCTACGAATGTCCAGTTGCATTTTCTACAGACAGAGTGTTTCAAAACTGCTCAATCAAAAGTATGGTTTAACTCTGTTAGCTGAATGCTCATATCAGAAAGAAGTTTCACAGAATGCTTCTGTGTAGTTTATATTTGAATATATTCCTTTTTCCACTAATACGCTCTTAGCGCTCCAAATGTCCAGTTGCATTTTCAACAGAAAGAGTGTTCAGATCTGCTCAATCAAAAGTATGGTTTAACTCTGTTAGCTGAATGCACAGATCAGAAAGAAGTTTCACCGAATGATTCTGTGTAGTTTATATTTGAAGACATTCCTTTTTCCACTATTACCCTCTTAGCGCTCCGAATCTCCACTTGCATTTTCTACAAAAACAGTGTTTCATAACTGCTTAATCAAAAATATGTTTTATCTCTGTTAACTGAATTTACAGATCAGAAATAAGTTTCACAGTATGCATCTGTGTAGTTTTTATTTGAAGATATTTTTTTCCCAATGTAGGCCTCTTAGCGCTTAGCATGTCCAATTGCAGTTTCTACAGAAAGAGTGTTTCAGAACGGCTCAATCAAAAGTAAGGTTCAACTCTGTTAGTTGAATGCACAGAACAGAAAGAATTTTCACAGAATGCTACTGTGTAGTTTATATTTGAATATATTCCTTTTTCCACTATTACCCTCTTAGCGCTCCGAATGTCCACTTGCAGTTTCTACAGAAAGAGTGTTCAGAACTGCGCGATCAAAAGTATGGTTTAACTCTGTTAGCTTAATGAACATATCAGAAATATGTTTCACACAATGCTTCTGTGTAGTTTTTATTTGAAGATATTATTTTTCCCAATAGAGGCCTCTTAGCGCTCAGAATGTCCAATTGCAGTTTCTACAGAAAGAGTGTTTCAGAAAGGCTCAATCAAAAGTAAGGTTCAACTCTGTTAGTTGAATGCACAGAACAGAAAGAAATTTCATACAATGCTTCTGTGTAGTTTATATTTGAACATATTCTTTTTTCCACTATTACCCACTTAGCGCTACGAATGTCCAGTTGCGTTTTCTACAGACAGAGTGTTTCAAAACTGCTCAATCAAAAGTATGGTTTAACTCTGTTAGCTGAATGCTCAGATCAGAAAGAAGTTTCACAGAATGCTTCTGTGTAGTTTATATTTGAATATATTCCTTTTTCCACTACTACTCTCTTAGCGCTCAAAATGTCCAGTTGCATTTTCTACAGAAAGAGTGTTCAGATCTGCTCAATCAAAAGTATGGTTTAACTCTGTTAGCTGAATGCACAGATCAGAAATAAGTTTCACAGAATGATTCTGTGTAGTTTATATTTGGAGACATTCCTTTTTCCACTATTACCCTCTTAGCGCTCCGAATCTCCACTTGCATTTTCTACAGAAAGAGTGTTTCAGAACGGCTCAATCAAAACTAAGGTTCAACTCTTTTAGTTGAACAAACAGAACAGAAAGAAGTTTCACAAAATTCTTCTGTGTAGTTTTTATTTGTAGACATTCTTTTTCCCAATATAGGCCTCTTAGCGCTCAGAATGTCCAATTGCAGTTTCTACAGAAAGAGTGTTTCAGAACGGCTCAATCAAAAGTAAGGTTCAACTCTGTTAGTTGAATGCACAGAACAGAAAGAAGTTTCATACAATGCTTCTGTGTAGTTTATATTTGAACGTATTCTTTTTTCCACTATTACCCACTTAGCACTACGAATGTCCAGTTGCATTTTCTACAGACAGAGTGTTTCAAAACTGCTCAATCAAAAGTATGGTTTAACTCTGTTAGCTGAATGCTCAGATCAGAAAGAAGTTTCACAGAATGCTTCTGTGTAGTTTATATTTGAATATATTCCTTTTTCCACTAATACGCTCTTAGCGCTCCAAATGTCCAGTTGCATTTTCAACAGAAAGAGTGTTCAGATCTGCTCAATCAAAACTATGGTTTAACTCTGTTAGCTGAATGCACAGATCAGAAAGAAGTTTCACCGAATGATTCTGTGTAGTTTATATTTGAAGACATTCCTTTTTCCACTATTACCCTCTTAGAGCTCCGAATCTCCACTTGCATTTTCTACAAAAACAGTGTTTCATAACTGCTTAATCAAAAATATGTTTTATCTCTGTTAACTGAATTTACAGATCAGAAATAAGTTTCACAGTATGCATCTGTGTAGTTTTTATTTGAAGATATTTTTTTCCCAATGTAGGCCTCTTAGCGCTTAGCATGTCCAATTGCAGTTTCTACAGAAAGAGTGTTTCAGAACGGCTCAATCAAAAGTAAGGTTCAACTCTGTTAGTTGAATGCACAGAACAGAAAGAATTTTCACAGAATGCTACTGTGTAGTTTATATTTGAATATATTCCTTTTTCCAATATTACCCTCTTAGCGCTCCGAATGTCCACTTGCAGTTTCTACAGAAAGAGTGTTCAGAACTGCGCGATCAAAAGTATGGTTTAACTCTGTTAGCTTAATGAACATATCAGAAATATGTTTCACACAATTCTTCTGTGTAGTTTTTATTTGAAGATATTATTTTTCCCAATAGAGGCCTCTTAGCGCTCAGAATGTCCAATTGCAGTTTCTACAGAAAGAGTGTTTCAGAAAGGCTCAATCAAAAGTAAGGTTCAACTCTGTTAGTTGAATGCACAGAACAGAAAGTAGTTTCATACAATGATTCTGTGTAGTTTATATTTGAACATATTCTTTTTTCCACTATTACCCAATTAGCGCTACGAATGTCCAGTTGCATTTTCTACAGACAGAGTGTTTCAAAACTGCTCAATCAAAAGTATGGTTTAACTCTGTTAGCTGAATGCTCAGATCAGAAAGAAGTTTCACAGAATGCTTCTGTGTAGTTTATATTTGAATATATTCCTTTTTCCACTACTACTCTCTTAGCGCTCCAAATGTCCAGTTGCATTTTCTACAGAAAGAGTGTTCAGATCTGCTCAATCAAAAGTGTGGTTTAACTCTGTTAGCTGAATGCACAGATCAGAAAGAAGTTTCACAGAATGATTCTGTGTAGTTTATATTTGGAGACATTCCTTTTTCCACTATTACCCTCTTAGCGCTCCGAATCTCCACTTGCATTTTCTACAGAAAGAGTGTTTCAGAACGGCTCAATCAAAACTAAGGTTCAACTCTTTTAGTTGAACAAACAGAACAGAAAGAAGTTTCACACAATTTTTCTGTGTAGTTTTTATTTGTAGACATTCTTTTTCCCAATATAGGCCTCTTAGCGCTCAGAATGTCCAATTGCAGTTTCTACAGAAAGAGTGTTTCAGAACGGCTCAATCAAAAGTAAGGTTCAACTCTGTTAGTTGAATGCACAGAACAGAAAGAAGTTTCATACAATGCTTCTGTGTAGTTTATATTTGAACGTATTCTTTTTTCCACTATTACCCACTTAGCGCTACGAATGTCCAGTTGCATTTTCTACAGACAGAGTGTTTCAAAACTGCTCAATCAAAAGTATGGTTTAACTCTGTTAGCTGAATGCTCATATCAGAAAGAAGTTTCACAGAATGCTTCTGTGTAGTTTATATTTGAATATATTCCTTTTTCCACTAAAACGCTCTTAGCGCTCCAAATGTCCAGTTGCATTTTCAACAGAAAGAGTGTTCAGATCTGCTCAATCAAAAGTATGGTTTAACTCTGTTAGCTGAATGCACAGATCAGAAAGAAGTTTCACCGAATGATTCTGTGTAATTTATATTTGAAGACATTCCTTTTTCCACTATTACCCTCTTAGCGCTCCGAATCTCCACTTGCATTTTCTACAAAAACAGTGTTTCATAACTGCTCAATCAAAAATATGTTTTATCTCTGTTAACTGAATTTACAGATCAGAAATAAGTTTCACAGTATGCATCTGTGTAGTTTTTATTTGAAGATATTCTTTTTCCCAATGTAGGCCTCTTAGCGCTTAGCATGTCCAATTGCAGTTTCTACAGAAAGAGTGTTTCAGAACGGCTCAATCAAAAGTAAGGTTCAACTCTGTTAGTTGAATGCACAGAACAGAAAGAAGTTTCATACAATGCTTCTGTGTAGTTTATATTTGAACATATTCTTTTTTCCACTATTACCCACTTAGCGCTACGAATGTCCAGTTGCATTTTCTACAGACAGAGTGTTTCAAAACTGCTCAATCAAAAGTATGGTTTAACTCTGTTAGCTGAATGCTCAGATCAGAAAGAAGTTTCACAGAATGCTTCTGTGTAGTTTATATTTGAATATATTCCTTTTTCCACTAATACGCTCTTAGCGCTCCAAATGTCCAGTTGCCTTTTCAACAGAAAGAGTGTTCAGATCTGCTCAATCAAAAGTATGGTTTAACTCTGTTAGCTGAATGCACAGATCAGAAAGAAGTTTCACCGAATGATTCTGTGTAGTTTATATTTGAAGACATTCCTTTTTCCACTATTACCCTCTTAGCGCTCAGAATCTCCACTTGCATTTTCTACAAAAACAGTGTTTCATAACTGCTCAATCAAAAATATGTTTTATCTCTGTTAACTGAATTTACAGATCAGAAATGAGTTTCACAGTATGCATCTGTGTAGTTTTTATTTGAAGATATTTTTTTCCCAATGTATGCCTCTTAGCGCTTAGCATGTCCAATTGCAGTTTCTACAGAAAGAGTGTTTCAGAACGGCTCAATCAAAAGTAAGGTTCAACTCTGTTAGTTGAATGCACAGAACAGAAGGAATTTTCACAGAATGCTACTGTGTAGTTTATATTTGAATATATTCCTTTTTCCACTATTACCCTCTTAGCGCTCCGAATGTCCACTTGCAGTTTCTACAGAAAGAGTGTTCAGAACTGCGCGATCAAAAGTATGGTTTAACTCTGTTAGCTTAATGAACATATCAGAAATATGTTTCACACAATGCTTCTGTGTAGTTTTTATTTTAAGATATTATTTTTCCCAATAGAGGCCTCTTAGCGCTCAGAATGTCCAATTGCAGTTTCTACAGAAAGAGTGTTTCAGAAAGGCTCAATCAAAAGTAAGGTTCAACTCTGTTAGTTGAATGCACAGAACAGAAAGAAATTTCATACAATGCTTCTGTGTAGTTTATATTTGAACATATTCTTTTTTCCACTATTACCCACTTAGCGCTACGAATGTCCAGTTGCGTTTTCTACAGACAGAGTGTTTCAAAACTGCTCAATCAAAAGTATGGTTTAACTCTGTTAGCTGAATGCTCAGATCAGAAAGAAGTTTCACATAATGCTTCTGTGTAGTTTATATTTGAATATATTCCTTTTTCCACTACTACTCTCTTAGCGCTCCAAATGTCCAGTTGCATTTTCTACAGAAAGAGTGTTCAGATCTGCTCAATCAAAAGTATGGTTTAACTCTGTTAGCTGAATGCACATATCAGAAAGAAGTTTCACAGAATGATTCTGTGTAGTTTATATTTGGAGACATTCCTTTTTCCACTATTACCCTCTTAGCGCTCCGAATCTCCACTTGCATTTTCTACAGAAAGAGTGTTTCAGAACGGCTCAATCAAAACTAAGGTTCAACTCTTTTAGTTGAACAAACAGAACAGAAGGAAGTTTCACACAATTCTTCTGTGTAGTTTTTATTTGTAGACATTCTTTTTCCCAATATAGGCCTCTTAGCGCTCAGAATGTCCAATTGCAGTTTCTACAGAAAGAGTGTTTCAGAACGGCTCAATCAAAAGTAAGGTTCAACTCTGTTAGTTGAATGCACAGAACAGAAAGAAGTTTCATACAATGCTTCTGTGTAGTTTATATTTGAACGTATTCTTTTTTCCACTATTACCCACTTAGCACTACGAATGTCCAGTTGCATTTTCTACAGACAGAGTGTTTCAAAACTGCTCAATCAAAAGTATGGTTTAACTCTGTTAGCTGAATGCTCAGATCAGAAAGAAGTTTCACAGAATGCTTCTGTGTAGTTTATATTTGAATATATTCCTTTTTCCACTAATACGCTCTTAGCGCTCCAAATGTCCAGTTGCATTTTCAACAGAAAGAGTGTTCAGATCTGCTCAATCAAAACTATGGTTTAACTCTGTTAGCTGAATGCACAGATCAGAAAGAAGTTTCACCGAATGATTCTGTGTAGTTTATATTTGAAGACATTCCTTTTTCCACTATTACCCTCTTAGCGCTCCGAATCTCCACTTGCATTTTCTACAAAAACAGTGTTTCATAACTGCTTAATCAAAAATATGTTTTATCTCTGTTAACTGAATTTACAGATCAGAAATAAGTTTCACAGTATGCATCTGTGTAGTTTTTATTTGAAGATATTTTTTTCCCAATGTAGGCCTCTTAGCGCTTAGCATGTCCAATTGCAGTTTCTACAGAAAGAGTGTTTCAGAACGGCTCAATCAAAAGTAAGGTTCAAATCTGTTAGTTGAATGCACAGAATAGAAAGTATTTTCACAGAATGCTACTGTGTAGTTTATAATTGAATATATTCCTTTTTCCACTATTACCCTCTTAGCGCTCCGAATGTCCACTTGCAGTTTCTACAGAAAGAGTGTTCAGAACTGCGCGATCAAAAGTATGGTTTAACTCTGTTAGCTTAATGAACATATCAGAAATATGTTTCACACAATTCTTCTGTGTAGTTTTTATTTGAAGATATTATTTTTCCCAATAGAGGCCTCATAGTGCTCAGAATGTCCAATTGCAGTTTCTACAGAAAGAGTGTTTCAGAAAGGCTCAATCAAAAGTAAGGTTCAACTCTGTTAGTTGAATGCACAGAACAGAAAGTAGTTTCATACAATGCTTCTGTGTAGTTTATATTTGAACATATTCTTTTTTCCACTATTACCCACTTAGCGCTACGAATGTCCAGTTGCATTTTCTACAGACAGAGTGTTTCAAAACTGCTCAATCAAATGTATGGTTTAACTCTGTTAGCTGAATGCTCAGATCAGAAAGAAGTTTCACAGAATGCTTCTGTGTAGTTTATATTTGAATATATTCCTTTTTCCACTACTACTCTCTTAGCGCTCCAAATGTCCAGTTGCATTTTCTACAGAAAGAGTGTTCAGATCTGCTCAATCAAAAGTGTGGTTTAACTCTGTTAGCTGAATGCACAGATCAGAAAGAAGTTTCACAGAATGATTCTGTGTAGTTTATATTTGGAGACATTCCTTTTTCCACTATTACCCTCTTAGCGCTCCGAATCTCCACTTGCATTTTCTACAGAAAGAGTGTTTCAGAACTGCTCAATCAAAACTAAGGTTCAACTCATTTAGTTGAACAAACAGAACAGAAATAAGTTTCACACAATTCTTCTGTGTAGTTTTTATTTGTAGACATTCTTTTTCCCAATATAGGCCTCTTAGCGCTCAGAATGTCCAATTGCAGTTTCTACAGAAAGAGTGTTTCAGAACGGCTCAATCAAAAGTAAGGTTCAATTCTGTTAGTTGAATGCACAGAACAGAAAGAATTTTCACAGAATGCTACTGTGTAGTTTATATTTGAATATATTCCTTTTTCCACTATTACCCTCTTAGCGCTCCGAATGTCCACTTGCAGTTTCTACAGAAAGAGTGTTCAGAACTGCGCGATCAAAAGTATGGTTTAACTCTGTTAGCTTAATGAACATATCAGAAATAAGTTTCACACAATGCTTCTGTGTAGTTTTTATTTGAAGATATTATTTTTCCCAATAGAGGCCTCTTAGCGCTCAGAATGTCCACTTGCAGTTTCTACAGAAAGAGTGTTTCAGAACGGCTCAATCAAAAGTAAGGTTCAACTCTGTTAGTTGAATGCACAGAACAGAAGGAATTTTCACAGAATGCTACTGTGTAGTTTATATTTGAATACATTCCTTTTTCCACTATTACCCTCTTAGCGCTCCGAATGTCCACTTGCAGTTTCTACAGAAAGAGTGTTCAGAACTGCGCGATCAAAAGTATGGTTTAACTCTGTTAGCTTAATGAACATATCAGAAATATGTTTCACACAATGCTTCTGTGTAGTTTTTATTTTAAGATATTATTTTTCCCAATAGAGGCCTCTTAGCGCTCAGAATGTCCAATTGCAGTTTCTACAGAAAGAGTGTTTCAGAAAGGCTCAATCAAAAGTAAGGTTCAACTCTGTTAGTTGAATGCACAGAACAGAAAGAAATTTCATACAATGCTTCTGTGTAGTTTATATTTGAACATATTCTTTTTTCCACTATTACCCACTTAGCGCTACGAATGTCCAGTTGCGTTTTCTACAGACAGAGTGTTTCAAAACTGCTCAATCAAAAGTATGGTTTAACTCTGTTAGCTGAATGCTCAGATCAGAAAGAAGTTTCACATAATGCTTCTGTGTAGTTTATATTTGAATATATTCCTTTTTCCACTACTACTCTCTTAGCGCTCCAAATGTCCAGTTGCATTTTCTACAGAAAGAGTGTTCAGATCTGCTCAATCAAAAGTATGGTTTAACTCTGTTAGCTGAATGCACATATCAGAAAGAAGTTTCACAGAATGATTCTGTGTAGTTTATATTTGGAGACATTCCTTTTTCCACTATTACCCTCTTAGCGCTCCGAATCTCCACTTGCATTTTCTACAGAAAGAGTGTTTCAGAACGGCTCAATCAAAACTAAGGTTCAACTCTTTTAATTGAACAAACAGAACAGAAAGAAGTTTCACACAATTCTTCTGTGTAGTTTTTATTTGTAGACATTCTTTTTCCCAATATAGGCCTCTTAGCGCTCAGAATGTCCAATTGCAGTTTCTACAGAAAGAGTGTTTCAGAACGGCTCAATCAAAAGTAAGGTTCAACTCTGTTAGTTGAATGCACAGAACAGAAAGAAGTTTCATACAATGCTTCTGTGTAGTTTATATTTGAACGTATTCTTTTTTCCACTATTACCCACTTAGCACTACGAATGTCCAGTTGCATTTCCTACAGACAGAGTGTTTCAAAACTGCTCAATCAAAAGTATGGTTTAACTCTGTTAGCTGAATGCTCAGATCAGAAAGAAGTTTCACAGAATGCTTCTGTGTAGTTTATATTTGAATATATTCCTTTTTCCACTAATACGCTCTTAGCGCTCCAAATGTCCAGTTGCATTTTCAACAGAAAGAGTGTTCAGATCTGCTCAATCAAAACTATGGTTTAACTCTGTTAGCTGAATGCACAGATCAGAAAGAAGTTTCACCGAATGATTCTGTGTAGTTTATATTTGAAGACATTCCTTTTTCCACTATTACCCTCTTAGCGCTCCGAATCTCCACTTGCATTTTCTACAAAAACAGTGTTTCATAACTGCTTAATCAAAAATATGTTTTATCTCTGTTAACTGAATTTACAGATCAGAAATAAGTTTCACAGAATGCATCTGTGTAGTTTTTATTTGAAGATATTTTTTTCCCAATGTAGGCCTCTTAGCGCTTAGCATGTCCAATTGCAGTTTCTACAGAAAGAGTGTTTCAGAACGGCTCAATCAAAAGTAAGGTTCAACTCTGTTAGTTGAATGCACAGAACAGAAAGAATTTTCACAGAATGCTACTGTGTAGTTTATATTTGAATATATTCCTTTTTCCACTATTACCCTCTTAGCGCTCCGAATGTCCACTTGCAGTTTCTACAGAAAGAGTGTTCAGAACTGCGCGATCAAAAGTATGGTTTAACTCTGTTAGCTTAATGAACATATCAGAAATATGTTTCACACAATTCTTCTGTGTAGTTTTTATTTGAAGATATTATTTTTCCCAATAGAGGCCTCATAGTGCTCAGAATGTCCAATTGCAGTTTCTACAGAAAGAGTGTTTCAGAAAGGCTCAATCAAAAGTAAGGTTCAACTCTGTTAGTTGAATGCACAGAACAGAAAGTAGTTTCATACAATGCTTCTGTGTAGTTTATATTTGAACATATTCTTTTTTCCACTATTACCCACTTAGCGCTACGAATGTCCAGTTGCATTTTCTACAGACAGAGTGTTTCAAAACTGCTCAATCAAAAGTATGGTTTAACTCTGTTAGCTGAATGCTCAGATCAGAAAGAAGTTTCACAGAATGCTTCTGTGTAGTTTATATTTGAAGACATTCCTTTTTCCACTATTAACCTGTTAGCGCTCCGAATCTCCCCTTGCATTTTCTACAAAAAGAGTGTTTCATAACTGCTCAATCAAAAATATGTTTTATCTCTGTTAACTGAATTTACAGATCAGAAATAAGTTTCACAGAATGCATCTGTGTAGTTTTTATTTGAAGATATTCTTTTTCCCAATGTAGGCCTCTTAGCGCTTAGCATGTCCAATTGCAGTTTCTACAGAAAGAGTGTTTCAGAACGGCTCAATCAAAAGTAAGGTTCAACTCTGTTAGTTGAATGCACAGAACAGAAACAATTTTCACAGAATGCTACTGTGTAGTTTATATTTGAATATATTCCTTTTTCCACTATTACCCTCTTAGCGCTCGGAATGTCCACTTGCATTTTCTACAGAAAGAGTGTTCAGAACTGCGCAATCAAAAGTATGGTTTAACTCTGTTAGCTTAATGAACATATCAGAAATAAGTTTCACACAATGCTTCTGTGTAGTTTTTATTTGAAGATATTATTTTTCCCAATAGAGGCCTCTTAGCGCTCAGAATGTCCAATTGCAGTTTCTACAGAAAGAGTGTTTCAGAAAGGCTCAATCAAAAGTAAGGTTCAACTCTGTTAGTTGAATGCACAGAACAGAAAGAAGTTTCATACAATGTTTCTGTGTAGTTTATATTTGAACATATTCTTTTTTCCACTATTACCCACTTAGCGCTACGAATGTCCAGTTGCATTTTCTACAGACAGAGTGTTTCAAAACTGCTCAATCAAAAGTATGGTTTAACTCTGTTAGCTGAATGCTCAGATCAGAAAGAAGTTTCACAGAATGCTTCTGTTTAGTTTATATTTGAATATGTTCCTTTTTCCACTACTACTCTCTTAGCGCTCCAAATGTCCAGTTGCATTTTCTACAGAAAGAGTGTTCAGATCTGCTCAATCAAAAGTATGGTTTAACTCTGTTAGCTGAATGCACAGATCAGAAAGAAGTTTCACAGAATGATTCTCTGTAGTTTATATTTGGAGACATTCCTTTTTCCAGAATTACCCTCTTAGCGCTCCGAATCTCCACTTGCATTTTCTACAGAAAGAGTGTTTCAGAACGGCTCAATCAAAACTAAGGTTCAACTCTTTTAGTTGAACAAACAGAACAGAAAGAAGTTTCACACAATTCTTCTGTGTAGTTTTTATTTGTAGACATTCTTTTTCCCAATATAGGCCTCTTAGCGCTCAGAATGTCCAATTGCAGTTTATACAGAAAGAGTGTTTCAGAACGGCTCAATCAAAATTAAGGTTCAACTCTGTTAGTTGAATGCACAGAACAGAAAGAAGTTTCATACAATGCTTCTGTGTAGTTTATATTTGAACATATTCTTTTTTCCACTATTACCCACTTAGCGCTACGAATGTCCAGTTGCATTTTCTACAGACAGAGTGTTTCAAAACTGCTCAATCAAAAGTATGGTTTAACTCTGTTAGCTGTATGCTCAGATCAGAAACAAGTTTCACAGAATGCTTCTGTGTAGTTTATATTGAATATATTCCTTTTTCCACTGCTACGCTCTTAGCGCTCCAAATGTCCAGTTGCATTTTCAACAGAAAGAGTGTTCAGATCTGCTCAATCAAAAGTATGGTTTAACTCTGTTTGCTGAATGCACAGATCAGAAAGAAGTTTCACCGAATGATTCTGTGTAGTTTATATTTGAAGACATTCCTTTTTCCACTATTACCCTCTTAGCGCTCCGAATCTCCACTTGCATTTTCTACAAAAAGAGTGTTTAATAACTGCTCAATCAAAAATATGTTTTATCTCTGTTAACTGAATTTACAGATCAGAAATAAGTTTCACAGAATGCATCTGTGTAGTTTTTATTTGAAGATATTTTTTCCCAATGTAGGCCTCTTAGCGCTTAGCATGTCCAATTGCAGTTTCTACAGAAAGAGTGTTTCAGAACGGCTCAATCAAAAGTAAGGTTCAACTCTGTTAGTTGAATGCACAGAACAGAAAGAAGTTTCATACAATGCTTCTGTGTAGTTTATATTTGAACATATTCTTTTTTCCACTATTACCCACTTAGCGCTACGAATGTCCAGTTGCATTTTCTACAGACAGAGTGTTTCAAAACTGCTCAATCAAAAGTATGGTTTAACTCTGTTAGCTGAATGCTCAGATCAGAAAGAAGTTTCACAGAATGCTTCTGTGTAGTTTATATTTGAATATATTACTTTTTCCACTACTACTCTCTTAGCGCTCCAAATGTCCAGTTGCATTTTCTACAGAAAGAGTGTTCAGATCTGCTCAATCAAAAGTATGGTTTAACTCTGTTAGCTGAATGCACAGATCAGAAAGAAGTTTCACCGAATGATTCCGTGTAGTTTATATTTGAAGACATTCCTTTTTCCACTATTACCCTCTTAGCGCTCCGAATCTCCACTTGCATTTTCTACAAAAAGAGTGTTTCATAACTGCTCAATCAAAAATATGTTTTATCTCTGTTAACTGAATTTACAGATCAGAAATAAGTTTCACAGAATGCATCTGTGTAGTTTTTATTTGAAGATATTCTTTTTCCCAATGTAGGCCTCTTAGCGCTTAGCATGTCCAATTGCAGTTTCTACAGAAAGAGTGTTTCAGAACGGCTCAATCAAAAGTAAGGTTCAACTGTGTTAGTTGAATGCACAGAACAGAAAGTATTTTCACAGAATGCTACTGTGTAGTTTATATTTGAATATATTCCTTTTTCCACTATTACACTCTTAGCGCTCCGAATGTCCACTTGCATTTTCTACAGAAAGAGTGTTCAGAACTGCGCAATCAAAAGTATGGTTTAACTCTGTTAGCTTAATGAACATATCAGAAATAAGTTTCACACAATGCTTCTGTGTAGTTTTTATTTGAAGATATTATTTTTCCCAATAGAGTCCTCTTAGCGCTCAGAATGTCCAATTGCAGTTTCTACAGAAAGAGTGTTTCAGAAAGGCTCAATCAAAAGTAAGGTTCAACTCTGTTAGTTGAATGCACAGAACAGAAAGAAGTTTCATACAATGCTTCTGTGTAGTTTATATTTGAACATATTTTTTTTTCCACTATTACCCACTTAGCGCTACGAATGTCCAGTTGCATTTTCTACAGACAGAGTGTTTCAAAACTGCTCAATCAAAAGTATGGTTTAACTCTGTTAGCTGAATGCTCAGATCAGAAAGAAGTTTCACAGAATGCTTCTGTGTATTTATATTTGAATATATTCCTTTTTCCACTACTACTCTCTTAGCGCTCCAAATGTCCAGTTGCATTTTCTACAGAAAGAGTGTTCAGATCTGCTCAATCAAAAGTATGTTTTAACTCTGTTAGCTGAATGCACAGATCAGAAAGATGTTTCACAGAATGATTCTGTGTAGTTTATATTTGGAGACATTCCTTTTTCCACTATTACCCTCTTAGCGCTCCGAATCTCCACTTGCATTTTCTACAGAAAGAGTGTTTCGGAACGGCTCAATCAAAACTAAGGTTCAACTCTTTTAGTTGAACAAACAGAACAGAAAGAAGTTTCACACAATTCTTCTGTGTAGTTTTTATTTGTAGACATTCTTTTTCCCAATATAGGCCTCTTAGCGCTCAGAATGTCCAATTGCAGTTTCTACAGAAAGAGTGTTTCAGAACGGCTCAATCAAAAGTAAGGTTCAACTCTGTTAGTTGAATGCACAGAACAGAAAGAAGTTTCATACAATGCTTCTGTGTAGTTTATATTTGAACATATTCTTTTTTCCACTATTACCCACTTAGTGCTACGAATGTCCAGTTGCATTTTCTACAGACAGAGTGTTTCAAAACTGCTCAATCAAAGGTATGGTTTAACTCTGTTAGCTGAATGCTCAGATCAGAAAGAAGTTTCACAGAATGCTTCTGTGTAGTTTATATTTGAATATATTCCTTTTTCCACTACTACGCTCTTAGCGCTCCAAATGTCCAGTTGCATTTTCTACAGAAAGTGTGTTCAGATCTGCTCAATCAAAAGTATGGTTTAACTCTGTTAGCTGAATGCACAGATCAGAAAGAAGTTTCACCGAATGATTCCGTGTAGTTTATATTTGAAGACATTCCTTTTTCCACTATTACCCTCTTAGCGCTCCGAATCTCCACTTGCATTTTCTACAAAAAGAGTGTTTCATAACTGCTCAATCAAAAATATGTTTTATCTCTGTTAACTGAATTTACAGATCAGAAATAAGTTTCACAGAATGCATCTGTGTAGTTTTTATTTGAAGATATTCTTTTCCCAATGTAGGCCTCTTAGCGCTTAGCATGTCCAATTGCAGTTTCTACAGAAAGAGTGTTTCAGAACGGCTCAATCAAAAGTAAGGTTCAACTCTGTTAGTTGAATGCACAGAACAGAAAGAATTTTCACAGAATGCTACTGTGTAGTTTATATTTGAATATATTCCTTTTTCCACTGTTATCCTCTTAGCGCTCCGAATGTCCACTTGCATTTTCTACAGAAAGAGTGTTCAGAACTGCGCAATCAAAAGTATGGTTTAACTCTGTTAGCTTAATGAACATATCAGAAATAAGTTTCACTCAATGCTTCTGTGTAGTTTTTATTTGAAGATATTATTTTTCCCAATAGAGGCCTCTTAGCGCTCAGAATGTCCAATAGCAGTTTCTACAGAAAGAGTGTTTCAGAAAGGCTCAATCAAAAGTAAGGTTCAACTCTGTTAGTTGAATGCACAGAACAGAAAGTAGTTTCATACAATGCTTCTGTGTAGTTTATATTTGAACATATTCTTTTTTCCACTCTTACACACTTAGCGCTACGAATGTCCAGTTGCATTTTCTACAGACAGAGTGTTTCAAAACTGCTCAATCAAAAGTATGGTTTAACTCTGTTAGCTGAATGCTCAGATCAGAAAGAAGTTTCACAGAATGCTTCTGTGTAGTTTATATTTGAATATATTCCTTTTTCCACTACTACACTCTTAGCGCTCCAAATGTCCAGTTGCATTTTCAACAGAAAGAGTGTTCAGATCTGCTCAATCAAAAGTATGTTTTAACTCTGTTAGCTGAATGCACAGATCAGAAAGAAGTTTCACCGAATGATTCTGTGTAGTTTATATTTGAAGACATTCCTTTTTCCACTATTACCCTCTTAGCGCTCCGAATCTCCACTTGCATTTTCTACAGAAAGAGTGTTTCAGAACGGCTCAATCATAACTAAGGTTCAACTCTTTTAGTTGAACAAACAGAACAGGAAGAAGTTTCACACAATTCTTCTGTGTAGTTTTTATTTGTAGACATTCTTTTTCCCAATATAGGCCTCTTAGCGCTCAGAATGTCCAATTGCAGTTTCTACAGAAAGAGTGTTTCAGAACGGCTCAATCAAAAGTAAGGTTCAACTCTGTTAGTTGAATGCACAGAACAGAAAGTAGTTTCATACAATGCTTCTGTGTAGTTTATATTTGAACACATTCTTTTTTCCACTATTACCCACTTAGCGCTACGAATGTCCAGTTGCATTTTCTACAGTCAGAGTGTTTCGAAACTGCTCAATAAAAAGTATGGTTTAACTCTGTTAGCTGAATGCTCAGATCATAAAGAAGTTTCACAGAATGCTTCTGTGTAGTTTATATTTGAATATATTCCTTTTTCCACTACTACGCTCTTAGCGCTCCAAATATCCAGTTGCATTTTCTACAGAAAGAGTGTTCAGATCTGCTCAATCAAAAGTATGTTTTAACTCTGTTAGCTGAATGCACAGATCAGAAAGAAGTTTCACCGAATGATTCTGTGTAGTTTATATTTGAAGACATTCCTTTTTCCACTATTACCCTCTTAGCGCTCCGAATCTCCACTTGCATTTTCTACAAAAAGAGTGTTTCATAACTGCTCAATCAAAAATATGTTTTATCTCTGTTAACTGAAATTACAGATCAGAAATATCTTTCACAGAATGCATCTGTGTAGTTTTTATTTGAAGATATTCTTTTTCCCAATGTAGGCCTCTTAGCGCTTAGCATGTCCAATTGCAGTTCCTACAGAAAGAGTGTTTCAGAACGGCTCAATCAAAAGTAAGGTTCAACTCTGTTAGTTGAATGCACAGAACAGAAAGAATTTTCACAGAATGCTACTGTGTAGTTTATATTTGAATATATTCCTTTTTCCACTATTACCCTCTTAGCGCTCCGAATGTCCACTTGCATTTTCTACAGAAAGAGTGTTCAGAACTGCGCAATCAAAAGTATGGTTTAACTCTGTTAGCTTAATGAACCTATCAGAAATAAGTTTCACACAATGCTTCTGTGTAGTTTTTATTTGAAGATATTATTTTTCCCAACAGAGGCCTCTTAGCGCTCAGATTGTCCAATTGCAGTTTCTACAGAAAGAGTGTTTCAGAAAGGCTCAATCAAAAGTAAGGTTCAACTCTGTTAGTTGAATGCACAGAACAGAAAGAAGTTTCATACAATGCTTCTGTGTAGTTTATATTTGAACATATTCTTTATTCCACTATTACCCACTTAGCGCTACGAATGTCCAGTTGCATTTTCTACAGACAGAGTGTTTCAAAACTGCTCAATCAAAAGTATGGTTTAACTCTGTTAGCTGAATGCTCAGATCAGAAAGAAGTTTCACAGAATGCTTCTGTGTAGTTTATATTTGAATATATTCCTTTTTCCACTACTACGCTCTTAGCGCTCCAAATGTCTAGTTGCATTTTCAACAGAAAGAGTGTTCAGATCTGCTCAATCAAAAGTATGTTTTAACTCTGTTAGCTGAATGCACAGATCAGAAAGAAGTTTCACCGAATGATTCTGTGTAGTTTATATTTGAAGACATTCCTTTATCCACTATTACCCTCTTAGCGCTCCGAAGCTCCACTTGCATTTTCTACAAAAAGAGTGTTTCAGAACGGCTCAATCAAAACTAAGGTTCAACTCTTTTAGTTGAACAAACAGAACAGGAAGAAGTTTCACACAATTCTTCTGTGTAGTTTTTATTTGTAGACATTCTTTTTCCCAATATAGGCCTCTTAGCGCTCAGAATGTCCAATTGCAGTTTCTACAGAAAGAGTGTTTCAGAACGGCTCAATCAAAAGTAAGGTTCAACTCTGTTAGTTGAATGCACAGAACAGAAAGAAGTTTCATACAATGCTTCTGTGTAGTTTATATTTGAACACATCCTTTTTTCCACTATTACCCACTTAGCGCTACGAATGTCCAGTTGCATTTTCTACAGACAGAGTGTTTCAAAACTGCTCAATCAAAAGTATGGTTTAACTCTGTTAGCTGAATGCTCAGATCAGAAAGAAGTTTCACAGAATGCTTCTGTGTAGTTTATATTTGAATATATTCCTTTTTCCACTACTACGCTCTTAGCGCTCCAAATGTCCAGTTGCATTTTCTACAGAAAGAGTGTTCAGATCTGCTCAATCAAAAGTATGGTTTAACTCTGTTAGCTGAATGCACAGATCAGAAAGAAGTTTCACCGAATGATTCCGTGTAGTTTATATTTGAAGACATTCCTTTTTCCACTATTACCCTCTTAGCGCTCCGAATCTCCACTTGCATTTTCTACAAAAAGAGTGTTTCATAACTGCTCAATCAAAAATATGTTTTATCTCTGTTAACTGAATTTACAGATCAGAAATAAGTTTCACAGAATGCATATGTGTAGTATCTATTTGAAGATATTCTTTTTCCCAATGTAGGTCTCTTAGCGCTTAGCATGTCCAATTGCAGTTTCTACAGAAAGAGTGTTTAAGAACGGCTCAATCAAAAGTAAGGTTCAACTCTGTTAGTTGAATGCACAGAACAGAAAGAATTTTGACAGAATGCTACTGTGTAGTTTATATTTGAATATATTCCTTTTTCCACTATTACCCTCTTAGCGCTCCGAATGTCCACTTGCATTTTCTACAGAAAGAGTGTTCAGAACTGCGCAATCAAAAGTATGGTTTAACTCTGTTAGCTTAATGAACATATCAGAAATAAGTTTCACACAATGCTTCTGTGTAGTTTTTATTTGAAGATATTATTTTTCCCAACAGAGTCCTCTTAGCGCTCAGAATGTCCAATTGCAGTTTCTACAGAAAGAGTGTTTCAGAAAGGCTCAATCAAAAGTAAGGTTCAACTCTGTTAGTTGAATGCACAGAACAGAAAGAAGTTTCATACAATGCTTCTGTGTAGTTTATATTTGAACATATTCTTTTTTCCACTATTACCCACTTAGCGCTACGAATGTCCAGTTGCATTTTCTACAGACAGAGTGTTTCAAAACTGCTCAATCAAAAGTATGGTTTAACTCTGTTAGCTGAATGCTCAGATCAGAAAAAAGTTTCACAGAATGCTTCTGTGTAATTTATATTTGAATATATTCCTTTTTCCACTACTACTCTCTTAGCGCCCCAAATGTCCAGTTGCATTTTCTACAGAAAGAGTGTTCAGATCTGCTCAATCAAAAGTATGTTTAAACTCTGTTAGCTGAATGCACAGATCAGAAAGAAGTTTCACAGAATGATTCTGTGTAGTTTATATTTGGAGACATTCCTTTTTCCACTATTACCCTCTTAGCGCTCCGAATCTCCACTTGCATTTTCTACAGAAAGAGTGTTTCAGAACGGCTCAATCAAAACTAAGGTTCAACTCTTTTAGTTGAACAAACAGAACAGAAAGAAGTTTCACACAATGCTTCTGTGTAGTTTTTATTTGAAGATATTATTTTTCCCATTACAGGCCTCTTAGCGCTCAGAATGTCCAATTGCAGTTTCTACAGAAAGAGTGTTTCAGAAAGGCTCAATCAAAAGTAAGGTTCAACTCTGTTAGTTGAATGCACAGAACAGAAAGAAGTTTCATACAATGCTTCTGTGTAGTTTATATTTCAACAAACTCTTTTTTCCACTATTACCCACTTAGCGCTACGAGTGTCCAGTTGCATTTTCTACAGACAGAGTGTTTCAATACTGCTCAATCAAAAGTATGGTTTAACTCTGTTGGCTGAATGCTCAGATCAGAAAGAAGTTTCACAGAATGCTTCTGTGTAGTTTATATTTGAATATATTCCTTTTTCCACTACTACTCTCTTAGCGCTCCAAATGTCCAGTTGCATTTTCTACAGAAAGATTGTTCTGATCTGCTCAATCGAAAGTATGGTTTAACTCAGTTAGCTGAATGCACAGATCAGAAAGGAGTTTCACAGAATGATTCTGTGTAGTTTATATTTGGAGACATTCCTTTTTCCACTATTACCCTCTTAGCGCTCCGAATCTCCACTTGCATTTTCTACAGAAAGAGTGTTTAAGAACGGCTCAATCAAAACTAAGTTTCAAATCTTTTAGTTGAACAAACAGAACAGAAAGAAGTTTCACACAATTCTTCTGTGTAGTTTTTATTTGTAGACATTCTTTTTCCCAATATAGGCCTCTTAGCGCTCAGAATGTCCAATTGCAGTTTCTACAGAAAGAGTGTTTCAGAACGGCTCAATCAAAAGTAAGGTTCAACTCTGTTAGTTGAATGCACAGAACAGAAAGAATTTTCACAGAATGCTACTGTGTAGTTTATATTTGAATATATTCCTTTTTCCACTATTAGCCTCTTAGCGCTCCGAATGTCCACTTGCATTTTCTACAGAACGAGTGTTCAGAACTGCGCAATCAAAAGTATGGTTTAACTCTGTTAGCTTAATGAACATATCAGAAATAAGTTTCACACAATGCTTCTGTGTAATTTTTATTTGAAGGTATTATTTTTCCCAATAGAGGGCTCTTAGCGCTGAGAATGTCCAATTGCAGTTTCTAAAGAAAGAGTGTTTCAGAAAGGCTCAATCAAAAGTAAGGTTCCACTCTGTTAGTTGAATGCACAGAACAGAAAGAAGTTTCATACGATGCTTCTGTGTAGTTTATATTTGAACATACTCTTTTTTCCACTATTACCCACTTAGCGCTACGAATGTCCAGTTGTATTTTCTACAGACAGAGTGTTTCAAAACTGCTCAATCAAAAGTATGGTTTAACTCTGTTAGCTGAATGCTCAGATCAGAAAGAAGTTTCACAGAATGCTTCTGTGTAGTTTATATTTGAATATATTCCTTTTTCCACTACTACTCTCTTAGCGCTCCAAATGTCCAGTTGCATTTTCTACAGAAAGAGTGTTCAGATCTGCTCAATCAAAAGTATGGTTTAACTCTGTTAGCTGAATGCACAGATCAGAAAGAAGTTTCACAGAATATTCTGTGTATTTCATATTTGGAGACATTCCTTTTTCCAATATTACCCCCTTAGCGCTCCGAATCTCCACTTGCATTTTCTACAGAAAGAGTGTTTCAGAACGGCTCAATCAAAACTAAGGTTCATCTCTTTTACTTGAACAAACAGAACAGAAAGAAGTTTCACACAATTCTTCTGTGTAGTTTTTATTTGTAGACATTCTTTTTCCCAATATAGGCCTCTTAGCTCTCAGAATGTCCAATTGCAGTTTTTACAGAAAGAGTGTTTCAGAACGGCTCAATCAAAAGTAAGGTTCAACTCTGTTAGTTGAATGCACAGAACAGAAAGAAGTTTCATACAATGATTCTGTGTAGTTTATATTTGAACATATTCTTGTTTCCACTATTACCCACTTAGCGCTACGAATGTCCAGTTGCATTTTCTACAGACAGAGTGTTTCAAAACTGCTCAATCAAAAGTATGGTTTAACTCTGTTAGCTGAATGCTCAGATCAGAAATAAGTTTCACAGAATGCTTCTGTGTAGTTTATATTTGAATATATTCCTTTTTCCACTACTACGCTCTTAGCGCTCCAAATGTCCAGTTGCATTTTCAACAGAAAGAATGTTCAGATCTGCTCAATCAAAAGTATGGTTTAACTCTGTTAGCTGAATGCACAGATCAGAAAGAAGTTTCACCGAATGATTCTGTGTAGTTTATAGTTGAAGATATTCCTTTTTCCACTATTACCCTCTTAGCGCTCAGAATCTCCACTTGCATTTTCTACAAAAAGAGTGTTTCATAACTGCTCAATCAAAAATATGTTTTATCTCTGTTAACCGAATTTACAGATCAGAAATAAGTTTCACAGAATGCATCTGTGTAGTTTTTATTTGACGATATTCTTTTTCCCAATGTAGGCCTCTTAGCGCTTAGCATGTCCAATTGCAGTTTCTACAGAAAGAGTGTTTCAGAACGGCTCAATCAAAAGTAAGGTTCAACTCTGTTAGTTGAATGCACAGAACAGAAAGAATTTTCACAGAATGCTACTGTGTAGTTTATATTTGAATATATTCCTTTTTCCACTATTACGCTCTTAGCGCTCCGAATGTCCACTTGCATTTTCTACAGAAAGAGTGTTCAGAACTGCGCAATCAAAAGTATGGTTTAACTCTGTTAGCTTAATGAACATATCAGAAATAAGTTTCACACAATGCTTCTGTGTAGTTTTTATTTGAAGATATTATTTTTCCCAATAGAGGCCTCTTAGCGCTCAGAATGTCCAATTGCAGTTTCTACAGAAAGAGTGTTTCAGAAAGGCTCAATCAAAAGTAAGGTTCAACTCTGTTAGTTGAATGCACAGAACAGAAAGAAGTTTCATACAATGCTTCTGTGTAGTTTATATTTGAACATATTCTTTTTTCCACTATTACCCACTTAGCGCTACGAATGTCCAGTTGCATTTTCTACAGACAGAGTGTTTCAAAACTGCTCAATCAAAAGTATGGTTTAACTCTGTTAGCTGAATGCTCAGATCAGAAAGAAGTTTCACAGAATGCTTCTGTGTAGTTTATATTTGAATATATTCCTTTTTCCACTACTACTCTCTTAGCGCTCCAAATGTCCAGTTGCATTTTCTACAGAAAGAGTGTTCAGATCTGCTCAATCAAAAGTATGGTTTAACTCTGTTAGCTGAATGCACAGATCAGAAAAAAGTTTCACAGAATGATTCTGTGTAGTTTATATTTGCAGACATTCCTTTTTCCACTATTACCCTCTTAACGCTCCGAATCTCCACTTGCATTTTCTACAGAAAGACTGTTACAGAACGGCTCAATCAAAACTAAGGTTCAACTCTTTTAGTTGAACAAACAGAACAGAAAGAAGTTTCACACAATTCTTCTGTGTAGTTTTTATTTGTAGACATTCTTTTCCCAATAGAGGCCTCTTAGCGCTCAGAATGTCCAATTGCAGTTTCTACAGAAAGTGTGTTTCAGAACGGCTCAATCAAAAGTAAGGTTCAACTCTGTTAGTTGAATGCACAGAACAGAAAGAAGTTTCATACAATGCTTCTGTGTAGTTTATATTTGAACATATTCTTTTTTCCACTATTACCCACTTAGCGCTACGAATGTCCAGTTGCATTTTCTACAGACAGAGTGTTTCAAAACTGCTCAATCAAAAGTATGGTTTAACTCTGTTAGCTGAATTCTCAGATCAGAAAGAAGTTTCACAGAATGCTTCTGTGTAGTTTATATTTGAATATATTCCTTTTTCCACTACTACGCTCTTAGCGCTCCAAATGTCCAGTTGCATTTTCAACAGAAAGAGTGTTCAGATCTGCTCAATCAAAAGTATGCTTTAACTCTGTTAGCTGAATGCACAGATCAGAAAGAAGTTTCAACGAATGATTCTGTGTAGTTTATATTTGAAGACATTCCTTTTTCCACTATTACCCTCTTAGCGCTCCGAATCTCCACTTGCATTTTCTACAAAAAGAGTGTTTCATAACTGCTCAATCAAAAATATGTTTTATCTCTGTTCACTGAATTTACAGATCAGAAATAAGTTTCACAGAATGCATCTGTGTAGTTTTTATTTGAAGATATTCTTTTTCCCAATGTAGGCCTCTTAGCGCTTAGCATGTCCAATTGCAGTTTCTACAGAAAGAGTGTTTCAGAACGGCTCAATCAAAAGTAAGGTTCAACTCTGTTAGTTGAATGCACAGAACAGAAAGAATTTTCACAGAATGCTACTGTGTAGTTTATATTTGAATATATTCCTTTTTCCACTATTACCCTCTTAGCGCTCCGAATGTCCACTTGCATTTTCTACAGAAAGAGTGTTCAGAACTGCGCAATCAAAAGTATGGTTTAACTCTGTTAGCTTAATGAACATATCAGAAATAAGTTTCACACAATGCTTCTGTGTAGTTTTTATTTGAAGATATTATTTTTCCCAATATAGGCCTCTTCGCGCTCAGAATGTCCAATTGCAGTTTCTACAGAAAGAGTGTTTCAGAAAGGCTCAATCAAAAGTAAGGTTCAACTCTGTTAGTTGAATGCACAGAACAGAAAGAAGTTTCATACAATGCTTCTGTGTAGTTTATATTTGAACATATTCTTTTTTCCACTATTACCCACTTAGTGCTACGAATGTCCAGTTGCATTTTCTACAGACAGTGTGTTTCAAAACTGCTCAATCAAAAGTATGGTTTAACTCTGTTAGCTGAATGCTCAGATCAGAAAGAAGTTTCACAGAATGCTTCTGTGTAGTTTATATTTGAATATATTCCTTTTTCCACTACTACTCTCTTAGCGCTCCAAATGTCCAGTTGCATTTTCTACGGAAAGAGTGTTCAGATCTGCTCAATCAAAAGTATGGTTTAACTCTGTTAGCTGAATGCACAGATCAGAAAGAAGTTTCACAGAATGATTCTATGTAGTTTAATTTGGAGACATTCCTTTTTTCCACTATTACCCTCTTAGCACTCCGAATCTCCACTTGCATTTTCTACAGAAAGAGTGTTTCAGAACGGCTCAATCAAAACTAAGCTTCAACTCTTTTAGTTGAACAAACAGAACAGAAAGAAGTTTCACACAATTCTTCTGTGTAGTTTTTATTTGTAGACATTCTTTTTCCCAATATAGGCCTCTTAGCGCTCAGAATGTCCAATTGCAGTTTCTACAGAAAGAGTGTTTCAGAACGGCTCAATCAAAAGTAAGGTTCAACTCTGTTAGTTGAATGCACAGAACAGAAAGAAATTTCATACAATGCTTCTGTGTAGTTTATATTTGAACATACTCTTTTTTCCACTATTACGCACTTAGCGCTACGAATGTCCAGTTGCATTTTCTACAGACAGAGTGTTTCAAAACTGCTCAATCAAAAGTATGGTTTAACTCTGTTAGCTGAATGCTCAGATCAGAAAGAAGTTTCACAGAATGCTTCTGTGTAGTTTATATTTGAATATATTCCTTTTTCCACTACTACGCTCTTAGCGCTCCAAATGTCCAGTTGCATTTTCTACAGAAAGAGTGTTCAGATCTGCTCAATCAAAAGTATGGTTTAACTCTGTTAGCTGAATGCACAGATCAGAAAGAAGTTTCACCGAATGATTCTGTGTAGTTTATATTTGAAGACATTCCTTTTTCCACTGTTACCCTCTTAGCGCTCCGAATCTCCACTTGCATTTTCTACAAAAAGAGTGTTTCATAACTGCTCAATCAAAAATATGTTTTATCTCCGTTAACTGAATTTACAGATCAGTAATAAGCTTCACAGAATGCATCTGTGTAGTTTTTATTTGAAGATATTCTTTTTCCCAATGTAGGCCTCTTAGCGCTTAGGATGTCCAATTGCAGTTTCTACAGAAAGAGTGTTTCAGAACGGCTCAATCAAAAGTAAGGTTCAACTCTGTTAGTTGAATGCACAGAAGAGAAACAATTTTCACAGAATGCTACTGTGTAGTTTATATTTGAATATATTCCTTTTTCCACTATTACCCTCTTAGCGCTCGGAATGTCCACTTGCATTTTCTACAGAAAGAGTGTTCAGAACTGCGCAAACAAAAGTGTGGTTTAACTCTGTTAGCTTAATGAACATATCAGAAATAAGTTTCACACAATGCTTCTGTGTAGTTTTTATTTGAAGATATTATTTTTCCCAATAGAGGCCTCTTAGCGCTCAGAATGTCCAATTGCAGTTTCCACAGAAAGAGTGTTTCAGAAAGGCTCAATCAAAAGTAAGGTTCAACTCTGTTAGTTGAATGCACAGAACAGAAAGAAGTTTCATACAATGCTTCTGTGTAGTTTATATTTGAACATATTCTTTTTTCCACTATTACCCACTTAGCGCTACGAATGTCCAGTTGCATTTTCTACAGACAGAGTGTTTCAAAACTGCTCAATCAAAAGTATGGTTTAACTCTGTTAGCTGAATGCTCAGATCAGAAAAAAGTTTCACAGAATGCTTCTGTGTAGTTTATATTTGAATATATTCCTTTTTCCACTACTACTCTCTTAGCGCCCCAAATGTCCAGTTGCATTTTCTACAGAAAGAGTGTTCAGATCTGCTCAATCAAAAGTATGTTTAAACTCTGTTAGCTGAATGCACAGATCAGAAAGAAGTTTCACAGAATGATTCTGTGTAGTTTATATTTGGAGACATTCCTTTTTCCACTATTACCCTCTTAGCGCTCCGAATCTCCACTTGCATTTTCTACAGAAAGAGTGTTTCAGAACGGCTCAATCAAAACTAAGGTTCAACTCTTTTAGTTGAACAAACAGAACAGAAAGATGTTTCACACAATTCTTCTGTGTAGTTTTTACTTGTAGACATTCTTTTTCCCAATATAGGCCTCTTAGCGCTCAGAATGTCCAATTGCAGTTTCTACAGAAAGAGTGTTTCAGAACGGCTGAATCAAAAGTAAGGTTCAACTCTGTTAGTTGAATGCACAGAACAGAAAGAAGTTTCATACAATGCTTCTGTGTAGTTTATATTTGAACATATTCTTTTTTCCACTATAACCCACTTAGCGCTACGAATGTCCAGTTGCATTTTCTACAGACAGAGTGTTTCAAAACTGCTCAATCAAAAGTATGGTTTAACTCTGTTAGCTGAATGCTCAGATCAGAAAGAAGTTTCACAGAAGGCTTCTGTGTAGTTTATATTTGTATATATTCCTTTTTCCACTACTACGCTCTTAGCGCTCCAAATGTCCAGTTGCATTTTCTACAGAAAGAGTGTTCAGATCTGCTCAATCAAAAGTATGGTTTAACTCTGTTAGCTGAATGCACAGATCAGAAAGAAGTTTCACAGAATGATTCTGTGTAGTTTATATTTGGAGACATTCCTTTTTCCACTATTACCCTATTAGCGCTCCGAATCTCCACTTGCATTTTCTACAGAAAGAGTTTTTCAGAACGGCTCAATCAAAACTAAGGTTCAACTCTTTTAGTTGAACAAACAGAACAGAAAGAAGTTTCACACAATTCTTCTGTGTAGTTTTTATTTGTAGACATTATTTTTCCCAATATAGGCCTCTTAGCGCTCAGAATGTCCAATTGCAGTTTCTACAGAAAGAGTGTTTCAGAACGGCTCAATCAAAAGTAAGGTTCAACTCTGTTAGTTGAATGCACAGAACAGAAAGAAGTTTCATACAATGCTTCTGTGTAGTTTATATTTGAACATATTCTTTTTTCCACTATTACCCACTTAGCGCTACGAATGTCCAGTTGCATTTTCTACAGACAGAGTGATTCAAAACTGCTCAATCAAAAGTATGGTTTAATTCTGTTAGCTGAATGCTCAGATCAGAAAGAAGTTTCACAGAAGGCTTCTGTGTAGTTTATATTTGAATATATTCCTTTTTCCACTACTACGCTCTTAGCGCTCGAAATGTCCAGTTGCATTTTCTACAGAAAGAGTGTTCAGATCTGCTCAATCAAAAGTATGGTTTAACTCTGTTAGCTGAATGCACAGATCAGAAAGAAGTTTCACCGAATGATTCTGTGTAGTTTATATTTGAAGACATTCCTTTTTCAACTATTACCCTCTTAGCGCTCCGAATCTCCACTTGCATTTTCTACAAAAAGAGTGTTTCATAACTGCTCAATTAAAAATATGTTTTATCTCTGTTAACTGAATTTACAGATCAGAAATAAGTTTCACAGAATGCATCTGTGTAGTTTTTATTTGAAGATATTCTTTTTCCCAATGTAGGCCTCTTAGCGCTTAGCATGTCCAATTGCAGTTTCTACAGAAAGAGTGTTTCAGAACGGCTCAATCAAAAGTAAGGTTCAACTCTGTTAGTTGAATGCACAGAACAGAAACCATTTTCACAGAATGCTACTGTGTAGTTTATATTTGCATATATTCCTTTTTCCACTATTACCCTCTTTGCGCTCCTAATGTCCACTTGCATTTTCTACAGAAAGAGTGTTCAGAACTGCGCAAACAAAAGTATGGTTTAACTCTGTTAGCTTAATGAACATATCAGAAATAAGTTTCACACAATGCTTCTGTGTAGTTTTTATTTGAAGATATTATTTTTCCCAATAGAGGCCTCTTAGCGCTCAGAATGTCCAATTGCAGTTTCTACAGAAAGAGTGTTTCAGAAAGGCTCAATCAAAAGTAAGGTTCAACTCTGTTAGTTGAATGCACAGAACAGAAAGAAGTTTCATACAATGCTTCTGTGTAGTTTATATTTGAACCTATTCTTTTTTCCACTATTACCCACTTAGCGCTACGAATGTCCAGTTGTATTTTCTACAGACAGAGTGTTTCAAAACTGCTCAATCAAAAGTATGGTTTAACTCTGTTAGCTGAATGCTCAGATCAGAAAAAAGTTTCACAGAATGCTTCTGCGTAGTTTATATTTGAATATATTCCTTTTTCCACTACTACTCTCTTAGCGCTCCAAATGTCCAGTAGCATTTTCTACAGAAAGAGTGTTCAGATCTGCTCAATCAAAAGTATGTTTAAACTCTGTTAGCTGAATGCACAGATCAGAAAGAAGTTTCACAGAATGATTCTGTGTAGTTTATATTTGGAGACATTCCTTTTTCCACTATTACCCTCTTAGCGCTCCGAATCTCCACTTGCATTTTCTACAGAAAGAGTGTTTCAGAACGGCTCAATCAAAACTAAGGTTCAACTCTTTTAGTTGAACAAACAGAACAGAAAGAAGTTTCACACAATTCTTCTGTGTAGTTTTTAATTGTAGACATTCTTTTTCCCAATATAGGCCTCTTAGCGCTCAGAATGTCCAATTGCAGTTTCTACAGAAAGAGTGTTTCAGAACGGCTGAATCAAAAGTAAGGTTCAACTCTGTTAGTTGAATGCACAGAACAGAAAGAAGTTTCATACAATGCTTCTGTGTAGTTTATATTTGAACATATTCTTTTTTCCACTATTACCCACTTAGCGCTACGAATGTCCAGTTGCATTTTCTACAGACAGAGTGTTTCAAAACTGCTCAATCAAAAGTATGGTTTAACTCTGTTAGCTGAATGCTCAGATCAGAAAGAAGTTTCACAGAATGCTTCTGTGTAGTTTATATTTGAATATATTCCTTTTTCCACTACTACGCTCTTAGCGCTCCAAATGTCCAGTTGCATTTTCTACAGAAAGAGTGTTCAGATCTGCTCAATCAAAAGTATGGTTTAACTCTGTTAGCTGAATGCACAGATCAGAAAGAAGTTTCACAGAATGATTCTGTGTAGTTTATATTTGGAGACATTCCTTTTTCCACTATTACCCTATTAGCGCTCCGAATCTCCACTTGCATTTGCTACAGAAAGAGTTTTTCAGAACGGCTCAATCAAAACTAAGGTTCAACTCTTTTAGTTGAACAAACAGAACAGAAAGAAGTTTCACACAATTCTTCTGTGTAGTTTTTATTTGTAGACATTATTTTTCCCAATATAGGCCTCTTAGCGCTCAGAAAGTCCAATTGCAGTTTCTACAGAAAGAGTGTTTCAGAACGGCTCAAACAAAAGTAAGGTTCAACTCTGTTAGTTGAATGCACAGAACAGAAAGAAGTTTCATACAATGCTTCTGTGTAGTTTATATTTGAACATATTCTTTTTTCCACTATTACCCACTTAGCGCTACGAATGTCCAGTTGCATTTTCTACAGACAGAGTGTTTCAAAACTGCTCAATCAAAAGTATGGTTTAACTCTGTTAGCTGAATGCTCAGATCAGAAAGAAGTTTCACAGAAGGCTTCTGTGTAGTTTATATTTGAATATATTCCTTTTTCCACTACTACGCTATTAGCGCTCCAAATGTCCAGTTGCATTTTCTACAGAAAGAGTGTTCAGATCTGCTCAATCAAAAGTATGGTTTAACTCTGTTAGCTGAATGCACAGATCAGAAAGAAGTTTCACCGAATGATTCTGTGTAGTTTATATTTGAAGACATTTCTTTTTCCACTATTACCCTCTTAGCACTCCGAATCTCCACTTGTCTTTTCTACAAAAAGAGTGTTTCATAACTGCTCAATCAAAAATATGTTTTATCACTGTTAACTGAATTTACAGATCAGAAATAAGTTTCACAGAATGCATCTGTGTAGTTTTTATTTGAAGATATTCTTTTTCCCAAAGTAGGCCTCTTAGCGCTTAGCATGTCCAATTGCAGTTTCTACAGAAAGAGTGTTTCAGAACGGCTCAATCAAAAGTAAGGTTCAACTCTGTTAGTTGAATGCACAGAACAGAAAGAATTTTCACAGAATGCTACTGTGTAGTTTATATTTGAATATATTCCTTTTTCCACTATTAGCCTCTTAGCGCTCCGAATGTCCACTTGCATTTTCTACAGAAAGAGTGTTCAGAACTGCGCAATCCAAAGTATGGTTTAACTCTGTTATCTTAATGAACATATCAGAAATAAGTTTCACACAATGCTTCTGTGTAGTTTTTATTTGAAGATATTATTTATCCCAATAGAGGGCTCTTAGCGCTCAGAATGTCCAATTGCAGTTTCTACAGAAAGAGTGTTTCAGAAAGGCTCAATCAAAAGTAAGGTTCAACTCTGTTAGTTGAATGCACAGAACAGAAAGGAGTTTCATACGATGCTTCTGTGTAGTTTATATTTGAACATACTCTTTTTTCCACTATTACCCACTTAGCGCTACGAATGTCCAGTTGTATTTTCTACAGACAGAGTGTTTCAAAACTGCTCAATCAAAAGTATGGTTTAACTCTGTTAGCTGAATGCTCAGATCAGAAAGAAGTTTCACAGAATGCTTCTGTGTAGTTTATATTTGAATATATTCCTTTTTCCACTACTACTCTCTTAGCGCTCCAAATGTCCAGTTGCATTTTCTACAGAAAGAGTGTTCAGATCTGCTCAATCAAAAGTATGGTTTAACTCTGTTAGCTGAATGCACAGATCAGAAAGAAGTTTCAACGAATATTCTGTGTAGTTCATATTTGGAGACATTCCTTTTTCCACTATTACCCCATTAGCGCTCCGAATCTCCACTTGCATTTTCTACAGAAAGAGTGTTTCAGAACGGCTCAATCAAAACTAAGGTTCAACTCTTTTAGTTGAACAAACAGAACAGAAAGAAGTTTCACACAATTCTTCTGTGTAGTTTTTATTTGTAGTCATTCTTTTTCCCAATATAGGCCTCTTAGCGCTCAGAATGTCCAATTGCAGTTTTTACAGAAAGAGTGTTTCAGAACGGCTCAATCAAAAGTAAGGTTCAACTCTGTTAGTTGAATGCACAGAACAGAAAGAAGTTTCATACAATGCTTCTGTGTAGTTTATATTTGAACATATTCTTTTTTCCACTATTACCCACTTAGCGCTACGAATGTCCAGTTGCATTTTCTACAGACAGAGTGTTTCAAAACTGCTCAATCAAAAGTATGGTTTAACTCTGTTAGCTGAATGCTCAGATCAGAAAGAAGTTTCACAGAGTGCTTCTGTGTAGTTTATATTTGAATATATTACTTTTTCCACTACTACGCTCTTAGCGCTCCAAATGTCCAGTTGCATTTTCAACAGAAAGAATGTTCAGATCTGCTAAATCAAAAGTATGGTTTAATTCTGTTAGCTGAATGCACAGATCAGAAAGAAGTTTCACCGAATGATTCTGTGTAGTTTATATTTGAAGACATTCCTTTTTCCACTATTACCCTCTTAGCGCTCCGAATCTCCACTTGCATTTTCTACAAAAAGAGTGTTTCATAACTGCTCAATCAAAAATATGTTTTATCTCTGTTAACTGAATTTACAGATCAGAAATAAGTTTCACAGAATGCATCTGTGTAGTTTTTATTTGAAGATATTCTTTTTCCCAATCTAGGCCTCTTAGCGCTTAGCATGTCCAATTGCAGTTTCTACAGAAAGAGTGTTTCAGAACGGCTCAATCAAAAGTAAGGTTCAACTCTGTTAGTTGAATGCACAGAACAGAAAGAATTTTCACAGAATGCTACTGTGTAGTTTATATTTGAATATATTCCTTTTTCCATTATTACCCTCTTAGCGCTCCGAATGTCCACTTGCATTTTCTACAGAAAGAGTGTTCAGAACTGCGCAATCAAAAGTATGGTTTAACTCTGTTAGCTTAATGAACATATCAGAAATAAGTTTCACACAATGCTTCTGTGTACTTTTTATTTGAAGATATTATTTTTCCCAATAGAGGCCTCTTAGCGCTCAGAATGTCCAATTGCAGTTTCTACAGAAAGAGTGTTTCAGAACGGCTCAATCAAAAGTAAGGTTCAACTCTGTTAGTTGAATGCACAGAACAGAAAGAAGTTTCATACAATGCTTCTGTGTAGTTTATATTTGAACATATTCTTTTTTCCACTATTACCCACTTAGCGCTACGAATGTCCAGTTGCATTTTCTACAGACAGAGTGTTTCAAAACTGCTCAATCAAAAGTATGGTTTAACTCTGTTAGCTGAATGCTCAGATCAGAAAGAAGTTTGACAGAATGCTTCTGTGTAGTTTATATTTGAATATATTCCCTTTTCCACTTCTACTCTCTTAGCGCTCCAAATGTCCAGTTGCATTTTCTACAGAAAGAGTGTTCAGATCTGCTCAATCAAAAGTATGGTTTAACTCTGTTAGCTGAATGCACAGATCAGAAAGAAGTTTCACAGAATGATTCTGTGTAGTTTATATTTGGAGACATTCCTTTTTCCACTATTACCCTCTTAGCGCTCCGAATCTCCACTTGCATTTTCTACAGAAAGACTGTTACAGAACGGCTCAATCAAAACTAAGGTTCAACTCTTTTAGTTGAACAAACAGAACAGAAAGAAGTTTCACACAATTCTTCTGTGTAGTTTTTATTTGTAGACATTCTTTTTCCTAATATAGGCCTCTTAGCGCTCAGAATGTCCAATTGCAGTTTCTACAGGAAGTGTGTTTCAGAACGGCTCAATCAAAAGTAAGGTTCAACTCTGTTAGTTGAATGCACAGAACAGAAAGAAGTTTCATACAATGCTTCTGTGTAGTTTATATTTGAACTTATTCTTTTTTCCACTATTACCCACTTAGCGCTACGAATGTCCAGTTGCATTTTCTACAGACAGAGTGTTTCAAAACTGCTCAATCAAAAGTATGGTTTAACTCTGTTAGCTGAATGCTCAGATCAGAAAGAAGTTTCACAGAATGCTTCTGTGTAGTTTATATTTGAATATATTCCTTTTTCCACTACTACGCTCTTAGCGCTCCACATGTCCAGTTGCATTTTCTACAGAAAGAGTGTTCAAATCTGCTCAATCAAAAGTATGGTTTAACTCTGTTAGCTGAATGCACAGATCAGAAAGAAGATTCACCGAATGATTCTGTGTAGTTTATATTTGAAGACATTTCTTTTTCCACTATTACCCTCTTAGCGCTCCGAATCTCCACTTGCATTTTCTACAAAAAGAGTGTTTCATAACTGCTCAATCAAAAATATGTTTTATCTCTGTTAACTGAATTTACAGATCAGAAATAAGTTCCACAGAATGCATCTGGGTAGTTTTTATTTCAAGATATTCTTTTCCCAATGTAGGCCTCTTAGCGCTTAGCATGTCCAATTGCAGTTTGTACAGAAAGAGTGTTTGAGAACGGCTCAATCAAAAGTAAGGTTCGACTCTGTTAGTTGAATGCACAGAACAGAAAGTATTTTCACAGAATGCTACTGTGTAGTTTATATTTGAATATATTCCTTTTTCCATTATTACCCTCTTAGCGCTCCGAATGTCCACTTGCATTTTCTACAGAAAGAGTGTTCAGAACTGCGCAATCAAAAGTATGGTTTAACTCTGTTAGCTTAATGAACATATCAGAAATAAGTTTCACACAATGCTTCTGTGTAGTTTTTATTTGAAGATATTATTTTTCCCAATAGAGGCCTCTTAGCGCTCAGAATGTCCAATTGCAGTTTCTACAGAAAGAGTGTTTCAGAAAGGCTCAATCAAAAGTAAGGTTCAACTCTGTTAGTTGAATGCACAGAACAGAAAGTAGTTTCATACAATGCTTCTGTGTAGTTTATATTTGAACATATTCTTTCTTCCACTATTACCCACTTAGCGCTACGAATGTCCAGTTGCATTTTCTACAGACAGAGTGTTTCAAAACTGCTCAATCAAATGTATGGTTTAATTTTGTTAGCTGAATGCTCAGATCAGAAAGAAGTTTCACAGAATGCTTCTGTGTAGTTTATATTTGAATATATTCCTTTTTCCACTACTACGCTCTTAGCGCTCCAAATGTCCAGTTGCATTATCAACAGAAAGAGTGTTCAGATCTGCTCAATCAAAAGTATGGTTTAACTCTGTTAGCTGAATGCACAGATCAGAAAGAATTTTCACAGAATGATTCTGTGTAGTTTATATTTGGAGACATTCCTTTTTCCACTATTACCCTCTTAGCGCTCCGAATCTCCACTTGCATTTTCTACAGAAAGACTGTTACAGAACGGCTCAATCAAAACTAAGGTTCAAATCTTTAGTTGAACAAACAGAACAGAAAGAAGTTTCACACAATTCTGTGTAGTTTTTATTTGTAGACATTCTTTTTCCCAATATAGGCCTCTTAGCGCTCAGAATGTCCAATTGCAGTTTCTACAGAAAGAGTGTTTCAGAAAGGCTCAATCAAAAGTAAGGTTCAACTCTGTTAGTTGAATGCACAGAACAGAAAGAAGTTTCATACAATGCTTCTGTGTAGTTTATATTTGAACATATTCTTTTTTCCACTATTACCCACTTAGCGCTACGAATGTCCAGTTGCATTTTCTACAGACAGAGTGTTTCAAAACTGCTCAATCAAAAATATGGTTTAACTCTGTTAGCTGAATGCTCAGATCAGAAAGAAGTTTCACAGAATGCTTCTGTGTAGTTTATATTTGAATATATTCCTTTTTCCACTACTACGCTCTTAGCGCTCCAAATGTCCAGTTGCATTTTCAACAGAAAGAGTGTTCAGATCTGCTCAATCAAAAGTATGGTTTAACTCTGTTAGCTGAATGCACAGATCAGAAAGAAGTTTCACCGAATGATTCTGTGTAGTTTATATTTGAAGACATTCCTTTTTCCACTATTACCCTCTTAGCGCTCCGAATCTCCACTTGCATTTTCTACAAAAAGAGTGTTTCATAACTGCTCAATCAAAAATATGTTTTATCTCTGTTAACTGAATTTACAGATCAGAAATAAGTTTCACAGAATGCATCTGTGTAGTTTTTATTTGAAGATATTCTTTTTCCCAATGTAGGCCTCTTAGCGCTTAGCATGTCCAATTGCAGTTTCTACAGGAAGAGTGTTTCAGAACGGCTCAATCAAAAGTAAGGTTCAACTCTGTTAGTTGAATGCACAGAACAGAAAGAATTTTCACAGAATGCTACTGTGTAGTTTATATTTGAATATATTCCTTTTTCCATTATTACCATCTTAGCGTTCCGAATGTCCACTTGCATTTTCTACAGAAAGAGTGTTCAGAACTGCGCAATCAAAAGTATGGTTTAACTCTGTTAGCTTAATGAACATATCAGAAATAAGTTTCACACAATGCTTCTGTGTAGTTTTTATTTGAAGATATTATTTTTCCCAATATAGGCCTCTTCGCGCTCAGAATGTCCAATTGCAGTTTCTACAGAAAGAGTGTTTCACAAAGGCTCAATCAAATTAAGGTTCAACTCTGTTAGTTGAATGCACAGAACAGAAAGAAGTTTCATACAATGCTTCTGTGTAGTTTATATTTGAACATATTCTTTTTTCCACTATTACCCACTTAGCGCTACGAATGTCCAGTTGCATTTTCTACAGAAAGAGTGTTCAGATCTGCTCAATCAAAAGTATGGTTTAACTCTGTTAGCTGAATGCTCAGATCAGAAAGAAGTTTCACAGAATGCTTCTGTGTAGTTTATATTTGAATATATTCCTTTTTCCACTACTACGCTCTTAGCACTCCAAATGTCCAGTTGCATTTTCTACAGAAAGAGTGTTCAGATCTGCTCAATCAAAAGTATGGTTTAACTCTGTTAGCTGAATGCACAGATCAGAAAGAAGTTTCACCGAATGATTCTGTGTAGTTTATATTTGAAGACATTAATTTTTCCACTATTACCCTCTTAGCGCTCCGAATCTCCACTTGCATTTTCTACAAAAAGAGTGTTTCATAACTGCTCAATCAAAAATATGTTTTATCTCTGTTAACTGAATTTACAGATCAGAAATAAGTTCCACAGAATGCATCTGTGTAGTTTTTATTTGAAGATATTCTTTTCCCAATGTAGGCCTCCTTGCGCTTAGCATGTCCAATTGCAGTTTGTACAGAAAGAGTGTTTCAGAACGGCTCAATCAAAAGTAAGGTTCAACTCTGTTAGTTGAATGTACAGAACAGAAAGAATTTTCACAGAATGCTACTGTGTAGTTTATATTTGAATATATTCCTTTTTCCATTATTACCCTCTTAGCGCTCCGAATGTCCACTTGCATTTTCTACAGAAAGAGTGTTCAGAACTGCGCAATCAAAAGTATGGTTTAACTCTGTTAGCTTAATGAACATATCAGAAATAAGTTTCACACAATGCTTCTGTGTAGTTTTTATTTGAAGATATTATTTTTCCCAATATAGGCCTCTTCGCGCTCAGAATGTCCAATTGCAGTTTCTACAGAAAGAGTGTTTCACAAAGGCTCAATCAAATTAAGGTTCAAATCTGTTAGTTGAATGCACAGAACAGAAAGAAGTTTCATACAATGCTTCCGTGTAGTTTATATTTGAACATATTCTTTTTTCCACTATTACCCACTTAGCGCTACGAATTTCCAGTTGCATTTTCTACAGAAAGAGTGTTCAGATCTGCTCAATCAAAAGTATGGTTTAACTCTGTTAGCTGAATGCACAGATCAGAAAGAATTTTCACAGAATGATTCTGTGTAGTTTATATTTGGAGACATTCCTTTTTCCACTATTACCCTCTTAGCGCTCCGAATCTCCACTTGCATTTTCTACAGAAAGACTGTTACAGAACGGCTCAATCAAAACTAAGGTTCAACTCTTTTATTTGAACAAACAGAACAGAAAGAAGTTTCACACAATTCTTCTGTGTAGTTTTTATTTGTAGACATTCTTTTTCCCAATATAGGCCTCTTAGCGCTCAGAATGTCCAATTGCAGTTTCTACAGAAAGTGTGTTTCAGAACGGCTCAATCAAAAGTAAGGTTCAACTCTGTTAGTTGAATGCACAGAACAGAAAGAAGTTTCATACAATGCTTCTGTGTAGTTTATATTTGAACTTATTCTTTTTTCCACTATTACCCACTTAGCGCTACGAATGTCCAGTTGCATTTTCTACAGACAGAGTGTTTCAAAACTGCTCAATCAAAAGTATGGTTTAACTCTGTTAGCTGAATGCTCAGATCAGAAAGAAGTTTCACAGAATTCTTCTGTGTAGTTTATATTTGAATATATTCCTTTTTCCACTACTACGCTCTTAGCGCTCCAAATGTCCAGTTGCATTTTCAACAGAAAGAGTGTTCAGATCTGCTCAATCAAAAGTATGGTTTAACTCTGTTAGCTGAATGCACAGATCAGAAAGAAGTTTCACCGAATGATTCTGTGTAGTTTATATTTGAAGACATTCCTTTTTCCACTATTACCCTCTTAGCGCTCCGAATCTCCACTTGCATTTTCTACACAAAGAGTGTTTCATAACTGCTCAATCAAAAATATGTTTTATCTCTGTTAACTGAATTTACAGATCAGAAATAAGTTTCACAGAATGCATCTGTGTAGTTTTTATTTGAAGATATTCTTTTTACCAATGTAGGCCTCTTAGCGCTTAGCATGTCCAATTGCAGTTTCTACAGAAAGAGTGTTTCAGAACGGCTCAATCAAAAGTAAGGTTCAACTCTGTTAGTTGAATGCACAGAACAGAAAGAATTTTCACAGAATGCTACTGTGTAGTTTATATTTGAATATATTCCTTTTTCCACTATTACCATCTTACCGCTCCGAATGGCCACTTGCATTTTTTACAGAAAGAGTGTTCAGAACTGCGCAATCAAAAATATGGTTTAACTCTGTTAGCTTAATGAACATATCAGAAATAAGTTTCACACAATGCTTCTGTGTAGTTTTTATTTGAAGATATTATTTTTCCCAATATAGGCCTCTTAGCGCTCAGAATGTCCAATTGCAGTTTCTACAGAAAGTGTGTTTCAGAACGGCTCAATCAAAAGTAAGGTTCAACTCTGTTAGTTGAATGCACAGAACAGAAAGAAGTTTCATACAATGCATCTGTGTAGTTTATATTTGAACTTATTCTTTTTTCCAGTATTACCCACTTAGCGCTACGAATGTCCAGTTGCATTTTCTACAGACAGAGTGTTTCAAAACTGCTCAATCAAAAGTATGGTTTAACTCTGTTAGCTGAATGCTCAGATCAGAAAGAAGTTTCACAGAATGCTTCTGTGTAGTTTATATTTGAATATATTCCTTTTTCCACTACTACGCTCTTAGCGCTCCAAATGTCCAGTTGCATTTTCTACAGAAAGAGTGTTCAGATCTGCTCAATCAAAAGTATTTTTTAACACTGTTAGCTGAATGCACAGATCAGAAAGAAGTTTCACCGAATGATTCTGTGTAGTTTATATTTGAAGACATTCCTTTTTCCACTATTACCCTCTTAGCGCTCCGAATCTCCACTTGCATTTTCTACAAAAAGAGTGTTTCATAACTGCTCAATCAAAAATATGTTTTATCTCTGTTAACTGCATTTACAGATCAGAAATAAGTTTCACAGAATGCATCTGTGTAGTTCTTATTTGAAGATATTCTTTTTCCCAATGTAGGCCTCTTAGCGCTTAGCATGTCCAATTGCAGTTTCTACAGGAAGAGTGTTTCAGAACGGCTCAATCAAAAGTAAGGTTCAACTCTGTTAGTTGAATGCACAGAACAGAAAGAATTTTCACAGAATGCTACTGTGTAGTTTATATTTGAATATATTCCTTTTTCCATTATTACCATCTTAGCGCTCCGAATGTCCACTTGCATTTTCTACAGAAAGAGTGTTTCAGAACGGCTCAATCAAAACTAAGGTTCAACTCTTTTAGTTGAACAAACAGAACAGAAAGAAGTTTCACACATTTCTTCTGTGTAGTTTTTATTTGTAGACATTCTTTTCCCAATATAGGCCTCTTAGCGCTCAGAATGTCCAACTGCAGTTTCTACAGAAAGAGTGTTTCAGAACGATTCAATCAAAAGTAAGGTTCAACTCTGTTAGTTGAATGCACAGAACAGAAAGAAGTTTCATACAATGCTTCTGTGTAGTTTATATTTGAACATATTCTTTTTTCCACTATTACCCACTTAGCGCTACGAATGTCCAGTTGCATTTTCTACAGACAGAGTGTTTCAAAACTGCTCAATCAAAAGTATGGTTTAACTCTGTTAGCTGAATGCTCAGATCAGAAAGAAGTTTCACAGAATGCTTCTGTGTAGTTTATATTTGAATATATTCCTTTTTCCACTACTACGCTCTTAGCGCTCCAAATGCCCAGTTGCATTTTCTACAGAAAGAGTGTTCAGATCTGCTCAATCAAAAGTATGGTTTAACTCTGTTAGCTGAATGCACAGATCAGAAAGAAGTTTCACAGAATGATTCTGTGTAGTTTATATTTGGAGACATTCCTTTTTCCACTATTACCCTATTAGCGCTCCAAATCTCCACTTGCATTTTCTACAGAAAGAGTGTTTCAGAACGGTTCAATCAAAACTAAGGTTCAACTCTTTTAGTTGAACAAACAGAACAGAAAGAAGTTTCACACAATTCTTCTGTGTAGTTTTTATTTGTAGACATTCTTTTTCCCAATATAGGCCTCTTAGCGCTCAGAATGTCCAATTGCAGTTTCTACAGAAAGAGTGTTTCAGAACGGCTCAATCAAACGTAAGGTTCAACTCTGTTAGTTGAATGCACAGAACAGAAAGAAGTTTCATACAATGCTTCTGTGTAGTTTATATTTGAACATATTCTTTTTTCCACTATTACCCACTTAGCGCTACGAATGTCCAGTTGCATTTTCTACAGACAGAGTGTTTCAAAACTGCTCAATCAAAAGTAGGGTTTAACTCTGTTAGCTGAATGCTCAGATCAGAAAGAAGTTTCACAGAATGCTTCTGTGTAGTTTATATTTGAATATATTCCTTTTTCCACTACTACGCTCTTAGCACTCCAAATGTCCAGTTGCATTTTCTACAGAAAGAGTGTTCAGATCTGCTCAATCAAAAGTATGGTTTAACTCTGTTAGCTGAATGCACAGATCAGAAAGAAGTTTCACCGAATGATTCTGTGTAGTTTATATTTGAAGACATTCCTTTTTCCACTATTACCCTCTTAGCGCTCCGAATCTCCACTTGCATTTTCTACAAAAAGAGTGTTTCATAACTGCTCAATCAAAAATATGTTTTATCTCTGTTAACTGAATTTACAGATCAGAAATAAGTTCCACAGAATGCATCTGTGTAGTTTTTATTTGAAGATATTCTTTTCCCAATGTAGGCCTCCTTGCGCTTAGCATGTCCAATTGCAGTTTGTACAGAAAGAGTGTTTCAGAACGGCTCAATCAAAAGTAAGGTTCAACTCTGTTAGTTGAATGTACAGAACAGAAAGAATTTTCACAGAATGCTACTGTGTAGTTTATATTTGAATATATTCCTTTTTCCATTATTACCCTCTTAGCGCTCCGAATGTCCACTTGCATTTTCTACAGAAAGAGTGTTCAGAACTGCGCAATCAAAAGTATGGTTTAACTCTGTTAGCTTAATGAACATATCAGAAATAAGTTTCACACAATGCTTCTGTGTAGTTTTTATTTGAAGATATTATTTTTCCCAATATAGGCCTCTTCGCGCTCAGAATGTCCAATTGCAGTTTCTACAGAAAGAGTGTTTCACAAAGGCTCAATCAAATTAAGGTTCAAATCTGTTAGTTGAATGCACAGAACAGAAAGAAGTTTCATACAATGCTTCCGTGTAGTTTATATTTGAACATATTCTTTTTTCCACTATTACCCACTTAGCGCTACGAATTTCCAGTTGCATTTTCTACAGAAAGAGTGTTCAGATCTGCTCAATCAAAAGTATGGTTTAACTCTGTTAGCTGAATGCACAGATCAGAAAGAATTTTCACAGAATGATTCTGTGTAGTTTATATTTGGAGACATTCCTTTTTCCACTATTACCCTCTTAGCGCTCCGAATCTCCACTTGCATTTTCTACAGAAAGACTGTTACAGAACGGCTCAATCAAAACTAAGGTTCAACTCTTTTATTTGAACAAACAGAACAGAAAGAAGTTTCACACAATTCTTCTGTGTAGTTTTTATTTGTAGACATTCTTTTTCCCAATATAGGCCTCTTAGCGCTCAGAATGTCCAATTGCAGTTTCTACAGAAAGTGTGTTTCAGAACGGCTCAATCAAAAGTAAGGTTCAACTCTGTTAGTTGAATGCACAGAACAGAAAGAAGTTTCATACAATGCTTCTGTGTAGTTTATATTTGAACTTATTCTTTTTTCCACTATTACCCACTTAGCGCTACGAATGTCCAGTTGCATTTTCTACAGACAGAGTGTTTCAAAACTGCTCAATCAAAAGTATGGTTTAACTCTGTTAGCTGAATGCTCAGATCAGAAAGAAGTTTCACAGAATTCTTCTGTGTAGTTTATATTTGAATATATTCCTTTTTCCACTACTACGCTCTTAGCGCTCCAAATGTCCAGTTGCATTTTCAACAGAAAGAGTGTTCAGATCTGCTCAATCAAAAGTATGGTTTAACTCTGTTAGCTGAATGCACAGATCAGAAAGAAGTTTCACCGAATGATTCTGTGTAGTTTATATTTGAAGACATTCCTTTTTCCACTATTACCCTCTTAGCGCTCCGAATCTCCACTTGCATTTTCTACACAAAGAGTGTTTCATAACTGCTCAATCAAAAATATGTTTTATCTCTGTTAACTGAATTTACAGATCAGAAATAAGTTTCACAGAATGCATCTGTGTAGTTTTTATTTGAAGATATTCTTTTTACCAATGTAGGCCTCTTAGCGCTTAGCATGTCCAATTGCAGTTTCTACAGAAAGAGTGTTTCAGAACGGCTCAATCAAAAGTAAGGTTCAACTCTGTTAGTTGAATGCACAGAACAGAAAGAATTTTCACAGAATGCTACTGTGTAGTTTATATTTGAATATATTCCTTTTTCCACTATTACCATCTTACCGCTCCGAATGGCCACTTGCATTTTTTACAGAAAGAGTGTTCAGAACTGCGCAATCAAAAATATGGTTTAACTCTGTTAGCTTAATGAACATATCAGAAATAAGTTTCACACAATGCTTCTGTGTAGTTTTTATTTGAAGATATTATTTTTCCCAATATAGGCCTCTTAGCGCTCAGAATGTCCAATTGCAGTTTCTACAGAAAGTGTGTTTCAGAACGGCTCAATCAAAAGTAAGGTTCAACTCTGTTAGTTGAATGCACAGAACAGAAAGAAGTTTCATACAATGCATCTGTGTAGTTTATATTTGAACTTATTCTTTTTTCCAGTATTACCCACTTAGCGCTACGAATGTCCAGTTGCATTTTCTACAGACAGAGTGTTTCAAAACTGCTCAATCAAAAGTATGGTTTAACTCTGTTAGCTGAATGCTCAGATCAGAAAGAAGTTTCACAGAATGCTTCTGTGTAGTTTATATTTGAATATATTCCTTTTTCCACTACTACGCTCTTAGCGCTCCAAATGTCCAGTTGCATTTTCTACAGAAAGAGTGTTCAGATCTGCTCAATCAAAAGTATTTTTTAACACTGTTAGCTGAATGCACAGATCAGAAAGAAGTTTCACCGAATGATTCTGTGTAGTTTATATTTGAAGACATTCCTTTTTCCACTATTACCCTCTTAGCGCTCCGAATCTCCACTTGCATTTTCTACAAAAAGAGTGTTTCATAACTGCTCAATCAAAAATATGTTTTATCTCTGTTAACTGCATTTACAGATCAGAAATAAGTTTCACAGAATGCATCTGTGTAGTTCTTATTTGAAGATATTCTTTTTCCCAATGTAGGCCTCTTAGCGCTTAGCATGTCCAATTGCAGTTTCTACAGGAAGAGTGTTTCAGAACGGCTCAATCAAAAGTAAGGTTCAACTCTGTTAGTTGAATGCACAGAACAGAAAGAATTTTCACAGAATGCTACTGTGTAGTTTATATTTGAATATATTCCTTTTTCCATTATTACCATCTTAGCGCTCCGAATGTCCACTTGCATTTTCTACAGAAAGAGTGTTTCAGAACGGCTCAATCAAAACTAAGGTTCAACTCTTTTAGTTGAACAAACAGAACAGAAAGAAGTTTCACACATTTCTTCTGTGTAGTTTTTATTTGTAGACATTCTTTTCCCAATATAGGCCTCTTAGCGCTCAGAATGTCCAACTGCAGTTTCTACAGAAAGAGTGTTTCAGAACGATTCAATCAAAAGTAAGGTTCAACTCTGTTAGTTGAATGCACAGAACAGAAAGAAGTTTCATACAATGCTTCTGTGTAGTTTATATTTGAACATATTCTTTTTTCCACTATTACCCACTTAGCGCTACGAATGTCCAGTTGCATTTTCTACAGACAGAGTGTTTCAAAACTGCTCAATCAAAAGTATGGTTTAACTCTGTTAGCTGAATGCTCAGATCAGAAAGAAGTTTCACAGAATGCTTCTGTGTAGTTTATATTTGAATATATTCCTTTTTCCACTACTACGCTCTTAGCGCTCCAAATGCCCAGTTGCATTTTCTACAGAAAGAGTGTTCAGATCTGCTCAATCAAAAGTATGGTTTAACTCTGTTAGCTGAATGCACAGATCAGAAAGAAGTTTCACAGAATGATTCTGTGTAGTTTATATTTGGAGACATTCCTTTTTCCACTATTACCCTATTAGCGCTCCAAATCTCCACTTGCATTTTCTACAGAAAGAGTGTTTCAGAACGGTTCAATCAAAACTAAGGTTCAACTCTTTTAGTTGAACAAACAGAACAGAAAGAAGTTTCACACAATTCTTCTGTGTAGTTTTTATTTGTAGACATTCTTTTTCCCAATATAGGCCTCTTAGCGCTCAGAATGTCCAATTGCAGTTTCTACAGAAAGAGTGTTTCAGAACGGCTCAATCAAACGTAAGGTTCAACTCTGTTAGTTGAATGCACAGAACAGAAAGAAGTTTCATACAATGCTTCTGTGTAGTTTATATTTGAACATATTCTTTTTTCCACTATTACCCACTTAGCGCTACGAATGTCCAGTTGCATTTTCTACAGACAGAGTGTTTCAAAACTGCTCAATCAAAAGTAGGGTTTAACTCTGTTAGCTGAATGCTCAGATCAGAAAGAAGTTTCACAGAATGCTTCTGTGTAGTTTATATTTGAATATATTCCTTTTTCCACTACTACGCTCTTAGCACTCCAAATGTCCAGTTGCATTTTCTACAGAAAGAGTGTTCAGATCTGCTCAATCAAAAGTATGGTTTAACTCTGTTAGCTGAATGCACAGATCAGAAAGAAGTTTCACCGAATGATTCTGTGTAGTTTATATTTGAAGACATTCCTTTTTCCACTATTACCCTCTTAGCGCTCCGAATCTCCACTTGCATTTTCTACAAAAAGAGTGTTTCATAACTGCTCAATCAAAAATATGTTTTATCTCTGTTAACTGAATTTACAGATCAGAAATAAGTTCCACAGAATGCATCTGTGTAGTTTTCATTTGAAGATATTCTTTTCCCAATGTAGGCCTCCTTGCGCTTAGCATGTCCAATTGCAGTTTCTACAGAAAGAGTGTTTCAGAACGGCTCAATCAAAAGTAAGGTTCAACTCTGTTAGTTGAATGCACAGAACAGAAAGAATTTTCACAGAATGCTACTGTGTAGTTTATATTTGAATATATTCCTTTTTCCACTATCACCCTCTTAGCGCTCCGAATGTCCACTTGCATTTTCTACAGAAAGAGTGTTCAGAACTGCGCAATCAAAAGTATGGTTTAACTCTGTTAGCTTAATGAACATATCAGAAATAAGTTTCAAACAATGCTTCTGTGTACTTTTTATTTGAAGATATTATTTTTCCCAATATAGGCCTCTTCGCGCTCAGAATGTCCAATTGCAGTTTCTACAGAAAGAGTGTTTCACAAAGGCTCAATCAAATTAAGGTTCAACTCTGTTAGTTGAATGCACAGAACAGAAAGAAGTTTCATACAATGCTTCTGTGTAGTTTATATTTGAACATATTCTTTTTTCCACTATTACCCACTTAGCGCTACGAATTTCCAGTTGCATTTTCTACAGACAGAGTGTTTCAAAACTGCTCAATCAAAAGTATGGTTTAACTCTGTTAGCTGAATGCTCAGATCAGAAAGAAGTTTCACAGAATGCTTCTGTGTAGTTTATATTTGAATATATTCCTTGTTCCACTACTACTCTCTTAGCGCTACAAATGTCCAGTTGCATTTTCTACAGAAAGAGTGTTCAGATCTGCTGAATCAAAAGTATGGTTTAAATCTGTTAGCTGAATGCACAGATCAGAAAGAAGTTTCACAGAATGATTCTGTGTAGTTTATATTTGGAGACATTCCTTTTTCCACTATTACCCTCTTAGCGCTCCGAATCTCGACTTGCATTTTCTACAGAAAGAGTGTTTCAGAACGGCTCAATCAAAACTAAGGTTCAAATCTTTTAGTTGAACAAACAGAACAGAAAGAAGTTTCACACAATTTTTCTGTGTAGTTTTTATTTGTAGACATTCTTTTTCCCAATGTAGGCCTCTTAGCGCTCAGAATGTCCAATTGCAGTTTCTACAGAAAGAGTGTTTCAGAACGGATCAATCAAAAGTAAGGTTCAACTCTGTTAGTTGAATGCACAGAACAGAAAGAAGTTTCATATAATGCTTCTGTGTAGTTTATATTTGAACATATTCTTTTTTCCGCTATTACCCACTTAGCGCTACGAATGTCCAGTTGCATTTTCTACAGACAGAGTGTTTCAAAACTGCTCAATCAAAAGTATGGTTTAACTCTGTTAGCTGAATGCTCAGATCAGAAAGAAGTTTCACAGAATGCTTCTGTGTAGTTTATATTTGAATATATTCCTTTTTCCACTACTACGCTCTTAGCGCTCCAAATGTCCAGTTGCATTTTCTACAGAAAGAGTGTTCAGATCTGCTCAATCAAAAGTATGGTTTAACTCTGTTAGCTGAATGCACAGATCAGAAAGAAGTTTCACCGAATGATTCTGTGTAGTTTATATTTGAAGACATTCCTATTTCCACTATTACCCTCTTAGCGCTCCGAATCTCCACTTGCATTTTCTACAAAAAGAGTGTTTCATAACTGCTCAATCAAAAATATGTTTTATCTCTGTTAACTGAATTTACAAATCAGAAATAAGTTTCACAGAATGCATCTGTGTAGTTTTTATTTGAAGATATTCTTTTTCCCAATGTAGGCCTCTTAGCGCTTAGCATGTCCAATTGCAGTTTCTACAGAAAGAGTGTTTCAGAACGGCTCAATCAAAAGTAAGGTTCAACTCTGTTACTTCAATGCACAGAACAGAAAGAATTTTCACAGAATGCTACTGTGTAGTTTATATTTGAATATATTCCTTTTTCCACTATTACCCTCTTAGCGCTCCGAATGTCCACTTGAATTTTCTACAGAAAGAGTGTTCAGAACTGCGCAATCAAAAGTATGGTTTAACTCTGTTAGCTTAATGAACATATCAGAAATAAGTTTCACACAATGCTTCTGTGTAGTTTTTATTTGAAGATATTATTTTTCCCAATATAGGCCTCTTAGCGCTCAGAATGTCCAATTGCAGTTTCTACAGAAAGAGTGTTTCAGAAAGGCTCAATCAAAAGTGAGGTTCAACTCTGTTAGTTGAATGCACAGAACAGAAAGAAGTTTCATACAATGCTTCTGTGTAGTTTATATTTGAACATATTCTTTTTTCCACTATTACCCACTTAGCGCTACGAATGTCCAGTTGCATTTTCTACCGACAGAGTGTTTCAAAACTGCTCAATCAAAAGTATGGTTTAACTCTGTTAGCTGAATGCTCAGATCAGAAAGAAGTTTCACAGAATGCTTCTGTGTAGTTTATATTTGAATATATTCCTTTTTCCACTACTACTCTCTTAGCGCTCCAAATGTCCAGTTGCATTTTCTACAGAAAGTGTGTTCAGATCTGCTCAATCAAAAGTATGGTTTAACTCTGTTAGTTGAATGCACAGATCAGAAAGAAGTTTCACAGAATGATTCTGTGTAGTTTATATTTGGAGACATTCCTTTTTCCACTATTACCCTCTTAGCGCTCCGAATCTCCACTTGCATTTTCTACAGAAAGAGTGTTTCAGAACGGCTCAACCAAAACTAAGGTTCAACTCTTTTAGTTGAACAAACAGAACAGAAAGAAGTTTCACACAATTCTTCTGTGTAGTTTTTATTTGTAGACATTCTTTTTCCCAATATAGGCCTCTTAGCGCTCAGAATGTCCAATTGCAGTTTCTACAGAAAGAGTGTTTCAGAACGGCTCAATCAAAAGTAAGGTTCAACTCTGTTAGTTGAATGCACAGAACAGAAAGAAGTTTCATACAATGCTTCTGTGTAGTTTATATTTGAACATATTATTTTTTCCACTATTACCCACTTAGCGCTACGAATGTCCAGTTGCATTTTCTACAGACAGAGTGTTTCAAAACTGCTCAATCAAAAGTATGGTTTAACTCTGTTAGCTGATTGCTCAGATCAGAAAGATGTTTCACAGAATGCTTCTGTGTAGTTTATATTTGAATATATTCCTTTTTCCACTACTACGCTCTTAGCGCTCCAAATGTCCAGTTGCATTTTCTACAGAAAGAGTGTTCAGATCTGCTCAATCAAAAGTATGGTTTAACTCTGTTAGCTGAATGCACAGATCTGAAAGAAGTTTCACCGAATGATTCTGTGTAGTTTATATTTGAAGACATTTCTTTTTCCACTATTACCCACTTAGCGCTCTGAATCTCCACTTGCATTTTCTACAAAAAGAGTGTTTCATAACTGCTCAATCAAAAATATGTTTTATCTCTGTTAACTGAATTTACAGATCAGAAATAAGTTTCACAGAATGCATCTGTGTAGTTTTTATTTGAAGATATTCTTTTTCCCAATGTAGGCCTCTTAGCGCTTAGCCTGTCCAATTGCAGTTTCTACAGAAAGAGTGTTTCAGAACGGCTCAATCAAAAGTAAGGTTCAACTCTGTTAGTTGAATGCACAGAACAGAAAGAATTTTCACAGAATGCTACTGTGTAGTTTATATTTGAATATATTCCTTTTTCCACTATTACCCTCTTAGTGCTCTGAATGTCCACTTGCATTTTCTACAGAAAGAGGGTTCAGAACTGCGCAATCAAAAGTATGGTTTAACTCTGTTTGCTTAATGAACATATCAGAAATAAGTTTCACACAATGCTTCTGTGTAGTTTTTATTTGAAGATATTATTTTTCCCAATAGAGGCCTCTTAGCGCTCAGAATGTCCAATTGCAGTTTCTACAGAAAGAGTGTTTCAGAAAGGCTCAATCAAAAGTAAGGTTCAACTCTGTTAGTTGAATGCACAGAACAGAAAGAAGTTTCATACAATGCTTCTGTGTAGTTTATATTTGAACATATTCTTTTTTCCACTATTACCCACTTAGCGCTACGAATGTCCAGTTGCATTTTCTACAGACAGAGTGTTTCAAAACTGCTCAATCAAAAGTATGGTTTAACTCTGTTAGCTGAATGCTCAGATCAGAAAGAAGTTTCACAGAATGCTTCTGTGTAGTTTATATTTGAATATATTCCTTTTTCCACTACTACTCTCTTAGCGCTCCAAATGTCCAGTTGCATTTTCTACAGAAAGAGTGTTCAGATCTGCTCAATCAAAAGTATGGTTTAACTCTGTTAGCTGAATGCACAGATCAGAAAGAAGTTTCACAGAATGATTCTGTGTAGTTTATATTTGGAGACATTCCTTTTTCCACTATTACCCTCTTAGCGCTCCGAATCTCCACTTGCATTTTCTACAGAAAGAGTGTTTCAGAACGGCTCAATCAAAACTAAGGTTCAACTCTTTTAGTTGAACAAACAGAACAGATAGAAGTTTCACACAATTCTTCTGTGTAGTTTTTATTTGTAGACATTCTTTTTCCCAATATAGGCCTCTTAGCGCTCAGAATGTCTAATTGCAGTTTCTACAGAAAGAGTGTTTCAGAACGGCTCAATCAAAAGTAAGGTTCAACTCTGTTAGTTGAATGCACAGAACAGAAAGAAGTTTCATACAATGCTTCTGTGTAGTTTATATTTGAACATATTATTTATTCCACTATTACCCACTTAGCGCTACGAATGTCCACTTGCATTTTCTACAGACAGAGTGTTTCAAAACTGCTCAATCAAAAGTATGGTTTAACTCTGTTAGCTGAATGCTCAGATCAGAAAGAAGTTTCACAGAATGCTTCCATGTAGTTTATATTTGCATATATTCCTTTTTCCACTACTACTCTCTTAGCGCTCCAAATGTCCAGTTGCATTTTCTACAGAAAGAGTGTTCAGATCTGCTGAATCAAAAGTATGGTTTAACTCTGTTAGCTGAATGCACAGATCAGAAAGAAGTTTCACAGAATGATTCTGTGTAGTTTATATTTGGAGACATTCCTTTTTCCACTATTACCCTCTTAGCGCTCCAAATCTCCACTTGCATTTTCTACAGAAAGAGTGTTTCAGAATGGCTCAATCAAAACTAAGGTTCAAATCTTTTAGTTGAACAAACAGAACAGAAAGCTGTTTCACACAATTTTTCTGTGTAGTTTTTATTTGTAGACATTCTTTTTCCCAATATAGGCCTCTTAGCGCTCAGAATGTCCAATTGCTGTTTCTACAGAAAGAGTGTTTAAGAACGGCTCAATCAAAAGTAAGGTTCAACTCTGTTAGTTGAATGCACAGAACAGAAAGAAGTTTCATACAATGCTTCTGTGTAGTTTATATTTGAACATATTCTTTTTTCCACTATTACCCACTTAGCGCTACGAATGTCCAGTTGCATTTTCTACAGACAGAGTGTTTCAAAACTGCTCAATCAAAAGTATGGTTTAACTCTGTTAGCTGAATGCTCAGATCAGAAAGAAGTTTCACAGAAGGCTTCTGTGTAGTTTATATTTGAATATATTCCTTTTTCCACTACTACGCTCTTAGCGCTCCAAATGTCCAGTTGCATTTTCTACAGAAAGAGTGTTCAGATCTGCTCAATCAAAAGTATGGTTTAACTCTGTTAGCTGAATGCACAGATCAGAAAGAAGTTTCACCGAATGATTCTGTGTAGTTTATATTTGAAGACATTCCTTTTTCCACTATTACCCTCTTAGCGCTCCGAATCTCCACTTGCATTTTCTACAAAAAGAGTGTTTCATAACTGCTCAATCAAAAATATGTTTTATCTCTGTTAACTGAATTTACAAATCAGAAATAAGTTTCACAGAATGCATCTGTGTAGTTTTTATTTGAAGATATACTTTTTCCCAATGTAGGCCTCTTAGCGCTTAGCATGTCCAATTGCAGTTTCTACAGAAAGAGTGTTTCAGAACGGCTCAATCAAAAGTAAGGTTCAACTCTGTTAGTTGAATGCACAGAACAGAAAGAATTTTCACAGAATGCTACTGTGTAGTTTATATTTGAATATATTCCTTTTTCCACTATTACCCTCTTAGCGCTCCGAATGTCCACTTGCATTTTCTACAGAAAGAGTGTTCAGAACTGAGCAATCAAAAGTATGGTTTAACTCTGTTAGCTTAATGAACATATCAGAAATAAGTTTCACACAATGCTTCTGTGTAGTTTTTATTTGAAGATATTATTTTTCCCAATAGAGGCCTCTTAGCGCTCAGAAAGTCCAATTGCAGTTTCTACAGAAAGAGTGTTTCAGAACGGCTCAATCAAAAGTAAGGTTCAACTCTGTTAGTTGAATGCACAGAACAGAAAGAAGTTTCATACAATGCTTCTGTGTAGTTTATATTTGAACATATTCTTTTTTCCACTATTACCCACTTAGCGCAACGAATGTCCAGTTGCATTTTCTACAGAGTGTTTCAAAACTGCTCAATCAAAAGTATGGTTTAACTTTGTTAGCTGATTGCTCAGATCAGAAAGATGTTTCACAGAATGCTTCTGTGTAGTTTATATTTGAATATATTCCTTTTTCCACTACTACGCTCTTAGCGCTCCAAATGTCCAGTTGCATATTCTACAGAAAGAGTGTTCAGATCTGCTCAATCAAAAGTATGGTTTAACTCTGTTAGCTGAATGCACAGATCTGAAAGAAGTTTCACCGAATGATTCTGTGTAGTTTATCTTTGAAGACATTTCTTTTCCCACTATTACCCACTTAGCGCTCTGAATCTCCACTTGCATTTTCTTCAAAAAGAGTGTTTCATAACTGCTCAATCAAATATATGTTTTATCTCTGTTAACTGAATTTACAGATCAGAAATAAGTTTCACAGAATGCATCTGTGTAGTTTTTATTTGAAGATATTCTTTTTCCCAATGTAGGCCTCTTAGCGCTTAGCCTGTCCAATTGCAGTTTCTACAGAAAGAGTGTTTCAGAACGGCTCAATCAAAAGTAAGGTTCAACTCTGTTAGTTGAATGCACAGAACAGAAAGAATTTTCACAGAATGCTACTGTGTAGTTTATATTTGAATATATTCCTTTTTCCACTATTACCCTCTTAGCGCTCCGAATGTCCACTTGCATTTTCTACAGAAAGAGTGTTCAGAACTGGGCAATCAAAAGTATGGTTTAACTCTGTTAGCTTAATGAACATATCAGAAATAAGTTTCACACAATGCTTCTGTGTAGTTTTTATTTGAAGATATTATTTTTCCCAATAGAGGCCTCTTAGCGCTCAGAATGTCCAATTGCAGTTTCTACAGAAAGAGTGTTTCAGAAAGGCTCAATCAAAAGTAAGGTTCAACTCTGTTAGTTGAATGCACAGAACAGAAAGAAGTTTCATACAATGCTTCTGTGTAGTTTATATTTGAACATATTCTTTATTCCACTATTACCCACTTAGCGCTACGAATGTTCAGTTGCATTTTCTACAGACAGAGTGTTTCAAAACTGCTCAATCAAAAGTATGGTTTAACTCTGTTAGCTGAATGCTCAGATCAGAAAGAAGTTTCACAGAATGCTTCTGTGTAGTTTATATTTGAATATATTCCTTTTTCCACTACTACTCTCTTAGCGCTCCAAATGTCCAGTTGCATTTTCTACAGAAAGAGTGTTCAGATCTGCTGAATCAAAAGTATGGTTTAACTGTTTTAGCTGAATGCACAGATCAGAAAGAAGTTTCACAGAATGATTCTGTGTAGTTTATATTTGGAGACATTCCTTTTTCCACTATTACCCTCTTAGCGCTCCGAATCTCCACTTGCATTTTCTACAGAAAGAGTGTTTCAGAACGGCTCAATCAAAACTAAGTTTCAACTCTTTTAGTTGAACAAACAGAACAGAAAGAAGTTTCACAAAATTCTTTTGTGTAGTTTTTATTTGTAGACATTCTTTTTCCCAATATAGGCCTCTTAGCGCTCAGAATGTCCAATTGCAGTTTCTACAGAAAGAGTGTTTCAGAACGGCTCAATCAAAAGTAAGGTTCAACTCTGTTAGTTGAATGCACAGAACAGAAAGAAGTTTCATACAATGCTTCTGTGTAGTTCATATTTGAACATATTCTTTTTTCCACTATTACCCACTTAGCGCTACGAATGTCCAGTTGCATTTTCTACAGACAGAGTGTTTCAAAACTGCTCAATCAAAAGTATGGTTTAACTCTGTTAGCTGAATGCTCAGATCAGAAAGAAGTTTCACAGAATGCTTCCGTGTAGTTTATATTTGAATATATTCCTTTTTCCACTACTACGCTCTTAGCGCTCCAAATGTCCAGTTGCATTTTCTACAGAAAGAGTGTTCAGATCTGCTCAATCAAAAGTATGTTTTAACGCTGTTAGCTGAATGCACAGATCAGAAAGAAGTTTCACCGAATGATTCTGTGTAGTTTATATTTGAAGACATTCCTTTTTCCACTATTACCCTCTTAGCGCTCCGAATCTCCACTTGCATTTTCTGCAAAAAGAGTGTTTCATAACTGCTCAATCAAAAATATGTTTTATCTCTGTTAACTGAATTTACAGATCAGAAATAAGTTTCACAGAATGCATCTGTGTAGTTTTTATTTGAAGATATTCTTTTTCCCAATGTAGGCCTCTTAGCGGTTAGCATTTCCAATTGCAATTTCTACAGAAAGAGTGTTTCAGAATGGCTCAATCAAAAGTAAGGTTCAACTCTGTTAGTTGAATGCACAGAACAGAAAGAATTTTCACAGAATGCTACTGTGTAGTTTATATTTGAATATATTCCTTTTTCCACTATTACCCTCTTAGCGCTCCGAATGTCCACTTGCATTTTCTACAGAAAGAGTGTTCAGAACTGCGCAATCAAAAGTATGGTTTAACTCTGTTAGCTTAATGAACATATCAGAAATAAGTTTCACACAATGCTTCTGTGTAGTCTTTATTTGAAGATATTATTTTTCCCAATAGAGGTCTCTTAGCGCTCAGAATGTCCAATTGCAGTTTCTACAGAAAGAGTGTTTCAGAAAGGCTCAATCAAAAGTAAGGTTCAACTCTGTTAGTTGAATGCACAGAACAGAACGAAGTTTCATACAATGCTTCTGTGTAGTTTATATTTGAACATATTCTTTTTTCCACTATTACCCACTTAGCGCTACGAATGTCCAGTTGCATTTTCTACAGACAGAGTGTTTCAAAACTGCTCAATCAAAAGTATGGTTTAACTCTGTTAGCTGAATGCTCAGATCAGAAAGAAGTTTCACAGAATGCTTCTGTGTAGTTTATATTTGAATATATTCCTTTTTCCACTACTACTCTCTTAGCGCTCCAAATGTCCAGTTGCATTTTCTACAGAAAGAGTGTTCAGATCTGCTCAATCAAAAATATGGTTTAACTCTGTTAGCTGAATGCACAGATCAGAAAGAAGTTTCACAGAATGATTCTGTGTAGTTTATATTTGGAGACATTCCTTTTTCCACTATTACCCTCTTAGCGCTCCGAATCTCCACTTGCATTTTCTACAGAAAGAGTGTTTCAGAACGGCTCAATCAAAACTAAGGTTCAAATCTTTTAATTGAACAAACAGAACAGAAAGAAGTTTCACACAATTCTTCTGTGTAGTTTTTATTTGTAGACATTCTTTTTCCCAATATAGGCCTCTTAGCGCTCAGAATGTCCAATTGCAGTTTCTACAGAAAGAGTGTTTCAGAACGGCTCAATCAAAAGTAAGGTTCAACTCTGTTAGTTGAATGCACAGAACAGAAAGAAGTTTCATACAATGCTTCTGTGTAGTTCATATTTGAACATATTCTTTTTTCCACTATTACCCACTTAGCGCTACGAATGTCCAGTTGCATTTTCTACAGACAGAGTGTTTCAAAACTGCTCAATCAAAAGTATGGTTTAACCCTGTTAGCTGAATGCTCAGATCAGAAAGAAGTTTCACAGAATGCTTCTGTGTAGTTTATATTTGAATATATTCCTTTTTCCACTACTACGCTCTTAGCGCTCCAAATGTCCAGTTGCATTTTCTACAGAAAGAGTGTTCAGATCTGCTCAATCAAAAGTATGGTTTAACTCTGTTAGCTGAATGCACAGATCAGAAAGAAGTTTCACCGAATGATTCTGTGTAGTTTATATTTGAAGACATACCTTTTTCCACTATTACCCTCTTAGCGCTCCGAATCTCCACTTGCATTTTCTACAAAAAGAGTGTTTCATAACTGCTCAATCAAAAATATGTTTTATCTCTATTAACTGAATTTACAGATCAGAAATAAGTTTCACAGAATGCATCTGTGTAGTTTTTATTTGAAGATATTCTTTCTCCCAATGTAGGCATCTTAGCGCTTAGCATGTCCAATTGCAGTCTCTACAGAAAGAGTGTTTCAGAACGGCTCAATCAAAAGTAAGGTTCAACTCTGTTAGTTGAATGCACAGAACAGAAAGAATTTTCACAGAATGCTACTGTGTAGTTTATATTTGAATATATTCCTTTTTCCACTATTACCCTCTTAGCGCTCCGAATGTCCACTTGCATTTTCTACAGAAAGAGTGTTCAGAACTGCGCAATCAAAAGTATGGTTTAACTCTGTTAGCTTAATGAACATATCAGAAATAAGTTTCACACAATGCTTCTGTGTAGTTTTTATTTGAAGATATTATTTTTCCCAATAGAGGCCTCTTAGCGCTCAGAATGTCCAATTGCAGTTTCTACAGAAAGAGTGTTTCAGAAAGGCTCAATCAAAAGTAAGGTTCAACTCTGTTAGTTGAATGCACAGAATAGAAAGTAGTTTCATACAATGCTTCTGTGTAGTTTATATTTGAACATATTCTTTTTTCCACTATTACCCACTTAGCGCTACGAATGTCCAGTTGCATTTTCTACAGACAGAGTGTTTCAAAACTGCTCAATCAAAAGTATGGTTTAACTCTGTTAGCTGAATGCTCAGATCAGAAAGAAGTTTCACAGAATGCTTCTGTGTAGTTTATATTTGAATATATTCCTTTTTCCACTACTACTCTCTTAGCGCTCAAAATGTCCAATTGCATTTTCTACAGAAAGAGTGTTCAGATCTGCTGAATCAAAAGTATGGTTTAACTCTGTTAGCTGAATGCACAGATCAGAAAGAAGTTTCACAGAATGATTCTGTGTAGTTTATATTTGGAGACATTCCTTTTTCCACTATTACCCTCTTAGCGCTCCGAGGCTCCACTTGCATTTTCTACAGAAAGAGTGTTTCAGAACGGCTCAATCAAAACTAAGGTTCAACTCTTTTAGTTGAACAAACAGAACAGAAAGAAGTTTCACACAATTCTTCTGTGTAGTTTTTATTTGTAGACATTCTTTTTCCCAATATAGGCCTCTTAGCGCTCAGAATGTCCAATTGCAGTTTCTACAGAAAGAGTGTTTCAGAACGGCTCAATCAAAAGTAAGGTTCAACTCTGTTAGTTGAATGCACAGAACAGAAAGAAGTTTCATACAATGCTTCTGTGTAGTTCATATTTGAACATATTCTTTTTTCCACTATTACCCACTTAGCGCTACGAATGTCCAGTTGCATTTTCTACAGACAGAGTGTTTCAAAACTGCTCAATCAAAAGTATGGTTTAACTCTGTTAGCTGAATGCTCAGATCAGAAAGAAGTTTCACAGAATGCTTCTGTGTAGTTTATATTTGAATATATTCCTTTTTCCACTACTACTCTCTTAGCGCTCCAAATGTCCAGTTGCATTTTCTACAGAAAGAGTGTTCAGATCTGCTCAATCAAAAGTATGGTTTAACTCTGTTAGCTGAATGCACAGATCTGAAAGAAATTTCACAGAATGATTCTGTGAGGTTTATATGTGGAGACATTCCTTTTTCCACTATTACCCTCTTAGCGCTCCGAATCTCCACTTGCATTTTCTACAGAAAGAGTGTTTCAGAACGGCTCAATCAAAACTAAGGTTCAACTCTTTTAGTTGAACAAACAGAACAGAAAGAAGTTTCACACAATTCTTCTGTGTAGTTTTTATTTGTAGACATTCTTTTTCCCAATATAGGCCTCTTAGCGCTCAGAATGTCTAATTGCAGTTTCTACAGAAAGAGTGTTCAGAAAGGCTCAATCAAAAGTAAGGTTCAACTCTGTTAGTTGAATGCACAGAACAGAAAGAAGTTTCATACAATGCTTCTGTGTAGTTTATATTTGAACATATTCTTTATTCCACTATTACCCACTTAGCGCTACGAATGTCCAGTTGCATTTTCTACAGACAGAGTGTTTCAAAACTGCTCAATCAAAAGTATGGTTTAACTCTGTTAGCTGAATGCTCAGATCAGAAAGAAGTTTCACAGAATGCTTCTGTGTAGTTTATATTTGAATATATTCCTTTTTCCACTACTACTCTCTTAGCGCTCCAAATGTCCAGTTGCATTTTCTACAGAAAGAGTGTTCAGATCTGCTGAATCAAAAGTATGGTTTAACTGTTTTAGCTGAATGCACAGATCAGAAAGAAGTTTCACAGAATGATTCTGTGTAGTTTATATTTGGAGACATTCCTTTTTCCACTATTACCCTCTTAGCGCTCCGAATCTCAACTTGCATTTTCTACAGAAAGAGTGTTTCAGAACGGCTCAATCAAAACTAAGTTTCAACTCTTTTAGTTGAACAAACAGAACAGAAAGAAGTTTCACACAATTCTTTTGTGTAGTTTTTATTTGTAGACATTCTTTTTCCCAATATAGGCCTCTTAGCGCTCAGAATGTCCAATTGCAGTTTCTACAGAAAGAGTGTTTCAGAACGGCTCAATCAAAAGTAAGGTTCAACTCTGTTAGTTGAATGCACAGAACAGAAAGAAGTTTCATACAATGCTTCTGTGTAGTTCATATTTGAACATATTCTTTTTTCCACTATTACCCACTTAGCGCTACGAATGTCCAGTTGCATTTTCTACAGACAGAGTGTTTCAAAATTGCTCAATCAAAAGTATGGTTTAACCCTGTTAGCTGAATGCTCAGATCAGAAAGAAGTTTCACAGTATGCTTCTGTGTAGTTTATATTTGAATATATTCCTTTTTCCACTACTACGCTCTTAGCGCTCCAAATGTCCAGTTGCATTTTCTACAGAAAGGGTGTTCAGATCTTCTCAATCAAAAGTATGGTTTAACTCTGTTAGCTGAATGCACAGATCAGAAAGAAGTTTCACCGAATGATTCTGTGTAGTTTATATTTGAAGACATACCTTTTTCCACTATTACCCTCTTAGCGCTCCGAATCGCCACTTGCATTTTCTACAAAAAGAGTGTTTCATAACTGCTCAATCAAAAATATGTTTTATCTCTATTAACTGAATTTACAGATCAGAAATTAGTTTCCCAGAATGCATCTGTGTAGTTTTTATTTGAAGATATTCTTTCTCCCAATGTAGGCCTCTTAGCGCTTAGCATGTCCAATTGCAGTCTCTACAGAAAGAGTGTTTCAGAACGGCTCAATCAAAAGAAAGGTTCAACTCTGTTAGTTGAATGCACAGAACAGAAAGAATTTTCACAGAATGCTACTGTGTAGTTTATATTTGAATATATTCCTTTTTCCACTATTACCCTCTTAGCGCTCCGAATGTCCACTTGCATTTTCTACAGAAAGAGTGTTCAGAACTGCGCAATCCAAAGTATGGTTTAACTCTGTTAGCTTAATGAACATATCAGAAATAAGTTTCACACAATGCTTCTGTGTAGTTTTTATTTGAAGATATTATTTTTCCCAATAGAGGCCTCTTAGCGCTCAGAATGTCCAATTGCAGTTTCTACAGAAAGAGTGTTTCAGAAAGGCTCAATCAAAAGTAAGGTTCAACTCTGTTAGTTGAATGCACAGAACAGAAAGAAGTTTCATACAATGCTTCTGTGTAGTTTATATTTGAACATATTCTTTTTTCCACTATTACCCACTTAGCGCTACGAATGTCCAGTTGCATTTTCTACAGACAGAGTGTTTCAAAACTGCTCAATCAAAAGTATGGTTTAACTCTGTTAGCTGAATGCTCAGATCAGAAAGAAGTTTCACAGAATGCTTCTGTGTAGTTTATATTTGAATATATTCCTTTTTCCACTACTACTCTCTTAGCGCTCCAAATGTCCAGTTGCATTTTCTACAGAAAGAGTGTTCAGATCTGCTGAATCAAAAGTATGGTTTAACTCTGTTAGCTGAATGCACAGATCAGAAAGAAGTTTCACAGAATGATTCTGTGTAGTTTATATTTGGAGACATTCCTTTTTCCACTATTACCCTCTTAGCGCTCCGAGGCTCCACTTGCATATTCTACAGAAAGAGTGTTTCAGAACGGCTCAATCAAAACTAAGGTTCAACTCTTTTAGTTGAACAAACAGAACAGAAAGAAGTTTCACACAATTCTTCTGTGTAGTTTTTATTTGTAGACATTCATTTTCCCAATATAGGCCTCTTAGCGCTCAGAATGTCCAATTGCAGTTTCTACAGAAAGAGTGTTTCAGAACGGCTCAATCAAAAGTAAGGTTCAACTCTGTTAGTTGAATGCACAGAACAGAAAGAAGTTTCATACAATGCTTCTGTGTAGTTCATATTTGAACATATTCTTTTTTCCACTATTACCCACTTAGCGCTACGAATGTCCAGTTGCATTTTCTACAGACAGAGTGTTTCAAAACTGCTGAATCAAAAGTATGGTTTAACTCTGTTAGCTGAATGCTCAGATCAGAAAGAAGTTTCACAGAATGCTTCTGTGTAGTTTATATTTGAATATATTCCTTTTTCCACTACTACGCTCTTAGCGCTCCAAATGTCCAGTTGCATTTTCTACAGAAAGAGTGTTCAGATCTGCTCAATCAAAAGTATGGTTTAACGCTGTTAGCTGAATGCACAGATCAGAAAGAAGTTTCACCGAATGATTCTGTGTAGTTTATATTTGAAGACATTCCTTTTTCCACTATTACCCTCTTAGCGCTCCGAATCTCCACTTGCATTTTCTACAAAAAGAGTGTTTCATAACTGCTCAATCAAAAATATGTTTTATCTCTGTTAACTGAATTTACAGATCAGAAATAAGTTTCACAGAATGCATCTGTGTAGTTTTTATTTGAAGATATTCTTTTTCCCAATGTAGGCCTCTTAGCGGTTAGCATTTCCAATTGCAGTTTCTACAGAAAGAGTGTTTCAGAACGGCTCAATCAAAAGTAAGGTTCAACTCTGTTAGTTGAATGCACAGAACAGAAAGAATTTTCACAGAATGCTACTGTGTAGTTTATATTTGAATATATTCCTTTTTCCATTATTACCCTCTTAGCGCTCCGAATGTCCACTTGCATTTTCTACAGAAAGAGTGTTCAGAACTGCGCAATCAAAAGTATGGTTTAACTCTGTTAGCTTAATGAACATATCAGAAATAAGTTTCACACAATGCTTCTGTGTAGTTTTTATTTGAAGATATTATTTTTCCCAATAGAGGTCTCTTAGCGCTCAGAATGTCCAATTGCAGTTTCTACAGAAAGAGTGTTTCAGAAAGGCTCAATCAAAAGTAAGGTTCAACTCTGTTAGTTGAATGCACAGAACAGAAAGAAGTTTCATACAATGCTTCTGTGTAGTTTATATTTGAATATATTGTTTTTTCCACTATTACCCACTTAGCGCTACGAATGTCCAGTTGCATTTTCTACAGACAGAGTGTTTCAAAACTGCTCAATCAAAAGTATGGTTTAACTCTGTTAGCTGAATGCTCAGATCAGAAAGAAGTTTCACAGAATGCTTCTGTGTAGTTTATATTTGAATATATTCCTTTTTCCACTACTACTCTCTTAGCGCTCCAAATGTCCAGTTGCATTTTCTACAGAAAGAGTGTTCAGATCTGTTCAATCAAAAATATGGTTTAACTCTGTTAGCTGAATGCACAGATCAGAAAGAAGTTTCACAGAATGATTCTGTGTAGTTTATATTTGGAGACATTCCTTTTTCCACTATTACCCTCTTAGCGCTCCGAATCTCCACTTGCATTTTCTACAGAAAGAGTGTTTCAGAACGGCTCAATCAAAACTAAGTTTCAAATCTTTTAATTGAACAAACAGAACAGAAAGAAGTTTCACACAATTCTTCTGTGTAGTTTTTATTTGTAGACATTCTTTTTCCCAATATAGGCCTCTTAGCGCTCAGAATGTCCAATTGCAGTTTCTACAGAAAGAGTGTTTCAGAACGGCTCAATCAAAAGTAAGGTTCAACTCTGTTAGTTGAATGCACAGAACAGAAAGAAGTTTCATACAATGCTTCTGTGTAGTTCATATTTGAACATATTCTTTTTTCCACTATTACCCACTTAGCGCTACGAATGTCCAGTTGCATTTTCTACAGACAGAGTGTTTCAAAACTGCTCAATCAAAAGTATGGTTTAACCCTGTTAGCTGAATGCTCAGATCAGAAAGAAGTTTCACAGAATGCTTCTGTGTAGTTTATATTTGAATATATTCCTTTTTCCACTACTACGCTCTTAGCGCTCCAAATGTCCAGTTGCATTTTCTACAGAAAGAGTGTTCAGATCTGCTCAATCAAAAGTATGGTTTAACTCTGTTAGCTGAATGCACAGATCAGAAAGAAGTTTCACCGAATGATTCTGTGTAGTTTATATTTGAAGACATACCTTTTTCCACTATTACCCTCTTAGCGCTCCGAATCTCCACTTGCATTTTCTACAAAAAGAGTGTTTCATAACTGCTCAATCAAAAATATATTTTATCTCTATTAACTGAATTTACAGATCAGAAATAAGTTTCACAGAATGCATCTGTGTAGTTTTTATTTGAAGATATTCTTTCTCCCAATGTAGGCCTCTTAGCGCTTAGCATGTCCAATTGCAGTTTCTACAGAAAGAGTGTTTCAGAACGGCTCAATCAAAAGTAAGGTTCAACTCTGTTAGTTGAATGCACAGAACAGAAAGAATTTTCACAGAATGCTACTGTGTAGTTTATATTTGAATATATTCCTTTTTCCACTATTACCCTCTTAGCGCTCCGAATGTCCACTTGCATTTTCTACAGAAAGAGTGTTCAGAACTGCGCAATCAAAAGTATGGTTTAACTCTGTTAGCTTAATGAACATATCAGAAATAAGTTTCACACAATGCTTCTGTGTAGTTTTTATTTGAAGATATTATTTTTCCCAATAGAGGTCTCTTAGCGCTCAGAATGTCCAATTGCAGTTTCTACAGAAAGAGTGTTTCAGAAAGGCTCAATCAAAAGTAAGGTTCAACTCTGTTAGTTAAATGCACAGAACAGAACGAAGTTTCATACAATGCTTCTGTGTAGTTTATATTTGAACATATTCTTTTTTCCACTATTACCCACTTAGCGCTACGAATGTCCAGTTGCATTTTCTACAGACAGAGTGTTTCAAAACTGCTCAATCAAAAGTATGGTTTAACTCTGTTAGCTGAATGCTCAGATCAGAAAGAAGTTTCACAGAATGCTTCTGTGTAGTTTATATTTGAATATATTCCTTTTTCCACTACTACTCTCTTAGCGCTCCAAATGTCCAGTTGCATTTTCTACAGAAAGAGTGTTCAGATCTGCTCAATCAAAAATATGGTTTAACTCTGTTAGCTGAATGCACAGATCAGAAAGAAGTTTCACAGAATGATTCTGTGTAGTTTATATTTGGAGACATTCCTTTTTCCACTATTACCCTCTAAGCGCTCCGAATCTCCACTTGCATTTTCTACAGAAAGACTGTTTCAGAACGGCTCAATCAAAACTAAGGTTCAAATCTTTTAATTGAACAAACAGAACAGAAAGAAGTTTCACACAATTCTTCTGTGTAGTTTTTATTTGTAGACATTCTTTTTCCCAATATAGGCCTCTTAGCGCTCAGAATGTCCAATTGCAGTTTCTACAGAAAGAGTGTTTCAGAACAGCTCAATCAAAAGTAAGGTTCAACTCTGTTAGTTGAATGCACAGAACAGAAAGAAGTTTCGTACAATGCTTCTGTGTAGTTCATATTTGAACATATTCTTTTTTCCACTATTACCCACTTAGCGCTACGAATGTCCAGTTGCATTTTCTACAGACAGAGTGTTTCAAAACTGCTCAATCAAAAGTATGGTTTATCCCTGTTAGCTGAATGCTCAGATCAGAAAGAAGTTTCACAGAATGCTTCTGTGTAGTTTATATTTGAATATATTCCTTTTTCCACTACTACGCTCTTAGCGCTCCAAATGTCCAGTTGCATTTTCTACAGAAAGAGTGTTCAGATCTGCTCAATCAAAAGTATGGTTTAACTCTGTTAGCTGAATGCACAGATCAGAAAGAAGTTTCACCGAATGATTCTGTGTAGTTTATATTTGAAGACATTCCTTTTTCCACTATTACCCTCTTAGCGCTCTGAATCTCCACTTGCATTTTCTACAAAAAGAGTGTTTCATAACTGCTCAATCAAAAATATGTTTTATCTCTGTTAACTGAATTTACAGATCAGAAATAAGTTTCACAGAATGCATCTGTGTAGTTTTTATTTGAAGATATTTTTTTCCCAATGTATGCCTCTTAGCGGTTAGCATTTCCAATTGCAGTTTCTACAGAAAGAGTGTTTCAGAACGGCTCAATCAAAAGTAAGGTTCAACTCTGTTAGTTGAATGCACAGAACAGAAAGAATTTTCACAGAATGCTACTGTGTAGTTTATATTTGAATATAATCCTTTTTCCACTATTACCCTCTTAGCGCTCCGAATGTCCACTTGCATTTTCTACAGAAAGAGTGTTCAGAACTGCGCAATCAAAAGTATGGTTTAACTCTGTTAGCTTAATGAACATATCAGAAATAAGTTTCACACAATGCTTCTGTGTAGTTTTTATTTGAAGATATTATTTTTCCCAATAGAGTTCTCTTAGCGCTCAGAATGTCCAATTGAAGTTTCTACAGAAAGAGTGTTTCAGAAAGGCTCAATCAAAAGTAAGGTTCAACTCTGTTAGTTGAATGCACAGAACAGAAAGAAGCTTCATACAATGCTTCTGTGTAGTTCATATTTGAACATATTCTTTTTTCCACTATTACCCACTTAGCGCTACGAATGTCCAGTTGCATTTTCTACAGACAGAGTGTTTCAAAACTGCTCAATCAAAAGTATGGTTTAACTCTGTTAGCTGAATGCTCAGATCAGAAAGAAGTTTCACAGAATGCTTCTGTGTAGTTTATATTTGAATATATTCCTTTTTCCACTACTACTCTCTTAGCGCTCCAAATGTCCAGTTGCATTTTCTACAGAAAGAGTGTTCAGATCTGCTCAATCAAAAATATGGTTTAACTCTGTTAGCTGAATGCACAGATCAGAAAGAAGTTTCACAGAATGATTCTGTGTAGTTTATATTTGGAGACATTCCTTTTTCCACTATTACCCTCTTAGCGCTCCGAATCTCCATTTGCATTTTCTACAGAAAGACTGTTTCAGAACGGCTCAATCAAAACTAAGGTTCAAATCTTTTAATTGAACAAACAGAACAGAAAGAAGTTTCACACAATTCTTCTGTGTAGTTTTTATTTGTAGACATTCTTTTTCCCAATATAGGCCTCTTAGCGCTCAGAATGTCCAATTGCAGTTTCTACAGAAAGAGTGTTTCAGAACGGCTCAATCAAAAGTAAGGTTCAACTCTGTTAGTTGAATGCACAGAACAGAAAGAAGTTTCATGCAATGCTTCTGTGTAGTTCATATTTGAACATATTCTTTTTTCCACTATTACACACTTAGCGCTACGAATGTCCAGTTGCATTTTCTACAGACAGAGTGTTTCAAAACTGCTCAATCAAAAGTATGGTTTAACCCTGTTAGCTGAATGCTCAGATCAGAAAGAAGTTTCACAGAATGCTTCTGTGTAGTTTATATTTGAATATATTCCTTTTTCCACTACTACGCTCTTAGCGCTCCAAATGTCCAGTTGCATTTTCTACAGAAAGAGTGTTCAGATCTGCTCAATCAAAAGTATGTTTTAACTCTGTTAGCTGAATGCACAGATCAGAAAGAAGTTTCACCGAATGATTCTGTGTAGTTTATATTTGAAGACATACCTTTTTCCACTATTACCCTCTTAGCGCTCCGAATCTCCACTTGCATTTTCTACAAAAAGAGTGTTTCATAACTGCTCAATCAAAAATATGTTTTATCTCTATTAACTGAATTTACAGATCAGCAATAAGTTTCACAGAATGCATCTGTGTAGTTTTTATTTGAAGATATTCTTTCTCCCAATGTAGGCCTCTTAGCGCTTAGCATGTCCAATTGCAGTTTCTACAGAAAGAGTGTTTCAGAACGGCTCAATCAAAAGTAAGGTTCAACTCTGTTAGTTGAATGCACAGAACAGAAAGAATTTTCACAGAATGCTACTGTGTAGTTTATATTTGAATATATTCCTTTTTCCACTATTACCCTCTTAGCGCTCCGAATGTCCACTTGCATTTTCTACAAAAAGAGTGTTCAGAACTGCGCAACCCAAAGTATGGTTTAACTCTGTTAGCTTAATGAACATATCAGAAATAAGTTTCACACAATGCTTCTGTGTAGTTTTTATTTGAAGATATTATTTTTCCCAATAGAGGCCTCTTAGCGCTCAGAATGTCCAATTGCAGTTTCTACAGAAAGAGTGTTTCAGAAAGGCTCAATCAAAAGTAAGGTTCAACTCTGTTAGTTGAATGAACAGAACAGAAAGAAGTTTCATACAATGCTTCTGTGTAGTTTATATTTGAACATATTTTTTTTCCACTATTACCCACTTAGCGCTACGAATGTCCAGTTGCATTTTCTACAGACAGAGTGTTTCAAAACTGCTCAATCAAAAGTATGGTTTAACTCTGTTAGCTGAATGCTCAGATCAGAAAGAAGTTTCACAGAATGCTTCTGTGTAGTTTATATTTGAATATATTCCTTTTTCCACTACTACTCTCTTAGCGCTCCAAATGTCCAGTTGCATTTTCTACAGAAAGAGTGTTCAGATCTGCTCAATCAAAAGTATGGTTTAAATCTGTTAGCTGAATGCACAGATCAGAAAGAAGTTTCACAGAATGATTCTGTGTAGTTTATATTTGGAGACATTCCTTTTTCCACTATTACCCTCTTAGCGCTCCGAATCTCCACTTGCATTTTCTACAGAAAGAGTGTTTCAGAACGGCTCAATCAAAACTAAGGTTCAACTCTTTTAGTTGAACAAACATAACAGAAAGAAGTTTCACACAATTGTTCCGTGTAGTTTTTATTTGTAGACATTCTTTTTCCCAATATAGGCCTCTTAGCTCTCAGAATGTCCAATTGCAGTTTCTACAGAAAGAGTGTTTCAGAACGGCTCAATCAAAAGTAAGGTTCAACTCTGTTAGTTGAATGCACAGAACAGAAAGAAGTTTCATACAATGCTTCTGTGTAGTTCATATTTGAACATATTCTTTTTTCCACTATTACCCACTTAGCGCTACGAATGTCCAGTTGCATTTTCTACAGACAGAGTTTTTCAAAACTGCTCAATCAAAAGTATGGTTTAACTCTGTTAGCTGAATGCTCAGATCAGAAAGAAGTTTCACAGAATGCTTCTGTGTAGTTTATATTTGAATATATTCCTTTTTCCACTACTACGCTCTTAGCGCTCCAAATGTCCAGTTGCATTTTCTACAGAAAGAGTGTTCAGCTCTGCTCAATCAAAATTATGGTTTAACACTGTTAGCTGAATGAACAGATCAGAAAGAAGTTTCACCGAATGATTCTGTGTAGTTTATATTTGAAGACATTCCTTTTTCCACTATTACCCTCTTAGCGCTCCGAATCTCCACTTGCATTTTCTACAAAAAGAGTGTTTCATAACTGCTCAATCAAAAATATGTTTTATCTCTGTTAACTGAATTTACAGATCAGAAATAAGTTTCACAGAATGCATCTGTGTAGTTTTTATTTGAAGATATTCTTTTTCCCAATGTAGGCCTCTTAGCGCTTAGCATGTCCAATTGCAGTTTCTACAGAAAGAGTGTTTCAGAACGGCTCAATCAAAAGTAAGGTTCAACTCTTTTAGTTGAATGCACAGAACAGAAAGAATTTTCACAGAATGCTACTGTGTAGTTTATATTTGAATATATTCCTTTTTCCACTATTACCCTCTTAGCGCTCCGAATGTCCACTTGCATTTTCTACAGAAAGAGTGTTCAGAACTGCGCAATCAAAAGTATGGTTTAACTCTGTTAGCTTAATGAACATATCAGAAATAAGTTTCACACAATGCTTCTGTGTAGTTTTTATTTGAAGATATTATTTTTCCCAATAGAGGCCTCTTAGCGCTCAGAATGTCCAATTGCAGTTTCTACAGAAAGAGTGTTTCAGAAAGGCTCAATCAAAAGTAAGGTTCAACTCTGTTAGTTGAATGCACAGAACAGAAAGAAGTTTCATACAATGCTTCTGTGTAGTTTATATTTGAACATATTCTTTTTTCCACTATTACCCACTTAGCGCTACGAATGTCCAGTTGCATTTTCTACAGACAGAGTGTTTCAAAACTACTCAATCAAAAGTATGGTTTAACTCTGTTAGCTGAATGCTCAGATCAGAAAGAAGTTTCACAGAATGCTTCTGTGTAGTTTATATTTGAATATATTCCTTTTTCCACTACTACTCTCTTAGCGCTCCAAATGTCCAGTTGCATTTTCTACAGAAAGAGTGTTCAGATCTGCTCAATCAAAAGTATGGTTTAACTCTGTTAGCTGAATGCACAGATCAGAAAGAAGTTTCACAGAATGATTCTGTGTAGTTTATATTTGGAGACATTCCTTTTTCCACTATTACCCTCTTAGCGCTCCGAATCTCCACTTGCATTTTCTACAGAAAGAGTGTTTCAGAACGGCTCAATCAAAACTAAGGTTCAACTCTTTTAGTTGAACAAACAGAACAGAAAGAAGTTTCACACAATTCTTCTGTGTAGTTTTTATTTGTAGACATTCTTTTTCCCAATATAGGCCTCTTAGCGCTCAGTATGTCCAATTGCAGTTTCTACAGAAAGAGTGTTTCAGAACGGCTCAATCAAAAGTAAGGTTCAACTCTGTTAGTTGAATGCACAGAACAGAAAGAAGTTTCATACAATGCTTCTGTGTAGTTCATATTTGAACATATTCTTTTTTCCACTATTACCCACTTAGCGCTACGAATGTCCAGTTGCATTTTCTACAGACAGAGTGTTTCAAAACTGCTCAATCAAAAGTATTGTTTAAATCTGTTAGCTGAATGCTCAGATCAGAAAGAAGTTTCACAGAATGCTTCTGTGTAGTTTATATTTGAATATATTCCTTTTTCCACTACTACGCTCTTAGCGCTCCAAATGTCCAGTTGCATTTTCTACAGAAAGAGTGTTCAGATCTGCTCAATCAAAAGTATGGTTTAACTCTGTTAGCTGAATGCACAGATCAGAAAGAAGTTTCACCGAATGATTCTGTGTAGTTTATGTTTGATGACATTCCTTTTTCCACTATTACCCTCTTAGCGCTCCGAATCTCCACTTGCATTTTCTACAAAAAGAGTGTTTCATAACTGCTCAATCAAAAATATGTTTTATCTCTGTTAACTGAATTTACAGATCAGAAATAAGTTTCACAGAATGCATCTGTGTAGTTTTTATTTGAAGATATTCTTTTTCCCAATGTAGGCCTCTTAGCGCTTAGCATGTCCAATTGCAGTTTCTACAGAAAGAGTGTTTAAGAACGGCTCAATCAAAAGTAAGGTTCAACTCTTTTAGTTGAATGCACAGAACAGAAAGAATTTTCACAGAATTCTACTGTGTAGTTTATATTTGAATATATTCCTTTTTCCAGTATTACCCTCTTAGCGCTCCGAATGTCCACTTGCATTTTCTACAGAAAGAGTGTTCAGAACTGCGCAATCAAAAGTATGGTTTAACTCTGTTAGCTTAATGAATATATCAGAAATAAATTTCACACAATGCTTCTGTGTAGTTTTTATTTGAAGATATTATTTTTCCCAATAGAGGTCTCTTAGCGCTCAGAATGTCCAATTGCAGTTTCTACAGAAAGAGTGTTTCAGAAAGGCTCAATCAAAATTAAGGTTCAACTCTGTTAGTTGAATGCACAGAACAGAAAGAAGTTTCATACAATGCTTCTGTGTAGTTTATATTTGAACATATTCTTTTTTCCACTATTACCCACTCTGCGCTACGAATGTCCAGTTGCATTTTCTACAGACAGAGTGTTTCAAAACTGCTGAATCAAAAGTATGGTTTAACTCTGTTAGCTGAATGCTCAGATCAGAAAGAAGTTTCACAGAATGCTTCTGTGTAGTTTATATTTGAATATAATCCTTTTTCAACTACTACGCTCTTAGCGCTCCAAATGTCCAGTTGCATTTTCTACAGAAAGAGTGTTCAGATCTGCTCAATCAAAATTATGGTTTAACTCTGTTAGCTGAATGCACAGATCAGAAAGAAGTTTCACCGAATGATTCTGTGTAGTTTATATTTGAAGACATTCCTTTTTCCACTATTACCCTCTTAGCGCTCCGAATCTCCACTTGCATTTTCTACAAAAAGAGTGTTTCATAACTGCTCAATCAAAAATATGTTTTATCTCTGTTAACTGAATTTACAGATCAGAAATAAGTTTCACAGAATGCATCTGTGTAGTTTTTATTTGAAGATATTCTTTTTCCCAATGTAGGCCTCTTAGCGCTTAGCATGTCCAATTGCAGTTTCTACAGAAAGAGTGTTTCAGAACGGCTCAATCAAAAGTAAGGTTCAACTCTTTTAGTTGAATGCACAGAACAGAAAGAATTTTCACAGAATGCTACTGTGTAGTTTATATTTGAATATATTCCTTTTTCCACTATTACCCTCTTAGCGCTCCGAATGTCCACTTGCATTTTCTACAGAAAGAGTGTTCAGAACTGCGCAATCAAAAGTATGGTTTAACTCTGTTAGCTTAATGAACATATCAGAAATAAGTTTCACACAATGCTTCTGTGTAGTTTTTATTTGAAGATATTATTTTTCCCAATAGAGGCCTCTTAGCGCTCAGAATGTCCAATTGCAGTTTCTACAGAAAGAGTGTTTCAGAAAGGCTCAATCAAAAGTAAGGTTCAACTCTGTTAGTTGAATGCACAGAACAGAAAGTAGTTTCATACAATGCTTCTGTGTAGTTTATATTTGAACATATTCTTTTTTCCACTATTACCCACTTAGCGCTACGAATGTCCAGTTGCATTTTCTACAGACAGAGTGTTTCAAAACTACTCAATCAAAAGTATGGTTTAACTCTGTTAGCTGAATGCTCAGATCAGAAAGAAGTTTCACAGAATGCTTCTGTGTAGTTTATATTTGAATATATTCCTTTTTCCACTACTACTCTCTTAGCGCTCCAAATGTCCAGTTGCATTTTCTACAGAAAGAGTGTTCAGATCTGCTCAATCAAAAGTATGGTTTAACTCTGTTAGCTGAATGCACAGATCAGAAAGAAGTTTCACAGAATGATTCTGTGTAGTTTATATTTGGAGACATTCCTTTTTCCACTATTACCCTCTTAGCGCTCCGAATCTCCACTTGCATTTTCTACAGAAAGAGTGTTTCAGAACGGCTCAATCAAAACTAAGGTTCAACTCTTTTAGTTGAACAAACAGAACAGAAAGAAGTTTCACACAATTCTTCTGTGTAGTTTTTATTTGTAGACATTCTTTTTCCCAATATAGGCCTCTTAGCGCTCAGTATGTCCAATTGCAGTTTCTACAGAAAGAGTGTTTCAGAACGGCTCAATCAAAAGTAAGGTTCAACTCTGTTAGTTGAATGCACAGAACAGAAAGAAGTTTCATACAATGCTTCTGTGTAGTTCATATTTGAACATATTCTTTTTTCCACTATTACCCACTTAGCGCTACGAATGTCCAGTTGCATTTTCTACAGACAGAGTGTTTCAAAACTGCTCAATCAAAAGTATTGTTTAAATCTGTTAGCTGAATGCTCAGATCAGAAAGAAGTTTCACAGAATGCTTCTGTGTAGTTTATATTTGAATATATTCCTTTTTCCACTACTACGCTCTTAGCGCTCCAAATGTCCAGTTGCATTTTCTACAGAAAGAGTGTTCAGATCTGCTCAATCAAAAGTATGGTTTAACTCTGTTAGCTGAATGCACAGATCAGAAAGAAGTTTCACCGAATGATTCTGTGTAGTTTATGTTTGATGACATTCCTTTTTCCACTATTACCCTCTTAGCGCTCCGAATCTCCACTTGCATTTTCTACAAAAAGAGTGTTTCATAACTGCTCAATCAAAAATATGTTTTATCTCTGTTAACTGAATTTACAGATCAGAAATAAGTTTCACAGAATGCATCTGTGTAGTTTTTATTTGAAGATATTCTTTTTCCCAATGTAGGCCTCTTAGCGCTTAGCATGTCCAATTGCAGTTTCTACAGAAAGAGTGTTTAAGAACGGCTCAATCAAAAGTAAGGTTCAACTCTTTTAGTTGAATGCACAGAACAGAAAGAATTTTCACAGAATTCTACTGTGTAGTTTATATTTGAATATATTCCTTTTTCCAGTATTACCCTCTTAGCGCTCCGAATGTCCACTTGCATTTTCTACAGAAAGAGTGTTCAGAACTGCGCAATCAAAAGTATGGTTTAACTCTGTTAGCTTAATGAATATATCAGAAATAAATTTCACACAATGCTTCTGTGTAGTTTTTATTTGAAGATATTATTTTTCCCAATAGAGGTCTCTTAGCGCTCAGAATGTCCAATTGCAGTTTCTACAGAAAGAGTGTTTCAGAAAGGCTCAATCAAAATTAAGGTTCAACTCTGTTAGTTGAATGCACAGAACAGAAAGAAGTTTCATACAATGCTTCTGTGTAGTTTATATTTGAACATATTCTTTTTTCCACTATTACCCACTCTGCGCTACGAATGTCCAGTTGCATTTTCTACAGACAGAGTGTTTCAAAACTGCTGAATCAAAAGTATGGTTTAACTCTGTTAGCTGAATGCTCAGATCAGAAAGAAGTTTCACAGAATGCTTCTGTGTAGTTTATATTTGAATATAATCCTTTTTCAACTACTACGCTCTTAGCGCTCCAAATGTCCAGTTGCATTTTCTACAGAAAGAGTGTTCAGATCTGCTCAATCAAAATTATGGTTTAACTCTGTTAGCTGAATGCACAGATCAGAAAGAAGTTTCACCGAATGATTCTGTGTAGTTTATATTTGAAGACATTCCTTTTTCCACTATTACCCTCTTAGCGCTCCGAATCTCCACTTGCATTTTCTACAAAAAGAGTGTTTCATAACTGCTCAATCAAAAATATGTTTTATCTCTGTTAACTGAATTTACAGATCAGAAATAAGTTTCACAGAATGCATCTGTGTAGTTTTTATTTGAAGATATTCTTTTTCCCAATGTAGGCCTCTTAGCGCTTAGCATGTCCAATTGCAGTTTCTACAGAAAGAGTGTTTCAGAACGGCTCAATCAAAAGTAAGGTTCAACTCTTTTAGTTGAATGCACAGAACAGAAAGAATTTTCACAGAATGCTACTGTGTAGTTTATATTTGAATATATTCCTTTTTCCACTATTACCCTCTTAGCGCTCCGAATGTCCACTTGCATTTTCTACAGAAAGAGTGTTCAGAACTGCGCAATCAAAAGTATGGTTTAACTCTGTTAGCTTAATGAACATATCAGAAATAAGTTTCACACAATGCTTCTGTGTAGTTTTTATTTGAAGATATTATTTTTCCCAATAGAGGCCTCTTAGCGCTCAGAATGTCCAATTGCAGTTTCTACAGAAAGAGTGTTTCAGAAAGGCTCAATCAAAAGTAAGGTTCAACTCTGTTAGTTGAATGCACAGAACAGAAAGTAGTTTCATACAATGCTTCTGTGTAGTTTATATTTGAACATATTCTTTTTTCCACTATTACCCACTTAGCGCTACGAATGTCCAGTTGCATTTTCTACAGACAGAGTGTTTCAAAACTACTCAATCAAAAGTATGGTTTAACTCTGTTAGCTGAATGCTCAGATCAGAAAGAAGTTTCACAGAATGCTTCTGTGTAGTTTATATTTGAATATATTCCTTTTTCCACTACTACTCTCTTAGCGCTCCAAATGTCCAGTTGCATTTTCTACAGAAAGAGTGTTCAGATCTGCTCAATCAAAAGTATGGTTTAACTCTGTTAGCTGAATGCACAGATCAGAAAGAAGTTTCACAGAATGATTCTGTGTAGTTTATATTTGGAGACATTCCTTTTTCCACTATTACCCTCTTAGCGCTCCGAATCTCCACTTGCATTTTCTACAGAAAGAGTGTTTCAGAACGGCTCAATCAAAACTAAGGTTCAACTCTTTTAGTTGAACAAACAGAACAGAAAGAAGTTTCACACAATTCTTCTGTGTAGTTTTTATTTGTAGACATTCTTTTTCCCAATATAGGCCTCTTAGCGCTCAGTATGTCCAATTGCAGTTTCTACAGAAAGAGTGTTTCAGAACGGCTCAATCAAAAGTAAGGTTCAACTCTTTTAGTTGAATGCACAGAACAGAAAGAAGTTTCATACAATGCTTCTGTGTAGTTCATATTTGAACATATTCTTTTTTCCACTATTACCCACTTAGCGCTACGAATGTCCAGTTGCATTTTCTACAGACAGAGTGTTTCAAAACTGCTCAATCAAAAGTATTGTTTAAATCTGTTAGCTGAATGCTCAGATCAGAAAGAAGTTTCACAGAATGCTTCTGTGTAGTTTATATTTGAATATATTCCTTTTCCCACTACTACGTTCTTAGCGCTCCAAATGTCCAGTTGCATTTTCTACAGAAAGAGTGTTCAGATCTGCTCAATCAAAAGTATGGTTTAACTCTATTAGCTGAATGCACAGATCAGAAAGAAGTTTCACCGAATGATTCTGTGTAGTTTATGTTTGAAGACATTCCTTATTCCACTATTACCCTCTTAGCGCTCCGAATCTCCACTTGCATTTTCTACAAAAAGAGTGTTTCATAACTGCTCAATCAAAAATATGTTTTATCTCTGTTAACTGAATTTACAGATCAGAAATAAGTTTCACAGAATGCATCTGTGTAGTTTTTATTTGAAGATATTCTTTTTCCCAATGTAGGCCTCTTAGCGCTTAGCATGTCCAATTGCAGTTTCTACAGAAAGAGTGTTTAAGAACGGCTCAATCAAAAGTAAGGTTCAACTCTTTTAGTTGAATGCACAGAACAGAAAGAATTTTCACAGAATTCTACTGTGTAGTTTATATTTGAATATATTCCTTTTTCCAGTATTACCCTCTTAGCGCTCCGAATGTCCACTTGCATTTTCTACAGAAAGAGTGTTCAGAACTGCGCAATCAAAAGTATGGTTTAACACTGTTAGCTTAATGAACATATCAGAAATAAATTTCACACAATGCTTCTGTGTAGTTTTTATTTGAAGATATTATTTTTCCCAATAGAGTTCTCTTAGCGCTCAGAATGTCCAATTGCAGTTTCTACAGAAAGAGTGTTTCAGAAAGGCTCAATCAAAATTAAGGTTCAACTCTGTTAGTTGAATGCACAGAACAGAAAGAAGTTTCATACAATGCTTCTGTGTAGTTTATATTTGAACATATTCTTTTTTCCACTATTACCCACTCTGCGCTACGAATGTCCAGTTGCATTTTCTACAGACAGAGTGTTTCAAAACTGCTCAATCAAAAGTATGGTTTAACTCTGTTAGCTGAATGCTCAGATCAGAAAGTAGTTTCACAGAATGCTTCTGTGTAGTTTATATTTGAATATATTCCTTTTTCCACTACTACGCTCTTAGCGCTCCAAATGTCCAGTTGCATTTTCTACAGAGTGTTCAGATCTGCTCAATCAAAATTATGGTTTAACTCTGTTAGCTGAATGCACAGATCAGAAAGAAGTTTCACCGAATGATTCTGTGTAGTTTATATTTGAAGACATTCCTTTTTCCACTATTACCCTCTTAGCGCTCCGAGTCTCCACTTGCATTTTCTACAAAAAGAGTGTTTCATAACTGCTCAATCAAAAATATGTTTTATCTCTGTTAACTGAATTTACAGATCAGAAATAAGTTTCACAGAATGCATCTGTGTTGTTTTTATTTGAAGATATTCTTTTTCCCAATGTAGGCCTCTTAGCGCTTAGCATGTCCAATTGCAGTTTCTACAGAAAGAGTGTTTCAGAACGGCTCAATCAAAAGTAAGGTTCAACTCTTTTAGTTGAATGCACATAACAGAAAGAATTTTCACAGAATGCTACTGTGTAGTTTATATTTGAATATATTCCTTTTTCCACTATTACCCTCTTAGCGCTCCGAATGTCCACTTGCATTTTCTACAGAAAGAGTGTTCAGAACTGCGCAATCAAAAGTATGGTTTAACTCTGTTAGCTTAATGAACATATCAGAAATAAGTTTCACACAATGCTTCTGTGTAGTTTTTATTTGAAGATATTATTTTTCCCAATAGAGGCCTCTTAGCGCTCAGAATGTCCAATTGCAGTTTCTACAGAAAGAGTGTTTCAGAAAGGCTCAATCAAAAGCAAGGTTCAACTCTGTTAGTTGAATGCACAGAACAGAAAGAAGTTTCATACAATGCTTCTGTGTAGTTTATATTTGAACATATTCTTTTTTCCACTATTACCCACTTAGCGCTACGAATGTCCAGTTGCATTTTCTACAGACAGAGTGTTTCAAAACTACTCAATCAAAAGTATGGTTTAACTCTGTTAGCTGAATGCTCAGATCAGAAAGAAGTTTCACAGAATGCTTCTGTGTAGTTTATATTTGAATATATTCCTTTTTCCACTACTACTCTCTTAGCGCTCCAAATGTCCAGTTGCATTTTCTACAGAAAGAGTGTTCAGATCTGCTCAATCAAAAGTATGGTTTAACTCTGTTAGCTGAATGCACAGATCAGAAAGAAGTTTCACAGAATGATTCTGTGTAGTTTATATTTGGAGACATTCCTTTTTCCACTATTACCCTCTTAGCGCTCCGAATCTCCACTTGCATTTTCTACAGAAAGAGTGTTTCAGAACGGCTCAATCAAAACTAAGGTTCAACTCTTTTAGTTGAACAAACAGAACAGAAAGAAGTTTCACACAATTCTTCTGTGTAGTTTTTATTTGTAGACATTCTTTTTCCCAATATAGGCCTCTTAGCGCTCAGTATGTCCAATTGCAGTTTCTACAGAAAGAGTGTTTCAGAACGGCTCAATCAAAAGTAAGGTTCAACTCTGTTAGTTGAATGCACAGAACAGAAAGAAGTTTCATACAATGCTTCTGTGTAGTTCATATTTGAATATATTCTTTTTTCCACTATTACCCACTTAGCGCTACGAATGTCCAGTTGCATTTTCTACAGACAGAGTGTTTCAAAACTGCTCAATCAAAAGTATTGTTTAAATCTGTTAGCTGAATGCTCAGATCAGAAAGAAGTTTCACAGAATGCTTCTGTGTAGTTTATATTTGAATATATTCCTTTTTCCACTACTACGCTCTTAGCGCTCCAAATGTCCAGTTGCATTTTCTACAGAAAGAGTGTTCAGATCTGCTCAATCAAAAGTATGGTTTAACTCTGTTAGCTGAATGCACAGATCAGAAAGAAGTTTCACCGAATGATTCTGTGTAGTTTATGTTTGAAGACATTCCTTTTTCCACTATTACCCTCTTAGCGCTCCGAATCTCCACTTGCATTTTCTACAAAAAGAGTGTTTCATAACTGCTCAATCAAAAATATGTTTTATCTCTGTTAACTGAATTTACAGATCAGAAATAAGTTTCACAGAATGCATCTGTGTAGTTTTTATTTGAAGATATTCTTTTTCCCAATGTAGGCCTCTTAGCGCTTAGCATGTCCAATTGCAGTTTCTACAGAAAGAGTGTTTAAGAACGGCTCAATCAAAAGTAAGGTTCAACTCTTTTAGTTGAATGCACAGAACAGAAAGAATTTTCACAGAATTCTACTGTGTAGTTTATATTTGAATATATTCCTTTTTCCAGTATTACCCTCTTAGCGCTCCGAATGTCCACTTGCATTTTCTACAGAAAGAGTGTTCAGAACTGCGCAATCAAAAGTATGGTTTAACTCTGTTAGCTTAATGAACATATCAGAAATAAATTTCACACAATGCTTCTGTGTAGTTTTTATTTGAAGATATTATTTTTGCCAATAGAGGTCTCTTAGCGCTCAGAATGTCCAATTGCAGTTTCTACAGAAAGAGTGTTTCAGAAAGGCTCAATCAAAATTAATGTTCAACTCTGTTAGTTGAATGCACAGAACAGAAAGAAGTTTCATACAATGCTTCTGTGTAGTTTATATTTGAACATATTCTTTTTTCCACTATTACCCACTCTGCGCTACGAATGTCCAGTTGCATTTTCTACAGACAGAGTGTTTCAAAACTGCTCAATCAAAAGTATGGTTTAACTCTGTTAGCTGAATGCTCAGATCAGAAAGTAGTTTCACAGAATGCTTCTGTGTAGTTTATATTTGAATATATTCCTTTTTCCACTACTACGCTCTTAGCGCTCCAAATGTCCAGTTGCATTTTCTACAGAGTGTTCAGATCTGCTCAATCAAAATTATGGTTTAACTCTGTTAGCTGAATGCACAGATCAGAAAGAAGTTTCACCGAATGATTCTGTGTAGTTTATATTTGAAGACATTCCTTTTTCCACTATTACCCTCTTAGCGCTCCGAGTCTCCACTTGCATTTTCTACAAAAAGAGTGTTTCATAACTGCTCAATCAAAAATATGTTTTATCTCTGTTAACTGAATTTACAGATCAGAAATAAGTTTCACAGAATGCATCTGTGTTGTTTTTATTTGAAGATATTCTTTTTCCCAATGTAGGCCTCTTAGCGCTTAGCATGTCCAATTGCAGTTTCTACAGAAAGAGTGTTTCAGAACGGCTCAATCAAAAGTAAGGTTCAACTCTTTTAGTTGAATGCACATAACAGAAAGAATTTTCACAGAATGCTACTGTGTAGTTTATATTTGAATATATTCCTTTTTCCACTATTACCCTCTTAGCGCTCCGAATGTCCACTTGCATTTTCTACAGAAAGAGTGTTCAGAACTGCGCAATCAAAAGTATGGTTTAACTCTGTTAGCTTAATGAACATATCAGAAATAAGTTTCACACAATGCTTCTGTGTAGTTTTTATTTGAAGATATTATTTTTCCCAATAGAGGCCTCTTAGCGCTCAGAATGTCCAATTGCAGTTTCTACAGAAAGAGTGTTTCAGAAAGGCTCAATCAAAAGCAAGGTTCAACTCTGTTAGTTGAATGCACAGAACAGAAAGAAGTTTCATACAATGCTTCTGTGTAGTTTATATTTGAACATATTCTTTTTTCCACTATTACCCACTTAGCGCTACGAATGTCCAGTTGCATTTTCTACAGACAGAGTGTTTCAAAACTACTCAATCAAAAGTATGGTTTAACTCTGTTAGCTGAATGCTCAGATCAGAAAGAAGTTTCACAGAATGCTTCTGTGTAGTTTATATTTGAATATATTCCTTTTTCCACTACTACTCTCTTAGCGCTCCAAATGTCCAGTTGCATTTTCTACAGAAAGAGTGTTCAGATCTGCTCAATCAAAAGTATGATTTAACTCTGTTAGCTGAATGCACAGATCAGAAAGAAGTTTCACAGAATGATTCTGTGTAGTTTATATTTGGAGACATTCCTTTTTCCACTATTACCCTCTTAGCGCTCCGAATCTCCACTTGCATTTTCTACAGAAAGTGTGTTTCAGAACAGCTCAATCAAAACTAAGGTTCAACTCTTTTAGTTGAACAAACAGAACAGAAAGAAGTTTCACACAATTCTTCTGTGTAGTTTTTATTTGTAGACATTCTTTTTCCCAATATAGGCCTCTTAGCGCTCACTATGTCCAATTGCAGTTTCTACAGAAAGAGTGTTTCAGAACGGCTCAATCAAAAGTAAGGTTCAACTCTGTTAGTTGAATGCACAGAACAGAAAGAAGTTTCATACAATGCTTCTGTGTAGTTCATATTTGAACATATTCTTTTTTCCGCTATTACCCACTTAGCGCTACGAATGTCCAGTTGCATTTTCTACAGACAGAGTGTTTCAAAACTGCTCAATCAAAAGTATGGTTTAACCCTGTTAGCTGAATGCTCAGATCAGAAAGAAGTTTCACAGAATGCTTCTGTGTAGTTTATATTTGAATATATTCCTTTTTCCACTACTACGCTCTTAGCGCTCCAAATGTCCAGTTGCATTTTCTACAGAAAGAGTGTTCAGATCTGCTCAATCAAAAGTATGGTTTAACTCTGTTAGCTGAATGCACAGATCAGAAAGAAGTTTCACCGAATGATTCTGTGTAGTTTATATTTGAAGACATTCCTTTTTCCACTATTACCCTCTTAGCGCTCCGAATCTACACTTGCATTTTCTACAAAAAGAGTGTTTCATAACTGCTCAATCAAAAATATGTTTTATCTCTGTTAACTGAATTTACAGATCAGAAATAAGTTTCACAGAATGCATCTGTGTAGTTTTTATTTGATGATATTCTTTTTCCCAATGTAGGCCTCTTAGCGGTTAGCATTTCCAATTGCAGTTTCTACAGAAAGAGTGTTTCAGAACGGCTCAATCAAAAGTAAGGTTCAACTCTGTTAGTTGAATGCACAGAACAGAAAGAATTTTCACAGAATGCTACTGTGTAGTTTATATTTGAATATATTCCTTTTTCCACTATTACCCTCTTAGCGCTCCGAATGTCCACTTGCATTTTCTACAGAAAGAGTGTTCAGAACTGCGCAATCAAAAGTATGGTTTAACTCTGTTAGCTTAATGAACATATCAGAAATAAGTTTCACACAATGCTTCTGTGTAGTTTTTATTTGAAGATATTATTTTTCCCAATAGAGGTCTCTTAGCGCTCAGAATGTCCAATTGAAGTTTCTACAGAAAGAGTGTTTCAGAAAGGCTCAATCAAAAGTAAGGTTCAACTCTGTTATTTGAATGCACAGAACAGAAAGAAGTTTCATACAATGCTTCTGTGTAGTTTATATTTGAACATATTCTTTTTTCCACTATTACCCACTTAGCGCTACGAATGTCCAGTTGCATTTTCTACAGACAGAGTGTTTCAAAACTGCTCAATCAAAAGTATGGTTTAACCCTGTTAGCTGAATGCTCAGATCAGAAAGAAGTTTCACAGAATGCTTCTGTGTAGTTTATATTTGAATATATTCCTTTTTCCACTACTACGCTCTTAGCGCTCCAAATGTCCAGTTGCATTTTCTACAGAAAGAGTGTTCAGATCTGCTCAATCAAAAGTATGGTTTAACTCTGTTAGCTGAATGCACAGATCAGAAAGAAGTTTCACCGAATGATTCTGTGTAGTTTATATTTGAAGACATATCTTTTTCCACTATTACCCTCTTAGCGCTCCGAATCTCCACTTGCATTTTCTACAAAAAGAGTGTTTCATAACTGCTCAATCAAAAATATGTTTTATCTCTATTAACTGAATTTACAGATCAGAAATAAGTTTCACAGAATGCATCTGTGTAGTTTTTATTTGAAGATATTCTTTCTCCCAATGTAGGCCTCTTAGCGCTTAGCATGTCCAATTGCAGTTTCTACAGAAAGAGTGTTTCAGAACGGCTCAATCAAAAGTAAGGTTCAACTCTGTTAGTTGAATGCACAGAACAGAAAGAATTTTCACAGAATGCTACTGTGTAGTTTATATTTGAATATATTCCTTTTTCCACTATTACCCTCTTAGCGCTCCGAATGTCCACTTGCATTTTCTACAAAAAGAGTGTTCAGAACTGCGCAACCCAAAGTATGGTTTAACTCTGTTAGCTTAATGAACATATCAGAAATAAGTTTCACACAATGCTTCTGTGTAGTTTTTATTTGAAGATATTATTTTTCCCAATAGAGGCCTCTTAGCGCTCAGAATGTCCAATTGCAGTTTCTACAGAAAGAGTGTTTCAGAAAGGCTCAATCAAAAGTAAGGTTCAACTCTGTTAGTTGAATGCACAGAACAGAAAGAAGTTTCATACAATGCTTCTGTGTAGTTTATATTTGAACATATTCTTTTTTCCACTATTACCCACTTAGCGCTACGAATGTCCAGTTGCATTTTCTACAGACAGAGTGTTTCAAAACTACTCAATCAAAAGTATGGTTTAACTCTGTTAGCTGAATGCTCAGATCAGAAAGAAGTTTCACAGAATGCTTCTGTGTAGTTTATATTTGAATATATTCCTTTTTCCACTACTACTCTCTTAGCGCTCCAAATGTCCAGTTGCATTTTCTACAGAAAGAGTGTTCAGATCTGCTCAATCAAAAGTATGGTTTAACTCTGTTAGCTGAATGCACAGATCAGAAAGAAGTTTCACAGAATGATTCTGTGTAGTTTATATTTGGAGACATTCCTTTTTCCACTATTACCCTCTTAGCGCTCCGAATCTCCACTTGCATTTTGTACAGAAAGAGTGTTTCAGAACGGCTCAATCAAAACTAAGGTTCAACTCTTTTAGTTGAACAAACAGAACAGAAAGAAGTTTCACACAATTCTTCTGTGTAGTTTTTATTTGTAGACATTCTTTTTCCCAATATAGGCCTCTTAGCGCTCAGTATGTCCAATTGCAGTTTCTACAGAAAGAGTGTTTCAGAACGGCTCAATCAAAAGTAAGGTTCAACTCTGTTAGTTGAATGCACAGAACAGAAAGAAGTTTCATACAATGCTTCTGTGTAGTTCATATTTGAACATATTCTTTTTTCCACTATTACCCACTTAGCGCTACGAATGTCCAGTTGCATTTTCTACAGACAGAGTGTTTCAAAACTGCTCAATCAAAAGTATTGTTTAACTCTGTTAGCTGAATGCTCAGATCAGAAAGAAGTTTCACAGAATGCTTCTGTGTAGTTTATATTTGAATATATTCCTTTTTCCACTACTACGCTCTTAGCGCTCCAAATGTCCAGTTGCATTTTCTACAGAAAGAGTGTTCAGATCTGCTGAATCAAAAGTATGGTTTAACTCTGTTAGCTGAATGCACAGATCAGAAAGAAGTTTCACCGAATGATTCTGTGTAGTTTATATTTGAAGACATTCCTTTTTCCACTATTACCCTCTTAGCGCTCCGAATCTCCAGTTGCATTTTCTACAAAAAGTGTGTTTCATAACTGCTCAATCAAAAATATGTTTTATCTCTGTTAACTGAATTTACAGATCGGAAATAAGTTTCACAGAATGCATCTGTGTAGTTTTTATTTGAAGATATTCTTTTTCCCAATGTAGGCCTCTTAGCGCTTAGCATGTCCAATTGCAGTTTCTACAGAAAGAGTGTTTCAGAACGGCTCAATCAAAAGTAAGGTTCAACTCTTTTAGTTGAATGCACAGAACAGAAAGAATTTTCACAGAATGCTACTGTGTAGTTTATATTTGAATATATTCCTTTTTCCAGTATTACCCTCTTAGCGCTCCGAATGTCCACTTGCATTTTCTACAGAAAGAGTGTTCAGAACTGCGCAATCAAAAGTATGGTTTAACTCTGTTAGCTTAATGAACATATCAGAAATAAATTTCACACAATGCTTCTGTGTAGTTTTTATTTGAAGATATTATTTTTCCCAATAGAGGCCTCTTAGCGCTCAGAATGTCCAATTGCAGTTTCTACAGAAAGAGTGTATCAGAAAGGCTCAATCAAAAGTAAGGTTCAACTCTGTTAGTTGAATGCACAGAACAGAAAGAAGTTTCATACAATGCTTCTGTGTAGTTTATATTTGAACATATTCTTTTTTCCACTATTACCCACTTAGCGCTACGAATGTCCAGTTGCATTTTCTACAGACAGAGTGTTTCAAAACTACTCAATCAAAAGTATGGTTTAACTCTGTTAGCTGAATGCTCAGATCAGAAAGAAGTTTCACAGAATGCTTCTGTGTAGTTTATATTTGAATATATTCCTTTTTCCACTACTACTCTCTTAGCGCTCCAAATGTCCAGTTGCATTTTCTACAGAAAGAGTGTTCAGATCTGCTCAATCAAAAGTATGGTTTAACTCTGTTAGCTGAATGCACAGATCAGAAAGAAGTTTCACAGAATGATTCTGTGTAGTTTATATTTGGAGACATTCCTTTTTCCACTATTACCCTCTTAGCGCTCCGAATCTCCACTTGCATTTTGTACAGAAAGAGTGTTTCAGAACGGCTCAATCAAAACTAAGGTTCAACTCTTTTAGTTGAACAAACAGAACAGAAAGAAGTTTCACACAATTCTTCTGTGTAGTTTTTATTTGTAGACATTCTTTTTCCCAATATAGGCCTCTTAGCGCTCAGTATGTCCAATTGCAGTTTCTACAGAAAGAGTGTTTCAGAACGGCTCAATCAAAAGTAAGGTTCAACTCTGTTAGTTGAATGCACAGAACAGAAAGAAGTTTCATACAATGCTTCTGTGTAGTTCATATTTGAACATATTCTTTTTTCCACTATTACCCACTTAGCGCTACGAATGTCCAGTTGCATTTTCTACAGACAGAGTGTTTCAAAACTGCTCAATCAAAAGTATTGTTTAACTCTGTTAGCTGAATGCTCAGATCAGAAAGAAGTTTCACAGAATGCTTCTGTGTAGTTTATATTTGAATATATTCCTTTTTCCACTACTACGCTCTTAGCGCTCCAAATGTCCAGTTGCATTTTCTACAGAAAGAGTGTTCAGATCTGCTCAATCAAAAGTATGGTTTAACTCTGTTAGCTGAATGCACAGATCAGAAAGAAGTTTCACCGAATGATTCTGTGTAGTTTATATTTGAAGACATTCCTTTTTCCACTATTACCCTCTTAGCGCTCCGAATCTCCACTTGCATTTTCTACAAAAAGAGTGTTTCATAACTGCTCAATCAAAAATATGTTTTATCTCTGTTAACTGAATTTACAGATCAGAAATAAGTTTCACACAATGCATCTGTGTAGTTTTTATTTGAAGATATTCTTTTTCCCAATGTAGGCCTCTTAGCGCTTAGCATGTCCAATTGCAGTTTCTACAGAAAGAGTGTTTCAGAACGGCTCAATCAAAAGTAAGGTTCAACTCTTTTAGTTGAATGCACAGAACAGAAAGAATTTTCACAGAATGCTACTGTGTAGTTTATATTTGAATATATTCCTTTTTCCAGTATTACCCTCTTAGCGCTCCGAATGTCCACTTGCATTTTCTACAGAAAGAGTGTTCAGAACTGCGCAATCAAAAGTATGGTTTAACTCTGTTAGCTTAATGAACATATCAGAAATAAATTTCACACAATGCTTCTGTGTAGTTTTTATTTGAAGATATTATTTTTCCCAATAGAGGTCTCTTAGCGCTCAGAATGTCCAATTGCAGTTTCTACAGAAAGAGTGTTTCAGAAAGGCTCAATCAAAATTAAGGTTCAACTCTGTTAGTTGAATGCACAGAACAGAAAGAAGTTTCATACAATGCTTCTGTGTAGTTTATATTTGAACATATTCTTTTTTCCACTATTACCCACTCTGCGCTACGAATGTCCGGTTGCATTTTCTACAGACAGAGTGTTTCAAAACTGCTCAATCAAAAGTATGGTTTAACTCTGTTAGCTGAATGCTCAGATCAGAAAGAAGTTTCACAGAATGCTTCTGTGTAGTTTATATTTGTATATATTCCTTTTTCCACTACTACTCTCTTAGCGCTCCAAATGTCCAGTTGCATTTTCTACAGAAAGAGTGTTCAGATCTGCTCAATCAAAAGTATGGTTTAACTCTGTTAGCTGAATGCACAGATCAGAAAGAAGTTTCACAGAATGATTCTGTGTAGTTTATATTTGGAGACATTCCTTTTTCCACTATTACCCTCTTAGCGCTCCGAATCTCCACTTGCATTTTCTACAGAAAGAGTGTTTCAGAACGGATCAATCAAAACTAAAGTTCAACTCTTTTAGTTGAACAAACAGAACAGAAAGAAGTTTCACACAATTCTTCTGTGTAGTTTTTATTTGTAGACATTCTTTTTCCCAATATAGGCCTCTTAGCCCTCAGAATGTCCAATTGCATTTTCTACAGAAAGAGTGTTTCAGAACGGCTCAATCAAAAGTAAGGTTCAACTCTGTTAGTTGAATGCACAGAACAGAAAGAAGTTTCATACAATGCTTCTGTGTAGTTCATATTTGAACATATTCTTTTTTCAGCTATTACCCACTTAGCGCTACGAATGTCCAGTTGCATTTTCTACAGACAGAGTGTTTCAAAACTGCTCAATCAAAAGTATTGTTTAACTCTGTTAGCTGAATGCTCAGATCAGAAAGAAGTTTCACAGAATGCTTCTGTGTAGTTTATATTTGAATATATTCCTTTTTCCACTACTACGCTCTTAGCGCTCCAAATGTCCAGTTGCATTTTCTACAGAAAGAGTGTTCAGATCTGCTGAATCAAAAGTATGGTTTAACTCTGTTAGCTGAATGCACAGATCAGAAAGAAGTTTCACCGAATGATTCTGTGTAGTTTATATTTGAAGACATTCCTTTTTCCACTATTACCCTCTTAGCGCTCCGAATCTCCAGTTGCATTTTCTACAAAAAGTGTGTTTCATAACTGCTCAATCAAAAATATGTTTTATCTCTGTTAACTGAATTTACAGATCAGAAATAAGTTTCACAGAATGCATCTGTGTAGTTTTTATTTGAAGATATTCTTTTTCCCAATGTAGGCCTCTTAGCGCTTAGCATGTCCAATTGCAGTTTCTACAGAAAGAGTGTTTCAGAAAGGCTCAATCAAAATTAAGGTTCAACTCTGTTAGTTGAATGCACAGAACAGAAAGAAGTTTCATACAATGCTTCTGTGTAGTTTATATTTGAACATATTCTTTTTTCCACTATTACCCACTTAGCGCTACGAATGTCCAGTTGCATTTTCTACAGACAGAGTGTTTCAAAACTGCTCAATCAAAAGTATGGTTTAACCCTGTTAGCTGAATGCTCAGATCAGAAAGAAGTTTCACAGAATGCTTCTGTGTAGTTTATATTTGAATATATTCCTTTTTCCACTACTACGCTCTTAGCGCTCAAAATGTCCAGTTGCATTTTCTACAGAAAGAGTGTTCAGATCTGCTCAATCAAAAGTATGGTTTAACTCTGTTAGCTGAATGCACAGATCAGAAAGAAGTTTCACCGAATGATTCTGTGTAGTTTATATTTGAAGACATATCTTTTTCCACTATTACCCTCTTAGCGCTCCGAATCTCCACTTGCATTTTCTACAAAAAGAGTGTTTCATAACTGCTCAATCAAAAATATGTTTTATCTCTATTAACTGAATTTACACATCAGAAATAAGTTTCACAGAATGCATCTGTGTAGTTTTTATTTGAAGATATTCTTTCTCCCAATGTAGGCCTCTTAGCGCTTAGCATGTCCAATTGCAGTTTCTACAGAAAGAGTGTTTCAGAACGGCTCAATCAAAAGTAAGGTTCAACTCTGTTAGTTGAATGCACAGAACAGAAAGAATTTTCACAGAATGCTACTGTGTAGTTTATATTTGAATATATTCCTTTTTCCACTATTACCCTCTTAGCGCTCCGAATGTCCACTTGCATTTTCTACAAAAAGAGTGTTCAGAACTGCGCAACCCAAAGTATGGTTTAACTCTGTTAGCTTAATGAACATATCAGAAATAAGTTTCACACAATGCTTCTGTGTAGTTTTTATTTGAAGATATTATTTTTCCCAATAGAGGCCTCTTAGCGCTCAGAATGTCCAATTGCAGTTTCTACAGAAAGAGTGTTTCAGAAAGGCTCAATCAAAAGTAAGGTTCAACTCTGTTAGTTGAATGCACAGAACAGAAAGAAGTTTCATACAATGCTTCTGTGTAGTTTATATTTGAACATATTCTTTTTTCCACTATTACCCACTTAGCGCTACGAATGTCCAGTTGCATTTTCTACAGACAGAGTGTTTCAAAACTACTCAATCAAAAGTATGGTTTAACTCTGTTAGCTGAATGCTCAGATCAGAAAGAAGTTTCACAGAATGCTTCTGTGTAGTTTATATTTGAATATATTCCTTTTTCCACTACTACTCTCTTAGCGCTCCAAATGTCCAGTTGCATTTTCTACAGAAAGAGTGTTCAGATCTGCTCAATCAAAAGTATGGTTTAACTCTGTTAGCTGAATGCACAGATCAGAAAGAAGTTTCACAGAATGATTCTGTGTAGTTTATATTTGGAGACATTCCTTTTTCCACTATTACCCTCTTAGCGCTCCGAATCTCCACTTGCATTTTGTACAGAAAGAGTGTTTCAGAACGGCTCAATCAAAACTAAGGTTCAACTCTTTTAGTTGAACAAACAGAACAGAAAGAAGTTTCACACAATTCTTCTGTGTAGTTTTTATTTGTAGACATTCTTTTTCCCAATATAGGCCTCTTAGCGCTCAGTATGTCCAATTGCAGTTTCTACAGAAAGAGTGTTTCAGAACGGCTCAATCAAAAGTAAGGTTCAACTCTGTTAGTTGAATGCACAGAACAGAAAGAAGTTTCATACAATGCTTCTGTGTAGTTCATATTTGAACATATTCTTTTTTCCACTATTACCCACTTAGCGCTACGAATGTCCAGTTGCATTTTCTACAGACAGAGTGTTTCAAAACTGCTCAATCAAAAGTATTGTTTAACTCTGTTAGCTGAATGCTCAGATCAGAAAGAAGTTTCACAGAATGCTTCTGTGTAGTTTATATTTGAATATATTCCTTTTTCCACTACTACGCTCTTAGCGCTCCAAATGTCCAGTTGCATTTTCTACAGAAAGAGTGTTCAGATCTGCTCAATCAAAAGTATGGTTTAACTCTGTTAGCTGAATGCACAGATCAGAAAGAAGTTTCACCGAATGATTCTGTGTAGTTTATATTTGAAGACATTCCTTTTTCCACTATTACCCTCTTAGCGCTCCGAATCTCCACTTGCATTTTCTACAAAAAGAGTGTTTCATAACTGCTCAATCAAAAATATGTTTTATCTCTGTTAACTGAATTTACAGATCAGAAATAAGTTTCACACAATGCATCTGTGTAGTTTTTATTTGAAGATATTCTTTTTCCCAATGTAGGCCTCTTAGCGCTTAGCATGTCCAATTGCAGTTTCTACAGAAAGAGTGTTTCAGAACGGCTCAATCAAAAGTAAGGTTCAACTCTTTTAGTTGAATGCACAGAACAGAAAGAATTTTCACAGAATGCTACTGTGTAGTTTATATTTGAATATATTCCTTTTTCCAGTATTACCCTCTTAGCGCTCCGAATGTCCACTTGCATTTTCTACAGAAAGAGTGTTCAGAACTGCGCAATCAAAAGTATGGTTTAACTCTGTTAGCTTAATGAACATATCAGAAATAAATTTCACACAATGCTTCTGTGTAGTTTTTATTTGAAGATATTATTTTTCCCAATAGAGGTCTCTTAGCGCTCAGAATGTCCAATTGCAGTTTCTACAGAAAGAGTGTTTCAGAAAGGCTCAATCAAAATTAAGGTTCAACTCTGTTAGTTGAATGCACAGAACAGAAAGAAGTTTCATACAATGCTTCTGTGTAGTTTATATTTGAACATATTCTTTTTTCCACTATTACCCACTCTGCGCTACGAATGTCCGGTTGCATTTTCTACAGACAGAGTGTTTCAAAACTGCTCAATCAAAAGTATGGTTTAACTCTGTTAGCTGAATGCTCAGATCAGAAAGAAGTTTCACAGAATGCTTCTGTGTAGTTTATATTTGTATATATTCCTTTTTCCACTACTACTCTCTTAGCGCTCCAAATGTCCAGTTGCATTTTCTACAGAAAGAGTGTTCAGATCTGCTCAATCAAAAGTATGGTTTAACTCTGTTAGCTGAATGCACAGATCAGAAAGAAGTTTCACAGAATGATTCTGTGTAGTTTATATTTGGAGACATTCCTTTTTCCACTATTACCCTCTTAGCGCTCCGAATCTCCACTTGCATTTTCTACAGAAAGAGTGTTTCAGAACGGATCAATCAAAACTAAAGTTCAACTCTTTTAGTTGAACAAACAGAACAGAAAGAAGTTTCACACAATTCTTCTGTGTAGTTTCTATTTGTAGACATTCTTTTTCCCAATATAGGCCTCTTAGCCCTCAGAATGTCCAATTGCATTTTCTACAGAAAGAGTGTTTCAGAACGGCTCAATCAAAAGTAAGGTTCAACTCTGTTAGTTGAATGCACAGAACAGAAAGAAGTTTCATACAATGCTTCTGTGTAGTTCATATTTGAACATATTCTTTTTTCAGCTATTACCCACTTAGCGCTACGAATGTCCAGTTGCATTTTCTACAGACAGAGTGTTTCAAAACTGCTCAATCAAAAGTATTGTTTAACTCTGTTAGCTGAATGCTCAGATCAGAAAGAAGTTTCACAGAATGCTTCTGTGTAGTTTATATTTGAATATATTCCTTTTTCCACTACTACGCTCTTAGCGCTCCAAAGGTCCAGTTGCATTTTCTACAGAAAGAGTGTTCAGATCTGCTGAATCAAAAGTATGGTTTAACTCTGTTAGCTGAATGCACAGATCAGAAATAAGTTTCACCGAATGATTCTGTGTAGTTTATATTTGAAGACATTCCTTTTTCCACTATTACCCTCTTAGCGCTCCGAATCTCCAGTTGCATTTTCTACAAAAAGTGTGTTTCATAACTGCTCAATCAAAAATATGTTTTATCTCTGTTAACTGAATTTACAGATCAGAAATAAGTTTCACAGAATGCATCTGTGTAGTTTTTATTTGAAGATATTCTTTTTCCCAATGTAGGCCTCTTAGCGCTTAGCATGTCCAATTGCAGTTTCTACAGAAAGAGTGTTTCAGAACGGCTCAATCAAAAGTAAGGTTCAACTCTTTTAGTTGAATGCACAGAACAGAAAGAATTTTCACAGAATGCTACTGTGTAGTTTATATTTGAATATATTCCTTTTTCCAGTATTACCCTCTTAGCGCTCCGAATGTCCACTTGCATTTTCTACAGAAAGAGTGTTCAGAACTGCGCAATCAAAAGTATGGTTTAACTCTGTTAGCTTAATGAACATATCAGAAATAAATTTCACACAATGCTTCTGTGTAGTTTTTATTTGAAGATATTATTTTTCCCAATAGAGGTCTCTTAGCGCTCAGAATGTCCAATTGCAGTTTCTACAGAAAGAGTGTTTCAGAAAGGCTCAATCAAAATTAAGGTTCAACTCTGTTACTTGAATGCACAGAACAGAAAGAAGTTTCATACAATGCTTCTGTGTAGTTTATATTTGAACATATTCTTTTTTCCACTATTACCCACTCTGCGCTACGAATGTCCAGTTGCATTTTCTACAGACAGAGTGTTTCAAAACTGCTCAATCAAAAGTATGGTTTAACTCTGTTAGCTGAATGCTCAGATCAGAAAGAAGTTTCACAGAATGCTTCTGTGTAGTTTATATTTGTATATATTCCTTTTTCCACTACTACTCTCTTAGCGCTCCAAATGTCCAGTTGCATTTTCTACAGAAAGAGTGTTCAGATCTGCTCAATCAAAAGTATGGTTTAACTCTGTTAGCTGAATGCACAGATCAGAAAGAAGTTTCACAGAATGATTCTGTGTAGTTTATATTTGGAGACATTCCTTTTTCCACTATTACCCTCTTAGCGCTCCGAATCTCCACTTGCATTTTCTACAGAAAGAGTGTTTCAGAACGGATCAATCAAAACAAAGGTTCAACTCTTTTAGTTGAACAAACAGAACAGAAAGAAGTTTCACACAATTCTTCTGTGTAGTTTTTATTTGTAGACATTCTTTTTCCCAATATAGGCCTCTTAGCCCTCAGAATGTCCAATTGCATTTTCTACAGAAAGAGTGTTTCAGAACGGCTCAATCAAAAGTAAGGTTCAACTCTGTTAGTTGAATGCACAGAACAGAAAGAAGTTTCATACAATGCTTCTGTGTAGTTCATATTTGAACATATTCTTTTTTCCGCTATTACCCACTTAGCGCTACGAATGTCCAGTTGCATTTTCTACAGACAGAGTGTTTCAAAACTGCTCAATCAAATGTATGGTTTAACCCTGTTAGCTGAATGCTCAGATCAGAAAGAAGTTTCACAGAATGCTTCTGTGTAGTTTATATTTGAATATATTCCTTTTTCCACTACTACGCTCTTAGCGCTCCAAATGTCCAGTTGCATTTTCTACAGAAAGAGTGTTCAGATCTGCTCAATCAAAAGTATGGTTTAACTCTGTTAGCTGAATGCACAGATCAGAAAGAAGTTTCACCGAATGATTCTGTGTAGTTTATATTTGAAGACATTCCTTTTTCCACTATTACCCTCTTAGCGCTCCGAATCTCCACTTGCATTTTCTACAAAAAGAGTGTTTCATAACTGCTCAATCAAAAATATGTTTTATCTCTATTAACTGAATTTACAGATCAGAAATAAGTTTCACAGAATGCATCTGTGTAGTTTTTATTTGAAGATATTCTTTCTCCCAATGTAGGCCTCTTAGCGCTTAGCATGTCCAATTGCAGTTTCTACAGAAAGAGTGTTTCAGAACGGCTCAATCAAAAGTAAGGTTCAACTCTGTTAGTTGAATGCACAGAACAGAAAGAATTTTCACAGAATGCTACTGTGTAGTTTATATTTGAATATATTCCTTTTTCCACTATTACCCTCTTAGCGCTCCGAATGTCCACTTGCATTTTCTACAAAAAGAGTGTTCAGAACTGCGCAACCCAAAGTATGGTTTAACTCTGTTAGCTTAATGAACATATCAGAAATAAGTTTCACACAATGCTTCTGTGTAGTTTTTATTTGAAGATATTATTTTTCCCAATAGAGGCCTCTTAGCGCTCAGAATGTCCAATTGCAGTTTCTACAGAAAGAGTGTTTCAGAAAGGCTCAATCAAAAGTAAGGTTCAACTCTGTTAGTTGAATGAACAGAACAGAAAGAAGTTTCATACAATGCTTCTGTGTAGTTTATATTTGAACATATTCTTTTTTCCACTATTACCCACTTGGCGCTACGAATGTCCAGTTGCATTTTCTACAGACAGAGTGTTTCAAAACTGCTCAATCAAATGTATGGTTTAACTCTGTTAGCTGAATGCTCAGATCAGAAAGAAGTTTCACAGAATGCTTCTGTGTAGTTTATATTTGAATATATTCCTTTTTCCACTACTACTCTCTTAGCGCTCCAAATGTCCAGTTGCATTTTCTACAGAAAGAGTGTTCAGATCTGCTCAATCAAAAGTGTGGTTTAACTCTGTTAGCTGAATGCACAGATCAGAAAGAAGTTTCACAGAATGATTCTGTGTAGTTTATATTTGGAGACATTCCTTTTTCCACTATTACCCTCTTAGCGCTCCGAATCTCCACTTGCATTTTCTACAGAAAGAGTGTTTCAGAACGGCTCAATCAAAACTAAGGTTCAACTCTTTTAGTTGAACAAACAGAACAGAAAGAAGTTTCACACAATTGTTCCGTGTAGTTTTTATTTGTAGACATTCTTTTTCCCAATATAGGCCTCTTAGCGCTCAGAATGTCCAATTGCAGTTTCTACAGAAAGAGTGTTTCAGAACGGCTCAATCAAAAGTAAGGTTCAACTCTGTTAGTTGAATGCACAGAACAGAAAGAAGTTTCATACAATGCTTCTGTGTAGTTCATATTTGAACATATTCTTTTTTCCACTATTACCCACTTAGCGCTACGAATGTCCAGTTGCATTTTCTACAGACAGAGTGTTTCAAAACTGCTCAATAAAAAGTATGGTTTAACTCTGTTAGCTGAATGCTCAGATCAGAAAGAAGTTTCACAGAATGCTTCTGTGTAGTTTATATTTGAATATATTCCTTTTTCAACTACTACGCTCTTAGCGCTCCAAATGTCCAGTTGCATTTTCTACAGAAAGAGTGTTCAGATCTGCTCAATCAAAAGTATGGTTTAACTCTGTTAGCTGAATGCACAGATCAGAAAGAAGTTTCACCGAATGATTCTGTGTAGTTTATATTTGAAGACATTCCTTTTTCCACTATTACCCACTTAGCGCTCCGAATCTCCACTTGCATTTTCTACAAAAAGAGTGTTCATAACTGCTCAATCAAAAATATGTTTTATCTCTGTTAACTGAATTTACAGATCAGAAATAAGTTTCACAGAATGCATCTGTGTAGTTTTTATTTGAAGATATTATTTTTCCCAATAGAGGCCTCTTAGCGCTCAGAATGTCCAATTGCAGTTTCTACAGAAAGAGTGTTTCAGAAAGGCTCAATCAAAAGTAAGGTTCAACTCTGTTAGTTGAATGCACAGAACAGAAAGAAGTTTCATACAATGCTTCTGTGTAGTTTATATTTGAACATATTCTTTTTTCCACTATTACCCACTTAGCGCTACGAATGTCCAGTTGCATTTTCTACAGACAGAGTGTTTCAAAACTACTCAATCAAAAGTATGGTTTAACTCTGTTAGCTGAATGCTCAGATCAGAAAGAAGTTTCACAGAATGCTTCTGTGTAGTTTATATTTGAATATATTCCTTTTTCCACTACTACTCTCTTAGCGCTCCAAATGTCCAGTTGCATTTTCTACAGAAAGAGTGTTCAGATCTGCTCAATCAAAAGTATGGTTTAACTCTGTTAGCTGAATGCACAGATCAGAAAGAAGTTTCACAGAATGATTCTGTGTAGTTTATATTTGGAGACATTCCTTTTTCCACTATTACCCTCTTAGCGCTCCGAATCTCCACTTGCATTTTCTACAGAAAGAGTGTTTCAGAACGGCTCAATCAAAACTAAGGTTCAACTCTTTTAGTTGAACAAACAGAACAGAAAGAAGTTTCACACAATTCTTCTGTGTAGTTTTTATTTGTAGACATTCTTTTTCCCAATGTAGGCCTCTTAGCGCTTAGCATGTCCAATTGCAGTTTCTACAGAAAGAGTGTTTCAGAACGGCTCAATCAAAAGTAAGGTTCAACTCTTTTAGTTGAATGCACAGAACAGAAAGAATTTTCACAGAATGCTACTGTGTAGTTTATATTTGAATATATTCCTTTTTCCAGTATTACCCTCTTAGCGCTCCGAATGTCCACTTGCATTTTCTACAGAAAGAGTGTTCAGAACTGCGCAATCAAAAGTATGGTTTAACTCTGTTAGCTTAATGAACATATCAGAAATAAATTTCACACAATGCTTCTGTGTAGTTTTTATTTGAAGATATTATTTTTCCCAATAGAGGTCTCTTAGCGCTCAGAATGTCCAATTGCAGTTTCTACAGAAAGAGTGTTTCAGAAAGGCTCAATCAAAATTAAGGTTCAACTCTGTTAGTTGAATGCACAGAACAGAAAGAAGTTTCATACAATGCTTCTGTGTAGTTTATATTTGAACATATTCTTTTTTCCACTATTACCCACTCTGCGCTACGAATGTCGAGTTGCATTTTCTACAGACAGAGTGTTTCAAAACTGCTCAATCAAAAGTATGGTTTAACTCTGTTAGCTGAATGCTCAGATCAGAAAAAAGTTTCACAGAATGCTTCTGTGTAGTTTATATTTGAATATATTCCTTTTTCCACTACTACTCTCTTAGCGCTCCAAATGTCCAGTTGCATTTTCTACAGAAAGAGTGTTCAGATCTGCTCAATCAAAAGTATGTTTAAACTCTGTTAGCTGAATGCACAGATCAGAAAGAAGTTTCACAGAATGATTCTGTGTAGTTTATATTTGGAGACATTCCTTTTTCCACTATTACCCTCTTAGCGCTCCGAATCTCCACTTGCATTTTCTACAGAAAGAGTGTTTCAGAACGGATCAATCAAAACTAAAGTACAACTCTTTTAGTTGAACAAACAGAACAGAAAGAAGTTTCACACAATTCTTCTGTGTAGTTTTTATTTGTAGACATTCTTTTTCCCAATATAGGCCTCTTAGCCCTCAGAATGTCCAATTGCATTTTCTACAGAAAGAGTGTTTCAGAACGGCTCAATAAAAAGTAAGGTTCAAATCTGTTAGTTGAATGCACAGAACAGAAAGAAGTTTCATACAATGCTTCTGTGTAGTTCATATTTGAACATATTCTTTTTTCAGCTATTACCCACTTAGCGCTACGAATGTCCACTTGCATTTTCTACAGACAGAGTGTTTCAAAACTGCTCAATCAAAAGTATTGTTTAACTCTGTTAGCTGAATGCTCAGATCAGAAAGAAGTTTCACAGAATGCTTCTGTGTAGTTTATATTTGAATATATTCCTTTTTCCACTACTACGCTCTTAGCGCTCCAAATGTCCAGTTGCATTTTCTACAGAAAGAGTGTTCAGATCTGCTCAATCAAAAGTATGGTTTAACTCTGTTAGCTGAATGCACAGATCAGAAAGAAGTTTCACCGAATGATTCTGTGTAGTTTATATTTGAAGACATTCCTTTTTCCACTATTACCCTCTTAGCGCTCCGAATCTCCAGTTGCATTTTCTACAAAAAGTGTGTTTCATAACTGCTCAATCAAAAATATGTTTTATCTCTGTTAACTGAATTTACAGATCAGAAATAAGTTTCACAGAATGCATCTGTGTAGTTTTTATTTGAAGATATTCTTTTTCCCAATGTAGGCCTCTTAGCGCTTAGCATGTCCAATTGCAGTTTCTACAGAAAGAGTGTTTCAGAACGGCTCAATCAAAAGTAAGGTTCAACTCTTTTAGTTGAATGCACAGAACAGAAAGAATTTTCACAGAATGCTACTGTGTAGTTTATATTTGAATATATTCCTTTTTCCAGTATTACCCTCTTAGCGCTCCGAATGTCCACTTGCATTTTCTACAGAAAGAGTGTTCAGAACTGCGCAATCAAAAGTATGGTTTAACTCTGTTAGCTTAATGAACATATCAGAAATAAATTTCACACAATGCTTCTGTGTAGTTTTTATTTGAAGATATTATTTTTCCCAATAGAGGTCTCTTAGCGCTCAGAATGTCCAATTGCAGTTTCTACAGAAAGAGTGTTTCAGAAAGGCTCAATCAAAATTAAGGTTCAACTCTGTTACTTGAATGCACAGAACAGAAAGAAGTTTCATACAATGCTTCTGTGTAGTTTATATTTGAACATATTCTTTTTTCCACTATTACCCACTCTGCGCTACGAATGTCCAGTTGCATTTTCTACAGACAGAGTGTTTCAAAACTGCTCAATCAAAAGTATGGTTTAACTCTGTTAGCTGAATGCTCAGATCAGAAAGAAGTTTCACAGAATGCTTCTGTGTAGTTTATATTTGTATATATTCCTTTTTCCACTACTACTCTCTTAGCGCTCCAAATGTCCAGTTGCATTTTCTACAGAAAGAGTGTTCAGATCTGCTCAATCAAAAGTATGGTTTAACTCTGTTAGCTGAATGCACAGATCAGAAAGAAGTTTCACAGAATGATTCTGTGTAGTTTATATTTGGAGACATTCCTTTTTCCACTATTACCCTCTTAGCGCTCCGAATCTCCACTTGCATTTTCTACAGAAAGAGTGTTTCAGAACGGATCAATCAAAACAAAGGTTCAACTCTTTTAGTTGAACAAACAGAACAGAAAGAAGTTTCACACAATTCTTCTGTGTAGTTTTTATTTGTAGACATTCTTTTTCCCAATATAGGCCTCTTAGCCCTCAGAATGTCCATTTGCATTTTCTACAGAAAGAGTGTTTCAGAACGGCTCAATCAAAAGTAAGGTTCAACTCTGTTAGTTGAATGCACAGAACAGAAAGAAGTTTCATACAATGCTTCTGTGTAGTTCATATTTGAACATATTCTTTTTTCCGCTATTACCCACTTAGCGCTACGAATGTCCAGTTGCATTTTCTACAGACAGAGTGTTTCAAAACTGCTCAATCAAAAGTATTGTTTAACTCTGTTAGCTGAATGCTCAGATCAGAAAGAAGTTTCACAGAATGCTTCTGTGTAGTTTATATTTGAATATATTCCTTTTTCCACTACTACGCTCTTAGCGCTCCAAATGTCCAGTTGCATTTTCTACAGAAAGAGTGTTCAGATCTGCTCAATCAAAAGTATGGTTTAACTCTGTTAGCTGAATGCACAGATCAGAAAGAAGTTTCACCGAATGATTCTGTGTAGTTTATATTTGAAGACATTCCTTTTTCCACTATTACCCTCTTAGCGCTCCGAATCTCCACTTGCATTTTCTACAAAAAGAGTGTTTCATAACTGCTCAATCAAAAATATGTTTTATCTCTGTTAACTGAATTTACAGATCAGAAATAAGTTTCACAGAATGCATCTGTGTAGTTTTTATTTGAAGATATTCTTTTTCCCAATGTAGGCCTCTTAGCGGTTAGCATTTCCAATTGCAGTTTCTACAGAAAGAGTGTTTCAGAACGGCTCAATCAAAAGTAAGGTTCAACTCTGTTAGTTGAATGCACAGAACAGAAAGAATTTTCACAGAATGCTACTGTGTAGTTTATATTTGAATATATTCCTTTTTCCACTATTACCCTCTTAGCGCTCCGAATGTCCACTTGCATTTTCTACAGAAAGAGGGTTCAGAACTGCGCAATCAAAAGTATGGTTTAACTCTGTTAGCTTAATGAACATATCAGAAATAAGTTTCACACAATGCTTCTGTGTAGTTTTTATTTGAAGATATTATTTTTCCCAATAGAGGTCTCTTAGCGCTCAGAATGTCCAATTGAAGTTTCTACAGAAAGAGTGTTTCAGAAAGGCTCAATCAAAAGTAAGGTTCAACTCTGTTATTTGAATGCACAGAACAGAAAGAAGTTTCATAAAATGCTTCTGTGTAGTTTATATTTGAACATATTCTTTTTTCCACTATTACCCACTTAGCGCTACGAATGTCCAGTTGCATTTTCTACAGACAGAGTGTTTCAAAACTGCTCAATCAAAAGTATTGTTTAACTCTGTTAGCTGAATGCTCAGATCAGAAAGAAGTTTCACAGAATGCTTCTGTGTAGTTTATATTTGAATATATTCCTTTTTCCACTACTACTCTCTTAGCGCTCCAAATGTCCAGTTGCATTTTCTACAGAAAGAGTGTTCAGATCTGCTCAATCAAAAATATGGTTTAACTCTGTTAGCTGAATGCACAGATCAGAAAGATGTTTCACAGAATGATTCTGTGTAGTTTATATTTGGAGACATTCCTTTTTCCACTATTACCCTCTTAGCGCTCCGAATCTCCACTTGCATTTTCTACAGAAAGTCTGTTTCAGAACGGCTCAATCAAAACTAAGGTTCAAATCTTTTAATTGAACAAACAGAACAGAAAGAAGTTTCACACAATTCTTCTGTGTAGTTTTTATTTGTAGACATTCTTTTTCCCAATATAGGCCTCTTAGCGCTCAGAATGTCCAATTGCAGTTTCTACAGAAAGAGTGTTTCAGAACGGCTCAATCAAAAGTAAGGTTCAACTCTGTTAGTTGAATGCACAGAACAGAAAGAAGTTTCATACAATGCTTCTGTGTAGTTCATATTTGAACATATTCTTTTTTCAGCTATTACCCACTTAGCGCTACGAATGTCCACTTGCATTTTCTACAGACAGAGTGTTTCAAAACTGCTCAATCAAAAGTATTGTTTAACTCTGTTAGCTGAATGCTCAGATCAGAAAGAAGTTTCACAGAATGCTTCTGTGTAGTTTATATTTGAATATATTCCTTTTTCCACTACTACGCTCTTAGCGCTCCAAATGTCCAGTTGCATTTTCTACAGAAAGAGTGTTCAGATCTGCTCAATCAAAAGTATGGTTTAACTCTGTTAGCTGAATGCACAGATCAGAAAGAAGTTTCACCGAATGATTCTGTGTAGTTTATATTTGAAGACATTCCTTTTTCCACTATTACCCTCTTAGCGCTCCGAATCTCCAGTTGCATTTTCTACAAAAAGTGTGTTTCATAACTGCTCAATCAAAAATATGTTTTATCTCTGTTAACTGAATTTACAGATCAGAAATAAGTTTCACAGAATGCATCTGTGTAGTTTTTATTTGAAGATATTCTTTTTCCCAATGTAGGCCTCTTAGCGCTTAGCATGTCCAATTGCAGTTTCTACAGAAAGAGTGTTTCAGAACGGCTCAATCAAAAGTAAGGTTCAACTCTTTTAGTTGAATGCACAGAACAGAAAGAATTTTCACAGAATGCTACTGTGTAGTTTATATTTGAATATATTCCTTTTTCCAGTATTACCCTCTTAGCGCTCCGAATGTCCACTTGCATTTTCTACAGAAAGAGTGTTCAGAACTGCGCAATCAAAAGTATGGTTTAACTCTGTTAGCTTAATGAACATATCAGAAATAAATTTCACACAATGCTTCTGTGTAGTTTTTATTTGAAGATATTATTTTTCCCAATAGAGGTCTCTTAGCGCTCAGAATGTCCAATTGCAGTTTCTACAGAAAGAGTGTTTCAGAAAGGCTCAATCAAAATTAAGGTTCAACTCTGTTACTTGAATGCACAGAACAGAAAGAAGTTTCATACAATTCTTCTGTGTAGTTTATATTTGAACATATTCTTTTTTCCACTATTACCCACTCTGCGCTACGAATGTCCAGTTGCATTTTCTACAGACAGAGTGTTTCAAAACTGCTCAATCAAAAGTATGGTTTAACTCTGTTAGCTGAATGCTCAGATCAGAAAGAAGTTTCACAGAATGCTTCTGTGTAGTTTATATTTGTATATATTCCTTTTTCCACTACTATTCTCTTAGCGCTCCAAATGTCCAGTTGCATTTTCTACAGAAAGAGTGTTCAGATCTGCTCAATCAAAAGTATGGTTTAACTCTGTTAGCTGAATGCACAGATCAGAAAGAAGTTTCACAGAATGATTCTGTGTAGTTTATATTTGGAGACATTCCTTTTTCCACTATTACCCTCTTAGCGCTCCGAATCTCCACTTGCATTTTCTACAGAAAGAGTGTTTCAGAACGGATCAATCAAAACAAAGGTTCAACTCTTTTAGTTGAACAAACAGAACAGAAAGAAGTTTCACACAATTCTTCTGTGTAGTTTTTATTTGTAGACATTCTTTTTCCCAATATAGGCCTCTTAGCCCTCAGAATGTCCAATTGCATTTTCTACAGAAAGAGTGTTTCAGAACGGCTCAATCAAAAGTAAGGTTCAACTCTGTTAGTTGAATGCACAGAACAGAAAGAAGTTTCATACAATGCTTCTGTGTAGTTCATATTTGAACATATTCTTTTTTCCGCTATTACCCACTTAGCGCTACGAATGTCCAGTTGCATTTTCTACAGACAGAGTGTTTCAAAACTGCTCAATCAAAAGTATTGTTTAACTCTGTTAGCTGAATGCTCAGATCAGAAAGAAGTTTCACAGAATGCTTCTGTGTAGTTTATATTTGAATATATTCCTTTTTCCACTACTACGCTCTTAGCGCTCCAAATGTCCAGTTGCATTTTCTACAGAAAGAGTGTTCAGATCTGCTCAATCAAAAGTATGGTTTAACTCTGTTAGCTGAATGCACAGATCAGAAAGAAGTTTCACCGAATGATTCTGTGTAGTTTATATTTGAAGACATTCCTTTTTCCACTATTACCCTCTTAGCGCTCCGAATCTCCACTTGCATTTTCTACAAAAAGAGTGTTTCATAACTGCTCAATCAAAAATATGTTTTATCTCTGTTAACTGAATTTACAGATCAGAAATAAGTTTCACAGAATGCATCTGTGTAGTTTTTATTTGAAGATATTCTTTTTCCCAATGTAGGCCTCTTAGCGGTTAGCATTTCCAATTGCAGTTTCTACAGAAAGAGTGTTTCAGAACGGCTCAATCAAAAGTAAGGTTCAACTCTGTTAGTTGAATGCACAGAACAGAAAGAATTTTCACAGAATGCTACTGTGTAGTTTATATTTGAATATATTCCTTTTTCCACTATTACCCTCTTAGCGCTCCGAATGTCCACTTGCATTTTCTACAGAAAGAGTGTTCAGAACTGCGCAATCAAAAGTATGGTTTAACTCTGTTAGCTTAATGAACATATCAGAAATAAGTTTCACACAATGCTTCTGTGTAGTTTTTATTTGAAGATATTATTTTTCCCAATAGATGTCTCTTAGCGCTCAGAATGTAAAATTGAAGTTTCTACAGAAAGAGTGTTTCAGAAAGGCTCAATCAAAAGTAAGGTTCAACTCTGTTATTTGAATGCACAGAACAGAATGAAATTTCATACAATGCTTCTGTGTAGTTTATATTTGAACATATTCTTTTTTCCACTATTACCCACTTAGCGCTACGAATGTCCAGTTGCATTTTCTACAGACAGAGTGTTTCAAAACTGCTCAATCAAAAGTATGGTTTAACTCTGTTAGCTGAATGCTCAGATCAGAAAGAAGTTTCACAGAATGCTTCTGTGTAGTTTATATTTGAATATATTCCTTTTTCCACTACTACTCTCTTAGCGCTCCAAATGTCCAGTTGCATTTTCTACAGAAAGAGTGTTCAGATCTGCTCAATCAAAAATATGGTTTAACTCTGTTAGCTGAATGCACAGATCAGAAAGATGTTTCACAGAATGATTCTGTGTAGTTTATATTTGGAGACATTCCTTTTTCCACTATTACCCTCTTAGCGCTCCGAATCTCCACTTGCATTTTCTACAGAAAGTCTGTTTCAGAACGGCTCAATCAAAACTAAGGTTCAAATCTTTTAATTGAACAAACAGAACAGAAAGAAGTTTCACACAATTCTTCTGTGTAGTTTTTATTTGTAGACATTCTTTTTCCCAATATAGGCCTCTTAGCGCTCAGAATGTCCAATTGCAGTTTCTACAGAAAGAGTGTTTCAGAACGGCTCAATCAAAAGTAAGGTTCAACTCTGTTAGTTGAATGCACAGAACAGAAAGAAGTTTCATACAATGCTTCTGTGTAGTTCATATTTGAACATATTCTTTTTTCAGCTATTACCCACTTAGCGCTATGAATGTCCACTTGCATTTTCTACAGACAGAGTGTTTCAAAACTGCTCAATCAAAAGTATTGTTTAACTCTGTTAGCTGAATGCTCAGATCAGAAAGAAGTTTCACAGAATGCTTCTGTGTAGTTTATATTTGAATATATTCCTTTTTCCACTACTACGCTCTTAGCGCTCCAAATGTCCAGTTGCATTTTCTACAGAAAGAGTGTTCAGATCTGCTCAATCAAAAGTATGGTTTAACTCTGTTAGCTGAATGCACAGATCAGAAAGAAGTTTCACCGAATGATTCTGTGTAGTTTATAATTGAAGACATTCCTTTTTCCACTATTACCCTCTTAGCGCTCCGAATCTCCAGTTGCATTTTCTACAAAAAGTGTGTTTCATAACTGCTCAATCAAAAATATGTTTTATCTCTGTTAACTGAATTTACAGATCAGAAATAAGTTTCACAGAATGCATCTGTGTAGTTTTTATTTGAAGATATTCTTTTTCCCAATGTAGGCCTCTTAGCGCTTAGCATGTCCAATTGCAGTTTCTACAGAAAGAGTGTTTCAGAACGGCTCAATCAAAAGTAAGGTTCAACTCTTTTAGTTGAATGCACAGAACAGAAAGAATTTTCACAGAATGCTACTGTGTAGTTTATATTTGAATATATTCCTTTTTCCAGTATTACCCTCTTAGCGCTCCGAATGTCCACTTGCATTTTCTACAGAAAGAGTGTTCAGAACTGCGCAATCAAAAGTATGGTTTAACTCTGTTAGCTTAATGAACATATCAGAAATAAATTTCACACAATGCTTCTGTGTAGTTTTTATTTGAAGATATTATTTTTCCCAATAGAGCTCTCTTAGCGCTCAGAATGTCCAATTGCAGTTTCTACAGAAAGAGTGTTTCAGAAAGGCTCAATCAAATTTAAGGTTCAACTCTGTTACTTGAATGCACAGAACAGAAAGAAGTTTCATACAATGCTTCTGTGTAGTTTATATTTGAACATATTCTTTTTTCCACTATTACCCACTCTGCGCTACGAATGTCCAGTTGCATTTTCTACAGACAGAGTGTTTCAAAACTGCTCAATCAAAAGTATGGTTTAACTCTGTTAGCTGAATGCTCAGATCAGAAAGAAGTTTCACAGAATGCTTCTGTGTAGTTTATATTTGTATATATTCCTTTTTCCACTACTACGCTCTTAGCGCTCCAAATGTCCAGTTGCATTTTCTACAGAAAGAGTGTTCAGATCTGCTCAATCAAAAGTATGGTTTAACTCTGTTAGCTGAATGCACAGATCAGAAAGAAGTTTCACAGAATGATTCTGTGTAGTTTATATTTGGAGACATTCCTTTTTCCACTATTACCCTCTTAGCGCTCCGAATCTCCACTTGCATTTTCTACAGAAAGAGTGTTTCAGAACGGATCAATCAAAACAAAGGTTCAACTCTTTTAGTTGAACAAACAGAACAGAAAGAAGTTTCACACAATTCTTCTGTGTAGTTTTTATTTGTAGACATTCTTTTTCCCAATATAGGCCTCTTAGCCCTCAGAATGTCCAATTGCATTTTCTACAGAAAGAGTGTTTCAGAACGGCTCAATCAAAAGTAAGGTTCAACTCTGTTAGTTGAATGCACAGAACAGAAAGAAGTTTCATACAATGCTTCTGTGTAGTTCATATTTGAACATATTCTTTTTTCCGCTATTACCCACTTAGCGCTACGAATGTCCAGTTGCATTTTCTACAGACAGAGTGTTTCAAAACTGCTCAATCAAAAGTATTGTTTAACTCTGTTAGCTGAATGCTCAGATCAGAAAGAAGTTTCACAGAATGCTTCTGTGTAGTTTATATTTGAATATATTCCTTTTTCCACTACTACGCTCTTAGCGCTCCAAATGTCCAGTTGCATTTTCTACAGAAAGAGTGTTCAGATCTGCTCAATCAAAAGTATGGTTTAACTCTGTTAGCTGAATGCACAGATCAGAAAGAAGTTTCACCGAATGATTCTGTGTAGTTTATATTTGAAGACATTCCTTTTTCCACTATTACCCTCTTAGCGCTCCGAATCTCCACTTGCATTTTCTACAAAAAGAGTGTTTCATAACTGCTCAATCAAAAATATGTTTTATCTCTGTTAACTGAATTTACAGATCAGAAATAAGTTTCACAGAATGCATCTGTGTAGTTTTTATTTGAAGATATTCTTTTTCCCAATGTAGGCCTCTTAGCGGTTAGCATTTCCAATTGCAGTTTCTACAGAAAGAGTGTTTCAGAACGGCTCAATCAAAAGTAAGGTTCAACTCTGTTAGTTGAATGCACAGAACAGAAAGAATTTTCACAGGATGCTACTGTGTAGTTTATATTTGAATATATTCCTTTTTCCACTATTACCCTCTTAGCGCTCCGAATGTCCACTTGCATTTTCTACAGAAAGAGTGTTCAGAACTGCGCAATCAAAAGTATGGTTTAACTCTGTTAGCTTAATGAACATATCAGAAATAAGTTTCACACAATGCTTCTGTGTAGTTTTTATTTGAAGATATTATTTTTCCCAATAGAGGTCTCTTAGCGCTCAGAATGTCCAATTGAAGTTTCTACAGAAAGAGTGTTTCAGAAAGGCTCAATCAAAAGTAAGGTTCAACTCTGTTATTTGAATGCACAGAACAGAAAGAAGTTTCATACAATGCTTCTGTGTAGTTTATATTTGAACATATTCTTTTTTCCACTATTACCCACTTAGCGCTACGAATGTCCAGTTGCATTTTCTACAGACAGTGTGTTTCAAAACTGCTCAATCAAAAGTATGGTTTAACTCTGTTAGCTGAATGCTCAGATCAGAAAGAAGTTTCACAGAATGCTTCTGTGTAGTTTATATTTGAATATATTCCTTTTTCCACTACTACTCTCTTAGCGCTCCAAATGTCCAGTTGCATTTTCTACAGAAAGAGTGTTCAGATCTGCTCAATCAAAAATATGGTTTAACTCTGTTAGCTGAATGCACAGATCAGAAAGATGTTTCACAGAATGATTCTGTGTAGTTTATATTTGGAGACATTCCTTTTTCCACTATTACCCTCTTAGCGCTCCGAATCTCCACTTGCATTTTCTACAGAAAGTCTGTTTCAGAACGGCTCAATCAAAACTAAGGTTCAAATCTTTTAATTGAACAAACAGAAGAGAAAGAAGTTTCACACAATTCTTCTGTGTAGTTTTTATTTGTAGACATTCTTTTTCCCAATATAGGCCTCTTAGCGCTCAGAATGTCCAATTGCAGTTTCTACAGAAAGAGTGTTTCAGAACGGCTCAATCAAAAGTAAGGTTCAACTCTGTAGGTGAATGCACAGAACAGAAAGAAGTTTCATACAATGCTTCTGTGTAGTTCATATTTGAACATATTCTTTTTTCAGCTATTACCCACTTAGCGCTACGAATGTCCACTTGCATTTTCTACAGACAGAGTGTTTCAAAACTGCTCAATCAAAAGTATTGTTTAACTCTGTTAGCTGAATGCTCAGATCAGAAAGAAGTTTCACAGAATGCTTCTGTGTAGTTTATATTTGAATATATTCCTTTTTCCACTACTACGCTCTTAGCGCTCCAAATGCCCAGTTGCATTTTCTACAGAAAGAGTGTTCAGATCTGCTCAATCAAAAGTATGGTTTAACTCTGTTAGCTGAATGCACAGATCAGAAAGAAGTTTCACCGAATGATTCTGTGTAGTTTATATTTGAAGACATTCCTTTTTCCACTATTACCCTCTTAGCGCTCCGAATCTCCAGTTGCATTTTCTACAAAAAGTGTGTTTCATAACTGCTCAATCAAAAATATGTTTTATCTCTGTTAACTGAATTTACAGATCAGAAATAAGTTTCACAGAATGCATCTGTGTAGTTTTTATTTGAAGATATTCTTTTTCCCAATGTAGGCCTCTTAGCGCTTAGCATGTCCAATTGCAGTTTCTACAGAAAGAGTGTTTCAGAACGGCTCAATCAAAAGTAAGGTTCAACTCTTTTAGTTGAATGCACAGAACAGAAAGAATTTTCACAGAATGCTACTGTGTAGTTTATATTTGAATATATTCCTTTTTCCAGTATTACCCTCTTAGCGCTCCGAATGTCCACTTGCATTTTCTACAGAAAGAGTGTTCAGAACTGCGCAATCAAAAGTATGGTTTAACTCTGTTAGCTTAATGAACATATCAGAAATAAATTTCACACAATGCTTCTGTGTAGTTTTTATTTGAAGATATTATTTTTCCCAATAGAGGTCTCTTAGCGCTCAGAATGTCCAATTGCAGTTTCTACAGAAAGAGTGTTTCAGAAAGGCTCAATCAAAATTAAGGTTCAACTCTGTTACTTGAATGCACAGAACAGAAAGAAGTTTCATACAATGCTTCTGTGTAGTTTATATTTGAACATATTCTTTTTTCCACTATTACCCACTCTGCGCTACGAATGTCCAGTTGCATTTTCTACAGACAGAGTGTTTCAAAACTGCTCAATCAAAAGTATGGTTTAACTCTGTTAGCTGAATGCTCAGATCAGAAAGAAGTTTCACAGAATGCTTCTGTGTAGTTTATATTTGTATATATTCCTTTTTCCGCTACTACTCTCTTAGCGCTCCAAATGTCCAGTTGCATTTTCTACAGAAAGAGTGTTCAGATCTGCTCAATCAAAAGTATGGTTTAACTCTGTTAGCTGAATGCACAGATCAGAAAGAAGTTTCACAGAATGATTCTGTGTAGTTTATATTTGAAGACATTCCTTTTTCCACTATTACCCTCTTAGCGCTCCGAATCTCCACTTGCATTTTCTACAAAAAGAGTGTTTCATAACTGCTCAATCAAAAATATGTTTTATCTCTGTTAACTGAATTTACAGATCAGAAATAAGTTTCACAGAATGCATCTGTGTAGTTTTTATTTGAAGATATTCTTTTTCCCTATGTAGGCCTCTTAGCGGTTAGCATTTCCAATTGCAGTTTCTACAGAAAGAGTGTTTCAGAACGGCTCAATCAAAAGTAAGGTTCAACTCTGTTAGTTGAATGCACAGAACAGAAAGAATTTTCACAGAATGCTACTGTGTAGTTTATATTTGAATATATTCCTTTTTCCACTATTACCCTCTTAGCGCTCCGAATGTCCACTTGCATTTTCTACAGAAAGAGTGTTCAGAACTGCGCCATCAAAAGTATGGTTTAACTCTGTTAGCTTAATGAACATATCAGAAATAAGTTTCACACAATGCTTCTGTGTAGTTTTTATTTGAAGATATTATTTTTCCCAATAGAGGTCTCTTAGCGCTCAGAATGTCCAATTGAAGTTTCTACAGAAAGAGTGTTTCAGAAAGGCTCAATCAAAAGTAAGGTTCAACTCTGTTATTTGAATGCACAGAACAGAAAGAAGTTTCATACAATGCTTCTGTGTAGTTTATATTTGAACATATTCTTTTTTCCACTATTACCCACTTAGCGCTACGAATGTCCAGTTGCATTTTCTACAGACAGAGTATTTCAAAACTGCTCAATCAAAAGTATGGTTTAACTCTGTTAGCTGAATGCTCAGATCAGAAAGAAGTTTCACAGAATGCTTCTGTGTAGTTTATATTTGAATATATTCCTTTTTCCACTACTACTCTCTTAGCGCTCCAAATGTCCAGTTGCATTTTCTACAGAAAGAGTGTTCAGATCTGCTCAATCAAAAATATGGTTTAACTCTGTTAGCTGAATGCACAGATCAGAAAGATGTTTCACAGAATGATTCTGTGTAGTTTATATTTGGAGACATTCCTTTTTCCACTATTACCCTCTTAGCGCTCCGAATCTCCACTTGCATTTTCTACAGAAAGTCTGTTTCAGAACGGCTCAATCAAAACTAAGGTTCAAATCTTTTAATTGAACAAACAGAACAGAAAGAAGTTTCACACAATTCTTCTGTGTAGTTTTTATTTGTAGACATTCTTTTTCCCAATATAGGCCTCTTAGCGCTCAGAATGTCCAATTGCAGTTTCTACAGAAAGAGTGTTTCAGAACGGCTCAATCAAAAGTAAGGTTCAACTCTGTTAGTTGAATGCACAGAACAGAAAGAAGTTTCATACAATGCTTCTGTGTAGTTCATATTTGAACATATTCTTTTTTCAGCTATTACCCACTTAGCGCTACGAATGTCCACTTGCATTTTCTACAGACAGAGTGTTTCAAAACTGCTCAATCAAAAGTATTGTTTAACTCTGTTAGCTGAATGCTCAGATCAGAAAGAAGTTTCACAGAATGCTTCTGTGTAGTTTATATTTGAATATATTCCTTTTTCCACTACTACGCTCTTAGCGCTCCAAATGTCCAGTTGCATTTTCTACAGAAAGAGTGTTCAGATCTGCTCAATCAAAAGTATGGTTTAACTCTGTTAGCTGAATGCACAGATCAGAAAGAAGTTTCACCGAATGATTCTGTGTAGTTTATATTTGAAGACATTCCTTTTTCCACTATTACCCTCTTAGCGCTCCGAATCTCCAGTTGCATTTTCTACAAAAAGTGTGTTTCATAACTGCTCAATCAAAAATATGTTTTATCTCTGTTAACTGAATTTACAGATCAGAAATAAGTTTCACAGAATGCATCTGTGTAGTTTTTATTTGAAGATATTCTTTTTCCCAATGTAGGCCTCTTAGCGCTTAGCATGTCCAATTGCAGTTTCTACAGAAAGAGTGTTTCAGAACGGCTCAATCAAAAGTAAGGTTCAACTCTTTTAGTTGAATGCACAGAACAGAAAGAATTTTCACAGAATGCTACTGTGTAGTTTATATTTGAATATATTCCTTTTTCCAGTATTACCCTCTTAGCGCTCCGAATGTCCACTTGCATTTTCTACAGAAAGAGTGTTCAGAACTGCGCAATCAAAAGTATGGTTTAACTCTGTTAGCTTAATGAACATATCAGAAATAAATTTCACACAATGCTTCTGTGTAGTTTTTATTTGAAGATATTATTTTTCCCAATAGAGGTCTCTTAGCGCTCAGAATGTCCAATTGCAGTTTCTACAGAAAGAGTGTTTCAGAAAGGCTCAATCAAAATTAAGGTTCAACTCTGTTACTTGAATGCACAGAACAGAAAGAAGTTTCATACAATGCTTCTGTGTAGTTTATATTTGAACATATTCTTTTTTCCACTATTACCCACTCTGCGCTACGAATGTCCAGTTGCATTTTCTACAGACAGAGTGTTTCAAAACTGCTCAATCAAAAGTATGGTTTAACTCTGTTAGCTGAATGCTCAGATCAGAAAGAAGTTTCACAGAATGCTTCTGTGTAGTTTATATTTGTATATATTCCTTTTTCCACTACTACTCTCTTAGCGCTCCAAATGTCCAGTTGCATTTTCTACAGAAAGAGTGTTCAGATCTGCTCAATCAAAAGTATGGTTTAACTCTGTTAGCTGAATGCACAGATCAGAAAGAAGTTTCACAGAATGATTCTGTGTAGTTTATATTTGGAGACATTCCTTTTTCCACTATTACCCTCTTAGCGCTCCGAATCTCCACTTGCATTTTCTACAGAAAGAGTGTTTCAGAACGGATCAATCAAAACAAAGGTTCAACTCTTTTAGTTGAACAAACAGAACAGAAAGAAGTTTCACACAATTCTTCTGTGTAGTTTTTATTTGTAGACATTCTTTTTCCCAATATAGGCCTCTTAGCCCTCAGAATGTCCAATTGCATTTTCTACAGAAAGAGTGTTTCAGAACGGCTCAATCAAAAGTAAGGTTCAACTCTGTTAGTTGAATGCACAGAACAGAAAGAAGTTTCATACAATGCTTCTGTGTAGTTCATATTTGAACATATTCTTTTTTCCGCTATTACCCACTTAGCGCTACGAATGTCCAGTTGCATTTTCTACAGACAGAGTGTTTCAAAACTGCTCAATCAAAAGTATTGTTTAACTCTGTTAGCTGAATGCTCAGATCAGAAAGAAGTTTCACAGAATGCTTCTGTGTAGTTTATATTTGAATATATTCCTTTTTCCACTACTACGCTCTTAGCGCTCCAAATGTCCAGTTGCATTTTCTACAGAAAGAGTGTTCAGATCTGCTCAATCAAAAGTATGGTTTAACTCTGTTAGCTGAATGCACAGATCAGAAAGAAGTTTCACCGAATGATTCTGTGTAGTTTATATTTGAAGACATTCCTTTTTCCACTATTACCCTCTTAGCGCTCCGAATCTCCACTTGCATTTTCTACAAAAAGAGTGTTTCATAACTGCTCAATCAAAAATATGTTTTATCTCTGTTAACTGAATTTACAGATCAGAAATAAGTTTCACAGAATGCATCTGTGTAGTTTTTATTTGAAGATATTCTTTTTCCCAATGTAGGCCTCTTAGCGGTTAGCATTTCCAATTGCAGTTTCTACAGAAAGAGTGTTTCAGAACGGCTCAATCAAAAGTAAGGTTCAACTCTGTTAGTTGAATGCACAGAACAGAAAGAATTTTCACAGAATGCTACTGTGTAGTTTATATTTGAATATATTCCTTTTTCCACTATTACCCTCTTAGCGCTCCGAATGTCCACTTGCATTTTCTACAGAAAGAGTGTTCAGAACTGCGCAATCAAAAGTATGGTTTAACTCTGTTAGCTTAATGAACATATCAGAAATAAGTTTCACACAATGCTTCTGTGTAGTTTTTATTTGAAGATATTATTTTTCCCAATAGAGGTCTCTTAGCGCTCAGAATGTCCAATTGAAGTTTCTACAGAAAGAGTGTTTCAGAAAGGCTCAATCAAAAGTAAGGTTCAACTCTGTTATTTGAATGCACAGAACAGAAAGAAGTTTCATACAATGCTTCTGTGTAGTTTATATTTGAACATATTCTTTTTTCCACTATTACCCACTTAGCGCTACGAATGTCCAGTTGCATTTTCTACAGACAGAGTGTTTCAAAACTGCTCAATCAAAAGTATGGTTTAACTCTGTTAGCTGAATGCTCAGATCAGAAAGAAGTTTCACAGAATGCTTCTGTGTAGTTTATATTTGAATATATTCCTTTTTCCACTACTACTCTCTTAGCGCTCCAAATGTCCAGTTGCATTTTCTACAGAAAGAGTGTTCAGATCTGCTCAATCAAAAATATGGTTTAACTCTGTTAGCTGAATGCACAGATCAGAAAGATGTTTCACAGAATGATTCTGTGTAGTTTATATTTGGAGACATTCCTTTTTCCACTATTACCCTCTTAGCGCTCCGAATCTCCACTTGCATTTTCAACAGAAAGTCTGTTTCAGAACGGCTCAATCAAAACTAAGGTTCAAATCTTTTAATTGAACAAACAGAACAGAAAGAAGTTTCACACAATTCTTCTGTGTAGTTTTTATTTGTAGACATTCTTTTTCCCAATATAGGCCTCTTAGCGCTCAGAATGTCCAATTGCAGTTTCTACAGAAAGAGTGTTTCAGAACGGCTCAATCAAAAGTAAGGTTCAACTCTGTTAGTTGAATGCACAGAACAGAAAGAAGTTTCATACAATGCTTCTGTGTAGTTCATATTTGAACATATTCTTTTTTCAGCTATTACCCACTTAGCGCTATGAATGTCCACTTGCATTTTCTACAGACAGAGTGTTTCAAAACTGCTCAATCAAAAGTATTGTTTAACTCTGTTAGCTGAATGCTCAGATCAGAAAGAAGTTTCACAGAATGCTTCTGTGTAGTTTATATTTGAATATATTCCTTTTTCCACTACTACGCTCTTAGCGCTCCAAATGTCCAGTTGCATTTTCTACAGAAAGAGTGTTCAGATCTGCTCAATCAAAAGTATGGTTTAACTCTGTTAGCTGAATGCACAGATCAGAAAGAAGTTTCACCGAATGATTCTGTGTAGTTTATATTTGAAGACATTCCTTTTTCCACTATTACCCTCTTAGCGCTCCGAATCTCCAGTTGCATTTTCTACAAAAAGTGTGTTTCATAACTGCTCAATCAAAAATATGTTTTATCTCTGTTAACTGAATTTACAGATCAGAAATAAGTTTCACAGAATGCATCTGTGTAGTTTTTATTTGAAGATATTCTTTTTCCCAATGTAGGCCTCTTAGCGCTTAGCATGTCCAATTGCAGTTTCTACAGAAAGAGTGTTTCAGAACGGCTCAATCAAAAGTAAGGTTCAACTCTTTTAGTTGAATGCACAGAACAGAAAGAATTTTCACAGAATGCTACTGTGTAGTTTATATTTGAATATATTCCTTTTTCCAGTATTACCCTCTTAGCGCTCCGAATGTCCACTTGCATTTTCTACAGAAAGAGTGTTCAGAACTGCGCAATCAAAAGTATGGTTTAACTCTGTTAGCTTAATGAACATATCAGAAATAAATTTCACACAATGCTTCTGTGTAGTTTTTATTTGAAGATATTATTTTTCCCAATAGAGCTCTCTTAGCGCTCAGAATGTCCAATTGCAGTTTCTACAGAAAGAGTGTTTCAGAAAGGCTCAATCAAATTTAAGGTTCAACTCTGTTACTTGAATGCACAGAACAGAAAGAAGTTTCATACAATGCTTCTGTGTAGTTTATATTTGAACATATTCTTTTTTCCACTATTACCCACTCTGCGCTACGAATGTCCAGTTGCATTTTCTACAGACAGAGTGTTTCAAAACTGCTCAATCAAAAGTATGGTTTAACTCTGTTAGCTGAATGCTCAGATCAGAAAGAAGTTTCACAGAATGCTTCTGTGTAGTTTATATTTGTATATATTCCTTTTTCCACTACTACGCTCTTAGCGCTCCAAATGTCCAGTTGCATTTTCTACAGAAAGAGTGTTCAGATCTGCTCAATCAAAAGTATGGTTTAACTCTGTTAGCTGAATGCACAGATCAGAAAGAAGTTTCACAGAATGATTCTGTGTAGTTTATATTTGGAGACATTCCTTTTTCCACTATTACCCTCTTAGCGCTCCGAATCTCCACTTGCATTTTCTACAGAAAGAGTGTTTCAGAACGGATCAATCAAAACAAAGGTTCAACTCTTTTAGTTGAACAAACAGAACAGAAAGAAGTTTCACACAATTCTTCTGTGTAGTTTTTATTTGTAGACATTCTTTTTCCCAATATAGGCCTCTTAGCCCTCAGAATGTCCAATTGCATTTTCTACAGAAAGAGTGTTTCAGAACGGCTCAATCAAAAGTAAGGTTCAACTCTGTTAGTTGAATGCACAGAACAGAAAGAAGTTTCATACAATGCTTCTGTGTAGTTCATATTTGAACATATTCTTTTTTCCGCTATTACCCACTTAGCGCTACGAATGTCCAGTTGCATTTTCTACAGACAGAGTGTTTCAAAACTGCTCAATCAAAAGTATTGTTTAACTCTGTTAGCTGAATGCTCAGATCAGAAAGAAGTTTCACAGAATGCTTCTGTGTAGTTTATATTTGAATATATTCCTTTTTCCACTACTACGCTCTTAGCGCTCCAAATGTCCAGTTGCATTTTCTACAGAAAGAGTGTTCAGATCTGCTCAATCAAAAGTATGGTTTAACTCTGTTAGCTGAATGCACAGATCAGAAAGAAGTTTCACCGAATGATTCTGTGTAGTTTATATTTGAAGACATTCCTTTTTCCACTATTACCCTCTTAGCGCTCCGAATCTCCACTTGCATTTTCTACAAAAAGAGTGTTTCATAACTGCTCAATCAAAAATATGTTTTATCTCTGTTAACTGAATTTACAGATCAGAAATAAGTTTCACAGAATGCATCTGTGTAGTTTTTATTTGAAGATATTCTTTTTCCCAATGTAGGCCTCTTAGCGGTTAGCATTTCCAATTGCAGTTTCTACAGAAAGAGTGTTTCAGAACGGCTCAATCAAAAGTAAGGTTCAACTCTGTTAGTTGAATGCACAGAACAGAAAGAATTTTCACAGGATGCTACTGTGTAGTTTATATTTGAATATATTCCTTTTTCCACTATTACCCTCTTAGCGCTCCGAATGTCCACTTGCATTTTCTACAGAAAGAGTGTTCAGAACTGCGCAATCAAAAGTATGGTTTAACTCTGTTAGCTTAATGAACATATCAGAAATAAGTTTCACACAATGCTTCTGTGTAGTTTTTATTTGAAGATATTATTTTTCCCAATAGAGGTCTCTTAGCGATCAGAATGTCCAATTGAAGTTTCTACAGAAAGAGTGTTTCAGAAAGGCTCAATCAAAAGTAAGGTTCAACTCTGTTATTTGAATGCACAGAACAGAAAGAAGTTTCATACAATGCTTCTGTGTAGTTTATATTTGAACATATTCTTTTTTCCACTATTACCCACTTAGCGCTACGAATGTCCAGTTGCATTTTCTACAGACAGTGTGTTTCAAAACTGCTCAATCAAAAGTATGGTTTAACTCTGTTAGCTGAATGCTCAGATCAGAAAGAAGTTTCACAGAATGCTTCTGTGTAGTTTATATTTGAATATATTCCTTTTTCCACTACTACTCTCTTAGCGCTCCAAATGTCCAGTTGCATTTTCTACAGAAAGAGTGTTCAGATCTGCTCAATCAAAAATATGGTTTAACTCTGTTAGCTGAATGCACAGATCAGAAAGATGTTTCACAGAATGATTCTGTGTAGTTTATATTTGGAGACATTCCTTTTTCCACTATTACCCTCTTAGCGCTCCGAATCTCCACTTGCATTTTCTACAGAAAGTCTGTTTCAGAACGGCTCAATCAAAACTAAGGTTCAAATCTTTTAATTGAACAAACAGAAGAGAAAGAAGTTTCACACAATTCTTCTGTGTAGTTTTTATTTGTAGACATTCTTTTTCCCAATATAGGCCTCTTAGCGCTCAGAATGTCCAATTGCAGTTTCTACAGAAAGAGTGTTTCAGAACGGCTCAATCAAAAGTAAGGTTCAACTCTGTAGGTGAATGCACAGAACAGAAAGAAGTTTCATACAATGCTTCTGTGTAGTTCATATTTGAACATATTCTTTTTTCAGCTATTACCCACTTAGCGCTACGAATGTCCACTTGCATTTTCTACAGACAGAGTGTTTCAAAACTGCTCAATCAAAAGTATTGTTTAACTCTGTTAGCTGAATGCTCAGATCAGAAAGAAGTTTCACAGAATGCTTCTGTGTAGTTTATATTTGAATATATTCCTTTTTCCACTACTACGCTCTTAGCGCTCCAAATGCCCAGTTGCATTTTCTACAGAAAGAGTGTTCAGATCTGCTCAATCAAAAGTATGGTTTAACTCTGTTAGCTGAATGCACAGATCAGAAAGAAGTTTCACCGAATGATTCTGTGTAGTTTATATTTGAAGACATTCTTTTTCCACTATTACCCTCTTAGCGCTCCGAATCTCCAGTTGCATTTTCTACAAAAAGTGTGTTTCATAACTGCTCAATCAAAAATATGTTTTATCTCTGTTAACTGAATTTACAGATCAGAAATAAGTTTCACAGAATGCATCTGTGTAGTTTTTATTTGAAGATATTCTTTTTCCCAATGTAGGCCTCTTAGCGCTTAGCATGTCCAATTGCAGTTTCTACAGAAAGAGTGTTTCAGAACGGCTCAATCAAAAGTAAGGTTCAACTCTTTTAGTTGAATGCACAGAACAGAAAGAATTTTCACAGAATGCTACTGTGTAGTTTATATTTGAATATATTCCTTTTTCCAGTATTACCCTCTTAGCGCTCCGAATGTCCACTTGCATTTTCTACAGAAAGAGTGTTCAGAACTGCGCAATCAAAAGTATGGTTTAACTCTGTTAGCTTAATGAACATATCAGAAATAAATTTCACACAATGCTTCTGTGTAGTTTTTATTTGAAGATATTATTTTTCCCAATAGAGGTCTCTTAGCGCTCAGAATGTCCAATTGCAGTTTCTACAGAAAGAGTGTTTCAGAAAGGCTCAATCAAAATTAAGGTTCAACTCTGTTACTTGAATGCACAGAACAGAAAGAAGTTTCATACAATGCTTCTGTGTAGTTTATATTTGAACATATTCTTTTTTCCACTATTACCCACTCTGCGCTACGAATGTCCAGTTGCATTTTCTACAGACAGAGTGTTTCAAAACTGCTCAATCAAAAGTATGGTTTAACTCTGTTAGCTGAATGCTCAGATCAGAAAGAAGTTTCACAGAATGCTTCTGTGTAGTTTATATTTGTATATATTCCTTTTTCCGCTACTACTCTCTTAGCGCTCCAAATGTCCAGTTGCATTTTCTACAGAAAGAGTGTTCAGATCTGCTCAATCAAAAGTATGGTTTAACTCTGTTAGCTGAATGCACAGATCAGAAAGAAGTTTCACAGAATGATTCTGTGTAGTTTATATTTGAAGACATTCCTTTTTCCACTATTACCCTCTTAGCGCTCCGAATCTCCACTTGCATTTTCTACAAAAAGAGTGTTTCATAACTGCTCAATCAAAAATATGTTTTATCTCTGTTAACTGAATTTACAGATCAGAAATAAGTTTCACAGAATGCATCTGTGTAGTTTTTATTTGAAGATATTCTTTTTCCCAATGTAGGCCTCTTAGCGGTTAGCATTTCCAATTGCAGTTTCTACAGAAAGAGTGTTTCAGAACGGCTCAATCAAAAGTAAGGTTCAACTCTGTTAGTTGAATGCACAGAACAGAAAGAATTTTCACAGAATGCTACTGTGTAGTTTATATTTGAATATATTCCTTTTTCCACTATTACCCTCTTAGCGCTCCGAATGTCCACTTGCATTTTCTACAGAAAGAGTGTTCAGAACTGCGCCATCAAAAGTATGGTTTAACTCTGTTAGCTTAATGAACATATCAGAAATAAGTTTCACACAATGCTTCTGTGTAGTTTTTATTTGAAGATATTATTTTTCCCAATAGAGGTCTCTTAGCGCTCAGAATGTCCAATTGAAGTTTCTACAGAAAGAGTGTTTCAGAAAGGCTCAATCAAAAGTAAGGTTCAACTCTGTTATTTGAATGCACAGAACAGAAAGAAGTTTCATACAATGCTTCTGTGTAGTTTATATTTGAACATATTCTTTTTTCCACTATTACCCACTTAGCGCTACGAATGTCCAGTTGCATTTTCTACAGACAGAGTATTTCAAAACTGCTCAATCAAAAGTATGGTTTAACTCTGTTAGCTGAATGCTCAGATCAGAAAGAAGTTTCACAGAATGCTTCTGTGTAGTTTATATTTGAATATATTCCTTTTTCCACTACTACTCTCTTAGCGCTCCAAATGTCCAGTTGCATTTTCTACAGAAAGAGTGTTCAGATCTGCTCAATCAAAAATATGGTTTAACTCTGTTAGCTGAATGCACAGATCAGAAAGATGTTTCACAGAATGATTCTGTGTAGTTTATATTTGGAGACATTCCTTTTTCCACTATTACCCTCTTAGCGCTCCGAATCTCCACTTGCATTTTCTACAGAAAGTCTGTTTCAGAACGGCTCAATCAAAACTAAGGTTCAAATCTTTTAATTGAACAAACAGAACAGAAAGAAGTTTCACACAATTCTTCTGTGTAGTTTTTATTTGTAGACATTCTTTTTCCCAATATAGGCCTCTTAGCGCTCAGAATGTCCAATTGCAGTTTCTACAGAAAGAGTGTTTCAGAACGGCTCAATCAAAAGTAAGGTTCAACTCTGTTAGTTGAATGCACAGAACAGAAAGAAGTTTCATACAATGCTTCTGTGTAGTTCATATTTGAACATATTCTTTTTTCAGCTATTACCCACTTAGCGCTACGAATGTCCACTTGCATTTTCTACAGACAGAGTGTTTCAAAACTGCTCAATCAAAAGTATTGTTTAACTCTGTTAGCTGAATGCTCAGATCAGAAAGAAGTTTCACAGAATGCTTCTGTGTAGTTTATATTTGAATATATTCCTTTTTCCACTACTACGCTCTTAGCGCTCCAAATGTCCAGTTGCATTTTCTACAGAAAGAGTGTTCAGATCTGCTCAATCAAAAGTATGGTTTAACTCTGTTAGCTGAATGCACAGATCAGAAAGAAGTTTCACCGAATGATTCTGTGTAGTTTATATTTGAAGACATTCCTTTTTCCACTATTACCCTCTTAGCGCTCCGAATCTCCAGTTGCATTTTCTACAAAAAGTGTGTTTCATAACTGCTCAATCAAAAATATGTTTTATCTCTGTTAACTGAATTTACAGATCAGAAATAAGTTTCACAGAATGCATCTGTGTAGTTTTTATTTGAAGATATTCTTTTTCCCAATGTAGGCCTCTTAGCGCTTAGCATGTCCAATTGCAGTTTCTACAGAAAGAGTGTTTCAGAACGGCTCAATCAAAAGTAAGGTTCAACTCTTTTAGTTGAATGCACAGAACAGAAAGAATTTTCACAGAATGCTACTGTGTAGTTTATATTTGAATATATTCCTTTTTCCAGTATTACCCTCTTAGCGCTCCGAATGTCCACTTGCATTTTCTACAGAAAGAGTGTTCAGAACTGCGCAATCAAAAGTATGGTTTAACTCTGTTAGCTTAATGAACATATCAGAAATAAATTTCACACAATGCTTCTGTGTAGTTTTTATTTGAAGATATTATTTTTCCCAATAGAGGTCTCTTAGCGCTCAGAATGTCCAATTGCAGTTTCTACAGAAAGAGTGTTTCAGAAAGGCTCAATCAAAATTAAGGTTCAACTCTGTTAGTTGAATGCACAGAACAGAAAGAAGTTTCATACAATGCTTCTGTGTAGTTTATATTTGAACATATTCTTTTTTCCACTATTACCCACTCTGCGCTACGAATGTCCAGTTGCATTTTCTACAGACAGAGTGTTTCAAAACTGCTCAATCAAAAGTATGGTTTAACTCTGTTAGCTGAATGCTCAGATCAGAAAGAAGTTTCACAGAATGCTTCTGTGTAGTTTATATTTGTATATATTCCTTTTTCCACTACTACTCTCTTAGCGCTCCAAATGTCCAGTTGCATTTTCTACAGAAAGAGTGTTCAGATCTGCTCAATCAAAAGTATGGTTTAACTCTGTTAGCTGAATGCACAGATCAGAAAGAAGTTTCACAGAATGATTCTGTGTAGTTTATATTTGGAGACATTCCTTTTTCCACTATTACCCTCTTAGCGCTCCGAATCTCCACTTGCATTTTCTACAGAAAGAGTGTTTCAGAACGGATCAATCAAAACAAAGGTTCAACTCTTTTAGTTGAACAAACAGAACAGAAAGAAGTTTCACACAATTCTTCTGTGTAGTTTTTATTTGTAGACATTCTTTTTCCCAATATAGGCCTCTTAGCCCTCAGAATGTCCAATTGCATTTTCTACAGAAAGAGTGTTTCAGAACGGCTCAATCAAAAGTAAGGTTCAACTCTGTTAGTTGAATGCACAGAACAGAAAGAAGTTTCATACAATGCTTCTGTGTAGTTCATATTTGAACATATTCTTTTTTCCGCTATTACCCACTTAGCGCTACGAATGTCCAGTTGCATTTTCTACAGACAGAGTGTTTCAAAACTGCTCAATCAAAAGTATTGTTTAACTCTGTTAGCTGAATGCTCAGATCAGAAAGAAGTTTCACAGAATGCTTCTGTGTAGTTTATATTTGAATATATTCCTTTTTCCACTACTACGCTCTTAGCGCTCCAAATGTCCAGTTGCATTTTCTACAGAAAGAGTGTTCAGATCTGCTCAATCAAAAGTATGGTTTAACTCTGTTAGCTGAATGCACAGATCAGAAAGAAGTTTCACCGAATGATTCTGTGTAGTTTATATTTGAAGACATTCCTTTTTCCACTATTACCCTCTTAGCGCTCCGAATCTCCACTTGCATTTTCTACAAAAAGAGTGTTTCATAACTGCTCAATCAAAAATATGTTTTATCTCTGTTAACTGAATTTACAGATCAGAAATAAGTTTCACAGAATGCATCTGTGTAGTTTTTATTTGAAGATATTCTTTTTCCCAATGTAGGCCTCTTAGCGGTTAGCATTTCCAATTGCAGTTTCTACAGAAAGAGTGTTTCAGAACGGCTCAATCAAAAGTAAGGTTCAACTCTGTTAGTTGAATGCACAGAACAGAAAGAATTTTCACAGAATGCTACTGTGTAGTTTATATTTGAATATATTCCTTTTTCCACTATTACCCTCTTAGCGCTCCGAATGTCCACTTGCATTTTCTACAGAAAGAGTGTTCAGAACTGCGCAATCAAAAGTATGGTTTAACTCTGTTAGCTTAATGAACATATCAGAAATAAGTTTCACACAATGCTTCTGTGTAGTTTTTATTTGAAGATATTATTTTTCCCAATAGAGGTCTCTTAGCGCTCAGAATGTCCAATTGAAGTTTCTACAGAAAGAGTGTTTCAGAAAGGCTCAATCAAAAGTAAGGTTCAACTCTGTTATTTGAATGCACAGAACAGAAAGAAGTTTCATACAATGCTTCTGTGTAGTTTATATTTGAACATATTCTTTTTTCCACTATTACCCACTTAGCGCTACGAATGTCCAGTTGCATTTTCTACAGACAGAGTGTTTCAAAACTGCTCAATCAAAAGTATGGTTTAACTCTGTTAGCTGAATGCTCAGATCAGAAAGAAGTTTCACAGAATGCTTCTGTGTAGTTTATATTTGAATATATTCCTTTTTCCACTACTACTCTCTTAGCGCTCCAAATGTCCAGTTGCATTTTCTACAGAAAGAGTGTTCAGATCTGCTCAATCAAAAATATGGTTTAACTCTGTTAGCTGAATGCACAGATCAGAAAGATGTTTCACAGAATGATTCTGTGTAGTTTATATTTGGAGACATTCCTTTTTCCACTATTACCCTCTTAGCGCTCCGAATCTCCACTTGCATTTTCTACAGAAAGTCTGTTTCAGAACGGCTCAATCAAAACTAAGGTTCAAATCTTTTAATTGAACAAACAGAACAGAAAGAAGTTTCACACAATTCTTCTGTGTAGTTTTTATTTGTAGACATTCTTTTTCCCAATATAGGCCTCTTAGCGCTCAGAATGTCCAATTGCAGTTTCTACAGAAAGAGTGTTTCAGAACGGCTCAATCAAAAGTAAGGTTCAACTCTGTTAGTTGAATGCACAGAACAGAAAGAAGTTTCATACAATGCTTCTGTGTAGTTCATATTTGAACATATTCTTTTTTCAGCTATTACCCACTTAGCGCTACGAATGTCCACTTGCATTTTCTACAGACAGAGTGTTTCAAAACTGCTCAATCAAAAGTATTGTTTAACTCTGTTAGCTGAATGCTCAGATCAGAAAGAAGTTTCACAGAATGCTTCTGTGTAGTTTATATTTGAATATATTCCTTTTTCCACTACTACGCTCTTAGCGCTCCAAATGCCCAGTTGCATTTTCTACAGAAAGAGTGTTCAGATCTGCTCAATCAAAAGTATGGTTTAACTCTGTTAGCTGAATGCACAGATCAGAAAGAAGTTTCACCGAATGATTCTGTGTAGTTTATATTTGAAGACATTCCTTTTTCCACTATTACCCTCTTAGCGCTCCGAATCTCCAGTTGCATTTTCTACAAAAAGTGTGTTTCATAACTGCTCAATCAAAAATATGTTTTATCTCTGTTAACTGAATTTACAGATCAGAAATAAGTTTCACAGAATGCATCTGTGTAGTTTTTATTTGAAGATATTCTTTTTCCCAATGTAGGCCTCTTAGCGCTTAGCATGTCCAATTGCAGTTTCTACAGAAAGAGTGTTTCAGAACGGCTCAATCAAAAGTAAGGTTCAACTCTTTTAGTTGAATGCACAGAACAGAAAGAATTTTCACAGAATGCTACTGTGTAGTTTATATTTGAATATATTCCTTTTTCCAGTATTACCCTCTTAGCGCTCCGAATGTCCACTTGCATTTTCTACAGAAAGAGTGTTCAGAACTGCGCAATCAAAAGTATGGTTTAACTCTGTTAGCTTAATGAACATATCAGAAATAAATTTCACACAATGCTTCTGTGTAGTTTTTATTTGAAGATATTATTTTTCCCAATAGAGGTCTCTTAGCGCTCAGAATGTCCAATTGCAGTTTCTACAGAAAGAGTGTTTCAGAAAGGCTCAATCAAAATTAAGGTTCAACTCTGTTACTTGAATGCACAGAACAGAAAGAAGTTTCATACAATGCTTCTGTGTAGTTTATATTTGAACATATTCTTTTTTCCACTATTACCCACTCTGCGCTACGAATGTCCAGTTGCATTTTCTACAGACAGAGTGTTTCAAAACTGCTCAATCAAAAGTATGGTTTAACTCTGTTAGCTGAATGCTCAGATCAGAAAGAAGTTTCACAGAATGCTTCTGTGTAGTTTATATTTGTATATATTCCTTTTTCCGCTACTACTCTCTTAGCGCTCCAAATGTCCAGTTGCATTTTCTACAGAAAGAGTGTTCAGATCTGCTCAATCAAAAGTATGGTTTAACTCTGTTAGCTGAATGCACAGATCAGAAAGAAGTTTCACAGAATGATTCTGTGTAGTTTATATTTGGAGACATTCCTTTTTCCACTATTACCCTCTTAGCGCTCCGAATCTCCACTTGCATTTTCTACAGAAAGAGTGTTTCAGAACGGATCAATCAAAACAAAGGTTCAACTCTTTTAGTTGAACAAACAGAACAGAAAGAAGTTTCACACAATTCTTCTGTGTAGTTTTTATTTGTAGACATTCTTTTTCCCAATATAGGCCTCTTAGCCCTCAGAATGTCCAATTGCATTTTCTACAGAAAGAGTGTTTCAGAACGGCTCAATCAAAAGTAAGGTTCAACTCTGTTAGTTGAATGCACAGAACAGAAAGAAGTTTCATACAATGCTTCTGTGTAGTTCATATTTGAACATATTCTTTTTTCCGCTATTACCCACTTAGCGCTACGAATGTCCAGTTGCATTTTCTACAGACAGAGTGTTTCAAAACTGCTCAATCAAAAGTATTGTTTAACTCTGTTAGCTGAATGCTCAGATCAGAAAGAAGTTTCACAGAATGCTTCTGTGTAGTTTATATTTGAATATATTCCTTTTTCCACTACTACGCTCTTAGCGCTCCAAATGTCCAGTTGCATTTTCTACAGAAAGAGTGTTCAGATCTGCTCAATCAAAAGTATGGTTTAACTCTGTTAGCTGAATGCACAGATCAGAAAGAAGTTTCACCGAATGATTCTGTGTAGTTTATATTTGAAGACATTCCTTTTTCCACTATTACCCTCTTAGCGCTCCGAATCTCCACTTGCATTTTCTACAAAAAGAGTGTTTCATAACTGCTCAATCAAAAATATGTTTTATCTCTGTTAACTGAATTTACAGATCAGAAATAAGTTTCACAGAATGCATCTGTGTAGTTTTTATTTGAAGATATTCTTTTTCCCAATGTAGGCCTCTTAGCGGTTAGCATTTCCAATTGCAGTTTCTACAGAAAGAGTGTTTCAGAACGGCTCAATCAAAAGTAAGGTTCAACTCTGTTAGTTGAATGCACAGAACAGAAAGAATTTTCACAGAATGCTACTGTGTAGTTTATATTTGAATATATTCCTTTTTCCACTATTACCCTCTTAGCGCTCCGAATGTCCACTTGCATTTTCTACAGAAAGAGTGTTCAGAACTGCGCAATCAAAAGTATGGTTTAACTCTGTTAGCTTAATGAACATATCAGAAATAAGTTTCACACAATGCTTCTGTGTAGTTTTTATTTGAAGATATTATTTTTCCCAATAGAGGTCTCTTAGCGCTCAGAATGTCCAATTGAAGTTTCTACAGAAAGAGTGTTTCAGAAAGGCTCAATCAAAAGTAAGGTTCAACTCTGTTATTTGAATGCACAGAACAGAAAGAAGTTTCATACAATGCTTCTGTGTAGTTTATATTTGAACATATTCTTTTTTCCACTATTACCCACTTAGCGCTACGAATGTCCAGTTGCATTTTCTACAGACAGAGTGTTTCAAAACTGCTCAATCAAAAGTATGGTTTAACTCTGTTAGCTGAATGCTCAGATCAGAAAGAAGTTTCACAGAATGCTTCTGTGTAGTTTATATTTGAATATATTCCTTTTTCCACTACTACTCTCTTAGCGCTCCAAATGTCCAGTTGCATTTTCTACAGAAAGAGTGTTCAGATCTGCTCAATCAAAAATATGGTTTAACTCTGTTAGCTGAATGCACAGATCAGAAAGATGTTTCACAGAATGATTCTGTGTAGTTTATATTTGGAGACATTCCTTTTTCCACTATTACCCTCTTAGCGCTCCGAATCTCCACTTGCATTTTCTACAGAAAGTCTGTTTCAGAACGGCTCAATCAAAACTAAGGTTCAAATCTTTTAATTGAACAAACAGAACAGAAAGAAGTTTCACACAATTCTTCTGTGTAGTTTTTATTTGTAGACATTCTTTTTCCCAATATAGGCCTCTTAGCGCTCAGAATGTCCAATTGCAGTTTCTACAGAAAGAGTGTTTCAGAACGGCTCAATCAAAAGTAAGGTTCAACTCTGTTAGTTGAATGCACAGAACAGAAAGAAGTTTCATACAATGCTTCTGTGTAGTTCATATTTGAACATATTCTTTTTTCAGCTATTACCCACTTAGCGCTACGAATGTCCAGTTGCATTTTCTACAGACAGAGTGTTTCAAAACTGCTCAATCAAAAGTATTGTTTAACTCTGTTAGCTGAATGCTCAGATCAGAAAGAAGTTTCACAGAATGCTTCTGTGTAGTTTATATTTGAATATATTCCTTTTTCCACTACTACGCTCTTAGCGCTCCAAATGTCCAGTTGCATTTTCTACAGAAAGAGTGTTCAGATCTGCTCAATCAAAAGTATGGTTTAACTCTGTTAGCTGAATGCACAGATCAGAAAGAAGTTTCACCGAATGATTCTGTGTAGTTTATATTTGAAGACATTCCTTTTTCCACTATTACCCTCTTAGCGCTCCGAATCTCCAGTTGCATTTTCTACAAAAAGTGTGTTTCATAACTGCTCAATCAAAAATATGTTTTATCTCTGTTAACTGAATTTACAGATCAGAAATAAGTTTCACACAATGCATCTGTGTAGTTTTTATTTGAAGATATTCTTTTTCCCAATGTAGGCCTCTTAGCGCTTAGCATGTCCAATTGCAGTTTCTACAGAAAGAGTGTTTCAGAACGGCTCAATCAAAAGTAAGGTTCAACTCTTTTAGTTGAATGCACAGAACAGAAAGAATTTTCACAGAATGCTACTGTGTAGTTTATATTTGAATATATTCCTTTTTCCAGTATTACCCTCTTAGCGCTCCGAATGTCCACTTGCATTTTCTACAGAAAGAGTGTTCAGAACTGCGCAATCAAAAGTATGGTTTAACTCTGTTAGCTTAATGAACATATCAGAAATAAATTTCACACAATGCTTCTGTGTAGTTTTTATTTGAAGATATTATTTTTCCCAATAGAGGTCTCTTAGCGCTCAGAATGTCCAATTGCAGTTTCTACAGAAAGAGTGTTTCAGAAAGGCTCAATCAAAATTAAGGTTCAACTCTGTTACTTGAATGCACAGAACAGAAAGAAGTTTCATACAATGCTTCTGTGTAGTTTATATTTGAACATATTCTTTTTTCCACTATTACCCACTCTGCGCTACGAATGTCCAGTTGCATTTTCTACAGACAGAGTGTTTCAAAACTGCTCAATCAAAAGTATGGTTTAACTCTGTTAGCTGAATGCTCAGATCAGAAAGAAGTTTCACAGAATGCTTCTGTGTAGTTTATATTTGTATATATTCCTTTTTCCACTACTACTCTCTTAGCGCTCCAAATGTCCAGTTGCATTTTCTACAGAAAGAGTGTTCAGATCTGCTCAATCAAAAGTATGGTTTAACTCTGTTAGCTGAATGCACAGATCAGAAAGAAGTTTCACAGAATGATTCTGTGTAGTTTATATTTGGAGACATTCCTTTTTCCACTATTACCCTCTTAGCGCTCCGAATCTCCACTTGCATTTTCTACAGAAAGAGTGTTTCAGAACGGATCAATCAAAACAAAGGTTCAACTCTTTTAGTTGAACAAACAGAACAGAAAGAAGTTTCACACAATTCTTCTGTGTAGTTTTTATTTGTAGACATTCTTTTTCCCAATATAGGCCTCTTAGCCCTCAGAATGTCCAATTGCATTTTCTACAGAAAGAGTGTTTCAGAACGGCTCAATCAAAAGTAAGGTTCAACTCTGTTAGTTGAATGCACAGAACAGAAAGAAGTTTCATACAATGCTTCTGTGTAGTTCATATTTGAACATATTCTTTTTTCCGCTATTACCCACTTAGCGCTACGAATGTCCAGTTGCATTTTCTACAGACAGAGTGTTTCAAAACTGCTCAATCAAAAGTATTGTTTAACTCTGTTAGCTGAATGCTCAGATCAGAAAGAAGTTTCACAGAATGCTTCTGTGTAGTTTATATTTGAATATATTCCTTTTTCCACTACTACGCTCTTAGCGCTCCAAATGTCCAGTTGCATTTTCTACAGAAAGAGTGTTCAGATCTGCTCAATCAAAAGTATGGTTTAACTCTGTTAGCTGAATGCACAGATCAGAAAGAAGTTTCACCGAATGATTCTGTGTAGTTTATATTTGAAGACATTCCTTTTTCCACTATTACCCTCTTAGCGCTCCGAATCTCCACTTGCATTTTCTTCAAAAAGAGTGTTTCATAACTGCTCAATCAAAAATATGTTTTATCTCTGTTAACTGAATTTACAGATCAGAAATAAGTTTCACAGAATGCATCTGTGTAGTTTTTATTTGAAGATATTCTTTCTCCCAATGTAGGCCTCTTAGCGCTTAGCATGTCCAATTGCAGTTTCTACAGAAAGAGTGTTTCAGAACGGCTCAATCAAAAGTAAGGTTCAACTCTGTTAGTTGAATGCACAGAACAGAAAGAATTTTCACAGAATGCTACTGTGTAGTTTATATTTGAATATATTCCTTTTTCCACTATTACCCTCTTATCACTCCGAATGTCCACTTGCATTTTCTACAGAAAGAGTGTTCAGAACTGCGCAATCAAAAGTATGGTTTAACTCTGTTAGCTTAATGAACATATCAGAAATAAGTTTCACACAATGCTTCTGTGTAGTTTTTATTTGAAGATATTATTTTTCCCAATATAGGCCTCTTAGCGCTCAGAATGTCCAATTGCAGTTTCTACAGAAAGAGTGTTTCAGAAAGGCTCAATCAAAAGTAAGGTTCAACTCTGTTTGTTGAATGCACAGAACAGAAAGGAGTTTCATACAATGCTTCTGTGTAGTTCATATTTGAACATATTCTTTTTTCCACTATTACCCACTTAGCGCTACGAATGTCCAGTTGCATTTTCTACAGACAGAGTGTTTCAAAACTGCTCAATCAAAAGTATTGTTTAACTCTGTTAGCTGAATGCTCAGATCAGAAAGAAGTTTCACAGAATGTTTCTGTGTAGTTTATATTTGAATATATTCCTTTTTCCACTACTACGCTCTTAGCGCTCCAAATGTCCAGTTGCATTTTCTACAGAAAGAGTGTTCAGATCTGCTCAATCAAAAGTATGGTTTAACTCTGTTAGCTGAATGCACAGATCAGAAAGAAGTTTCACCGAATGATTCTGTGTAGTTTATATTTGAAGACATTCCTTTTTCCACTATTACCCTCTTAGCGCTCCGAATCTCCACTTGCATTTTCTACAAAAAGAGTGTTTCATAACTGCTCAATCAAAAATATGTTTTATCTCTGTTAACTGAATTTACAGATCAGAAATAAGTTTCACAGAATGCATCTGTGTAGTTTTTATTTGAAGATATTCTTTTTCCCAATGTAGGCCTCTTAGCGCTTAGCATGTCCAATTGCAGTTTCTACAGAAAGAGTGTTTCAGAACGGCTCAATCAAAAGTAAGGTTCAACTCTTTTAGTTGAATGCACAGAACAGAAAGAATTTTCACAGAATGCTACTGTGTAGTTTATATTTGAATATATTCCTTTTTCCAGTATTACCCTCTTAGCGCTCCGAATGTCCACTTGCATTTTCTACAGAAAGAGTGTTCAGAACTGCGCAATCAAAAGTATGGTTTAACTCTGTTAGCTTAATGAACATATCAGAAATAAATTTCACACAATGCTTCTGTGTAGTTTTTATTTGAAGCTATTATTTTTCCCAATAGAGGTCTCTTAGCGCTCAGAATGTCCAATTGCAGTTTCTACAGAAAGAGTGTTTCAGAAAGGCTCAATCAAAATTAAGGTTCAACTCTGTTAGTTGAATGCACAGAACAGAAAGAAGTTTCATACAATGCTTCTGGGTAGTTTATATTTGAACATATTCTTTTTTCCACTATTACCCACTCTGCGCTACGAATGTCCAGTTGCATTTTCTACAGACAGAGTGTTTCAAAACTGCTCAATCAAAAGTATGGTTTAACTCTGTTAGCTGAATGCTCAGATCAGAAAGAAGTTTCAGAGAATGCTTCTGTGTAGTTTATATTTGTATATATTCCTTTTTCCACTACTACTCTCTTAGCGCTCCAAATGTCCAGTTGCATTTTCTACAGAAAGAGTGTTCAGATCTGCTCAATCAAAAGTATGGTTTAACTCTGTTAGCTGAATGCACAGATCAGAAAGAAGTTTCACAGAATGATTCTGTGTAGTTTATATTTGGAGACATTTCTTTTTCCACTATTACCCTCTTAGCGCTCCGAATCTCCACTTGCATTTTCTACAGAAAGAGTGTTTCAGAACGGATCAATCAAAACAAAGGTTCAACTCTTTTAGTTGAACAAACAGAACAGAAAGAAGTTTCACACAATTCTTCTGTGTAGTTTTTATTTGTAGTCATTCTTTTTCCCAATATAGGCCTCTTAGCCCTCAGAATGTCCAATTGCATTTTCTACAAAAAGAGTGTTTCAGAACGGCTCAATCAAAAGTAAGGTTCAACTCTGTTAGTTGAATGCACAGAACAGAAAGAAGTTTCATACAATGCTTCTGTGTAGTTGATATTTGAACATATTCTTTTTTCCGCTATTACCCACTTAGCGCTACGAATGTCCAGTTGCATTTTCTACAGACAGAGTGTTTCAAAACTGCTCAATCAAAAGTATTGTTTAACTCTGTTAGCTGAATGCTCAGATCAGAAAGAAGTTTCACAGAATGCTTCTGTGTAGTTTATATTTGAATATATTCCTTTTTCCACTACTACGCTCTTAGCGCTCCAAATGTCCAGTTGCATTTTCTACAGAAAGAGTGTTCAGATCTGCTCAATCAAAAGTATGGTTTAACTCTGTTAGCTGAATGCACAGATCAGAAAGAAGTTTCACCGAATGATTCTGTGTAGTTTATATTTGAAGACATTCCTTTTTCCACTATTACCCTCTTAGCGCTCCGAATCTCCAGTTGCATTTTCTACAAAAAGAGTGTTTCATAACTGCTCAATCAAAAATATGTTTTATCTCTGTTAACTGAATTTACAGATCAGAAATAAGTTTCACAGAATGCATCTGTGTAGTTTTTATTTGAAGATATTCTTTTTCCCAATGTAGGCCTCTTAGCGCTTAGCATGTCCAATTGCAGTTTCTACAGAAAGAGTGTTTCAGAACGGCTCAATCAAAAGTAAGGTTCAACTCTTTTAGTTGAATGCACAGAACAGAAAGAATTTTCACAGAATGCTACTGTGTAGTTTATATTTGAATATATTCCTTTTTCCAGTATTACCCTCTTAGCGCTCCGAATGTCCACTTGCATTTCCTACAGAAAGAGTGTTCAGAACTGCGCAATCAAAAGTATGGTTTAACTCTGTTAGCTTAATGAACATATCAGAAATAAGTTTCACACAATGCTTCTGTGTAGTTTTTATTTGAAGATATTATTTTTCCCAATATAGGCCTCTTAGCGCTCAGAATGTCCAATTGCAGTTTCTACAGAAAGAGTGTTTCAGAAAGGCTCAATCAAAAGTAAGGTTCAACTCTGTTAGTTGAATGCACAGAACAGAAAGGAGTTTCATACAATGCTTCTGTGTAGTTTAGATTTGAACATATTCTTTTTTCCACTATTACCCACTTAGCGCTACGAATGTCCAGTTGCCTTTTCTACAGACAGAGTGTTTCAAAACTACTCAATCAAAAGTATGGTTTAACTCTGTTAGCTGAATGCTCAGATCAGAAAGGAGTTTCACAGAATGCTTCTGTGTAGTTTATATTTGAATATATTCCTTTTTCCACTACTACTCTCTTAGCGCTCCAAATGTCCAGTTGCATTTTCTACAGAAAGAGTGTTCAGATCTGCTCAATCAAAAGTATGGTTTAACTCTGTTAGCTGAATGCACAGATCAGAAAGAAGTTTCACCGAATGATTCTGTGTAGTTTATATTTGAAGACATTCCTTTTTCCACTATTACCCACTTAGCGCTCCGAATCTCCACTTGCATTTTCTACAAAAAGAGTGTTTCATAACTGCTCAATCAAAAATATGTTTTATCTCTGTTAACTGAATTTACAGATCAGAAATAAGTTTCACAGAATGCATCTGTGTAGTTTTTATTTGAAGATATTCTTTTTCCCAATGTAGGCCTCTTAGCGCTTAGCATGTCCAATTGCAGTTTCTACAGAAAGAGTGTTTCAGAACGGCTCAATCAAAAGTAAGGTTCAACTCTTTTAGTTGAATGCACAGAACAGAAAGAATTTTCACAGAATGCTACTGTGTAGTTTATATTTGAATATATTCCTTTTTCCAGTATTACCCTCTTAGCGCTCCGAATGTCCACTTGCATTTTCTACAGAAAGAGTGTTCAGAACTGCGCAATCAAAAGTATGGTTTAACTCTGTTAGCTTAATGAACATATCAGAAATAAATTTCACACAATGCTTCTGTGTAGTTTTTATTTGAAGATATTATTTTTCCCAATAGAGGTCTCTTAGCGCTCAGAATGTCCAATTGCAGTTTCTACAGAAAGAGTGTTTCAGAAAGGCTCAATCAAAATTAAGGTTCAACTCTGTTAGTTGAATGCACAGAACAGAAAGAAGTTTCATACAATGCTTCTGGGTAGTTTATATTTGAACATATTCTTTTTTCCACTATTACCCACTCTGTGCTACGAATGTCCAGTTGCATTTTCTACAGACAGAGTGTTTCAAAACTGCTCAATCAAAAGTATGGTTTAACTCTGTTAGCTGAATGCTCAGATCAGAAAGAAGTTTCAGAGAATGCTTCTGTGTAGTTTATATTTGAATATATTCCTTTTTCCACTACTACTCTCTTAGCGCTCCAAATGTCCAGTTGCATTTTCTACAGAAAGAGTGTTCAGATCTGCTCAATCAAAAGTATGGTTTAACTCTGTTAGCTGAATGCACAGATCAGAAAGAAGTTTCACAGAATGATTCTGTGTAGTTTATATTTGGAGACATTTCTTTTTCCACTATTACCCTCTTAGCGCTCCGAATCTCCACTTGCATTTTCTACAGAAAGAGTGTTTCAGAACGGATCAATCAAAACAAAGGTTCAACTCTTTTAGTTGAACAAACAGAACAGAAAGAAGTTTCACACAATTCTTCTGTGTAGTTTTTATTTGTAGACATTCTTTTTCCCAATATAGGCCTCTTAGCCCTCAGAATGTCCAATTGCATTTTCTACAGAAAGAGTGTTTCAGAACGGCTCAATCAAAAGTAAGGTTCAACTCTGTTAGTTGAATGCACAGAACAGAAAGAAGTTTCATACAATGCTTCTGTGTAGTTGATATTTGAACATATTCTTTTTTCCGCTATTACCCACTTAGCGCTACGAATGTCCAGTTGCATTTTCTACAGACAGAGTGTTTCAAAACTGCTCAATCAAAAGTATTGTTTAACTCTGTTAGCTGAATGCTCAGATCAGAAAGAAGTTTCACAGAATGCTTCTGTGTAGTTTATATTTGAATATATTCCTTTTTCCACTACTACGCTCTTAGCGCTCCAAATGTCCAGTTGCATTTTCTACAGAAAGAGTGTTCAGATCTGCTCAATCAAAAGTATGGTTTAAGTCTGTTAGCTGAATGCACAGATCAGAAAGAAGTTTCACCGAATGATTCTGTGTAGTTTATATTTGAAGGCATTCCTTTTTCCACTATTACCCTCTTAGCGCTCCGAATCTCCAGTTGCATTTTCTACAAAAAGAGTGTTTCATAACTGCTCAATCAAAAATATGTTTTATCTCTGTTAACTGAATTTACAGATCAGAAATAAGTTTCACAGAATGCATCTGTGTAGTTTTTATTTGAAGATATTCTTTTTCCCAATGTAGGCCTCTTAGCGCTTAGCATGTCCAATTGCAGTTTCTACAGAAAGAGTGTTTCAGAACGGCTCAATCAAAAGTAAGGTTCAACTCTTTTAGTTGAATGCACAGAACAGAAAGAATTTTCACAGAATGCTACTGTGTAGTTTATATTTGAATATATTCCTTTTTCCAGTATTACCCTCTTAGCGCTCCGAATGTCCACTTGAATTTCCTACAGAAAGAGTGTTCAGAACCGCGCAATCAAAAGTATGGTTTAACTCTGTTAGCTTAATGAACATATCAGAAATAAGTTTCACACAATGCTTCTGTGTAGTTTTTATTTGAAGATATTATTTTTCCCAATATAGGCCTCTTAGCGCTCAGAATGTCCAATTGCAGTTTCTACAGAAAGAGTGTTTCAGAAAGGCTCAATCAAAAGTAAGGTTCAACTCTGTTAGTTGAATGCACAGAACAGAAAGGAGTTTCATACAATGCTTCTGTGTAGTTTATATTTGAACATATTCTTTTTTCCACTATTACCCACTTAGCGCTACGAATGTCCAGTTGCATTTTCTACAGACAGAGTGTTTCAAAACTACTCAATCAAAAGTATGGTTTAACTCTGTTAGCTGAATGCTCAGATCAGAAAGAAGTTTCACAGAATGCTTCTGTGTAGTTTATATTTGAATATATTCCTTTTTCCACTACTACTCTCTTAGCGCTCCAAATGTCCAGTTGCATTTTCTACAGAAAGAGTGTTCAGATCTGCTCAATCAAAAGTATGGTTTAACTCTGTTAGCTGAATGCACAGATCAGAAAGAAGTTTCACAGAATGATTCTGTGTAGTTTATATTTGGAGACATTCCTTTTTCCACTATTACCCTCTTAGCGCTCCGAATCTCCACTTGCATTTTCTACAGAAAGAGTGTTTCAGAACGGCTCAATCAAAACTAAGGTTCAACTCTTTTAGTTGAACAAACAGAACAGAAAGAAGTTTCACACAATTCTTCTGTGTAGTTTTTATATGTAGACATTCTTTTTCCCAATATAGGCCTCTTAGCGCTCAGTATGTCCAATTGCAGTTTCTACAGAAAGAGTGTTTCAGAACGGCTCAATCAAAAGTAAGGTTCAATTCTGTTAGTTGAATGCACAGAACAGAAAGAAGTTTCATACAATGCTTCTGTGTAGTTCATATTTGAACATATTCTTTTTTCCACTATTACCCACTCTGCGCTACGAATGTCCAGTTGCATTTTCTACAGACAGAGTGTTTCAAAACTGCTCAATCAAAAGTATGGTTTAACTCTGTTAGCTGAATGCTCAGATCAGAAAGAAGTTTCACAGAATGCTTCTGTGTAGTTTATATTTGTATATATTCCTTTTTCCACTACTACTCTCTTAGCGCTCCAAATGTCCAGTTGCATTTTCTACAGAAAGAGTGTTCAGATCTGCTCAATCAAAAGTATGGTTTAACTCTGTTAGCTGAATGCACAGATCAGAAAGAAGTTTCACAGAATGATTCTGTGTAGTTTATATTTGGAGACATTCCTTTTTCCACTATTACCCTCTTAGCGCTCCGAATCTCCACTTGCATTTTCTACAGAAACAGTGTTTCAGAACGGATCAATCAAAACAAAGTTTCAACTCTTTTAGTTGAACAAACAGAACAGAAAGAAGTTTCACACAATTCTTCTGTGTAGTTTTTATTTGTAGACATTCTTTTTCCCAATATAGGCCTCTTAGCCCTCAGAATGTCCAATTGCATTTTCTACAGAAAGAGTGTTTCAGAACTGCTCAATCAAAAGTAAGGTTCAACTCTGTTAGTTGAATGCACAGAACAGAAAGAAGTTTCATACAATGCTTCTGTGTAGTTCATATTTGAACATATTCTTTTTTCCGCTATTACCCACTTAGCGCTACGAATGTCCAGTTGCATTTTCTACAGACAGAGTGTTTCAAAACTGCTCAATCAAAAGTATTGTTTAACTCTGTTAGCTGAATGCTCAGATCAGAAAGAAGTTTCACAGAATGCTTCTGTGTAGTTTATATTTGAATATATTCCTTTTTCCACTACTACGCTCTTAGCGCTCCAAATGTAAAGTTGCATTTTCTACAGAAAGAGTGTTCAGATCTGCTCAATCAAAAGTATGGTTTAACTCTGTTAGCTGAATGCACAGATCAGAAAGAAGTTTCACCGAATAATTCTGTGTAGTTTATATTTGAAGACATTCCTTTTTCCACTATTACCCTCTTAGCGCTCCGAATCTCCAGTTGCATTTTCTACAAAAAGAGTGTTTCATAACTGCTCAATCAAAAATATGTTTTATCTCTGTTAACTGAATTTACAGATCAGAAATAAGTTTCACAGAATGCATCTGTGTAGTTTTTATTTGAAGATATTCTTTTTCCCAATGTAGGCCTCTTAGCGCTTAGCATGTCCAATTGCAGTTTCTACAGAAAGAGTGTTTCAGAACGGCTCAATCAAAACTAAGGTTCGACACTTTTAGTTGAATGCACAGAACAGAAAGAATTTTCACAGAATGCTACTGTGTAGTTTATATTTGAATATATTCCTTTTTCCAGTATTACCCTCTTAGCGCTCCGAATGTCCACTTGCATTTTCTACAGAAAGAGTGTTCAGAACTGCGCAATCAAAAGTATGGTTTAACTCTGTTAGCTTAATGAACATATCAGAAATAAATTTCACACAATGCTTCTGTGTAGTTTTTATTTGAAGATATTATTTTTCCCAATAGAGGTCTCTTAGCGCTCAGAATGTCCAATTGCAGTTTCTACAGAAAGAGTGTTTCAGAAAGGCTCAATCAAAATTAAGGTTCAACTCTGTTAGTTGAATGCACAGAACAGAAAGAAGTTTCATACAATGCTTCTGTGTAGTTTATATTTGAACATATTCTTTTTTCCACTATTACCCACTCTGCGCTACGAATGTCCAGTTGCATTTTCTACAGACAGAGTGTTTCAAAACTGCTCAATCAAAAGTATGGTTTAACTCTGTTAGCTGAATCCTCAGATCAGAAAGAAGTTTCACAGAATGCTTCTGTGTAGTTTATATTTATATATATTCCTTTTTCCACTACTACTCTCTTAGCGCTCCAAATGTCCAGTTGCATTTTCTACAGAAAGAGTGTTCAGATCTGCTCAATCAAAAGTATGGTTTAACTCTGTTAGCTGAATGCACAGATCAGAAAGAAGTTTCACAGAATGATTCTGTGTAGTTTATATTGGGAGACATTCCTTTTTCCACTATTACCCTCTTAGCGCTTCGAATCTCCACTTGCATTTTCTACAGAAAGAGTGTTTCAGAACGGATCAATCAAAACAAAGGTTCAAATCCTTTAGTTGAACAAACAGAACAGAAAGAAGTTTCACACAATTCTTCTGTGTAGTTTTTATTTGTAGACATTCTTTTTCCCAATATAGGCCTCTTAGCCCTCAGAATGTCCAATTGCAGTTTCTACAGAAAGAGTGTTTCAGAACGGCTCAATCAAAAGTAAGGTTCAAATCTGTTAGTTGAATGCACAGAACAGAAAGAAGTTTCATACAATGCTTCTGTGTAGTTCATATTTGAACATATTCTTTTTTCCGCTATTACCCACTTAGCGCTACGAATGTCCAGTTGCATTTTCTATAGACACAGTGTTTCAAAACTGCTCAATCAAAAGTATGGTTTAACTCTGATAGCTGAATGCTCAGATCAGAAAGAAGTTTCACAGAATGCTTCTGTGTAGTTTATATTTGAATATATTCCTTTTTCCACTACTTCGCTATTAGCGCTCCAAATGTCCAGTTGCATTTTCTACAGAAAGAGTGTTCAGATCTGCTCAATCAAAAGTATGGTTTAACTCTGTTAGCTGAATGCACAGATCAGAAAGAAGTTTCACCGAATGATTCTGTGTAGTTTATATTTGAAGTCATACCTTTTTCCACTATTACCCTCTTAGCGCTCCGAATCTCCACTTGCGTTTTCTACAAAAGGAGTGTTTCATAACTGCTCAATCAAAAATATGTTTTATCTCTGTTAACTGAATTTACAGATCAGAAATAAGTTTCACAGAATGCATCTGTGTAGTTTTTATTTGAAGATATTCTTTCTCCCAATGTAGGCCTCTTAGCGCTTAGCATGTCCAATTGCAGTTTCTACAGAAAGAGTGTTTCAGAACGGCTCAATCAAAAGTAAGGTTCAACTCTGTTAGTTGAATGCACTGAACAGAAAGAATTTTCACAGAATGCTACTGTGTAGTTTATATTTGAATATATTCCTTTTTCCACTATTACCCTCTTATCACTCCGAATGTCCACTTGCATTTTCTACAGAAAGAGTGTTCAGAACTGCGCAATCCAAAGTATGGTTTAACTCTGTTAGCTTAATGAACATATCAGAAATAAGTTTCACACAATGCTTCTGTGTAGTTTTTATTTGAAGATATTATTTTTCCCAATATAGGCCTCTTAGCGCTCAGAATGTCCAATTGCAGTTTCTACAGAAAGAGTGTTTCAGAAAGGCTCAATCAAAAGTAAGGCTCAACTCTGTTATTTGAATGCACAGAACAGAAAGAAGTTTCATACAATGCTTCTGTGTAGTTTATATTTGAACATATTCTTTTTTCCACTATTACCCACTTAGCGCTACGAATGTCCAGTTGCATTTTCTACAGACAGAGTGTTTCAAAACTGCTCAATCAAAAGTATGGTTTAACTCTGTTAGCTGAATGCTCAGATCAGAAAGAAGTTTCACAGAATGCTTCTGTGTAGTTTATATTTGAATATATTCCTTTTTCCACTACTACTCTCTTAGCGCTCCAAATGTCCAGTTGCATTTTCTACAGAAAGAGTGTTCAGATCTGCTGAATCAAAAGTATGGTTTAACTCTGTTAGCTGAATGCACAGATCAGAAAGAAGTTTCACAGAATGATTCTGTGTAGTTTATATTTGGAGACATTCCTTTTTCCACAATTACCCTCTTTGCGCTCCGAATCTCCACTTGCATTTTCTACAGAAAGAGTGTTCAGATCTGCTCAATCAAAAGTATGGTTTAACTATGTTAGCTGAATGCACAGATCAGAAAAATGTTTCACCGAATGATTCTGTGTAGTTTATATTTGAAGACATTCCTTTTTCCACTATTACCCTCTTAGCGCTCCGAATCTCCACTTGCATTTTCTACAAAAAGATTGTTTCATAACTGCTCAATCAAAAATATATTTTATCTCTGTTAACTGAATTTACAGATCAGAAATATGTTTCACAGAATGCATCTGTGTAGTTTTTATTTGAAGATATTCTTTTTCCCAATGTAGGCCTCTTAGCGCTTAGCATGTCCAATTGCAGTTTCTACAGAAAGAGTGTTTCAGAACGGCTCAATCAAAAGTAAGGTTCAACTCTGTTAGTTGAATGCACAGAACAGAAAGTATTTTCACAGAATGCTACTGTGTAGTTTATATTTGAATATATTCCTTTTTCCACTATTACCCTCTTAGCGCTCCGAATGTCCACTTGCATTTTCTACAGAAAGAGTGTTCAGAACTGCGCAATCAAAAGTATGGTTTAACTCTGTTAGCTTAATGAACATATCAGAAATAAGTTTCACACAATGCTTCTGTGTAGTTTTTATTTGAAGATATTATTTTTCCCAATAGAGGCCTCTTAGCGCTCAGAATGTCCAATTGCAGTTTCTACAGAAAGAGTGTTTCAGAAAGGCTCAATCAAAAGTAAGGTTCAACTCTGTTAGTTGAATGCACAGAACAGAAAGAAGTTTCATACAATGCTTCTGTGTAGTTTATATTTGAACATATTCTTTTTTGCACTATTACCCACTTAGCGCCACGAATGTCCAGTTGCATTTTCTACAGACAGAGTGTTTCAAAACTGCTCAATCAAAAGTATGGTTTAACTCTGTTAGCTGAATGCTCAGATCAGAAAGAAGTTTCACAGAATGCTTCTGTGTAGTTTATATTTGAATATATTCCTTTTTCCACTACTACTCTCTTAGCGCTCCAAATGTCCAGTTGCATTTTCTACAGAAAGAGTGTTCAGATCTGCTCAATCAAAACTATGGTTTAACTCTGTTAGCTGAACGCACAGATCAGAAAGAAGTTTCACAGAATGATTCTGTGTAGTTTATATTTGGAGACATTCCTTTTTCCACTATTACCCTCTTAGAGCTCCGAATCTCTCTTGCATTTTCTACAGAAAGAGTGTTTCAGAACGGCTCAATCAAAACTAAGGTTCAAATCTTTTAGTTGAACAAAGAGAACAGAAAGAAGTTTCACACAATTCTTCTGTGTAGTTTTTATTTGTAGACATTCTTTTTCCCAATATAGGCCTCTTAGCGCTCAGAATGTCCAATTGCAGTTTCTACAGAAAGAGTGTTTCAGAACGGCTCAATCAAAAGTAAGGTTCAACTCTGTTAGTTGAATGCACAGAACAGAAAGAAGTTTCATACAATGCTTCTGTGTAGTTCATATTTGAACATATTCTTTTTTCCACTATTACCCACTTAGCGCTACGAATGTCCAGTTGCATTTTCTACAGACAGAGTGTTTCAAAACTGCTCAATCAAAAGTATGGTTTAACTCTGTTAGCTGAATGCTCAGATCAGAAAGAAGTTTCACAGAATGCTTCTGTGTAGTTTATATTTGAATATATTCCTTTTTCCACTACTACGCTCTTAGCGCTCCAAATGTCCAGTTGCATTTTCTACAGAAAGAGTGTTCAGATCTGCTCAATCAAAAGTATGGTTTAACTCTGTTAGCTGAATGCACAGATCAGAAAGAAGTTTCACCGAATGATTCTGTGTAGTTTATATTTGAAGACATTCCTTTTTCCACTATTACTCACTTAGCGCTCCGAATCTCCACTTGCATTTTCTACAAAAAGAGTGTTTCATAACTGCTCAATCAAAAATATGTTTTATCTCTGTTAACCAAATTTACAGATCAGAAATAAGTTTCACAGAATGCATCTGTGTAGTTTTTATCTGAAGATATTCTTTTTCCCAATGTAGGCCTCTTAGCGCTTAGCATGTCCAATTGCAGTTTCTACAGAAAGAGTGTTTCAGAACGGCTCAATCAAAAGTAAGGTTCAACTCTGTTAGTTGAATGCACAGAACAGAAAGAATTTTCACAGAATGCTACTGTGTAGTTTATATTTGAATATATTCCTTTTTCCACTATTACCCTCTTAGCGCTCCGAATGTCCACTTGCATTTTCTACAGAAAGAGTGTTCAGAACTGCGCAATCAAAAGAATGGTTTAACTCTGTTAGCTTAATGAACATATCAGAAATAAGTTTCACACAATGCTTCTGTGTAGTTTTTATTTGAAGGTATTATTTTTCCCAATAGAAGTCTCTTAGCGCTCAGAATGTCCAATTGCAGTTTCTACGGAACGAGTGTTTCAGAAAGGCTCAATCAAAAGTAAGGTTCAACTCTGTTAGTTGAATGCACAGAACAGAAAGAAGTTTCATACAATGCTTCTGTGTAGTTTATATTTGAACATATTCTTTTTTCCACTATTACCCACTTAGCGCTACGAATGTCCAGTTGCATTTTCTACAGACAGAGTGTTTCAAAACTGCTCAATCAAAAGTATGGTTTAACTCTGTTAGCTGAATGCTCAGATCAGAAAGAAGTTTCACAGAATGCTTCTGTGTAGTTTATATTTGAATATATTCCTTTTTCCACTACTACTCTCTTAGCGCTACAAATGTCCAGTTGCATTTTCTACAGAAACAGTGTTCAGATCTGCTCAATCAAAAGTATGGTTTAACTCTGTTAGCTGAATGCACAGATCAGAAAGAAGTTTCACAGAATGATTCTGTGTAGTTTATATTTGGAGACATTCCTTTTTCCACTATTACCCTCTTAGCGCTCCGAATCTCCACTTGCATTTTCTACAGAAAGAGTGTTTCAGAACGGCTCAATCAAAACTAAGGTTCAACTCTTTTAGTTGAACAAACAGAACAGAAAGAAGTTTCACAAAATTGTTCTGTGTAGTTTTTATATGTAGACATTCTTTTTCCCAATATAGGCCTCTTAGCGCTCAGAATGTCCAATTGCAGTTTCTACAGAAAGAGTGTTTCAGAACGGCTCAATCAAAAGTAAGGCTCAACTCTGTTAGTTGAATGCACAGAACAGAAAGAAGTTTCATAGAATGCTTCTGTGTAGTTCATATTTGAACATATTCTTTTTTCCACTATTACCCACTTAGCGATACGAATGTCCAGTTGCATTTTCTACAGACAGAGTGTTTCAAAACTGCTCAATCAAAAGTATGGTTTAAGTCTGTTAGCTGAATGCTCAGATCAGAAAGAAGTTTCACAGAATGCTTCTGTGTAGTTTATATTTGAATATATTCCCTTTTCCACTACTACGCTCTTAGCGCTCCAAATGTCCAGTTGCATTTTCTACAGAAAGAGTGTTCAGATCTGCTCAATCAAAATTATGGTTTAACTCTGTTAGCTGAATGCACAGATCAGAAAGAAGTTTCACAGAATGATTCTGTGTTGTTTATATTTGGAGCCATTCCTTTTTCCACTATTACCCTCTTAGCGCTCCGAGTCTCCACTTGCATTTTCTACAGAAATAGTGTTTCAGAACGGCTCAATCAAAACTAAGGTTCAACTCTTTTAGTTGAACAAACAGAACAGAAAGGAGTTTCACACAATTCTTCTGTGTAGTTTTTATTTGTAGACATTCTTTTTCCCAATATAGGCCTCTTAGCGCTCAGAATGTCCAATTGCAGTTTCTACAGAAAGAGTGTTTCAGAACGGCTCAATCAAAAGTAAGGTTCAACTCTGTTAGTTGAATGCACAGAACAGAAAGTAGTTACATACAATGCTTCTGTGTAGTTTATATTTGAACATATTCTTTTTTCCACTATTACCCACTTAGCGCTACGAATGTCCAGTTGCATTTTCTACAGACAGAGTGTTTCAAAACTGCTCAATCAAAAGTATGGTTTAACTCTGTTAGCTGAATGCTCAGATAAGAAAGAAGTTTCACAGAATGCTTCTGTGTAGTTTATATTTGAATATATTCCTTTTTCCACTACTACGCTCTTAGCGCTCCCAATGTCCAGTTGCATTTTCTACACAAAGAGTGTTCAGATCTGCTCAATCAAAAGTATGGTTTAACTCTGTTAGCTGAATGCACAGATCAGAAAAAAGTTTCACCGAATGATTCTGTGTAGTTTATATTTGAAGACATTCCTTTTTCCACTATTACCCTCTTAGCGCTCCGAATCTCCACTTGCATTTTCTACAAAAAGAGTGTTTCATAACTGCTCAATCAAAAATATATTTTATCTCTGTTAACTGAATTTACAGATCAGAAATAAGTTTCACAGAATGCATCTGTGTAGTTTTTATTTGAAGATATTCTTTTTCCCAATGTAGGCCTCTTAGCGCTTAGCATGTCCAATTGCAGTTTCTACAGAAAGAGTGTTTCAGAACGGCTCAATCAAAAGTAAGGTTCAACTCTGTTAGTTGAATGCACAGAACAGAAAGAATTTTCACAGAATGCTACTGTGTAGTTTATATTTGAATATATTCCTTTTTCCACTATTACCCTCTTAGCGCTCCGAATGTCCACTTGCATTTTCTACAGAAAGAGTGTTCAGAACTGCGCAATCAAAAGTATGGTTTAACTCTGTTAGCTTAATGAACATATCAGAAATAAGTTTCACACAATGCTTCTGTGTAGTTTTTATTTGAAGGTATTATTTTTCCCAATAGAAGTCTCTTAGCGCTCAGAATGTCCAATTGCAGTTTCTACGGAAAGAGTGTTTCAGAAAGGCTCAATCAAATGTAAGGTTCAACTCTGTTAGTTGAATGCACAGAACAGAAAGAAGTTTCATACAATGCTTCTGTGTAGTTTATATTTGAACATATTCTTTTTTCCACTATTACCCACTTAGCGCTACGAATGTAAAGTTGCATTTTCTACAGACAGAGTGTTTCAAAACTGCTCAATCAAAAGTATGGTTTAACTCTGTTAGCTGAATGCTCAGATCAGAAAGAAGTTTCACAGAATGCTTCTGTGTAGTTTATATTTGAATATATTCCTTTTTCCACTACTACTCTCTTAGCGCTACAAATGTCCAGTTGCATTTTCTACAGAAACAGTGTTCAGATCTGCTCAATCAAAAGTATGGTTTAACTCTGTTAGCTGAATGCACAGATCAGAAAGAAGTTTCACAGAATGATTCTGTGTAGTTTATATTTGGAGACATTCCTTTTTCCACTATTACCCTCTTAGCGCTCCGAATCTCCACTTGCATTTTCTACAGAAAGAGTGTTTCAGAACGGCTCAATCAAAACTAAGGTTCAACTCTTTTAGTTGAACAAACAGAACAGAAGGAAGTTTCACAAAATTGTTCTGTGTAGTTTTTATTTGTAGACATTCTTTTTCCCAATATAGGCCTCTTAGCGCTCAGAATGTCCAATTGCAGTTTCTACAGAAAGAGTGTTTCAGAACGGCTCAATCAAAAGTAAGGCTCAACTCTGTTAGTTGAATGCACAGAACAGAAAGAAGTTTCATAGAATGCTTCTGTGTAGTTCATATTTGAACATATTCTTTTTTCCACTATTACCCACTTAGCGATACGAATGTCCAGTTGCATTTTGTACAGACAGAGTGTTTCAAAACTGCTCAATCAAAAGTATGGTTTAACTCTGTTAGCTGAATGCTCAGATCAGAAAGAAGTTTCACAGAATGCTTCTGTGTAGTTTATATTTGAATATATTCCCTTTTCCACTACTACGCTCTTAGCGCTCCAAATGTCCAGTTGCATTTTCTACAGAAAGAGTGTTCAGATCTGCTCAATCAAAAGTATGGTTTAACTCTGTTAGCTGAATGCACAGATCAGAAAGAAGTTTCACAGAATGATTCTGTGTAGTTTATATTTGGAGCCATTCCTTTTTCCACTATTACCCTCTTAGCGCTCCGAATCTCCACTTGCATTTTCTACAGAAATAGTGTTTCAGAACGGCTCAATCAAAACTAAGGTTCAACTCTTTTAGTTGAACAAACAGAACAGAAAGAAGTTTCACACAATTGTTCTGTGTAGTTTTTATTTGTAGACATTCTTTTTCCAAATACAGGCCTCTTAGCGCTCAGAATGTCCAATTGCAATTTCTACAGAAAGAGTGTTTCAGAACGGCTCAATCAAAATTAAGGTTCAACTCTGTTAGTTGAATGCACAGAACAGAAAGAAGTTTCATTCAATGCTTTTGTGTAGTTTATAATTGAACATATTCTTTTTTCCACTATTACCCACTTAGCGCTACGAATGTCCAGTTGCATTTTCTACAGACAGAGTGTTTCAAAACTGCTCAATCAAAAGTATGGTTTAACTCTGTTAGCTGAATGCTCAGATCAGATAGAAGTTTCACAGAATGCTTCTGTGTAGTTTATATTTGAATATATTCCTTTTTCCACTACTACGCTCTCAGCGCTCCAAATGTACAGTTGCATTTTCTACAGAAAGAGTGTTCAGAACTGCTCAATCAAAAGTATGGTTTAACTCTGTTAGCTCAATGCACAGATCAGAAAGAAGTTTCACCGAATGATTCTGTGTAGTTTATATTTGAAGACATTCCTTTTTCCACTATTACCCACTTAGCGCTCCGAATCTCCACTTGCATTTTCTACAAAAAGAGTGTTTCATAACTGCTCAATCAAAAATATGTTTTATCTCTGTTAACTGAATTTACAGATCAGAAATAAGTTTCACAGAATGCATCTGTGTAGTTTTTATTTGAAGATATTCTTTTTCCCAATGTAGGCCTCTTAGCGCTTAGCATGTCCAATTGCAGTTTCTACAGAAAGAGTGTTCAGAACTGCGCAATCAAAAGTATGGTTTAACTCTGTTAGCTTAATGAACATATCAGAAATAAGTTTCACACAATGCTTCCGTGTAGTTTTTATTTGAAGATATTATTTTTCCCAATAGAGGCCTCTTAGCGCTCAGAATGTCCAATTGCAGTTTCTACAGAAAGAGTGTTTCAGAAAGGCTCAATCAAAAATAAGGTTCAACTCTGTTAGTTGAATGCACAGAACAGAAAGAAGTTTCATACAATGCTTCTGTGTAGTTCATATTTGAACATATTCTTTTTTCCACTATTACCCACTTAGCGCTACGAATGTCCAGTTGCATTTTCTACAGACAGAGTGTTTCAAATCTGCTCAATCAAATGTATGGTTTAACTCTGTTAGCTGAATGCTCAGATCAGAAAGAAGTTTCACAGAATGCTTCTGTGTAGTTTATATTTGAATATATTCCTTTTTCCACTACTACTCTCTTAGCGCTCCAAATGTCCAGTTGCATTTTCTACAGAAAGAGTGTTCAGATCTGCTCAATCAAAAGTATGGTTTAACTCTGTTAGCTGAATGCACAGATCAGAAAGAAGTTTCACAGAATGATTCTGTGTAGTTTATATTTGGAGACATTCCTGTTTCCACTATTACCCTCTTAGCGCTCCGAATCTCCACTTGCATTTTCTACAGAAAGAGTGTTTCAGAACGGCTCAATCAAAACTAAGGTTCAACTCTTTTAGTTGAACAAACAGAACAGAAAGAAGTTTCACACAATTCTTCTGTGTAGTTTTTATTTGTAGACATTCTTTTTCCCAATATAGGCCTCTTAGCGCTCACAATGTCCAATTGCAGTTTCTACAGAAAGAGTGTTTCAGAACGGCTCAATCAAAAGTAAGGTTCAACTCTGTTAGTTGAATGCACAGAACAGAAAGAAGTTTCATACAATGCTTCTGTGTAGTTTATATTTGAACATATTCTTTTTTCCACTATTACCCACTTAGCACTACGAATGTCCAGTTGCATTTTCTACAGACAGAGTGTTTCAAAACTGCTCAATCAAAAGTATGGTTTAACTCTGTTAGCTGAATGCTCAGATCAGAAAGAAGTTTCACAGAATGCTTCTGTGTAGTTTATATTTGAATATATTCCTTTTTCCACTACTACGCTCTTAGCGCTCCAAATGTCCAGTTGCATTTTCTACAGAAAGAGTGTTCAGATCTGCTCAATCAAAAGTATGGTTTAACACTGTTAGCTGAATGCACACATCAGAAGGAAGTTTAACCGAATGATTCTGTGTAGTTTATATTTGAAGACATTCCTTTTTCCACTATTTCCCTCTTAGCGCTCCGAATCTCCACTTGCATTTTCTACAAAAAGAGTGTTTCATAACTGCTCAATCAAAAATATGTTTTATCTCTGTTAACTGAATTTACAGATCAGAAATAAGTTTCACAGAATGCATCTGTGTAGTTTTTATTTGAAGATATTCTTTTTCCCAATGTAGGCCTCTTAGCGCTTAGCATGTCCAATTGCAGTTTCTACAGAAAGAGTGTTTCAGAACGGCTCAATCAAAAGTAAGGTTCAACTCTGTTAGTTGAATGCACAGAACAGAAAGAATTTTCACAGAATGCTACTGTGTAGTTTATATTTGAATATATTCCTTTTTCCACTATTACCCTCTTAGCGCTCCGAATGTCCACTTGCATTTTCTACAGAAAGAGTGTTCAGAACTGCGCAATCAAAAGTATGGTTTAACTCTGTTAGCTTAATGAACATATCAGAAATAAGTTTCACACAATGCTTCTGTGTAGTTTTTATTTGAAGATATTATTTTTCCCAATATAGGCCTCTTAGCGCTCAGAATGTCCAATTGCAGTTTCTACAGAAAGAGTGTTTCAGAAAGGCTCAATCAAAAGTAAGGTTCAACTCTGTTAGTTGAATGCACAGAACAGAAAGAAGTTTCATACAATGCTTCTGTGTAGTTTATATTTGAACATATTCTTTTTTCCACTATTACCCACTTAGCGCTACGAATGTCCAGTTGCATTTTCTACAGACAGAGTGTTTCAAATCTGCTCAATCAAATGTATGGTTTAACTCTGTTAGCTGAATGCTCAGATCAGAAAGAAGTTTCACAGAATGATTCTGTGTAGTTTATATTTGAATATATTCCTTTTTCCACTACTACGCTCTTAGCGCTCCAAATGTCCAGTTGCATTTTCTACAGAAAGAGTGTTCAGATCTGCTCAATCAAAAGTATGGTTTAACTCTGTTAGCTGAATGCACAGATCAGAAGGAAGTTTCACCGAATGATTCTGTGTAATTTATAGTTGAAGACAATCCTTTTTCCACTATTACCCTCTTAGCGCTCCGAATCTCCACTTGCATTTTCTACAAAAAGAGTGTTTCATAACTGCTCAATCAAAAATATGTTTTATCTCTGTTAACTGAATTTACAGATCAGAAATAAGTTTCACAGAATGCATCTGTGTAGTTTTTATTTGAAGATATTCTTTTTCCCAATGTAGGCCTCTTAGCGCTTAGCATGTCCAATTGCAGTTTCTACAGAAAGAGTGTTTCAGAACGGCTCAATAAAAAGTAAGGTTCAACACTGTTAGTTGAATGCACAGAACAGAAAGTATTTTCACACAATGCTACTGTGTAGTTTATATTTGAATATATTCCTTTTTCCACTATTACCCTCTTAGCGCTCCGAATGTCCACTTGCATTTTCTACAGAAAGAGTGTTCAGAACTGCGCAATCAAAAGTATGGTTTAACTCTGTTAGCTTAATGAACATATCAGAAATAAGTTTCACACAATGATTCTGTGTTGTTTTTATTTGAAGATATTATTTTTCCCAATATTGGCCTCTTAGCGCTCAGAATGTCCAATTGCAGTTTCTACAGAAAGAGTGTTTCAGAAAGGCTCAATCAAAAGTAAGGTTCAACTCTGTTAGTTGAATGCACAGAACAGAAAGAAATTTCATACAATGCTTCTGTGTAGTTTATATTTGAACATATTCTTTTTTCCACTATTACCCAGTTGGCGCTACGAATGTCCAGTTGCATTTTCTACAGACAGAGTGTTTCAAAACTGCTCAATCAAAAGTATGGTTTAACTCTGTTAGCTGAATGCTCAGATCAGAAAGAAGTTTCACAGAATGCTTCTGTGTAGTTTATATTTGAATATATTCCTTTTTCCACTACTACTCTCTTAGCGCTCCAAATGTCCAGTTGCATTTTCTACAGAAAGAGTGTTCAGATCTGCTCAATCAAAAGTATGGTTTAACTCTGTTAGCTGAATGCACAGATCAGAAAGAAGTTTCACAGAATGATTCTGTGTAGTTTATATTTGGAGACATTCCTTTTTCCACTATTACCCTCTTAGCGCTCCGAATCTCCACTTGCATTTTCTACAGAAAGAGTGTTTCAGAACGGCTCAATCAAAACTAAGGTTAAACTCTTTTAGTTGAACAAACAGAACAGAAAGAAGTTTCACACAATTCTTCTGTGTAGTTTTTATTTGTAGACATTCTTTTTCCCAATATAGGCCTCTTAGCGCTCAGAATGTCCAATTGCAGTTTCTACAGAAAGAGTGTTTCAGAACGGCTCAATCAAAAGTAATGTTCAACTCTGTTAGTTGAATGCACAGAACAGAAAGAAGTTTCATACAATGCTTCTGTGTAGTTTATATTTGAACATATTCTTTTTTCCACTATTACCCACTTAGCACTACGAATGTCCAGTTGCATTTTCTACAGACAGAGTGTTTCAAAACTGCTCAATCAAAAGTATGGTTTAACTCTGTTAGCTGAATGCTCAGATCAGAAAGAAGTTTCACAGAATGCTTCTGTGTAGTTTATATTTGAATATATTCCTTTTTCCACTACTACGCTCTTAGCGCTCCAAATGTCCAGTTGCATTTTCTACAGAAAGAGTGTTCAGATCTGCTCAATCAAAAGTATGGTTTAACACTGTTAGCTGAATGCACACATCAGAAGGAAGTTTAACCGAATGATTCTGTGTAGTTTATATTTGAAGACATTCCTTTTTCCACTATTTCCCTCTTAGCGCTCCGAATCTCCACTTGCATTTTCTACAAAAAGAGTGTTTCATAACTGCTCAATCAAAAATATGTTTTATCTCTGTTAACTGAATTTACAGATCAGAAATAAGTTTCACAGAATGCATCTGTGTAGTTTTTATTTGAAGATATTCTTTTTCCCAATGTAGGCCTCTTAGCGCTTAGCATGTCCAATTGCAGTTTCTACAGAAAGAGTGTTTCAGAACGGCTCAATCAAAAGTAAGGTTCAACTCTGTTAGTTGAATGCACAGAACAGAAAGAATTTTCACAGAATGCTACTGTGTAGTTTATATTTGAATATATTCCTTTTTCCACTATTACCCTCTTAGCGCTCCGAATGTCCACTTGCATTTTCTACAGAAAGAGTGTTCAGAACTGCGCAATCAAAAGTATGGTTTAACTCTGTTAGCTTAATGAACATATCAGAAATAAGTTTCACACAATGCTTCTGTGTAGTTTTTATTTGAAGATATTATTTTTCCCAATATAGGCCTCTTAGCGCTCAGAATGTCCAATTGCAGTTTCTACAGAAAGAGTGTTTCAGAAAGGCTCAATCAAAAGTAAGGTTCAACTCTGTTAGTTGAATGCACAGAACAGAAAGAAGTTTCATACAATGCTTCTGTGTAGTTTATATTTGAACATATTCTTTTTTCCACTATTACCCACTTAGCGCTACGAATGTCCAGTTGCATTTTCTACAGACAGAGTGTTTCAAATCTGCTCAATCAAATGTATGGTTTAACTCTGTTAGCTGAATGCTCAGATCAGAAAGAAGTTTCACAGAATGATTCTGTGTAGTTTATATTTGAATATATTCCTTTTTCCACTACTACGCTCTTAGCGCTCCAAATGTCCAGTTGCATTTTCTACAGAAAGAGTGTTCAGATCTGCTCAATCAAAAGTATGGTTTAACTCTGTTAGCTGAATGCACAGATCAGAAGGAAGTTTCACCGAATGATTCTGTGTAATTTATAGTTGAAGACAATCCTTTTTCCACTATTACCCTCTTAGCGCTCCGAATCTCCACTTGCATTTTCTACAAAAAGAGTGTTTCATAACTGCTCAATCAAAAATATGTTTTATCTCTGTTAACTGAATTTACAGATCAGAAATAAGTTTCACAGAATGCATCTGTGTAGTTTTTATTTGAAGATATTCTTTTTCCCAATGTAGGCCTCTTAGCGCTTAGCATGTCCAATTGCAGTTTCTACAGAAAGAGTGTTTCAGAACGGCTCAATAAAAAGTAAGGTTCAACACTGTTAGTTGAATGCACAGAACAGAAAGTATTTTCACACAATGCTACTGTGTAGTTTATATTTGAATATATTCCTTTTTCCACTATTACCCTCTTAGCGCTCCGAATGTCCACTTGCATTTTCTACAGAAAGAGTGTTCAGAACTGCGCAATCAAAAGTATGGTTTAACTCTGTTAGCTTAATGAACATATCAGAAATAAGTTTCACACAATGATTCTGTGTTGTTTTTATTTGAAGATATTATTTTTCCCAATATTGGCCTCTTAGCGCTCAGAATGTCCAATTGCAGTTTCTACAGAAAGAGTGTTTCAGAAAGGCTCAATCAAAAGTAAGGTTCAACTCTGTTAGTTGAATGCACAGAACAGAAAGAAATTTCATACAATGCTTCTGTGTAGTTTATATTTGAACATATTCTTTTTTCCACTATTTCCCAGTTGGCGCTACGAATGTCCAGTTGCATTTTCTACAGACAGAGTGTTTCAAAACTGCTCAATCAAAAGTATGGTTTAACTCTGTTAGCTGAATGCTCAGATCAGAAAGAAGTTTCACAGAATGCTTCTGTGTAGTTTATATTTGAATATATTCCTTTTTCCACTACTACTCTCTTAGCGCTCCAAATGTCCAGTTGCATTTTCTACAGAAAGAGTGTTCAGATCTGCTCAATCAAAAGTATGGTTTAACTCTGTTAGCTGAATGCACAGATCAGAAAGAAGTTTCACAGAATGATTCTGTGTAGTTTATATTTGGAGACATTCCTTTTTCCACTATTACCCTCTTAGCGCTCCGAATCTCCACTTGCATTTTCTACAGAAAGAGTGTTTCAGAACGGCTCAATCAAAACTAAGGTTAAACTCTTTTAGTTGAACAAACAGAACAGAAAGAAGTTTCACACAATTCTTCTGTGTAGTTTTTATTTGTAGACATTCTTTTTCCCAATATAGGCCTCTTAGCGCTCAGAATGTCCAATTGCAGTTTCTACAGAAAGAGTGTTTCAGAACGGCTCAATCAAAAGTAATGTTCAACTCTGTTAGTTGAATGCACAGAACAGAAAGAAGTTTCATACAATGCTTCTGTGTAGTTTATATTTGAACATATTCTTTTTTCCACTATTACCCACTTAGCACTACGAATGTCCAGTTGCATTTTCTACAGACAGAGTGTTTCAAAACTGCTCAATCAAAAGTATGGTTTAACTCTGTTAGCTGAATGCTCAGATCAGAAAGAAGTTTCACAGAATGCTTCTGTGTAGTTTATATTTGAATATATTCCTTTTTCCACTACTACGCTCTTAGCGCTCCAAATGTCCAGTTGCATTTTCTACAGAAAGAGTGTTCAGATCTGCTCAATCAAAAGTATGGTTTAACACTGTTAGCTGAATGCACACATCAGAAGGAAGTTTAACCGAATGATTCTGTGTAGTTTATATTTGAAGACATTCCTTTTTCCACTATTTCCCTCTTAGCGCTCCGAATCTCCACTTGCATTTTCTACAAAAAGAGTGTTTCATAACTGCTCAATCAAAAATATGTTTTATCTCTGTTAACTGAATTTACAGATCAGAAATAAGTTTCACAGAATGCATCTGTGTAGTTTTTATTTGAAGATATTCTTTTTCCCAATGTAGGCCTCTTAGCGCTTAGCATGTCCAATTGCAGTTTCTACAGAAAGAGTGTTTCAGAACGGCTCAATCAAAAGTAAGGTTCAACTCTGTTAGTTGAATGCACAGAACAGAAAGAATTTTCACAGAATGCTACTGTGTAGTTTATATTTGAATATATTCCTTTTTCCACTATTACCCTCTTAGCGCTCCGAATGTCCACTTGCATTTTCTACAGAAAGAGTGTTCAGAACTGCGCAATCAAAAGTATGGTTTAACTCTGTTAGCTTAATGAACATATCAGAAATAAGTTTCACACAATGCTTCTGTGTAGTTTTTATTTGAAGATATTATTTTTCCCAATATAGGCCTCTTAGCGCTCAGAATGTCCAATTGCAGTTTCTACAGAAAGAGTGTTTCAGAAAGGCTCAATCAAAAGTAAGGTTCAACTCTGTTAGTTGAATGCACAGAACAGAAAGAAGTTTCATACAATGCTTCTGTGTAGTTTATATTTGAACATATTCTTTTTTCCACTATTACCCACTTAGCGCTACGAATGTCCAGTTGCATTTTCTACAGACAGAGTGTTTCAAATCTGCTCAATCAAATGTATGGTTTAACTCTGTTAGCTGAATGCTCAGATCAGAAAGAAGTTTCACAGAATGATTCTGTGTAGTTTATATTTGAATATATTCCTTTTTCCACTACTACGCTCTTAGCGCTCCAAATGTCCAGTTGCATTTTCTACAGAAAGAGTGTTCAGATCTGCTCAATCAAAAGTATGGTTTAACTCTGTTAGCTGAATGCACAGATCAGAAAGAAGTTTCACCGAATGATTCTGTGTAGTTTATATTTGAATATATTCCTTTTTCCACTACTACGCTCTTAGCGCTCCAAATGTCCAGTTGCATTTTCTACAGAAAGAGTGTTCAGATCTGCTCAATCAAAAGTATGGTTTAACTCTGTTAGCTGAATGCACAGATCAGAAGGAAGTTTCACCGAATGATTCTGTGTAATTTATAGTTGAAGACATTCCTTTTTCCACTATTACCCTCTTAGCGCTCCGAATCTCCACTTGCATTTTCTACAAAAAGAGTGTTTCATAACTGCTCAATCAAAAATATGTTTTATCTCTGTTAACTGAATTTACAGATCAGAAATAAGTTTCACAGAATGCATCTGTGTAGTTTTTATTTGAAGATATTCTTTTTCCCAATGTAGGCCTCTTAGCGCTTAGCATGTCCAATTGCAGTTTCTACAGAAAGAGTGTTTCAGAACGGCTCAATCAAAAGTAAGGTTCAACACTGTTAGTTGAATGCACAGAACAGAAAGTATTTTCACACAATGCTACTGTGTAGTTTATATTTGAATATATTCCTTTTTCCACTATTACCCTCTTAGCGCTCCGAATGTCCACTTGCATTTTCTACAGAAAGAGTGTTCAGAACTGCGCAATCAAAAGTATGGTTTAACTCTGTTAGCTTAATGAACATATCAGAAATAAGTTTCACACAATGCTTCTGTGTTGTTTTTATTTGAAGATATTATTTTTCCCAATATAGGCCTCTTAGCGCTCAGAATGTCCAATTGCAGTTTCTACAGAAAGAGTGTTTCAGAAAGGCTCAATCAAAAGTAAGGTTCAACTCTGTTAGTTGAATGCACAGAACAGAAAGAAATTTCATACAATGCTTCTGTGTAGTTTATATTTGAACATATTCTTTTTTCCACTATTACCCAGTTGGCGCTACGAATGTCCAGTTGCATTTTCTACAGACAGAGTGTTTCAAAACTGCTCAATCAAAAGTATGGTTTAACTCTGTTAGCTGAATGCTCAGATCAGAAAGAAGTTTCACAGAATGCTTCTGTGTAGTTTATATTTGAATATATTCCTTTTTCCACTACTACTCTCTTAGCGCTCCAAATGTCCAGTTGCATTTTCTACAGAAAGAGTGTTCAGATCTGCTCAATCAAAAGTATGGTTTAACTCTGTTAGCTGAATGCACAGATCAGAAAGAAGTTTCACAGAATGATTCTGTGTAGTTTATATTTGGAGACATTCCTTTTTCCACTATTACCCTCTTAGCGCTCCGAATCTCCACTTGCATTTTCTACAGAAAGAGTGTTTCAGAACGGCTCAATCAAAACTAAGGTTAAACTCTTTTAGTTGAACAAACAGAACAGAAAGAAGTTTCACACAATTCTTCTGTGTAGTTTTTATTTGTAGACATTCTTTTTCCCAATATAGGCCTCTTAGCGCTCAGAATGTCCAATTGCAGTTTCTACAGAAAGAGTGTTTCAGGACGGCTCAATCAAAAGTAATGTTCAACTCTGTTAGTTGAATGCACAGAACAGAAAGAAGTTTCATACAATGCTTCTGTGTAGTTTATATTTGAACATATTCTTTTTTCCACTATTACCCACTTAGCGCTACGAATGTCCAGTTGCATTTTCTACAGACAGAGTGTTTCAAAACTGCTCAATCAAAAGTATGGTTTAACTCTGTTAGCTGAATGCTCAGATCAGAAAGAAGTTTCACAGAATGCTTCTGTGTAGTTTATATTTGAATATATTCCTTTTTCCACTACTACGCTCTTAGCGCTCCAAATGTCCAGTTGCATTTTCTACAGAAAGAGTGTTCAGATCTGCTCAATCAAAAGTATGGTTTAACTCTGTTAGCTGAATGCACAGATCAGAAAGAAGTTTCACAGAATGATTCTGTGTAGTTTATATTTGGAGACATTCCTTTTTCCACTATTACCCTCTTAGCGCTCCGAATCTCCACTTGCATTTTCTACAGAAAGAGTGTTTCAGAACGGCTCAATCAAAACTAAGGTTCAACTCTTTTAGTTGAACAAACAGAACAGAAAGAAGTTTCACACAATTCTTCTGTGTAGTTTTTATTTGTAGACATTCTTTTTCCCAATATAGGCCTCTTAGCGCTCAGAATGTCCAATTGCAGTTTCTACAGAAAGAGTGTTTCAGAACGGCTCAATCAAAAGTAATGTTCAACTCTGTTAGTTGAATGCACAGAACAGAAAGAAGTTTCATACAATGCTTCTGTGTAGTTTATATTTGAACATATTCTTTTTTCCACTATTACCCACTTAGCGCTACGAATGTCCAGTTGCATTTTCTACAGACAGAGTGTTTCAAAACTGCTCAATCAAAAGTATGGTTTAACTCTGTTAGCTGAATGCTCAGATCAGAAAGAAGTTTCACAGAATGCTTCTGTGTAGTTTATATTTGAATATATTCCTTTTTCCACTACTACGCTCTTAGCGCTCCAAATGTCCAGTTGCATTTTCTACAGAAAGAGTGTTCAGATCTGCTCAATCAAAAGTATGGATTAACTCTGTTAGCTGAATGCACAGATCAGAAGGATGTTTCACCGAATGATTCTGTGTAGTTTATAGTTGAAGACATTCCTTTTTCCACTATTACCCTCTTAGCGCTCCGAATCTCCACTTGCATTTACTACAAAAAGAGTGTTTCATAACTGCTCAACCAAAAATATGTTTTATCTCTGTTAACTGAATTTACAGATCAGAAATAAGTTTCACAGAATGCATCTGTGTAGTTTTTATTTGAAGATATTCTTTTTCCCAATGTAGGCCTCTTAGCGCTTAGCATGTCCAATTGCAGTTTCTACAGAAAGAGTGTTTCAGAACGGCTCAATCAAAAGTAAGGTTCAACCCTGTTAGTTGAATGCACAGAACATAAAGAATTTTCACAGAATGCTACTGTGTAGTTTATATTTGAATATATTCCTTTTTCCACTATTACCCTCTTAGCGCTCCGAATGTCCACTTGCATTTTCTACAGAAAGAGTGTTCAGAACTGCGCAATCAAAAGTATGGTTTAACTCTGTTAGCTTAATGAACATATCAGAAATAAGTTTCACACAATGCTTCTGTGTAGTTTTTATTTGAAGATATTATTTTTCCCAATAGAGGCCTCTTAGCGCTCAGAATGTCCAATTGCAGTTTCTACAGAAAGAGTGTTTCAGAAAGGCTCAATCAAAACTAAGGTTCAACTCTGTTAGTTGAATGCACAGAACAGAATGAAATTTCATACAATGCTTCTGTGTAGTTTATATTTGAACATATTCTTTTTTCCACTATTACCCACTTGGCGCTACGAATGTCCAGTTGCATTTTCTACAGACAGAGTGTTTCAAAACTGCTCAATCAAAAGTATGGTTTAACTCTGTTAGCTGAATGCTCAGATCAGAAAGAAGTTTCACCGAATGTTTCTGTGTAGTTTATATTTGAATATATTCCTTTTTCCACTACTACTCTCTTAGCGCTCCAAATGTCCAGTTGCATTTTCTACAGAAAGAGTGTTCAGATCTGCTCAATCAAAAGTATGGTTTAAATCTGTTAGCTGAATGCACAGATCAGAAAGAAGTTTCACAGAATGATTCTGTGTAGTTTATATTTGGAGAAATTCCTTTTTCCACTATTACCCTCTTAGCGCTCCGAACCTCCACTTGCATTTTCTACAGAAAGAGTGTTTCAGAACGGCTCAATCAAAACTAAGGTTCAACTCTTTTAGTTGAACAAACAGAACAGAAAGAAGTTTCACACAATTCTTCTGTGTAGTTTTTATTTGTAGACATTCTTTTTCCCAATAGAGGCCTCTTAGCGCTCAGAATGTCTAATTGCAGTTTCTACAGAAACTGTGTTTCAGAACGGCTCAATCAAAAGTAAGGTTCAACTCTGTTATTTGAATGCACAGAACAGAAAGAAGTTTCATACAATGCTTCTGTGTAGTTTATATTTGAACATATTCTTTTTTCCACTATTACCCACTTAGCGCTACGAATGTCCAGTTGCATTTTCTACAGACAGAGTGTTTCAAAACTGCTCAATCAAATGTATGGTTTAAATCTGTTAGCTGAATGCTCAGATCAGAAAGAAGTTTCACAGAATGCTTCTGTGTAGTTTATATGTGAATACATTCCTTTTTCCACTACTACGCCCTTAGCGCTCCAAATGTCCAGTTGCATTTTCTACACAAAGAGTTTTCAAATCTGCTCAATCAAATGTATGGTTTAACTCTGTTAGCCGAATGCACAGATCAGAAAGAAGTTTCACCGAATGATTCTGTGTAGTTTATATTTGAAGACATTCCTTTTTCCACTATTACCCTCTTAGCGCTCCGAATCTCCACTTGCATTTTCTACAAAAAGAGTGTTTCATAACTGCTCAATCAAAAATATGTTTTATCTCTGTTAACTGAATTTACAGATCAGAAATAAGTGTCACAGAATGCATCTGTGTAGTTTTAATTTGAAGATATTCTTTTTCCCAATGTAGGCCTCTTAGCGCTTAGCATGTCCAATTGCAGTTTCTACAGAAAGAGTGTTTCAGAACGGTTCAATTATAAGTAAGGTTCAACTCTGTTAGTTGAATGCACAGAACAGAAAGAATTTTCACAGAATGCTACTGTGTAGTTTATATTTGAATATATTCTTTTTCCACTATTACCCTCTTAGCGCTCCGAATGTCCACTTGCATATTCTACAGAAAGAGTGTTCAGAACTGCGCAATCAAAAGTATGGTTTAACTCTGTTAGCTTAATGAACATATCAGAAATAAGTTTCACACAATGCTTCTGTGTAGTTTTTATTTGAAGATATTATTTTTCCCAATAGAGGCCTCTTAGCGCTCAGAATGTCCAATTGCAGTTTCTACAGAAAGAGTGTTTCAGAAAGGCTCAATCAAAAGTAAGGTTCAACTCTGTTAGTTGAATGCACAGAACAGAAAGAAGTTTCATACAATGCTTCTGTGTAGTTTATATTTGAACATATTCTTTTTTCCACTATTACCCACTTAGCGCTACGAATGTCCAGTTGCATTTTCTACAGACAGAGTGTTTCAAATCTGCTCAATCAAATGTATGGTTTAACTCTGTTAGCTGAATGCTCAGATCAGAAAGAAGTTTCACAGAATGCTTCTGTGTAGTTTATATTTGAATATATTCCTTTTTCCACTACTACTCTCTTAGCGCTCCAAATGTCCAGTTGCATTTTCTACAGAAAGAGTGTTCAGATCTGCTGAATCAAAAGTATGGTTTAACTCTGTTAGCTGAATGCACAGATCAGAAAGAAGTTTCACAGAATGATTCTGTGTAGTTTATATTTGGAGACATTCCTGTTTCCACTATTACCCTCTTAGCGCTCCGAATCTCCACTTGCATTTTCTACAGAAAGAGTGTTTCAGAACGGCTCAATCAAAACTAAGGTTCAACTCTTTTAGTTGAACAAACAGAACAGAAAGAAGTTTCACACAATTCTTCTGTGTAGTTTTTATTTGTAGACATTCTTTTTCCCAATATAGGCCTCTTAGCGCTCAGAATGTCCAATTGCAGTTTCTACAGAAAGAGTGTTTCAGAACGGCTCAATCAAAAGTAAGGTTCAACTCTGTTAGTTGAATGCACAGAACAGAAAGAAGTTTCATACAATGCTTCTGTGTAGTTTATATTTGAACATATTCTTTTTTCCACTATTACCCACTTAGCGCTACGAATGTCCAGTTGCATTTTCTACAGACAGAGTGTTTCAAAACTGCTCAATCAAAAGTATGGTTTAACTCTGTTAGCTGAATGCTCAGATCAGAAAGAAGTTTCACAGAATGCTTCTGTGTAGTTTATATTTGAATATATTCCTTTTTCCACTACTACGCTCTTAGCGCTCCAAATGTCCAGTTGCATTTTCTACAGAAAGAGTGTTCAGATCTGCTCAATCAAAAGTATGGTTTAACTCTGTTAGCTGAATGCACAGATCAGAAGGATGTTTCACCGAATGATTCTGTGTAGTTTATAGTTGAAGACATTCCTTTTTCCACTATTACCCTCTTAGCGCTCCGAATCTCCACTTGCATTTACTACAAAAAGAGTGTTTCATAACTGCTCAACCAAAAATATGTTTTATCTCTGTTAACTGAATTTACAGATCAGAAATAAGTTTCACAGAATGCATCTGTGTAGTTTTTTTTTGAAGATATTCTTTTTCCCAATGTAGGCCTCTTAGCGCTTAGCATGTCCAATTGCAGTTTCTACAGAAAGAGTGTTTCAGAACGGCTCAATCAAAAGTAAGGTTCAACCCTTTTAGTTGAATGCACAGAACAGAAAGAATTTTCACAGAATGCTACTGTGTAGTTTATATTGGAATATATTCCTTTTTCCACTATTACCCTCTTAGCGCTCCGAATGTCCACTTGCATTTTCTACAGAAAGAGTGTTCAGAACTGCGCAATCAAAAGTACGGTTTAACTCTGTTAGCTTAATGAACATATCAGAAATAAGTTTCACACAATGCTTCTGTGTAGTTTTTATTTGAAGATATTATTTTTCCCAATAGAGGCCTCTTAGCGCTCAGAATGTCCAATTGCAGTTTCTACAGAAAGAGTGTTTCAGAAAGGCTCAATCAAAACTAAGGTTCAACTCTGTTAGTTGAATGCACAGAACAGAATGAAATTTCATACAATGCTTCTGTGTAGTTTATATTTGAACATATTCTTTTTTCCACTATTACCCACTTGGCGCTACGAATGTCCAGTTGCATTTTCTACAGACAGAGTGTTTCAAAACTGCTCAATCAAAAGTATGGTTTAACTCTGTTAGCTGAATGCTCAGATCAGAAAGAAGTTTCACCGAATGTTTCTGTGTAGTTTATATTTGAATATATTCCTTTTTCCACTACTACTCTCTTAGCGCTCCAAATGTCCAGTTGCATTTTCTACAGAAAGAGTGTTCAGATCTGCTCAATCAAAAGTATGGTTTAAATCTGTTAGCTGAATGCACAGATCAGAAAGAAGTTTCACAGAATGATTCTGTGTAGTTTATATTTGGAGACATTCCTTTTTCCACTATTACCCTCTTAGCGCTCCGAACCTCCACTTGCATTTTCTACAGAAAGAGTGTTTCAGAACGGCTCAATCAAAACTAAGGTTCAACTCTTTTAGTTGAACAAACAGAACAGAAAGAAGTTTCACACAATTCTTCTGTGTAGTTTTTATTTGTAGACATTCTTTTTCCCAATATAGGCCTCTTAGCGCTCAGAATGTCTAATTGCAGTTTCTACAGAAACAGTGTTTCAGAACGGCTCAATCAAAAGTAAGGTTCAACTCTGTTATTTGAATGCACAGAACAGAAAGAAGTTTCATACAATGCTTCTGTGTAGTTTATATTTGAACATATTCTTTTTTCCACTATTACCCACTTAGCGCTACGAATGTCCAGTTGCATTTTCTACAGACAGAGTGTTTCAAAACTGCTCAATCAAAAGTATGGTTTAAATCTGTTAGCTGAATGCTCAGATCAGAAAGAAGTTTCACAGAATGCTTCTGTGTAGTTTATATGTGAATACATTCCTTTTTCCACTACTACGCCCTTAGCGCTCCAAATGTCCAGTTGCATTTTCTACACAAAGAGTTTTCAAATCTGCTCAATCAAATGTATGGTTTAACTCTGTTAGCCGAATGCACAGATCAGAAAGAAGTTTCACCGAATGATTCTGTGTAGTTTATATTTGAAGACATTCCTTTTTCCACTATTACCCTCTTAGCGCTCCGAATCTCCACTTGCATTTTCTACAAAAAGAGTGTTTCATAACTGCTCAATCAAAAATATGTTTTATCTCTGTTAACTGAATTTACAGATCAGAAATAAGTGTCACAGAATGCATCTGTGTAGTTTTTATTTGAAGATATTCTTTTTCCCAATGTAGGCCTCTTAGCGCTTAGCATGTCCAATTGCAGTTTCTACAGAAAGAGTGTTTCAGAACGGTTCAATTATAAGTAAGGTTCAACTCTGTTCGTTGAATGCACAGAACAGAAAGAATTTTCACAGAATGCTACTGTGTAGTTTATATTTGAATATATTCTTTTTCCACTATTACCCTCTTAGCGCTCCGAATGTCCACTTGCATATTCTACAGAAAGAGTGTTCAGAACTGCGCAATCAAAAGTATGGTTTAACTCTGTTAGCTTAATGAACATATCAGAAATAAGTTTCACACAATGCTTCTGTGTAGTTTTTATTTGAAGATATTATTTTTCCCAATAGAGGCCTCTTAGCGCTCAGAATGTCCAATTGCAGTTTCTACAGAAAGAGTGTTTCAGAAAGGCTCAATCAAAAGTAAGGTTCAACTCTGTTAGTTGAATGCACAGAACAGAAAGAAGTTTCATACAATGCTTCTGTGTAGTTTATATTTGAACATATTCTTTTTTCCACTATTACCCACTTAGCGCTACGAATGTCCAGTTGCATTTTCTACAGACAGAGTGTTTCAAATCTGCTCAATCAAATGTATGGTTTAACTCTGTTAGCTGAATGCTCAGATCAGAAAGAAGTTTCACAGAATGCTTCTGTGTAGTTTATATTTGAATATATTCCTTTTTCCACTACTACTCTCTTAGCGCTCCAAATGTCCAGTTGCATTTTCTACAGAAAGAGTGTTCAGATCTGCTGAATCAAAAGTATGGTTTAACTCTGTTAGCTGAATGCACAGATCAGAAAGAAGTTTCACAGAATGATTCTGTGTAGTTTATATTTGGAGACATTCCTGTTTCCACTATTACCCTCTTAGCGCTCCGAATCTCCACTTGCATTTTCTACAGAAAGAGTGTTTCAGAACGGCTCAATCAAAACTAAGGTTCAACTCTTTTAGTTGAACAAACAGAACAGAAAGAAGTTTCACACAATTCTTCTGTGTAGTTTTTATTTGTAGACATTCTTTTTCCCAATATAGGCCTCTTAGCGCTCAGAATGTCCAATTGCAGTTTCTACAGAAAGAGTGTTTCAGAAAGGCTCAATCAAAACTAAGGTTCAACTCTGTTAGTTGAATGCACAGAACAGAATGAAATTTCATACAATGCTTCTGTGTAGTTTATATTTGAACATATTCTTTTTTCCACTATTACCCACTTGGCGCTACGAATGTCCAGTTGCATTTTCTACAGACAGAGTGTTTCAAAACTGCTCAATCAAAAGTATGGTTTAACTCTGTTAGCTGAATGCTCAGATCAGAAAGAAGTTTCACCGAATGTTTCTGTGTAGTTTATATTTGAATATATTCCTTTTTCCACTACTACTCTCTTAGCGCTCCAAATGTCCAGTTGCATTTTCTACAGAAAGAGTGTTCAGATCTGCTCAATCAAAAGTATGGTTTAAATCTGTTAGCTGAATGCACAGATCAGAAAGAAGTTTCACAGAATGATTCTGTGTAGTTTATATTTGGAGACATTCCTTTTTCCACTATTACCCTCTTAGCGCTCCGAACCTCCACTTGCATTTTCTACAGAAAGAGTGTTTCAGAACGGCTCAATCAAAACTAAGGTTCAACTCTTTTAGTTGAACAAACAGAACAGAAAGAAGTTTCACACAATTCTTCTGTGTAGTTTTTATTTGTAGACATTCTTTTTCCCAATATAGGCCTCTTAGCGCTCAGAATGTCTAATTGCAGTTTCTACAGAAACAGTGTTTCAGAACGGCTCAATCAAAAGTAAGGTTCAACTCTGTTACTTGAATGCACAGAACAGAAAGAAGTTTCATACAATGCTTCTGTGTAGTTTATATTTGAACATATTCTTTTTTCCACTATTACCCACTTAGCGCTACGAATGTCCAGTTGCATTTTCTACAGACAGAGTGTTTCAAAACTGCTCAATCAAAAGTATGGTTTAAATCTGTTAGCTGAATGCTCAGATCAGAAAGAAGTTTCACAGAATGCTTCTGTGTAGTTTATATGTGAATACATTCCTTTTTCCACTACTACGCCCTTAGCGCTCCAAATGTCCAGTTGCATTTTCTACACAAAGAGTTTTCAAATCTGCTCAATCAAATGTATGGTTTAACTCTGTTAGCCGAATGCACAGATCAGAAAGAAGTTTCACCGAATGATTCTGTGTAGTTTATATTTGAAGACATTCCTTTTTCCACTATTACCCTCTTAGCGCTCCGAATCTCCACTTGCATTTTCTACAAAAAGAGTGTTTCATAACTGCTCAATCAAAAATATGTTTTATCTCTGTTAACTGAATTTACAGATCAGAAATAAGTGTCACAGAATGCATCTGTGTAGTTTTTATTTGAAGATATTCTTTTTCCCAATGTAGGCCTCTTAGCGCTTAGCATGTCCAATTGCAGTTTCTACAGAAAGAGTGTTTCAGAACGGTTCAATTATAAGTAAGGTTCAACTCTGTTCGTTGAATGCACAGAACAGAAAGAATTTTCACAGAATGCTACTGTGTAGTTTATATTTGAATATATTCTTTTTCCACTATTACCCTCTTAGCGCTCCGAATGTCCACTTGCATATTCTACAGAAAGAGTGTTCAGAACTGCGCAATCAAAAGTATGGTTTAACTCTGTTAGCTTAATGAACATATCAGAAATAAGTTTCACACAATGCTTCTGTGTAGTTTTTATTTGAAGATATTATTTTTCCCAATAGAGGCCTCTTAGCGCTCAGAATGTCCAATTGCAGTTTCTACAGAAAGAGTGTTTCAGAAAGGCTCAATCAAAAGTAAGGTTCAACTCTGTTAGTTGAATGCACAGAACAGAAAGAAGTTTCATACAATGCTTCTGTGTAGTTTATATTTGAACATATTCTTTTTTCCACTATTACCCACTTAGCGCTACGAATGTCCAGTTGCATTTTCTACAGACAGAGTGTTTCAAATCTGCTCAATCAAATGTATGGTTTAACTCTGTTAGCTGAATGCTCAGATCAGAAAGAAGTTTCACAGAATGCTTCTGTGTAGTTTATATTTGAATATATTCCTTTTTCCACTACTACTCTCTTAGCGCTCCAAATGTCCAGTTGCATTTTCTACAGAAAGAGTGTTCAGATCTGCTGAATCAAAAGTATGGTTTAACTCTGTTAGCTGAATGCACAGATCAGAAAGAAGTTTCACAGAATGATTCTGTGTAGTTTATATTTGGAGACATTCCTGTTTCCACTATTACCCTCTTAGCGCTCCGAATCTCCACTTGCATTTTCTACAGAAAGAGTGTTTCAGAACGGCTCAATCAAAACTAAGGTTCAACTTTTTAGTTGAACAAACAGAACAGAAAGAAGTTTCACACAATTCTTCTGTGTAGTTTTTATTTGTAGACATTCTTTTTCCCAATATAGGCCTCTTAGCGCTCAGAATGTCCAATTGCAGTTTCTACAGAAAGAGTGTTTCAGAACGGCTCAATCAAAAGTAAGGTACAACTCTGTTAGTTGAATGCACAGAACAGAAAGTAGTTTCATACAATGTTTCTGTGTAGTTTATATTTGAACATATTCTTTTTTCCACTATTACCCACTTAGCGCTACGAATGTCCAGTTGCATTTTCTACAGACAGAGTGTTTCAAAACTGCTCAATCAAAAGTATGGTTTAAATCTGTTAGCTGAATGCTCAGATCAGAAAGAAGTTTCACAGAATGCTTCTGTGTAGTTTATATTTGAATATATTCCTTTTTCCACTACTACGCTCTTAGCGCTCCAAATGTCCAGTTGCATTTTCTACAGAAAGAGTGTTCAGATCTGCTCAATCAAAAGTATGGTTTAACTCTGTTAGCTGAATGCACACATCAGAAGGATGTTTCACCGAATGATTCTGTGTAGTTTATATTTGAAGACATTCCTTTTTCCACTATTTCCCTCTTAGCGCTCCGAATCTCCACTTGCATTTTCTACAAAAAGAGTGTTTCATAACGGCTCAATCAAAAATATGTTTTATCTCTGTTAACTGAATTTACAGATCAGAAATAAGTTTCACAGAATGCATCTGTGTAGTTTTTATTTGAAGATATCCTTTTTCCCAATGTAGGCCTCTTAGCGCTTAGCATGTCCAATTGCAGTTTCTACAGAAAGAGTGTTTCAGAACGGCTCAATCAAAAGTAAGGTTCAACTCTGTTAGTTGAATGCACAGAACAGAAAGAATTTTCACAGAATGCTACTGTGTAGTTTATATTTGAATATATTCCTTTTTCCACTATTACCCTCTTAGCGCTCCGAATGTCCACTTGCATTTTCTACAGAAAGAGTGTTCAGAACTGCGCAATCAAAAGTATGGTTTAACTCTGTTAGCTTAATGAACATATCAGAAATAAGTTTCACACAATGCTTCTGTGTAGTTTTTATTTGAAGATATTATTTTTCCCAATATAGGCCTCTTAGCGCTCAGAATGTCCAATTGCAGTTTCTACAGAAAGAGTGTTTCAGAAAGGCTCAATCAAAAGTAAGGTTCAACTCTGTTAGTTGAATGCACAGAACAGAAAGAAGTTTCATACAATGCTTCTGTGTAGTTTATATTTGAACATATTCTTTTTTCCACTATTACCCACTTAGCGCTACGAATGTCCATTTGCATTTTCTACAGACAGAGTGTTTCAAATCTGCTCAATCAAATGTATGGTTTAACTCTGTTAGCTGAATGCTCAGATCAGAAAGAAGTTTCACAGAATGCTTCTGTGTAGTTTATATTTGAATATATTCCTTTTTCCACTACTACTCTCTTAGCGCTCCAAATGTCCAGTTGCATTTTCTACAGAAAGAGTGTTCAGATCTGCTCAATCAAAAGTATGGTTTAACTCTGTTAGCTGAATGCACAGATCAGAAAGAAGTTTCACAGAATGATTCTGTGTAGTTTATATTTGGAGACATTCCTGTTTCCACTATTACCCTCTTAGCGCTCCGAATCTCCACTTGCATTTTCTACAGAAAGAATGTTTCAGAACGGCTCAATCAAAACTAAGGTTCAACTCTTTTAGTTGAACAAACAGAACAGAAAGAAGTTTCACACAATTCTTCTGTGTAGTTTTTATTTGTAGACATTCTTTTTCCCAATATAGGCCTCTTAGCGCTCAGAATGTCCAATTGCAGTTTCTACAGAAAGAGTGTTTCAGAACGGCTCAATCAAAAGTAAGGTTCAACTCTGTTAGTTGAATGCACAGAACAGAAAGAAGTTTCATACAATGCTTCTGTGTAGTTTATATTTGAACATATTCTTTTTTCCACTATTACCCACTTAGCGCTACGAATGTCCAGTTGCATTTTCTACAGACAGAGTGTTTCAAAACTGCTCAATCAAAAGTATGGTTTAACTCTGTTAGCTGAATGCTCAGATCAGAAAGAAGTTTCACAGAATGCTTCTGTGTAGTTTATATTTGAATATATTCCTTTTTCCACTACTACGCTCTTAGCGCTCCAAATGTCCAGTTGCATTTTCTACAGAAAGAGTGTTCAGATCTGCTCAATCAAAAGTATGGTTTAACACTGTTAGCTGAATGCACACATCAGAAGGAAGTTTAACCGAATGATTCTGTGTAGTTTATATTTGAAGACATTCCTTTTTCCACTATTTCCCTCTTAGCGCTCCGAATCTCCACTTGCATTTTCTACAAAAAGAGTGTTTCATAACTGCTCAATCAAAAATATGTTTTATCTCTGTTAACTGAATTTACAGATCAGAAATTAGTTTCACAGAATGCATCTGTGTAGTTTTTATTTGAAGATATTCTTTTTCCCAATGTAGGCCTCTTAGCGCTTAGCATGTCCAATTGCAGTTTCTACAGAAAGAGTGTTTCAGAACGGCTCAATCAAAAGTAAGGTTCAACTCTGTTAGTTGAATGCACAGAACAGAAAGAATTTTCACAGAATGCTACTGTGTAGTTTATATTTGAATATATTCCTTTTTCCACTATTACCCTCTTAGCGCTCCGAATGTCCACTTGCATTTTCTACAGAAAGAGTGTTCAGAACTGCGCAATCAAAAGTATGGTTTAACTCTGTTAGCTTAATGAACATATCAGAAATAAGTTTCACACAATGCTTCTGTGTAGTTTTTATTTGAAGATATTATTTTTCCCAATATAGGCCTCTTAGCGCTCAGAATGTCCAATTGCAGTTTCTACAGAAAGAGTGTTTCAGAAAGGCTCAATCAAAAGTAAGGTTCAACTCTGTTAGTTGAATGCACAGAACAGAAAGAAGTTTCATACAATGCTTCTGTGTAGTTTATATTTGAACATATTCTTTTTTCCACTATTACCCACTTAGCGCTACGAATGTCCAGTTGCATTTTCTACAGACAGAGTGTTTCAAATCTGCTCAATCAAATGTATGGTTTAACTCTGTTAGCTGAATGCTCAGATCAGAAAGAAGTTTCACAGAATGCTTCTGTGTAGTTTATATTTGAATATATTCCTTTTTCCACTACTACTCTCTTAGCGCTCCAAATGTGCAGTTGCATTTTCTACAGAAAGAGTGTTCAGATCTGCTCAATCAAAAGTATGGTTTAACTCTGTTAGCTGAATGCACAGATCAGAAAGAAGTTTCACAGAATGATTCTGTGTAGTTTATATTTGGAGACATTCCTTTTTCCACTATTACCCTCTTAGCGCTCCGAATCTCCACTTGCATTTTCTACAGAAAGAGTGTTTCAGAACGGCTCAATCAAAACTAAGGTTCAACTCTTTTAGTTGAACAAACAGAACAGAAAGAAGTTTCACACAATTCTTCTGTGTAGTTTTTATGTGTAGACATTCTTTTTCCCAATATAGGCCTCTTAGCGCTCAGAATGTCCAATTGCAGTTTCTACAGAAAGAGTGTTTCAGAACGGCTCAATCAAAAGTAAGGTTCAACTCTGTTAGTTGAATGCACAGAACAGAAAGAAGTTTCATACAATGCTTCTGTGTAGTTTATATTTGAACATATTCTTTTTTCCACTATTACCCACTTAGCGCTACGAATGTCCAGTTGCATTTTCTACAGACAGAGTGTTTCAAAACTGCTCAATCAAAAGTATGGTTTAACTCTGTTAGCTGAATGCTCAGATCAGAAAGAAGTTTCACAGAATGCTTCTGTGTAGTTTATATTTGAATATATTCCTTTTTCCACTACTACGCTCTTAGCGCTCTAAATGTCCAGTTGCATTTTCTACAGAAAGAGTGTTCAGATCTGCTCAATCAAAAGTATGGTTTAACACTGTTAGCTGAATGCACACATCAGAAGGAAGTTTCACCGAATGATTCTTTGTAGTTTATATTTGAAGACATTCCTTTTTCCACTATTTCCCTCTTAGCGCTCCGAATCTCCACTTGTATTTTCTACAAAAAGAGTGTTTCATAACTGCTCAATCAAAAATATGTTTTATCTCTGTTAACTGAATTTACAGATCAGAAATAAGTTTCACAGAATGCATCTGTGTAGTTTTTATTTGAAGATATTCTTTTTCCCAATGTAGGCCTCTTAGCACTTAGCATGTCCAATTGCAGTTTCTACAGAAAGAGTGTTTCAGAACGGCTCAATCAAAAGTAAGTTTCAACTCTGTTAGTTGAATGCACAGAACAGAAAGAATTTTCACAGAATGCTACTGTGTAGTTTATATTTGAATATATTCCTTTTTCCACTATTACCCTCTTAGCGCTCCGAATGTCCACTTGCATTTTCTACAGAAAGAGTGTTCAGAACTGCGCAATCAAAAGTATGGTTTAACTCTGTTAGCTTAATGAACATATCAGAAATAAGTTTCACACAATGCTTCTGTGTAGTTTTTATTTGAAGATATTATTTTTCCCAATATAGGCCTCTTAGCGCTCAGAATGTCCAATTGCAGTTTCTACAGAAAGAGTGTTTCAGAAAGGCTCAATCAAAAGTAAGGTTCAACTCTGTTAGTTGAATGCACAGAACAGAAAGAAGTTTCATACAATGCTTCTGTGTAGTTTATATTTGAACATATTCTTTTTTCCACTATTACCCACTTAGCGCTACGAATGTCCAGTTGCATTTTCTACAGACAGAGTGTTTCAAATCTGCTCAATCAAATGTATGGTTTAACTCTGTTAGCTGAATGCTCAGATCAGAAAGAAGTTTCACAGAATGCTTCTGTGTAGTTTATATTTGAATATATTCCTTTTTCCACTACTACTCTCTTAGCGCTCCAAATGTCCAGTTGCATTTTCTACAGAAAGAGTGTTCAGATCTGCTCAATCAAAAGTATGGTTTAACTCTGTTAGCTGAATGCACAGATCAGAAAGAAGTTTCACAGAATGATTCTGTGTAGTTTATATTTGTAGACATTCCTTTTTCCACTATTACCCTCTTAGCGCTCCGAATCTCCACTTGCATTTTCTACAGAAAGAGTGTTTCAGAACGGCTCAATCAAAACTAAGGTTCAACTCTTTTAGTTGAACAAACAGAACAGAAAGAAGTTTCACACAATTCTTCTGTGTAGTTTTTATTTGTAGACATTCTTTTTCCCAATATAGGCCTCTTAGCGCCCAGAATGTCCAATTGCAGTTTCTACAGAAAGAGTGTCTCAGAACGGCTCAATCAAAAGTAAGGTTCAACTCTGTTAGTTGAATGCACAGAACAGAAAGAAGTTTCATACAATGCTTCTGTGTAGTTTATATTTGAACATATTCTTTTTTCCACTATTACCCACTTAGCGCTACGAATGTCCAGTTGCATTTTCTACAGACAGAGTGTTTCAAAACTGCTCAATCAAAAGTATGGTTTAACTCTGTTAGCTGAATGCTCAGATCAGAAAGAAGATTCACAGAATGCTTCTGAGTAGTTTATATTTGAATATATTCCTTTTTCCACTACTACGCTCTTAGCACTCCAAATGTCCAGTTACACTTTCTACAGAAAGAGTGTTCAGATCTGCTCAATCAAAAGTATGGTTTAACTCTGTTAGCTGAATGCACACATCAGAAGGAAGTTTCACCGAATGATTCTGTGTAGTTTATATTTGAAGACATTCCTTTTTCCACTATTACCCTCTTAGCGCTCCGAATCTCCACTTGCATTTTCTACAAAAAGAGTGTTTCATAACTGCTCAATCAAAAATATGTTTTATCTCTGTTAACTGAATTTACAGATCAGAAATAAGTTTCACAGAATGCATCTGTGTAGTTTTTATTTGAAGATATTCTTTTTCCCAATGTAGGCCTCTTAGCGCTTAGCATGTCCAATTGCAGTTTCTACAGAAAGAGTGTTTCAGAACGGCTCAATCAAAAGTAAGGTTCAACTCTGTTAGTTGAATGCACAGAACAGAAAGAATTTTCACAGAATGCTACTGTGTAGTTTATATTTGAATATATTCCTTTTTCCACTATTACCCTCTTAGCGATCCGAATGTCCACTTGCATTTTCTACAGAAAGAGTGTTCAGAACTGCGCAATCAAAAGTATGGTTTAACTCTGTTAGCTTAATGAACATATCAGAAATAAGTTTCACACAATGCTTCTGTGTAGTTTTTATTTGAAGATATTATTTTTCCCAATATAGGCCTCTTAGCGCTCAGAATGTCCAATTGCAGTTTCTACAGAAAGAGTGTTTCAGAAAGGCTCAATCAAAACTAAGGTTCAACTCTGTTAGTTGAATGCACAGATCAGAAAGAAATTTCATACAATGCTTCTGTGTAGTTTATATTTGAACATATTCTTTTTTCCACTATTACCCACTTGGCGCTACGAATGTCCAGTTGCATTTTCTACAGACAGAGTGTTTCAAAACTGCTCAATCAAAAGTATGGTTTAACTCTGTTAGCTGAATGCTCAGATCAGAAAGAAGTTTCACAGAATGCTTCTGTGTAGTTTATATTTGAATATATTCCTTTTTCCACTACTACTCTCTTAGCGCTCCAAATGTCCAGTTGCATTTTCTACAGAAAGAGTGTTCAGATCTGCTCAATCAAAAGTATGGTTTAAATCTGTTAGCTGAATGCACAGATCAGAAAGAAGTTTCACAGAATGATTCTGTGTAGTTTATATTTGGAGACATTCCTTTTTCCACTATTACCCTCTTAGCGCTCCGAACCTCCACTTGCATTTTCTACAGAAAGAGTGTTTCAGAACGGCTCAATCAAAACTAAGGTTCAACTCTTTTAGTTGAACAAACAGAACAGAAAGAAGTTTCACACAATTCTTCTGTGTAGTTTTTATTTGTAGACATTCTTTTTCCCAATATAGGCCTCTTAGCGCTCAGAATGTCTAATTGCAGTTTCTACAGAAACAGTGTTTCAGAACGGCTCAATCAAAAGTAAGGTTCAACTCTGTTATTTGAATGCACAGAACAGAAAGAAGTTTCATACAATGCTTCTGTGTAGTTTATATTTGAACATATTCTTTTTTCCACTATTACCCACTTAGCGCTACGAATGTCCAGTTGCATTTTCTACAGACAGAGTGTTTCAAAACTGCTCAATCAAAAGTATGGTTTAAATCTGTTAGCTGAATGCTCAGATCAGAAAGAAGTTTCACAGAATGCTTCTGTGTAGTTTATATGTGAATACATTCCTTTTTCCACTACTACGCCCTTAGCGCTCCAAATGTCCAGTTGCATTTTCTACACAAAGAGTTTTCAAATGTGCTCAATCAAATGTATGGTTTAACTCTGTTAGCTGAATGCACAGATCAGAAAGAAGTTTCACCGAATGATTCTGTGTAGTTTATATTTGAAGACATTCCTTTTTCCACTATTACCCTCTTAGCGCTCCGAATCTCCACTTGCATTTTCTACAAAAAGAGTGTTTCATAACTGCTCAATCAAAAATATGTTTTATCTCTGTTAACTGAATTTACAGATCAGAAATAAGTGTCACAGAATGCATCTGTGTAGTTTTTATTTGAAGATATTCTTTTTCCCAATGTAGGCCTCTTAGCGCTTAGCATGTCCAATTGCAGTTTCTACAGAAAGTGTGTTTCAGAACGGTTCAATTATAAGTAAGGTTCAACTCTGTTAGTTGAATGCACAGAACAGAAAGAATTTTCACAGAATGCTACTGTGTAGTTTATATTTGAATATATTCTTTTTCCACTATTACCCTCTTAGCGCTCCGAATGTCCACTTGCATATTCTACAGAAAGAGTGTTCAGAACTGCGCAATCAAAAGTATGGTTTAACTCTGTTAGCTTAATGAACATATCAGAAATAAGTTTCACACAATGCTTCTGTGTAGTTTTTATTTGAAGATATTATTTTTCCCAATAGAGGCCTCTTAGCGCTCAGAATGTCCAATTGCAGTTTCTACAGAAAGAGTGTTTCAGAAAGGCTCAATCAAAAGTAAGGTTCAACTCTGTTAGTTGAATGCACAGAACAGAAAGAAGTTTCATACAATGCTTCTGTGTAGTTTATATTTGAACATATTCTTTTTTCCACTATTACCCACTTAGCGCTACGAATGTCCAGTTGCATTTTCTACAGACAGAGTGTTTCAAATCTGCTCAATCAAATGTATGGTTTAACTCTGTTAGCTGAATGCTCAGATCAGAAAGAAGTTTCACAGAATGCTTCTGTGTAGTTTATATTTGAATATATTCCTTTTTCCACTACTACTCTCTTAGCGCTCCAAATGTCCAGTTGCATTTTCTACAGAAAGAGTGTTCAGATCTGCTGAATCAAAAGTATGGTTTAACTCTGTTAGCTGAATGCACAGATCAGAAAGAAGTTTCACAGAATGATTCTGTGTAGTTTATATTTGGAGACATTCCTGTTTCCACTATTACCCTCTTAGCGCTCCGAATCTCCACTTGCATTTTCTACAGAAAGAGTGTTTCAGAACGGCTCAATCAAAACTAAGGTTCAACTCTTTTAGTTGAACAAACAGAACAGAAAGAAGTTTCACACAATTCTTCTGTGTAGTTTTTATTTGTAGACATTCTTTTTCCCAATATAGGCCTCTTAGCGCTCAGAATGTCCAATTGCAGTTTCTACAGAAAGAGTGTTTCAGAACGGCTCAATCAAAGTAAGGTTCAACTCTGTTAGTTGAATGCACAGAACAGAAAGAAGTTTCATACAATGTTTCTGTGTAGTTTATATTTGAACATATTCTTTTTTCCACTATTACCCACTTAGCGCTACGAATGTCCAGTTGCATTTTCTACAGACAGAGTGTTTCAAAACTGCTCAATCAAAAGTATGGTTTAAATCTGTTAGCTGAATGCTCAGATCAGAAAGAAGTTTCACAGAATGCTTCTGTGTAGTTTATATTTGAATATATTCCTTTTTCCACTACTACGCTCTTAGCGCTCCAAATGTCCAGTTGCATTTTCTACAGAAAGAGTGTTCAGATCTGCTCAATCAAAAGTATGGTTTAACACTGTTAGCTGAATGCACACATCAGAAGGAAGTTTAACCGAATGATTCTGTGTAGTTTATATTTGAAGACATTCCTTTTTCCACTATTTCCCTCTTAGCGCTCCGAATCTCCACTTGCATTTTCTACAAAAAGAGTGTTTCATAACTGCTCAATCAAAAATATGTTTTATCTCTGTTAACTGAATTTACAGATCAGAAATAAGTTTCACAGAATGCATCTGTGTAGTTTTTATTTGAAGATATTCTTTTTCCCAATGTAGGCCTCTTAGCGCTTAGCATGTCCAATTGCAGTTTCTACAGAAAGAGTGTTTCAGAACGGCTCAATCAAAAGTAAGGTTCAACTCTGTTAGTTGAATGCACAGAACAGAAAGAATTTTCACAGAATGCTACTGTGTAGTTTATATTTGAATATATTCCTTTTTCCACTATTACCCTCTTAGCGCTCCGAATGTCCACTTGCATTTTCTACAGAAAGAGTGTTCAGAACTGCGCAATCAAAAGTATGGTTTAACTCTGTTAGCTTAATGAACATATCAGAAATAAGTTTCACACAATGCTTCTGTGTAGTTATTATTTGAAGATATTATTTTTCCCAATATAGGCCTCTTAGCGCTCAGAATGTCCAATTGCAGTTTCTACAGAAAGAGTGTTTCAGAAAGGCTCAATCAAAAGTAAGGTTCAACTCTGTTAGTTGAATGCACAGAACAGAAAGAAGTTTCATACAATGCTTCTGTGTAGTTTATATTTGAACATATTCTTTTTTCCACTATTACCCACTTAGCGCTACGAATGTCCAGTTGCATTTTCTACAGACAGAGTGTTTCAAATCTGCTCAATCAAATGTATGGTTTAACTCTGTTAGCTGAATGCTCAGATCAGAAAGAAGTTTCACAGAATGCTTCTGTGTAGTTTATATTTGAATATATTCCTTTTTCCACTACTACTCTCTTAGCGCTCCAAATGTCCAGTTGCATTTTCTACAGAAAGAGTGTTCAGATCTGCTCAATCAAAAGTATGGTTTAACTCTGTTAGCTGAATGCACAGATCAGAAAGAAGTTTCACAGAATGATTCTGTGTAGTTTATATTTGGAGACATTCCTGTTTCCACTATTACCCTCTTAGCGCTCCGAATCTCCACTTGCATTTTCTACAGAAAGAGTGTTTCAGAACGGCTCAATCAAAACTAAGGTTCAACTCTTTTAGTTGAACAAACAGAACAGAAAGAAGTTTCACACAATTCTTCTGTGTAGTTTTTATGTGTAGACATTCTTTTTCCCAATATAGGCCTCTTAGCGCTCAGAATGTCCAATTGCAGTTTCTACAGAAAGAGTGTTTCAGAACGGCTCAATCAAAAGTAAGGTTCAACTCTGTTAGTTGAATGCACAGAACAGAAAGAAGTTTCATACAATGCTTCTGTGTAGTTTATATTTGAACATATTCTTTTTTCCACTATTACCCACTTAGCGCTACGAATGTCCAGTTGCATTTTCTACAGACAGAGTGTTTCAAAACTGCTCTATCAAAAGTATGGTTTAACTCTGTTAGCTGAATGCTCAGATCAGAAAGAAGTTTCACAGAATGCTTCTGTGTAGTTTATATTTGAATATATTACTTTTTCCACTACTACGCTCTTAGCGCTCTAAATGTCCAGTTGCATTTTCTACAGAAAGAGTGTTCAGATCTGCTCAATCAAAAGTATGGTTTAACACTGTTAGCTGAATGCACACATCAGAAGGAAGTTTCACCGAATGATTCTTTGTAGTTTATATTTGAAGACATTCCTTTTTCCACTATTTCCCTCTTAGCGCTCCGAATCTCCACTTGTATTTTCTACAAAAAGAGTGTTTCATAACTGCTCAATCAAAAATATGTTTTATCTCTGTTAACTGAATTTACAGATCAGAAATAAGTTTCACAGAATGCATCTGTGTAGTTTTTATTTGAAGATATTCTTTTTCCCAATGTAGGCCTCTTAGCGATTAGCATGTCCAATTGCAGTTTCTACAGAAAGAGTGTTTCAGAACGGCTCAATCAAAAGTAAGGTTCAACTCTGTTAGTTGAATGCACAGAACAGAAAGAATTTTCACAGAATGCTACTGTGTAGTTTATATTTGAATATATTCCTTTTTCCACTATTACCCTCTTAGCGCTCCGAATGTCCACTTGCATTTTCTACAGAAAGAGTGTTCAGAACTGCGCAATCAAAAGTATGGTTTAACTCTGTTAGCTTAATGAACATATCAGAAATAAGTTTCACACAATGCTTCTGTGTAGTTTTTATTTGAAGATATTATTTTTCCCAATATAGGCCTCTTAGCGCTCAGAATGTCCAATTGCAGTTTCTACAGAAAGAGTGTTTCAGAAAGGCTCAATCAAAAGTAAGGTTCAACTCTGTTAGTTGAATGCACAGAACAGAAAGAAGTTTCATACAATGCTTCTGTGTAGTTTATATTTGAACATATTCTTTTTTCCACTATTACCCACTTAGCGCTACGAATGTCCAGTTGCATTTTCTACAGACAGAGTGTTTCAAATCTGCTCAATCAAATGTATGGTTTAACTCTGTTAGCTGAATGCTCAGATCAGAAAGAAGTTTCACAGAATGCTTCTGTGTAGTTTATATTTGAATATATTCCTTTTTCCACTACTACTCTCTTAGCGCTCCAAATGTCCAGTTGCATTTTCTACAGAAAGAGTGTTCAGATCTGCTCAATCAAAAGTATGGTTTAACTCTGTTAGCTGAATGCACAGATCAGAAAGAAGTTTCACAGAATGATTCTGTGTAGTTTATATTTGGAGACATTCCTTTTTCCACTATTACCCTCTTAGCGCCCCGAATCTCCACTTGCATTTTCTACAGAAAGAGTGTTTCAGAACGGCTCAATCAAAACTAAGGTTCAACTCTTTTAGTTGAACAAACAGAACAGAAAGAAGTTTCACACAATTCTTCTGTGTAGTTTTTATTTGTAGACATTCTTTTTCCCAATATAGGCCTCTTAGCGCCCAGAATGTCCAATTGCAGTTTCTACAGAAAGAGTGTCTCAGAACGGCTCAATCAAAAGTAAGGTTCAACTCTGTTAGTTGAAAGCACAGAACAGAAAGAAGTTTCATACAATGCTTCTGTGTAGTTTATATTTGAACATATTCTTTTTTCCACTATTACCCACTTAGCGCTACGAATGTCCAGTTGCATTTTCTACAGACAGAGTGTTTCAAAACTGCTCAATCAAAAGTATGGTTTAACTCTGTTAGCTGAATGCTCAGATCAGAAAGAAGATTCACAGAATGCTTCTGAGTAGTTTATATTTGAATATATTCCTTTTTCCACTACTACGCTCTTAGCACTCCAAATGTCCAGTTGCACTTTCTACAGAAAGAGTGTTCAGATCTGCTCAATCAAAAGTATGGTTTAACTCTGTTAGCTGAATGCACACATCAGAAGGAAGTTTCACCGAATGATTCTGTGTAGTTTATATTTGAAGACATTCCTTTTTCCACTATTACCCTCTTAGCGCTCCGAATCTCCACTTGCATTTTCTACAAAAAGAGTGTTTCATAACTGCTCAATCAAAAATATGTTTTATCTCTGTTAACTGAATTTACAGATCAGAAATAAGTTTCACAGAATGCATCTGTGTAGTTTTTATTTGAAGATATTCTTTTTCCCAATGTAGGCCTCTTAGCGCTTAGCATGTCCAATTGCAGTTTCTACAGAAAGAGTGTTTCAGAACGGCTCAATCAAAAGTAAGGTTCAACTCTGTTAGTTGAATGCACAGAACAGAAAGAATTTTCACAGAATGCTACTGTGTAGTTTATATTTGAATATATTCCTTTTTCCACTATTACCCTCTTAGCGATCCGAATGTCCACTTGCATTTTCTACAGAAAGAGTGTTCAGAACTGCGCAATCAAAAGTATGGTTTAACTCTGTTAGCTTAATGAACATATCAGAAATAAGTTTCACACAATGCTTCTGTGTAGTTTTTATTTGAAGATATTATTTTTCCCAATATAGGCCTCTTAGCGCTCAGAATGTCCAATTGCAGTTTCTACAGAAAGAGTGTTTCAGAAAGGCTCAATCAAAACTAAGGTTCAACTCTGTTAGTTGAATGCACAGATCAGAAAGAAATTTCATACAATGCTTCTGTGTAGTTTATATTTGAACATATTCTTTTTTCCACTATTACCCACTTGGCGCTACGAATGTCCAGTTGCATTTTCTACAGACAGAGTGTTTCAAAACTGCTCAATCAAAAGTATGGTTTAACTCTGTTAGCTGAATGCTCAGATCAGAAAGAAGTTTCACAGAATGCTTCTGTGTAGTTTATATTTGAATATATTCCTTTTTCCACTACTACTCTCTTAGCGCTCCAAAGGTCCAGTTGCATTTTCTACAGAAAGAGTGTTCAGATCTGCTCAATCAAAAGTATGGTTTAACTCTGTTAGCTGAATGTACAGATCAGAAAGAAGTTTCACAGAATGATTCTGTGTAGTTTATATTTGGAGACATTCCTTTTTCCACTATTACCCTCTTAGCGCTCCGAATCTCCACTTGCATTTTCTACAAAAGAGTGTTTCAGAACGGCTCAATCAAAACTAAGTTTCAACTCTTTTAGTTGAACAAACAGAACAGAAAGAAGTTTCACACAATTCTTCTGTGTAGTTTTTATTTGTAGACATTCTTTTTCCCAATATAGGCCTCTTAGCGCTCAGAATGTCCAATTGCAGTTTCTACAGAAAGAGTGTTTCAGAACGGCTCAATCAAAAGTAAGGTTCAACTCTGTTAGTTGAATGCACAGAACAGAAAGAAGTTTCATACAATGCTTCTGTGTAGTTTATATTTGAACATATTCTTTTTTCCACTATTACCCACTTAGCGCTACGAAAGTCCAGTTGCATTTTCTACAGACAGAGTGTTTCAAAACTGCTCAATCAAAAGTATGGTTTAACTCTGTTAGCTGAATGCTCAGATCAGAAAGAAGTTTCACAGAATGCTTCTGTGTAGTTTATATTTGAATATATTCCTTTTTCCACTACTACGCTCTTAGCGCTCCAAATGTCCAGTTGCATTTTCTACACAAAGAGTGTTCAGATCTGCTCAATCAAAAGTATGGTTTAACTCTGTTAGCTGAATGCACAGAGCAGAAAGAAGTTTCACCGAATGATTCTGTGTAGTTTATATTTGAAGACATTCCTTTTTCCACTATTACCCTCTTAGCGCTCCGAATCTCCACTTGCATTTTCTACAAAAAGAGTGTTTCATAACTGCTCAATCAAAAATATGTTTTATCTCTGTTAACTGAATTTACAGATCAGAAATATGTTTCACAGAATGCATCTGTGTAGTTTTTATTTGAAGATATTCTTTTTCCCAATGTAGGCCTCTTAGCGCTTAGCATGTCCAATTGCAGTTTCTACAGAAAGAGTGTTTCAGAACGGCTCAATCAAAAGTAAGGTTCAACTCTGTTAGTTGAATGCACAGAACAGAAAGAATTTTCACAGAATGCTACTGTGTAGTTTATATTTGAATATATTCCTTTTTCCACTATTACCCTCTTAGCGCTCCGAATGTCCACTTGCATTTTCTACAGAAAGAGTGTTCAGAACTGCGCAATCAAAAGTATGGTTTAACTCTGTTAGCTTAATGAACATATCAGAAATAAGTTTCACACAATGCTTCTGTGTAGTTTTTATTTGAAGATATTATTTTTCCCAATATAGGCCTCTTAGCGCTCAGAATGTCCAATTGCAGTTTCTACAGAAAGAGTGTTTCAGAAAGGCTCAATCAAAAGTAAGGTTCAACTCTGTTAGTTGAATGCACAGAACAGAAAGAAGTTTCATACAATGCTTCTGTGTAGTTTATATTTGAACATATTCTTTTTTCCACTATTACCCACTTAGCGCTACGAATGTCCAGTTGCATTTTCTACAGACAGAGTGTTTCAAATCTGCTCAATCAAATGTATGGTTTAACTCTGTTAGCTGAATGCTCAGATCAGAAAGAAGTTTCACAGAATGCTTCTGTGTAGTTTATATTTGAATATATTCCTTTTTCCACTACTACTCTCTTAGCGCTCCAAATGTCCAGTTGCATTTTCTACAGAAAGAGTGTTCAGATCTGCTCAATCAAAAGTATGGTTTAAATCTGTTAGCTGAATGCACAGATCAGAAAGAAGTTTCACAGAATGATTCTGTGTAGTTTATATTTGGAGACATTCCTTTTTCCACTATTACCCTCTTAGCGCTCCGAATCTCCACTTGCATTTTCTACAGAAAGAGTGTTTCAGAACGGCTCAATCAAAACTAAGGTTCAACTCTTTTAGTTGAACAAACAGAACAGAAAGAAGTTTCACACAATTCTTCTGTGTAGTTTTTATTTGTAGACATTCTTTTTCCCAATATAGGCCTCTTAGCGCCCAGAATGTCCAATTGCAGTTTCTACAGAAAGAGTGTCTCAGAACGGCTCAATCAAAAGTAAGGTTCAACTCTGTTAGTTGAATGCACAGAACAGAAAGTAGTTTCATACAATGCTTCTGTGTAGTTTATATTTGAACATATTCTTTTTTCCACTATTACCCACTTAGCGCTACGAATGTCCAGTTGCATTTTCTACAGACAGAGTGTTTCAAAACTGCTCAATCAAAAGTATGGTTTAACTCTGTTAGCTGAATGCTCAGATCAGAAAGAAGATTCACAGAATGCTTCTGAGTAGTTTATATTTGAATATATTCCTTTTTCCACTACTACGCTCTTAGCGCTCCAAATGTCCAGTTGCATTTTCTACAGAAAGAGTGTTCAGATCTGCTCAATCAAAAGTATGGTTTAACTCTGTTAGCTGAATGCACACATCAGAAGGAAGTTTCACCGAATGATTCTGTGTAGTTTATATTTGAAGACATTCCTTTTTCCACTATTACCCCCTTAGCGCTCCGAATCTCCACTTGCATTTTCTACAAAAAGAGTGTTTCATAACTGCTCAATCAAAAATATGTTTTATCTCTGTTAACTGAATTTACAGATCAGAAATAAGTTTCACAGAATGCATCTGTGTAGTTTTTATTTGAAGATATTCTTTTTCCCAATGTAGGCCTCTTAGCGCTTAGCATGTCCAATTGCAGTTTCTACAGAAAGAGTGTTTCAGAACGGCTCAATCAAAAGTAAGGTTCAACTCTGTTAGTTGAATGCACAGAACAGAAAGAATTTTCACAGAATGCTACTGTGTAGTTTATATTTGAATATATTCCTTTTTCCACTATTACCCTCTTAGCGATCCGAATGTCCACTTGCATTTTCTACAGAAAGAGTGTTCAGAACTGCGCAATCAAAAGTATGGTTTAACTCTGTTAGCTTAATGAACATATCAGAAATAAGTTTCACACAATGCTTCTGTGTAGTTTTTATTTGAAGATATTATTTTTCCCAATATAGGCCTCTTAGCGCTCAGAATGTCCAATTGCAGTTTCTACAGAAAGAGTGTTTCAGAAAGGCTCAATCAAAACTAAGGTTCAACTCTGTTAGTTGAATGCACAGATCAGAAAGAAATTTCATACAATGCTTCTGTGTAGTTTATGTTTGAACATATTCTTTTTTCCACTATTACCCACTTGGCGCTACGAATGTCCAGTTGCCTTTTCTACAGACAGAGTGTTTCAAAACTGCTCAATCAAAAGTATGGTTTAACTCTGTTAGCTGAATGCTCAGATCAGAAAGAAGTTTCACAGAATGCTTCTGTGTAGTTTATATTTGAATATATTCCTTTTTCCACTACTACTCTCTTAGCGCTCCAAAGGTCCAGTTGCATTTTCTACAGAAAGAGTGTTCAGATCTGCTCAATCAAAAGTATGGTTTAACTCTGTTAGCTGAATGTACAGATCAGAAAGAAGTTTCACAGAATGATTCTGTGTAGTTTATATTTGGAGACATTCCTTTTTCCACTATTACCCTCTTAGCGCTCCGAATCTCCACTTGCATTTTCTACAAAAGAGTGTTTCAGAACGGCTCAATCAAAACTAAGTTTCAACTCTTTTAGTTGAACAAACAGAACAGAAAGAAGTTTCACACAATTCTTCTGTGTAGTTTTTATTTGTAGACATTCTTTTTCCCAATATACGCCTCTTAGCGCTCAGAATGTCCAATTGCAGTTTCTACAGAAAGAGTGTTTCAGAACGGCTCAATCAAAAGTAAGATTCAACTCTGTTAGTTGAATGCACTGAACAGTAAGAAGTTTCATACAATGCTTCTGTGTAGTTTATATTTGAACATATTCTTTTTTCCACTATTACCCACTTAGCGCTACGAATGTCCAGTTGCATTTTCTACAGACAGAGTGTTTCAAAACTGCTCAATCAAAAGTATGGTTTAACTCTGTTAGCTGAATGCTCAGATCAGAAAGAAGTTTCACAGAATGCTTCTGTGTAGTTTATATTTGAATATATCCCTTTGTCCACTACTACGCACTTAGCGCTCCAAATGTCCAGTTGCATTTTCTACACAAAGAGTGTTCAGATCTGCTCAATCAAAAGTATGGTTTAACTCTGTTAGCTGAATGCACAGATCAGAAAGAAGTTTCACCGAATGATTCTGTGTAGTTTATATTTGAAGACATTCCATTTTCCACTATTACCCCCTTAGCGCTCCGAATCTCCACTTGCATTTTCTACAAAAAGAGTGTTTCATAACTGCTCAATCAAAAATATGTTTTATCTCTGTTAACTGAATTTACAGATCAGAAATAAGTTTCACAGAATGCATCTGTGTAGTTTTTATTTGAAGATATTCTTTTTCCCAATGTAGGCCTCTTAGCGCTTAGCATGTCCAATTGCAGTTTCTACAGAAAGAGTGTTTCACAACGGCTCAATTAAAAGTAAGGTTCAACTCTGTTAGTTGAATGCACAGAACAGAAAGTATTTTCACAGAATGCTACTGTGTAGTTTATATTTGAATATATTCCTTTTTCCACTATTACCCTCTTAGCGCTCCGAATGTCCACTTGCATTTTCTACAGAAAGAGTGTTCAGAACTGCGCAAACAAAAGTATGGTTTAACTCTGTTAGCTTAATGAACATATCAGAAATTAGTTTCACACAATGCTTCTGTGTAGTTTTTATTTGAAGATATTATTTTTTCCAATATAGGCCTCTTAGCGCTCAGAATGTCCAATTGCAATTTCTACAGAAAGAGTGTTTCAGAAAGGCTCAATCAAAACTAAGGTTCAACTCTGTCAGTTGAATGCACAGAACAGAATGAAATTTCATACAATGCTTCTGTGTAGTTTATATTTGAACATATTCTTTTTTCCACTATTACCCACATGGCGCTACGAATGTCCAGTTGCATTTTCTACAGACAGAGTGTTTCAAAACTGCTCAATCAAAAGTATGGTTTAACTCTGTTAGCTGAATGCTCAGATCAGAATGAAGTTTCACAGAATGCTTCTGTGTAGTTTATATTTGAATATATTCCTTTTTCCACTACTACTCTCTTAGCGCTCCAAATGTCCAGTTGCATTTTCTACAGAAAGAGTGTTCAGATCTGCTCAATCAAAAGTATGGTTTAACTCTGTTAGCTGAATGCACAGATCAGAAAGAAGTTTCACAGAATGATTCTGTGTAGTTTATATTTGGAGACATTCCTTTTTCCACTATTACCGTCTTAGCGCTCCGAATCTCCACTTGCATTTTCTACAGAAAGAGTGTTTCAGAACGGCTCAATCAAAACTAAGGTTCAACTCTTTTAGTTGAACAAACAGCACAGAAAGAATTTTCACACAATTCTTCTGTGTAGTTTTTATTTGTAGACATTCTTTTTCCCAATATAGGCCTCTTAGCGCTCAGAATGTCCAATTGCAGTTTCTACAGAAAGAGTGTTTCAGAACGGCTCAATGAAAAGTAAGGTTCAACTCTGTTAGTTGAATGCACAGAACAGAAAGAAGTTTCATACAATGCTTCTGTGTAGTTTATATTTGAACATATTCTTTTTTCCACTATTACCCACTTAGCGCTACGAATGTCCAGTTGCATTTTCTACAGACAGAGTGTTTCAAAACTGCTCAATCAAAAGTATGGTTGAACTCTGTTAGCTGAATGCTCAGATCAGAAAGAAGTTTCACAGAATGATTCTGTGTAGTTTATATTTGGAGACATTCCTTTTTCCACTATTACCCTCTTAGCGCTCCGAATCTCCACTTGCATTTTCTACAGAAAGTGTGTTTCAGAACGGCTCAATCAAAACTAATGTTCAACTCTTTTAGTTGAACAAACAGAACTGAAAGAAGTTTCACAAAATTCTTCTGTGTAGTTTTTATTTGTAGACATTCTTTTTCCCAATATAGGCCTCTTAGCGCTCAGAATGTCCAATTGCAGTTTCTACAGAAAGAGTGTTTCAGAACGGCTCAATCAAAAGTAAGGTTCAACTCTGTTTGTTGAATGCACAGAACAGAAAGAAGTTTCATACAATGCTTTTGTGTAGTTTATATTTGAACATATTCATTTTTCCACTATTACCCACTTAGCGCTACGAATGTCCAGTTGTATTTTCTACAGACAGAGTGTTTCAAAACTGCTCAATCAAAAGTATGGTTTAAATCTGTTAGCTGAATGCTCAGATCAGAAAGAAGTTTCACAGAATGCTTCTGTGTAGTTTATATTTGAATATATTCCTTTTTCCACTACTACGCTCTTAGCGCTCCAAATGTCCAGTTGCATTTTCTACAGAAAGAGTGTTCAGATCTGCTCAATCAAAGGTATGGTTTAACTCTGTTAGCTGAATACACAGATCAGAAAAAGTTTCACCGAATGATTCCGTGTAGTTTATATTTGAAGACATTCCTTTTTCCACTATTACCAACTTAGCGCTCCGAATCTCCACTTGCATTTTCTACAAAAAGAGTGTTTCATAACTGCTCAATCAAAAATATGTTTTATCTCTGTTAACTGAATTTACAGATCAGAAATAAGTTTCACAGAATGCATCTGTGTAGTTTTTATTTGAAGATATTCTTTTTCCCAATGTAGGCCTCTTAGCGCTTAGCATGTCCAATTGCAGTTTCTACAGAAAGAGTGTTTCAGAACGGCTCAATCAAAAGTAAGGTTCAACTCTGTTAGTTGAATGCACAGAACAGAAAGAATTTTCACAGAATGCTACTGTGTAGTTTATATTTGAATATATTCCTTTTTCCACTATTACCCTCTTAGCGCTCCGAATGTCCACTTGCATTTTCTACAGAAAGAGTGTTCAGAACTGCGCAATCAAAAGTATGGTTTAACTCTGTTAGCTTAATGAACATATCAGAAATAAGTTTCACACAATGCTTCTGTGTAGTTTTTATTTGAAGATATTATTTTTCCCAATATAGGCCTCTTAGCGCTCAGAATGTCCAATTGCAGTTTCTACAGAAAGAGTGTTTCAGGAAGGCTCAATCAAAACTAAGGTTCAAGTCTGTTAGTTGAATGCACAGAACAGAAAGAAATTTCATACAATGCTTCTGTGTAGTTTATATTTGAACATATTCTTTTTTCCACTATTACCCACTTGGCGCTACGAATGTCCAGTTGCATTTTCTACAGACAGAGTGTTTCAAAACTGCTCAATCAAAAGTATGGTTTAACTCTGTTAGCTGAATGCTCAGATCAGAAAGAAGTTTCACAGAATGCTTCTGTGTAGTTTATATTTGAATATATTCCTTTTTCCACTAGTACTCTCTTAGCGCTCCAAATGTCCAGTTGCATTTTCTACAGAAAGAGTGTTCAGATCTGCTCAATCAAAAGTATGGTTTAACTCTGTTAGCTGAATGCACAGATCAGAAAGAAGTTTCACAGAATGATTCTGTGTAGTTTATATTTGGAGACATTCCTTTTTCCACTATTACCCTCTTAGCGCTCCGAATCTCCACTTGCATTTTCTACAGAAAGAGTGTTTCAGAACGGCTCAATCAAAACTAAGGTTCAACTCTTTTAGTTGAACAAACAGAACAGAAAGAAGTTTCACACAATTCTTCTGTGTAGTTTTTATTTGTAGACATTCTTTTTCCCAATATAGGCCTCTTAGCGCTCAGAATGTCCAATTGCAGTTTCTACAGAAAGAGTGTTTCAGAACGGCTCAATCAAAAGTAAGGTTCAACTCTGTTAGCTGAATGCTCAGATCAGAAAGAAGTTTCACAGAATGCTTCTGTGTAGTTTATATTTGAATATATTCCTTTTTCCACTACTACTCTCTTAGCGCTCCAAATGTCCAGTTGCATTTTCTACAGAAAGAGTGTTCAGATCTGCTCAATCAAAAGTATGGTTTAACTCTGGTAGCTGAATGCACAGATCAGGAAGAAGTTTCACTGAATGATTCTGTGTAGTTTATATTTGGAGACATTCCTTTTTCCACTATTACCCTCTTAGCGCTCCGTATCTCCACTTGCATTTTCTACAGAAAGAGTGTTTCAGAACGGCTCAATCAAAACTAAGGTTCAACTCTTTTAGTTGAACAAACAGAACAGAAAGATGTTTCACACAATTCTTCTGTGTAGTTTTTATTTGTAGACATTCTTTTTCCCAATATAGGCCTCTTAGCGCTCAGAATGTCCAATTGCAGTTTCTACAGAAAGAGTGTTTCAGAACGGCTCAATCAAAAGTAAGGTTCAACTCTGTTAGTTGAATGCACAGAACAGAAAGAAGTTTCATACAATGCTTCTGTGTAGTTTATATTTGAATATATTCTTTTTTCCACTATTACCCACTTAGCGCTACGAATGTCCAGTTGCATTTTCTACAGACAGAGTGTTTCAAAACTGCTCAATCAAAAGTATGGTTTAAATCTGTTAGCTGAATGCTCAGATCAGAAAGAAGTTTCACAGAATGCTTCTGTGTAGTTTATAGTTGAATATATTCCTTTTTCCACTACTACGCTCTTAGCGCTCCAAATGTCCAGTTGCATTTTCTACAGAAAGAGTGTTCAGATCTGCTCAATCAAAGGTATGGTTTAACTCCGTTAGCTGAGTACACAGATCAGAAAGAAGTTTCACCGAATGATTCCGTGTAGTTTATATTTGAAGACATTCCTTTTTCCACTATTACCAACTTAGCGCTCCGAATCTCCACTTGCATTTTCCACAAAAAGAGTGTTTCATAACTGCTCAATCAAAAATATGTTTTATCTCTGTTAACTGAATTTACAGATCAGAAATAAGTTTCACAGAATGCATCTGTGTAGTTTTTATTTGAAGATATTCTTTTTCCCAATGTAGGCCTCTTAGCGCTTAGCATGTCCAATTGCAGTTTCTACAGAAAGAGTGTTTCAGAACGGCTCAATCAAAAGTAAGGTTCAACTCTGTTAGTTGAATGCACAGAACAGAAAGAATTTTCATAGAATGCTACTGTGTAGTTTATATTTGAATATATTCCTTTCTCCACTATTACACTCTTAGCGCTCCGAATGTCCACTTGCATTTTCTACAGAAGGAGTGTTCTGAACTGTGCAATGAAAAGTATGGTTTAACTCTGTTAGCTTAATGAACATATCAGAAATAAGTTTCACACAATGCTTCTGTGTAGTTTTTATTTGAAGATATTATTTTTCCCAATATATGCCTCTTAGCGCTCCGAACGTCCAATTGCAATTTCTACAGAAAGAGTGTTTCAGAAAGGCTCAATCAAAAGTAAGGTTCAACTCTGTTAGTTGAATGCACAGAACAGAAAGAAATTTCATACAATGCTTCTGTGTAGTTTATATTTGAACATATTCTTTTTTCCACTATTACCCACTTGGCGCTACGAATGTCCAGTTGCATTTTCTACAGACAGAGTGTTTCAAAACTGCTCAATCAAAAGTATGGTTTAACTCTGTTAGCTGAATGCTCAGATCAGAAAGAAGTTTCACAGAATGCTTCTGTGTAGTTTATATTTGAATATATTCCTTTTTCCACTACTACTCTCTTAGCGCTCCAAATGTCCAGTTGCATTTTCTACAGAAAGAGTGTTCAGATCTGCTCAATCAAAAGTATGGTTTAACTCTGGTAGCTGAATGCACAGATCAGAAAGAAGTTTCACTGAATGATTCTGTGTAGTTTATATTTGAAGACATTCCTTTTTCCACTATTACCCTCTTAGCGCTCCGAATCTCCACTTGCATTTTCTACAAAAAGAGTGTTTCATAACTGCTCAATCAAAAATATGTTTTATCTCTGTTAACTGAATTTACAGATCAGAAATATGTTTCACAGAATGCATCTGTGTAGTTTTTATTTGAAGATATTCTTTTTCCCAATGTAGGCCTCTTAGCGCTTAGCATGTCCAATTGCAGTTTCTACAGAAAGAGTGTTTCAGAACGGCTCAATCAAAAGTAAGGTTCAACTCTGTTAGTTGAATGCACAGAACAGAAAGAATTTTCACAGAATGCTACTGTGTAGTTTATATTTGAATATATTCCTTTTTCCACTATTACCCTCTAAGCGCTCCGAATGTCCACTTGCATTTTCTACAGAAAGAGTGTTCAGAACTGCGCAATCAAAAGTATGGTTTAACTCTGTTAGCTTAATGAACATATCAGAAATAAGTTTCACACAATGCTTCTGTGTAGTTTTTATTTGAAGATATTATTTTTCCCAATATAGGCCTCTTAGCGCTCAGAATGTCCAAATGCAGTTTCTAAAGAAAGAGTGTTTCAGAAAGGCTCAATCAAAACTAAGGTTCAACTCTGTTAGTTGAATGCACAGAACAGAAAGAAATTTCATACAATGCTTCTGTGTAGTTTATATTTGAACATATTCTTTTTTCCACTATTACCCACTTGGCGTTACGAATGTCCAGTTGCATTTTCTACAGACAGAGTGTTTCAAAACTGCTCAATCAAAAGTATGGTTTAACTCTGTTAGCTGAATGCTCAGATCAGAAAGAAGTTTCACAGAATGCTTCTGTGTAGTTTATATTTGAAGACATTCCTTTTTCCACTATTACCCTCTTAGCGCTCCGAATCTCCACTTGCATTTTCTACAGAAAGAGTGTTTCAGAACGGCTCAATCAAAACTAAGGTTCAACTCTTTTAGTTGAACAAACAGAACAGAAAGAAGTTTCACACAATTCTTCTGTGTAGTTTTTATTTGTAGACATTCTTTTTCCCAATATAGGCCTCTTAGCGCTCAGAATGTCCAATTGCAGTTTCTACAGAAAGAGTGTTTCAGAACGGCTCAATCAAAAGTAAGGTTCAACTCTGTTAGCTGAATGCTCAGATCAGAAAGAAGTTTCACAGAATGCTTCTGTGTAGTTTATATTTGAATATATTCCTTTTTCCACTACTACTCTCTTAGCGCTCCAAATGTCCAGTTGCATTTTCTACAGAAAGAGTGTTCAGATCTGCTCAATCAAAAGTATGGTTTAACTCTGGTAGCTGAATGCACAGATCAGAAAGAAGTTTCACTGAATGATTCTGTGTAGTTTATATTTGGAGACATTCCTTTTTCCACTATTACCCTCTTAGCGCTCCGTATCTCCACTTGCATTTTCTACAGAAAGAGTGTTTCAGAACAGCTCAATCAAAACTAAGGTTCAACTCTTTTAGTTGAACAAACAGAACAGAAAGGAGTTTCACACAATTCTTCTGTGTAGTTTTTATTTGTAGACATTCTTTTTCCCAATATAGGCCTCTTAGAGCTCAGAATGTCCAATTGCAGTTTCTACAGAAAGAGTGTTTCAGAACGGCTCAATCAAAAGTAAGTTTCAACTCTGTTAGTTGAATGCACAGAACAGAAAGAAGTTTCATACAATGCTTCTGTGTAGTTTATATTTGAACATACTCTTTTTTCCACTATTACCCACTTAGCGCTACGAATGTCCAGTTGCATTTTCTACAGACAGAGTGTTTCAAAACTGCTCAATCAAAAGTATGGTTTAAATCTGTTAGCTGAATGCTCAGATCAGAAAGAAGTTTCACAGAATGCTTCTGTGTAGTTTATAGTTGAATATATTCCTTTTTCCACTACTACGCTCTTAGCGCTCCAAATGTCCAGTTGCATTTTCTACAGAAAGAGTGTTCAGATCTGCTCAATCAAAGGTATGGTTTAACTCTGTTAGCTGAGTACACAGATCAGAAAGAAGTTTCACCGAATGATTCCGTGTAGTTTATATTTGAAGTCATTCCATTTTCCACTATTACCAACTTAGCGCTCCGAATCTCCACTTGCATTTTCCACAAAAAGAGTGTTTCATAACTGCACAATCAAAAATATGTTTTATCTCTGTTAACTGAATTTACAGATCAGAAATAAGTTTCACAGAATGCATCTGTGTAGTTTTTATTTGAAGATATTCTTTTTCCCAATGTAGGCCTCTTAGCGCTTAGCATGTCCAATTGCAGTTTCTACAGAAAGAGTGTTTCAGAACGGCTCAATCAAAAGTAAGGTTCAACTCTGTTAGTTGAATGCACAGAACAGAAAGAATTTTCATAGAATGCTACTGTGTAGTTTATATTTGAATATATTCCTTTCTCCACTATTACACTCTTAGCGCTCCGAATGTCCACTTGCATTTTCTACAGAAGGAGTGTTCTGAACTGTGCAATCAAAAGTATGGTTTAACTCTGTTAGCTTAATGAACATATCAGAAATAAGTTTCACACAATGCTTCTGTGTAGTTTTTATTTGAAGGTATTATTTTTCCCAATATAGGCCTCTTAGCGCTCCGAACGTACAATTGCAATTTCTACAGAAAGAGTGTTTCAGAAAGGCTCAATCAAAAGTAAGGTTCAACTCTGTTAGTTGAATGCACAGAACAGAAAGAAATTTCATACAATGCTTCTGTGTAGTTTATATTTGAACATATTCTTTTTTCCACTATTACCCACTTGGCGCTACGAATGTCCAGTTGCATTTTCTACAGACTGAGTGTTTCAAAACTGCTCAATCAAAAGTATGGTTTAACTCTGTTAGCTGAATGCTCAGATCAGAAAGAAGTTTCACAGAATGCTTCTGTGTAGTTTATATTTGAATATATTCCTTTTTCCACTACTACTCTCTTAGCGCTCCAAATGTTCAGTTGCATTTTCTACAGAAAGAGTGTTCAGATCTGCTCAATCAAAAGTATGGTTTAACTCTGGTAGCTGAATGCAAAGATCATTAAGAAGTTTCACTGAATGATTCTGTGTAGTTTATATTTGGAGACATTCCTTTTTCCACTATTACCCTCTTAGCGCTCCGTATCTCCACTTGCATTTTCTACAGAAAGAGTGTTTCAGAACGGCTCAATCAAAACTAAGGTTCAACTCTTTTAGTTGAACAAACGGAACAGAAAGAAGTTTCACACAATTCTTCTGTGTAGTTTTTATTTGTAGACATTATTTTCCCAATATAGGCCTCTTAGCGCTCAGAATGTCCAATTGCAGTTTCTACAGAAAGAGTGTTTCAGAACGGCTCAATCAAAAGTAAGGTTCAACTCTGTTAGTTGAATGCACAGAACAGAAAGAAGTTTCATACAATGCTTCTGTGTAGTTTATATTTGAACATATTCTTTTTTCCACTATTACCCACTTAGCGCTACGAATGTCCAGTTGCATTTTCTGCAGACAGAGTGTTTCAAAACTGCTCAATCAAAAGTATGGTTTAACTCTGTTAGCTGAATGCTCAGATCAGAAAGAAGTTTCACAGAATGCTTCTGTGTAGTTTATATTTGAATATATTCCTTTTTCCACTACTACGCTCTTAGCGCTCCAAATGTCCAGTTGCATTTTCTACACAAAGAGTGTTCAGATCTGCTCAATCAAAAGTATGGTTTAACTCTGTTAGCTGAATGCACAGATCAGAAAGAAGTTTCACCGAATGATTCTGTGTAGTTTATATTTGAAGACATTCCTTTTTCCACTATTACCCTCTTAGCGCTCCGAATCTCCACTTGCATTTTCTACAAAAAGAGTGTTTCATAACTGCTCAATCAAAAATATGTTTTATCTCTGTTAACTGAATTTACAGATCAGAAATATGTTTCACAGAATGCATCTGTGTAGTTTTTATTTGAAGATATTCTTTTTCCCAATGTAGGCCTCTTAGCGCTTAGCATGTCCAATTGCAGTTTCTACAGAAAGAGTGTTTCAGAACGGCTCAATCAAAAGTAAGGTTCAACTCTGTTAGTTGAATGCACAGAACAGAAAGAATTTTCACAGAATGCTACTGTGTAGTTTATATTTGAATATATTCCTTTTTCCACTATTACCCTCTTAGCGCTCCGAATGTCCACTTGCATTTTCTACAGAAAGAGTGTTCAGAACTGCGCAATCAAAAGTATGGTTTAACTCTGTTAGCTTAATGAACATATCAGAAATAAGTTTCACACAATGCTTCTGTGTAGTTTTTATTTCAAGATATTATTTTTCCCAATATAGGCCTCTTAGCGCTCAGAATGTCCAATTGCAGTTTCTAAAGAAAGAGTGTTTCAGAAAGGCTCAATCAAAACTAAGGTTCAACTCTGTTAGTTGAATGCACAGAACAGAAAGAAATTTCATACAATGCTTCTGTGTAGTTTATATTTGAACATATTCTTTTTTCCACTATTACCCACTTGGCGTTACGAATGTCCAGTTGCATTTTCTACAGACAGAGTGTTTCAAAACTGCTCAATCAAAAGTATGGTTTAACTCTGTTAGCTGAATGCTCAGATCAGAAAGAAGTTTCATAGAATGCTTCTGTGTAGTTTATATTTGAATATATTCCTTTTTCCACTACTACTCTCTTAGCGCTCCAAATGTCCAGTTGCATTTTCTACAGAAAGAGTGTTCAGATCTGCTCAATCAAAAGTATGGTTTAACTCTGTTAGCTGAATGCACAGATCAGAAAGAAGTTTCACAGAATGATTCTGTGTAGTTTATATTTGGAGACATTCCTTTTTCCACTATTACCCTCTTAGCGCTCCGAATCTCCCCTTGCATTTTCTACAGAAAGAGTGTTTCAGAACGGCTCAATCAAAACTAAGATTCAACTCTTTTAGTTGAACAAACAGAACAGAAAGAAGTTTCACACAATTCTTCTGTGTAGTTTTTATTTGTAGACATTCTTTTTCCCAATATAGGCCTCTTAGCGCTCAGAATGTCCAATTGCAGTTTCTACAGAAAGAGTGTTTCAGAACGGCTCAATCAAAAGTAAGGTTCAACTCTGTTAGCTGAATGCTCAGATCAGAAAGAAGTTTCACAGAATGCTTCTGTGTAGTTTATATTTGAATATATTCCTTTTTCCACTACTACTCTCTTAGCGCTCCAAATGTCCAGTTGCATTTTCTACAGAAAGAGTGTTCAGATCTGCTCAATCAAAAGTATGGTTTAACTCTGGTAGCTGAATGCACAGATCAGGAAGAAGTTTCACTGAATGATTCTGTGTAGTTTATATTTGGAGACATTCCTTTTTCCACTATTACCCTCTTAGCGCTCCGTATCTCCACTTGCATTTTCTACAGAAAGAGTGTTTCAGAACGGCTCAATCAAAACTAAGGTTCAACTCTTTTAGTTGAACAAACAGAACAGAAAGATGTTTCACACAATTCTTCTGTGTAGTTTTTATTTGTAGACATTCTTTTTCCCAATATAGGCCTCTTAGCGCTCAGAATGTCCAATTGCAGTTTCTACAGAAAGAGTGTTTCAGAACGGCTCAATCAAAAGTAAGGTTCAACTCTGTTAGTTGAATGCACAGAACAGAAAGAAGTTTCATACAATGCTTCTGTGTAGTTTATATTTGAATATATTCTTTTTTCCACTATTACCCACTTAGCGCTACGAATGTCCAGTTGCATTTTCTACAGACAGAGTGTTTCAAAACTGCTCAATCAAAAGTATGGTTTAAATCTGTTAGCTGAATGCTCAGATCAGAAAGAAGTTTCACAGAATGCTTCTGTGTAGTTTATAGTTGAATATATTCCTTTTTCCACTACTACGCTCTTAGCGCTCCAAATGTCCAGTTGCATTTTCTACAGAAAGAGTGTTCAGATCTGCTCAATCAAAGGTATGGTTTAACTCCGTTAGCTGAGTACACAGATCAGAAAGAAGTTTCACCGAATGATTCCGTGTAGTTTATATTTGAAGACATTCCTTTTTCCACTATTACCAACTTAGCGCTCCGAATCTCCACTTGCATTTTCCACAAAAAGAGTGTTTCATAACTGCTCAATCAAAAATATGTTTTATCTCTGTTAACTGAATTTACAGATCAGAAATAAGTTTCACAGAATGCATCTGTGTAGTTTTTATTTGAAGATATTCTTTTTCCCAATGTAGGCCTCTTAGCGCTTAGCATGTCCAATTGCAGTTTCTACAGAAAGAGTGTTTCAGAACGGCTCAATCAAAAGTAAGGTTCAACTCTGTTAGTTGAATGCACAGAACAGAAAGAATTTTCATAGAATGCTACTGTGTAGTTTATATTTGAATATATTCCTTTCTCCACTATTACACTCTTAGCGCTCCGAATGTCCACTTGCATTTTCTACAGAAGGAGTGTTCTGAACTGTGCAATGAAAAGTATGGTTTAACTCTGTTAGCTTAATGAACATATCAGAAATAAGTTTCACACAATGCTTCTGTGTAGTTTTTATTTGAAGATATTATTTTTCCCAATATATGCCTCTTAGCGCTCCGAACGTCCAATTGCAATTTCTACAGAAAGAGTGTTTCAGAAAGGCTCAATCAAAAGTAAGGTTCAACTCTGTTAGTTGAATGCACAGAACAGAAAGAAATTTCATACAATGCTTCTGTGTAGTTTATATTTGAACATATTCTTTTTTCCACTATTACCCACTTGGCGCTACGAATGTCCAGTTGCATTTTCTACAGACAGAGTGTTTCAAAACTGCTCAATCAAAAGTATGGTTTAACTCTGTTAGCTGAATGCTCAGATCAGAAAGAAGTTTCACAGAATGCTTCTGTGTAGTTTATATTTGAATATATTCCTTTTTCCACTACTACTCTCTTAGCGCTCCAAATGTCCAGTTGCATTTTCTACAGAAAGAGTGTTCAGATCTGCTCAATCAAAAGTATGGTTTAACTCTGGTAGCTGAATGCACAGATCAGAAAGAAGTTTCACTGAATGATTCTGTGTAGTTTATATTTGAAGACATTCCTTTTTCCACTATTACCCTCTTAGCGCTCCGAATCTCCACTTGCATTTTCTACAAAAAGAGTGTTTCATAACTGCTCAATCAAAAATATGTTTTATCTCTGTTAACTGAATTTACAGATCAGAAATATGTTTCACAGAATGCATCTGTGTAGTTTTTATTTGAAGATATTCTTTTTCCCAATGTAGGCCTCTTAGCGCTTAGCATGTCCAATTGCAGTTTCTACAGAAAGAGTGTTTCAGAACGGCTCAATCAAAAGTAAGGTTCAACTCTGTTAGTTGAATGCACAGAACAGAAAGAATTTTCACAGAATGCTACTGTGTAGTTTATATTTGAATATATTCCTTTTTCCACTATTACCCTCTAAGCGCTCCGAATGTCCACTTGCATTTTCTACAGAAAGAGTGTTCAGAACTGCGCAATCAAAAGTATGGTTTAACTCTGTTAGCTTAATGAACATATCAGAAATAAGTTTCACACAATGCTTCTGTGTAGTTTTTATTTGAAGATATTATTTTTCCCAATATAGGCCTCTTAGCGCTCAGAATGTCCAAATGCAGTTTCTAAAGAAAGAGTGTTTCAGAAAGGCTCAATCAAAACTAAGGTTCAACTCTGTTAGTTGAATGCACAGAACAGAAAGAAATTTCATACAATGCTTCTGTGTAGTTTATATTTGAACATATTCTTTTTTCCACTATTACCCACTTGGCGTTACGAATGTCCAGTTGCATTTTCTACAGACAGAGTGTTTCAAAACTGCTCAATCAAAAGTATGGTTTAACTCTGTTAGCTGAATGCTCAGATCAGAAAGAAGTTTCACAGAATGCTTCTGTGTAGTTTATATTTGAAGACATTCCTTTTTCCACTATTACCCTCTTAGCGCTCCGAATCTCCACTTGCATTTTCTACAGAAAGAGTGTTTCAGAACGGCTCAATCAAAACTAAGGTTCAACTCTTTTAGTTGAACAAACAGAACAGAAAGAAGTTTCACACAATTCTTCTGTGTAGTTTTTATTTGTAGACATTCTTTTTCCCAATATAGGCCTCTTAGCGCTCAGAATGTCCAATTGCAGTTTCTACAGAAAGAGTGTTTCAGAACGGCTCAATCAAAAGTAAGGTTCAACTCTGTTAGCTGAATGCTCAGATCAGAAAGAAGTTTCACAGAATGCTTCTGTGTAGTTTATATTTGAATATATTCCTTTTTCCACTACTACTCTCTTAGCGCTCCAAATGTCCAGTTGCATTTTCTACAGAAAGAGTGTTCAGATCTGCTCAATCAAAAGTATGGTTTAACTCTGGTAGCTGAATGCACAGATCAGAAAGAAGTTTCACTGAATGATTCTGTGTAGTTTATATTTGGAGACATTCCTTTTTCCACTATTACCCTCTTAGCGCTCCGTATCTCCACTTGCATTTTCTACAGAAAGAGTGTTTCAGAACAGCTCAATCAAAACTAAGGTTCAACTCTTTTAGTTGAACAAACAGAACAGAAAGGAGTTTCACACAATTCTTCTGTGTAGTTTTTATTTGTAGACATTCTTTTTCCCAATATAGGCCTCTTAGAGCTCAGAATGTCCAATTGCAGTTTCTACAGAAAGAGTGTTTCAGAACGGCTCAATCAAAAGTAAGTTTCAACTCTGTTAGTTGAATGCACAGAACAGAAAGAAGTTTCATACAATGCTTCTGTGTAGTTTATATTTGAACATACTCTTTTTTCCACTATTACCCACTTAGCGCTACGAATGTCCAGTTGCATTTTCTACAGACAGAGTGTTTCAAAACTGCTCAATCAAAAGTATGGTTTAAATCTGTTAGCTGAATGCTCAGATCAGAAAGAAGTTTCACAGAATGCTTCTGTGTAGTTTATAGTTGAATATATTCCTTTTTCCACTACTACGCTCTTAGCGCTCCAAATGTCCAGTTGCATTTTCTACAGAAAGAGTGTTCAGATCTGCTCAATCAAAGGTATGGTTTAACTCTGTTAGCTGAGTACACAGATCAGAAAGAAGTTTCACCGAATGATTCCGTGTAGTTTATATTTGAAGTCATTCCATTTTCCACTATTACCAACTTAGCGCTCCGAATCTCCACTTGCATTTTCCACAAAAAGAGTGTTTCATAACTGCACAATCAAAAATATGTTTTATCTCTGTTAACTGAATTTACAGATCAGAAATAAGTTTCACAGAATGCATCTGTGTAGTTTTTATTTGAAGATATTCTTTTTCCCAATGTAGGCCTCTTAGCGCTTAGCATGTCCAATTGCAGTTTCTACAGAAAGAGTGTTTCAGAACGGCTCAATCAAAAGTAAGGTTCAACTCTGTTAGTTGAATGCACAGAACAGAAAGAATTTTCATAGAATGCTACTGTGTAGTTTATATTTGAATATATTCCTTTCTCCACTATTACACTCTTAGCGCTCCGAATGTCCACTTGCATTTTCTACAGAAGGAGTGTTCTGAACTGTGCAATCAAAAGTATGGTTTAACTCTGTTAGCTTAATGAACATATCAGAAATAAGTTTCACACAATGCTTCTGTGTAGTTTTTATTTGAAGGTATTATTTTTCCCAATATAGGCCTCTTAGCGCTCCGAACGTACAATTGCAATTTCTACAGAAAGAGTGTTTCAGAAAGGCTCAATCAAAAGTAAGGTTCAACTCTGTTAGTTGAATGCACAGAACAGAAAGAAATTTCATACAATGCTTCTGTGTAGTTTATATTTTAACATATTCTTTTTTCCACTATTACCCACTTGGCGCTACGAATGTCCAGTTGCATTTTCTACAGACTGAGTGTTTCAAAACTGCTCAATCAAAAGTATGGTTTAACTCTGTTAGCTGAATGCTCAGATCAGAAAGAAGTTTCACAGAATGCTTCTGTGTAGTTTATATTTGAATATATTCCTTTTTCCACTACTACTCTCTTAGCGCTCCAAATGTTCAGTTGCATTTTCTACAGAAAGAGTGTTCAGATCTGCTCAATCAAAAGTATGGTTTAACTCTGGTAGCTGAATGCAAAGATCATTAAGAAGTTTCACTGAATGATTCTGTGTAGTTTATATTTGGAGACATTCCTTTTTCCACTATTACCCTCTTAGCGCTCCGTATCTCCACTTGCATTTTCTACAGAAAGAGTGTTTCAGAACGGCTCAATCAAAACTAAGGTTCAACTCTTTTAGTTGAACAAACGGAACAGAAAGAAGTTTCACACAATTCTTCTGTGTAGTTTTTATTTGTAGACATTATTTTCCCAATATAGGCCTCTTAGCGCTCAGAATGTCCAATTGCAGTTTCTACAGAAAGAGTGTTTCAGAACGGCTCAATCAAAAGTAAGGTTCAACTCTGTTAGTTGAATGCACAGAACAGAAAGAAGTTTCATACAATGCTTCTGTGTAGTTTATATTTGAACATATTCTTTTTTCCACTATTACCCACTTAGCGCTACGAATGTCCAGTTGCATTTTCTGCAGACAGAGTGTTTCAAAACTGCTCAATCAAAAGTATGGTTTAACTCTGTTAGCTGAATGCTCAGATCAGAAAGAAGTTTCACAGAATGCTTCTGTGTAGTTTATATTTGAATATATTCCTTTTTCCACTACTACGCTCTTAGCGCTCCAAATGTCCAGTTGCATTTTCTACACAAAGAGTGTTCAGATCTGCTCAATCAAAAGTATGGTTTAACTCTGTTAGCTGAATGCACAGATCAGAAAGAAGTTTCACCGAATGATTCTGTGTAGTTTATATTTGAAGACATTCCTTTTTCCACTATTACCCTCTTAGCGCTCCGAATCTCCACTTGCATTTTCTACAAAAAGAGTGTTTCATAACTGCTCAATCAAAAATATGTTTTATCTCTGTTAACTGAATTTACAGATCAGAAATATGTTTCACAGAATGCATCTGTGTAGTTTTTATTTGAAGATATTCTTTTTCCCAATGTAGGCCTCTTAGCGCTTAGCATGTCCAATTGCAGTTTCTACAGAAAGAGTGTTTCAGAACGGCTCAATCAAAAGTAAGGTTCAACTCTGTTAGTTGAATGCACAGAACAGAAAGAATTTTCACAGAATGCTACTGTGTAGTTTATATTTGAATATATTCCTTTTTCCACTATTACCCTCTTAGCGCTCCGAATGTCCACTTGCATTTTCTACAGAAAGAGTGTTCAGAACTGCGCAATCAAAAGTATGGTTTAACTCTGTTAGCTTAATGAACATATCAGAAATAAGTTTCACACAATGCTTCTGTGTAGTTTTTATTTCAAGATATTATTTTTCCCAATATAGGCCTCTTAGCGCTCAGAATGTCCAATTGCAGTTTCTAAAGAAAGAGTGTTTCAGAAAGGCTCAATCAAAACTAAGGTTCAACTCTGTTAGTTGAATGCACAGAACAGAAAGAAATTTCATACAATGCTTCTGTGTAGTTTATATTTGAACATATTCTTTTTTCCACTATTACCCACTTGGCGTTACGAATGTCCAGTTGCATTTTCTACAGACAGAGTGTTTCAAAACTGCTCAATCAAAAGTATGGTTTAACTCTGTTAGCTGAATGCTCAGATCAGAAAGAAGTTTCATAGAATGCTTCTGTGTAGTTTATATTTGAATATATTCCTTTTTCCACTACTACTCTCTTAGCGCTCCAAATGTCCAGTTGCATTTTCTACAGAAAGAGTGTTCAGATCTGCTCAATCAAAAGTATGGTTTAACTCTGTTAGCTGAATGCACAGATCAGAAAGAAGTTTCACAGAATGATTCTGTGTAGTTTATATTTGGAGACATTCCTTTTTCCACTATTACCCTCTTAGCGCTCCGAATCTCCCCTTGCATTTTCTACAGAAAGAGTGTTTCAGAACGGCTCAATCAAAACTAAGATTCAACTCTTTTAGTTGAACAGACAGAACAGAAAGAAGTTTCACACAATTCTTCTGTGTAGTTTTTATTTGTAGACATTCTTTTTCCCAATATAGGCCTCTTAGCGCTCAGAATGTCCAATTGCAGTTTCTACAGAAAGAGTGTTTCAGAACGGCTCAATCAAAAGTAAGGTTCAACTCTGTTAGTTGAATGCACAGAACAGAAAGAAGTTTCATACAATGCTTCTGTGTAGTTTATATTTGAACATATTCTTTTTTCCACTATTACCCACTTAGCGCTACGAATGTCCAGTTGCATTTTCTGCAGACAGAGTGTTTCAAAACTGCTCAATCAAAAGTATGGTTTAACTCTGTTAGCTGAATGCTCAGATCAGAAAGAAGTTTCACAGAATGCTTCTGTGTAGTTTATATTTGAATATATTCCTTTTTCCACTACTACGCTCTTAGCGCTCCAAATGTCCAGTTGCATTTTCTACACAAAGAGTGTTCAGATCTGCTCAATCAAAAGTATGGTTTAACTCTGTTAGCTGAATGCACAGATCAGAAAGAAGTTTCACCGAATGATTCTGTGTAGTTTATATTTGAAGACATTCCTTTTTCCACTATTACCCTCTTAGCGCTCCGAATCTCCACTTGCATTTTCTACAAAAAGAGTGTTTCATAACTGCTCAATCAAAAATATGTTTTATCTCTGTTAACTGAATTTACAGATCAGAAATATGTTTCACAGAATGCATCTGTGTAGTTTTTATTTGAAGATATTCTTTTTCCCAATGTAGGCCTCTTAGCGCTTAGCATGTCCAATTGCAGTTTCTACAGAAAGAGTGTTTCAGAACGGCTCAATCAAAAGTAAGGTTCAACTCTGTTAGTTGAATGCACAGAACAGAAAGAATTTTCACAGAATGCTACTGTGTAGTTTATATTTGAATATATTCCTTTTTCCACTATTACCCTCTTAGCGCTCCGAATGTCCACTTGCATTTTCTACAGAAAGAGTGTTCACAACTGCGCAATCAAAAGTATGGTTTAACTCTGTTAGCTTAATGAACATATCAGAAATAAGTTTCACACAATGCTTCTGTGTAGTTTTTATTTGAAGATATTATTTTTCCCAATATAGGCCTCTTAGCGCTCAGAATGTCCAATTGCAGTTTCTAAAGAAAGAGTGTTTCAGAAAGGCTCAATCAAAACTAAGGTTCAACTCTGTTAGTTGAATGCACAGAACAGAAAGAAATTTCATACAATGCTTCTGTGTAGTTTATATTTGAACATATTCTTTTTTCCACTATTACCCACTTGGCGTTACGAATGTCCAGTTGCATTTTCTACAGACAGAGTGTTTCAAAACTGCTCAATCAAAAGTATGGTTTAACTCTGTTAGCTGAATGCTCAGATCAGAAAGAAGTTTCACAGAATGCTTCTGTGTAGTTTATATTTGAATATATTCCTTTTTCCACTACTACTCTCTTAGCGCTCCAAATGTCCAGTTGCATTTTCTACAGAAAGAGTGTTCAGATCTGCTCAATCAAAAGTATGGTTTAACTCTGTTAGCTGAATGCACAGATCAGAAAGAAGTTTCACAGAATGATTCTGTGTAGTTTATATTTGGAGACATTCCTTTTTCCACTATTACCCTCTTAGCGCTCCGAATCTCCCCTTGCATTTTCTACAGAAAGAGTGTTTCAGAACGGCTCAATCAAAACTAAGATTCAACTCTTTTAGTTGAACAAACAGAACAGAAAGAAGTTTCACACAATTCTTCTGTGTAGTTTTTATTTGTAGACATTCTTTTTCCCAATATAGGCCTCTTAGCGCTCAGAATGTCCAATTGCAGTTTCTACAGAAAGAGTGTTTCAGAACGGCTCAATCAAAAGTAAGGTTCAACTCTGTTAGTTGAATGCACAGAACAGAAAGAAGTTTCATACAATGCTTCTGTGTAGTTTATATTTGAACATATTCTTTTTTCCACTATTACCCACTTAGCGCTACGAATGTCCAGTTGCATTTTCTACAGACAGAGTGTTTCAAAACTGCTCAATCAAAAGTATGGTTTAACTCTGTTAGCTGAATGCTCAGATCAGAAAGAAGTTTCACAGAATGATTCTGTGTAGTTTATATTTGGAGACATTCCTTTTTCCAGTATTACCCTCTTAGCGCTCCGAATCTCCACTTGCATTTTCTACAGAAAGAGTGTTTCAGAACGGCTCAATCAAAACTAAGGTTCAACTCTTTTAGTTGAACAAACAGAACTGAAAGAAGTTTCACCCAATTCTTCTGTGTAGTTTTTATTTGTAGACATTCTTTTTCCCAATATAGGCCTCTTAGCGCTCAGAATGTCCAATTGCAGTTTCTACAGAAAGAGTGTTTCAGAACGGCTCAATCAAAAGTAAGGTTCAACTCTGTTAGTTGAATGCACAGAACAGAAAGAAGTTTCAAACAATGCTTTTGTGTAGTTTATATTTGAACATATTCTTTTTTCCACTATTACCCACTTAGCGCTACGAATGTCCAGTTGCATTTTCTACAGACAGAGTGTTTCAAAACTGCTCAATCAAAAGTATTGTTTAAATCTGTTAGCTGAATGCTCAGATCAGAAAGAAGTTTCACAGAATGCTTCTGTGTAGTTTATATTTGAATATATTCCTTTTTCCACTACTACGCTCTTAGCGCTCCAAATGTCCAGTTGCATTTTCTACAGAAAGAGTGTTCAGATCTGCTCAATCAAAGGTATGGTTTAACTCTGTTAGCTGAATACACAGATCAGAAAGAAGTTTCACCGAATGATTCCGTGTAGTTTATATTTGAAGACATTCCTTTTTCCACTATTACCAACTTAGCGCTCCGAATCTCCACTTGCATTTTCTGCAAAAAGAGTGTTTCATACATGCTCAATCAAAAATATGTTTTATCTCTGTTAACTGAATTTACAGATCAGAAATAAGTTTCACAGAATGCATCTGTGTAGTTTTTATTTGAAGATATTCTTTTTCCCAATGTAGGCCTCTTAGCGCTTAGCATGTCCAATTGCAGTTTCTACAGAAAGAGTGTTTCAGAACGGCTCAATCAAAAGTAAGGTTCAACTCTGTTAGTTGAATGCACAGAACAGAAAGAATTGTCATAGAATGCTACTGTGTAGTTTATATTTGAATATATTCCTTTCTCCACTATTACACTCTTAGCGCTCCGAATGTCCACTTGCATTTTCTACAGAAGGAGTGTTCTGAACTGTGCAATCAAAAGTATGGTTTAACTCTGTTAGCTTAATGAACATATCAGAAATAAGTTTCACACAATGCTTCTGTGTAGTTTTTATTTGAAGATATTGTTTTTCCCAATATAGGCCTCTTAGCGCTCAGAACGTCCAATTGCAATTTCTACAGAAAGAGTGTTTCAGAAAGGCTCAATCAAAAGTAAGGTTCAACTCTGTTAGTTGAATGCACAGAACAGAAAGAAATTTCACACAATGCTTCTGTGTAGTTTATATTTGAACATATTCTTTTTTCCACTATTACCCACTTGGAGCTACGAATGTCCAGTTGCATTTTCTACAGACAGAGTGTTTCAAAACTGCTCAATCAAAAGTATGGTTTAACTCTGTTAGCTGAATGCTCAGATCAGAAAGAAGTTTCACAGAATGCTTCTGTGTAGTTTATATTTGAATATATTCCTTTTTCCACTACTACTCTCTTAGCGCTCCAAATGTCCAGTTGCATTTTCTACAGAAAGAGTGTTCAGATCTGCTCAATCAAAAGTATGGTTTAACTCTGTTAGCTGAATGCACAGATCAGAAAGAAGTTTCACAGAATGATTCTGTGTAGTTTATATTTGGAGACATTCCTTTTTCCACTATTACCCTCTTAGCGCTCCGAATCTCCACTTGCATTTTCTACAGAAGGAGTGTTTCAGAACGGCTCAATCAAAACAAAGGTTCAACTCTTTTAGTTGAACAGACAGAACAGAAAGAAGTTTCACACAATTCTTCTGTGTAGTTTTTATTTGTAGACATTATTTTCCCAATATAGGCCTCTTAGCGCTCAGAATGTCCAATTGCAGTTTCTACAGAAAGAGTGTTTCAGAACGGCTCAATCAAAAGTAAGGTTCAACTCTGTTAGTTGAATGCACAGAACAGAAAGAAGTTTCATACAATGCTTCTGTGTAGTTTATATTTGAACATATTCTTTTTTCCACTATTACCCACTTAGCGCTACGAATGTCCAGTTGCATTTTCTGCAGACAGAGTGTTTCAAAACTGCTCAATCAAAAGTATGGTTTAACTCTGTTAGCTGAATGCTCAGATCAGAAAGAAGTTTCACAGAATGCTTCTGTGTAGTTTATATTTGAATATATTCCTTTTTCCACTACTACGCTCTTAGCGCTCCAAATGTCCAGTTGCATTTTCTACAGAAAGAGTGTTCAGATCTGCTCAATCAAAGGTATGGTTTAACTCTGTTAGCTGAATACACAGATCAGAAAGAAGTTTCACCGAATGATTCCGTGTAGTTTATATTTGAAGACATTCCTTTTTCCACTATTACCAACTTAGCGCTCCGAATCTCCACTTGCATTTTCTGCAAAAAGAGTGTTTCATACATGCTCAATCAAAAATATGTTTTATCTCTGTTAACTGAATTTACAGATCAGAAATAAGTTTCACAGAATGCATCTGTGTAGTTTTTATTTGAAGATATTCTTTTTCCCAATGTAGGCCTCTTAGCGCTTAGCATGTCCAATTGCAGTTTCTACAGAAAGAGTGTTTCAGAACGGCTCAATCAAAAGTAAGGTTCAACTCTGTTAGTTGAATGCACAGAACAGAAAGAATTGTCATAGAATGCTACTGTGTAGTTTATATTTGAATATATTCCTTTCTCCACTATTACACTCTTAGCGCTCCGAATGTCCACTTGCATTTTCTACAGAAGGAGTGTTCTGAACTGTGCAATCAAAAGTATGGTTTAACTCTGTTAGCTTAATGAACATATCAGAAATAAGTTTCACACAATGCTTCTGTGTAGTTTTTATTTGAAGATATTGTTTTTCCCAATATAGGCCTCTTAGCGCTCAGAACGTCCAATTGCAATTTCTACAGAAAGAGTGTTTCAGAAAGGCTCAATCAAAAGTAAGGTTCAACTCTGTTAGTTGAATGCACAGAACAGAAAGAAATTTCACACAATGCTTCTGTGTAGTTTATATTTGAACATATTCTTTTTTCCACTATTACCCACTTGGAGCTACGAATGTCCAGTTGCATTTTCTACAGACAGAGTGTTTCAAAACTGCTCAATCAAAAGTATGGTTTAACTCTGTTAGCTGAATGCTCAGATCAGAAAGAAGTTTCACAGAATGCTTCTGTGTAGTTTATATTTGAATATATTCCTTTTTCCACTACTACTCTCTTAGCGCTCCAAATGTCCAGTTGCATTTTCTACAGAAAGAGTGTTCAGATCTGCTCAATCAAAAGTATGGTTTAACTCTGTTAGCTGAATGCACAGATCAGAAAGCAGTTTCACAGAATGATTCTGTGTAGTTTATATTTGGAGACATTCCTTTTTCCACTATTACCCTCTTAGCGCTCCGAATCTCCACTTGCATTTTCTACAGAAGGAGTGTTTCAGAACGGCTCAATCAAAACAAAGGTTCAACTCTTTTAGTTGAACAGACAGAACAGAAAGAAGTTTCACACAATTCTTCTGTGTAGTTTTTATTTGTAGACATTATTTTCCCAATATAGGCCTCTTAGCGCTCAGAATGTCCAATTGCAGTTTCTACAGAAAGAGTGTTTCAGAACGGCTCAATCAAAAGTAAGGTTCAACTCTGTTAGTTGAATGCACAGAACAGAAAGAAGTTTCATACAATGCTTCTGTGTAGTTTATATTTGAACATATTCTTTTTTCCACTATTACCCACTTAGCGCTACGAATGTCCAGTTGCATTTTCTGCAGACAGAGTGTTTCAAAACTGCTCAATCAAAAGTATGGTTTAACTCTGTTAGCTGAATGCTCAGATCAGAAAGAAGTTTCACAGAATGCTTCTGTGTAGTTTATATTTGAATATATTCCTTTTTCCACTACTACGCTCTTAGCGCTCCAAATGTCCAGTTGCATTTTCTACACAAAGAGTGTTCAGATCTGCTCAATCAAAAGTATGGTTTAACTCTGTTAGCTGAATGCACAGATCAGAAAGAAGTTTCACCGAATGATTCTGTGTAGTTTATATTTGAAGACATTCCTTTTTCCACTATTACCCTCTTAGCGCTCCGAATCTCCACTTGCATTTTCTACAAAAAGAGTGTTTCATAACTGCTCAATCAAAAATATGTTTTATCTCTGTTAACTGAATTTACAGATCAGAAATATGTTTCACAGAATGCATCTGTGTAGTTTTTATTTGAAGATATTCTTTTTCCCAATGTAGGCCTCTTAGCGCTTAGCATGTCCAATTGCAGTTTCTACAGAAAGAGTGTTTCAGAACGGCTCAATCAAAAGTAAGGTTCAACTCTGTTAGTTGAATGCACAGAACAGAAAGAATTTTCACAGAATGCAACTGTGTAGTTTATATTTGAATATATTCCTTTTTCCACTATTACCCTCTTAGCGCTCCGAATGTCCACTTGCATTTTCTACAGAAAGAGTTTTCAGAACTGCGCAATCAAAAGTATGGTTTAACTCTGTTAGCTTAATGAACATATCAGAAATAAGTTTCACACAATGCTTCTGTGTAGTTTTTATTTGAAGATATTATTTTTCCCAATATAGGCCTCTTAGCGCTCAGAATGTCCAATTGCAGTTTCTAAAGAAAGAGTGTTTCAGAAAGGCTCAATCAAAACTAAGGTTCAACTCTGTTAGTTGAATGCACAGAACAGAAAGAAATTTCATACAATGCTTCTGTGTAGTTTATATTTGAACATATTCTTTTTTCCACTATTACCCACTTGACGTTACGAATGTCCAGTTGCATTTTCTACAGACAGAGTGTTTCAAAACTGCTCAATCAAAAGTATGGTTTAACTCTGTTAGCTGAATGCTCAGATCAGAAAGAAGTTTCACAGAATGCTTCTGTGTAGTTTATATTTGAATATATTCCTTTTTCCACTACTACTCTCTTAGCGCTCCAAATGTCCAGTTGCATTTTCTACAGAAAGAGTGTTCAGATCTGCTCAATCAAAAGTATGGTTTAACTCTGTTAGCTGAATGCACAGATCAGAAAGAAGTTTCACAGAATGATTCTGTGTAGTTTATATTTGGAGACATTCCTTTTTCCACTATTACCCTCTTAGCGCTCCGAATCTCCACTTGCATTTTCTACAGAAATAGTGTTTCAGAACGGCTCAATCAAAACTAAGATTCAACTCTTTTAGTTGAACAAACAGAACAGAAAGAAGTTTCACACAATTCTTCTGTGTAGTTTTTATTTGTAGACATTCTTTTTCCCAATATAGGCCTCTTAGCGCTCAGAATGTCCAATTGCAGTTTCTACAGAAAGAGTGTTTCAGAACGGCTCAATCAAAAGTAAGGTTCAACTCTGTTAGTTGAATGCACAGAACAGAAAGAAGTTTCATACAATGCTTCTGTGTAGTTTATATTTGAACATATTCTTTTTTCCACTATTACCCACTTAGCGCTACGAATGTCCAGTTGCATTTTCTACAGACAGAGTGTTTCAAAACTGCTCAATCAAAAGTATGGTTTAACTCTGTTAGCTGAATGCTCAGATCAGAAAGAAGTTTCACAGAATGATTCTGTGTAGTTTATATTTGGAGACATTCCTTTTTCCACTATTACCCTCTTAGCGCTCCGAATCTCCACTTGCATTTTCTACAGAAAGAGTGTTTCAGAACGGCTCAATCAAAACTAAGGTTCAACTCTTTTAGTTGAACAAACAGAACTGAAAGAAGTTTCACACAATTCTTCTGTGTAGTTTTTATTTGTAGACATTCTTTTTCCCAATATAGGCCTCTTAGCGCTCAGAATGTCCAATTGCAGTTTCTACAGAAAGAGTGTTTCAGAACGGCTCAATCAAAAGTAAGGTTCAACACTGTTAGTTGAATGCACAGAACAGAAAGAAGTTTCATACAATGCTTTTGTGTAGTTTATATTTGAACATATTCTTTTTTCCACTATTACCCACTTAGCGCTACGAATGTCCAGTTGCATTTTCTACAGACAGAGTGTTTCAAAACTGCTCAATCAAAAGTATTGTTTAAATCTGTTAGCTGAATGCTCAGATCAGAAAGAAGTTTCACAGAATGCTTCTGTGTAGTTTATATTTGAATATATTCCTTTTTCCACTACTACGCTCTTAGCGCTCCAAATGTCCAGTTGCATTTTCTACAGAAAGAGTGTTCAGATCTGCTCAATCAAAGGTATGGTTTAACTCTGTTAGCTGAATACACAGATCAGAAAGAAGTTTCACCGAATGATTCCGTGTAGTTTATATTTGAAGACATTCCTTTTTCCACTATTACCAACTTAGCGCTCCGAATCTCCACTTGCATTTTCTACAAAAAGAGTGTTTCATACATGCTCAATCAAAAATATGTTTTATCTCTGTTAACTGAATTTACAGATCAGAAATAAGTTTCACAGAATGCATCTGTGTAGTTTTTATTTGAAGATATTCTTTTTCCCAATGTAGGCCTCTTAGCGCTTAGCATGTCCAATTGCAGTTTCTACAGAAAGAGTGTTTCAGAACGGCTCAATCAAAAGTAAGGTTCAACTCTGTTAGTTGAATGCACAGAACAGAAAGAATTGTCATAGAATGCTACTGTGTAGTTTATATTTGAATATATTCCTTTCTCCACTATTACACTCTTAGCGCTCCGAATGTCCACTTGCATTTTCTACAGAAGGAGTGTTCTGAACTGTGCAATCAAAAGTATGGTTTATCTCTGTTAGCTTAATGAACATATCAGAAATAAGTTTCACACAATGCTTCTGTGTAGTTTTTATTTGAAGATATTGTTTTTCCCAATATAGGCCTCTTAGCGCTCAGAACGTCCAATTGCAATTTCTACAGAAAGAGTGTTTCAGAAAGGCTCAATCAAAAGTAAGGTTCAACTCTGTTAGTTGAATACACAGAACAGAAAGAAATTTCACACAATGCTTCTGTGTAGTTTATATTTGAACATATTCTTTTTTCCACTATTACCCACTTGGAGCTACGAATGTCCAGTTGCATTTTCTACAGACAGAGTGTTTCAAAACTGCTCAATCAAAAGTATGGTTTAACTCTGTTAGCTGAATGCTCAGATCAGAAAGAAGTTTCACAGAATGCTTCTGTGTAGTTTATATTTGAATATATTCCTTTTTCCACTACTACTCTCTTAGCGCTCCAAATGTCCAGTTGCATTTTCTACAGAAAGAGTGTTCAGATCTGCTCAATCAAAAATATGGTTTAACTCTGTTAGCTGAATGCACAGATCAGAAAGAAGTTTCACAGAATGATTCTGTGTAGTTTATATTTGGAGACATTCCTTTTTCCACTATTACCCTCTTAGCGCTCCGAATCTCCACTTGCATTTTCTACAGAAAGAGTTTTTCAGAACGGCTCAATCAAAACTAAGGTTCAACTCTTTTAGTTGAACAAACAGAACAGAAAGAAGTTTCACACAATTCTTCTGTGTAGTTTTTATTTATAGACATTCTTTTTCCCAATATAGGCCTCTTAGCGCTCAGAATGTCCAATTGCAGTTTCTACAGAAAGAGTGTTTCAGAACGGCTCAATCAAACGTAAGGTTCAACTCTGTTAGTTGAATGCACAGAACAGAAAGTAGTTTCATACAATGCTTCTGTGTAGTTTATATTTGAACATATTCTTTTTTCCACTATTACCCACTTAGCGCTACGAATGTCCAGTTGCATTTTCTACAGACAGAGTGCTTCAAAACTGCTCAATCAAAAGTATGGTTTAACTCTGTTAGCTGAATGCTCAGATCAGAAAGAAGTTTCACAGAATGCTTCTGTGTAATTTATATTTGAATATATTCCTTTTTAAACTACTACGCTCTTAGCGCTCCAAATGTCCAGTTGCATTTTCTACAGAAAGAGTGTTCAGATCTGCTCAATCAAAAGTATGGTTTAACTCTCTTAGCTGAATGCACAGATCAGAAAGAAGTTTCACCGAATGATTCCGTGTAGTTTATACTTGAAGACATTCCTTTTTCCACTATTACCCTCTTAGCGCTCCGAATCTCCACTTGCATTTTCTACTAAAAGAGTGTTTCATAACTGCTCAATCAAAAATATGTTTTATCTCTGTTAACTGAATTTACAGATCAGAAATAAGTTTCACAGAATGCATCTGTGTAGTTTTTATTTGAAGATATTCTTTTTCCCAATGTAGGCCTCTTAGCGCTTAGCATGTCCAATTGCAGTTTCTACAGAAAGTGTGTTTCAGAACGGCTCAATCAAAAGTAAGGTTCAACTCTGTTAGTTGAATGCACAGAACAGAAAGAATTTTCATAGAATGCTACTGTGTAGTTTATATTTGAATATATTCCTTTCTCCACTATTACACTCTTAGCGCTCCGAATGTCCACTTGCATTTTCTACAGAAGGAGTGTTCTGAACTGTGCAATCAAAAGTATGGTTTAACTCTGTTAGCTTAATGAACATATCAGAAATAAGTTTCACACAATGCTTCTGTGTAGTTTTTATTTGAAGATATTATTTTTCCCAATATAGTCCTCTTAGCACTCAGAACGTCCAATTGCAATTTCTACAGAAAGAGTGTTTCAGAACGGCTCAATCAAAACTAAGGTTCAACTCTTTTAGTTGATCAGACAGAACAGAAAGAAGTTTCACACAATTCTTCTGTGTAGTTTTTATTTGTAGACATTCTTTTTCCCAATATAGGCCTCTTAGCGCTCAGAATGTCCAATTGCAGTTTCTACAGAAAGAGTGTTGCAGAACGGCTCAATCAAAAGTAAGGTTCAACACTGTTAGTTGAATGCACAGAACAGAAAGAAGTTTCATACAATGCTTCTGTGTAGTTTATATTTGAACATATTCTTTTTTCCACTATTACCCACTTAGCGCTACGAATGTCCAGTTGCATTTTCTACAGACAGAGTGTTTCAAAACTGCTCAATCAAAAGTATGGTTTAACTCTGTTAGCTGAATGCTCAGATCAGAAAGAAGTTTCACAGAATGATTCTGTGTAGTTTATATTTGGAGACATTAATTTTTCCACTATTACCCTCTTAGCGCTCCGAATCTCCACTTGCATTTTCTACAGAAAGAGTGTTTCAGAACGGCTCAATCAAAACTAAGGTTCAACTCTTTTAGTTGAACAAACAGAACTGAAAGAAGTTTCACACAATTCTTGTGTGTAGTTTTTATTTGTAGACATTCTTTTTCCCAATATAGGCCTCTTAGCGCTCAGAATGTCCAATTGCAGTTTCTACAGAAAGAGTGTTTCAGAACGGCTCAATCAAAAGTAAGGTTCAACTCTGTTAGTTGAATGCACAGAACAGAAAGAAGTTTCATACAATGCTTTTGTGTAGTTTATATTTGAACATATTCTTTTTTCCACTATTACCCACTTAGCGCTACGAATGTCCAGTTGCATTTTCTACAGACAGAGTGTTTCAAAACTGCTCAATCAAAAGTATGGTTTAAATCTGTTAGCTGAATGCTCAGATCAGAAAGAAGTTTCACAGAATGCTTCTGTGTAGTTTATATTTGAATATATTCCTTTTTCCACTACTACGCTCTTAACGCTCCAAATGTCCAGTTGCATTTTCTACAGAAAGAGTGTTCAGATCTGCTCAATCAAAGGTATGGTTTAACTCTGTTAGCTGAATACACAGATCAGAAAGAAGTTTCACCGAATGATTCCGTGTAGTTTATATTTGAAGACATTCCTTTTTCCACTATTACCAACTTAGCGCTCCGAATCTCCACTTGCATTTTCTACAAAAAGAGTGTTTCATAACTGCTCAATCAAAAATATGTTTTATCTCTGTTAACTGAATTTACAGATCAGAAATAAGTTTCACAGAATGCATCTGTGTAGTTTTTATTTGAAGATATTCTTTTTCCCAATGTAGGCCTCTTAGCGCTTAGCATGTCCAATTGCAGTTTCTACAGAAAGAGTGTTTCAGAACGGCTCAATCAAAAGTAAGGTTCAACTCTGTTAGTTGAATGCACAGAACAGAAAGAATTGTCATAGAATGCTACTGTGTAGTTTATATTTGAATATATTCCTTTCTCCACTATTACACTCTTAGCGCTCCGAATGACCACTTGCATTTTCTACAGAAGGAGTGTTCTGAACTGTGCAATCAAAAGTATGGTTTAACTCTGTTAGCTTAATGAACATATCAGAAATAAGTTTCACACAATGCTTCTGTGTAGTTTTTATTTGAAGATATTATTTTTCCCAATATAGGCCTCTTAGCGCTCAGAACGTCCAATTGCAATTTCTACAGAAAGAGTGTTTCAGAAAGGCTCAATCAAAAGTAAGTTTCAACTCTGTTAGTTGAATGCACAGAACAGAAAGAAATTTCACACAATGCTTCTGTGTAGTTTATATTTGAACATATTCTTTTTTCCACTATTACCCACTTGGCGCTACGAATGTCCAGTTGCATTTTCTACAGACAGAGTGTTTCAAAACTGCTCAATCAAAAGTATGGTTTAACTCTGTTAGCTGAATGCTCAGATCAGAAAGAAGTTTCACAGAATGCTTCTGTGTAGTTTATATTTGAATATATTCCTTTTTCCACTACTACTCTCTTAGCGCTCCAAATGTCCAGTTGCATTTTCTACAGAATTAGTGTTCAGATCTGCTCAATCAAAAGTATGGTTTAACTCTGTTAGCTGAATGCACAGATCAGAAAGAAGTTTCACAGAATGATTCTGTGTAGTTTATATTTGGAGACATTCCTTTTTCCACTATTACCCTCTTAGCGCTCCGAATCTCCACTTGCATTTTCTACAGAAAGAGTGTTTCAGAACGGCTCAATCAAAACAAAGGTTCAACTCTTTTAGTTGAACAGACAGAACAGAAAGAAGTTTCACACAATTCTTCTGTGTAGTTTTTATTTGTAGACATTCATTTTCCCAATATAGGCCTCTTAGCGCTCAGAATGTCCAATTGCAGTTTCTACAGAAAGAGTGTTGCAGAACGGCTCAATCAAAAGTAAGGTTCAACACTGTTAGTTGAATGCACAGAACAGAAAGAAGTTTCATACAATGCTTCTGTGTAGTTTATATTTGAACATATTCTTTTTTCCACTATTACCCACATAGCGCTACGAATATCCAGTTGCATTTTCTACAGACAGAGTGTTTCAAAACTGCTCAATCAAAAGTATGGTTTAACTCTGTTAGCTGAATGCTCAGATCAGAAAGAAGTTTCACAGAATGCTTCTGTGTAGTTTATATTTGAATATATGCCTTTTTCCACTACTACGCTCTTAGCGCTCCAAATGTCCAGTTGCATTTTCTACACAAAGATTGTTCAGATCTGCTCAATCAAAAGTATGGTTTAACTCTGTTAGCTGAATGCACAGATCAGAAAGAAGTTTCACCGAATGATTCTGTGTAGTTTATATTTGAAGACATTCCTTTTTCCACTATTACCCTCTTAGCGCTCCGAATCTCCACTTGCATTTTCTACTAAAAGAGTGTTTCATAACTGCTCAATCAAAAATATGTTTTATCTCTGTTAACTGAATTTACAGATCAGAAATAAGTTTCACAGAATGCATATGTGTAGTATCTATTTGAAGATATTCTTTTTCCCAATGTAGGTCTCTTAGCGCTTAGCATGTCCAATTGCAGTTTCTACAGAAAGAGTGTTTAAGAACGGCTCAATAAAAAGTAAGGTTCAACTCTGTTAGTTGAATGCACAGAACAGAAAGAATTTTCACAGAATGCTACTGTGTAGTTTATATTTGAATATATTCCTTTCTCCACTATTACCCTCTTTGCGCTCCGAATGTCCACTTGCATTTTCTACAGAAGGAGTGTTCAGAACTGCGCAATCAAAAGTATGGTTTAACTCTGTTAGCTTAATGAACATATCAGAAATAAGTTTCACACAATGCTTCTGTGTAGTTTTTATTTGAAGATTTTATTTTTCCCAATAGAGGCCTCTTAGCGCTCAGAATGTCCAATTGCAGTTTCTACAGAAAGAGTGTTTCAGAAAGGCTCAATCAAAAGTAAGGTTCAACTCTGTTAGTTGAATGCACAGAACAGAAAGAAGTTTCATACAATGCTTCTGTGAAGTTTATATTTGAACATATTCTTTTTTCCACTATTACCCACTTAGCGCTACGAATGTCCAGTTGCATTTTCTACAGACAGAGTGTTTAAAAACTGCTCAATCAAAAGTATGGTTTAACTCCGTTAGCTGAATGCTCAGATCAGAAAGAAGTTTCACAGAATGCTTCCGTGTAGTTTATATTTGAATATATTCCTTTTTCCACTACTGCTCTCTTAGCGCTCCAAACGTCCAGTTGCATTTTCTACAGAAAGAGTGTTCAGATTTGCTCAATCAAAAGTATGGTTTAACTCTGTTAGCTGAATGCACAGATCCGAAAGAAGTTTCACAGAATGATTCTGTGTAGTTTTTATTTGGAGACATTCCTTTTTCCACTATTACCCTCTTAGCGCTCCGAATCTCCACTTGCATTTTCTACAGAAAGAGTTTTTCAGAACGGCTCAATCAAAACTAAGGTTCAACTCTTTTAGTTGAACAAACAGAACAGAAAGAAGTTTCACACAATTCTTCTGTGTAGTTTTTATTTATAGACATTCTTTTTCCCAATATAGGCCTCTTAGCGCTCAGAATGTCCAATTGCAGTTTCTACAGAAAGAGTGTTTCAGAACGGCTCAATCAAACGTAAGGTTCAACTCTGTTAGTTGAATGCACAGAACAGAAAGTAGTTTCATACAATGCTTCTGTGTAGTTTATATTTGAACATATTCTTTTTTCCACTATTACCCACTTAGCGCTACGAATGTCCAGTTGCATTTTCTACAGACAGAGTGTTTCAAAACTGCTCAAACAAAAGTATGGTTTAACTCTGTTAGCTGAATGCTCAGATCAGAAAGAAGTTTCACAGAATGCTTCTGTGTAGTTTATATTTGAATATATTCCTTTTTCCACTACTACGCTCTTAGCGCTCCAAATGTCCAGTTGCATTTTCTACAGAAAGAGTGTTCAGATCTGCTCAATCAAAAGTATGGTTTAACTCTGTTAGGTGAATGCACAGATCAGAAAGAAGTTTCACCGAATGATTCCGTGTAGTTTATACTTGAAGATATTCCTTTTTCCACAATTACCGTCTTAGCGCTCCGAATCTCCACTTGCATTTTCTACTAAAAGAGTGTTTCATAACTGCTCAATCAAAAATATGTTTTATCTCTGTTAACTGAATTTACAAATCAGAAATAAGTTTCACAGAATGCATCTGTGTAGTTTTTATTTGAAGATATTCTTTTTCCCAATGTAGGCCTCTTAGCGCTTAGCATGTCCAATTGCAGTTTCTACAGAAAGAGTGTTTCAGAACGGCTCAATCAAAAGTAAGGTTCAACTCTGTTAGTTGAATGCACAGAACAGAAAGAATTGTCATAGAATGCTACTGTGTAGTTTATATTTGAATATATTCCTTTCTCCACTATTACACTCTTAGCGCTCCGAATGTCCACTTGCATTTTCTACAGAAGGAGTGTTCTGAACTGTGCAATCAAAAGTATGGTTTAACTCTGTTAGCTTAATGAACATATCAGAAATAAGTTTCACACAATGCTTCTGTGTAGTTTTTATTTGAAGATATTATTTTTCCCAATATAGGCCTCTTAGCGCTCAGAACGTCCAATTGCAATTTCTACAGAAAGAGTGTTTCAGAAAGGCTCAATCAAAAGTAAGGTTCAACTCTGTTAGTTGAATGCACAGAACAGAAAGAAATTTCACACAATGCTTCTGTGTAGTTTATATTTGAACATATTCTTTTTTCCACTATTACCCACTTGGCGCTACGAATGTCCAGTTGCATTTTCTACAGACAGAGTGTTTCAAAACTGCTCAATCAAAAGAATGGTTTAACTCTGTTAGCTGAATGCTCAGATCAGAAAGAAGTTTCACAGAATGCTTCTGTGTAGTTTATATTTGAATATATTCCTTTTTCCACTAATACTCTCTTAGCGCTCCAAATGTCCAGTTGCATTTTCTACAGAAAGAGTGTTCAGATCTGCTCAATCAAAAGTATGGTTTAACTCTGTTAGCTGAATGCACAGATCAGAAAGAAGTTTCACAGAATGATTCTGTGTAGTTTATATTTGGAGACATTCCTTTTTCCACTATTACCCTCTTAGCGCTCCGAATCTCCACTTGCATTTTCTACAGAAAGAGTGTTTCAGAACGGCTCAATCAAAACAAAGGTTCAACTCTTTTAGGTGAACAGACAGAACAGAAAGAAGTTTCACACAATTCTTCTGTGTAGTTTTTATTTGTAGACATTCTTTTTCCCAATATAGGCCTCTTAGCGCTCAGAATATCCAATTGCAGTTTCTACAGAAAGAGTGTTTCAGAAAGGCTCAATCAAAAGTAAGGTTCAACTCTGTTAGTTGAATGCACAGAACAGAAAGAAGTTTCATACAATGCTTCTGTGTAGTTTATATTTGAACATATTCTTTTTTCCACTATTACCCACTTAGCGCTACGAATGTCCAGTTGCATTTTCTACAGACAGAGGGTTTCAAAACTGCTCAATCAAAAGTATGGTTTAACTCTGTTAGCTGAATGCTCAGATCAGAAAGAAGTTTCACAGAATGATTCTGTGTAGTTTATATTTGGAGACATTCCTTTTTCCACTATTACCCTCTTAGCGCTCCGAATCTCCACTTGCATTTTCTACAGAAAGAGTGTTTCAGAACGGCTCAATCAAAACTAAGGTTCAACTCTTTTAGTTGAACAAACAGAACTGAAAGAAGTTTCACACAATTCTTCTGTGTAGTTTTTATTTGTAGACATTCTTTTTCCCAATATAGGCCTCTTAGCGCTCAGAATGTCCAATTGCAGTTTCTACAGAAAGAGTGTTTCAGAACGGCTCAATCAAAAGTAAGGTTCAACTCTGTTAGTTGAGTGCACAGAACAGAAAGAAGTTTCATACAATGCTTTTGTGTAGTTTATATTTGAACATATTCTTTTTTCCACTATTACCCACTTAGCGCTACGAATGTCCAGTTGCATTTTCTACAGACAGAGTGTTTCAAAACTGCTCACTCAAAAGTATGGTTTAAATCTGTTAGCTGAATGCTCAGATCAGAAAGAAGTTTCACAGAATGCTTCTGTGTAGTTTATATTTGAATATATTCCTTTTTCCACTACTACGCTCTTAGCGCTCCAAATGTCCAGTTGCATTTTCTACAGAAAGAGTGTTCAGATCTGCTCAATCAAAGGTATGGTTTAACTCTGTTAGCTGAATACACAGATCAGAAAGAAGTTTCACCGAATGATTCCGTGTAGTTTATATTTGAAGACATTCCTTTTTCCACTATTACCAACTTAGCGCTCCGAATCTCCACTTGCATTTTCTACAAAAAGAGTGTTTCATAACTGCTCAATCAAAAATATGTTTTATCTCTGTTAACTGAATTTACAGATCAGAAATAAGTTTCACAGAATGCATCTGTGTAGTTTTTATTTGAAGATATTCTTTTTCCCAATGTAGGCCTCTTAGCGCTTAGCATGTCCAATTGCAGTTTCTACAGAAAGAGTGTTTCAGAACGGCTCAATCAAAAGTAAAGTTCAACTCTGTTAGTTGAATGCACAGAACAGAAAGAATTGTCATAGAATGCTACTGTGTAGTTTATATTTGAATATATTCCTTTCTCCACTATTACACTCTTAGCGCTCCGAATGTCCACTTGCATTTTCTACAGAAGGAGTGTTCTGAACTGTGCAATCAAAAGTATGGTTTAACTCTGTTAGCTTAATGAACATATCAGAAATAAGTTTCACACAATGCTTCTGTGTAGTTTTTATTTGAAGATATTATTTTTCCCAATATAGGCCTCTTAGCGCTCAGAACGTCCAATTGCAATTTCTACAGAAAGAGTGTTTCAGAAAGGCTCAATCAAAAGTAAGGTTCAACTCTGTTAGTTGAATGCACAGAACAGAAAGAAATTTCACACAACGCTTCTGTGTAGTTTATATTTGAATATATTCTTTTTTCCACTATTACCCACTTGGTGCTACGAATGTCCAGTTGCATTTTCTACAGACAGAGTGTTTCAAAACTGCTCAATCAAAAGTATGGTTTAACTCTGTTAGCTGAATGCTCAGATCAGAAAGAAGTTTCACAGAATGATTCTGTGTAGTTTATATTTGGAGACATTCCTTTTTCCACTATTACCCTCTTAGCACTCCGAATCTCCACTTGCATTTTCTACAGAAAGAGTGTTTCAGAACGGCTCAATCAAAACTAAGGTTCAACTCTTTTAGTTGAACAAACAGAACTGAAAGAAGTTTCACACAATTCTTCTGTGTAGTTTTTATTTGTAGACATTCTTTTTCCCAATATAGGCCTCTTAGCGCTCAGAATGTCCAATTGCAGTTTCTACAGAAAGAGTGTTTCAGAACGGCTCAATCAAATGTAAGGTTCAACTCTGTTAGTTGAATGCACAGAACAGAAAGAAGTTTCATACAATGCTTTTGTGTAGTTTATATTTGAACATATTCTTTTTTCCACTATTACCCACTTAGCGCTACGAATGTCCAGTTGCATTTTCTACAGACAGAGTGTTTCAAAACTGCTCAATCAAAAGTATGGTTTAAATCAGTTAGCTGAAAGCTCAGATCAGAAAGAAGTTTCACAGAATGCTTCTGTGTAGTTTATATTTGAATATATTCCTTTTTCCACTACTACGCTCTTAGCGCTCCAAATGTCCAGTTGCATTTTCTACAGAAAGAGTGTTCAGATCTGCTCAATCAAAGGCATGGTTTAACTCTGTTAGCTGAATACACAGATCAGAAAGAAGTTTCACCGAATGATTCCGTGTAGTTTATATTTGAAGACATTCCTTTTTCCACTATTACCAACTTAGCGCTCCGAATCTCCACTTGCATTTTCTACAAAAAGAGTGTTTCATAACTGCTCAATCAAAAATATGTTTTATCTCTGTTAACTGAATTTACAGATCAGAAATAAGTTTCACAGAATGCATGTGTGTAGTTTTTATTTGAAGATATTCTTTTTCCCAATGTAGGCCTCTTAGCGCTTAGCATGTCCAATTGCAGTTTCTACAGAAAGAGTGTTTCAGAACGGCTCAATCAAAAGTAAGGTTCAACTCTGTTAGTTGAATGCACAGAACAGAAAGAAGTTTCACAGAATGCTACTGTGTAGTTTATATTTGAATATATTCCTTTCTCCACTATTACACTCTTAGCGCTCCGAATGTCCACTTGCATTTTCTACAGAAGGAGTGTTCTGAACTGTGCAATCAAAAGTATGGTTTAACTCTGTTAGCTTAATGAACATATCAGAAATAAGTTTCACACAATGCTTCTGTGTAGTTTTTATTTGAAGATATTATTTTTCCCAATATAGGCCTCTTAGCACTCAGAACGTCCAATTGCAATTTCTACAGAAAGAGTGTTTCAGAAAGGCTCAATCAAAAGTAAGGTTCAACTCTGTTAGTTGAATGCACAGAACAGAAAGAAATTTCATACAATGCTTCTGTGTAGTTTATATTTGAACATATTCTTTTTTCCACTATTACCCACTTGGCGCTACGAATGTCCAGTTGCATTTTCTACAGACAGAGTTTTTCAAAACTGCTCAATCAAAAGTATGGTTTAACTGTGTTAGCTGAATGCTCAGATCAGAAAGAAGTTTCACAGAATGCTTCTGTGTAGTTTATATTTGAATATATTCCTTTTTCCACTACTAATCTCTTAGCGCTCCAAATGTCCAGTTGCATTTTCTACAGAAAGAGTGTTTCAGAACGGCTCAATCAAAACTAAGGTTCAACTCTTTTAGTTGAACAGACAGAACAGAAAGAAGTGTCACACAATTCTTCTGTGTAGTTTTTATTTGTAGACATTCTTTTTCCCAATATAGGCCTCTTAGCGCTCAGAATGTCCAATTGCAGTTTCTACAGAAAGAGTGTTGCAGAACGGCTCAATCAAAAGTAAGGTTCAACACTGTTAGTTGAATGCACAGAACAGAAAGAAGTTTCATACAATGCTTCTGTGTAGTTTATATTTGAACATATTCTTTTTTCCACTATTACCCACTTAGCGCTACGAATATCCAGTTGCATTTTCTACAGACAGAGTGTTTCAAAACTGCTCAATCCAAAGTATGGTTTAACTCTGTTAGCTGAATGCTCAGATCAGAAAGAAGTTTCACAGAATGCTTCTGTGTAGTTTATATTTGAATATATTCCTTTTTCCACTACTACGCTCTTAGCGCTCCAAATGTCCAGTTGCATTTTCTACACAAAGAGTGTTCAGATCTGCTCAATCAAAAGTATGGTTTAACTCTGTTAGCTGAATGCACAGATCAGAAAGAAGTTTCACCGAATGATTCTGTGTAGTTTATATTTGAAGACATTCCTTTTTCCACTATTACCCTCTTAGCGCTCCGAATCTCCACTTGCATTTTCTACAAAAAGAGTGTTTCATAACTGCTCAATCAAAAATATGTTTTATCTCTGTTAACTGAATTTACAGATCAGAAATAAGTTTCACAGAATGCATATGTGTAGTATCTATTTGAAGATATTCTTTTTCCCAATGTAGGCCTCTTAGCGCTTAGCATGTCCAATTGCAGTTTCTACAGAAAGAGTGTTTCAGAACGGCTCAATCAAAAGTAAGGTTCAACTCTGTTAGTTGAATGCACAGAACAGAAAGAATTTTCACAGAATGCTACTGTGTAGTTTATATTTGAATATATTCCTTTCTCCACTATTACCCTCTTTGCGCTCCGAATGTCCACTTGCATTTTCTACAGAAGGAGTGTTCAGAACTGCGCAATCAAAAGTATGGTTTAACTCTGTTAGCTTAATGAACATATCAGAAATAAGTTTCACACAATGCTTCTGTGTAGTTTTTGTTTGAAGATTTTATTTTTCCCAATAGAGGCCTCTTAGCGCTCAGAATGTCCAATTGCAGTTTCTACAGAAAGAGTGTTTCAGAAAGGCTCAATCAAAAGTAAGGTTCAACTCTGTTAGTTGAATGCACAGAACAGAAAGAAGTTTCATACAATGCTTCTGTGTAGTTTATATTTGAACATATTCTTTTTTCCACTATTACCCACTTAGCGCTACGAATATCCAGTTGCATTTTCTACAGACAGAGTGTTTCAAAACTGCTCAATCAAAAGTATGGTTTAACTCTGTTAGCTGAATGCTCAGATCAGAAAGAAGTTTCACAGAATGCTTCTGTGTAGTTTATATTTGAATATATGCCTTTTTCCACTACTACGCTCTTAGCGCTCCAAATGTCCAGTTGCATTTTCTACAGAAAGATTGTTCAGATCTGCTCAATCAAAAGTATGGTTTAACTCTGTTAGCTGAATGCACAGATCAGAAAGAAGTTTCACCGAATGATTCCGTGTAGTTTATACTTGAAGACATTCCTTTTTCCACTATTACCCTCTTAGCGCTCCGAATCTCCACTTGCATTTTCTACTGAAAGAGTGTTTCATAACTGCTCAATCAAAAATATGTTTTATCTCTGTTAACTGAATTTACAGATCAGAAATAAGTTTCACAGAATGCATCTGTGTAGTTTTTATTTGAAGATATTCTTTTTCCCAATGTAGGCCTCTTAGCGCTTAGCATGTCCAATTGCAGTTTCTACAGAAAGAGTGTTTCAGAACGGCTCAATCAAAAGTCAGGTTCAACTCTGTTAGTTGAATGCACAGAACAGAAAGAAGTTTCACAGAATACTCCTGTGTAGTTTATATTTGAATATATTCCTTTTTCCACTATTACCCTCTTAACGCTCCGAATGTCCACTTGCATTTTCTACAGAAAGAGTGTTCAGAACTGCGCAATCAAAAGTATGGTTTAACTCTGTTAGCTTAATGAACATATCAGAAATAAGTTTCACACAATGCTTCTGTGTAGTTTTTAATTGAAGATATTATTTTCCCAATATAGGCCTCTTAGCGCTCAGAATGTCCAATTGCAGTTTCTACAGAAAGAGTGTTTCAGAAAGGCTCAATCAAAAGTAAGGTTCAACTCTGTTAGTTGAATGCACAGAACAGAAAGAAGTTTCATACAATGCTTCTGTGTAGTTTATATTTGAACATATTCTTTTTTCCACTATTACCCACTTAGCGCTACGAATGTCCAGTTGCATTTTCTACAGACAGAGTGTTTCAAAACTGCTCAATCAAAAGTATGGTTTAACTCTGTTAGCTGAATGCTCAGATCAGAAAGAAGTTTCACAGAATGCTTCTGTGTAGTTTATATTTGAATATATTCCTTTTTCCACTACTACTCTCTTAGCGTTCCAAATGTCCAGTTGCATTTTTCTACAGAAAGAGTGTTCAGATCAGCTCAATCAAAAGTATGGTTTAACTCTGTTAGCTGAATGCACAGATCAGAAAGAAGTTTCACAGAATGATTCTGTGTAGTTTATATTTGGAGACACTCATTTTTCCACTATTACCCCCTTAGCGCTCCGAATCTCCACTTGCATTTTCTACAGAAAGAGTGTTTCAGAACGGCTCAATCAAAACTAAGGTTCAACTCTTTTAGTTGAGCGAACAGAACAGAAAGAAGTTTCACACAATTCTTCAGTGTAGTTTTTATTTGTAGACATTCTTTTTCCCAATATAGGCCTCTTAGCGCTCAGAATGTCCAATTGCAGTTTCTACAGAAAGAGTGATTCAGAACGGCTCAATCAAAAGTAAGGTTCAACTCTGTTAGTTGAATGCACAGAACAGAAAGAAGTTTCATACAATGCTTCTGTGTAGTTTATATTTGAACATATTCTTTTTTCCACTATTACCCACTTAGCGCTACGAATGTACAGTTGCATTTTCTACAGACAGAGTTTTTCAAAACTGCTCAATCAAAAGTATGGTTTAACTCTGTTAGCTGAATGCTCAGTTCAGAAAGAAGTTTCACAGAATGCTTCTGTGTAGTTTATATTTGAATATCTTCCTTTTTCCACTACTACGCTCTTAGCGCTCCAAATGTCCAGTTGCATTTTGTACAGAAAGAGTGTTCAGATCTGCTCAATCAAAAGTATGGTTTAACTCTGTTAGCTGAATGCACAGATCAGAAAGAAGTTTCACCGAATGATTCCGTGTAGTTTATATTTGAAGACATTCCTTTTTCCACTATTACCATCTTAGCGCTCCGAATCTCCACTTGCATTTTCTACAAAAAGTGTGTTTCATAACAGCTCAATCAAAAATATGTTTTATCTCTGTTAACTGAATTTACAGATCAGAAATAAGTTTCACAGAATGCATCTGTGTAGTTTTTATTTGAAGATATTCTTTTTCCCAATGTAGGCCCTTAGCGCTTAGCATGTCCAATTGCAGTTTCTACAGAAAGAGTGTTTCAGAACGGCTCAATCAAAAGTAAGGTTCAACACTGTTAGTTGAATGCACAGAACAGAAAGAATTTTCACAGAATGCTACTGTGTAGTTTATATTTGAATATATTCCTTTTTCCACTATTACCCTCTTAGCGCTCCGAATGTCCACTTGCATTTCCTACAGAAAGAGTGTTCAGATCTGTGCAATCAAAAGTATGGTTTAACTCTGTTAGCTTAATGAACATATCAGAAATAAGTTTCACACAATGCTTCTGTGTAGTTTTTATTTGAAGATATTATTTTTCCCAATAGAGGCCTCTTAGCGCTCAGAATGTCCAATTGCAGTTTCTACAGAAAGAGTGTTTCAGAAAGGCTCAATCAAAAATAAGGTTCAACTCTGTTAGTTGAATGCACAGAACAGAAAGAAGTTTCATACAATGCTTCTGTGTAGTTTATATTTGAACATATTCTTTTTTCCACTATTACCCACTTAGCGCTACGAATGTCCAGTTGCATTTTCTACAGACAGAGTGTTTCAAAACTGCTCAATCAAAAGTATGGTTTAACTCTGTTAGCTGAATGCTCAGATCAGAAAGAAGTTTCACAGAATGCTTCTGTGTAGTTTATATTTGAATATATTCCTTTTTCCACTACTACTCTCTTAGCGCTCCAAATGTCCAGTTGCATTTTCTACAGAAAGAGTGTTCAGATCTGCTCAATCAAAAGTATGGTTTAACTCTGTTAGCTGAATGCACAGATCAGAAAGTAGTTTCACAGAATGATTCTGTGTAGTTTATATTTGGAGACATTCCTTTTTCCACTATTACCCTCTTAGCGCTCCGAATCTCCACTTGCATTTTCTACAGAAAGAGTGTTTCAGAACGGCTCAATCAAAACTAAGGTTCAACTCTTTTAGTTGAACAAACAGAACAGAAAGTAGTTTCACACAATTCTTCTGTGTAGTTTTTATTTGTAGACATTCTTTTTCCCAATATAGGCCTCTTAGCGCTCAGAATGCCCAATTGCAGTTTCTACAGAAAGAGTGTCTCAGAACGGTTCAATCAAAAGTAAGGTTCAACTCTGTTAGTTGAATGCACAGAACAGAAAGAAGTTTCATACAATGCTTCTGTGTAGTTTATATTTGAACATATTCTTTTTTCCACTATTACCCACTTAGCGCTACGAATGTCCAGTTGCATTTTCTACAGACAGAGTGTTTCAAAACTGCTCAATCAAAAGCATGGTTTAACTCTGTTAGCTGAATGCTCAGATCAGAAAGAAGTTTCACAGAATGCTTCTGTGTAGTTTATATTTGAATATATTCCTTTTTCCACTACTACGCTCTTAGCGCTCCAAATGTCCAGTTGCATTATATACTGAAAGAGTGTTCAGATCTGCTCAATCAAAAGTATGGTTTAACTCTGTTAGCTGAATGCACAGATCAGAAAGAAGTTTCACCGAATGATTCTGTGTAGTTTATATTTGAAGACATTCCTTTTTCCACTATTACCCTCTTAGCGCTCCGAATCTCCACTTGCATTTTCTACAAAAAGAGTGTTTCATAACTGCTCAATCAAAAATATGTTTTATCTCTGTTAACTGAATTTACAGATCAGAAATAAGTTTCACAGAATGCATCTGTGTAGTTTTTATTTGAAGATATTCTTTTTCCCAATGTAGGCCTCTTAGCGCTTAGCATGTCCAATTGCAGTTTCTACAGAAAGAGTGTTTCAGAACGGCTCAATCAAAAGTAAGGTTCAACTCTGTTACATGAATGCACAGAACAGGAAGAATTTTCACAGAATGCTACTGTGTAGTTTATATTTGAATATATTCCTTTTCCACTATTACCCTCTTAGCGCTCCGTATGTCCACTTGAATTTTCTACAGAAAGAGTGTTCAGAACAGCGCAATCAAAAGTATGGTTTAACTCTGTTAGCTTAATGAACATATCAGAAAGAAGTTTCACAGAATTATTCTGTGTAGTTTATATTTGGAGACATTCCTTTTTCCACTATTACCCTCTTAGCGCTCCGAATCTCCACTTGCATTTTCTACAGAAAGAGTGTTTCAGAACGGCTCAATCAAAACTAAGGTTCAACTCTTTTAGTTGAACAAACAGAACAGAAAGAAGTTTCACACAATTCTTCTGTGTAGTTTTTATTTGTAGACATTCTTTTTCCCAATATAGGCCTCCTAGCGCTCAAAATGTCCAATTGCAGTTTCTACAGAAAGAGTGTTTCAGAACGGCTCAATCAAAAGTAAGGTTCCACTCTGATAGTTGAATGCACAGAACAGAAAGAAGTTTCATACAATGCTTCTGTGTAGTTTATATTTGTACATATTCTTTTTTCCACTATTACCCACTTAGCGCTACGAATGTCCAGTTTCATTTTCTACAGACAGAGTGTTTCAAAACTGCTCAATCAAAAGTATGGTTTAACTCTGTTAGCTGAATCCTCAGATCAGAAAGAAGTTTCACAGAATGCTTCTGTGTAGTTTATATTTGAATATATTCCTTTTTCCACTACTACTCTCTTAGCGCTCCAAATGTCCAGTTGCATTTTCTACAGAAAGATTGTTCAGATCTGCTCTATCAAAAGTATGTTTTAACTCTGTTAGCTGAATGCACAGATCAGAAAGAAGTTTCACAGAATGATTCTGTGTAGTTTATATTTGGAGACATTCCTTTTTCCACTATTACCCTCTTAGAGCTCCGAATCTCCACTTGCATTTTCTACAGAAAGAGTTTCTCAGAACGGCTCAATCAAAACTAAGGTTCAACCCTTTTAGTTGAACAAACAGAACAGAAAGGAGTTTCACACAATTCTTCTCTGTAGTTTTTATTTGTAGACATTCTTTTTCCCAATATAGGCCTCCTAGCGCTCAGAATGTCCAATTGCAGTTGCTACAGAAAGAGTGTTTCAGAACGGCTCAATCAAAAGTAAGGTTCAACTCTGTTAGTTGAATGCACAGAACAGAAAGAAGTTTCATACAATGCTTCTGTGTAGTTTATATTTGAACATATTCTTTTTTCCACTATTACCCACTTAGCGCTACGAATGTCCAGTTGTATTTTCTACAGACAGAGTGTTTCAAAACTGCTCAATCAAAAGTATGGTTTAACTCTGTTAGCTGAATGCTCAGATCAGAAAGAAGTTTCACAGAATGCTTCTGTGTAGTTTATATTTGAATATATTCCTTTTTCCACTACTACGCTCTTAGCGCTCCAAATGTCCAGTTGCATTTTCTACAGAAAGAGTGTTCAGATCTGCTCAATCAAAAGTATGGTTTAACTCTGTTAGCTGAATGCACAGATCAGAAAGAAGTTTCACCGAATGATTCTGTGTAGTTTATATTTGAAGACATTCCTTTTTCCACTATTACCCTCTTAGCGCTCCGAATCTCCACTTGCATTTTCTACAAAAAGAGTGTTTCATAACTGCTCAATCAAAAATATGTTTTATCTCTGTTAACTGAATTTACAGATCAGAAATAAGTTTCACACAATGCATCAGTGTAGTTTTTATTTGAAGATATTCTTTTTCCCAATGTAGGCCTCTTAGCGCTTAGCATGTCCAATTGCAGTTTCTACAGAAAGGGTGTTTCAGAACGGCTGAATCAAAAGTAAGGTTCAACTCTGTTAGTTGAATGCACAGAACAGAAAGGATTTTCACAGAATGCTACTGTGTAGTTTATATTTGAATATATTCCTTTTTCCACTATTACCCTCTTAGCGCTCCGAATGTCCACTTGCATTTTCTACAGAAAGAGTGTTCAGAACTGCGCAATCAAAAGTATGGTTTAACTCTGTTAGCTTAATGAACATATCAGAAATAAGTTTCACACAATGTTTCTGTGTAGTTTTTATTTGAAGATATTATTTTTCCCAGTATAGGCCTCTTAGCGCTCAGAATGTCCAATTGCAGTTTCTACAGAAAGAGTGTTTCAGAAAGGCTCAATCAAAAGTAAGGTTCAACTCTGTTAGTTGAATGCAGAGAACAGAAAGAAGTTTCATACAATGCTTCTGTGTAGTTTATATTTGAACATATTCTTTTTTCCACTATTACCCACTTAGCGCTACGAATGTCCAGTTGCATTTTCTACAGACAGAGTGTTTCAAAACTGCTCAATCAAAAGTATGGTTTAACTCTGTTAGCTGAATGCTCAGATCAGAAAGAAGTTTCACAGAATGCTTCTGTGTAGTTTATATTTGAATATATTCCTTTTTCCACTACTACTCTCTTAGCGCTCCAAATGTCCAGTTGCATTTTCTACAGAAAGAGTCTTCAGATCTGCTCAATCAAAAGTATGGTTTAACTCTGTTAGCTGAATGCACAGATCAGAAAGAAGTTTCATAGAATGATTCTGTGTATTTTATATTTGGAGACATTCTTTTTCCACTATTACCCTCTTAGCGCTCCGAATCTCCACTTGCATTTTCTACAGAAAGAGTGTTTCAGAACGGCTCAATCAAAACTAAGGTACAACTCTTTTAGTTGAACAAACAGAACAGAAAGAAGTTTCACACAATTCTTCTGTGTAGTTTTTATTTGTAGACATTCTTTTTCCCAATATAGGCCTCCTAGCGCTCAAAATGTCCAATTGCAATTTCTACAGAAAGAGTGTTTCAGAACGGCTCAATCAAAAGTAAGGTTCAACTCTGTTAGTTGAATGCACAGAACAGAAAGAAGTTTCATACAATGCTTCTGTGTAGTTTATATTTGAACATATTCTTTTTTCCACTATTACCCACTTAGCGCTACGAATGTCCAGTTGCATTTTCTACAGACAGAGTGTTTCAAAACTGCTCAATCAAAAGTATGGTTTAACTCTGTTAGCTGAATGCTCAGATCAGAAAGAAGTTTCACAGAATGCTTCTGTGTAGTTTATATTTGAATATATTCCTTTTTCCACTACTACTCTCTTAGCGCTCCAAATGTCCAGTTGCATTTTCTACAGAAAGAGTGTTCAGATCTGCTCAATCAAAAGTATGGTTTAACTCTGTTAGCTGAATGCACAGATCAGAAAGTAGTTTCACAGAATGATTCTGTGTAGTTTATATTTGGAGACATTCCTTTTTCCACTATTACCCTCTTAGCGCTCCGAATCTCCACTTGCATTTTCTACAGAAAGAGTGTTTCAGAACGGCTCAATCAAAACTAAGGTTCAACTCTTTTAGTTGAACAAACAGAACAGAAAGTAGTTTCACACAATTCTTCTGTGTAGTTTTTATTTGTAGACATTCTTTTTCCCAATATAGGCCTCTTAGCGCTCAGAATGCCCAATTGCAGTTTCTACAGAAAGAGTGTCTCAGAACGGCTCAATCAAAAGTAAGGTTCAACTCTGTTAGTTGAATGCACAGAACAGAAAGAAGTTTCATACAATGCTTCTGTGTAGTTTATATTTGAACATATTCTTTTTTCCACTATTACCCACTTAGCGCTACGAATGTCCAGTTGCATTTTCTACAGACAGAGTGTTTCAAAACTGCTCAATCAAAAGCATGGTTTAACTCTGTTAGCTGAATGCTCAGATCAGAAAGAAGTTTCACAGAATGCTTCTGTGTAGTTTATATTTGAATATATTCCTTTTTCCACTACTACGCTCTTAGCGCTCCAAATGTCCAGTTGCATTATATACTGAAAGAGTGTTCAGATCTGCTCAATCAAAAGTATGGTTTAACTCTGTTAGCTGAATGCACAGATCAGAAAGAAGTTTCACCGAATGATTCTGTGTAGTTTATATTTGAAGACATTCCTTTTTCCACTATTACCCTCTTAGCGCTCCGAATCTCCACTTGCATTTTCTACAAAAAGAGTGTTTCATAACTGCTCAATCAAAAATATGTTTTATCTCTGTTAACTGAATTTACAGATCAGAAATAAGTTTCACAGAATGCATCTGTGTAGTTTTTATTTGAAGATATTCTTTTTCCCAATGTAGGCCTCTTAGCGCTTAGCATGTCCAATTGCAGTTTCTACAGAAAGAGTGTTTCAGAACGGCTCAATCAAAAGTAAGGTTCAACTCTGTTAGTTGAATGCACAGAACAGGAAGAATTTTCACAGAATGCTACTGTGTAGTTTATATTTGAATATATTCCTTTTCCACTATTACCCTCTTAGCGCTCCGTATGTCCACTTGAATTTTCTACAGAAAGAGTGTTCAGAACAGCGCAATCAAAAGTATGGTTTAACTCTGTTAGCTTAATGAACATATCAGAAAGAAGTTTCACAGAATTATTCTGTGTAGTTTATATTTGGAGACATTCCTTTTTCCACTATTACCCTCTTAGCGCTCCGAATCTCCACTTGCATTTTCTACAGAAAGAGTGTTTCAGAACGGCTCAATCAAAACTAAGGTTCAACTCTTTTAGTTGAACAAACAGAACAGAAAGAAGTTTCACACAATTCTTCTGTGTAGTTTTTATTTGTAGACATTCTTTTTCCCAATATAGGCCTCCTAGCGCTCAAAATGTCCAATTGCAGTTTCTACAGAAAGAGTGTTTCAGAACGGCTCAATCAAAAGTAAGGTTCCACTCTGATAGTTGAATGCACAGAACAGAAAGAAGTTTCATACAATGCTTCTGTGTAGTTTATATTTGTACATATTCTTTTTTCCACTATTACCCACTTAGCGCTACGAATGTCCAGTTTCATTTTCTACAGACAGAGTGTTTCAAAACTGCTCAATCAAAAGTATGGTTTAACTCTGTTAGCTGAATCCTCAGATCAGAAAGAAGTTTCACAGAATGCTTCTGTGTAGTTTATATTTGAATATATTCCTTTTTCCACTACTACTCTCTTAGCGCTCCAAATGTCCAGTTGCATTTTCTACAGAAAGATTGTTCAGATCTGCTCTATCAAAAGTATGTTTTAACTCTGTTAGCTGAATGCACAGATCAGAAAGAAGTTTCACAGAATGATTCTGTGTACTTTATATTTGGAGACATTCCTTTTTCCACTATTACCCTCTTAGAGCTCCGAATCTCCACTTGCATTTTCTACAGAAAGAGTTTCTCAGAACGGCTCAATCAAAACTAAGGTTCAACCCTTTTAGTTGAACAAACATAACAGAAAGGAGTTTCACACAATTCTTCTCTGTAGTTTTTATTTGTAGACATTCTTTTTCCCAATATAGGCCTCCTAGCGCTCAGAATGTCCAATTGCAGTTCCTACAGAAAGAGTGTTTCAGAACGGCTCAATCAAAAGTAAGGTTCAACTCTGTTAGTTGAATGCACAGAACAGAAAGAAGTTTCATACAATGCTTCTGTGTAGTTTATATTTGAACATATTCTTTTTTCCACTATTACCCACTTAGCGCTACGAATGTCCAGTTGTATTTTCTACAGACAGAGTGTTTCAAAACTGCTCAATCAAAAGTATGGTTTAACTCTGTTAGCTGAATGCTCAGATCAGAAAGAAGTTTCACAGAATGCTTCTGTGTAGTTTATATTTGAATATATTCCTTTTTCCACTACTACGCTCTTAGCGCTCCAAATGTCCAGTTGCATTTTCTACAGAAAGAGTGTTCAGATCTGCTCAATCAAAAGTATGGTTTAACTCTGTTAGCTGAATGCACAGATCAGAAAGAAGTTTCACCGAATGATTCTGTGTAGTTTATATTTGAAGACATTCCTTTTTCCACTATTACCCTCTTAGCGCTCCGAATCTCCACTTGCATTTTCTACAAAAAGAGTGTTTCATAACTGCTCAATCAAAAATATGTTTTATCTCTGTTAACTGAATTTACAGATCAGAAATAAGTTTCACACAATGCATCAGTGTAGTTTTTATTTGAAGATATTCTTTTTCCCAATGTAGGCCTCTTAGCGCTTAGCATGTCCAATTGCAGTTTCTACAGAAAGGGTGTTTCAGAACGGCTGAATCAAAAGTAAGGTTCAACTCTGTTAGTTGAATGCACAGAACAGAAAGGATTTTCACAGAATGCTACTGTGTAGTTTATATTTGAATATATTCCTTTTTCCACTATTACCCTCTTAGCGCTCCGAATGTCCACTTGCATTTTCTACAGAAAGAGTGTTCAGAACTGCGCAATCAAAAGTATGGTTTAACTCTGTTAGCTTAATGAACATATCAGAAATAAGTTTCACACAATGTTTCTGTGTAGTTTTTATTTGAAGATATTATTTTTCCCAGTATAGGCCTCTTAGCGCTCAGAATGTCCAATTGCAGTTTCTACAGAAAGAGTGTTTCAGAAAGGCTCAATCAAAAGTAAGGTTCAACTCTGTTAGTTGAATGCAGAGAACAGAAAGAAGTTTCATACAATGCTTCTGTGTAGTTTATATTTGAACATATTCTTTTTTCCACTATTACCCACTTAGCGCTACGAATGTCCAGTTGCATTTTCTACAGACAGAGTGTTTCAAAACTGCTCAATCAAAAGTATGGTTTAACTCTGTTAGCTGAATGCTCAGATCAGAAAGAAGTTTCACAGAATGCTTCTGTGTAGTTTATATTTGAATATATTCCTTTTTCCACTACTACTCTCTTAGCGCTCCAAATGTCCAGTTGCATTTTCTACAGAAAGAGTCTTCAGATCTGCTCAATCAAAAGTATGGTTTAACTCTGTTAGCTGAATGCACAAATCAGAAAGAAGTTTCATAGAATGATTCTGTGTATTTTATATTTGGAGACATTCTTTTTCCACTATTACCCTCTTAGCGCTCCGAATCTCCACTTGCATTTTCTACAGAAAGAGTGTTTCAGAACGGCTCAATCAAAACTAAGGTTCAACTCTTTTAGTTGAACAAACAGAACAGAAAGAAGTTTCACACAATTCTTCTGTGTAGTTTTTATTTGTAGACATTCTTTTTCCCAATATAGGCCTCCTAGCGCTCAAAATGTCCAATTGCAATTTCTACAGAAAGAGTGTTTCAGAACGGCTCAATCAAAAGTAAGGTTCAACTCTGTTAGTTGAATGCACAGAACAGAAAGAAGTTTCATACAATGCTTATGTGTAGTTTATATTTGAACATATTCTTTTTTCCACTATTACCCACTTAGCGCTACGAATGTCCAGTTGCATTTTCTACAGACAGAGTGTTTCAAAACTGCTCAATCAAAAGTATGGTTTAACTCTGTTAGCTGAATGCTCAGATCAGAAAGAAGTTTCACAGAATGCTTCTGTGTAGTTTATATTTGAATATATTCCTTTTTCCACTACTACTCTCTTAGCGCTCCAAATGTCCAGTTGCATTTTCTACAGAAAGAGTCTTCAGATCTGCTCAATCAAAAGTATGGTTTAACTCTGTTAGCTGAATGCACAGATCAGAAAGAAGTTTCACAGAATGATTCTGTGTAGTTTATATTTGGAGACATTCTTTATCCACTATTAACCTCTTAGCGCTCCGAATCTCCACTTGCATTTTCTACAGAAAGAGTGTTTCAGAACGGCTCAATCAAAACTAAGGTTCAACTCTTTTAGTTGAACAAACAGAACAGAAAGAAGTTTCACACAATTATTCTCTGTAGTTTTTATTTGTAGACATTCTTTTTCCCAATATAGGCCTCCTAGCGCTCAGAATGTCCAATTGCAGTTTCTACAGAAAGAGTGTTTCAGAACGGCTCAATCAAAAGTAAGGTTCAACTCTGTTAGTTGAATGCACAGAACAGAAAGAAGTTTCATACAATGCTTCTGTGTAGTTTATATTTGAATATATTCTTTTTTCCACTATTACCCACTTAGCGCTACGAATGTCTAGTTGCATTTTCTACAGACAGAGTGTTTCTAAACTGCTCAATCAAAAGTATGGTTTAACTCTGTTAGCTGAATGCTCAGATCAGAAAGAAGTTTCACAGAATGCTTCTGTGTAGTTTATATTTGAATATATTCCTTTTTCCACTACTACGCTCTTAGCGCTCCAAATGTCCAGTTGCATGTTCTACAGAAAGAGTGTTCAGATCTGCTCAATCAAAAGTATGGTTTAACTCTGTTAGCTGAATGCACAGATCAGAAAGAAGTTTCACCGAATGATTCTGTGTAGTTTATATTTGAAGACATTCCTTTTTCCACTATTACCCTCTTAGCGCTCCGAATCTCCACTTGCATTTTCTACAAAAAGAGTGTTTCATAACTGCTCAATCAAAAATATGTTTTATCTCTGTTAACTGAATTTACAGATCAGAAATAAGTTTCACAGAATGCATCTGTGTAGTTTTTATTTGAAGATATTCTTTTTCCCAATGTAGGCCTCTTAGCACTTAGCATGTCCAATTGCAGTTTCTACAGAAAGAGTGTTTCAGAACGGCTCAATCAAAAGTAAGGTTCAACTCTGTTAGTTGAATGCACAGAACAGAAAGAATTTTCACAGAATGCTACTGTGTAGTTTATATTTGAATATATTCCTTTTTCCACTATTACCCTCTTAGCGCTCCGAATGTCCACTTGCATTTTCTACAGAAAGAGTGTTCAGAACTGCGCAATCAAAAGTATGGTTTAACTCTGTTAGCTTAATGAACATATCAGAAATAAGTTTCACACAATGCTTCTGTGTAGTTTTTATTTGAAGATATTATTTTTCCCAATATAGGCCTCTTAGCGCTCAGAATGTCCAATTGCAGTTTCTACAGAAAGAGTGTTTCAGAAAGGCTCAATCAAATGTAAGGTTCAACTCTGTTAGTTGAATGCACAGAACAGAAAGTAGTTTCATAGAATGCTTCTGTGTAGTTTATATTTGAACATATTCTTTTTTCCACTATTACCCACTTAGCGCTACGAATGTCCAGTTGCATTTTCTACAGACAGAGTGTTTCAAAACTGCTCAATCAAAAGTATGGTTTAACTCTGTTAGCTGAATGCTCAGATCAGAAAGAAGTTTCACAGAATGCTTCTGTGTAGTTTATATTTGAATATATTCCTTTTTCCACTACTACTCTCTTAGCGCTCCAAATGTCCAGTTGCATTTTCTACAGAAAGAGTGTTCAGATCTGCTCAATCAAAAGTATGGTTTAACTCTGTTAGCTGAATGCACAGATCAGAAAGAAGTTTCACAAAATGATTCTGTGTAGTTTATATTTGGAGACATTCCTTTTTCCACTATTACCCTCTTAGGGCTCCGAATCTCCACTTGCATTTTCTACAGAAAGAGTGTTTCAGAACGGCTCAATCAAAACTAAGGTTCAACTCTTTTAGTTGAACAAACAGAACAGAAAGAAGTTTCACACAATTCTTCTGTGTAGTTTTTATTTGTAGACATTCTTTTTCCCAATATAGGCCTCCTAGCGCTCAGAATGTCCAATTGCAGTTTCTACAGAAAGAGTGTTTCAGAACGGCTCAATGAAAAGTAAGGTTCAACTCTGTTAGTTGAATGCACTGAACAGAAAGAAGTTTCATACAATGCTTCTGTGTAGTTTATATTTGAACATATTCTTTTTTCCACTATTACCCACTTAGCGCTACGAATGTCCAGTTGCATTTTCTACAGACAGAGTGTTTCAAAACTGCTCAATCAAAAGTATGGTTTAACTCTGTTAGCTGAATGCTCAGATCAGAAAGAAGTTTCACAGAATGCTTCTGTGTAGTTTATATTTGAATATATTCCTTTTTCCACTACTACGCTCTTAGCGCTCCAAATGTCCAGTTGCATTTTCTACAGAAAGAGTGTTCAGATCTGCTCAATCAAAAGTATGGTTTAACTCTGTTAGCTGAATGCACAGATCAGAAGGAAGTTTCACCGAATGATTCTGTGTAGTTTATATTTGAAGACATTCCTTTTTCCACTATTACCCTCTTAGCGCTCCGAATCTGCACTTGCATTTTCTACAAAAAGAGTGTTTCATAACTGCTCAATCAAAAATATGTTTTATCTCTGTTAACTGAATTTACAGATCAGAAATAAGTTTCACAGAATGCATCTGTGTAGTTTTTATTTGAAGATATTCTTTTTCCCAATGTAGGCCTCTTAGCGCTTAGCATGTCCAATTGCAGTTTCTACAGAAAGAGTGTTTCAGAACGGCTCAATCAAAAGTAAGGTTCAACTCTGTTAGTTGAATGCACAGAACAGAAAGAATTTTCACAGAATGCTATTGTGTAGTTTATATTTGAATATACTCCTTTTTCCACTATTACCCTCTTAGCGCTCCGAATGTCCACTTGCATTTTCTACAGAAAGAGTGTTCAGAACTGCGCAATCAAAAGTATGGTTTAACTCTGTTAGCTTAATGAACATATCAGAAATAAGTTTCACACAATGCTTCTGTGTAGTTTTTATTTGAAGATATTATTTTTCCCAATATAGGCCTCTTAGCGCTCAGAATGTCCAATTGCAGTTTCTACAGAAAGAGTGTTTCAGAAAGGCTCAATCAAATGTAAGGTTCAACTCTGTTAGTTGAATGCACAGAACAGAAAGTAGTTTCATAGAATGCTTCTGTGTAGTTTATATTTGAACATATTCTTTTTTCCACTATTACCCACTTAGCGCTACGAATGTCCAGTTGCATTTTCTACAGACAGAGTGTTTCAAAACTGCTCAATCAAAAGTATGGTTTAACTCTGTTAGCTGAATGCTCAGATCAGAAAGAAGTTTCACAGAATGCTTCTGTGTAGTTTATATTTGAATATATTCCTTTTTCCACTACTACTCTCTTAGCGCTCCAAATGTCCAGTTGCATTTTCTACAGAAAGAGTGTTCAGATCTGCTCAATCAAAAGTATGGTTTAACTCTGTTAGCTGAATGCACAGATCAGAAAGAAGTTTCACAAAATGATTCTGTGTAGTTTATATTTGGAGACATTCCTTTTTCCACTATTACCCTCTTAGCGCTCCGAATCTCCACTTGCATTTTCTACAGAAAGAGTGTTTCAGAACGGCTCAATCAAAACTAAGGTTCAACTCTTTTAGTTGAACAAACTGAACAGAAAGAAGTTTCACACAATTCTTCTGTGTAGTTTTTATTTGTAGACATTCTTTTTCCCAATATAGGCCTCCTAGCGCTCAGAATGTCCAATTGCAGTTTCTACAGAAAGAGTGTTTCAGAACGGCTCAATGAAAAGTAAGGTTCAACTCTGTTAGTTGAATGCACTGAACAGAAAGAAGTTTCATACAATGCTTCTGTGTAGTTTATATTTGAACATATTCTTTTTTCCACTATTACCCACTTAGCGCTACGAATGTCCAGTTGCATTTTCTACAGACAGAGTGCTTCAAAACTGCTCAATCAAAAGTATGGTTTAACTCTGTTAGCTGAATGCTCAGATCAGAAAGAAGTTTCACAGAATGCTTCTGTGTAGTTTATATTTGAATATATTCCTTTTTCCACTACTACGCTCTTAGCGCTCCAAATGTCCAGTTGCATTTTCTACAGAAAGAGTGTTCAGATCTGCTCAATCAAAAGTATGGTTTAACTCTGTTAGCTGAATGCACAGATCAGAAGGAAGTTTCACCGAATGATTCTGTGTAGTTTATATTTGAAGACATTCCTTTTTCCACTATTACCCTCTTAGCGCTCCGAATCTCCACTTGCATTTTCTACAAAAAGAGTGTTTCATAACTGCTCAATCAAAAATATGTTTTATCTCTGTTAACTGAATTTACAGATCAGAAATAAGTTTCACAGAATGCATCTGTGTAGTTTTTATTTGAAGATATTCTTTTTCCCAATGTAGGCCTCTTAGCGCTTAGCATGTCCAATTGCAGTTTCTACAGAAAGAGTGTTTCAGAACGGCTCAATCAAAAGTAAGGTTCAACTCTGTTAGTTGAATGCACAGAACAGAAAGAATTTTCACAGAATGCTATTGTGTAGTTTATATTTGAATATACTCCTTTTTCCACTATTACCCTCTTAGCGCTCCGAATGTCCACTTGCATTTTCTACAGAAAGAGTGTTCAGAACTGCGCAATCAAAAGTATGGTTTAACTCTGTTAGCTTAATGAACATATCAGAAATAAGTTTCACACAATGCTTCTGTGTAGTTTTTTTTGAAGATATTATTTTTCCCGATATAGGCCTCTTAGCGCTCAGAATGTCCAATTGCAGTTTCTACACAAAGAGTGTTTCAGAAAGGCTCAATCAAATGTAAGGTTCAACTCTGTTAGTTGAATGCACAGAACAGAAAGAAGTTTCATACAATGCTTCTGTGTAGTTTATATTTGAACATATTCTTTTTTCCACTATTACCCACTCTGCGCTACGAATGTCCAGTTGCATTTTCTACAGACAGAGTGTTTCAAAACTGCTCAATCAAAAGTATGGTTTAACTCTGTTAGCTGAATGCTCAGATCAGAAAGAAGTTTCACAGAATGCTTCTGTGTAGTTTATATTTGAATATATTCCTTTTTCCACTACTACTCTCTTAGCGCTCCAAATGTCCAGTTGCATTTTCTACAGAAAGAGTCTTCAGATCTGCTCAATCAAAAGTGTGGTTTAACTTTGTTAGCTGAATGCACAGATCAGAAAGAAGTTTCACAGAATGATTCTGTGTAGTTTATATTTGGAGACATTCTTTTTCCACTATAACCCTCTTAGCGCTCCGAATCTCCACTTGCATTTTCTACAGAAAGAGTGTTTCAGAACGGCTCAATCAAAACTAAGGTTCAAATCTTTTAGTTGAACAAACAGAACAGAAAGAAGTTTCACACAATTCTTCTGTGTAGTTTTTATTTGTAGACATTCTTTTTCCCAATATAGGCCTCCTAGCGCTCAAAATGTCCAATTGCAATTTCTACAGAAAGAGTGTTTCAGAACGGCTCAATCAAAAGTAAGGTTCAACTCTGTTAGTTGAATGCACAGAACAGAAAGAAGTTTCATACAATGCTTCTGTGTAGTTTATATTTGAACATATTCTTTTTTCCACTATTACCCACTTAGCGCTACGAATGTCCAGTTGCATTTTCTACAGACAGAGTGTTTCAAAACTGCTCAATCAAAAGTATGGTTTAAATCTGTTAGCTGAATGCTCAGATCAGAAAGAAGTTTCACAGAATGCTTCTGTGTAGTTTATATTTGAATATATTCCTTTTTCCACTACTACTCTCTTAGCGCTCCAAATGTCCAGTTGCATTTTCTACAGAAAGAGTCTTCAGATCTGCTCAATCAAAAGTATGGTTTAACTCTGTTAGCTGAATGCACAGATCAGAAAGAAGTTTCACAGAATGATTCTGTGTAGTTTATATTTGGAGACATTCTTTATCCACTATTAACCTCTTAGCGCTCCGAATCTCCACTTGCATTTTCTACAGAAAGAGTGTTTCAGAACGGCTCAATCAAAACTAAGGTTCAACTCTTTTAGTTGAACAAACAGAACAGAAAGAAGTTTCACACAATTCTTCTGTGTAGTTTTTATTTGTAGACATTCTTTTTCCCAATATAGGCCTCCTAGCGCTCAAAATGTCCAATTGCAGTTTCTACAGAAAGAGTGTTTCAGAACGGCTCAATCAAAAGTAAGGTTCAACTCTGTTAGTTGAATGCACAGAACAGAAAGAAGTTTCATACAATGCTTCTGTGTAGTTTATATTTGAACATATTCTTTTTTCCACTATTACCCACTTAGCGCTACGAATGTCCAGTTCCATTTTCTACAGACAGAGTGTTTCAAAACTGCTCAATCAAATGTATGGTTTAACTCTGTTAGCTGAATGCTCAGATCAGAAAGAAGTTTCACAGAATGCTTCTGTGTAGTTTATATTTGAATATATTCCTTTTTCCACTACTACTCTCTTAGGGCTCCAAATGTCCAGTTGCATTTTCTACAGAAAGAGTGTTCAGATCTGCTCTATCAAAAGTATGGTTTAACTCTGTTAGCTGAATGCACAGATCAGAAAGAAGTTTCACAAAATGATTCTGTGTAGTTTATATTTGGAGACATTCCTTTTTCCACTCTTACCCTCTTAGCGCTCCGAATCTCCACTTGCATTTTCTACAGAAAGAGTGTTTCAGAACAGCTCAATCAAAACTAAGGTTCAACTCTTTTAGTTGAACAAACAGAACAGAAAGAAGTTTCACACAATTCTTCTGTGTAGTTTTTATTTGTAGACATTCTTTTTCCCAATATAGGCCTCCTAGCGCTCAGAATGTCCAATTGCAGTTTCTACAGAAAGAGTGTTTCAGAACGGCTCAATGAAAAGTAAGGTTCAACTCTGTTAGTTGAATGCACTGAACAGAAAGAAGTTTCATACAATGCTTCTGTGTAGTTTATATTTGAACATATTCTTTTTTCCACTATTACCCACTTAGCGCTACGAATGTCCAGTTGCATTTTCTACAGACAGAGTGTTTCAAAACTGCTCAATCAAAAGTATGGTTTAACTCTGTTAGCTGAATGCTCAGATCAGAAAGAAGTTTCACAGAATGCTTCTGTGTAGTTTATATTTGAATATATTCCTTTTTCCACTACTACGCTCTTAGCGCTCCAAATGTCCAGTTGCATTTTCTACAGAAAGAGTGTTCAGATCTGCTCAATCAAAAGTATGGTTTAACTCTGTTAGCTGAATGCACAGATCAGAAGGAAGTTTCACCGAATGATTCTGTGTAGTTTATATTTGAAGACATTCCTTTTTCCACTATTACCCTCTTAGCGCTCCGAATCTGCACTTGCATTTTCTACAAAAAGAGTGTTTCATAACTGCTCAATCAAAAATATGTTTTATCTCTGTTAACTGAATTTACAGATCAGAAATAAGTTTCACAGAATGCATCTGTGTAGTTTTTATTTGAAGATATTCTTTTTCCCAATGTAGGCCTCTTAGCGCTTAGCATGTCCAATTGCAGTTTCTACAGAAAGAGTGTTTCAGAACGGCTCAATCAAAAGTAAGGTTCAACTCTGTTAGTTGAATGCACAGAACAGAAAGAATTTTCACAGAATGCTATTGTGTAGTTTATATTTGAATATACTCCTTTTTCCACTATTACCCTCTTAGCACTCCGAATGTCCACTTGCATTTTCTACAGAAAGAGTGTTCAGAACTGCGCAATCAAAAGTATGGTTTAACTCTGTTAGCTTAATGAACATATCAGAAATAAGTTTCACACAATGCTTCTGTGTAGTTTTTATTTGAAGATATTATTTTTCCCAATATAGGCCTCTTAGCGCTCAGAATGTCCAATTGCAGTTTCTACAGAAAGAGTGTTTCAGAAAGACTCAATCAAATGTAAGGTTCAACTCTGTTAGTTGAATGCACAGAACAGAAAGTAGTTTCATAGAATGCTTCTGTGTAGTTTATATTTGAACATATTCTTTTTTCCACTATTACCCACTTAGCGCTACGAATGTCCAGTTGCATTTCCTACAGACAGAGTGTTTCAAAACTGCTCAATCAAAAGTATGGTTTAACTCTGTTAGCTGAATGCTCAGATCAGAAAGAAGTTTCACAGAATGCTTCTGTGTAGTTTATATTTGAATATATTCCTTTTTCCACTACTACTCTCTTAGCGCTCCAAATGTCCAGTTGCATTTTCTACAGAAAGAGTGTTCAGATCTGCTCAATCAAAAGTATGGTTTAACTCTGTTAGCTGAATGCACAGATCAGAAAGAAGTTTCACAAAATGATTCTGTGTAGTTCATATTTGGAGACATTCCTTTTTCCACTATTACCCTCTTAGCGCTCCGAATCTCCACTTGCATTTTCTACAGAAAGAGTGTTTCAGAACGGCTCAATCAAAACTAAGGTTCAACTCTTTTAGTTGAACAAACAGAACAGAAAGAAGTTTCACACAATTCTTCTGTGTAGTTTTTATTTGTAGACATTCTTTTTCCCAATATAGGCCTCCTAGCGCTCAGAATGTCCAATTGCAGTTTCTACAGAAAGAGTGTTTCAGAACGGCTCAATGAAAAGTAAGGTTCAACTCTGTTAGTTGAATGCACTGAACAGAAAGAAGTTTCATACAATGCTTCTGTGTAGTTTATATTTGAACATATTCTTTTTTCCACTATTACCCACTTAGCGCTACGAATGTCCAGTTGCATTTTCTACAGACAGAGTGCTTCAAAACTGCTCAATCAAAAGTATGGTTTAACTCTGTTAGCTGAATGCTCAGATCAGAAAGAAGTTTCACAGAATGCTTCTGTGTAGTTTATATTTGAATATATTCCTTTTTCCACTACTACGCTCTTAGCGCTCCAAATGTCCAGTTGCATTTTCTACAGAAAGAGTGTTCAGATCTGCTCAATCAAAAGTATGGTTTAACTCTGTTAGCTGAATGCACAGATCAGAAGGAAGTTTCACCGAATGATTCTGTGTAGTTTATATTTGAAGACATTCCTTTTTCCACTATTACCCTCTTAGCGCTCCGAATCTCCACTTGCATTTTCTACAAAAAGAGTGTTTCATAACTGCTCAATCAAAAATATGTTTTATCTCTGTTAACTGAATTTACAGATCAGAAATAAGTTTCACAGAATGCATCTGTGTAGTTTTTATTTGAAGATATTCTTTTTCCCAATGTAGGCCTCTTAGCGCTTATCATGTCCAATTGCAGTTTCTACAGAAAGAGTGTTTCAGAACGGCTCAATCAAAAGTAAGGTTCAACTCTGTTAGTTGAATGCACAGAACAGAAAGAATTTTCACAGAATGCTATTGTGTAGTTTATATTTGAATATACTCCTTTTTCCACTATTACCCTCTTAGCGCTCCAAATGTCCACTTGCATTTTCTACAGAAAGAGTGTTCAGAACTGCGCAATCAAAAGTATGGTTTAACTCTGTTAGCTTAATGAACATATCAGAAATAAGTTTCACACAATGCTTCTGTGTAGTTTTTTTTGAAGATATTATTTTTCCCGATATAGGCCTCTTAGCGCTCAGAATGTCCAATTGCAGTTTCTACACAAAGAGTGTTTCAGAAAGGCTCAATCAAATGTAAGGTTCAACTCTGTTAGTTGAATGCACAGAACAGAAAGAAGTTTCATACAATGCTTCTGTGTAGTTTATATTTGAACATATTCTTTTTTCCACTATTACCCACTCTGCGCTACGAATGTCCAGTTGCATTTTCTACAGACAGAGTGTTTCAAAACTGCTCAATCAAAAGTATGGTTTAACTCTGTTAGCTGAATGCTCAGATCAGAAAGAAGTTTCACAGAATGCTTCTGTGTAGTTTATATTTGAATATATTCCTTTTTCCACTACTACTCTCTTAGCGCTCCAAATGTCCAGTTGCATTTTCTACAGAAAGAGTCTTCAGATCTGCTCAATCAAAAGTGTGGTTTAACTTTGTTAGCTGAATGCACAGATCAGAAAGAAGTTTCACAGAATGATTCTGTGTAGTTTATATTTGGAGACATTCTTTTTCCACTATTACCCTCTTAGCGCTCCGAATCTCCACTTGCATTTTCTACAGAAAGAGTGTTTCAGAACGGCTCAATCAAAACTAAGGTTCAAATCTTTTAGTTGAACAAACAGAACAGAAAGAAGTTTCACACAATTCTTCTGTGTAGTTTTTATTTGTAGACATTCTTTTTCCCAATATAGGCCTCCTAGCGCTCAAAATGTCCAATTGCAATTTCTACAGAAAGAGTGTTTCAGAACGGCTCAATCAAAAGTAAGGTTCAACTCTGTTAGTTGAATGCACAGAACAGAAAGAAGTTTCATACAATGCTTCTGTGTAGTTTATATTTGAACATATTCTTTTTTCCACTATTACCCACTTAGCGCTACGAATGTCCAGTTGCATTTTCTACAGACAGAGTGTTTCAAAACTGCTCAATCAAAAGTATGGTTTAACTCTGTTAGCTGAATGCTCAGATCAGAAAGAAGTTTCACAGAATGCTTCTGTGTAGTTTATATTTGAATATATTCCTTTTTCCACTACTACTCTCTTAGCGCTCCAAATGTCCAGTTGCATTTTCTACAGAAAGAGTCTTCAGATCTGCTCAATCAAAAGTATGGTTTAACTCTGTTAGCTGAATGCACAGATCAGAAAGAAGTTTCACAGAATGATTCTGTGTAGTTTATATTTGGAGACATTCTTTATCCACTATTAACCTCTTAGCGCTCCGAATCTCCACTTGCATTTTCTACAGAAAGAGTGTTTCAGAACGGCTCAATCAAAACTAAGGTTCAACTCTTTTAGTTGAACAAACAGAACAGAAAGAAGTTTCACACAATTCTTCTGTGTAGTTTTTATTTGTAGACATTCTTTTTCCCAATATAGGCCTCCTAGCGCTCAAAATGTCCAATTGCAGTTTCTACAGAAAGAGTGTTTCAGAACGGCTCAATCAAAAGTAAGGTTCAACTCTGTTAGTTGAATGCACAGAACAGAAAGAAGTTTCATACAATGCTTCTGTGTAGTTTATATTTGAACATATTCTTTTTTCCACTATTACCCACTTAGCGCTACGAATGTCCAGTTGCATTTTCTACAGACAGAGTGTTTCAAAACTGCTCAATCAAATGTATGGTTTAACTCTGTTAGCTGAATGCTCAGATCAGAAAGAAGTTTCACAGAATGCTTCTGTGTAGTTTATATTTGAATATATTCCTTTTTCCACTACTACTCTCTTAGGGCTCCAAATGTCCAGTTGCATTTTCTACAGAAAGAGTGTTCAGATCTGCTCTATCAAAAGTATGGTTTAACTCTGTTAGCTGAATGCACAGATCAGAAAGAAGTTTCACAGAATGATTCTATGTAGTTTATATTTGGAGACATTCCTTTTTCCACTATTACCCTCTTAGCGCTCCGAATCTCCACTTGCATTTTCTACAGAAAGAATGTTTCAGAACGGCTCAATCAAAACTGAGGTTCAACTCTTTTAGTTGAACAAACAGAACAGAAAGAAGTTTCACACAATTATTCTCTGTAGTTTTTATTTGTAGACATTCTTTTTCCCAATATAGGCCTCCCAGCGCTCAGAATGTCCAATTGCAGTTTCTACAGAAAGAGTGTTTCAGAACGGCTCAATCAAAAGTAAGGTTCAACTCTGTTAGTTGAATGCACAGAACAGAAAGAAGTTTCATACAATGCTTCTGTGTAGTTTATATTTGAACATATTCTTTTTTCCACTATTACCCACTTAGCGCTACGAATGTCCAGTTGCATTTTCTACAGACAGAGTGTTTCTAAACTGCTCAATCAAAAGTATGGTTTAACTCTGTTAGCTGAATGCTCAGATCAGAAAGAAGTTTCACAGAATGCTTCTGTGTAGTTTATATTTGAATATATTCCTTTTTCCACTACTACGCTCTTAGCGCTCCAAATGTCCAGTTGCATGTTCTACAGAAAGAGTGTTCAGATCTGCTCAATCAAAAGTATGGTTTAACTCTGTTAGCTGAATGCACAGATCAGAAAGAAGTTTCACCGAATGATTCTGTGTAGTTTATATTTGAAGACATTCCTTTTTCCACTATTACCCTCTTAGCGCTCCGAATCTCCACTTGCATTTTCTACAAAAAGAGTGTTTCATAACTGCTCAATCAAAAATATGTTTTATCTCTGTTAACTGAATTTACAGATCAGAAATAAGTTTCACAGAATGCATCTGTGTAGTTTTTATTTGAAGATATTCTTTTTCCCAATGTAGGCCTCTTAGCACTTAGCATGTCCAATTGCAGTTTCTACAGAAAGAGTGTTTCAGAACGGCTCAATCAAAAGTAAGGTTCAACTCTGTTAGTTGAATGCACAGAACAGAAAGAATTTTCACAGAATGCTACTGTGTAGTTTATATTTGAATATATTCCTTTTTCCACTATTACCCTCTTAGCGCTCCGAATGTCCACTTGCATTTTCTACAGAAAGAGTGTTCAGAACTGCGCAATCAAAAGTATGGTTTAACTCTGTTAGCTTAATGAACATATCAGAAATAAGTTTCACACAATGCTTCTGTGTAGTTTTTATTTGAAGATATTATTTTTCCCAATATAGGCCTCTTAGCGCTCAGAATGTCCAATTGCAGTTTCTACAGAAAGATTGTTTCAGAAAGGCTCAATCAAATGTAAGGTTCAACTCTGTTAGTTGAATGCACAGAACAGAAAGTAGTTTCATAGAATGCTTCTGTGTAGTTTATATTTGAACATATTCTTTTTTCCACTATTACCCACTTAGCGCTACGAATGTCCAGTTGCATTTTCTACAGACAGAGTGTTTCAAAACTGCTCAATCAAAAGTATGGTTTAACTCTGTTAGCTGAATGCTCAGATCAGAAAGAAGTTTCACAGAATGCTTCTGTGTAGTTTATATTTGAATATATTCCTTTTTCCACTACTACTCTCTTAGCGCTCCAAATGTCCAGTTGCATTTTCTACAGAAAGAGTGTTCAGATCTGCTCAATCAAAAGTATGGTTTAACTCTGTTAGCTGAATGCACAGATCAGAAAGAAGTTTCACAAAATGATTCTGTGTAGTTTATATTTGGAGACATTCCTTTTTCCACTATTACCCTCTTAGCGCTCCGAATCTCCACTTGCATTTTCTACAGAAAGAGTGTTTCAGAACGGCTCAATCAAAACTAAGGTTCAACTCTTTTAGTTGAACAAACAGAACAGAAAGAAGTTTCACACAATTCTTCTGTGTAGTTTTTATTTGTAGACATTCTTTTTCCCAATATAGGCCTCCTAGCGCTCAGAATGTCCAATTGCAGTTTCTACAGAAAGAGTGTTTCAGAACGGCTCAATGAAAAGTAAGGTTCAACTCTGTTAGTTGAATGCACTGAACAGAAAGAAGTTTCATACAATGCTTCTGTGTAGTTTATATTTGAACATATTCTTTTTTCCACTATTACCCACTTAGCGCTACGAATGTCCAGTTGCATTTTCTACAGACAGAGTGTTTCAAAACTGCTCAATCAAATGTATGGTTTAACTCTGTTAGCTGAATGCTCAGATCAGAAAGAAGTTTCACAGAATGCTTCTGTGTAGTTTATATTTGAATATATTCATTTTTCCACTACTACTCTCTTAGGGCTCCAAATGTCCAGTTGCATTTTCTACAGAAAGAGTGTTCAGATCTGCTCTATCAAAAGTATGGTTTAACTCTGTTAGCTGAATGCACAGATCAGAAAGAAGTTTCACAGAATGATTCTATGTAGTTTATATTTGGAGACATTCCTTTTTCCACTATTACCCTCTTAGCGCTCCGAATCTCCACTTGCATTTTCTACAGAAAGAATGTTTCAGAACGGCTCAATCAAAACTGAGGTTCAACTCTTTTAGTTGAACAAACAGAACAGAAAGAAGTTTCACACAATTATTCTCTGTAGTTTTTATTTGTAGACATTCTTTTTCCCAATATAGGCCTCCCAGCGCTCAGAATGTCCAATTGCAGTTTCTACAGAAAGAGTGTTTCAGAACGGCTCAATCAAAAGTAAGGTTCAACTCTGTTAGTTGAATGCACAGAACAGAAAGAAGTTTCATACAATGCTTCTGTGTAGTTTATATTTGAACATATTCTTTTTTCCACTATTACCCACTTAGCGCTACGAATGTCCAGTTGCATTTTCTACAGACAGAGTGTTTCTAAACTGCTGAATCAAAAGTATGGTTTAACTCTGTTAGCTGAATGCTCAGATCAGAAAGAAGTTTCACAGAATGCTTCTGTGTAGTTTATATTTGAATATATTCCTTTTTCCACTACTACGCTCTTAGCGCTCCAAATGTCCAGTTGCATGTTCTACAGAAAGAGTGTTCAGATCTGCTCAATCAAAAGTATGGTTTAACTCTGTTAGCTGAATGCACAGATCAGAAAGAAGTTTCACCGAATGATTCTGTGTAGTTTATATTTGAAGACATTCCTTTTTCCACTATTACCCTCTTAGCGCTCCGAATCTCCACTTGCATTTTCTACAAAAAGAGTGTTTCATAACTGCTCAATCAAAAATATGTTTTATCTCTGTTAACTGAATTTACAGATCAGAAATAAGTTTCACAGAATGCATCTGTGTAGTTTTTATTTGAAGATATTCTTTTTCCCAATGTAGGCCTCTTAGCACTTAGCATGTCCAATTGCAGTTTCTACAGAAAGAGTGTTTCAGAACGGCTCAATCAAAAGTAAGGTTCAACTCTGTTAGTTGAATGCACAGAACAGAAAGAATTTTCACAGAATGCTACTGTGTAGTTTATATTTGAATATATTCCTTTTTCCACTATTACCCTCTTAGCGCTCCGAATGTCCACTTGCATTTTCTACAGAAAGAGTGTTCAGAACTGCGCAATCAAAAGTATGGTTTAACTCTGTTAGCTTAATAAACATATCAGAAATAAGTTTCACACAATGTTTCTGTGTAGTTTTTATTTGAAGATATTATTTTTCCCAATATAGGCCTCTTAGCGCTCAGAATGTCCAATTGCAGTTTCTACAGAAAGAGTGTTTCAGAAAGGCTCAATCAAAAGTAAGGTTCAACTCTGTTAGTTGAATGCACAGAACAGAAAGAAGTTTCATACAATGCTTCTGTGTAGTTTATATTTGAACATATTCTTTTTTCCACTATTACCCACTTAGCGCTACGAATGTCCAGTTGCATTTTCTACAGACAGAGTGTTTCAAAACTGCTCAATCAAAAGTATGGTTTAACTCTGTTAGCTGAATGCTCAGATCAGAAAGAAGTTTCACAGAATGCTTCTGTGTAGTTTATATTTGAATATATTCCTTTTTCCACTACTACTCTCTTAGCGCTCCAAATGTCCAGTTGCGTTTTCTACAGAAAGAGTCTTCAGATCTGCTCAATCAAAAGTATGATTTAACTCTGTTAGCTGAATGCACAGATCAGAAAGAAGTTTCACAGAATGATTCTGTGTAGTTTATATTTGGAGACATTCTTTTTCCACTATTACCCTCTTAGCGCTCCGAATCTCCACTTGCATTTTCTACAGAAAGAGTGTTTCAGAACGGCTCAATCAAAACTAAGGTTCAACTCTTTTAGTTGAACAAACAGAACAGAAAGAAGTTTCACACAATTCTTCTGTGTAGTTTTTATTTGTAGACATTCTTTTTCCCAATATAGGCCTCCTAGCGCTCAAAATGTCCAATTGCAATTTCTACAGAAAGAGTGTTTCAGAACGGCTCAATCAAAAGTAAGGTTCAACTCTGTTAGTTGAATGCACAGAACAGAAAGAAGTTTCATACAATGCTTATGTGTAGTTTATATTTGAACATATTATTTTTTCCACTATTACCCACTTAGCGCTACGAATGTCCAGTTGCATTTTCTACAGACAGAGTGTTTCAAAACTGCTCAATCAAAAGTATGGTTTAACTCTGTTAGCTGAATGCTCAGATCAGAAAGAAGTTTCACAGAATGCTTCTGTGTAGTTTATATTTGAATATATTCCTTTTTCCACTACTACTCTCTTAGCGCTCCAAATGTCCAGTTGCATTTTCTACAGAAAGAGTCTTCAGATCTGCTCAATCAAAAGTATGGTTTAACTCTGTTAGCTGAATGCACAGATCAGAAAGAAGTTTCACAGAATGATTCTGTGTAGTTTATATTTGGAGACATTCTTTATCCATTATTACCCTCTTAGCGCTCCGAATCTCCACTTGCATTTTCTACAGAAAGAGTGTTTCAGAACGGCTCAATCAAAATTAAGTTTCAACTCTTTTAGTTGAACAAACAGAAAAGAAAGAAGTTTCACACAATTCTTCTGTGTAGTTTTTATTTGTAGACATTCTTTTTCCCAATATAGGCCTCCTAGCGCTCAGAATGTCCAATTGCAGTTTCTACAGAAAGAGTGTTTCAGAACGGCTCAATCAAAAGTAAGGTTCAACTCTGTTAGTTGAATGCACAGAACAGAAAGAAGTTTCATACAATGCTTCTGTGTAGTTTATATTTGAACATATTCTTTTTTCCACTATTACCCACTTAGCGCTACGAATGTCCAGTTGCATTTTCTACAGACAGAGTGTTTCAAAACTGCTCAATCAAAAGTATGGTTTAACTCTGTTAGCTGAATGCTCAGATCAGAAAGAAGTTTCACACAATGCTTCTGTGTAGTTTATATTTGAATATATTCCTTTTTCCACTACTACGCTCTTAGCGCTCCAAATGTCCAGTTGCATTTTCTGCAGAAAGAGTGTTCAGATCTGCTCAATCAAAAGTATGGTTTAACTCTGTTAGCTGAATGCACAGATCAGAAAGAAGTTTAACCGAATGATTCTGTGTAGTTTATATTTGAAGACATTCCTTTTTCCACTATTACCATCTTAGCGCTCCGAATCTCCACTTGCATTTTCTACAAAAAGAGTGTTTCATAACTGCTCAATCAAAAATATGTTTTATCTTTGTTAACTGAATTTACAGATCAGAAATAAGTTTCACAGAATGCATCTGTGTAGTTTTTATTTGAAGATATTCTTTTTCCCAATGTAGGCCTCTTAGCGCTTAGCATGTCCAATTGCAGTTTCTACAGAAAGAGTGTTTCAGAACGGCTCAATCAAAAGTAAGGTTCAACACTGTTAGTTGAATGCACAGAACAGCAAGAATTTTCACAGAATGCTACTGTGTAGTTTATATTTGAATATACTCCTTTTTCCACTATTACCCTCTTAGCGCTCCGAATGTCCACTTGCATTTTCTACAGAAAGAGTCTTCAGAACTGCGCAATCAAAAGTATGTTTTAACTCTGTTAGCTTAATGAACATATCAGAAATAAGTTTCACACAATGCTTCTGTGTAGTTTTTATTTGAAGATATTATTTTTCCCAATATAGGCCTCTTAGCGCTCAGAATGTCCAATTGCAGTTTCTACAGAAAGAGTGTTTCAGAAAGGCTCAATCAAATGTAAGGTTCAACTCTGTTAGTTGAATGCACAGAACAGAAAGTAGTTTCATAGAATGCTTCTGTGTAGTTTATATTTGAACATATTCTTTTTTCCACTATTACCCACTTAGCGCTACGAATGTCCAGTTGCATTTTCTACAGACAGAGTGTTTCAAAACTGCTCAATCAAAAGTATGGTTTAACTCTGTTAGCTGAATGCTCAGATCAGAAAGAAGTTTCACAGAATGCTTCTGTGTAGTTTATATTTGAATATATTCCTTTTTCCACTACTACTCTCTTAGCGCTCCAAATGTCCAGTTGCATTTTCTACAGAAAGAGTGTTCAGATCTGCTCAATCAAAAGTATGGTTTAACTCTGTTAGCTGAATGCACAGATCAGAAAGAAGTTTCACAAAATGATTCTGTGTAGTTTATATTTGGAGACATTCCTTTTTCCACTATTACCCTCTTAGCGCTCCGAATCTCCACTTGCATTTTCTACAGAAAGAGTGTTTCAGAACGGCTCAATCAAAACTAAGGTTCAACTCTTTTAGTTGAACAAACAGAACAGAAAGAAGTTTCACACAATTCTTCTGTGTAGTTTTTATTTGTAGACATTCTTTTTCCCAATATAGGCCTCCTAGCGCTCAGAATGTCCAATTGCAGTTTCTACAGAAAGAGTGTTTCAGAACGGCTCAATGAAAAGTAAGGTTCAACTCTGTTAGTTGAATGCACTGAACAGAAAGAAGTTTCATACAATGCTTCTGTGTAGTTTATATTTGAACATATTCTTTTTTCCACTATTACCCACTTAGCGCTACGAATGTGCAGTTGCATTTTCTACAGACAGAGTGTTTCAAAACTGCTCAATCAAAAGTATGGTTTAACTCTGTTAGCTGAATGCTCAGATCAGAAAGAAGTTTCACAGAATGCTTCTGTGTAGTTTATATTTGAATATATTCCTTTTTCCACTACTACGCTCTTAGCGCTCCAAATGTCCAGTTGCATTTTCTACAGAAAGAGTGTTCAGATCTGCTCAATCAAAAGTATGGTTTAACTCTGTTAGCTGAATGCACAGATCAGAAGGAAGTTTCACCGAATGATTCTGTGTAGTTTATATTTGAAGACATTCCTTTTTCCACTATTACCCTCTTAGCGCTCCGAATCTCCACTTGCATTTTCTACAAAAAGAGTGTTTCATAACTGCTCAATCAAAAATATGTTTTACCTCTGTTAACTGAATTTACAGATCAGAAATAAGTTTCACAGAATGCATCTGTGTAGTTTTTATTTGAAGATATTCTTTTTCCCAATGTAGGCCTCTTAGCGCTTAGCATGTCCAATTGCAGTTTCTACAGAAAGAGTGTTTCAGAACGGCTCAATCAAAAGTAAGGTTCAACTCTGTTAGTTGAATGCACAGAACAGAAAGAATTTTCACAGAATGCTATTGTGTAGTTTATATTTGAATATACTCCTTTTTCCACTATTACCCTCTTAGCGCTCCGAATGTCCACTTGCATTTTCTACAGAAAGAGTGTTCAGAACTGCGCAATCAAAAGTATGGTTTAACTCTGTTAGCTTAATGAACATATCAGAAATAAGTTTCACACAATGCTTCTGTGTAGTTTTTATTTGAAGATATTATTTTTCCCAATATAGGCCTCTTAGCGCTCAGAATGTCCAATTGCAGTTTCTACACAAAGAGTGTTTCAGAAAGGCTCAATCAAATGTAAGGTTCAACTCTGTTAGTTGAATGCACATAACAGAAAGAAGTTTCATAGAATGCTTCTGTGTAGTTTATATTTGAACATATTCTTTTTTCCACTATTACCCACTTAGCGCTACGAATGTCCAGTTGTATTTTCTACAGACAGAGTGTTTCAAAACTGCTCAATCAAAAGTATGGTTTAACTCTGTTAGCTGAATGCTCAGATCAGAAAGAAGTTTCACAGAATGCTTCTGTGTAGTTTATATTTGAATATATTCCTTTTTCCACTACTACTCTCTTAGCGCTCCAAATGTCCAGTTGCATTTTCTACAGAAAGAGTGTTCAGATCTGCTCAATCAAAAGTATGGTTTAACTCTGTTAGCTGAATGCACAGATCAGAAAGAAGTTTCACAGAATGATTCGGTGTAGTTTATATTTGGAGACATTCCTTTTTCCATTACCCTCTTAGCGCTCCGAATCTCCACTTGCATTTTCTACAGAAAGAATGTTTCAGAACGGCTCAATCAAAACTGAGGTTCAACTCTTTTAGTTGAACAAACAGAACAGAAAGAAGTTTCACACAATTCTTCTGTGTAGTTTTTATTTGTAGACATTCTTTTTCCCAATATAGGCCTCCTAGCGCTCAGAATGTCCAATTGCAGTTTCTACAGAAAGAGTGTTTCAGAACGGCTCAATCAAAAGTAAGGTTCAACTCTGTTAGTTGAATGCACAGAACAGAAAGAAGTTTCATACAATGCTTCTGTGTAGTTTATATTTGAACATATTCTTTTTTCCACTATTACCCACTTAGCGCTACGAATGTCCAGTTGCATTTTCTACATACAGAGTGTTTCAAAACTGCTCAAACAAAAGTATGGTTTAACTCTGTTAGCTGAATGCTCAGATCAGAATTAAGTTTCACAGAATGCTTCTGTGTAGTTTATATTTGAATATATTCCTTTTTCCACTACTACGCTCTTAGCGCTCCAAATGTCCAGTTGCATTTTCTACAGAAAGAGTGTTCAGATCTGCTCAATCAAAAGTATGGTTTAACTCTGTTAGCTGAATGCACAGATCAGAAAGAAGTTTCACCGAATGATTCTGTGTAGTTTATATTTGAAGACATTCCTTTTTCCACTATTACCCTCTTAGCGCTCCGAATCTCCACTTGCATTTTCTACAAAAAGAGTGTTTCATAACTGCTCAATCAAAAATATGTTTTATCTCTGTTAACTGAATTTACAGATCAGAAATAAGTTTCACAGAATGCATCTGTGTAGTTTTTATTTGAAGATATTCTTTTTCCCAATGTAGGCCTCTTAGCGCTTAGCATGTCCAATTGCAGTTTCTACAGAAAGAGTGTTTCAGAACGGCTCAATCAAAAGTGAGGTTCAACTCTGTTAGTTGAATGCACAGAACAGAAAGAATTTTCACAGAATGCTACTGTGTAGTTCATATTTGAATATATTCCTTTTTCCACTATTACCCTCTTAGCGCTCCGAATGTCCACTTGCATTTTCTACAGAAAGAGTGTTCAGAACTGCGCAATCAAAAGTATGTTTTAACTCTGTTAGCTTAATGAACATATCAGAAATAAGTTTCACACAATGCTTCTGTGTAGTTTTTATTTGAAGATATTATTTTTCCCAATATAGGCCTCTTAGCGCTCAGAATGTCCAATTGCAGTTTCTACAGAAAGAGTGTTTCAGAAAGGCTCAATCAAATGTAAGGTTCAACTCTGTTAGTTGAATGCACAGAACAGAAAGAAGTTTCATAGAATGCTTCTGTGTAGTTTATATTTGAACATATTCTTTTTTCCACTATTACCCACTTAGCGCTACGAATGTCCAGTTGCATTTTCTACAGATAGAGTGTTTCAAAACTGCTCAATCAAAAGTATGGTTTAACTCTGTTAGCTGAATGCTCAGATCAGAAAGAAGTTTCACAGAATGCTTCTGTGTAGTTTATATTTGAATATATTACTTTTTACACTACTACTCTCTTAGCGCTCGAAATGTCCAGTTGAATTTTCTACAGAAAGAGTGTTCAGATCTGCTCAATCAAAAGTATGGTTTAACTCTGTTAGCTGAATGCACAGATCAGAAAGAAGTTTCACAAAATGATTCTGTGTAGTTTATATTTGGAGACATTCCTTTTTCCACTATTACCCTCTTAGCGCTCCGAATCTCCACTTGCATTTTCTACAGAAAGAGTGTTTCAGAACGGCTCAATCAAAACTAAGGTTCAACTCTTTTAGTTGAACAAACAGAACAGAAAGAAGTTTCACACAATTCTTCTGTGTAGTTTTTATTTGTAGACATTCTTTTTCCCAATATAGGCCTCCTAGCGCTCAGAATGTCCAATTGCAGTTTCTACAGAAAGAGTGTTTCAGAACGGCTCAATCAAAAGTAAGGTTCAACTCTCTTAGTTGAATGCACAGAACAGAAAGAAGTTTCATACAATGCTTCTGTGTAGTTTATATTTGAACATATTCTTTTTTCCACTATTACCCACTTAGCGATACGAATGTCCAGTTGCATTTTCTACAGACAGAGTGTTTCAAAACTGCTCAATCAAAAGTATGGTTTAACTCTGTTAGCTGAATGCTCAGATCAGAAAGAAGTTTCACAGAATGCTTCTGTGTAGTTTATATTTGAATATATTCCTTTTTCCACTACTACGCTCTTAGCGCTCCAAATGTCCAGTTGCATTTTCTACAGAAAGAGTGTTCAGATCTGCTCAATCAAAAGTATGGTTTAACTCTGTTAGCTGAATGCACAGATCAGAAGGAATTTTCACCGAATGATTCTGTGTAGTTTATATTTGAAGACATTCCTTTTTCCACTATTACCCTCTTAGCGCTCCGAATCTCCACTTGCATTTTCTACAAAAAGAGTGTTTCATAACTGCTCAATCAAAAATATGTTTTATCTCTGTTAACTGAATTTACAGATCAGAAATAAGTTTCACAGAATGCATCTGTGTAGTTTTTATTTGAAGATATTCTTTTTCCCAATGTAGGCCTCTTAGCGCTTAGCATGTCCAATTGCAGTTTCTACAGAAAGAGTGTTTCAGAACGGCTGAATCAAAAGTAAGGTTCAACTCTGTTAGTTGAATGCACAGAACAGAAAGAATTTTCACAGAATGCTATTGTGTAGTTTATATTTGAATATACTCCTTTTTCCACTATTACCCTCTTAGCGCTCCGAATGTCCACTTGCATTTTCTACAGAAAGAGTGTTCAGAACTGCGCAATCAAAAGTATGGTTTAACTCTGTTAGCTTAATGAACATATCAGAAATAAGTTTCACACAATGCTTCTGTGTAGTTTTTATTTGAAGATATTATTTTTCCCAATAGAGGCCTCTTAGCGCTCAGAATGTCCAATTGCAGTTTCTACAGAAAGAGTGTTTCAGAAAGGCTCAATCAAAAGTAAGGTTCAACTCTGTTAGTTGAATGCACAGAACAGAAAGAAGTTTCATACAATGCTTCTGTGTAGTTTATATTTGAACATATTCTTTTTTCCACTATTACCCACCTAGCGCTACGAATGTCCAGTTGCATTTTCTACAGACAGAGTGTTTCAAAACTGCTCAATCAAAAGTATGGTTTAACTCTGTTAGCTGAATGCTCAGATCAGAAAGAAGTTTCACAGAATGCTTCTGTGTAGTTTATATTTGAATATATTCCTTTTTCCACTACTACTCTCTTAGCGCTCCAAATGTCCAGTTGCATTTTCTACAGAAAGAGTGTTCAGATCTGCTCAATCAAAAGTATGTTTTAACACTGTTAGCTGAATGCACAGATCAGAAAGAAGTTTCACAGAATGATTCTGTGTAGCTTGTATTTGGAGACATTCTTTTTCCACTATTACCCTCTTAGCGCTCCGAATCTCCACTTGCATTTTCTACAGAAAGAGTGTTTCAGAACGGCTCAATCAAAACTAAGGTTCAACTCTTTTAGTTGAACAAATAGAACAGAAAGAAGTTTCACACAATTCTTCTGTGTAGTTTTTATTTGTAGACATTCTTTTTCCCAATATAGGCCTCCTAGCGCTCAAAATGTCCAATTGCAGTTTCTACAGAAAGAGTGTTTCAGAACGGCTCAATCAAAAGTAAGGTTCCACTCTGATAGTTGAATGCACAGAACAGAAAGAAGTTTCATACAATGCTTCTGTGTAGTTTATATTTGAACATATTCTTTTTTCCACTATTTCCCACTTAGCGCTACGAATGTCCAGTTTCATTTTCTACAGACAGAGTGTTTCAAAACTGCTCAATCAAAAGTGTGGTTTAACTCTGTTAGCTGAATGCTCAGATCAGAAAGAAGTTTCACAGAATGCTTCTGTGTAGTTTATATTTGAATATATTCCTTTTTCCACTACTACTCTCTTAGGGCTCCAAATGTCCAGTTGCATTTTCTACAGAAAGATTGTTCAGATCTGCTCTATCAAAAGTATGGTTTAACTCTGTTAGCTGAATGCACAGATCAGAAAGAAGTTTCACAGAATGATTCTGTGTAGTTTATATTTGGAGACATTCCTTTTTCCACTATTACCCTCTTAGCGCTCCGAATCTCCACTTGCATTTTCTACAGAAAGAGTTTCTCAGAACGGCTCAATCAAAACTAAGGTTCAACCCTTTTTGTTGAACAAAAAGAACAGAAAGAAGTTTCACACAATTCTTCTCTGTAGTTTTTATTTGTAGACATTCTTTTTCCCAATATAGGCCTCCTAGCGCTCAGAATGTCCAATTGCAGTTCCTACAGATAGAGTGTTTCAGAAAGGCTCAATCAAAAGTAAGGTTCAACTCTGTTAGTTGAATGCACAGAACAGAAAGAAGTTTCATACAATGCTTCTGTGTAGTTTATATTTGAACATATTCTTTTTTCCACTATTACCCACTTAGCGCTACGAATGTCCAGTTGTATTTTCTACAGACAGAGTGTTTCAAAACTGCTCAATCAAAAGTATGGTTTAACTCTGTTAGCTGAATGCTCAGATCAGAAAGAAGTTTCACAGAATGCTTCTGTGTAGTTTATATTTGAATATATTCCTTTTTCCACTACTACGCTCTTAGCGCTCCAAATGTCCAGTTGCATTTTCTACAGAAAGAGTGTTCAGATCTGCTCAATCAAAAGTATGGTTTAACTCTGTTAGCTGAATTCACAGATCAGAAAGAAGTTTCACCGAATGATTCTGTGTAGTTTATATTTGAAGACATTCCTTTTTCCACTATTACCCTCTTAGCGCTCCGAATCTCCACTTGCATTTTCTACAAAAAGAGTGTTTCATAACTGCTCAATCAAAAATATGTTTTATCTCTGTTAACTGAATTTACAGATCAGAAATAAGTTTCACAGAATGCATCTGTGTAGTTTTTATTTGAAGATATTCTTTTTCCCAATGTAGGCCTCTTAGCGCTTAGCATGTCCAATTGCAGTTTCTACAGAAAGGGTGTTTCAGAACGGCTGAATCAAAAGTAAGGTTCAACTCTGTTAGTTGAATGCACAGAACAGAAAGGATTTTCACAGAATGCTACTGTGTAGTTTATATTTGAATATATTCCTTTTTCCACTATTACCCTCTTAGCGCTCCGAATGTTCACTTGCATTTTCTACAGAAAGAGTGTTCAGAACTGCGCAATCAAAAGTATGGTTTAACTCTGTTAGCTTAATGAACATATCAGAAATAAGTTTCACACAATGTTTCTGTGTAGTTTTTATTTGAAGATATTATTTTTCCCAATATAGGCCTCTTAGCGCTCAGAATGTCCAATTGCAGTTTCTACAGAAAGAGTGCTTCAGAAAGGCTCAATCAAAAGTAAGGTTCAACACTGTTAGTTGAATGCAGAGAACAGAAAGAAGTTTCATACAATGCTTCTGTGTAGTTTATATTTGAACATATTCTTTTTTCCACTATTACCCACTTAGCGCTACGAATGTCCAGTTGCATTTTCTACAGACAGAGTGTTTCAAAACTGCTCAATCAAAAGTATGGTTTAACTCTGTTAGCTGAATGCTCAGATCAGAAAGAAGTTTCACAGAATGCTTCTGTGTAGTTTATATTTGAATATATTCCTTTTTCCACTACTACTCTCTTAGCGCTCCAAATGTCCAGTTGCATTTTCTACAGAAAGAGTCTTCAGATCTGCTCAATCAAAAGTATGGTTTAACTCTGTTAGCTGAATGCACAGATCAGAAAGAAGTTTCACAGAATGATTCTGTGTAGTTTATATTTGGAGACATTCTTTTTCCACTATTACCCTCTTAGCGCTCCGAATCTCCACTTGCATTTTCTACAGAAAGAGTGTTTCAGAACGGCTCAATCAAAACTAAGGTTCAACTCTTTTAGTTGAACAAACAGAACAGAAAGAAGTTTCACACAATTCTTCTGTGTAGTTTTTATTTGTAGACATTCTTTTTCCCAATATAGGCCTCCTAGCGCTCAAAATGTCCAATTGCAATTTCTACAGAAAGAGTGTTTCAGAACGGCTCAATCAAAAGTAAGGTTCAACTCTGTTAGTTGAATGCACAGAACAGAAAGAAGTTTCATACAATGCTTATGTGTAGTTTATATTTGAACATATTCTTTTTTCCACTATTACCCACTTAGCGCTACGAATGTCCAGTTGCATTTTCTACAGACAGAGTGTTTCAATACTGCTCAATCAAAAGTATGGTTTAACTCTGTTAGCTGAATGCTCAGATCAGAAAGAAGTTTCACAGAATGCTTCTGTGTAGTTTATATTTGAATATATTCCTTTTTCCACTACTACTCTCTTAGCGCTCCAAATGTCCAGTTGCATTTTCTACAGAAAGAGTCTTCAGATCTGCTCAATCAAAAGTATGGTTTAACTCTGTTAGCTGAATGCACAGATCAGAAAGAAGTTTCACAGAATGATTCTGTGTAGTTTATATTTTTAGACATTCTTTATCCACTATTAACCTCTTAGCGCTCCGAATCTCCACTTGCAATTTCTACAGAAAGAGTGTTTCAGAACGGCTCAATCAAAACTAAGGTTCAACTCTTTTAGTTGAACAAACAGAACAGAAAGAAGTTTCACACAATTCTTCTGTGTAGTTTTTATTTGTAGACATTCTTTTTCCCAATATAGGCCTCCTAGCGCTCAGAATGTCCAATTGCAGTTTCTACAGAAAGAGTGTTTCAGAACGGCTCAATCAAAAGTAAGGTTCAACTCTGTTAGTTGAATGCACAGAACAGAAAGAAGTTTCATACAATGCTTCTGTGTAGTTTATATTTGAACATATTCTTTTTTCCACTATTACCCACTTAGCGATACGAATGTCCAGTTGCATTTTCTACAGACAGAGTGTTTCAAAACTGCTCAATCAAAAGTATGGTTTAACTCTGTTAGCTGAATGCTCAGATCAGAAAGAAGTTTCACAGAATGCTTCTGTGTAGTTTATATTTGAATATATTCCTTTTTCCACTACTACGCTCTTAGCGCTCCAAATGTCCAGTTGCATTTTCTACAGAAAGAGTGTTCAGATCTGCTCAATCAAAAGTATGGTTTAACTCTGTTAGCTGAATGCACAGATCAGAAGGAATTTTCACCGAATGATTCTGTGTAGTTTATATTTGAAGACATTCCTTTTTCCACTATTACCCTCTTAGCGCTCCGAATCTCCACTTGCATTTTCTACAAAAAGAGTGTTTCATAACTGCTCAATCAAAAATATGTTTTATCTCTGTTAACTGAATTTACAGATCAGAAATAAGTTTCACAGAATGCATCTGTGTAGTTTTTATTTGAAGATATTCTTTTTCCCAATGTAGGCCTCTTAGCGCTTAGCATGTCCAATTGCAGTTTCTACAGAAAGAGTGTTTCAGAACGGCTGAATCAAAAGTAAGGTTCAACTCTGTTAGTTGAATGCACAGAACAGAAAGAATTTTCACAGAATGCTATTGTGTAGTTTAAATTTGAATATACTCCTTTTTCCACTATTACCCTCTTAGCGCTCCGAATGTCCACTTGCATTTTCTACAGAAAGAGTGTTCAGAACTGCGCAATCAAAAGTATGGTTTAACTCTGTTAGCTTAATGAACATATCAGAAATAAGTTTCACACAATGCTTCTGTGTAGTTTTTATTTGAAGATATTATTTTTCCCAATAGAGGCCTCTTAGCGCTCAGAATGTCCAATTGCAGTTTCTACAGAAAGAGTGTTTCAGAAAGGCTCAATCAAAAGTAAGGTTCAACTCTGTTAGTTGAATGCACAGAACAGAAAGAAGTTTCATACAATGCTTCTGTGTAGTTTATATTTGAACATATTCTTTTTTCCACTATTACCCACCTAGCACTACGAATGTCCAGTTGCATTTTCTACAGACAGAGTGTTTCAAAACTGCTCAATCAAAAGTATGGTTTAACTCTGTTAGCTGAATGCTCAGATCAGAAAGAAGTTTCACAGAATGCTTCTGTGTAGTTTATATTTGAATATATTCCTTTTTCCACTACTACTCTCTTAGCGCTCCAAATGTCCAGTTGCATTTTCTACAGAAAGAGTGTTCAGATCTGCTCAATCAAAAGTATGTTTTAACACTGTTAGCTGAATGCACAGATCAGAAAGAAGTTTCACAGAATGATTCTGTGTAGTTTGTATTTGGAGACATTCTTTTTCTACTATTACCCTCTTAGCGCTCCGAATCTCCACTTGCATTTTCTACAGAAAGAGTGTTTCAGAACGGCTCAATCAAAACTAAGGTTCAACTCTTTTAGTTGAACAAACAGAACAGAAAGAAGTTTCACACAATTCTTCTGTGTAGTTTTTATTTGTAGACATTCTTTTTCCCAATATAGGCCTCCTAGCGCTCAAAATGTCCAATTGCAGTTTCTACAGAAAGAGTGTTTCAGAACGGCTCAATCAAAAGTAAGGTTCCACTCTGATAGTTGAATGCACAGAACAGAAAGAAGTTTCATACAATGCTTCTGTGTAGTTTATATTTGAACATATTCTTTTTTCCACTATTACCCACTTAGCGCTACGAATGTCCAGTTGCATTTTCTACAGACAGAGTGTTTCAAAACTGCTCAATCAAAAGTATGGTTTAACTCTGTTAGCTGAATGCTCAGATCAGAAAGAAGTTTCACAGAATGCTTCTGTGTAGTTTATATTTGAATATATTCCTTTTTCCACTACTACTCTCTTAGCGCTCCAAATGTCCAGTTGCATTTTCTACAGAAAGATTGTTCAGATCTGCTCTATCAAAAGTATGGTTTAACTCTGTTAGCTGAATGCACAGATCAGAAAGAAGTTTCACAGAATGATTCTGTGTAGTTTATATTTGGAGACATTCCTTTTTCCACTATTACCCTCTTAGCGCTCCGAATCTCCACTTGCATTTTCTACAGAAAGAGTTTCTCAGAACGGCTCAATCAAAACTAAGGTTCAACCCTTTTAGTTGAACAAAAAGAACAGAAAGAAGTTTCACACAATTCTTCTCTGTAGTTTTTATTTGTATACATTCTTTTTCCCAATATAGGCCTCCTAGCGCTCAGAATGTCCAATTGCAGTTCCTACAGATAGAGTGTTTCAGAACGGCTCTATCAAAAGTAAGGTTCAACTCTGTTAGTTGAATGCACAGAACAGAAAGAAGTTTCATACAATGCTTCTGTGTAGTTTATATTTGAACATATTCTTTTTTCCACTATTACCCACTTAGCGCTACGAATGTCCAGTTGTATTTTCTACAGACAGAGTGTTTCAAAACTGCTCAATCAAAAGTATGGTTTAACTCTGTTAGCTGAATGCTCAGATCAGAAAGAAGTTTCACAGAATGCTTCTGTGTAGTTTATATTTGAATATATTACTTTTTCCACTACTACGCTCTTAGCGCTCCAAATGTCCAGTTGCATTTTCTACAGAAAGAGTGTTCAGATCTGCTCAATCAAAAGTATGGTTTAACTCTGTTAGCTGAATGCACAGATCAGAAAGAAGTTTCACCGAATGATTCTGTGTAGTTTATATTTGAAGACATTCCTTTTTCCACTATTACCCTCTTAGCGCTCCGAATCTCCACTTGCATTTTCTACAAAAAGAGTGTTTCATAACTGCTCAATCAAAAATATGTTTTATCTCTGTTAACTGAATTTACAGATCAGAAATAAGTTTCACAGAATGCATCTGTGTAGTTTTTATTTGAAGATATTCTTTTTCCCAATGTAGGCCTCTTAGCGCTTAGCATGTCCAATTGCAGTTTCTACAGAAAGGGTGTTTCAGAACGGCTGAATCAAAAGTAAGGTTCAACTCTGTTAGTTGAATGCACAGAACAGAAAGGATTTTCACAGAATGCTACTGTGTAGTTTATATTTGAATATATTCCTTTTTCCACTATTACCCTCTTAGCGCTCCGAATGTCCACTTGCATTTTCTACAGAAAGAGTGTTCAGAACTGCGCAATCAAAAGTATGGTTTAACTCTGTTAGCTTAATGAACATATCAGAAATAAGTTTCACACAATGTTTCTGTGTAGTTTTTATTTGAAGATATTATTTTTCCCAATATAGGCCTCTTAGCGCTCAGAATGTCCAATTGCAGTTTCTACAGAAAGAGTGTTTCAGAAAGGCTCAATCAAAAGTAAGGTTCAACTCTGTTAGTTGAATGCCGAGAACAGAAAGAAGTTTCATACAATGCTTCTGTGTAGTTTATATTTGAACATATTCTTTTTTCCACTATTACCCACTTAGCGCTACGAATGTCCAGTTGCATTTTCTACAGACAGAGTGTTTCAAAACTGCTCAATCAAAAGTATGGTTTAACTCTGTTAGCTGAATGCTCAGATCAGAAAGAAGTTTCACAGAATGCTTCTGTGTAGTTTATATTTGAATATATTCCTTTTTCCACTACTACTCTCTTAGCGCTCCAAATGTCCAGTTGCATTTTCTACAGAAAGAGTCTTCAGATCTGCTCAATCAAAAGTATGGTTTAACTCTGTTAGCTGAATGCACAGATCAGAAAGAAGTTTCACAGAATGATTCTGTGTAGTTTATATTTGGAGACATTCTTTTTCCACTATTACCCTCTTAGCGCTCCGAATCTCCACTTGCATTTTCTACAGAAAGAGTGTTTCAGAACGGCTCAATCAAAACTAAGGTTCAACTCTTTTAGTTGAACAAACAGAACAGAAAGAAGTTTCACACAATTCTTCTGTGTAGTTTTTATTTGTAGACAATCTTTTTCCCAATATAGGCCTCCTAGCGATCAAAATGTCCAATTGCAATTTCTACAGAAAGAGTGTTTCAGAACGGCTCAATCAAAAGTAAGGTTCAACTCTGTTAGTTGAATGCACAGAACAGAAAGAAGTTTCATACAATGCTTATGTGTAGTTTATATTTGAACATATTCTTTTTTCCACTATTACCCACTTAGCGCTACGAATGTCCAGTTGCATTTTCTACAGACAGAGTGTTTCAAAACTGCTCAATCAAAAGTATGGTTTAACTCTGTTAGCTGAATGCTCAGATCAGAAAGAAGTTTCACAGAATGCTTCTGTGTAGTTTATATTTGAATATATTCCTTTTTCCACTACTACTCTCTTAGCGCTCCAAATGTCCAGTTGCATTTTCTACAGAAAGAGTCTTCAGATCTGCTCAATCAAAAGTATGGTTTAACTCTGTTAGCTGAATGCACAGATCAGAAAGAAGTTTCACAGAATGATTCTGTGTAGTTTATATTTTTAGACATTCTTTATCCACTATTAACCTCTTAGCGCTCCGAATCTCCACTTGCAATTTCTACAGAAAGAGTGTTTCAGAACGGCTCAATCAAAACTAAGGTTCAACTCTTTTAGTTGAACAAACAGAACAGAAAGAAGTTTCACACAATTCTTCTGTGTAGTTTTTATTTGTAGACATTCTTTTTCCCAATATAGGCCTCCTAGCGCTCAAAATGTCCAATTGCAGTTTCTACAGAAAGAGTGTTTCAGAACGGCTCAATCAAAAGTAAGGTTCAACTCTGTTAGTTGAATGCACAGAACAGAAAGAAGTTTCATACAATGCTTCTGTGTAGTTTATATTTGAACATATTCTTTTTTCCACTATTACCCACTTAGCGCTACGAATGTCCAGTTGCATTTTCTACAGACAGAGTGTTTCAAAACTGCTCAATCAAATGTATGGTTTAACTCTGTTAGCTGAATGCTCAGATCAGAAAGAAGTTTCACAGAATGCTTCTGTGTAGTTTATATTTGAATATATTCCTTTTTCCACTACTACTCTCTTAGGGCTCCAAATGTCCAGTTGCATTTTCTACAGAAAGAGTGTTCAGATCTGCTCTATCAAAAGTATGGTTTAACTCTGTTAGCTGAATGCATAGATCAGAAAGAAGTTTCACAGAATGATTCTATGTAGTTTATATTTGGAGACATTCCTTTTTCCACTATTACCCTCTTAGCGCTCCGAATCTCCACTTCCATTTTCTACAGAAAGAATGTTTCAGAACGGCTCAATCAAAACTGAGGTTCAACTCTTTTAGTTGAACAAACAGAACAGAAAGAAGTTTCACACAATTATTCTCTGTAGTTTTTATTTGTAGACATTCTTTTTCCCAATATAGGCCTCCTAGCGCTCAGAATGTCCAATTGCAGTTTCTACAGAAAGAGTGTTTCAGAACGGCTCAATCAAAAGTAAGGTTCAACTCTGTTAGTTGAATGCACAGAACAGAAAGAAGTTTCATACAATGCTTCTGTGTAGTTTATATTTGAACATATTCTTTTTTCCACTATTACCCACTTAGCGCTACGAATGTCCAGTTGCATTTTCTACAGACAGAGTGTTTCAAAACTGCTCAATCAAAAGTATGGTTTAACTCTGTTAGCTGAATGCTCAGATCAGAAAGAAGTTTCACAGAATGCTTCTGTGTAGTTTATATTTGAATATATTCCTTTTTCCACTACTACTCTCTTAGCGCTCCAAATGTCCAGTTGCATTTTCTACAGAAAGATTGTTCAGATCTGCTCTATCAAAAGTATGGTTTAACTCTGTTAGCTGAATGCACAGATCAGAAAGAAGTTTCACAGAATGATTCTGTGTAGTTTATATTTGGAGACATTCCTTTTTCCACTATTACCCTCTTAGCGCTCCGAATCTCCACTTGCATTTTCTACAGAAAGAGTTTCTCAGAACGGCTCAATCAAAACTAAGGTTCAACCCTTTTAGTTGAACAAAAAGAACAGAAAGAAGTTTCACACAATTCTTCTCTGTAGTTTTTATTTGTAGACATTCTTTTTCCCAATATAGGCCTCCTAGCGCTCAGAATGCCCAATTGCAGTTCCTACAGATAGAGTGTTTCAGAACGGCTCAATCAAAAGTAAGGTTCAACTCTGTTAGTTGAATGCACAGAACAGAAAGAAGTTTCATACAATGCTTCTGTGTAGTTTATATTTGAACATATTCTTTTTTCCACTATTACCCACTTAGCGCTACGAATGTCCAGTTGTATTTTCTACAGACAGAGTGTTTCAAAACTGCTCAATCAAAAGTATGGTTTAACTCTGTTAGCTGAATGCTCAGATCAGAAAGAAGTTTCACAGAATGCTTCTGTGTAGTTTATATTTGAATATATTCCTTTTTCCACTACTACGCTCTTAGCGCTCCAAATGTCCAGTTGCATTTTCTACAGAAAGAGTGTTCAGATCTGCTCAATCAAAAGTATGGTTTAACTCTGTTAGCTGAATGCACAGATCAGAAAGAAGTTTCACCGAATGATTCTGTGTAGTTTATATTTGAAGACATTCCTTTTTCCACTATTACCCTCTTAGCGCTCCGAATCTCCACTTGCATTTTCTACAAAAAGAGTGTTTCATAACTGCTCAATCAAAAATATGTTTTATCTCTGTTAACTGAATTTACAGATCAGAAATAAGTTTCACAGAATGCATCTGTGTAGTTTTTATTTGAAGATATTCTTTTTCCCAATGTAGGCCTCTTAGCGCTTAGCATGTCCAATTGCAGTTTCTACAGAAAGGGTGTTTCAGAACGGCTGAATCAAAAGTAAGGTTCAACTCTGTTAGTTGAATGCACAGAACAGAAAGGATTTTCACAGAATGCTACTGTGTAGTTTATATTTGAATATATTCCTTTTTCCACTATTACCCTCTTAGCGCTCCGAATGTCCACTTGCATTTTCTACAGAAAGAGTGTTCAGAACTGCGCAATCAAAAGTATGGTTTAACTCTGTTAGCTTAATGAACATATCAGAAATAAGTTTCACACAATGTTTCTGTGTAGTTTTTATTTGAAGATATTATTTTTCCCAATATAGGCCTCTTAGCGCTCAGAATGTCCAATTGCAGTTTCTACAGAAAGAGTGTTTCAGAAAGGCTCAATCAAAAGTAAGGTTCAACTCTGTTAGTTGAATGCAGAGAACAGAAAGAAGTTTCATACAATGCTTCTGTGTAGTTTATATTTGAACATATTCTTTTTTCCACTATTACCCACTTAGCGCTACGAATGTCCAGTTGCATTTTCTACAGACAGAGTGTTTCAAAACTGCTCAATCAAAAGTATGGTTTAACTCTGTTAGCTGAATGCTCAGATCAGAAAGAAGTTTCACAGAATACTTCTGTGTAGTTTATATTTGAATATATTCCTTTTTCCACTACTACTCTCTTAGCGCTCCAAATGTCCAGTTGCATTTTCTACAGAAAGAGTCTTCAGATCTGCTCAATCAAAAGTATGGTTTAACTCTGTTAGCTGAATGCACAGATCAGAAAGAAGTTTCACAGAATGATTCTGTGTAGTTTATATTTGGAGACATTCTTTTTCTACTATTACCCTCTTAGCGCTCCGAATCTCTACTTGCATTTTCTACAGAAAGAGTGTTTCAGAACGGCTCAATCAAAACTAAGGTTCAACTCTTTTAGTTGAACAAACAGAACAGAAAGAAGTTTCACACAATTCTTCTGTGTAGTTTTTATTTGTAGACATTCTTTTTCCCAATATAGGCCTCCTAGCGCTCAAAATGTCCAATTGCAATTTCTACAGAAAGAGTGTTTCAGAACGGCTCAATCAAAAGTAAGGTTCAACTCTGTTAGTTGAATGCACAGAACAGAAAGAAGTTTCATACAATGCTTATGTGTAGTTTATATTTGAACATATTCTTTTTTCCACTATTACCCACTTAGCGCTACGAATGTCCAGTTGCATTTTCTACAGACAGAGTGTTTCAAAACTGCTCAATCAAAAGTATGGTTTAACTCTGTTAGCTGAATGCTCAGATCAGAAAGAAGTTTCACAGAATGCTTCTGTGTAGTTTATATTTGAATATATTCCTTTTTCCACTACTACTCTCTTAGCGCTCCAAATGTCCAGTTGCATTTTCTACAGAAAGAGCCTTCAGATCTGCTCAATCAAAAGTATGGTTTAACTCTGTTAGCTGAATGCACAGATCAGAAAGAAGTTTCACAGAATGATTCTGTGTAGTTTATATTTTTAGACATTCTTTATCCAGTATTAACCTCTTAGCGCTCCGAATCTCCACTTGCAATTTCTACAGAAAGAGTGTTTCTGAACGGCTCAATCAAAACTAAGGTTCAACTCTTTTAGTTGAACAAACAGAACAGAAAGAAGTTTCACACAATTCTTCTGTGTAGTTTTTATTTGTAGACATTCTTTTTCCCAATATAGGCCTCCTAGCGCTCAAAATGTCCAATTGCAGTTTCTACAGAAAGAGTGTTTCAGAACGGCTCAATCAAAAGTAAGGTTCAACTCTGTTAGTTGAATGCACAGAACAGAAAGAAGTTTCATACAATGCTTCTGTGTAGTTTATATTTGAACATATTCTTTTTTCCACTATTACCCACTTAGCGCTACGAATGTCCAGTTGCATTTTCTACAGACAGAGTGTTTCAAAACTGCTCAATCAAATGTATGGTTTAACTCTGTTAGCTGAATGCTCAGATCAGAAAGAAGTTTCACAGAATGCTTCTGTGTAGTTTATATTTGAATATATTCCTTTTTCCACTACTACTCTCTTAGGGCTCCAAATGTCCAGTTGCATTTTCTACAGAAAGAGTGTTCAGATCTGCTCTATCAAAAGTATGGTTTAACTCTGTTAGCTGAATGCACAGATCAGAAAGAAGTTTCACAGAATGATTCTATGTAGTTTATATTTGGAGACATTCCTTTTTCCACTATTACCCTCTTAGCGCTCCGAATCTCCACTTGCATTTTCTACAGAAAGAATGTTTCAGAACGGCTCAATCAAAACTGAGGTTCAACTCTTTTAGTTGAACAAACAGAACAGAAAGAAGTTTCACACAATTATTCTCTGTAGTTTTTATTTGTAGACATTCTTTTTCCCAATATAGGCCTCCTAGCGCTCAGAATGTCCAATTGCAGTTTCTACAGAAAGAGTGTTTCAGAACGGCTCAATCAAAAGTAAGGTTCAACTCTGTTAGTTGAATGCACAGAACAGAAATAAGTTTCATACAATGCTTCTGTGTAGTTTATATTTGAACATATTTTTTTTCCACTATTACCCACTTAGCGCTACGAATGTCCAGTTGCATTTTCTACAGACAGAGTGTTTCAAAACTGCTCAATCAAAAGTATGGTTTAATTCTGTTAGCTGAATGCTCAGATCAGAAAGAAGTTTCACAGAATGCTTCTGTGTAGTTTATATTTGAATATATTCCTTTTTCCACTACTACGCTCTTAGCGCTCCAAATGTCCAGTTGCATTTTCTACAGAAAGAATGTTCAGATCTGCTCAATCAAAAGTATGGTTTAACTATGTTAGCTGAATGCACAGATCAGAAAGAAGTTTCACCGAATGATTCTGTGTAGTTTATATTTGAAGACATTCCTTTTTCCACTATTACCCACTTAGCGCTCCGAATCTCCACTTGCATTTTCTACAAAAAGAGTGTTTCATAACTGCTCAATCAAAAATATGTTTTATCTCTGTTAACTGAATTTACAGATCAGAAATAAGTTTCACAGAATGCATCTGTGTAGTTTTTATTTGAAGATATTCTTTTTCCCAATGTAGGCCTCTTAGCGCTTAGCATGTCCAATTGCAGTTTCTACAGAAAGAGTGTTTCAGAACGGCTCAATCAAAAGTAAGGTTCAACTCTGTTAGTTGAATGCACAGAACAGAAAGAATTTTCACAGAATGCTACTGTGTAGTTTATATTTGAATATATTCCTTTTTCCACTATTACCCTCTTAGCGCTCCGAATGTCCACTTGCATTTTCTACAGAAAGAGTGTTCAGAACTGCGCAATCAAAAGTATGGTTTAACTCTGTTAGCTTAATGAATATAACAGAAATAAGTTTCACACAATGCTTCTGTGTAGTTTTTATTTGAAGATATTATTTTTCCCAATAGAGGCCTCTTAGCGCTCAGAATGTCCAATTGCAGTTTCTACAGTAAGAGTGTTTCAGAAATGCTCAGTCAAAAGTAAGGTTCAACTCTGTTAGTTGAATGCACAGAACAGAAAGAAGTTTCATACAATGCTTCTGTGTAGTTTATATTTGAACATATTCTTTTTTCCACTATTACCCACTTAGCGCTACGAATGTCCAGTTGCATTTTCTACAGACAGTGTGTTTCAAAACTGCTCAATCAAAAGTATGGTTTAACTCTGTTAGCTGAATGCACAGATCAGAAAGAAGTTTCACAGAATGATTCTGTGTAGTTTATATTTGGAGACATTCCTTTTTCCACTATTACCCTCTTAGCGCTCCGAATCTCCACTTGCATTTTCTACAGAAAGAGTGTTTCAGAACGGCTCAATCAAAACTAAGGTTCAACTCTTTTACTTGAACAAACAGAACACAAAGAAGTTTCACACAATTCTTCTGTGTAGTTTTTATTTGTAGACATTCTTTTTCCCAATATAGGCCTCCTAGCGCTCAGAATGTCCAATTGCAGTTTCTATAGAAAGAGTGTTTCAGAACGGCTCAATCAAAAGTAAGGTTCAACTCTGTTAGTTGAATGCACAGAACAGAAATAAGTTTCATACAATGCTTCTTTGTAGTTTATATTTGAACATATTTTTTTTCCACTATTACCCACTTAGCGCTACGAATGTCCAGTTGCATTTTCTACAGACAGAGTGTTTCAAAACTGCTCAATCAAAAGTATGGTTTAACTCTGTTAGCTGAATGCTCAGATCAGAAAGAAGTTTCACAGAATGCTTCTGTGTAGTTTATATTTGAATATATTCCTTTTTCCACTACTACGCTCTTAGCGCTCCAAATGTCCAGTTGCATTTTCTACAGAAAGAGTGTTCAGATATGCTCAATCAAAAGTATGGTTTAACTCTGTTAGCTGAATGCACAGATCAGAAAGAAGTTTCACCGAATGATTCTGTGTAGTTTATATTTGAAGACATTCCTTTTTCCACTATTACCCTCTTAGCGCTCCGAATCTCCACTTGCATTTTCTACAAAAAGAGTGTTTCATAACTGCTCAATCAAAAATATGTTTTATCTCTGTTAACTGAATTTACAGATCAGAAATAAGTTTCACAGAATGCATCTGTGTAGTTTTTATTTGAAGATATTCTTTTTCCCAATGTTGGCCTCTTAGCGCTTAGCATGTCCAATTGCAGTTTCTACAGAAAGAGTATTTCAGAACGGCTCAATCAAAAGTAAGGTTCAACTCTGTTAGTTGAATGCACAGAACAGAAAGAATTTTCACAGAATGCTACTGTGTAGTTTATATTTGAATATATTCCTTTTTCCACTATTACCTTCTTAGCGCTCCAAATGTCCACCTGCATTTTCTACAGAAAGAGTGTTCAGAACTGCGCAATCAAAAGTATGGTTTAACTCTGTTAGCTTAATGAACATAACAGAAATAAGTTTCACACAATGCTTCTGTGTAGTTTTTATTTGAAGGTATTATTTTTCCCAATAGAGGCCTCTTAGCGCTCAGAATGTCCAATTGCAGTTTCTACAGTAAGAGTGTTTCAGAAATGCTCAGTCAAAAGTAAGGTTCAACTCTGTTAGTTGAATGCACAGAACAGAAAGAAGTTTCATACAATGCTTCTGTGTAGTTTATATTTGAACATATTCTTTTTTCCACTATTACCCACTTAGCGCTACGAATGTCCAGTTGCATTTTCTACAGACAGAGTGTTTCAAAACTGCTCAATCAAAAGTATGGTTTAACTCTGTTAGCTGAATGCTCAGATCAGAAAGAAGTTTCACAGAATGCTTCTGTGTAGTTTATATTTGAATATATTCCCTTTTCCACTACTACTATCTTAGCGCTCCAAATGTCCAGTTGCATTTTTACAGAAAGAGTGTTCAGATCTGCTCAATCAAAAGTATGTTTTAACTCTGTTAGCTGAATGCACAGATCAGAAAGAATTTTCACAGAATGATTCTGTGTAGTTTATATTTGGAGACATTCCTTTTTCCACTATTACCCTGTTAGCGCTCCGAATCTCCACTTGCATTTTCTACAGAAAGAGTGTTTCAGAACCGCTCAATCAAAACTAAGGTTCAACTCTTTTAGTTGAACAAACAGAACAGAAAGAAGTTTCACACAATTCTTCTGTGTAGTTTTTATTTGTAGACATTCTTTTTCCCAATATAGGCCTCCTAGCGCTCAGAATGTCCAATTGCAGTTTCTACAGAAAGAGTGTTTCAGAACGGCTCAATCAAAAGTAAGGTTCAACTCTGTTAGTTGAATGCACAGAACAGAAAGAAGTTTCATACAATGCTTCTGTGTAGTTTATATTTGAACATATTCTTTTTTCCACTATTACCCACTTAGCGCTACGAATGTCCAGTTGCATTTTCTACATACAGAGTGTTTCAAAACTGCTCAATCAAAAGTATGGTTTAACTCTGTTAGCTGAATGCTCAGATCAGAAATAAGTTTCACAGAATGCTTCTGTGTAGTTTATATTTGAATATATTCCTTTTTCCACTACTACGCTCTTAGCGCTCCAAATGTCCAGTTGCATTTTCTACAGAAAGAGTGTTCAGATCTGCTCAATCAAAAGTATGGTTTAACTCTGTTAGCTGAATGCACAGATCAGAAAGAAGTTTCACCGAATGATTATGTGTAGTTTATATTTGAAGACATTCCTTTTTCCACTATTACCCTCTTAGCGCTCCGAATCTCCACTTGCATTTTCTACAAAAAGAGTGTTTCATAACTGCTCAATCAAAAATATGTTTTATCTCTGTTAACTGAATTTACAGATCAGAAATAAGTTTCACAGAATGCATCTGTGTAGTTTTTATTTGAAGATATTCTTTTTCCCAATGTAGGCCTCTTAGCGCTTAGCATGTCCAATTGCAGTTTCTACAGAAAGAGTGTTTCAGAACGGCTCAATCAAAAGTAAGGTTCAACTCTGTTAGTTGAATGCACAGAACAGAAAGAATTTTCACAGAATGCTACTGTGTAGTTTATATTTGAATATATTCCTTTTTCCACTATTACCTTCTTAGCCCTCCGAATGTCCACTTGCATTTTCTACAGAAAGAGTGTTCAGAACTGCGCAATCAAAAGTATGGTTTAACTCTGTTAGCTTAATGAACATATCAGAAATAAGTTTCACACAATGCTTCTGTGTAGTTTTTATTTGAAGATATTATTTTTCCCAATATAGGCCTCTTAGCGCTCAGAATGTCCAATTGCAGTTTCTACAGAAAGAGTGTTTCAGAAAGGATCAATCACAAGTAAGGTTCAACTCTGTTAGTTGAATGCACAGAACAGAAAGAAGTTTCATACAATGCTTCTGTGTAGTTTATATTTGAACATATTATTTTTTCCACTATTACCCACTTAGCGCTACGAATGTCCAGTTGCATTTTCTACAGACAGAGTGTTTCAAAACTGCTCAATCAAAAGTATGGTTTAACTCTGTTAGCTGAATGCTCAGATCAGAAAGAAGTTTCACAGAATGCTTCTGTGTAGTTTATATTTGAATATATTCCTTTTTCCACTACTACGCTCTTAGCGCTCCAAATGTGCAGTTGCATTTTCTACAGAAAGAGTGTTCAGATCTGCTCAATCAAAAGTATGGTTTAACTCTGTTAGCTGAATGCACAGATCAGAAAGAAGTTTCACCGAATGATTCTGTGTAGTTTATATTTGAAGACATTTCTTTTTCCACTCTTACCCTCTTAGCGCTCCGAATCTCCACTTGCATTTTCTACAAAAAGAGTGTTTCATAACTGCTCAATCAAAAATATGTTTTATCTCTGTTAACTGAATTTACAGATCAGAAATAAGTTTCACAGAATGCATCTGTGTAGTTTTTATTTGAAGATATTATTTTTCCCAATATAGACCTCTTAGCGCTCAGAATGTCCAATTGCAGTTTCTACAGAAAGAGTGTTTCAGAACGGCTCAATCAAATGTAAGTTTCAACTCTCTTAGTTGAATGCACAGAACAGAAAGAAGTTTCACTGAATGCTTCTGTGTAGTATTTAGTTGAAGATACTCCTTTTTGGACTATTACACACTTAGCGCTCCAAATATCCACTGGCAGTTTCTACACAAAGAGTGTTTCAGAACTGCTCCTTCAAAAGTAAGGCTCAACTCTGTTAGTTGAATGCGGAGAACAGAAAGGGGTTTCAGAGAATGCTTCTGTGTAGTTTTTAATTGGAGATATTCCTTTTTCCTCTATTACAATCTTAGCGCTCTGAATGTCCACTTGCATTTTCTACAAAAAGAGTGTTTCACAACTGCTCCATCAAAAATATGGTTTAGCTCTGTTAACTGAATTTACAGATCAGAAATAAGTTTCACAGAATGCATCTGTGTAGTTTTTATTTGAAGATATTCTTTTTCCCAATGTAGGCCTCTTAGCGCTTAGAATGTCCAATTGCAGTTTCTACAGAAAGAGTGTTTCAGAACGGCTCAATCAAAAGTAAGGTTCAACTCTGTTAGTTGAATGCACAGAACACTAAGAAGTTTCATACAATGCTTCTGTGTAGTTTATATTTGAACATATTCTTTTTTCCACTATTACCCACTTAGTGCTACGAATGTCCAGTTGCATTTTCTACAGACAGAGTGTTTCAAAACTGCTCAATCAAAAGCATGGTTTAACTCTGTTAGCTGAATGCTCAGATCAGAAAGAAGTTTCACAGAATGATTCTGTGTAGTTTATATTTGAAGACATTCCTTTTTCCACTATTACCCTCTTAGCGCTCCGAATCTCCACTTGCATTTTCTACAGAAAGACTGTTTCAAAACGGCTCCATCAAAACTAACGTTCAAATCTTTTAGTTGAATGAACAGAACAGAAAGAAGTTTCACAGAATGCTTCTGTGTAGTTTTTATTTGTAGATATTCTTTTTCCCAATATAGGCCTCTTAGCACTCAGAATGTCCAATTGCAGTTTCTACAGAAAGAGTGTTTCAGAACGGCTCAATCAAAAGTAAGGTTCAACCCTGGTAGTTGAATGCACAGAACAGAAGGAAGTTTCACAGAATGCTTCTGTGTAGTTTATATTTGAATATGTTCCTTTTTCCACTATTACCCTCTTAGCGCTCCGAATGTCCACTTGCATTTTCTACAGAAAGAGTGTTCTGAACTGCGCAATCAAAAGTATGGTTTAACTCTGTTAGCTGAATGCACATATCAGAAATAAGTTTCAAACAATGCTTCTGTGTAGTTTTTATTTGATGATATTATTTTTCCCAATATAGGCCTCTTAGCGCTCAGAATGTCCAATAGCATTTTCTACAGAAAGAGTGTTTCAGAACGGCTCAATCAAATGTAAGGTTCAACTTTCTTAGTTGAATGCACAGAACAGAAAGATGTTTCACAGAATGCTTCTGTGTAGTATTTAGTTGAAGATACTACTTTTTGGACTATTACCCACTTAGCGCTCCGAATATCCACTGGCAGTTTCTACACAAAGTGTGTTTCAGAACTGCTCCTTCAAAAGTAAGGCTCAACTCTGTTAGTTGAATGCGGAGAACAGAAAGGGGTTTCAGAGAATGCTTCTGTGTAGTTTTTAATTGGAGATATTCGTTTTTACTCTATTACAATCTTAGCGCTCCGAATTTCCACTTGCATTTTCTACAAAAAGATTGTTTCATAACTGCTCAATCAAAAATATGTTTTAGCTCTGCTAATTGAATTTACAGATCAGAAATAAGTTTCACAGAATGCATCTGTGTAGTTTTTATTTGAAGATATTCTTTTTCCCAATGTAGGCCTCTTAGCGCTTAGAATGTCCAATTGCAGTTTCTACAGAAAGAGTGTTTCAGAACGGCTCAGTCAAAAGTAAGGTTCAACGCTGTTAGTTGAATGCACAGAAGAGAAAGCAGTTTCACAGAATGCTACTGTGTAGTTTATATTTGAATATATCCCTTTTTCCACTATTACCCTCTTAGCGCTCCGAATGTCAACTTGCATTTTCTACAGAAAGAGTGTTCTGAACTGCGCAATCAAAAGTATTGTTTAACTCTGTTAGCTGAATGCACATATCAGAAATGAGTTTTAAACAATGCTTCTGGGTAATTTTTATTTGAAGATATTATTTTTCCCAATATAGGCCTCTTAGCGCTCAGAATGTCCAATTGCAGTTTCTACAGAAAGAGTGTTTCAGAACGGCTGAATCAAATGTAAGGTTCAACTATCTTAGTTGAATGCACAGAAGAGAAAGAAGTTTCACTGAATGCTTCTGTGTAGTATTTAGTTGAAGATACTGCTTTTTGGACTATTACACACTTAGCGCTTCGAATATCCACTGGCAGTTTCTACACAAAGAGTTTTTCAGAACTGCTCCTTCAAAAGTAAGGCTCAACTCTGTTAGTTGAATGCGGAGAACTGAAAGGGGTTTCAGAGAATGCTTCTGTGTAGTTTTTAATTGGAGATATCCCTTTTTCCTCTATTACAATCTTAGTGCTCTGAATGTCCACTTGCATTTTCTACAAAAAGATTGTTTCAGAACGGCTCATTCAAAAATATGGTTTAGCTCTGTTAACTGAATTTACAGATCAGAAATAAGTTTCACAGAATGCATCTGTGTAGTTTTTATTTGAAGATATTCTTTTTCCCAATGTAGGCCTCTTAGCGCTTAGAATGTCCAATTGCAGTTTCTACAGAAAGAGTGTTTCAGAACGGCTCAATCAAAAGTAAGGTTCAACGCTGTTAGTTGAATGCACAGAACAGAAAGAAGTTTCACAGAATGCTACTGTGTAGTTTATATTAGAATATATTCCTTTTTCCAATATTACCCTCTTAGCACTCCGAATGTCCACTTGCATTTTCTACAGAAAGAGTGTTCGGAACTGCACAATCAAAAGTATGGTTTAACTCTGTTAGCTGAATGCACATATCAGAAATAAGTTTCACACAATGCTTCTGTGTAGTTTTTATTTGAAGATATTATTTTTCCCAATAGAGGCCTCTTAGCGCTCAGAATGTCCAATTGCAGTTTCTACAGAAAGAGTGTTTCAGAACGGCAAAAATCAAAAGTAAGTTTCAACTCTGTTAGTTGAATGCACAGAACAGAAAGAAGTTTCATACAATGCTTCTGTGTAGTTTATATTTGAACATATTCTTTTTTCCACTATTACCCACTTAGCGCTACGAATGTCCAGTTGCATTTTCTACAGACAGAGTGTTTCAAAACTGCTCAATCAAAAGTATGGTTTAACTCTGTTAGCTGAATGCTCAGATCACAAAGAAGTTTCACAGAACGCTTCTGTGTAGTTTATATTTGAATATATTCTTTTTCCACTACTACCCTCTTAGCGCTCAAAATGTCCAGTTGCATTTTCTACAGAAAGAGTTTTCAGATCTGCTCAATCAAAAGTATGGTTTAACTCTGTTAGCTGAATGCACAGATCAGAAAGAAGTTTCACAGAATGATTCTTTGTAGTTTATATTTGAAGACATTCCTTTTTCCACTATTACCCACTTAGCGCTCCGAATTTCCACTTGCATTTTCTACAGAAAGAGTGTTTCAGAAAGGCTCAATCAAAACTAAGGTTCAACTCTTTTAGTTGAATGAACAGAACAGAAAGAAGTTTCACAGAATGCTTCTGTGTAGTTTTTATTTGTATATATTCTTTTTCCCAATATAGGCCTCTTAGCGCTCAGAATGTCCAATTGCAGTTTCTACAGAAAGAGTGTTTCAGAACGGCTCAATCAAAAGTAAGGTTCAACCCTGGTACTTGAATGCACAGAACAGAAAGAAGTTTCACAGAATGCTTCTGTGTAGTTTATATTTGAATATATTCCTTTTTCCATTATTACCCTCTTAGCGCTCCAAATGTCCACTTGCATTTTCTACAGAAAGAGTGTTCTGAACTGCACAATCAAAAGTATGGTTTAACTCTGTTAGCTGAATGGACATATCAGAAATAAGTTTCACACAATGCTTCTGTGTAGCTTTTATTTGAAGATATTTTTTTTCCCAATATTGTCCTCTTAGCGCTCAGAATGTCCAATTGCAGTTTCTACAGAAAGAGTGTTTCAGAACGGCTCAATCAAATGTAAGGTTCAACTTTCTTAGTTGAATGCACAGAACAGAAAGAAGTTTCACAGAATGCTTCTGTGTAGTATTTAGTTGAAGATACTACTTTTTGGACTATTACCCACTTAGCGCTCCGAATATCCACTGGCAGTTTCTACACAAAGAGTGTTTCAGAACTGCTCCTTCAAAAGTAAGGCTCAACTCTGTTAGTTGAATGCGGAGAACAGAAAGGGGTTTCAGAGAATGCTTCTGTGTAGTTTTTAATTGGAGATATTCCTTTTTCCTCTATTACAATCTTAGCGCTCCGAATGTCCACTTGCATTTTCTAAAAAAGAGTGTTTCATAACTGCTCAATCAAAAATATGGTTTAGCTCTGTTAACTGAATTTACAGATCAGAAATAAGTTTCACAGAATGCATCTGTGTAGTTTTTATTTGAAGATATTCTTTTTCCCAATGTAGGCCTCTTAGCGCTTAGAATGTCCAATTGCAGTTTCTACAGAAAGAGTGTTTCAGAAAGGCTCAATCAAAAGTAAGGTTCAACGCTGTTAGTTGAATGCACAGAAGAGAAAGAAGTTCTACAGAATGCTTCTGTGTAGTTTATATTTGAATATATCCCTTTTTCCACTATTACCCTCTTAGCGCTCCGAATGTCCACTTGCATTTTCTACAGAAAGAGTGTTCTGAACTGCGCAATCAAAAGTATGGTTTAACTCTGTTAGCTGAATGCTCAGATCAGAAAGAAGTTTCACAGAATGCTTCTGTGTAGTTTATATTGAATATATTACTTTTTCCACTACTACCCTCTTAGCGCTCCAAATGTCCAGTTGCATTTTCTACAGAAAGAGTGTTCAGATCTGCTCAATCAAAAGTATGGTTTAACTCTGTTAGCTGAATGCACAGATCAGAAAGTAGTTTCACAGAATGATTCTGTGTAGTTTATATTTGAAGACATTTCTTTTTTCACTATTACCATATTAGCGCTCCGAATCTCCACTTGCATTTTCTACAGAAAGTGTGTTTCAGAACGGCTCAATCAAAACTAAGGTTCAACACTTTTAGTTGAATGAACAGAACAGAAAGAAGTTTCACAGAATGCTTCTGTGTAGTTTTTATTTGTAGATATTCTTTTTCCCAATATAGGCCTCTTAGCGCTCAGAATGTCCAATTGCAGTTTCTACAGAAAGAGTGTTTCAGAACGGCTCAATGAAAAGTAAGGTTCAAACCCGGTAGTTGAATGCACAGAACAGAAAGACGTTTCACAGAATGCTTCTGTGTAGTTTTATTTGTACATATTCCTTTTTCCAATATTACCCTCTTAGCGCTCCGAATGTCCACTTGCATTTTCTACAAAAGAGTGTTCTGAACTGCGCAATGAAAAGTATGGTTTAACTCTGTTAGCTGAATGCACATATCAGAAATAAGTTTCAAACAATGCTACTGTGTAGTTTTTATTTGAAGACATTATTTTTCCCAATATAGGCCTCTTAGCGCTCAGAATGTCCAATTGCAGTTTCTACAGAAAGAGTGTTTCAGAACGGCTCAATCAAATGTAAGGTTCAACTCTCTTAGTTGAATGCACAGAACAGAAAGAAGTTTCACAGAATGCTTCTGTGTAGTATTTAGTTGAAGATACTCCTTTTTGGACTATTACCCACTTAGCGCTCCGAATATCCACTGGCAGTTTCTACAAAAACAGTGTTTCAGAACTGCTCCTTCAAAAGTAAGGTTCAACTCTGTTAGTTGAATGCGGAGAACAGAGGGGGTTTCAGAGAATGCTTCTGTGTAGTTTTTAATTGGAGATATTCCTTTTTCCTCTATTACAATCTTAGCGCTCCGAATGTCCACTTGCATTTTCAACAAAAAGAGTATTTCATAGCTGCCCAATCAAAAATATGGTTAAGCTCTGTTAACTGAATTTACAGATCATAAATAAGTTTCACAGAATGCATCTGTGTAGTTTTTATTTGAAGATATTCTTTTTCCCAATGTAGGCCTCTTAGCGCTTAGAATGTCCAATTGCAGTTTCTACAAAAAGAGTGTTTCACAATGACTCAATCAAAAGTAAGGTTCAAATCTGTTAGTTGAATGCACAGAACAGAAAGAAGTTTCACAGAATGCTACTGTGTAGTTTATATTTGAATATATTCCTTTTTCCACTATTACCCTCTTAGCGCTCCGAATGTCCACTTGCATTTTCTACAGAAATAGTGTTCGGAACTGCGCAATCAAAAGTATGGTTTAACTCTGTTAGCTGAATGCACATATCAGTAATAAGTTTCACACAATGCTTCTGTGTAGTTTTTATTTGAAGATATTATTTTTCCCAATATAGGCCTCTTAGCGCTCAGAATGTCCAATTGCAGTTTCTACAGAAAGAGTGTTTCAGAACGGCTCAATCAAAAGTAAGGTTCAACTCTTTTAGTTGAATGAACAGAACAGAATGAAGTTTCACAGAATGCTTCTGTGTAGTTTTTATTTGTAGATATTCTTTTTCCCAATATAGGCCTCTTAGCGCTCAGAATGTCCAATTGCACTTTCTACAGAAAGAGTGTTTCAGAACGGCTCAATCAAAAGTAAGGTTCAACTCTGTTAGTTGAATGCACAGAACAGAAAGAAGTTTCATACAATGCTTCTGTGTAGTTTATATTTGAACATATTCTTTTTTCCACTATTACCCACTAAGCGCTACGAATGTCCAGTTGCATTTTCTACAGACAGAGTGTTTCAAAACTGCTCAATCAAAGGTATGGTTTAACTGTGTTAGCTTAATGCTCAGATCAGAAAAATTTTCACAGAATGCTTCTGTGTAGTTTATATTTGAATATATTACTTTTTCCACTACTACCCTCTTAGCTCTCCAAATGTCCAGTTGCATTTTCTATAGAAAGAGTGTTCAGATCTGCTCAATCAAAAGTATGGTTTAACTCTGTTAGCTGAATGCACAGATCAGAAATAAGTATCACAGAATGCTTCTGTGTAGTTTTTATTTGTAGATATTCTTTTTCCCAATATAGGCCTCTTAGCGCTCAGAATGTCCAATTGCAGTTTCTACAGAAAGAGTCTTTAAGAACGGCTCAATCAAAACTAAGGTACAAATCTTTTAGTTGAATGAACAGAACAGAAAGAAGTTTCACAGAATGCTTCTGTGTACTTTTTATTTGTAGATATTCATTTTCCCAATATAGGCCTCTTAGCGCTCAGAATGTCCAATTGCAGTTTCTACAGAAAGAGTGTTTCAGAACGGCTCAATCATAAGTAAGGTTCAACCCTGGAAATTGAATGCACAGAACAGAAAGAAGTTTCATACAATGCTTCTGTGTAGTTTATATTTGAACATATTCTTTTTTCCACTATTACCCACTTAGCGCTACGAATGTCCAGTTGCATTTTCTACAGACAGAGTGTTTCAAAACTGGTCAATCAAAAGTATGGTTTAACTCTGTTAGCTGAATGCTCAGATCAGAAAGAAGTTTCACAGAATGCTTCTGTGTAGTTTATATTTGAATATATTCCTTTTCCACTACTACCCTCTTAGCGCTCCAAATATCCAGTTGCATTTTCGACAGAAACAGTGTTCACATCTGCTCAATCAAAAGTATGGTTTAACTCTGTTAGCTGAATGCACAGATCAGAAAGAAGTTTCACCGAATGATTCTGTGTAGTTTATATTTGAAGACATTCCTTTTTCCACTATTACCCTCTTAGCGCTCCGAATCTCCACTTGCATTTTCTACAGAAAGAGTGTTTCAGAACGGCTCAATCAAAACTAAGGTTCAACTCTTTTAGTTGAATGAACAGAACAGAAAGAAGTTTCACAGAATGCTTCTGTGTAGTTTTTATTTGTAGATATTCTCTTTCCCAATATAGGCCTCTTAGCGCTCAGAATGTCCAATTGCAGTTTCTACAGAAAGAGTGTTTCAGAACGGCTCAATCAAAACTAAGGTTCAACTCTTTTAGTTGAATGAACAGAACAGAAAGAAGTTTCACAGAATGCTACTGTGTAGTTTATATTTGAATATATTCCTTTTTCCACTCTTACCCTCATAGCGCTCCGAATGTCCACTTGCATTTTCCACAGAAAGAGTGTTCTGAACTGCGCAATCAAAAGTATTGTTTCACTCTGTTAGCTGAATGCACATATCAGAGATAAGTTTCAAACAATGCTTCTGTGTAGTTTTTATTTGAAGATATTATTTTTCCCAATATAGGCCTCTTAGCACTCAGAATGTCCAATTCCAGATTCTACAGAAAGAGTGTTTCAGAACGGCTCAATCAAATGTAAGGTTCAACTCTCTTAGTTGAATGCACAGAACAGAAAGAAGTTTCACAGAATGCTTCTGTGTAGTATTTAGTTGAAGATACTCCTTTTTGGACTATTACCCACTTAGCGCTCCGAATATCCACTGGCAGTTTCTACACAAAGAGTGTTTCAGAACTGCTCCTTCGAAAGTAAGGCTCAACTCTCTTAGTTGAATGCGGAGAACAGAAAGGGGTTTCAGAGAATGCTTCTGTGTAGTTTTTAATTGGAGATATTCCTTTTTCCTCTATTACAATCTTAGCGCTCCGAATGTCCACTTGCATTTTCTACAAAAAGAGGGTTTCATAACTGCTCAATCAAAAATATGGTTTAGCTCTGTTATCTGAATTTACAGATCATAAATAAGTTTCACAGAATGCATCTGTGTAGTTTTTATTTGAAGATATTATTTTTCCCAATGTAGGCCTCTTAGTGCTTAGAATGTCCAATTGCAGTTTCTACAGAAAGAGTGTTTCAGAACGGCTCAATCAAAAGTAAGGTTCAACTCTTTTAGTTGAATGCACAGAACAGAAAGAAGTTTCATACAATGCTTCTGTGTAGTTTATATTTGAACATATTCTTTTTTCCAATATTACCCACTTAGCGCTACGAATGACCAGTTGCATTTTCTACAGACAGAGTGTTTCAAAACTGCTCAATCAAAAGTATGGTTTAACTCTGTTAGCTGAATGCTCAGATCAGAAAGAAGTTTCACAGAATGCTTCTGTGTAGTTTATATTTGAATATATTCCTTTTTCCACTACTAGCCTCTTAGCGCTCCAAATGTCCAGTTGCATTTTCTACAGAAAGAGTGTTCAGATCTGCTGAATCAAAAGTATGGTTTAACTCTGTTAGCTGAATGCACAGATCAGAAAGAAGTTTCACAGAATGATTCTGTGCAGTTTATATTTGAAGACATTCCATTTTCCACTATTACCCTCTTAGCGCTCCGAATCTCCACTTGCATTTTCTACAGAAAGAGTGTTTCAGAACGGCTCAATCAAATCTAAGGTTCAAATCTGTTACTTGAATGCACAGAACAGAATGTATTTTCACAGATTGCTTCTGTGTAGTTTGTATTTGAAGATATTCCTTTTTCCACTGTTACCCTCTTAGAGCTCAGAATGTCCACTTGCATTTTCTACAGAAAGTGTGTTCAGAACTGCTCTATCAAAAGTATGATTTAACTCTGTTAGGTGAATGCACAGATCAGAAATAAGTTTCACAGAATTCTTCTGTGTAGTTTATATATGAAGATATTCCGTTTTCCACTATTACCCACTTAGCTCTCTGAATGTCCAGTTGCATTTTCTACAGAAAGAGTGTTTCAGAACTGCTCAATCAAAAGTATGGTTTAGCTCTGTTAGCTGAATGCACAGATCAGAAAGATGTTTCACAGAATGCTGCTGTGTAGTGTTTATATGGAGATATTCTTTTTACCAATATAGGCCTCTTAGCGCACAGAATGTCCAATTGCAGTTTCTACAGAAAGAGTGTTTCAGAAAGGCTCAATCAAAAGTAAGGTTCAACTCTGTTAGTTGAATGAACAGAACAGAAAGAAGTTTCAGAGAATGATTCTGTGTAGTTTATATTTGAAGATATTCCTTTTTCCACTATTACCTTCTAAGCGCTCCGAATGTCCACTTGCATTTTCTACAGAAAGAGTGTTTCCGAACTGCTCAATCAAAAGTATGGTTTAACTCTGTTAGCTGAATGCACTGATCAGTACGAAGTTTCACAGAATGTTTCTGTGTAGTTTTCATTTGAAGATAGTCCTTTCTCATATATAGGCCTCTTAGCGCTCCGAATATCCAATTGCAGTTTCTACAGAAAGAGTGTTTCAGAACGGCTCAATGAAAAGTAGGGTTCAACTCCTTTAGTTGAATTCACAGAACAGAAAGAAGTTTCACAGAATGCTTCTGTGTAGTATTTATTTGAAGGTATTCCTTTTTCCACTATTAACCTCTTAGCGCTCCAAATGTCCAGTTGCATTTTCTACAGAAGGAGTGTTCAGAACTGCTCAAACATAAGTGTGTTTTAACCCTTTTAGGTGAATGCACAGATCAGAAAGAAGTTTCACAGAATTCTTCTGTGTAGTTTATATTTGAAGATATTCCATTTTTCACTATTACCCACTTAGCGCTCTGAATCTCCAGTTGCATTATCTACAGAAAGATTGTTTCAGAACTGCTCAATCAAAAGAATGGTTTAACTCTGTTAGCTGAATGCATAGAACAGAAAGAAGTTTCACAGAATGCTGCGGTGTAATGTTTATATGAAGATATTCTTTTTACCAATATAGGCCTCTTAGTGCTCAGAATGTCCAATTGCAGTTTCTACAGAAAGGGTGTTTCAGAAAAGCTCAATCAAAAGTAAGGTTCAACTATGTTAGTTGAATGCACAGAACAAAAAGAAGTTTCATAGAATGATTCTGTGTAGTTTATATTTGAATATATTGCTTTTTCCAATACTACCCTCTTAGCGCTCCAAATGTCCAGTTGCATTTTCTACAGAAAGAGTGTTCAGAACTGCTCAATCAAATGTATGATTTAACTCTCTTTGCTGAATGCACAGATTAGAAAGAAGTTGCACAGAATGCTTCTGTGTAATTTTTATTTGAAGATATTCTTTTTCCCAATATAGGCCTCTAGCGCTCAGATTGTCCAATTGCAGTTTCTACACAAAGAGTGTTTCAGAACTGCTCCTTCAAAAGTAGGGCTCAACTCTTTTATTTGAATGCACAGAACAGAAAGTAGTTTCACAGAATGCTTCTCTGTAATTCATATTTGACGATATTACTTTTTCCACTATTACCCACTTAGAGCTCCGAATGTCCACTTGCATTTTCTACAGAAAGAGTGTTCAGAACTGCTCAATCAAAAGTATGGTTTAACTTTGTTAGTTGAATGCACAGATCAGAAAGAAGTTTCACAGAATTCTTCTGTGTAGTTTTTATTTGAAGATATTCCTTTTTCCAATATAGGTCTCTTAGCGCTCAGAATGTCCAATTGCAGTATCTGCAGAAAGAGAGTTTCAGAACTGCTCAATCAAAAGTAAGGTTCAATACTGTTAGTTGAATGCACGGAACAGAAAGAAGTTTCAGAGAATGCTTCTGTGTAGTTTATATTTGAAGATATTCCTTTTTTCACTATTACCCTCTTAGCGCTCCGAATCACCACTTGCATTTTCTACAGAAAGAGTGTTTCAGAACGGCTCAATCAAAAGTAAGGTTCAACTCTTTTAGTTGAATGAACAGAACAGAAAGAAGTTTCACAGAATGCTTCTGTGTAGTATTTAGTTATAGATATTCCTTTTTCAACTATTACCCTCTTAGCGTTCCGAATGTCCACTGGCAGTTTCTACACAATGAGTGTTTCAGAACAGCTCCTTCAAAGTAAGGCTCAAATCTGTTAGTTGAATGCAGAGAACAGAAAAGAGTTTCAGAGAATGCTTCTGTGTAGTTTTAATTTGGGGATATTCCTTTTTCCACTAATACAATCTTAGCGCTCCGAATGTCCACTTGCATTTTCTACAGAAAGAGTGTCTCATAAATTCTCAATCAAAAGTATCGTTTAACTCTGTTAGCTGAATGCACAGATCAGAAATAAGTTTCACAGAATGCTTCTGAGTAGTTTTTATTTGGAGATATTCTTTTTCCCAATATAGGCCACTTAGCGCTCAGAATGTCCAATTGCAGTTTCTACAGAATGAGTGTTTCAGAAGGCTCAATCAAAAGTAAGGTTCAACTCTGTTAGTTGAATGCACAGAACAGAAAGAAGTTTCACAGAATGCTTCTGTGTAGTTTATATTTGAATGTATTCCTTTTTCCACTATTACCATCTTAGCGCTCCGAATGTCCACTTGCATTTTCTACAGAAAGAGGGTTTCAGAACGGTTCCATCAAAAGTAAGGTTCAACTCTGTTACTTGAATGCACAGAACAGCAAGAAGTTTCACAGAATGCTTCTGTGTAGTTTATATTTGAATATATTCCTTTTTCCAGTATTACCCTCTTAGTGCTCCGAATGTCCACTTGCATTTTCTACAGAAAGAGTGTTCAGAACGGCTCAATCAAAAGTATGGTTTTATTCTGTTATTTGAATGCACATATCAGAAATAAGTTTCACAGAATCCTTCCGTGTAGTATTTTGTTGAAGATATTCCTTTTTCGACTATTATCCTCTTAGCTCTCCGAATGTCCAATTTCAGTTTCTACACAAAGAGTGTTTCAGAACTGCTCCTTCAAAAGTAGGGCTCAACTCTGTTATTTGAATGCAGAGAACAGAAAGGAGTTACACAGAATGCCTCTGTGTAGTTTATATTTGAATATATTCCCTTTTTCAGTATTACCCTCTTAGCGCTCCGAATGTCCACTTGCATTTTCTACAGAAAGAGTGTTCAGAACTGCTCAATCAAAAGTATGGTTTAACTCTGTTAGCTGAATGCACAGATCAGAAAGAATTTTCACAGAATGCTTCTGTGTACTTTTTATTTGAAGATATTCCTTTCTCCAATATAGGAGTCTTAGCGCTCAGTATGTCCAATTGCAGTATCTACAGAAAGAGTGTTTCTGAACTGCTCAATCAAATGTAAGGTTCAACTCTGTTAGTTGAATGAACGGAACAGAAAGAAGTTTCATAGAATGCTTCTGTGTAGTTTATATTTGAAGATGTTCCTTTTTCCACTATTACCTTCTAAGCGCTCCGAATGTCCACTTGCATTTTCTACAGAAAGAGTGTTTCCAAACTGCTCAATCAAAAGTATGGTTTAATTCTGTTAGCTGAATGCACAGATCAGTACGAAGTTTCACGGAATGCTTCTGTGTAGTTTTTATTTGAAGATAGTCCTTTTTCCAATATAGGCCTCTTAGCGCTCCGAATATCCAATTGCAGTTTCTACAGAAAGAGTGTTTCAGAATGGCTCAATCAAAAGTAGGGTTCAACTCTTTTAGTTGAATGCACAGAACAGAAAGTAGTTTCACAGAATGCTTCTGTGTAGTATTTATTTGAATATATTCCTTTTTCCACTATTACCCTCTTAGCGCTCCGAATGTCCACTTGCAGTTTCTACAGAAAGAGTGTTTCAGGACTGCTCCTTCAAAAATAAGGCTCAACCCTGTTAGTTGAAAGCAGAGAACAGAAACAAGTTTCAGAGAATGCCTCTGTGTAGTTTTTATTTGAAGATATTCCTTTTTCCACAATTACCATATTAGCGCACCGAATGACCACTTGCATTTTCTACAGAAAGAGTGTTTCAGAACTGCTAAATCAAAAGTATCGTTTAACTCTGTTAGCTGAATGCACAGATAAGAAAGAAGTTTCACAGAATGCATCTGTTTAGTTTTTATTTTAAGATATTCTTTATCCCAATATAGGCATCATAGCGCTCAGTATGTTAAATTGCAGTTTCTACAGAAAGAGTGTTTCAGAACGGCTCAATCAAAAGTAAGGTTCAACTCTGTTAGTTGAATGCACAGAACAAAAAGAAGTTTCACAGAATGCTTCTCAGTAGTTTATATTTGAATATATTCCTTTTTCCACTATTACCCTCTTAGTGCTCCGAATGTCCACTTGCATTTTCTACATAAAGAGTGTTCAGAACGGCTCAATCAAAAATATGGTTTTACTCTGTTAGTTAAATGCACATATCAGAAATAAGTTTCAGAGAAGGCTTCTGTGTAGTATTTAGTTGAAGATATTCCTTTTTTGAATATTAACCTCTTAGCACTCCGAATGTCCACTGGCAGTTTCTACACAAAGAGTTTTTCAGAACTGCTCCTTCAAAAGTAATGCTCAACACTGTAAGTTGAATGCAGAGAACAAAAAGAAGTTTCACAGAATGCTTCTGTGTAGTTTATATTTGAATATATTCCTTTTTTCAGTATTACCCTCTTAGCGCTCCGAATGTCCACCTGCATTTTCTACAAAAAGAGTGTTCAGAACTGCTCAATCAAAAGTATGGTTTATCTCTGTTAGCTGAATGCACATATCAGTACGAAGTTTCACAGAATGCTTCTGTGTAGTTTTTATTTGAAGATAGTCCTTTTTCAAATATAGGCCTCTTAGCGCTCCGAATATCCAATTGCAGTTTCTACAGAAAGAGTGTTTCAGAACGGCAAAATGAAAAGTAGGGTTCAACACTTTTAGTTGAATTCACAGAACAGAAAGTAGTTTCACAGATTGCTTCTGTGTAGTATTTATTTGAAGGTATTCCTTTTTCCACTATTACCCTAGTAGCGCTCGGAATGTCCACTTGCAGTTTCTACAGAAAGTGTGTTTCAGGGCTGCTCCTTCAAAAATAAGGCTCAACTCTGTTAGTTGAATGCAGAGAACAGAAAGAAGTTTCAGAGAATGCCTCTGTGTAGTTTTTATTTGAAGATATTACTTTTTCCACAATTACCAACTTAGCGCACCGAATGTCCACTTGCATTTTCTACAGAAAGAGTGTTTCAGAACTGCTAAATCAAATGTATCATTTAATTCTGTTAGCTGAATGCACAGATCAGAAAGTAGTTTCAGAGAATGCATCTCTGAAGTTTTTATTTGAAGATATTATTTTTCTCAATATAGGACTCTTAGCGTTCAGAAATCCAATTACACTTTCTACAGAAAGAGTGTTTCAGAACTGCTCAATCAAAATTAAGGTTCAACTCTGTTAGTTGAATGCACAGAACAGAATGTAGTTTCACAGAATGCTTCTGTGTAGTTTATATTTGAATATATTCCATTTTCCACTATTACCCACTTAGCGCTCTGAATGTCCAGTTGCATTTTCTACAGAAAGAGTGTTTCAGAACTGCTCAATCAAAAGTATGGTTTAACTCTGTTAGCTGAATGCACAGATCAGAAAGAAGCTTCACAGAATGCTGCTGTGTTGTGTTTATATGAAGATATACTTTTTACCAATATAGGCCTCTTAGATCTCCCAATGTCCACTTGCATTCTCTACAGAAAGTGTGTTCAGAACTGCTCTATCAAAAGTATGGTTTAACTGTGTTAGGTGAATGCACAGATCAGAAATAAGTTTCACAGAATTATTCTGTGTAGTTTATATTTGAAGATATTCCATTTTCCACTATTACCCACTTAGCGCTCTGAATGTCCAGTTGCATTTTCTACAGAAAGAGTGTTTCAGAACTGCTCAATCAAAAGTATGGTTTAACTCTGTTAGCTGAATGCACAGATCAGAAAGAAGTTTCACAGAATGCTGCTGTGTAGTGTTTATATGAAGATATTCTTTTTACCAATATAGGCCTCTTAGCGCTCAGAATGTCCAATTGCATTTTCTACAGAAAGAGTGTTTCAGAAAGGCTCAATCAAAAGTAAGGTTCAACTATGTTAGTTGAATGCACAGAACAGAAACAAGTTTCACAGAATGCTTCTGTGTAGTTTATATTTGAATATATTCCTTTTTGCACTACTACCCTCTTAGCGCTCCAAATGTCCAGTTGTATTTTCTACAGAAAGAGTGTTCAGAACTGATCAATCAAATGTATGATTTAACTCTGTTAGCTGAATGCACAGATCAGAAAAAGTGTCACAGAATGCTTCTGTGTAGTTTTTATTTGAAGATATTCTTTTTCCCAATGTAGGCCTCTTATCGCTCAGATAGTCCAATTGAATTTTCTACAGAAAGAGTGTTTCAGAATGGCTCTATCAAAAGTAAGGTTCAACTCTGTTATTTGAATGCACAGAACAGAAAGTAGTTTCACAGAATGCTTGTCTGTAGTTCTTATTTGACGATATTACTTTTTCCACTATTACCCTCTTAGAGCTCCGAATGTCCACTTGCATTTTCTACAGAAAGAGTGTTCAGAACTGCTCAATCAAAAGTATGGTTTAACTCTGTTAGTTGAATGCACAGATCAGAAAGAAGTTTCAAAGAATTCTTCTGTGTAGTTTTTATTTGAAGATATTCCTTTTTCCAATATAGGACTCTTAGCGTTCAGAATTTCCAATTGCAGTATCTACAGAAAGAGAGTTTCAGAACTGGTCAATCAAAAGTAAGGTTCAATATTGTTAGTTGAATGCAAGGAACAGAAAGAAGTTCTACAGAATGCTTCTGTGTAGTTTATATTTGAAGATATTCCTTTTTCCTCTATTACCCTCTTAGCGCTCCGAATCACCACTTGCATTTTCTACAGAAAGAGTGTTTCAGAACGGCTCAATCAAAAGTAAGGTTCAACTCTTTTAGTTGAATGCACAGAAAAGAAAGAAATTTCACAGAATGCTTCTGTTTAGTATTTAGTTGAAGATATTCCTTTTTCGACTATTACCCTCTTAGCGTTCCGAATGTCCACTGGCAGTTTCTACACAAAGAGTGTTTCAGAACAGCTCCTTCAAAAGTAAGGCTCAACTCTGTTAGTTTAATGCAGAGAACAGAAAGGAGTTTCAGAGAATGCTTCTGTGTAGTTTTTATTTGGGGATATTCCTTTTTCCACTATTACAATCTTAGCGCTCCTAATGTCCACTTGCATTTCCTACAGAAACAGTGTTTAATAACTGCTCAATCAAAAGTATGGTTTAACTCTGTTAGCTGAATGCACAGATCAGAAATAAGTTTCACAGAATTCTTCTGAGTAGTTTTTATTTGGAGATATTCTTTTTCCCAATATAGGCCACTTAGCGCTCAGAATGTCCAATTGCAGTTTCTACAGAATGAGTGTTTCAGGACGGCTCAATCAAAAGTAAGGTTCAACTCTGTTAGTTGAATGCACAGAACAGAAAGAAGTTTCACAGAATTCTTCTGTGTAGTTTATATTTGAATATATTCCTTTTTCCTGTATTACCTTCTTAGTGCTCCGAATGTCCACTTGCATTTTCTTCAGAAAGAGTGTTCATAATGGCTCAATCAAAAGTATGGTTTTACTCTGTTAGTTGAATGCACATATCAGAAATAAGTTTCACAGAATGCTTCTGTGTAGTATTTAGCTGAAGATATTCCTTTTTCGACTTTTATCCTCTTAGCTCTCCGAATGTCCAATTTCAGTTTCTACACAAAGAGTGTTTCGGAACTGCTCCTTCAAAAGTAAGGCTCAACTCTGTTAGTTGAATGCAGAGAACAGAAAGAAGTTGCAGAGAACAGAAAGAAATTTCACAGAATGCTTCTGTTTACTTTATATTTGAATATATTCCTTTTTCCACTACTACCCTCTTAGCGCTGCAAATGTCCTGTTGCATTTTCTACAGAAAGAGTGTTCAGAACTGCTCAATCAAAAGTACGGTTTAACTCTGTTAGCTGAATGCACAGATCAGAAAGATGTTTCACAGAATGATTCTGTGTAGTTTATATTTGAAGATATTCCTTTCTGTTCTCTGCATTAAAATCAATCAAAAAATTATATTGAAATTGAAATACTGAATTTTATACTAAAGACAAGGCATACAACTGAAAATGAAATTTTCCAGGTGAAAATTTCCAAATCATAAATATGTAGGGACAAAAAACTTTATTTATAAAGAAAAAGATAATTCTAATTAATTGATGATTCAAAGGTTTACAACTTTAAAAGTAAATATTATCTTTGAAGTAAAGTCCATTTAAATTATTTATGCCGCCAAAATTTTAGTAATTGTATATGTATATCATGTAAACTTTTTCGAGAAAGATGGAATTGGAAATGTTAGAGTATTATGCGGAAAAAATCACCTAAAGGAAAAAATTATCTCCTCATGAAATATTACTTTAGCCACTTTGACAGGTGTAGGTAAAAGAACACTTAATGCACATCAATATGATTAGGAGATGCGCGCTTAGAAATACGTTATCATTGAAAAGAGAATTGTATTATCAGGTTTGCAGGGGCCCTTCTTATCCTTCATATTTATGTAACTTTGTCATCTATAGAAAGATTATAAGAATTTTAAAAATAGCTGATAGTTAAGAAACATCACCATAACACTGTGCTGAATGCATAATAAAACATTTCCCTTCTCTCTAAAAGCCTTTTAAAATTATGTACCATAATCAGTATGGCCAGCAGAGGGTCATTTCCATGTTCAAGTTCCTCTGTTTCTCGAGGGTGAGAATCCTTCTATAGTCTTCTGAGGGTGACACTGTAGTGTTTTCTTAGCCTGATTATTTTTATCTATTTTTTCCGATCCTTTCCTTTGTATATTTACATTTTACATATTGAAAGTTATTTTTTCAAATATTTTATATGCAAATTTACAAAGTACAATGACTGTACATTAAAATAACTTATTTATGCCATATGGAAGATTAAATATAATTTTACAATATCTAATATTGATTGTTTAGTTTCTAATCATTGATACTTGACATGATTTTTCCCAGCATACCTCAAAATATTCTTCAAAATCCTGCGAATTAATTCCTGTAACACTTCTGAGGTGTATTAATAAGCTAGAGATGTAAAGAAGATTTGCAGAGAAAATTAGGTTCCCAAATTAGAAATTTTGTCCCACTATCGACTAGAAACCTCTTGAAATGATCAAAAACAATAATAATGCATGTCATAGAGGAAAACCAATAAGGCTGCTGCAGCATGACTACCTCTGTGACCTCATACAAGTTACGTGTGGGTCCCTACTTCTGTGACCTCAGACAAGTTACGTGTGGGTCCGCACTTATTTTCTTCATCTCTAATAAATATTTGACAAATCTCATTTTCAAAAGTCTTTTAAGGCCTATCCACCTTTATTTTTCAGATGGAGTTTTGCTCTCATTGCCCAGGCTGCAGTGCAATGTCATGGTCTCGGCTCACACAACCTCCGACTCCCGGGTTCATGTGATTCTCCTGCCTCCACCTCCTGAGTAGCTGGGATTACAGGTGCGCAACACAACGCCCAGCTAATTTTTTGTATTTTTAGTAGAGATGGGGTTTCACCATGTTGGTCAGGCTGGTCTTGAACTCCCGACCTCAGGTGATCTGCACGCCTCGGCCTCTCAAAGTGCTGGGATTACAGGCATGAGCAACCGCGGCCTGTGAGGGCTTTCTACTTTTAAGATGTCAGGACGTATAGCCTGGGAGGTAAATGGTAGTATATATATACATATATATATATATGTATATATATATACACACACACACTGTATATATATACATATATACGGTATATTATACTATATATACATATATACTGAATATTATACTCTATATATACATATCTACTGTATATTATATGTATATATATATATACACATACACACATACACACATGAGACAGAGAGAAGAGATAGACAATTTCATGTGAAAATATAAACTGTTAACATAATATTTTGCTTCTCTGAGGAATATTTAGCATTGTTCTCAATCTTCTCTGCAGAATTTAAGCATTTTTCTCAGAACTCACCAGATAGAATGAGGGAGGGGCCATATGATACGAGCCAGAGATGAAGGGAGAACAATAGAGAGGGTGCTTTGGGAAAAATAGTACAGTAAGGCTAGGGAATACTTCTCTCCAACAAAAAGACCAAGGTCACAGCTGTATCTCTTCAGAAGCCAAACTTTCTTTTAAAATGTCAATTTCCATCTATTTCTTGCTTCACAGACATTCCATTCATTGCTGGATTTCAAATAAAGCCTTTCCATGTGCAACCTTTCTATAGAAAAAGAGAAATATGGGGGACAGTACAGTCTAAGAAGTGATTAAGAATATCTAGTGGACTTTCCCAGACTGTAAATCTTTACATATATCTGAGCCTAATGAGGTGATTTATTGTGCTATAATGCACAGTGAACTATACAGATGCTTCTTTTTGATCATGCTGCAGAATGGAACTAAATACTAAATACCAAATAGCACTCCCATGATTCTTATACATGTCATTCATATGGCATATTTATGCTTTTTTATATAGCAATTCTTATTCTTAGCTCTTAGGCAATTACGGAATCTTTTTGTCATTTTAATAATCATGCTCCATTTGAGTTATGCAAGGTAGAAATTCTAAGTAGAAAATCTTGTTTTTATTGAAAGTTTTTAGTAAACATTTTGGAAAAAGTCTGTTTTTTGATGCTACTTCTGCACGCTTTCTCAACATGATATTACTTGGTATTGTCCTTATTAACCATAGTACACCATATTCTGCAAATGTTAGAGAAGGTTAAAAATCAGTCATGTATAAGTAAAGCTAATGAAATAGAAAGGAAACCATATTTAGGAAATGGAAGGCAGAAGCAAATGTATTAACCGTGAGTTAGAAACGGTTTAGTCTTTGGAATGAAGCAGCAAGAGTTTAAAAATCTGGTTTGTGATTCACTAGCTTTGTGACCTTGGAGAATTACTTCAGATTTCTGAGTATCAGTTTAGTAGGTGATATCAATTGCAACTTCGCAGAAATATCACAAGTATTAAATAAAGGACTTAGTATCTGGGAGAGCATAGAAAATTACTAATAGTTACATTTTTGTTAATATTACCGTTATTATTATCATACGTATAGTATTTTCTTTCACTGACAATGCATTTAGGACATAAGGAGAACTATAGAACAGTGCTTCTCCAACTTAAATGCAGAGCATGAATCACCTGGAGTTTTGTCAAAATGCGAATTCTGACTCAGTAGCCCTGCAAACTAAGGAAATCTTGATAATGCTGGTGCTGCTAGTTCACCAACAGACCACACGTTTTGCAACAGCTATATAGAATGTCCTGTTTCTTTTTTTAATCACAAAACATGGCAAGCTCTAAAATAAAGCAGAATAACAGATTTAAATGTTAATACTCATGTCCTCAATTTATAATTTCTCCCTCCCTAACAATGGTATAATTCTGATTAAAAATTAGCAAAGAAAAAAATGGAAATTAATCTTCCTATGTTTATTCTTTTAACAAATTCTGTGTGATTACTACTGGGTTACTTGCTGTAGGAAATAGAAAAATTGCTTTGACATAGATCCTCAAGAATCTGTCCCACTACAAGCTTATTTTTGTAGGAAGCTAAAAGATTTATATAAATAACCGTAATTAAAGAGACAAATGAAGAAGTGCAATGAAAGACGTAGGGAAAGTGCTAGAGGAGTTCGGGGTGGAGGAAAATTATCCTATAATAATATCTATGCGTAACATTATGCTATCTTCCCTAACCAGCGCTTGACCAGATTGTCACAGTGAACTTTGGTCCTTTCTTATATCTTAGTTTTGGTTCCCACATCCTTCTGTTTGGGGAAGTTCTTGTTTTCCTCATGTAATGACAACAACACTTAAACAATGTATACTAGATAAAAGGAACTATATTGCTTTATTTACATAGTTAATTTAATTTGTACAATGAACTATGAAGTAATCAGCATTATTTCCTTCATTTTACATATGAGAAAATGGAGAATCAGCGACATTGAATCATCTCAAGTTTCTAAAATATCCACTCTCACCAGGCTGTTTACCCTGTTTTTGTCTGTATGCTGCTATAACAAAATGCCACAGATTGAGTAATTCATAAAAAACAGAAATGTATTTCTCACAGTTCTGGGGCTGAGAAGTCCGAAATCAAGGCAGTGGAGATTTGGCAGTTGGTCCCGAGGTGGCACCTTCTTGCTTCGTCTTCACGTGACAAAAGTGGGCAAAAACGGACAATGTAACGACATGGCAGAAGAGACTGAGGAGCCCGGCATTCCTCTAAAGCATCTTTTACGAGGACGTTTATCTCATTCATGAGGGTGGATCCTTCTTCATTTAATCACTTAACCAAAAGCCCCATCTCTTGATGTCATTGTCCTGGGATTTTAGTTTCAACATACAAACTTTGGATGGGCACATAGGTTCAAATCATAGCACCCTCCAAATTATAATGCCTCTCTCATGCCTGTTCTCCTTGAAGTACCCTCTGGTTTTGCTCTCTTCATTCTTGCCATCACAGTTAACCCTTCAGTTCCATTTCTTTAAGTAATCTCTAAATTTGTAAGATGGTTCCATCTTTTTTTTTTGTATATGGCAGTCTCTCAAACATATTTGTCATATGAACTAAGCAGGTAAATATGTAAATGCCAGCTAAATTTTAGTGAATGATATAATGGCCTAAAGTTGTATCTACCCTTCAGCCAAATATATTTACTTTTAGTAGCAATCTCCTGTCATATACAAAGTCACGACTCTAGGGGTAAACATTTTAGCCTGTGGGTAAGATGTAAAGCAGTGGTATGTTATAGTGACAACTCACTGTCATAGCACTGGGACATGCTCCTCTATCTGCTACAAATTGAATCAATAAAATATATATGATTTTGTCAGATTTAAATGTATGCTCCTGTTAGTAAAATAAAAGTATGGGAAAACTTTACGGAGTAGATTTAATAGAAATGTTTTCCTGAGTTATCTGCCTTCTTTATTTTTATGTTATGCTTTAAGTCTATGGTCAATGTATAGAGCTATGATTGATGTGCTTTTCCAATTCTGTTCAGATCAGACAGGTTAATTTTCTTCTTTTAAATCTTCTTGAATTTTGTCTAACACTTTTTGTTCCAATTTCTTACTAGATTATACTCCCTTCCCTAACTGCTTCATGATTACTTATACACAAACAATATTATGATATTGACACATTGAATTCATTTTAGGTGATGATTTTGGTCATAAACATGAGCAGGTTGTGAAGTGTTTCAGCCATCCCAGGGCATGGCTGTGAGTCCCTTGTCTAATGTTTCAAAAAAATCTTGAATTTGTGATGATGCTGTGATGGTCCCTCAGATATTCTTACACACATCTTTGCCCCTTGTTCCCTCTAACTTTCCTCTTCTGATAAAAAAGCAAACACTGCCAAGCTCAAATGGAATTACATTTGGATGCAAGTGTCACTATGCAATGGTTGCCAATAAAAGTACACAAGGAATTTCATTATGGTGAATTAAAGGCAAACAGACTTCAGAGAAATGAGCACGAACATGAAAATGGCGCATGGTACGCGGATCTCACTGGAAAGTCATTCGGTACACAATGTTTTCACTAGAAAAATCCATTAGCTTTAGCTAGAAATTGAAATTACTTTGTAGGAAATCAGAATAAAATATGTGAAAACATTATATTCTGTGCAAGATTAATACCACGCCTGGTGTTGAAAGGTTTGTGGTCTTGCTTCGACGATGCTAAAAGGTCAGAAACCACAAAGATGCATATGTGTTGTCGTTTGCACAGTTACTAATTTTTCTCATTATTTCCATAATGCGATGTGCTGTTTCAACAGAGAAACCCTCTGGAGAGTGGCTTGCACTGTTTTCAGGCAGCTCTTTTGCTTTCATGTTTTGGCCTTGGCCAGGGAATTCAGACAGACTTTTCAGTTATTTTCGACAAGAATGTATTCATTGATTGTTTTAAATAATAATAAATAGATTTTAAAATTACTGTACATTACTGCACTTTAAACGCCATGAGGTCAAGGACTCTAAAGTCTGGACATCATTGTATACCCTACATCTTGCACAAGGTTTAGAAAAAATGGCATGGACACCTATTTTTTGAATCAATAAATGAATACATAAAAGAATTCCAAACTCTAGTCCAAGGTTTTAGATTAATAATGTATTAAAATGCGTAAAATTTATAGACAAAACTCTTCTTATTTAGAAGTTTATTCTTTAGTTGGAGAGATAAAATATATGCACATAAAAGCTTAAGGAAAAATAATAAGGGTTTTGAAGTACTTACTATGTGAAAAATTTAGCATAAATCTTACATCCATTTATTTAACACATTTTATACGTTGCATTATTTATATATAGTGCTGATTGGTAGAATTCATATGTGAACGGAACTATAAAAATTTTGAGGATAAGCACTAGAAACACAGAATAAATAGAGTGTTAACATGCAAAACACAGAAATACTTCAATTGACTAGGTGAAAGAAAAGATTTCTGGTTCCATGTACACTGATTATTGAGGGATGAGTATGACATTATTATGCCAGAATCAATAAATATTTTAAATAGGGAGAAAACTATAATTATATATCTTTGTGTTCAACAGGAGTAGCAGTACTGATAAAGTAGAAGTTTGTTATACCTTTTTTATAGTCTTTTAAAGTTGTTTATAAATAAAATCTACTCTTAGTTAATTAATGGTTGATGTTCATTGAAGTGTTTTCAAATTTTTGACCTCTGAATTGCCTTGTACATATGGAGAAATAAAGCTTGCCTAGCATAATTTCTTGAGTGGAGAATGAATGATCTGGATAGATTTGTTGACAATATGTCTGTACTTATTTTATTAATTCTTTAATCTTCATGAAGAAAAATATAAAATTCATATTCTAGTATTTTATACCATGGAAAAAATGTCTTATCCTTTTCCTAAGGAAAAATACATCATGACACAAAAGTAAAGTTAATTAAATTACTTACTTTATTAATTAACTGTCTATTATTTCTATGGGTTGAAGTAAATTTGATACTCAATGCTATTTAATCTAATTCTAAAAGCTTGAATGAGTAATGATTTTTTCATGTAAGGTTAGTTGAAATAAATTATCACTGATTTTCAGATTTAATATTAATTAGCTATTGCATATTCTTAATGGGAAATAAGTGTTTAAAAAGCCCTTTTTGGTTGCGAAAAGACCACGCCCATTGTAGACTTCTTAGAATACATCACATCTGGCCTCCTTTTTAGAGTGGGGAATTCAACTCATAAGTGGCTGGACATTGATTCTGAACATTTTGAACATTATTTGCCTGTCTTCACTCATACTGGTTGCTGTTCTTTTATAAGTAATCACCATGTTTAGCATGCACTTGAACTATTGTTACTTAGGGTGCTTGACTATTTACAAGTCTCACTAGGATTCTAGGTATTCATTAGTCTCGTGGTGTGTATTTGCTGATGGTCCTATTATCTTTGTTGGTTCAGTTACACAGTACCATCCAAGATGCTGCAACACATTATACACAGGCTATGGGTTGTGGGAGCTACAGATTTCAGTTATTATTTAGGCTCAGAAACTTAGAATCTCTGCAAGGTTGGACATGATCCTTAGTCTTGTTTTAAGACCGTCTTGTTTTAAAAGTTAAACCCAAATTCTTAAAATATAGAATAGGGGTGCTAGTAGTGCTCACAGAATTGTAGTAAAGATCAGCTGGGAAAGAAGAGCCTATTAAACAGAGCCTGGTATTTAATAAGTATCAGCTGCCTTCAATTAGGAATCTGTGTTGTCATGATTAGAAGATTGCTGGTTTATTTTACAGATCTGTAAGTATAGCCAAAATATGTCAAAATAACCACCAGAAAGAATCATATACCGTCCCTTGAACATTTCATCCCTAGAATCTAGCCAGATTAGCATCTCTATACTGGCAATACTGTTAACACAGATTGTGCTCAAACCCCTCATTGACTTTTCAGCACCTGTAAATTACTGGAGATTTAGGAAGAAGTCTGGGGTTATGGCTTAGTTAAGCTGAGTGGCCAGAAAGTGTGAGATGCTGGATGCCTCCTCCAGTTCATTTCTCCAGCGGCCGCACCAGGCGTATCCATAGCTCCGCTCCCGGGAGCTCGTCTCCGGCGTGGGGTGTGTGCGCACCCCTGGCCGGGCGGAGCCTGGAGCCTGCTCATTAGCAGCGCGGGCAGCTCGTGCGCCCGCAGGAGGGAGGCGGAAGCACAGCCCTGAGCCGCCAGCAGGAGGAGGGAGCGCGGCGGCTGCAGGCAGGGGAGGGAGAGGAAAGAACGGAGGGACGGTTCCCGGACAGAGCGGGAGGAATCGGGGAGCGGCCAGTCCAGGGGGAGCTGCTCCGCTGCGCTGCGCTCGTTATTCACAGGACGCGGCGGCGCTTCCCGGGGCCGCTTCCCGGTCCCCTGGGTGGAGGCTGCCATCTAAACCTGACTCCAGGTGAGTTCCCCAAAGAGGCGAAGCGAGGGGTCTCGAACCAGAGACTTGGAACTGGCGAGGCTGCTCGGCTCCCCAAGCGCTGCTGCCTTGACATTTCCCGATTCACGGGAGGTTTTGGGGGCGGCTGCACAGGCTGGAGGGGCGGATGGGCGGTTGCGATCCTCAGCCGGCGTGGGGGCGTTCGGGAGGAATTAGCTTCAGTGAACGGGGTTTTAGGAGATGTCCGCAAGGCACGCGCTATGTACGCGTTTCTAGACGAGCTTTTGAGACAGAAATTTGGCTTCCCGGATGCCCGTTTTGGCCTTCTGTCCTTCCTTTTGCTTGCCTCATGCCCAATTTTCCAAGCCGAGGAAAGGACTGGAAGGGCGTGGAAGTAGGAGGTCTGGGCACAGCATTCGGCAGGGCAGCCCTGGTCTCCAAGTTTGGGGGTGGGGGGTGGGACTCTTTTCCTTTCAGCCTAATTTACCAGGGGAAAACCCGCAGAGCACCTTGAGGTGCCTTTGCTCCGCACCCTCCATAAGCTTATTAGAGGGAACTTGAGGCTCGCTAGACAACCTGTGACAGGTGACGGCAATTTAGCTTAAAAGCCATGTTGGTTCACTTCGTCTCCTCTTTATCCTTTGTTGCAAAATTGATACCTTTTTGGATTTCTTTAACAGCACAAAGTTTAAGTGGCCGGCTGACAGGAAATATTTCTTTTGAAAATGCTATGAGAAAAGTGATGAGTTAACGTTGAGAGAAAGGCAACTTTATTTTCTCGGAAGAACTTTGGGGAAAGAGATTGATAGGGAAATTCTGGGCATGAAATTATGGACATTTCCCACAGAACTTCCTTCATTTATTTATTTTTTTACATTTCCTTCATTTTTTTTTTAATCGTGTGTGTGTGTATCAGAGAGACAAAATTCGTTGGAGGTATTAGGACTTTATTTGGTTTAGAAATTTCTTTCTTACTAATAGCACTAATTTGTGATCTTCATGATTATAAGAATTTACTAAGTGTTTTGCTTTTAGGTGTTTTGGGTCTGTTTTTTAAAAAAATTCAATACTTACTTTGTGGGCCTTGCTGAATACCTCTCAATAAAATCGGTGGGCATACAGTTAGTGACATGACCCCTGTGGATTTAATAGCAGGTAAGTATACAAATGATAAGTTTAGGAAATAAATGTCAGAATCAACATTTAGGTATGAAATTGAAATATCTTTCAAATATTTACCAAACTCTCTTATAGGATCCAATGTCATTTTATGGTCAAGAGAGCTTAAAGGTTTCTCAGATTGAGATATATGTATCTACTTTGTTAATCCAAATGTAATGTTTTATTTTGTTCTTTAATGACTGTTTGAATTCAACAAATAAAACTTGCATATTTAATGTAAGGTTCTTTCACATATATTACTTCTCCAATTTTTAATATAAATTTAAGGAGAAAAGCAATATTCCATTTTGTAGATGAAGAGACTCTGTCACAGAAGTATTACTTTACCTAGATTTCTGTAATTATTATGTTATAAACTTAGAAATTACATATTATTCTGGAACATATAAAATATATGAATGTTATAAACCATAAGAATTCAGACCTATGCTATTTAACTTCAAGTTTAGTTCTTTACCCAAACAATTGCATGACTACATTGAGACTACTGAAGTAATTATATATGAACACGCTATACGAAAAAATACTTAAAACATTTCTTATTTTTGTCGTTTCTCTTTGATATAAAATATACTATAATTTAATGGAGTTATATTCCATATTTAGATGCTCCTAACTTCCAAATAACACCTAAACTCCTAAAAACTGACCTGTGTCCTTCTTAATAGAAGTGGCTTGACCGGGAGACCCAATTTTTACTAAGAATATTCTTGGGATAATTTATGTCTTATAATCAAGATAAAGACAGGCCACATTTAGTTGTATTTTTAAACCACTTAGTGTGAAGTTGCAACGCAGACATAACTTGCTTTCAGGCTACACTGCCAGCTTTGCAGTGAATAGTCTTTAAGATTCCGTGGAAACATTGGCAGATATAGCTAATGTCTATCTGATGTAGGATTTATGAGAAAAGGAGAGGTAGAAACTGAATGCTCTTATATTTCATATGTGACCACATTCATAAAACTTTATTGATAAGTACTTTGTTGTCTGACACGGGCTGATACAAATAGGCTTCTTCAAGAGTTGAGGAAGAAAACTAAATCCCTATAATACAGCCTTTTTCCTCCTTTTCTTTCTTAAGCGGTAATAGTTGATCCTAGCTTTTGTGTGTCTATGCATGCTCAATACAGTTAGGGGTATAAGGAGAAGTTAAGCAAGAATATTGAATGCTAGCTAGGAAAGTTTTTGGAGTCTCAAATACTTTGGAACGATTTTTCACATTATATACATAAAATTCCTAGTTACATTTGGGAACTAAGTATATTATACACAACTTTGCATCTGATTACAGGATTCCCTGTACATTTATAGCTCAGGTATTCTGGAAAGAGTCAAGATAATTAGTTTTATGGCTCTTGCCCGTGTGACCTGTTTCTTTCTGGTCCTGATATTAAAAGGATGACTTAAATTTTCTGGAATGTCAAAATTTTCTCTTCCCTTGGATCCTACAAAATACTTCAAGCAGTGTATGTGTGATACTCGCTGTCATTCCAACATTTCCAATCCTCCTGAGAATGCTAAACAATGCCCTAGATTTCTTCCTTTGTAATTCTTTCAGATAGAGGGTTAGCTGAGTTAGGAAGAAAGGAGAGAGGGAGAGAAGAAGAGAGATGACATTTTATCCCTCAGGAAAGAACAAGACCAATTGTATTCCTAATTTAGAAATATTATTCTACAAACATTCCTGAACAAGAGGGCTTTGCATATACATTAAAGCAGAATACCTAGTCAACTTCTAGTTATGCCATGTAGTGAAATGGAAGTAAGATGAGCAGGCCGAGATCATTTTTGTTGGAGAACTGAGACCACATGAAATAGGTAACAGAGTTACCCCAACTGGGGGGCAAGAGGACTTGAAAGTTTCCTCCATAAATTTGCAGTTAGTACAGGGCTGCTCCAGTGATCAGAGTCATGAATGCCCTAGAGTGTCTGTATAACCCTGTACACAGGCTGAGACAGCTCTAACGGCCCAGAAAAGCCTCTGGACAGAATCACTGCACCCTTGGACATTGTCCGACCGCATGTATGAGAATAGTGAGTGCTGAGGAGTTGTGGGTAGCTCGGTACAACTCTTGCTAAAGGAGTGTCATCAACATTCATTGCTGAAAGTGAATTTTTTCATTCACATATGTGATGCCTATTAGGTCATGATTTCTTGGATACCAATTTGTACAAGATATGAATTAATTTTTGAACATCCTTTCTTAAAAGTACCATGTTCATATAGTTGCTCATTTTAATATGAGTAGTTCAGATGGGACATAATAGAGTAAGGAAATGATTGAACATCCTAAGATCTAGTGTACATACCTTTGTTCATGATGAGATTCATCCCCTGTCCCCCTTTGTAGTGATACTGATGGCATAAGGAGTATTAGATGAAATTTAATGCAGAAAACAATGGGATATATGAATGGTAGATATGGTTGACAACCACCATTTTCACTGAAGTTGTTTCAAAGCAAAGAAATTTGGGATAAATTCATTTTATTTGCTCCTGAAGGGTAATTAGGAATAAGTAGGAATTGTGAAGAGGCTGTAGTGTTGACATTAAGAGAAGTTTTTGATTCTTAAAATAGGATATATTACACAAGAGTGAACAAACAGAAGATACTGAACAAATATTCTGTCATAAGTAAGTGATGGATTATTCGGACTTGTTGAACTATGTTTTTAAATGTATTATTTAAATATTTAAATATTATTAAAACCTTAAATAATATTTAAATATTATAAAAGTTGTAGAAAATTATGTTTTCAATACAAATATACACTTATAAGCTATATTGTAGATATGGGAGTAAACAATGCAATTTTTTTTAACTGAGTGAAAAATTTAGTTTTTTAAAATTCCAAATGGAGCTAACAGCTTAGTGTGATACATATTTTGAATTTCAAAATTTGTAACCAAATAGGACAAATGTGTTGAACTGTACTTTTCTTGAAGAACCGTGATAAGAATGAGCGGTGAAAAAATTACAGCATACTTACCAGGGATCAAATACTTGCTTAGGGTTAATAAGAAAAATCTCAGCAAACGCTAGAAATGAGGTACACGATCTATCAGAGACCCATGATTAAAGTGGTATCTTGTTAGGTATATGACCTTGAAAAGAAACGGCATAGCTTCACTTTACCCCAGTTGCTTCTTTTGTAAAACGGGGAGACTAAGAGTGTGGTAACTCAAAATCCTTTGTTAATGATTTTCTTCTTAGAACAGTGCCAGGTCCAATTAGGATTAGATTGCTATTTTTATTATTGATATTTGCCCTAGTTCTGCCTTTTATTGACTGTGTGACATTGGTGAAGATCCCTTTCTGAAGCTTTGTTTCTTACCTACAAGCTGGGAATAGAATACCTGCTATGAAGAGTGGTTGTTAGTACATTAGAAAGGCTGGATATTTGTTTATATAAGGGGCTCAGCGCATGGTAGAAATTTGATAGCATTTTTTGCTTGCCCTCCCATGTATTACTGTGAAGACATCCCACATATTATGTCCAAGTTTTTATTTTCCCCTCAAATGCAATGTCAAGCACAAAACATTCCCATCTCCCAATTCTCTTCTGATGTTCTACAACCATTAAAGTATAGAAAACTAGAATGAGTGTTTTTATAACTTTTGCTGTACTTAAGCATGTGGAGAGAAGAGCGCTAGATCACAGGACACACTTTGATAGGAAAAGGGAAATATTTACACTGCAAACAACTTTCTCCTCATGCTTAACAGTTTTATGCTGTCATTCTGTCAGCACCAAGTGAGATTTTTCTATTTAAATAGTTTTCTATTTGTGGTATGATAATTCATGTATGGACTTCATGTAACTAACATAAATATAATGGATGGTTGAGAAGTGGTTTATTTTTACCAAGAGGAAAAAATGTGTACACGATTTTTTAAAATATTGCTTTGAAAATATTTAAAATTAATTTTGATTCAGTTGGTGGAAGATAGCGTCACAAACTCACTGCTAGTGGTATTCTTGAGAAGTAATGTTTGAATTTTCTAGGTATTGTCCCCAGACTGCCTTAAAAGAATTTAATTTTAGATGTAAATTTTCTGCTTAACATGGAAGATTTTCCCTGAAAATATTAGCTTCATCAGATACATAGTTGCTTAGGGGTAGCTGCATGGAATTATGGGAAGAGTGAAATAGAAAAAAATTTTCATGTCTAAGTTATACATACTGGTGTAATCATATTGATTGGATGATAATGATAATTACAGCAATAATGTGATTGAAAGGGTAAGCAAGTAACATATACTACAGTTACTAATATAATCCTGTGATTGAGTTTACCACTTCGTTTCTCTTTCCTGGAAACCCTTAAGTTTGTCACTATTGCACTTTATTTCCTTTGCTTATTGTAGTGGTGTATTAGTTGTATTACTGCTGCTATAACAAATTACGACACATTTACATAACTTAACACATATTTATTGTCTTGCAGTTTCAAAGGTCAGAAGTCCAAAATCACTTTAATTAGGCTAAGTCAATGTGTCTGCAGTGTGGGTTCCTTCTCGAGGTGCTGAGGGGAGAATCCATTCTCTTGCATTTTCTGCTTCTGGTGGCACCTGTCTTCATTGTCTTTTCCCCATTCCTCCATTTTCAAGGTGCGTTGCTTTTATTTCTGTTTCTGTCTCCGCGCTGTCTCCTCCTTTAACTTTGAGTCCTTCTCTCCACTTCATCTAAGGACTCCTGTGATTACTTTGGACTCACGTGGATGATCTGGGATAATCACCTTGTCTCCAGATCCTTAAATGAATCGTATCTACAAGTCCTTTGGCTGTGTAAGGCAGCACATTCCCAGGGCCGGGAGATTAGGTGAAGAACATCTTTTGGGACTATTATGCAGCCTATCACAAGTGGTAATATCACTTTTATGCCTTGAGACCCTGAAATTAATGTACTTGCTTACGCATGGAAAAACAATGTATCTGTGGGGGTAACAGTTTATTTTTGAACCATTAGAAGGTATTGATGGGGAAGTTTTCATCTGACAACAGATACTGATAAATTAAATACCCTTAGATTTGTCAAAACTAGCTTTAGTAAAATATAAGTAAAAGTATTTGCACTGCTAGGGTCAAAAATATTAATTAAACCCATTATTTATCAAGGCCAAGTCCTGGATTAGTTAGGTTTAAATTAACCTAGAACATTATCTTCCATAGTGCTTAATTGTGAAGCTTAGTTCTTGTTGACAAAAGCTCATCCATATAAGAAAGCATCGAAAGGTTGGTGTTTTTTTAACCTTTGCAGAATATAACTTTTCAAAGGGATGTTAGACAGTAGTTCCATCACAATTGATGCAGTTCACAGACATTCTTTGTGAATATTTTATCTCATGAGTTATATCTATGACACTAATCATAGACTTCTAGAAGAAATTTAGCAATGGTCATGTCAGCCTTTCAAATCTTTCTGTAACCTAGAAGAGGATCATTGCATAAGATAGATTCATTTTCCCCTTTATTCCATTGTTGCCAGAGAGAACTTGAAATGCCCTGTTCAAATTAATTTAATGCAAATGAATTCTTGCTGCCTCACAAGTAGTTTGTCCTTCATTTTTCTTAAAATTATATTGAAAATGGATGTGACCTGCTTTACTGGTTGTTGTGCAGGAAGCGTTGTCCTTCCTGAAAGCTCCCTCCGTTGTCAAAATGAAGCCATTAAGAGTAAAGTAAATTATATTATCTGATCATAGTATCACAATTGACCTTAAAACAATAAATTTTATAATCAGTGCAAATTGCTGAATAGTGTTTGCAGTTGTAGAAATTTCAAAGGAAACCCTGGTTGAGATACAAAGCTGCTATAATCATTTTTAAAATCTTTGTTTTTCTTTTACTTTGGAACAGTAGTGCAGTAAGTACTTTTGCCTTATTGTTCTCTCTGCCTTCCAGAAACCCTCATTCAAATATTCTAAGTTTTTAAGTCTTTTTCATTTCTTTTAATATTGTAACATTTAACAATGTCAAAGAAAGTATAATTTTTCTGGAAATCAAGCTAAAAATAAAGAGAAGCCGATGTAAATGAACATCAAATTAACAAGATTGATTAGGAAAAGTAATTTTTGAAAAGGGCCCAAAATCCCTTTGCACATAAATGCAAAAGAATTTAGTGAAAGAAGGTGAAACTGGAGTAAAGAACTCTACGGATGCGTAAGTAACTCTTAATAAGAATGAGTAACGTACATGCGTATCTTTAGCTCCCAGTTTCAGAGATACAGTAGTTGTACAACAAATGGTCCTTTCCTGCTCTTAAGGAAGCCTCTCCTCCTCCAGCCATGCCATTCCTCAGAGCAAGCTCTTCCACTGAGTTTTCAGCAACCATAAGTAAGAAGGATGGTACGATAGGCTGCGTGTACATATGGCCCTCATTAGCAGGCCAACTGTTCCTTTTGCCCACCCACATCACTGGGGACATATGGCGTTACTTTGACTGTTGAAACAAGTGTGTGTGGACATATCTTGGTATGAGTAAAAGACTGTTGATTGTCTTTCTCTTGTCGCTCGTGCAACCGTCTCCTTGTGGAGATCGTATTATCCATAACACTAGATTTGAGGATGATAAATGACGTTGTTATTATTAACTGAATTTGCCTCTCTAGTTTGATCACAAAACCAGCGAATGTTTGCTTATGGAACATGTAAAGCTTATAGAAGACGGAAAGCTTACAGAAAGAAATGATGGCTTTTCTAAGCATAAGAGTCAGGTCTTTTTCAATCAAAAACTAACTCATTCAAAAATTCAAGAGTTCTGTAAAACCAGAACAGCAGAGGTTTCAGAAATGCTATTGAGATCATTTATTATAAAATAGCCATTAATGAAATGTAATAGTGAGTCTGTTGTTGTGACTATGTGGAGAAATGAATGAGAAAATATAAGATAGGCTGGAATGAAGAGAGTCATCGGATCCCAACATAATTCATTTTGTATAGTTCACAGTATTGTAGCTTTAAAAAAATTATGAATTTTTTCAGTACTGTGAATTCTGAATTTGCAATATGAGGCTTTTCAATCCTTGCAACAAGTGTGTATTTTTCAGTGGTTCTAGAATTATCGGGGCTTTCGAGCTGCTTCTGATAAGAAGGCAAGGCTAGAGGACTCGTGTTGAGGTGGCATTTGCACAGGACTTTAGATAACATACATCGATGATGTAGAGAGAAGAGCGGGTGATGTTGCTGTGGATTATAGTGGAAAGGCACCTTTTGCTCCCTCTGCTGACCTATTTGTGTATTCAGCTGTGTAGCATATTTCTTGTATAATTACATAGTAATTTCACACACTACATTAAGAAAATCTGAACAATTTTTACTAAACTCATGTTTTCTAAATATTAAGTAAATAAAACCAATATTTGGCTAGGTAACATTTATAAAAACAGGATTTCTAGATAGATGATGATAAATTTTCATCTATATCTATAGAGCTGATAAATTTTCAAAACCCTTTGAATATCACTTGTACTACAAAGTCTCGTTTCAGTTTCAGTGCCATGGCACATTGATTAATCACCACTAAAGCGGTACATGAAATATTTGGCAATATAGGTATTTGGTAATGGTGATTGATGCACAGAATACGGCACCGTTATTATGCACTGGCCTTGAGAACTTTAGTTTTCATCTTCGATCACCTGATAGAGAACAAACTAACAGCTTTTTTCTTTCACCTTGCTGGAGAATAAACTAACAACTTCAAATTATCTGATCCATCCGAAAACTTATTTCCGTGAAACTCACTGATTTATTTATTATTTCGTGGGGATCACTATTATTTGCTGTAGTAAAATATCAAATGATCGATGTTTTATACCAACATGGCAGCTCACATGGTAGGCAACAGAATGAAAACAAACAGGTTTACTACCAAGAATTATACTAGATTGCTTTTATTGACAGAAAAAGCATACAGATAATTTTATTCAGAGATTTTATGTGAATTATTTTGATAAGTGTACACATATATTTATAACTGACCTTTCTTTGTCAAGTGTGTGCCCACACACGTATTCATACTAAATCAATCTTAGAGATCTTATCCAAAGATTGAATTTCTTAAAGTGACTGTTCCAAATATGTATAATTTATGGCAAAAAAGTCACAAAATGGCAATACAAGGAGGCATAAAAGTGAAGATAAAGGGGGAGATGATGGTTAAAAACACCTGTAAATGAATAATTGATTTTGATTTAAATTCTTTTTAGTTCTTAGCTGATGAAATGAATATAAATGAAATTATTATGCAAAACACCTCTATTTGTTGTATATGCATGTACATATATGTGTTACAAATACAAAACTGATAGGATATTATTTAACATATATTCACACTCATAATGTGCATATATGTACATAATGAAAATGAGTGCTTGTTTTATATGTATGTATACACACACATACACATATTGCATACTTTCATTTTTTAAAATTTTACTTTAAGTCCTGGGATACATGTGCTGAACATGCAGGTTTGTTACATAGGTATACTTGTGCCATGGTAATTTGCTGCACCCATCAACCCGTCATCTAGGTTTTAAGCTCCACATGCATTAGCTATTTGTCCTAATGCTCTCCCTCCCCTTTCCCCACACCCACCTACAGACCCCAGTGTGTGATGTTCCTCTCCCTGTGTCAACATGTTCTCATTGTTCAGCACCCACTTATGAGTGAGAACATGCAGTGTTTGGTTTTCTGTTCCTGTGTTAGTTTGCTGAGGATGATGGTTTCCAGCTTCATCCATATCCCCGCAAAGGACGTGAACTCATCCTTTTTTATGGCTGTGTAGTATTCCATGGTGAATATGTGCCACATTTTCTTCATCCAGTCTATCATTGATGGGCATTATGTTGGTTCCAAGTCTTTGCTATTGTAAATAGTCCCATGATAAACATATATGTACATGTGTCTTTAGAGTAGAATGATGTATAATCCTTTGGTATATACCCAGTAATGGGATTGCTGGGTCAAATGGTATTTCTGGTTTTATATCCTTGAGGAATCACCACATTGTATTCCACAATGGTTGAACTATTTTACAAGCCCACCAACAGTGTAAAAGTGTTCCTATTTCTCTGCATCTTCTCCAGCATCTGTTTCCAGAATTTTTAATGATCACCATTCTAACTGGTGTGAGATGGTATGTCATTGTGGTTTTGATTTGCATTTCTCTAATGAACAGTGATAATGAGCTTTTTTCATATGTTTATTGGCCACATACATATCTTCTTTTGAGGAGTGTCTGTTCATATCCTTTGCCCACTTTTTGATGGGGTTGTTTGTTTTTTTTTTCTTGTAAATTTGTTTAAGTTCCTTCTAGATTCTGGATATTAGACCTTTGGCAGATGGATAGATTGCAAAAATTTTCTCATATTTTGTAGGTTGCCTGTTCACTCTTGTGATAGTTTATTTTACTGAGCAGAAGCTCTTTAGTTTGATTAGATTCCATCTGTCAATTTTGGCTGTTGTTTCAAGCGCTGTTGGTGATTTAGTCATGAAGTCTTTGCCCACACCTATGTCCTGAATCATATTGCCTAGGTTTTCTTCTAGGGTTTTTATAGTTTTAGGTTTTACATTTATGTTTTTAATCCACCTTGAGTTAATTCTTTTATAAGGTATAATGAAGGGGTCTAGTTTCTCTTTTCTGCATATGGCTACCCAGTTTTCCCAGCGCCATTTATTACATAGGGAATCCTTTCCCCATTGCTTGCTTTTGTCAGGTTTGTTGAAGATCAGATTGTTGTAGATGTGTGGTGTTATTTCTGAGGCCTCTATTCTGTTTCATTGGTCTATATATCTGTTTTGGTATTAGCACCATGCTGTTTTGGTTACTTTAGCTTTGTAATATAGTTTGAAGTCAGGCAGCGTCATGCCTCCAGCTTTGTTCTTTTTGCTTAGGTTAGCCTTGGCTCCACAGGCTCTTTTTTGCTTCCATATGAAATTTAACATAGTTTTTTTCTAGTTCTGTGAAGGAAGTCAATGGTAGCTTGATGGGAGTAGCATTGAATCTATAAATTACTTTGGGCAATATGGCCATTTTCATGATATTGAGTCTTCCTATCCATAAGGATGGAGTGTTTCTCTATATGTTTGTGTCCTGTCATTTCCTTGAGCTCTGGTTTGTAGTTTTCTTTGAAGAGGTCCTTCACATCCCTTGTAGGTTGTATTCCTAGGTATTTTGTTTTCTTTTTAGCAATTGTGAATGGGAGTTTACTAATGATTTGGCTCTCTGCTTGTCTGTTATTGGTATATAAGAATGATTGTGATTTTTGCACATTAATTTTATATCCTGAGACTTTGCCAAAGTTGCTTATCAGGTTAAGGAATTTTTGGGCTGAGGTGGTGGCGTTTTGTAAATATACAATCATGTCATCTGCAGACAGAGACAATTTGATTTCCTCTCTTCCTATTTGCATGCTTTTATTTCTTTCTCTTACTCGATTGCCCTGGCCAGAACTTCCAATACTATCTTGATAAGAGTGGGGAGAGAGGGCATCCTACTCTTGGGCCAGTTTTCAAAGGTAATGCTTCCAGCTTTTGGCCATTTAGCATGATATTAGCTATGCATTTGTCATAAATAGCTCTTATTTTTGTGAGATATATTCCATCAATACCTAGTTTATTGAGAGTTTTTAGTATGAGGGGTGTTGAATTTTATTGAAGGCCTTTTCTGCATCTATTGAGATAATCATGTGGTTTTTGTCATTGGTTCTGTTTATGTGATGGATTATGTTTATTGATTTGCATATGTTGAACCAGCCTTGCATGCCAGGCATGAAGCCAACTTGATCGTGGTGGATAAGTTTTTGATGTGCTGCTGGATTCTCTTGCCGGTATTTTATTCAGGATTTTCGCATCGATGTTCATCAGTGATATTGGCCTGAAATTTTCTTTTTCTATTGGGTCTCTGCCAGGTTTTGGAATCAGAGTGATGCTGGCCTCATAAAATGATTTAGGGAGGAGTCTTTCTTTTTCTATTGTTCAGAATAGTTTCAGAAGGAATGGTACCAGCTCCTCTTTGTACCTCTGGTAGAACTCGGCTGTGAAGACATCTGGTCCTGGGCTTTTTTTGGTTGGTAGGCTAGTAATTACTGAGTCAATTTCAGAACTTGTTATTGGTCTATTCAGGGATTTGACTTCTTCCTGCTTTAGTCTTGGGAGGGTGTATGTGTCCAGGACTTTATCCATTTCTTCTAGATTTTCTAGTTTATTTGTGTAGAGGTGTTTACAGTATTCTCTAATAATAGTTTGTATTTCTGTGGGATCAGTGGTGATATACCCTTTATCGTTTTTTAATGTGTCTATTTGATCTTTCTCTCTTTTCTTCCTTGTTAGTCTGGCTACTGGTCTATCTATTTTGTTAATCTTTTCAAAAAACCCACTCCTAGATTCATTGATTTTTTTTTGAAGGTTTTTTTGTGTTTCTCTCCCATTCGGTTCTGCTGTGATCTTAGTTATTTCTTGTTTTATACTAGGTTTTTAATGTGTTTTCCATTGCTTCTTTTGATTGTGATGTTAGGGTGTCTATTTTAGATCTTTCCCACTTTCTAATGTGGACATTTAATGCTGTAAATTTCCCTCTAAACACTGTTTTAACTGTATCCCAGAAATTCTGATATGTTGTGTCTTTGTTCTCATTGGTTTCAAAGAACTTATTTATTTCTGCCTTAATTTTGCTATTTACCCAGTAGTCATTCATAAGCAGGTTGTTCAGTTTCCATGTAGTTGTGCAGTTTTGAGTGAGCTTCTTAATTCTGAGTTCTAATTTGATTACACTGTGGTGTGAGAGATTGTTTGTTATGATTTTCATTCTTTTGCATTTGCTGAGGAGTGTTTTACTTCCAATTATGTGGTTGATTTCAGAATAAGTGCTATGTGGTGCTGAGAAGAATATACATTCTGTTGATTTGGGGTGGAGGGTTCTGTAGGTATCTATTAGGTCCACTTGGACCAGAGCTGAGTTCAAGTCTGAATATCCTTGTTAATTTCCTTTCTTGTTGATCTGTCTAATATTGATAGTGGGTTGTTAAAGTTTCCCACTATTATTGTGTGGGAGTCTAAGTCTCCTTGTAGGTCTCTAGGAACTCGTTTTATGAATCCTGGTGCTCCTGTATTTGGCATATATATATATTTAGGATACTCAGCTCTTCTTGTTGCATTGATCCCTTTACTACTATGTAATGCCCTTCTTTGTCCTTTTTTATCCTTGTTGGTTTAAAGTCTGTTTTATTAGGGACTAGGATTGCAACTCCTGCTTTTTTTTCTTTCTTTCCATTTACTTGGTAAATATTCCTCCATCCCTTTATTTTGAGCCTATGTGTGTCCTTGCAAGTGAGATGTGTCTCCTGAATACAGCACACCTGTGGATATTGACTCTTTATCCAATTTGCCAGTGTATGTCTTTTAATTGGGGCATTTAGCTCATTTATATTTACCGTTAATATTGTTATGTGTGAATTTGGTCCTGTCATCATGATGTTAGCTGGTTATTCTGCACATTAGTTGAAGCAGTTTCTTCCTAGTTTCATTGGTTTATATATTTTGGTGTGTTTTTGCAGTGGCTGGTACTGGTTTTTCCTTTCCATGTTTAGTGCTTCCTTTAGGAGCTCTTGGAAGGCAGGTCTGATGGTGACTAAATCTGTCAGCATCTGCTTGTCTGTAAAGGATTTTATTTCTCATTCACTTATGAAGCTTAGTTTGGCTGGTTATGAAATTCCATATGTACATCATGGAAACGAGTGCATGTGATACACACACACACACACGCACACACATTGCATACTTTCATTTTTGTGTCCATTACTTTTCTGATTTTATCAGCAGCCAACTAAAGAAAATAGAAAAAAAAATTGGTAATTCGATCTTTCATGTTCTGCATCTTCCAGCTTCACAACTTATAGTTTTCTATTTTTATTGTTATTGTGATCAGAATGAAAATGTATACAATAGAATCAGAATCAGGTCAGAATCAACAAAAATACTATAATGTTTGTACATGCTTTCGATGCAGTTTGTCTCTGCAAAGGGTGTGTGTGTTTCTATGCACATGTGCATGTACACAAGTGTGTAAATAAGTGTTTTATTCATGATGGAGAAAGGCTGGTCAAAATGATTCTGAATGAGATAGCACCACTACAGCAGATAATTAGGTCTCTAGCAATAAAACAAGTCATTAAACATGTTTCTAAGCATCTACTCAGTATCTGGCACAATGTTAAGTAGTGTAAATATAATCATTAGCAAAATTCAGCTTCTACCCTCAATGGTATATGTGTAGAACAAATTGGTAAAGCTGGAGTACATTTCAGGACCAAAAACAGTTTCTGTGTAGTTCCCACTTCATCAAGACCATGTTGTATACCTCTCATACACTTAAGCCATAGGGAAGCAATTATTCCATCCATCCTTTTACAGGGTAGTGGTGGGGAAGAAGAGCTGACTGTCATGCTTGAATTCACATAATTTCATAATTAAATAATTTCATGTTACATAATCTCGATAAACCTAAAATCCAATATATGATAAAGATAGTGTTTCAAATCAGTGGATAAGTGATAAACAGTTCATAAAATGGTGTTCAGATAATTGGCTATATGTATTTTATAGTTGCACAAAGGTATAATATGTCATTAATAAATATTAATTCCATAGTGGATGTCAAATACACTTTTTCAAAATATAAAGAAAAAATACCATAGACAAATATCACTTGCAACATTACGGTTAAAATTAAATATCCAAACATAGCCCTAACCAATAACAGAAAATTTAAAAAAAAAATTATGGATTGGAATTTGTTAAAATATAAAACTTTTCTTTTTCAGAGGATACAATGAATATGTGTAAAAAGCAAATATCAAATCAGCAACAAGTGCTTGCAGTTCACTTGACATATTTAAAATATGAGTAGTTCCAACAAATCATAAATAAATGATTAGTAGTCCAATAAAAAAAAGACAAAGTACATTGACAGGAAACTGTATGAAACTCATGAACACTAAATGTCTTAGATTCTCTATTGTTAAACAAAATGCAAAAACAATAGAGAACATTATGAATATGGAGTTAATATTTAACAAAATTATTTTATCCATGTTATAAGTAAATATTTACATCCAAAAACCCTTGTTTTCTCTGAAAGTTGTCACTTATGAGTCTATTTTGAAAATGTTTAAAGAATAGTAATTAATTAACTTTAATAAATAGGTACTCCTATTGAGGGAAAACAGACATTTCCATAATTTTTCTTCTGTTTCTAATCTAGTAGATGGTAGGAAAATAATGACAATTGCATGTTCATACCTGGAGAATATGCATTCCATTTCTTTTAAACTTTTGCATTCTCAAAACTATATTGATACCTCAAAGCATACCCTTTGCTGTTGAAAACAGCCTTTCAAGTATAAAGACACACACATCACTTTCCTTAAATCTTATATAAGGCAAGGGCCTAGATTCCTATCAGAAAATGTATTTCAAGAATGCTTTTTTAGTAGTTCCTGTGGCCTTATCTTATAGAGGAAGGTTTTTTTTTAAACATACACACAGTATTTGATGCACATTTTTATTGGAAAGAGCTTTTATTTCCTTAAATGTTTTGTTGTCTAAGTGTGAAAAGTATCCTGCAGTGGAATTCAGTGGCACAGATGCTTATTGTGATAGATGAGATGAACTTGCTTCCCTAAGCATGCATGGGCATGAAATGCATCTGGCTTCTGTACATAAAAGTCAGTTATGTTCCCAAATGTGTCTCTGCATTTACACAGACGTTTAGGGGCAGACACCCTACTGTTCCCTCAAAAGGCGGCTCTGCTTAATTATGAAGTTCAAGTTAGACCAGAAGTTGGAAAATACTAAATTCCACATTGCAGACAGAGCCTGAGCAGGTGATGTCACCACTGCATTCTAAGGTGGCAAGTCCTCAGAGAAGTAACTTATCACCTTACCATGGAGAAAAATAACCGTGTCCAGAACACAAGAGGATGCTTAAGGTAGCGTACAATCAAGTGTGCAAACCTGTGCAATACATACCAGATGAAATCCAGTTCAGAGGCTCAGGAAAACAAACAAATGAGGATATGCTTTAAAAAATAGGACTTAATATAAACAGTCGTGAGAGTAAAACTATTGCTAAGCACATAGGAAACATAAACCAGGCTTTCAGGAAGGAGTTTGGCACATGTGTGCACTGGTAGGAGGTGTAATGTGCAGAAATCCGGCCTTTTGTGGCATAGCAACTAAAGTTCCTTTTCTATTGTCCAGACAACCTTAAATATTCCTTTATGCAGTACTATTTTAAAAAGGCCATCTACTGTGCACAATGTGTTAGCATCAAGGACATGAAATTTATCTGGAATATACCAAAACTTTAATCAATAGACTAGGACCAAAGCTTTTAAAAACAGGTTTTCATAGATAAATCATTATAAGTTATTATTTCCTCGCCATAGGTAAGGCATGATAGATAACTTTACTTTTTCTCAGTCACTTAGTGTGTAGGTAGAATAATGACCCTTAGCAGGATGACCTTTTGAATGTGTTGTTAGGCAGCATGGAAGCATTATGGTTAGAGGTGGAATTAAGATTGCTAATCACCTCACCTTAAACTGGAGCGATTATCCTGAATTATCTAGGTGGGCCCACTGTAGTCACAAAGAACCTTCAGACAGGAAGGCGGAGAGACCAGAGTGAGCAGAAGAGCTTGGGGAAACTGGAGCCGAGGCTGAAGTGATGTGCTGTGTCCAAGATGTGCAGAGGCCAAGAGCTCAGGGATACATGTGACCCCTCAAACCTGGCGAATTCTCTCCTGGAATCTCTAGACAAAATATACACTTGATGATACCTTGATTTTAGCACACTAAGACCCATTTTGGACTTCTGACCCCCAGAAGTATAAAGAAAAAAAATGTGTTGTTTTAAGCCTCTGAGTTTATGTTAATTTACTGTAACAGCAGTAAGAAACTAACACAGTAAGACGGCTTTTATTTTTATGTGATGTATAGAATTAAATTGGATATGCTAGGAAATATTGGAAATTTATTGATTTATTTTTTTGTCTGAGCTGGAGTCTGGCTCTGTCGCCCAGGCTGGAGTGCAGTGGCGCGATCTCGGCTCACTGCATGCTCTGCCTCCCGGGTTCCCGCCATTCTCCTGCCTCAGCCTCCCGAGTTGCTGGGACTACAGGCGCCGCCACCACGCCAGCTAATTTTCTGTATTTTTAGTAGAGACGGGGTTTCACCGTGGTCTCGATCTCCTGACCTTGTGATCCGCCCGCCTCGGCCTCCCAAGGTGCTGGGATTACAAGTGTGAGCCACCGCGCCCGGCCAGGAATTTATTTTCTTAATATAGTTCTTCATATTAGAATAATGAGAACCATCGAGTAATGAAGTGTTCTATTTTGTGAAGGATGATTATATAAACAGTACGAAGGTTAAAAACCGGGCGGGACCGGCTGGGCACAATGGCTCGTTCATGTAATCCCAGCACTTTGGGAGGCCGGGGCAGGTGGATCTCTTGAGCCCAGGAGTCTCAGATCAACCTGGGCAACATGTGAAACCCCATCTCCACAAAAATACAAAAACCAGGCAGACGTGGTGGCGGCGCCTGTGGTCCCAGCCACTCAGGAGGCTGCGGTGGAAGGATCGGAGCCCGGCAGGTGCAGGCTGCGGTGGACCGTGATTATGCCACTGCGCTCCAGTCTGGGTGACAGAGTAAGACCCTGTCTCCATTAAATAAATAGATAAATAAATATATATATAAGTAAAAGAGGAGGGTGTCTTTTGAAGGCTATTAAAGTCGTCTAAGTGTCCTCTGATTATATGAGGCTGGAATGGTGCATGGAATGTTGTGTTGAATAACCTGATACAGTCTCTGAAACTATAGAAGCATTAGTAATTTTAGCCTGAGAGTGCTATAATCTGGGATAATTTGGTCCAATACTTCCAGAGAGGGTTGAAGTTTTGAGATAGCTGGAGTTATTTCAGTTGAAGACCTGAATATGAGGCAACTGCATACTCAATTACAATTCAATTTCTACTCTTTATATAAGGTAGAAATGGGTAACATGTGGGACACTGTGTTAAAAGTAATGCAGCCATAGTGTAGTGGTAAAAGCAGATGAAAAGTACTATAATAGTCGTATAGATGAGGTACTGGAAAGAAGCAGATTTGAAAAATTGGAGATAAATGTCAGTTTTCCGGAGCCATGGGATGAAAACCAAACCGGATTACAACAGATTCAATTCACTCAAGATGTCTAACTTGGTAATAGGTCAGAAAACTCAATTTGTCGTATTTTCTTAAAAGTACACAAAAATGTTCCTTTTGATAAAACACGTGTAGTGTACCTTCGGATTTGATTTTTCTTTATGTTCTGTAAACTGCTCACAGTAAAACAGAAAAAAAGTCTGACAAATATGATGGTCCTTAAATCTTGTAGGAGTATGATGCTTCTCCAAAGAATAGAGGTTTTCCTAGGAAGGCCCTAAGCAAGGAATCAAGTTTCCTTTTGCAAGAAATAAAATTCTCAAAAGTTCCCTGCACCTTGGAAAGGCTCTGGTTGAAATTAATAGCACAACGTTATTTATTTAAATTTTAACTTTTAAGTTCAGGGGTACAAGTGTAGGTTTGTTACAGAGGTAAGCTTATGCCATGGGATTGGTTGTACAGTTTATTTCATCACCCAGATATTAAGCCTAATATCCATTAGTTGTTTTTCCTGATCCTCATAGCAAATATGACCCCCATAAAGTTTTATGGTTACTTTTTTCTTATCTTCTGATTAATGCCATTAGATTCACCAATTGAAATTATTTTTCAGTAGTTTAATTCCCTCTAGAAGGTTTAAAAAATGTTTCCGAATTTCCTAAGTCTTCTTTCTTTGTTAGTCTTCTAAAAAGCTATATTCAATAGAATTCATGTGCTTAGGTACAGTTTCACTAAAAGCGTATCTTCAACATTTGATCTGTTTAAAAGTTCTTAAGGTGTTAAGGAACATTAGGTATCAGAGTTTATGGCATTTGATTAATCTGAATAAATCTTGGCATCAAATTGAATTCAGCAAAAGTAACAGTGATAAATCAGAGAGCAATATTTGAAATGTCTCCAGGAAACATTTTAAAACAATTTTTAAGTTCACTAATTTGAGTCATTACACTTGGCCCTAATATGGTAGATTTTAAGTGAAGCTCAGTCGAACCTGGCAGATATCATATACAAACTTTTAATAGTCCTAACAATTCCTGTACCTCATTTGGATAAAGATTATTTCCAGAGCATCAGTGCTTTGACCAGAAAGGCATTTATTATTCTGTAACACTTTTCTTGAGAAATTAGCATGATTCATCATTTGAGTACGCTCTCTCAGATAAGATTCTAATATTTGGGTGTGAATAAAACTTCAGGGCATTGAAAACAGCTGGAAGATAGACAATAGGGTGATCATCCTCTCTTGTCATTCTCTATCAAGGTCCTCTTTAATTATTGGCCTAAACAGCTATAACTTTATGGTGAAAACAAACCGCTCGGATATAGCGTTAAAGGTTGAAATAATGAATTATACATAAATCGATTTAGTTCAGTTATATTCTGTTGAATTGGGAGAACATCGAATTTTTAAATTTCTCTGCATTTCTTGAAGTTAGGAATAAAAGCTGGGGTGGGGTCTCCTGAAATAATGAGGTCTAGAATAATTTCTGTTAAATTTACTTTTTAGTAGGATAAGTCTACTAAAATCAATATGAATGGAACCTTCAATGTACCACTGAAGATAATTAATCTTTGAGAGGTTAAGTAACCATTACAAGGTAATTTACCTAATTAGCAACTAAACCAACCAAATTTTAGATTTCTTAACTTTAAGACTATTGCTCACATAGTCACGTAAAGTATATCTTCCACATAGTCACAGGCAATCACAAGCTAACACGAGCAGTTAGCACAAAATAGATGTTCCACATAGAATGCAGAACAAAAAAAGACACTTTAAAAATCCTTTTCCCTTTTCCAAATTCATATTTAAAAAGTTTCTTGTGGAATTTCCCAAATGCCAGCATGGCCACATATAATACAGATTGATACTCAGACCTCTAATGAGAAACAGTTAGAATTATGCTAAACAAGGAACATTCTATATTGATTTCACAAATTCTCCTCTTTCCACTTATAGTTTCTCATAAAATGTAACATGTTTGTCTTGTGTGGAGTCTGTATAGAAAAAGTGTGATAACTGAAGATATAGACACACAGGTGTATGTATGTCTGTGTGTTCCTGTGTATTATAGCCTTTCTTTAATGGTTTTCTCTTTATATATATATATATACTTTAAGTTCTAGGACACATGTGCACAACGTGCAGGTTTGTTACATATGTATACATGTGCCATGTTGGTGTGCTGCACCCAGTAACTCATCATTTACATTAGGTATATCTCCAAATGCTGTCCCTCCCCCTCACCCCACCCCATGACAGGCCCCGGAGTGTGATGTTCCCCTTCCTGGGTCCATGTGTTCTCATTGTTCAATTCACACCTATGAGTGAGAACATGCAGCGTTTGGTTTTTTTTGTCCTTGTGATAGTTTGCTGAGAATTATGGTTTCCAGCTTCATCCATGTGTCTACAAAGGACATGAACTCATCCTTTTTTATGGCTGCATAGTATTCCATGGTGTATATGTGCCACATTTTCTTTTTTTTTTCTTTTTTTTATTATACTTTAGGTTTTAGGGTACATATGCACAATGTGCAGGTTTGTTACATATGTATCCAGCCACATTTTCTTAATCCAGTCTATCATCGTTGGACGTTTGGGTTGGTTCCAAGTCTTTGCTATTGTGAATAGTGCCACAATAAACATACGTGTGCATGTGTCTTTATAGCAGCATGACTTATAATCCTTTGGGTATATATACATATATATATAAAAAAACTATATATATATATTTTGGGGACGGAGTTTCGCTCTGTCACCCAGCTGGAGTGCAGTGGCGCGATCTCGGCTCACTGCAAGCTCCGCCTCCCGGGTTCACACCATTCTCCTGCCTCAGCCTCCAGAGTAGGTGGGACTACAGGTGCCCGCCACCATGCCCGGCTAATTTTTTGCATTTTTACTACAGACGGGGTTTCACCGTGTTAGCCAGGATGGTCTCGATCTCCTGACCTCATGATCCACCCTCCTCGGCCTCCCGAAGTGCTGGGATTACAGGCATGAACCACCGCGCCTGGTCTCTATTTAAGTTAGCTCTGTCCAGGGCAAACCAGCATTTCAAAGATACAAACTGTTTTTGCAAAAAACAGGTATACACCTATCCATAGTGCAGACATTATGTCTACTTATTTCTCTCTAAATAGATCTTTCATTTTAACAAGTACTTCACCTTCACAAAATTTAGTTGAGTCAGTGAACTCTTATCCAGATGCTATATCTTGGCCAGATTATCAAGAATTAAGCCTCACAGATAGGCTGTTTCCATTTCCTTTAACAAAGTTTATCAGTCCTGAGTTACTTCTTGATTTCTTGCCAGTGGCATATAATGATGACTCAGCCAAGTCAGTTCCCAGAGTTGGACTCTTTTTTTTCTTATACACAGGAAACTTCTTTTCCAAGAATACTTGTTCCAGTTGCTCACAATCTTCATAGTTGATGATTATAGAATGATCTATGTACTTTCAATGTACCTTCAAAAATGAGATCTGCAGCTGGATAAGACGTGTGTGTGTGTGTGTGTGTGTGTGTCTTAGTAGACTTAAACCTTTCATTGAATAAGAAGCCTAGTTGATAGTGTAAGGTGAGAGTTAGAAGAACAGGGAATTATTTGGTTTAAGGAATTGTGAAGAAATGTGCTATGCCATTAAAATTTTTCTCTACTTTTGTGTTAAATCTTAATTTTGTGCAGAATTTACTAAGCTGCAGGAAACTGTCAAAATTGACTCTTGCTAAGTTCCATATTGGTTTGTAATTATCTTAAAACAAAAGTTGGTTGATACTAAAGTGCAGTTTTTCCTCTAGCTTTCATAAATTGAGACAGGTCTTTTTCTCACCCTCCACATACCTATGGCTGGAAGCCGAGGTGGTTGTTCTTGGTTCCCGTTACAACTTCTAGACTGTTAATTTCTCCGCTCCTTGCAAATTAGACTGTTCCTTTGAAACTCAAACCCCTTGGAAATATCAGCCATGCCCCTTTGGTATTACCATCATCAACAGACCTCCCTCCTGGGCACTCTGGTCTTATTTTTTTTTTTTTTGAGATGGAGTCTTGCTCTGTCACCCATGCTGGAGTGTAATGGTGTGATCTCGGCTCACTGCAAACTCCTCCTCCCGGTTTCAAGTGATTCTCCTGCCTCAGGTTCCTGAGTAACTGGGATTACAGGTGCATACCACCACACCCAGCTAATTTTTGTATTTTTGGTAGAGACGGGGTTTCGCCATGTTGGCCAGGCTGGTCTCGAACTCCTGACCTCAGGTGATATGCCTGCCTCAGCCCCCCAAAGTGCTGGGATTACAGGCATGATCCACTGCACCTGGCCTCTTGCCATTTATTTAAGGCTTTAGATCTTTTGCTCAATATCATCTTCAGGCAAGTTCAGCCATCATTTTAGTGGCTCAGCTTTCACGTGAAAGGACCAGTACAAACCTCGGTTCCCCGTTTTTTGACATCTTTATTTCCATTACTTTTTTTCTTTCCTCCACTTTATTGTCATCAAATCTGAAACATTTTCTATAAGGGTATGTACCACCAGGATCTAGATGCAAATATTCTGCCTCCTGGACATCACTCCTTGCCAGCTCGTTGGCCCAGATGTCCTCATTCCTACAACCCTTCATTTTCACTGAGACTCTCCTTAGGACACAGATGCTGCTGCTCCCTCACGATCCATCCGTACTCTCTTGCTTTCAGTTTCCACGTTTTCCTCCTCAAATGCCATAGTTCATTTTTAGCATTCCCTTGCAACTACCCTGAGCTTCATTTTCCCACAATTTATTTGTTTCTCTTTCTCTTCCCAAATTTTAAATGTTGATGTTTCTAAGGGTTCTGTCCTAATTGCTCTTCTTTTCTCTCCACACACATACTCTCTCTAAGCTCTAAACACTACTAAACAGCTCATAATTTCCAGTCTTAGAGTTTGGTCCAGACCTTTATTCTGGGAGTTGATGATTTACGTGACAATAGCACTCGAATAATTCAGAGGTAACATGTCCTGGTTTCCCACATGATAGTAAGTGGCACTGCCAGCCATGCTAGATGCTTATAAGTCATTTTTGGCCCTTCCTCAATATTCTGACAATATCCAATTCAACATTCATTTAAAGAATATTTTGGTTCCAAATACATCTGTAATTTCCTCCACCTATTTTGATTTCCAATGTCCCCAGCCTAGCCAGAGCCACATATTTTCTTACCTACGCTTATTTTCTTAGGTCATCCTTAGTCAACTTACTTTAATTCTTATCTCCGACACCCTGTTAGCTACAGAGAAACCAAAGTGATCTCTTAACATGTCTTTCAGTTTCCAACTCTCCCACTTTTCTGGTGTACTTGGACTAAGATTTATGTTCCTCATCATTACTAATGAAGACCTGTACTGTTTCACATATCCTTCTCTTTCAGCCACGTCTCACATTACTCTTTCTCCCTTCTGTACTTCATCCAGATTCCTACTTTTCAGTTTTTCATTTCATCCAATTCACAGGTTTCTTCTACATGCCAAGATCTTGCTCATATATTAGGGTCCTTGAACACTGGGGGTTTTTCCTATAAGACGAATCTTTCTGTATTGTATGAAAAGCTAACTCTTTTTATTCTCAGGTCTTAGCTTAAATATTCTCACTTGAAAGAAGTGGTTAGAGTCTGTATAATCCAAATTAATATTTCTTTTTTTCTTTTTCTTTTGAGACAGGGTCTTGCTGTGTCACCCAGGCTGGAGTGCAGTGCCACAATCTTGGCTCACGGAAACCTCTGCCTCCTGGGTTCAAGCAGTTTTCCTTTCTCAGCCTCCTGAGTAGCTGGGACTACAAGCGCACACCACTACACCCGGCTAACTTTTTTATTTTTAGTAGAGATGGGGTTTTGCCATGTTGATCAGACTGGTCTCAAACTCCTGGACTCAAGTGATCCATCCGCCTTGGCCTCCCAAAATGCTGGCATTACAGGCATAAGCCACCACGCCCGGCCCAAATTAATATATCTATATATAAAAATTATATGTATGAATCTTATATAATGTGAATTAAGATTATATCTAATGTTCGCCCCAACACCCTTGTTGGATATTCAGTCCCTTGCTTCACTTTGCATGTGAACACATTTTGTAATAATCTCTTCACTTTGCTCAGTTGGATTTCTGTGCCTGTCTTCGTCTTCAGAATTGAAACCCTAGGAGTACAGGACTGTGGCTTTCTTATTCACCACTGCAGCTCCGTAACTAAGAGAGCATCTGATACATATGTGTGAAGGGAATTGGTTAAATATAGACCACTAGGTCCAGTGGAGTCCACAGCCTATTCACTTCATGTAGTTTCCAAGAAACAAATGCTTCTCAACATATATTAATGAATGAGATATGGGCCAGGGTATCTGGTCTGGCTGGAGATGGCTTAACTTTGAGTTCACTTGAGAGGGTATCAGTGTGAGCAGGAATGCTTTCACTCACTTCAAGAATTGCATGGTGTTGGCTGGGCGCAGTGGCTCTCGCTTGTAATCCCAGCACTTTGGGAGGCCGAGGCGGGCAGATCACGAGGGCAGAAGATCGAGACCACGGTGAAACCCCGTCTCCACTAAAAATACAAAAAAAATTAGCCAGTCGTGGTGTCGGGCGCCTGTAGTCCCAGCTACTTCGAGAGGCTGAGGCAGGAGAACGGCGTGAACACAGGAGGCGGAGCTTGCAGTGAGCCGAGATTGCACCACTGCACTCCAGCCTGGGTGACAGAGCGAGACTCCGTCTCAAAAAAAAAAAAAAGAAGAAGAATTGCATGGTGTTTAGGGGGAAGAATCACCCCGCTTCTCTGGGGAGACATGAGGGCTCTGTGGCTCCTGTGGGCTCTCAAACTGTTGGAAGATGATTGCTAAACCTGAGTTTTCAGGTCTCCTAGTTATATTCATTTAAACTTATACATGATTTGTCACTATTTTAAGTTGTTTTTCACTGAAAAGTCAGTCTGAATATAGAGCCTTATTTCATTCAGATCAGAAAAACTGGGTTTTGGTAAAATCTGTTTATCTATAATTTTTAAGTAAGTACAATTTTATAAACCAGTTATTCCTAACTTGAGAGGCCTGGAGGATTTATTACAATGTGTATTTCAGGGCCACATCTGCAGAAGTTTTGATACAACATTTCCTTACTAATACCCCTGACAGCACATTTTAGCAGGCATCCTGTGTTATTCAGAAGCAGAACGTTTATGCACTACACTTTGGGAGAGAGAAGTGCATGTTATGTTACCATTTAAAGATGCCTGGTTCTTGTGGGGCAAATTGGCAAATGATTTATCTGAACTAATGGCAGAGTGGAATTTTAATACTTTAGGGTTTTCAGGAATCTTAGAGCTGTTTTCATTTGTCTCACACATACAGCCTGAACCTTGAAGACATTAATGAATTTGTCACAGAAATTAAATTGGGCCAAAATTTACATTTGCAACCCATGTCTGTGCTCTTCATTCTAAAGCACAATGGCCTAGAGTCATATTTTAACCTCTAAGTTTCATCTTATTGAAAAATAAAACAAAATAAATGTAAATACATGCATGTATTATACTATATATACAATTTATATACATTACAATATTAATTTGAATTACACATGACATCACTAGTAAAGGCCAGTTACAGTTTAGACTGAGATAAGCCCTGTGAGAATTTACTAAGGTCAAAAAGACTCCTTTTAATAGTGACTCAGTGGTACCTACTCTAAGGACAAAGGCTCCAGTATGTATCCTAATCTAAGTTATTACTGAATGTGAGTCCTGTGATAGCTTCTAATGAAAATTTTCCATTGAAAAAAATCAATGTTAATAACTGGAACTCGAGAGCTGTAATGGGTTCTGCTGTGTTTTTCGGGCTTAGACTGTGTGCTATAATATGCTAAGAAGAGGAGTTGATGACCTGTGAGCTCTGGTCACTTCCTGATCTCATTTGACTCTTTGGTCTTTAGTTTTAAAAGGGTGATCAGAGAGGTTGCTTTATAATGGAGAAGTTGAACAAAAGGACCATCAACCTGCAGGCTCACTGGCACAGCGCAAGTTTCACCGGATAAGCATTTCAGTAAAGAGGACTATTGCCAACAGCAATACTTGCAAGGAAGCTTTGTTACAGAGAGGATTTTTTTTTTTAAAGAAGCTGCTAGGAAAACTGACACTAGAAGCTAACTAGAGTCACTCTTTATAGATATCAATGAAATTGTAAGTCTGAAGACATTACTTACCTAGATACAGTAATGGACTTTATTTAAGAACCAACTTTATACATACCTAATATACCTAGGCTTGTTGATCAAGTTGGCTGGCTGGGGAAGAATAAAACCATCTAGAAGATCCACATGATGAGAGAAAGCATTCGGGGAGGGCAGACAGAGACATGATGCTGGCCACAGATAGAACCCAGAGACGCTCTGTGATTGAAGTAGTTCTAATACCTGGAAGCTTTGATTTGCTCTTATAACGTGTCTAAAGCCATTTAATTCAAGACTACCCTTCCTAGTTGGTACCTGTAGATGTAATGCATCTCCTAAGGTATTAGTCTAGGCTCCACCGGACAGAACAACTACCTGGAGGTAGGTGGTGGAGCCTCCGGACTCCGCGACACATTTCACAATGCTGTTTACTCCAAAACACTGGCCTTATTGAACTAATCTAGCTATTGGGTAAGACGAGAAGTAATACACGAACATTCTTAAAGTCTGTTCTCTTTTGCCTTGTGACCTTAAACATTTCAAAGACCAACATGAACACTATTGAATAGAATTGTGTTTCCATCGTCATAACTAATCTGAAAGCCTAAGTTATACCTCTTTCACTGCACATCCAATCTATTTTATGGGCAGAAGAGCACAATGGGCTCAGCTATGCAGGCTTTAGGAGTTATTTTAACCTTTAAAGAACAATAGACACAAGTAAAAGTACATACATAAAGTAGGCATTTTATATTTAATTTTTATTTTCATATGCATGAAAAGTGTGTTCCAAAAAAAGATTAGAGAAATCCATGGCATGTCTTTCTGGTTAATGTTACTTTATTTTTTGGTTCATCTACGCTACTACTTACAAGTTACTTGTTTTTTTTTTCATGGAAAATTTTTTTTAAATGAATTGATTTTGCTTTTCATCAGCACAGTTGTTGACTAATACCAAAGTTAGTTAGAAGGTTATGATTTTTACATTTATAGAATGTCAGGGGCAGCATTTAGACAATACATCATAGTAACTTGGCATTTATGAAATATTAGTTTTCCATAAACATGAACTCAGAGAGGAAGGTTACATTTTTTTAAATTATAATAACATTTTGAAAACCATCCGTCCTTTAAAATGTTACTAATATATATATTGGAACTGGTGTTTTAGATGCCAGTCCTTCCTGAAGAGTGTTTTGAGATTTTTTTCAAATACTGCCTCAGTTCTATATAAAATAGAAAATATTCTGCCTTGTAAAATGACTACTGGATGTAGGTAAGAAGAAGTTAAGGAAATATTACATAAAAGTAGATTTGCAAAGGTAATTTGCTGAAGGATTATTTACACTTTGATGAGTGGATCTGGATATTTTGATACTAAGTGAAAGTGGTTCCACTGGAATTAGAAGGGAATAGAGATCTGAAAGCAGGAGTGAAAAGAATGTGTGTAAGCCGGGCACGGTGGCTCATGCCTGACCTCAGGTGAGCCGCCCACCTCAGCCTCCCAAAGTGCTGGGATGACACGCTTGTTAAGTGGTACTCTAATTAATCAGTAACTTAAACCTCAAAAGAGATTCATTATGTACACAAAATTAATCTTGTGTAATCAAGTGTATAAGTAAAATTAATTGAAGAAATCAAAAAACGCAAGGTGGCTGACACCTGTAATCTCAGTGCTTTCGGAAGTCTAGGTGGGAGGATCCCTTGACTTAAGGAGGCTGAGACCAGTCAAGCAACACGGTGGGACCCCATCTCTGTAAAACAATTAGCCGGGGATGGTGGTGCGTGCCTGTAGTCCGAGCTACTTGAGAGGCTGAGGCAAAAGTATCGCTTGAGCCTAGGACTTGGAGTCTGCAGTGAGCTATGATCACACCACTGACTCCAGCCAGAGCAACAGAGGGAGACAATGAGAACACGTGGACACAGGAAGGGGAACATCACACTCTGGGGACTGTTGTGGGGTGGGGGGAGGGGGCAGGGACAGCATTAGGAGATACACCTAATGCTAAATGACGAGTTAATGGGTGCATCACACCAACATGGCACATGGATACATATGTAAGAATCCTGCACGTTGTGCACATGTACCCCAAAACTCAAAGTATAATAATAAATAAATAATAAACCACAAAACACTTGTAATTCCAAATCCAGATATATAAACCACAGGAATACTTAGATAAACACACGTTATACACACATATAGTATATGTATGATAAAATATACTTGTATGTTCAACTTGGGAAAGGTTGATGATTTTAGAAACTAATAATTCTATTGCCTTGTGCTCTAATGATTTTCAATTTGAAGATTTATTTGGGATCAAATATATGAGGCTCCATATACAAGACATCTTTCTTTCCCCTCTTCTCAGCACCATTTTTTGGCTGATTATTGGACTACAACTGGGAGATCTAGAACTAAATTCCTGCTTAGTGTTTACTTGTTCAGAGCATAGGCTTTGAAATCGTCCTGTTTTGCCTCAGTCTCCACAGTGGTACCTACTAACCTCATGACTAGGGGATCGTGTAGCATTTCTCTAAGCCTTGTTTTCTTAGCTGTGAAGTGGTAAATTTTGGAAGTGCTTTGTTCATAGGATTTCTGTGGAAACTGAATTGGGTAAAGAATGTAAGGCATTTAGCACAGTAAAATAACCTGGATTACAGTAACTTTTCAAGGAGTGTTTATTAGTACTTAAACTGCCATTGTCATCAAAATTCTGTTTTTACATATGAACTTAGAAATGCCATTGTAACCTTCTCAACTCATTTGGTCATTTAAAATAGAGAGGTTGAGTTAGGTGTTTCTTAAATTTCTCTTTAGCTCTGATACTATGTGTCTGACGTTAAGTAATGCAAAGTTGGTAATTAAATCTTCCCCTTTCGTGATGTAGGAGAAAGGCATAAAAAATTTCTGGGTGACTGGATTCCCTTGCAAGTTTATTAGAATTGTAATTACGTAGCATTTTGAATAAAGCGTTCATTCTGGAAATCATTAAGTTTATTTTTCTTAACTCCGTATTTTGTCAACTGTGGAAAAATTGGGATTTAGGAGTAACCTCTGATTTAAAATTCCACCTAGTAACCATCTAAATTGTAGTCTTGTAATTTCCTAACTTTGGTCTTGAAGGTGTTTATCATTCTTATGCGTTATCATACTGTATTATATATTTATGCAACATAAAATGTATAGTTTTAACTATTGCACATGTTTACATATGAAAGGTGTAGTTTTGAACTTATCATTATTAAATTTGCTAATTTTGCTTCACTATTCATTTTGGACACTTATCCATATTAGTACATGCAACTCAAGTTTATTCTTTTGAGCTACTGTATATCATTCAAATGTATGAATAAATAACCTTGCTTTGGTGGACATTTAAGTATTTTCATGTATCAGTATGAAAAACAGTTTCAAAATGAACATTCAAATATACATTGCATATATGTGTATAATATTTGTATATATGAAGGTTCCTGTGGGTCATATATCTGAAATCAAAATTACAAGTGTTTTGTACCTTCTATAATTAATTTTACTCTCAATTTTAAGTAAACAAGATTAGTTTTTGCACATGATGCATCTCTTTATTCAGTTAAAATTACTGACATAATTAGAATACCACTTAAAACTTGAGAATATTTTCAAGGGTATTTATGCAAAACTTACATAAATGTGTTGAAAAGTCCTTTTGTATATATGTAGAGATTACATGGTATGTTAAATTCATCAATTTGCCTAAATATCAAGTTATACTTAAGTAGTGTCCGTACACCATGCTTTTGCTTGACTGAACTCCAATATGTATATCCGGAGTACTTTTTAACATTCATAGGTTAAGTGGCCTGTTTTGGAAAATGATATTAAAAATGTAATTCAGATGAATGCTTAAAGATTAAAAATGAATGAGCTTTCGTATTAATCATCAATATGACAACCCTAAAGGGAAGCATGATTTTCAAATATACCTCCTTGTAGGCAGGATAATTCAGAAATGCACAGTGCATATTAGATATGGGATTTGAGTCATAGTGTATTTCTCTAAGAATGTAATTTTTTGTACTTTCACATCCACCCCACTGAATATGCAGAGTTTAAGATGCAATGGCCAGAAGACATGAGCGTGTCACTAGAAGGATGTGGACGTGGGCTCCGGGGCTGTTGATGATGACGGTGGTCTTTTGGGGTCATCTGGGGAATTGACAAGGCCAAGGTAAGTGCAAGGATTTTCTAATTCTTTGCGAGTTGGATGCGAATTTCACTTTGTGATGAAATTATGTTGAGTCTTTGGTTTGATGTTTAAGCAATTTTTTACAATCTTCCGTCAGGTTTTTGTTACAGGGTATTGTAATATCTCTGCACCAGTTAAATTGAAATAGAATTAGGTGTGAGTAAATGCATCAAAATTGAAGCCATCTTTCTGAAATTGGCTTTTCTCTGTTGTAATTGATGATATGTATATATATGTGAGGTTTTATGAAGCCATATATATGCGTGTGTCTCTGTTGTAGTTGGTGGTATGTATATATATGTGAGGTGTTACGAGGCCATAAATATGCGTGTGTGTGGGTTTTGGGTGGGTGGGTGTGCCTGTGAGTTTGTGTGTGTAGTATTTTACAAGAACACGTAGCATATAAAGTTGTCGTGATTTTGAAGAAAAGTTTTTGGACGTTTGTCTGTTTAGGGTTTTTATGTTTTTGGATGTTTGTCTCTTTAGGGTTTTTATGTTTTACATTTTAAAATTTCAAGAACCTATTCTTAAAGGATGCGATGTTCTTTAGAAATTAAATGAAAAATGTGACGTTTCTCATTCTTCTGCCAAGTGTATTTAGGGGAAATTAATGAGAGAGTGGAGCTGCAAGGTTGTGGCATCCTGAAATGTCTGTTGGAGCGTAGAAAAAGGCCATAGATTTTGTAATAAGGCTTTCAATACTGATTTCATCAATAGCTGTATGGAGTGGTTTGTGCCAAATCTAGTATCTGTGAATGTATTTTGTGATAAGTATTGTATTATTTTTGGAGGTGTGTTGCCTGCTCAGATACAAATTGCAATTCTGTATTTTATGTGATAAAACATCCTGACATCGCTGAAATTTTCTTTTCCTTTCCGGGCAAGTATATTCGGCATTGATTTCCTGCATTTTCAAGGCTTGAAATGAAATCTGTGAGCAGGAAGTTTACAGAGTTATTTCAAGGGATAGGTATATTTCTCCAGATAAAATTGAAAGTGTGCAGTGTTATTATATAATTGTGATGAAGTTGAGCTTTGCTAGTTTGAAGTATCTAATAAAGTTTAACACTTTTTAAAAGATCCTTCAAAAAAAGCAGTTTTCTTGCCATATGTAATATTGTTCAATGAAGTTTTGAAATGAAATAGATATTTTTCAAAACCACAAATGCATCTGTGCCTTTATATGAACAGTTGTATATACATGTAAGCAGATAATACATTTTGTTAATTAAGATCAGCTTTGATTTTAATTTTTCTTTCCTGTCATTCAGAATTTGTATTTGCATCTAATAGAATTCTCATTTTTCTTTTTTGTCATAAAACTAATGTAAAATATATTCAATACACATAGTAGTTTTTTTCACCAAAGGTCTAAAACAAGAATATGTAGACAGTAGCTACGTTGGATTTCTTTGGCTATAAGAGTTGTCTATTTCTCTGGTGATGTGTAGAATTACTAAAATGCAGCATGACAACTGTTTCTCTGTAATAGTGATCCAACATGACATGTAGTATTACACAGGGTTGCTAATACCTTCCTCTGACCATCATTTCCAGTAATTGTGGCTTGTTTTAGATGAGGAATAGGTTATTAGATATTTAAAATATTTGAGAAAAATAGGTATCTTCTCTCTTATTTACCCAAACCCTTTTATTTACTCAATATTGATGGCTCAAGTATTCTATCTTTCACTAGGGACCATCATTTATTAAAAAATGGCCTGAAATCAATTCCAAGTCTAGCTGTAGTGAAGCTTCTAGTGGGAAATGCAAATTAAGTAATTTGTTTTCTTTCTAAAAGGATAAATTAAAATAGACAATGATTCAAAGAACAAAACAACTTAATAGAAAACATAATGGAATGCTTTGATACTATGATTCAGGGAATTTTGCTTCCTTAGTGGTAGCTAGATTGAGTGAAGGAGATTGCTTAGGTATAATGAGCAAATCTTATAATTGCAAGTATAACCCAAGCTGCATATCATCATTTAGCTCAATAAGCCTCATTAAATATTAAATATTACCTTTTAACTTTTATGCAATTAAGCAGAATTTAAAAATAAAAGTTTTAAAAATTAAAGTTTTTATTACTAAGTATCTTTTAAAATACAAATCTCACAGCTCCTTATTGTCAAGAAAAGAACACATGAAAATTTATAAATAAGGTTTTCTCTCTATTAAATTTACAGTCTTGCATTAAATATTGGTTATTGGGACCCACCATGTCCATGATTATGATTAAGTATCAATGAAAGATGACTCTTGCAGCAAATATGCATGCAAATGTTTTAAGATTATTTTCACATTATTTCACATAATTTCTTAAGCATAATAGGATAAGTAAATTATACTTTCTACACAAGCTCTTCATATTTATGAATAGACCATGTTCTAAATTTTTCAATCATTGGGGAATCCCAATGTCATATTTATGAATGGACCATGTTCTAAATGTTTCAGTCATTGGGGAATCCCAATGTCATATTTATGAATGGACCATGTTCTAAAAGTTTCAGTCATTGGGGAATCCCAGTGTCGTATTTATGAATGGACCATGTTCTAAATGTTTCAGTCATTGGGGAATCCCAGTGTCGTATTTATGAGTGGACCATGTTCTAAATGTTTCAGTCATTGGGGAATCCCAGTGTCGTATTTATGAATGGACCATGTTCAAAATGTTTCAGTCACTGGGGAATCCCAGTGTCGTATTTATGAATCGACCATGTTCTAAATGTTTCAGTCATTGAGGAATCTTCCTAGAGAAACCGTGTGAGAAATTGTAGCTAAGCTCAAAAACGGAAGACAAAAATCGATTTAACGAGGAATGTAGATTAATGTCATAGTATTATCGCGACTGTGTGCAACCACTACTTATAAACAATGATATAAGAAATGCAATCTGAAATCTGAATTCTAAATAGGAATGTAGTGCCATTATCCCTCTGGGACCCTTAGGGTCAAAATAAGATAAAAGTGATGAATGGTGGGTTGGAAGTCAGTCAGTGATCCTTGTCAAATTTTTGTATCTGTCAAGAAAAGCATCTGCTTGAGGACATCCATTTTCCTACTTCTGAGTTACAGAATAATAGGTACTTATCCTGAATGTGACATTCCCTGACGTGGACTCTGTCTTTGCTGCTTAGGTGGTGTGTGCATGAGAAAGTGCTTAACATCTGAAAACGGAGACAATCCTTAGAGAAAGATATATATGAATTTTAAAAGGAAATATACCTACGATGGAAATAAAACAAATAGCATAAATATCTAGCTGTATTTGGTCTTTTTGGTAACTATTACAATATATACATTTTCAAACAACTAAGTTCAGCACTGACTTTGGGAGAATCTAGATAAAACTGAACTGACATATAATAAGCATTGGTGTAATTAATAGCACAGCGGGCAGAACCATGGGGGTATTTCCTGAGGAAGAGGGACTATAGAGAGGCAAAAGAAAACCCAGCTCATTCTGGGGAGTGCCAGGAGCAGTTATTATATTCAGAACTGAGAACTTATTTCTAACTCACCAACCCATAGTTCTGGCTGAAGTGCAGTGGTGCAGTCATAGCTCATTCTCAGCCCCAAACTCCTGGGTTCATATGGTCCTCTCATCTCAGCCTCCTGGTAGCTATGACCACAGGTGTGCACTACTTTGTCCAGCCAGTTTATTTTATATTTTATTTTCATTTCATTTGTAAAGACTGGGTCTTGCTATGTTGCCCAGGCAGGTCACAAACTCCTATCCTCAAGCAGTCCTCTAACCTAGGCCTCCCAAAGTACTGACATTACAGGCATGAGCCATTGCATCTGGCTCAAAAATATTTCTGTCCTAATGGCTTTAACAAAGAAGTGCCGTTTTGGGGATATATACAATGGTGTGCTGCTTGGGAGTGACAAAAAAATAATTATAAGAAGAATGGAACGAATATGTCAGTATGTTTTCAAAAGCAAGTTAGCCCAAGTTTTTAAACAAGCATAATTTTAGGGTTTTTGTAACTAACTTAGGGTTTAAATGTAGCAAAAATTTTAAACATTATCATGAATACACAGAAAATTTTAATCAATTTGGTTTCCATGATGAATTTACATGCTTAAATTCCTAATTTCAATTTGCTGCTAGATATGAGAAAGTTTGAGATTTTGAAGAAGCAAGTGGTTCTTACAAATGTAGCAAACTTAAATTTTGAGGACAATTTAATTTAACTTCCATTTTTATGACCAGATTTTGGGTCAGCTGTTAAGCATTCAAAAAATAAAATCTGATAATATCTGGCAATTCCAATTTTCAGTTTTATTGATCTTCACCATGAAATAATATATAAGCTAAGGGGCAAAATTTTGGAAAAGCAGATCACTTTGTTGTCCTATTTAGCAAGTTCTCAAATTATGCCATCTTGGAATCATTACAAGTAATTATACGAAGACAGTATCTTGTGTTTTGTATTTCATTGTTACACATCCAATTGTTCTCTAGAGATATCAGAGAAAACCCACTCAAGAAGGGAAGGTTAGATAAACAGCCCTCTCTCTCTCTCTCTCTGTCTTTGCCTCCATTTGGTTCCTTATGTTCATTTCTCAGTGCATTTCAGTTACTTTTATTGTTCCCTTCATTTTCTCTTTCATTCCAGAAGTTTAAGTGATTGCATAATTCTTTTGACAGCTGAAAGTAGTATCCGACTTTGAATGAAAGGTTTACAGCTACAGCTTTTCAATTAGAAAATCTCAGATCATGTGATCTATGAGTTTTAATATCTTAGGATCTCGACCAGTAAGGAATAATCACTTTGAAAAACCTTGATGCTACCTAGAGTTTGTGTTTTGTGAGGTTGCTTGGTAAATTATTTTCCTTTGATAATTGAATATTGCTTCAAGAGAGGTGAGCTCAGACGTTTGGCAATGAATATTGAATGTGTATTCCAAGAGACATGACCTTAAAATATCATCAAGCTAAGTAGTAGTGAAATTGAACTCTGCTGTATAATAGAAGTCAGTGTTTCTTACATCTTTGTGATATATAAATATTTTTACATTGTGGTAGATAATAATTTGTATGGGAACATTTAATTGAATTTAATTTATCCTATGGCAGAATTATGTTGCATAGGTCATTTTAGTTTTTGATTTAAGCATCTTAAAATTACAAATGCAAATATTCAACACGTAAAACCCACATGAATACACACTCCCAAACATTTGAAATCCTAACAGTCATTTCCAACAGCTTTTTCCTACAAAAGAAGTCAGCTCTTCTTAGAGAAGACATGCATTCCCATAGCTTGAGAGGTGCACACTATAAGGTAAACAGAGAAAGGATTACAGCAGTTTAAGTATACCAGCGGATTTACTTTATAGACAATAGACTTTTGAATTACTTGTCTTCAAAATTTGGTTTCTTGAGAAAATTATCTGTGTAGATTAATCATGCATTTCAGATACTTTCCAGACATCTGAATGTTGTTTTCTTAAAAGTAGCCAGCACGCCTTTTTATGCAGTCTGCATGGGAGATAGTAAGAGATGTGTATGCTGTATATCTACTAGTAGAGATTTGTTTATGAGTGCTTCCTTAAAAAATTATTTTTTCTGAAGAAAGGGATTTCTTTTTTATAATTTAGATTAGATGATTTTAAATGTTTTTAGGTTTTAACCTCTCTGATCATCAGGGTCATTGCCATGGAAAAAATGCAAGTTATAGCATATTTCATTTTTATAAGGAAAGAAGTTGATAATTTAGACTTTTTTCTTTTACTAAATTGAATTACATCACTCAATATTTGGATGGCATTAATTCACAATAGCAACAAAAAAATCTTACTATTCAACAAAATAAAGTATGATTTCCTTCACATTTAACTTAATTTGTTCTTTAAAACATCTCCTAACGAAGGTTTTCTCATCCTCTGAAGCTGAATTTATTTAGGAAAAAATATTTTAAACACCATCCCAAGTGATATAACTATTTTTATTGAGCTTTGATGTTCTATTTGAACATATTTGAAGACTGTACAAGCACTCAATTTAGAATTAAGATTTTATTTGGAGATTTTGGTTGTATTTGAAATCTGTTGTGGAATTAAACATGAAGAATACGTCAATTTACTAGATGTCATTGTCTATGACACATTTTAGTCTTATCTTTCTGCCTATATGTAAAGAGGAATAGAAATAATTGGTATAAACAGGAAAAAAGAAGTAAAGTGGTAGGATCAGATGTGAGAAATATATAAGCTAAGATACTCTTTTTTTGTTTGTTTGTTTTTTGTTTTTGTGAGACAGAGTCTTGCTCTGTTGCCCAGGCTGGAGTGCAGTGACACAATCTTGGCTCACTGCGGCCTCCACCTCCCAGGCTCAATGGTTCTCCTGCCTCAGCCTCCTGTGTAGCTGGGATTACAGGTACGCATCACCACACCCGGCTAATTTTTGGATTTTTAGTAGAGACTAGGTTTGACCATGTTGGCTAGGCTAGTCTCAAACTCCTGACTTCAGTTGATCCGCCCACTTCAGCCTCCCAAAATTCTGGGATTTCAAGTGTGAGCCACCAGGGCCAGCCTAAGCTAAGATATTCTAGAAGCTATTAATAGTAAAATATCATGTAAATTGTTTAAAATTAACCTGTATATGAAATTTTTTCTAGGACTTTCCTGCCAGAAAAGTAGGAATAGAATGGCAAAAGGAACGAGGTTCCTTCTACAAGTAGGCACACATCCTATTTCACTTTATCCTGTGATCAGTCTCATAACCATCTCCTGGTGTGAAGTGCTAAAACTGTGCTTTAAGAATAACTTAAGTCCTTTATGTACAAACTAAAGTATGAGAGCCTGAACCTTGGAAACCAAGAGATTCCAAAAAGCCTTATGTGTGAGACTGGGTGCCACAGATCTTGGCAGAAATTACTGCTTATTCTTAATTCTTATTGTTCCTTTCTAGCACTTCAATTTATAATGCCAATATCTACCTCAGCCTAAAGACAAGCTCTAGAATCACTTGTGTTACTTATTACATTTCTTTTAAAAAGCTCATGAATTACACATGAATTTCAAAGTTGCCAACTGAGATTCCAAGGACTTAGAAAAGAAAAAACGTGGCACCTTTCCATTATAAAGGCTGTACGCAGTCTTCATAGTGTTTGTCTTTAAGGGACAACATGCCTCATCCATCAGCAACTTTTCTTCCTTAAATCATCATATCTTGCCTAAAAAGGTTTTCTGAAAACTAAGATTTGCAGATTGTTATATCACATCTTAATCTACGTATCAACTTTAGCATTATCAAAGCATGAACTGTTCTGGGTTTTCATAGTTAATTATGTTTGTGGTAATAACTGGGATGCAATTGTTTTTCTTCTGATGATTTTGTACTTGCTTTTCTTATGGTAACTTCTGATGCTTGTTTGTAAGATCTTCCTCTCTTTTCTCCATCTGGTTATCTTCTTACCTTCTGTCCTTTAACTCAGATGTCACCCACACTGTGTGTCTTTCTGGATTGCTTCTTATTTAACTGTTGCTTCTCATAGTTTACATACCTCCTCCTGTACCACACTATCAACATTTCTCAAGCTGCACTATATGCTGGGTTGTGTCTTTATTTATTTATAAGTTCCTTGATAATTCGGACTATATATTAGTATATTCAAAAAATACTTATGAAGTGTTTACTTTGGGTCAGGAATTATTGAGTGAAGGAAATTGACCAAAACTCTGCCATCATGAAGCTCGCATTCTAACTTAGGGAGACAGATAACAGACAATGAGCCACATAAATATGCAAAGTATCGTAAGTTAGATGGTGAAAAGTAATCCTGGATGGGGATCAGATAATTTTGATAGGATAATTTTTAACTGGGTAGTCAAGAAAGGCCGCACAGAGAAGATGGCAACTGGAAGAACAAGGTGGTGAGAACTGCTGAGTCTGGAGCAAACACACAATTTGGAGCAGTAGAAGATTCCAGAAGTAACAGTATAGAGGCGAAGAAGTGGGAATTGTGTGGTGTCTTTTACTTGCTGTTGTAATGACCTTGGCTATGCTTTGAAGTGAGGTGGAAAGTTGGCAGGGACCTTAGTTTTCTTTTTAATAATTCACTATGAATTTTGAACGGTCACTATTATAGACTCAATAATTTTGCTTTATTACTCTTGCAATTGACTACAAAAGAGCGTATTGAAGAAATGTTAAATTCTAATTTAAACTGATTGAAATAGGTTTTTATCTTTTTATGTTTCTCATCACTGAATATCTCATTTTTAATTAGTTTGAAAGCATTCTAAGATAGTGAGCCAATGCAATTTAGCATAATGCATAACTTATTATTCATCAGATTTAGGTATTTAACCGAGGATGCTAATTAGGAAAGTAACTTGTTCTGTTGGATGATTTTGATAAAGCTACTTTCAAATGATTATCACATCCATTGATGTCATATTAAGTTGTGTTTCTGGAAACCAAATTTAGGCAGTGGTAATGAGTTAATATCTCTAAGTGGATACCTTTTATCTCTACAGTCAAGGATACTTGAAAGTGGAAAAACATACTGGCTTCAAGTCTTGGGAACTAGGACTTACCGGAAATGTGTGTGTTTTTTTTGTTTCCTGGTGGAATTGTCTTCTCGGAAAGATGGTGTTTCCTTTTCAATAGGAAAAAATTGATCCTATGTTGCTTTACTTTAATGCTTTGCTTTTGTCAAAATAGTGTTTTCTTAGGAAAATTAACCTATCATAATATAATGAAAAGAGAAATGCTGAAGACACAAAATGATGTCCATGTTAATATTGAGTAGGAAGCATCAAGGGACATGAGAAGAGGGAAGCGAAGAGAGGGAGAAGAGAAATTTATAGTGTAACAACAATTAGTAAAAAGGATTAGCATATACATGTAGTCAATAAGTCAATAAATGGCTGTTTATAGAAAGCCTACCAGGCACTAGGGGATATAGCAGTGAAGAAGGCAAAGACACAATTGGCTATACTGTAGTGAGGAGGGAAAGAGGAGGAAGACATACAAATACCTCAACAAAGCAATGGTGTGAAGGGCTATAAAGTACACTACTACGAAGAAGATTACATGTGATAACATGGCTGAGTAAAACTGTCAAGGAGGAAGGCACTGATCTGGCTGTAGGTATTTCAGAGCATTTTTCTCTCTGAGGAGGTAATATTTCATTTGAGAGTTGAGTGAAGACAAAGAGGAAGGTACTTTGAAGATCTGGGGTGCTCTGAGCAGAAAGAAGGGCAGATATAAAGATTCTGTAATTTAAAAAGAGAGCTTGATAGTTTCTTACAAAGAAAAGAAGGCCGGTTTGGCTGGAATGTCCATGAAGGAAGAGCATGGAGAGAGATTACATGAGTGTTCTCAGGGACCAAATCTAGATCTTATATCAAAATGTGAATATAAATTAACTACATTGAAAAGTGTATGATGGATGTGTGATACGATGAGGTTAGCTCTTAGGAGGGTGTACTATTGTGGAAGGGTACACTAGTGAAGGAAGGGGGTTCATTTAGCTGACTATTGCACCTGTCCAGTTGAAGGATGATGGTAGTTGGGATTATGAGTGTAGCAATAAAGTTGGAGAAAATCAGTTGAGATTGGAAGTTGATTTGAAGATGATTGAATTTACTGAGCAAGAATTATATCAAGGTATTTGGATTTAGGGACATGGGGGATTATGGTCACTTTTAGTGATATGGCAAAGTCTTGATGACATGAGGCAGTTTGCAAGTGACAGAGGTGTGGGTAGGTGCGTATGTGTGATTGATTTTACATTTTTTAATCTTAAATTAAGACGCTAGTTAGAATCCAAGTGGAGACATCAAGTAGGCACTGACAAGTTGACTTGGCTAGAGATGTGAGTTAGATCATCGTAGCCTATAGAGCATGCCTAAAGTCATGAATCTAGGTGAGGGGTTGGAAAACTATTATAGCCCATGAGCCAGATCTGGTCTGCCACCTATTTTTGTATGGCTCATGAGTTATAAGTACGTGTGGCATTTATAAGTCTAAAATGTAAAATACAGGGAAATTTTTCAGCAGGGAAAGTTCCATAAATTTGCCTCTTGGCAACACAAAGCCTGCAATATTTACTATCTGGCTCTTTGTCAAAAATGTTACTGACTCCTGATCTGGATGAAACCCTGTGAGGAGAGAGTGTTGACAGAAGAGAGAGAAGCATCACAGTGGAAATTAAAATTATGTCAACTGAAGTGTGTAGGGTAGAGAATTTAAGCCTGAGTATAACAGTAAGAGATTAAAATAACAGTAAATTCATTATCAGCGTGATCAATGAAACCTTTGGGGGCAAAGAGGAACTATCTTCGTCACACCTTTCACTCACTCATAGAAAGATCTTAGGCAGGAAATATAACTTGTTTGAAGATCTGAGATAAGGCTAATGTAGTTTGGACAAAGAAAGCCAATGGGAGGATGACATTACATCTGGCCAAAGATTTAGGGAAGAGCCAAATACTTCAGGCTTTTTAAAGTGATCTTTAGATAAAGAGGAGGTCATCAAGGCATTCCGAATTTGGAGGATCAAATCACATCTGATGGAAAAAATCTGGCTGTATGTGCATCTAGGATGTAAGGAAGCCAACATGGATGTGAAGTTAAAATTGTCCATTGCAAATAATAAAATGAAGGCCCCAGGTAGCCTTGGCAAGGGCAGATTTGGTATAAAATCCTTATTGGAATGGGCTTAAGCAGTAACGGGAATACGGATCTAGCTGTTGTGTTTAGTGGAATTTTATCAGTCTTTTTGTTGTGTATGATATATAGATGGTCAAAATAAGGAACTTCTACATTTTCGGTTTTTGTTTTATTTTAATTGAGATTTGAATTAAAAATAAGAAACTTTTATTTTGAAACTTGGAGACTGTGTTTAAAAAGTATAGAGTAGGGCTAGAAAAAAACCTAAAACTCTCCTGATGAGGAGAGTGCTAATCGTGACTCTAATAATAATAAAATACTTTTCTGATAATTTTTTGTGTGTTTCATTATTTATATATGTATGGGAAGTTGTACCCTAGCCACATGCCAATTCACCTGGTGAACTTGCTCTTCAACGTGGCACAAATATTTCCTTCTATCTTTAGCCTTCCGGGGTTTCTCACATGGACTATTGGCTCTTCCTACATGAACCTGCTGGTAGTACCCTGTAGGAGACATGCTACTCCATGACAACAGGCACCACGCTGTAGGGGAATTACCATACCTGTCAATCACTATCTCTAGAATGTGGCCTTTCATGAGCCCTGAGATTTCATACTGTTTCTCTGAGCTGTAACAATATTTATATTGAAAAAATAAACATGTTCTTCTATCTTTAATATTTTATATCTTATAATTTGAATATCCCATTTTCATTATACTACTTAGCTGCTAAGTTATGTTATAAAAACAAGTTTTAATTATCTGCAAACACCTTCAAATCTAATCCTTACCGGTGAAGACTGATGTCTGGTTAACATCTGTTAGGACATTTATTTCCATACAGTATTTATAGCGCCTTTTTGTTATTGATTGGTATGATAAATGTGTAACTCTTACACAAAGACAAAATTTTTAGATTTTTGTATTTAAAATACTGGTTATCAAAAGAAAAACCCAGATGTTATTTGTTTATGTTTCTGCTTGAGGTACTGAATCTATTTCAAGTCATATTTCTCAGTATTGATATACTTAATTTTGCTGAAATAATAACACACTAACTTTAGCTACTTTTTTTCTCAGTGTATCTCCTTGTCGCTCACCATTTCCGCCTCATTTCACTTCTCATCTTTATTTCTTTTTCTTTGGTCTTCTTTTACTTTAGGGATTCTTTCAATTTAGAAGTGTTCTTGTTTTCTGTTAATTACTATTCTTCTTGGATGTACACAGTTATCCTTTTCCATTTCATTTGTGAATTCATCTCAGAGGCATTTTGTATGTGCCTTTTACTCATAGCTTCTCAGAAGTCCCTTTCGAGGTTACCGATTTAACATGTCATGTACTATAAGGTTTGCATGGCATGGTGGCAGCTGACTTTGGTCTTTACAAGGATTGAAATGTTCACTCAACATGGATTGGTAGAATTTATTTTTTCCTTAAACATTTCATCGCCTTGTAAACAAACAAAAGCAAACCCAAGACTCAAAACTGACATTACTATTGGTGCCCCTGGAAATAGCTACCTTCTCACTAAAGTAGATTTTGTCATCCAACTTTATGTGTTGTTGAACACACATAGTGCTGTATGAGCACTCACTCACTAGTCTAGAAAACATTGCTGTGACCAGTTACCAGAAAAATAAATTCAGATTGCTCTTCACCTTCCACAGATGACCCTTCTGAAAGCCATTTGAATTCATTATAAATTATAGTTATATTAGTGTGACTTTAATTCACTTGTAATCTGAACTTTATGTGCAATGCATTTTTTCCCGTGTTTAATCATTTTTGAATGCTAAATCATTTGCAAACAAATGGCTTGTCCTTGAGAAAGAATTTAAGGCTGAAAGTACATTAAGTGCCATCTGGGTATCTGTGTCAATGGTTTTGTCACTACAAATGTGTGTGTGTGTGCATATCACCTACTTTATCACATTTATTTGATAAAATTGATATGCAATCTCTAAATCATTGTGTCTCCAACTTGTGTTATGCCACAAATACAAATTTTTGTCCTAAAGTTGATGGTACCCTTTGTAAAACTAGAAGTTCTCATTTGTGCAAAGGAAGGAAAAATAAAACAAGAAACAAATTCAATAAAAAAATTAAAGGTCAGATTTCTTTTATAGCTGCTGAATTCCTTTCTTTCCTTTCCATCATCCTCACATTCCCAAATCTCAACAAAGTTAAGAAATTAAAACACACATCATGAGATCATATGTTCACCTTGTTCAGGAACTGAAGGATTACATATACAAGACTATACCTTAATAAGTAGAGGGAGAAATATGAAGATATGAATAGAATATGAAAATTTATTATAATGCAGTTGTATTCTAAAGTGTTTCCTAGGCAGGCTAAGAGTATGTTGCCAGGAAATTTTAAGAGACCCACTCCATTATATAGAAGAGGATGTGTGTAGATCTCTTAATTCTGAAATGTTTAGAACTGAGTACAACAGGTCTTTGAATAACGACGTTTCATTCAATGTCATTTCATTATGATGTTGATGAGAAAAAACAAATTGATTCCAATTGGGGTTCACTGTCTGTGTAGAGCTTATGTATTCTCCCCATGTCTGCATTGATATTCTCTGGATGCTCCAGTTTCCTCTCACTTCCCAAGGCTGTGCATGTGAGGTTGATTGACGTGTCTATGTGGTCCCAGTCTGAGTAACTGTGGGTATGTGTGAGTGCACCTGCAATGCGACGGCACCCTGTCCAGGGCTGGTTCCCACATTGCGTCCTGAGCTGACAGGATAGGCTGCGGTCAACTGCAACCCTAAACTGAAATAAGTAGGTAAATAATGATTTTACTAGCTTTTATTAATCTTAAACGTATGAATAGCTGAAATTTATTTCAGCATTTAATATTAGAAGTGTTTTGATCTTTATTTACAAGTTTGTTGACGTTTTAGTTACCAAAAGCCATAGAAGCTGAACTCTTTTGATGTCAACCTATGGTAAAATGGGTTTCGCTGACTGTATTTTTGTACCAATTAACCATCCCCAATTTATCCCTCCGTATGCGTGTATCAAAACATCACGTGACCATAAATATATATACCTATGACCAGTTTTCAAGCACCTGTCAATGATGTTAAGTGAAGACTTATTGTAGTCCTTTTTTGGCATAACGAAAATGTGTGTGTTTTGTTCAAGATTGGAAAAGTTCTTTGTGTAAAGAACTAGACAGTAAATATTATAGGCTTTGCTGGCCATATGTAGTCTCTGTCTCTCCTTCATCTACTCATTCTTCTTCTCCCCTTCCTTCTCCTTCTTTAAACACTTCCAAAATGCCAAAACAATTTTTAGCTCTCAGCCATATGAAGCAAGCCATTGATTAAATTTGGCTTGTAGGCCCATAAGGTGTGAATTCCTTTACATCATCAGAATGCCGCATATATATGAAATGTTATCTATGAGAAATTAATGGGGCTCCCAGCAGAGAGAAATTAGCCTAAGTTAAGTTTGGGCTTTGGAATTCAGGGGAATGCCATGCACAAAAATGCTCTGCTTTTAAAACTAGTTACTAACAGTCCATTTCTGATATCAGAAATACATGAAAACTACCAATTGAACGGACATTATTCACTACTTTAGTGCTGCTACTCCTGTGTGGTGGAAAAAGAATCCAGAAAGTTTTCCTTTCCATTTGAACATTCATGCAATAAAAATTTCCAAATCTTTTTTTGAACAAATTTTTTATCTTATAGCTCTCTTGTGTACTTTATAAGTACGTTTTGCTGCTTATTCTCAGTAACTGTATTGAAACAATCTGTTTTCCTTTATCAATCAAAATAAAATAAGAAATTTAGCTTAATACTAATATTAAGCTGAAGTGCAAGATATATGAAAAAGAGAGAAAAGAAGCAGGATAAACTGACCTTTTGATAACTGCAGAGGACAGCAGATCAAAGACTGGACTTTAACGTCTGACATTTTCAGAATCTATCACAGTAAGTCCACTGGGTCCAGAAATAGGTTTTAATCCTAGATTGAAATGACAATGCTGTCATGACATTGAGTTTGATGGAAAAAGTGAAGTTAAAGTTTTTCTCAATATTTTTTTAAAATCAATGATTGATTTAACTATAAAATGGACTGATTCTGAAGAACTCATTCTGACGTTGGAGGTGAAAATGCTTTTACTCTAATCATTAAAATCAATTTCTCTAGATATCTGACTTTATTCTGCTTTATAACATAAAGAATGAAACTATATTTATTAATGAAGTGTAATCTAGCAAAGTGGCATAAGCATAATTATGAGTCACTTACTAAAGTTGTGTGTTTTTTTCCATTGCATGAAAACCCTGCCTTGTTTTAATTTTTATTGACTCTTTAAAAGCAATTTTAGGTTTGTAGAAAGAAGTGAATAAGCATTCACACGTCATCCTCAGCCTCTACCCCAATTTCCCCGATTTTTAACATCTTGCAATAGTGTGGTACATTTGTTATAGTTGATGAGTCAATATTGGTACATTACTATTGACTAAAGTATGTAGTTTGTATTAGAGTTTACTCCTTGTCTTATGAATTCTGTAGGTTTTGTCAAATGTGTAATGACAAATAATCCTCATTACAGTGTCATACAGAATAATGGATTCACTCTCCTAAAATTCTTCCTTGCTCCATCCGTTCATCGTTTCCTCTACTAATTTATGTAGAAGATAAATTAGTAGATTGAGTTGATGGTTATAGCAGTTTAAAGCACAGATAGAAAACTAGATTGACCTGCCTACCCAGACTGTGCTTCTCACTCTCACTGTGCCCTTTCTTAACCTTTGGAAATGCTTTTATTCATATATAAAATAGGCTATAACTTCATATAGTTGTATTACAAAAAGTTAATGCACAGAAAAAGACTTGTGCTAGGTATATGGTTTCTTCTCAGTTAAATGGAAGCCATTGCGTGTGTTTGTCAATAGAATTCGTCATACTTTATCTCACATATCTTTACGTCATTGTTGGCACATGACATGTTTAGACTGCACAAATCTCCTCCAAATCCCTAATAGTCACTGATCTCTTTACTGTCTCCATAGTTTTGCTTTCTCCAGAAGGTCATGTAGTTGAATCATACGGTATGTAGACTTTTCAGACTGGCTTCTTTCACTTGGCAATATGCATTTAAAGGTTCCTGTGTGTCTTCTGTAGCTTGACAGAATACTATTCCATTGCCTGGATATACCACAGTTTATTTTTCCATTCACTTCCTGAAGGACATTTCGATTTTAGTGATCATGAATAAGGCTCCTGTAACATTCATGGGAAGAAGGCTTTTGTGTGCATGTAAGTTTTCAAATCCTTTAAGTAAATACCGGGAATGTAATTGCTGGGTTGTGTGGTAGGAGTATGTTTAGTTTTATAAGAAACTGCCAAACTGACTGCCAAAGTAGCTGTACTATTCTGCATTCTCACAAGCAATGAATAAAAGTTCCTGTTTCTCTTCACATTTGCCAGCTTTTGGTATCATCAGACTTTTGGATATTGGTCATTTTAATAGTCATGTAATAATATCTCACGGTTGCTGTGACTTGCAGTTCCCTAATGATACATGACTAGTAACTTCAAAATCCCCATTTGACAGCTGTATTTAGACCTTTGGACTATTTTTTAAATGAGTTGTTTTCTTTCTTATTTTCGAGTTCTCTGTATACTTTAAATACCAGTAATTTATCTGATATGTTTTGAAAATGTTTTGAATATGTTTTGAAAAAATTTTCTCCCAACCTGTGGCTTTTGTTTTCATTCTAAGCACAGTTTTAATAACAAAAGTCTTTAATTTTAATGATGCTCAATTTCTCAATTTTTTCTTTGTCTAACCCAATAAATCAGAAAGCTTTTTATCATTTCACATGACTTAATATTCAGGCAAGGTCTATATAGGCCCCTTTCAAACAGTCATAAAGTTTAGAAGCTCTGACCTCACAAACAATAACAACGACAACATAGAAACAAAAATGACAGCTTTTGATGTTGTCTCAGTAATTTCTCAATTCAAGAACAGATTACTGAGCTTTATAAGCAATACGTATAGATATCAATTTCACAATAAAATACCTTATGATATTTATCAAATCACCTTAGTTTTGGTCACTTATTACTATTAGACTAAAATGTAATTTGTCAGACATGAGAAATCCTTTGGAGTATTTTTTAGAGAACCAAGTATTTGTTTTAGCCTTTTCAGTTCTTCTCTTGCTGTTTCTCCAGTATAGTCATTCCAATTGTCTCTATAGATGTATTAATACCAGGTACATAGTAAACACAATTATCTCCCACGTGTACCCCAACCCCCTTCCCTGTTCATGCAGTGAACATAAAGGAAGCAGGTCAAAAGGAAGCAGGTCATGTACCCTGTGATGTGCTGGGTTGTAAGGAAAGGTACACAATTAATGTACCATGTCTGAGTTTTCTTCTTCTCTGTATTTGTTCCATTTAATGCATGTATGTTTTTTATTCCTTAGGCCTCTCCAGTCCTAACACACTCAGGGATACTTGATACAGCTATAAGGCTGTGTCTTTATCAGGTACCTTTGGGTTACCCCCGGCCAGGGGTGGGAAATAGAGGAAGTGAATGTCTGTATCCTCATTAAGTATCACACAGAGCAGAAACATAAAGAAGCCTGTGCCATGAATGGGTCTCTTCTTTCTCCAAAAACCACCTACCCCTTCAACTCCCACTGCTTAAAGGAAAATCTTGTATTAGTCTCCCCATTTTCTCCTCAAACTTGCTTTAGCAAAGCAGTTCCTAAACCTCTGTTAATGTATGTCCCCACCACTAACTCAACACACAGTCTCATGTCACATCACAGAAAAGAAGTTCAAAACAAAACAAAACAAAGCCACAGTCTTATAAGAAAAATAGGTAAGTTTTACAAAAGTTGTGTACTGTATCTCTGCTTTGAATTTTGTCATTGGCCAAGGATAGTAAAACTCTTGGAAAATTATAAAACAGGAACTTACGTAATATGTTTTACCCAAGATTTTTCAAACATTTTTGGAAGGATATTTATTAACATCTTGCAGAGGTAATGTTACATGAAAAACTTAGCATAAGACCAATCAGGTATTCTATGCAATAATGCAGATATATGAAAAAATAATATAATGAAATAAATGACTTTTCAAAAGGTATTGATCCTAGATCCACATTCTTTTTTTGGTTCAGGTGAGGCAATTAGAATGTGAAAAAAAGAAGCATAGAACAACTGTCTAATGAGAGGGACGAATGCTCCTGGGTGGAAAGTTATTAGAAGATAAATTAGTAGATTGACCCTTTTGTGTAGTTTATATTTGGAGACATTCCTTTTTCCACTATTACCCTCTTAGCGCTCCGAATCTCCACTTGCATTTTCTACAGAAAGTGTGCTTCAGAACGGCTCAATCAAAACTAAGGTTCAACTCTTTTAGTTGAACAAACAGAACAGAAAGAAGTTTCACACAATTCTTCTGTGTAGTTTTTATTTGTAGACATTCTTTTTCCCAATATAGGCCTCTTAGCGCTCAGAATGTCCAATTGCAGTTTCTACAGAAAGAGTGTTTCAGAACGGCTCAATCAAAAGTAAGGTTCAACTCTGTTAGTTGAATGCACAGAACAGAAAGAAGTTTCATACAATGCTTCTGTGTAGTTTATATTTGAACATATTCTTTTTTCCACTATTACCCACTTAGCGCTACGAATGTCCAGTTGCATTTTCTACAGACAGAGTGTTTCAAAACTGCTCAATCAAAAGTATGGTTTAACTCTGTTAGCTGAATGCTCAGATCAGAAAGAAGTTTCACAGAATGCTTCTGTGTAGTTTATATTTGAATATATTCCTTTTTCCACTACTACGCTCTTAGCGCTCCAAATGTCCAGTTGCATTTTCTACAGAAAGAGTGTTCAGATCTGCTCAATCAAAAGTATGGTTTAACTCTGTTAGCTGAATGCACAGATCAGAAAGAAGTTTCACCGAATGATTCTGTGTAGTTTATATTTAAGACATTCCTTTTTCCACTATTACCCTCTTAGCGCTCCGAATCTCCACTTGCATTTTCTACAAAAAGAGTGTTTCATAACTGCTCAATCAAAAATAAGTTTTATCTCTGTTAACTGAATTTACAGATCAGAAATAAGTTTCACAGAATGCATCTGTGTAGTTTTTATTTGAAGATATTCTTTTTCCCAATGTAGGCCTCTTAGCGCTTAGCATGTCCAATTGCAGTTTCTACAGAAAGAGTGTTTCAGAAAGGCTCAATCAAAAGTAAGGTTCAACTCTGTTAGTTGAATGCACAGAACAGAAAGAATTTTCACAGAATGCTACTGTGTAGTTTATATTTGAATATATTCCTTTTTCCACTATTACCCTCTTAGCGCTCCGAATGTCCACTTGCATTTTCTACAGAAAGAGTGTTCAGAACTGCGCAATCAAAAGTATGGTTTAACTCTGTTAGCTTAATGAACATATCAGAAATAAGTTTCACACAATGCTTCTGTGTAGTTTTTATTTGAAGATATTATTTTTCCCAATAGAGGCCTCTTAGCGCTCAGAATGTCCAATTGCAGTTTCTACAGAAAGAGTGTTTCAGAAAGGCTCAATCAAAAGTAAGGTTCAACTCTGTTAGTTGAATGCACAGAACAGAGAGAAGTTTCATACAATGCTTCTGTGTAGTTTATATTTGAACATATTCTTTTTTCCACTATTACCCACTTAGCGCTACGAATGTCCAGTTGCATTTTCTACAGACAGAGTGTTTCAAAACTGCTCAATCAAATGTATGGTTTAACTCTGTTAGCTGAATGCTCAGATCAGAAAGAAGTTTCACAGAATGCTTCTGTGTAGTTTATATTTGAATATATTCCTTTTTCCACTACTACTCTCTTAGTGCTCCAAATGTATAGTTGCATTTTCTACAGAAAGAGAGTTCAGATCTGCTCAATCAAAAGTATGGTTTAACTCTGTTAGCTGAATGCACAGATCAGAAAGAAGTTTCACAGAATGATTCTGTGTAGTTTATATTTGGAGACATTCCTTTTTCCACTATTACCCTCTTAGCGCTCCGAATCACCACTTACATTTTCTACAGAAAGAGTGTTTCAGAACGGCTCAATCAAAACTAAGGTTCAACTCTTTTAGTTGAACAAACAGAACAGAAAGAAGTTTCACACAATTCTTCTGTGTAGTTTTTAGTTGTAGACATTCTTTTTCTCAATATAGGCCTCTTAGCGCTCAGAATGTCCAATTGCAGTTTCTACAGAAAGAGTGTTTCAGAACGGCTCAATCAAAAGTAAGGTTCAACTCTGTTAGTTGAATGCACAGAACACAAAGAAATTTCATACAATGCTTCTGTGTAGTTTATATTTGAACATATTCTTTTTTCCACTATTACCCACTTAGCGCTACGAATGTCCAGTTGCATTTTCTACAGACAGAGTGTTTCAAAACTGCTCAATCAAAAGTATGGTTTAACTCTGTTAGCTGAATGCTCAGATCAGAAAGAAGTTTCACAGAATGCTTCTGTGTAGTTTATATTTGAATATATTCCTTTTTCCACTACTACGCTCTTAGCGCTCGAAATGTCCAGTTGCATTTTCTACAGAAAGAGTGTTCAGATCTGCTCAATCAAAAGTATGGTTTAACTCTGTTAGCTGAATGCACAGATCAGAAAGAAGTTTCACCGAATGATTCTGTGTAGTTTATATTTGAAGACATTCCTTTTTCCACTATTACCCTCTTAGCGCTCCGAATCTCCACTTGCATTTTCTACAAAAAGAGTGTTTCATAACTGCTCAATCAAAAATATGATTTATCTCTGTTAACTGAATTTACAGATCAGAAATAAGTTTCACAGAATGCATCTGTGTAGTTTTTATTTGAAGATATTCTTTTTCCCAATGTAGGCCTCTTAGCGCTTAGCATGTCCAATTGCAGTTTCTACAGAAAGAGTGTTTCAGAACGGCTCAATCAAAAGTAAGGTTCAACTCTGTTAGTTGAATGCACAGAACAGAAAGAATTTTCACAGAATGCTACTGTGTAGTTTATATTTGAATATATTCCTTTTTCCACTATTACCCTCTTAGCGCTCCTAATGTCCACTTGCACTTTCTACAGAAAGAGTGTTCAGAACTGCGCAATCAAAAGTTTGGTTTAACTCTGTTAGCATAATGAACATATCAGAAATAAGTTTCACACAATGCTTCTGTGTAGTTTTTATTTGAAGATATTCTTTTTCCCAATATAGGCCTCTTAGCGCTCAGAATGTCCAATTGCAGTTTCTACAGAAAGAGTGTTTCAGAAAGGCTCAATCAAAAGTAAGGTTCAACTCTGTTAGTTGAATGCACAGAACAGAAAGAAGTTTCATACAATGCTTCTGTGTAGTTTATATTTGAACATATTCTTTTTTCCACTATTACCCACTTAGCGCTACGAATGTCCAGTTGCATTTTCTACAGACAGAGTGTTTCAAAACTGCTCAATCAAAAGTATGGTTTAACTCTGTTAGCTGAATGCTCAGATCAGAAAGAAGTTTCACAGAATGCTTCTGTGTAGTTTATATTTGAATATATTCCTTTTTCCACTACTACGCTCTTAGCGCTCCAAATGTCCAGTTGCATTTTCTACAGAAAGAGTGTTCAGATCTGCTCAATCAAAAGTATGGTTTAACTCTGTTAGCTGAATGCACAGATCAGAAAGAAGTTTCACCGAATGATTCTGTGTAGTTTATATTTGAAGACATTCCTTTTTCCACTATTACCCACTTAGCGCTCCGAATCTCCACTTGCATTTTCTACAAAAAGAGTGTTTCATAACTGCTCAATCAAAAATATGTTTTATCTCTGTTAACTGAATTTACAGATCAGAAATAAGTTTCACAGAATGCATCTGTGTAGTTTTTACTTGAAGATATTCTTTTTCCCAATGTAGGCCTCTTAGCGCTTAGCATGTCCAATTGCAGTTTCTATAGAAAGAGTGTTTCAGAATGGCTCAATCAAAAGTTAGGTTCAACTCTGTTAGTTGAATGCACAGAACAGAAAGAATTTTCACAGAATGCTACTGTGTAGTTTATATTTGAATATATTCCTTTTTCCACTATTACCCTCTTAGCGCTCCGAATGTCCACTTGCATTTTCTACAGAAAGAGTGTTCAGAACTGCGCAATCAAAAGTATGGTTTAACTCTGTTAGCTTAATGAACATATCAGAAATAAGTTTCACAAAATGCTTCTGTGTAATTTTTATTTGAAGATATTATTTTTCCCAATAGAGGCCTCTTAGCGCTCAGAATGTCCAATTGCAGTTTCTACAGAAAGAGTGTTTCAGAAAGGCTCAATCAAAAGTAAGGTTCAACTCTGTTAGTTGAATGCACAGAACAGAAAGAAGTTTCATACAATGCTTCTGTGTAGTTTATATTTGAACATATTCTTTTTTCCACTATTACCCACTTAGCGCTACGAATGTCCAGTTGCATTTTCTACAGACAGAGTGTTTCAAAACTGCTCAATCAAAAGTATGGTTTAACTCTGTTAGCTGAATGCTCAGATCAGAAAGAAGTTTCACAGAATGCTTCTGTGTAGTTTATATTTGAATATATTCCTTTTTCCACTACTACTCTCTTAGCGCTCCAAATGTCCAGTTGCATTTTCTACAGAAAGAGTGTTCAGATCTGCTCAATCAAAAGTATGGTTTAACTCTGTTAGCTGAATGCACAGATCAGAAAGAAGTTTCACAGAATGATTCTGTGTAGTTTATATTTGGAGACATTCCTTTTTCCACTATTACCCTCTTAGCGCTCCGAATCTCCACTTGCATTTTCTACAGAAAGAGTGTTTCAGAACGGCTCAATCAAAACTAAGGTTCAAATCTTTTAGTTGAACAAACAGAACAGAAAGAAGTTTCACACAATTCTTCTGTGTAGTTTTTATTTGTAGACATTCTTATTCCCAATATAGGCCTCTTAGCGCTCAGAATGTCCAATTGCAGTTTCTACAGAAAGAGTGTTTCAGAACGGCTCAATCAAAAGTAAGGTTCAACTCTGTTAGTTGAATGCACAGAACAGAAAGAAGTTTCATACAATGCTTCTGTGTAGTTTATATTTGAACATATTCTTTTTTCCACTATTACCCACTTAGCGCTACGAATGTCCAGTTGCATTTTCTACAGACAGAGTGTTTCAAAACTGCTCAATCAAAAGTATGGTTTAACTCTGTTAGCTGAATGCTCAGATCAGAGAGAAGTTTCACAGAATGCTTCTGTGTAGTTTATATTTGAATATATTCCTTTTTCCACTACTACGCTCTTAGCGCTCCAAATGTCCAGTTGCATTTTCTACAGAAAGAGTGTTCAGATCTGCTCAATCAAAAGTATGGTTTAACTCTGTTAGCTGAATGCACAGATCAGAAAGAATTTTCACAGAATGATTCTGTGTAGTTTATATTTGGAGACATTCCTTTTTCCACTATTACCCTCTTAGCGCTCCGAATCTCCACTTGCATTTTCTACAGAAAGAGTGTTTCAGAACGGCTCAATCAAAACTAAGGTTCAACTGTTTTAGTTGAACAAACAGAACAGAAAGAAGTTTCACACAATTCTTCTGTGTAGTTTTTATTTGTAGACATTCTTTTTCCCAATATAGGCCTCTTAGCGCTCAGAATGTCCAATTGCAGTTTCTACAGAAAGAGTGTTTCAGAACGGCTCAATCAAAAGTAAGGTTCAACTCTGTTAGTTGAATGCACAGAACAGAAAGAAGTTTCATACAATGCTTCTGTGTATTTTATATTTGAACATATTCTTTTTTCCACTATTACCCACTTAGCGCTACGAATGTCCAGTTGCATTTTCTACAGACAGAGTGTTTCAAAACTGCTCAATCAAAAGTATGGTTTAACTCTGTTAGCTGAATGCTCAGATCAGAAAGAAGTTTCACAGAATGCTTCTGTGTAGTTTATATTTGAATATATTCCTTTTTCCACTACTACGCTCTTAGCGCTCCAAATGTCCAGTTGCATTTTCTACAGAAAGAGTGTTCAGATCTGCTCAATCAAAAGTATGGTTTAACTCTGTTAGCTGAATGCACAGATCAGAAAGAAGTTTCACCGAATGATTCTGTGTAGTTTATATTTGAAGACATTCCTTTTTCCACTATTACCCACTTAGCGCTCCGAATCTCCACTTGCATTTTCTACAAAAAGAGTGTTTCATAACTCCTCAATCAAAAATATGTTTTATCTCTGTTAACTGAATTTACAGATCAGAAATAAGTTTCACAGAATGCATCTGTGTAGTTTTTACTTGAAGATATTCTTTTTCCCAATGTAGGCCTCTTAGCGCTTAGCATGTCCAATTGCAGTTTCTATAGAAAGAGTGTTTCAGAATGGCTCAATCAAAAGTTAGGTTCAACTCTGTTAGTTGAATGCACAGAACAGAAAGAATTTTCACAGAATGCTACTGTGTAGTTTATATTTGAATATATTCCTTTTTCCACTATTACCCTCTTAGCGCTCCGAATGTCCACTTGCATTTTCTACAGAAAGAGTGTTCAGAACTGCGCAATCAAAAGTATGGTTTAACTCTGTTAGCTTAATGAACATATCAGAAATAAGTTTCACAAAATGCTTCTGTGTAATTTTTATTTGAAGATATTATTTTTCCCAATAGAGGCCTCTTAGCGCTCAGAATGTCCAATTGCAGTTTCTACAGAAAGAGTGTTTCAGAAAGGCTCAATCAAAAGTAAGGTTCAACTCTGTTAGTTGAATGCACAGAACAGAAAGAAGTTTCATACAATGCTTCTGTGTAGTTTATATTTGAACATATTCTTTTTTCCACTATTACCCACTTAGCGCTACGAATGTCCAGTTGCATTTTCTACAGACAGAGTGTTTCAAAACTGCTCAATCAAAAGTATGGTTTAACTCTGTTAGCTGAATGCTCAGATCAGAAAGAAGTTTCACAGAATGCTTCTGTGTAGTTTATATTTGAATATATTCCTTTTTCCACTACTACTCTCTTAGCGCTCCAAATGTCCAGTTGCATTTTCTACAGGAAGAGTGTTCAGATCTGCTCAATCAAAAGTATGGTTTAATTCTGTTAGCTGAATGCACAGATCAGAAAGAAGTTTCACAGAATGATTCTGTGTAGTTTATATTTGGAGACATTCCTTTTTCCACTATTACCCTCTTAGCGCTCCGAATCTCCACTTGCATTTTCTACAGAAAGAGTGTTTCAGAACGGCTCAATCAAAACTAAGGTTCAAATCTTTTAGTTGAACAAACAGAACAGAAAGAAGTTTCACACAATTCTTCTGTGTAGTTTTTATTTGTAGACATTCTTATTCCCAATATAGGCCTCTTAGCGCTCAGAATGTCCAATTGCAGTTTCTACAGAAAGAGTGTTTCAGAACGGCTCAATCAAAAGTAAGGTTCAACTCTGTTAGTTGAATGCACAGAACAGAAAGAAGTTTCATACAATGCTTCTGTGTAGTTTATATTTGAACATATTCTTTTTTCCACTATTACCCACTTAGCGCTACGAATGTCCAGTTGCATTTTCTACAGACAGAGTGTTTCAAAACTGCTCAATCAAAAGTATGGTTTAACTCTGTTAGCTGAATGCTCAGATCAGAGAGAAGTTTCACAGAATGCTTCTGTGTAGTTTATATTTGAATATATTCCTTTTTCCACTACTACGCTCTTAGCGCTCCAAATGTCCAGTTGCATTTTCTACAGAAAGAGTGTTCAGATCTGCTCAATCAAAAGTATGGTTTAACTCTGTTAGCTGAATGCACAGATCAGAAAGAATTTTCACAGAATGATTCTGTGTAGTTTATATTTGGAGACATTCCTTTTTCCACTATTACCCTCTTAGCGCTCCGAATCTCCACTTGCATTTTCTACAGAAAGAGTGTTTCAGAACGGCTCAATCAAAACTAAGGTTCAACTGTTTTAGTTGAACAAACAGAACAGAAAGAAGTTTCACACAATTCTTCTGTGTAGTTTTTATTTGTAGACATTCTTTTTCCCAATATAGGCCTCTTAGCGCTCAGAATGTCCAATTGCAGTTTCTACAGAAAGAGTGTTTCAGAACGGCTCAATCAAAAGTAAGGTTCAACTCTGTTAGTTGAATGCACAGAACAGAAAGAAGTTTCATACAATGCTTCTGTGTATTTTATATTTGAACATATTCTTTTTTCCACTATTACCCACTTAGCGCTACGAATGTCCAGTTGCATTTTCTACAGACAGAGTGTTTCAAAACTGCTCAATCAAAAGTATGGTTTAACTCTGTTAGCTGAATGCTCAGATCAGAAAGAAGTTTCACAGAATGCTTCTGTGTAGTTTATATTTGAATATATTCCTTTTTCCACTACTACGCTCTTAGCGCTCCAAATGTCCAGTTGCATTTTCTACAGAAAGAGTGTTCAGATCTGCTCAATCAAAAGTATGGTTTAACTCTGTTAGCTGAATGCACAGATCAGAAAGAAGTTTCACCGAATGATTCTGTGTAGTTTATATTTGAAGACATTCCTTTTTCCACTATTACCCACTTAGCGCTCCGAATCTCCACTTGCATTTTCTACAAAAAGAGTGTTTCATAACTGCTCAATCAAAAATATGTTTTATCTCTGTTAACTGAATTTACAGATCAGAAATAAGTTTCACAGAATGCATCTGTGTAGTTTTTACTTGAAGATATTCTTTTTCCCAATGTAGGCCTCTTAGCGCTTAGCATGTCCAATTGCAGTTTCTATAGAAAGAGTGTTTCAGAACGGCTCAATCAAAAGTTAGGTTCAACTCTGTTAGTTGAATGCACAGAACAGAAAGAATTTTCACAGAATGCTACTGTGTAGTTTATATTTGAATATATTGCTTTTTCCACTATTACCCTCTTAGCGCTCCGAATGTCCACTTGCATTTTCTACAGAAAGAGTGTTCAGAACTGCGCAATCAAAAGTATGGTTTAACTCTGTTAGCTTAATGAACATATCAGAAATAAGTTTCACAAAATGCTTCTGTGTAATTTTTATTTGAAGATATTATTTTTCCCAATAGAGGCCTCTTAGCGCTCAGAATGTCCAATTGCAGTTTCTACAGAAAGAGTGTTTCAGAAAGGCTCAATCAAAAGTAAGGTTCAACTCTGTTAGTTGAATGCACAGAACAGAAAGAAGTTTCATACAATGCTTCTGTGTAGTTTATATTTGAACATATTCTTTTTTCCACTATTACCCACTTAGCGCTACGAATGTCCAGTTGCATTTTCTACAGACAGAGTGTTTCAAAACTGCTCAATCAAAAGTATGGTTTAACTCTGTTAGCTGAATGCTCAGATCAGAAAGAAGTTTCACAGAATGCTTCTGTGTTGTTTATATTTGAATATATTCCTTTTTCCACTACTACTCTCTTAGCGCTCCAAATGTCCAGTTGCATTTTCTACAGAAAGAGTGTTCAGATCTGCTCAATCAAAAGTATGGTTTAACTCTGTTAGCTGAATGCACAGATCAGAAAGAAGTTTCACAGAATGATTCTGTGTAGTTTATATTTGGAGACATTCCTTTTTCCACTATTACCCTCTTAGCGCTCCGAATCTCCACTTGCATTTTCTACAGAAAGAGTGTTTCAGAACGGCTCAATCAAAACTAAGGTTCAACTCTTTTAGTTGAACAAACAGAACAGAAAGAAGTTTCACACAATTCTTCTGTGTAGTTTTTATTTGTAGACATTCTTTTTCCCAATATAGGCCTCTTAGCCCTCAGAATGTCCAATTGCAGTTTCTACAGAAAGAGTGTTTCAGAACGGCTCAATCAAAAGTAAGGTTCAACTCTGTTAGTTGAATGCACAGAACAGAAAGAAGTTTCATACAATGCTTCTGTGTATTTTATATTTGAACATATTCTTTTTTCCACTATTACCCACTTAGCGCTACGAATGTCCAGTTGCATTTTCTACAGACAGAGTGTTTCAAAACTGCTCGATGAAAAGTATGGTTTAACTCTGTTAGCTGAATGCTCAGATCAGAAAGAAGTTTCACAGAATGCTTCTGTGTAGTTTATATTTGAATATATTCCTTTTTCCACTACTACGCTCTTAGCGCTCCAAATGTCCAGTTGCATTTTCTACAGAAAGAGTGTTCAGATCTGCTCAATCAAAAGTATGGTTTAACTCTGTTAGCTGAATGCACAGATCAGAAAGAAGTTTCACCGAATGATTCTGTGTAGTTTATATTTGAAGACATTCCTTTTTCCACTATTACACTCTTAGCGCTCCGAATCTCCACTTGCATTTTCTACAAAAAGAGTGTTTCATAACTGCTCAATCAAAAATATGTTTTATCTCTGTTAACTGAATTTACAGATCAGAAATAAGTTTCACAGAATGCATCTGTGTAGTTTTTACTTGAAGATATTCTTTTTCCCAATGTAGGCCTCTTAGCGCTTAGCATGTCCAATTGCAGTTTCTATAGAAAGAGTGTTTCAGAACGGCTCAATCAAAAGTTAGGTTCAACTCTGTTAGTTGAATGCACAGAACAGAAAGTATTTTCACAGAATGCTACTGTGTAGTTTATATTTGAATATATTCCTTTTTCCACTATTACACTCTTAGCGCTCCGAATGTCCACTTGCATTTTCTACAGAAAGAGTGTTCAGAACTGCGCAATCAAAAGTATGGTTTAACTCTGTTAGCTTAATGAACATATCAGAAATAAGTTTCACAAAATGCTTCTGTGTAATTTTTATTTGAAGATATTATTTTTCCCAATAGAGGCCTCTTAGCGCTCAGAATGTCCAATTGCAGTTTCTACAGAAAGAGTGTTTCAGAAAGGCTCAATCAAAAGTAAGGTTCAACTCTGTTAGTTGAATGCACAGAACAGAAACAAGTTTCATACAATGCTTCTGTGTAGTTTATATTTGAACATATTCTTTTTTCCACTATTACCCACTTAGCGCTACGAATGTCCAGTTGCATTTTCTACAGACAAAGTGTTTCAAAACTGCTCAATCAAAAGTATGGTTTAACTCTGTTAGCTGAATGCTCAGATCAGAAAGAAGTTTCACAGAATGCTTCTGTGTAGTTTATATTTGAATATATTCCTTTTTCCACTACTACTCTCTTAGCGCTCCAAATGTCCAGTTGCATTTTCTACAGAAAGAGTGTTCAGATCTGCTCAATCAAAAGTATGGTTTAACTCTGTTAGCTGAATGCACAGATCAGAAAGAAGTTTCACAGAATGATTCTGTGTAGTTTATATTTGGAGACATTCCTTTTTCCACTATTACCCTCTTAGCGCTCCGAATCTCCACTTGCATTTTCTACAGAAAGAGTGTTTCAGAACGGCTCAATCAAAACTAAGGTTCAACTCTTTTAGTTGAACAAACAGAACAGAAAGAAGTTTCACACAATTCTTCTGTGTAGTTTTTATTTGTAGACATTCTTTTTCCCAATATAGTCCTCTTAGCGCTCAGAATGTCCAATTGCAGTTTCTACAGAAAGAGTGTTTCAGAACGGCTCAATCAAAAGTAAGGTTCAACTCTGTTAGTTGAATGCACAGAACAGAAAGAAGTTTCATACAATGCTTCTGTGTAGTTTATATTTGAACATATTCTTTTTTCCACTATTACCCACTTAGCGCTACGAATGTCCAGTTGCATTTTCTACAGACAGAGTGTTTCAAAACTGCTCGATCAAAAGTATGGTTTAACTCTGTTAGCTGAATGCTCAGATCAGAAAGAAGTTTCACAGAATGCTTCTGTGTAGTTTATATTTGAATATATTCCTTTTTCCACTACTACGCTCTTAGCGCTCCAAATGTCCAGTTGCATTTTCTACAGAAAGAGTGTTCAGATCTGCTCAATCAAAAGTATGGTTTAACTCTGTTAGCTGAATGCACAGATCAGAAAGAAGTTTCACCGAATGATTCTGTGTAGTTTATATTTGAAGACATTCCTATTTCCACTATTACCCTCTTAGCGCTCCGAATCTCCACTTGCATTTTCTACAAAAAGAGTGTTTCATAACTGCTCAATCAAAAATATGTTTTATCTCTGTTAACTGAATTTACAGATCAGAAATAAGTTTCACAGAATGCATCTGTGTAGTTTTTATTTGAAGATATTCTTTTTCCCAATGTAGGCCTCTTAGCGCTTAGCATGTCCAATTGCAGTTTCTACAGAAAGAGTGTTTCAGAACGGCTCAATCAATAGTAAGGTTCAACTCTGTTAGTTGAATGCACAGAACAGAAAGAATTTTCACAGAATGCTACTGTGTAGTTTATATTTGAATATATTCCTTTTTCCACTATTACCCTCTTAGCGCTCCGAATGTCCACTTGCATTTTCTACAGAAAGAGTGTTCAGAACTGCGCAATCAAAAGTATGGTTTAACTCTGTTAGCTTAATGAACATATCAGAAATAAGTTTCACACAATGCTTCTGTGTAGTTTTTATTTGAAGATATTATTTTTCCCAATAGAGGCCTCTTAGCGCTCAGAATGTCCAATTGCAGTTTCTACAGAAAGAGTGTTTCAGAAAGGCTCAATCAAAAGTAAGGTTCAACTCTGTTAGTTGAATGCACAGAACAGAAAGTAGTTTCATACAATGCTTCTGTGTAGTTTATATTTGAACATATTCTTTTTTCCACTATTACCCACTTAGCGCTACGAATGTCCAGTTGCATTTTCTACAGACAGAGTGTTTCAAAACTGCTCAATCAAAAGTATGGTTTAAGTCTGTTAGCTGAATGCTCAGATCAGAAAGAAGTTTCACAGAATGCTTCTGTGTAGTTTATATTTGAATATATTCCTTTTTCCACTACTACGCTCTTAGCGCTCCAAATGTCCAGTTGCATTTTCTACAGAAAGAGTGTTCAGATCTGCTCAATCAAAAGTATGGTTTAACTCTGTTAGCTGAATGCACAGATCAGAAAGAAGTTTCACAGAATGATTCTGTGTAGTTTATATTTGGAGACATTCCTTTTTCCACTATTACCCTCTTAGCGCTCCGAATCTCCACTTGCATTTCCTACAGAAAGTGTGTTTCAGAACGGCTCAATCAAAACTAAGGTTCAACTCTTTTAGTTGAACAAACAGAACAGAAAGAAGTTTCACACAATTCTTCTGTGTAGTTTTTATTTGTAGACATTCTTTTTCCCAATATAGGCCTCTTAGCGCTCAGAATGTCCAATTGCAGTTTCTACAGAAAGAGTGTTTCAGAACGGCTCAATCAAAGTAAGGTTCAACTCTGTTAGTTGAATGCACAGAACAGAAAGAAGTTTCATACAATGCTTCTGTGTAGTTTATATTTGAACATATTCCTTTTTCCACTATTACCCACTTAGCGCTACGAATGTCCAGTTGCATTCTCTACAGACAGAGTGTTTCAAAACTGGTCAATCAAAAGTGTGGTTTAACTCTGTTAGCTGAATGCTCAGATCAGAAAGAAGTTTCACAGAATGCTTCTGTGTAGTTTATATTTGAATATATTGCTTTTTCCACTACTACGCTCTTAGCGCTCCAAATGTCCAGTTGCATTTTCTACAGAAAGAGTGTTCAGATCTGCTCAATCAAAAGTATGGTTTAACTCTGTTAGCTGAATGCACAGATCAGAAAGAAGTTTCACCGAATGATTCTGTGTAGTTTATATTTGAAGACATTCCTTTTTCCACAATTACCCTCTTAGCGCTCCGAATCTCCACTTGCATTTTCTACAAAAAGAGTGTTTCATAACTGCTCAATCAAAAATATATTTTATCTCTGTTAACTGAATTTACAGATCAGAAATAAGTTTCACAGAATGCATCTGTGTAGTTTTTATTTGAAGATATTCTTTTTCCCAATGTAGGCCTCTTAGCGCTTAGCATGTCCAATTGCAGTTTCTACAGAAAGAGTGTTTCAGAACGGCTCAATCAAAAGTAAGGTTCAACTCTGTTAGTTGAAGGCACAGAACAGAAAGAATTTTCACAGAATGCTACTGTGTAGTTTATATTTGAATATATTCCTTTTTCCACTATTACCCTCTTAGCGCTCCGAAAGTCCACTTGCATTTTCTACAGAAAGAGTGTTCAGAACTGTGCAATCAAAAGTAAGTTTTAACTCTGTTAGCTTAATGAACATATCAGAAATAAGTTTCACACAATGCTTCTGTGTAGTTTTTATTTGAAGATATTATTTTTCCCAATATAGGCCTCTTAGCGCTCAGAATGTCCAATTGCAGTTTCTACAGAAAGAGTGTTTCAGAAAGGCTCAATCAACAGTAAGGTTCAACTCTGTTAGTTGAATGCACAGAACAGAAAGAAGTTTCATACAATGCTTCTGTGTAGTTTATATTTGAACATATTCTTTTTTACACTATTACCCACTTAGCGCTACGAATGTCCAGTTGCATTTTCTACAGACAGAGTGTTTCAAAACTGCTCAATCAAAAGTATGGTTTAACTCTGTTAGCTGAATGCTCAGATCAGAAAGAAGTTTCACAGAATGCTTCTGTGTAGATTATATTTGAATATATTCCTTTTTCCACTACTACTCTCTTAGCGCTCCAAATGTCCAGTTGCATTTTCTACAGAAAGAGAGTTCAGATCTGCTCAATCAAAAGTATGGTTTAACTCTGTTAGCTGAATGCTCAGATCAGAAAGAAGTTTCACAGAATGATTCTGTGTAGTTTATATTTGGAGACATTCCTTTTTCCACTATTACCCTCTTAGCGCTCCGAATCTCCACTTGCATTTTCTACAGAAAGAGTGTTTCAGAACGGCTCAATCAAAACTAAGGTTCAACTCTTTTAGTTGAACAAACAGAACAGAAAGAAGTTTCACACAATTCTTCTGTGTAGTTTTTATTTGTAGACATTCTTTTTCCCAATATAGGCCTCTTAGCGCTTAGAATGTCCAATTGCAGTTTCTACAGAAAGAGTGTTTCAGAACGGCTCAATCAAAAGTAAGGTTCAACTCTGTTAGTTGAATGCACAGAACAGAAAGCAGTTTCATACAATGCTTCTGTGTAGTTTATATTTGAACATATTCTTTTTTCCACTATTACCCACTTAGCGCTACGAATGTCCAGTTGCATTTTCTACAGACACAGTGTTTCAAAACTGCTCAATCAAAAGTATGGTTTAACTCTGTTAGCTGAATGCACAGATCAGAAAGAAGTTTCACCGAATGATTCTGTGTAGTTTATATTTGAAGACATTCCTTTTTCCACTATTACCCTCTTAGCGCTCCGAATCTCCACTTGCATTTTCTACTAAAAGAGTGTTTCATAACTGCTCAATCAAAAATATGTTTTATCTCTGTTAACTGAATTTACAGATCAGAAATAAGTTTCACAGAATGCATCTGTGTAGTTTTTACTTGAAGATATTCTTTTTCCCAATGTAGGCCTCTTAGCGCTTAGCATGTCCAATTGCAGTTTCTATAGAAAGAGTGTTTCAGAACGGCTCAATCAAAAGTTAGGTTCAACTCTGTTAGTTGAATGCACAGAACAGAAAGTATTTTCACAGAATGCTACTGTGTAGTTTATATTTGAATATATTCCTTTTTCCACTATTACCCTCTTAGCGCTCCGAATGTCCACTTGCATTTTCTACAGAAAGAGTGTTCAGAACTGCGCAATCAAAAGTATGGTTTAACTCTGTTAGCTTAATGAACATATCAGAAATAAGTTTCACACAATGCTTCTGTGTAGTTTTTATTTGAAGATATTATTTTTCCCAATATAGGCCTCTTAGCACTCAGAATGTCCAATTGCAGTTTCTACAGAAAGAGTGTTTCAGAAAGGCTCAATCAAAAGTAAGGTTCAACTCTGTTAGTTGAATGCAAAGAACAGAAAGAAGTTTCATACAATGCTTCTGTGTAGTTTATATTTGAACATATTCTTTTTTCCACTATTACCCACTTAGCGCTACGAATGTCCAGTTGCATTTTCTACAGACAGAGTGTTTCAAAACTGCTCAATCAAATGTATGGTTTAACTCTGTTAGCTGAATGCTCAGATCAGAAAGAAGTTTCACAGAATGCTTCTGTGTAGTTTATATTTGAATATATTCCTTTTTCCACTACTACTCTCTTAGCGCTCCAAATGTCCAGTTGCATTTTCTACAGAAAGAGAGTTCAGATCTGCTCAATCAAAAGTATGGTTTAACTCTGTTAGCTGAATGCACAGATCAGAAAGAAGTTTCACCGAATGATTCTGTGTAGTTTATATTTGAAGACATTCCTTTTTCCACTATTACCCTCTTAGCGCTCCGAATCTCCACTTGCATTTTCTACAAAAAGAGTGTTTCATAACTGCTCAATCAAAAATAAGTTTTATCTCTGTTAACTGAATTTACAGATCAGAAATAAGTTTCACAGAATACATCTGTGTAGTTTTTATTTGAAGATATTCTTTTTCCCAATGTAGGCCTCTTAGCGCTTAGCATGTCCAATTGCAGTTTCTACAGAAAGAGTGTTTCAGAACGGCTCAATCAAAAGTAAGGTTCAACTCTGTTAGTTGAATGCACAGAACAGAAAGAAGTTTCATACAATGCTTCTGTGTAGTTTATATTTGAACATATTCTTTTTTCCACTATTACCCACTTAGCGCTACGAATGTCCAGTTGCATTTTCTACAGACAGAAAGTTTCAAAACTGCTCAATCAAAAGTATGGTTTAACTCTGTTAGCTGAATGCTCAGATCAGAAAGAAGTTTCACAGAATGCTTCTGTGTAGTTTATATTTGAATATATTCCTTTTTCCACTACTACTCTCTTAGCGCTCAAAATGTCCAGTTGCATTTTCTACAGAAAGAGAGTTCAGATCTGCTCAACCAAAAGTATGGTTTAACTCTGTTAGCTGAATGCACAGATCAGAAAGAAGTTTCACAGAATGATTCTGTGTAGTTTATATTTGGAGACATTCCTTTTTCCACTATTACCCTCTTAGCGCTCCGAATCTCCACTTTCATTTTCTACAGAAAGAGTGTTTCAGAACGGCTCAATCAAAACTAAGGTTCAACTCTTTTAGTTGAACAAACAGAACAGAAAGAAGTTTCACACAATTCTTCTGTGTAGTTTTTATTTGTAGACATTCTTTTTCCCAATATAGGCCTCTTAGCGCTCAGAATGTCCAATTGCAGTTTCTACAGAAAGAGTGTTTCAGAACGGCTCAATCAAAAGTAAGGTTCAACTCTGTTAGTTGAATGCACAGAACAGAAAGAAGTTTCATACAATGCTTCTGTGTAGTTTATATTTGAAAATATTCTTTTTTCCACTATTACCCACTTAGCGCTACGAATGTCCAGTTGCATTTTCTACAGACAGAATGTTTCAAAACTGCTCAATCAAAAGTATGGTTTAACTCTGTTAGCTGAATGCTCAGATCAGAAAGAAGTTTCACAGAATGCTTCTGTGTAGTTTATATTTGAATATATTCCTTTTTCCACTACTACGCTCTTAGCGCTCCAAATGTCCAGTTGCATTTTCTACAGAAAGAGTGTTCAGATCTGCTCAATCAAAAGTATGGTTTAACTCTGTTAGCTGAATGCACAGATCAGAAAGAAGTTTCACCGAATGATTCTGTGTAGTTTATATTTGAAGACATTCCTTTTTCCATTATTACCCTCTTAGCGCTCCGAATCTCCACTTGCATTTTCTACAAAAAGAGTGTTTCATAACTGCTCAATCAAAAATAAGTTTTATCTCTGTTAACTGAATTTACAGATCAGAAATAAGTTTCACAGAATGCATCTGTGTAGTTTTTATTTGAAGATATTCTTTTTCCCAATGTAGGCCTCTTAGCGCTTAGCATGTCCAATTGCAGTTTCTACAGAAAGAGTGTTTCAGAACGGCTCAATCAAAAGTAAGGTTCAACTCTGTTAGTTGAATGCACAGAACAGAAAGAATTTTCACAGAATGCTACTGTGTAGTTTATATTTGAATATATTCCTTTTTCCACTATTACGCTCTTAGCGCTCCGAATGTCCACTTGCATTTTCTACAGAAAGAGAGTTCAGAACTGCGCATTCAAAAGTATGGTTTAACTCTGTTAGCTTAATGAACATATCAGAAATAAGTTTCACACAATGCTTCTGTGTAGTTTTTATTTGAAGATATTATTTTTCCCAATATAGGCCTCTTAGCGCTCAGAATGTCCAATTGCAGTTTCTACAGAAAGAGTGTTTCAGAAAGGCTCAATCAAAAGTAAGGTTCAACTCTGTTAGTTGAATGCACAGAACAGAAAGAAGTTTCATACAATGCTTCTGTGCAGTTTATATTTGAACATATTCTTTTTTCCACTATTACCCACTTAGCGCTACGAATGTCCAGTTGCATTTTCTACAGACAGAGTGTTTCAAAACTGCTCAATCAAAAGTATGGTTTAACTCTGTTAGCTGAATGCTCAGATCAGAAAGATGTTTCACAGAATGCTTCTGTGTAGTTTATATTTGAATATATTCCTTTTTCCACTATTACTGTCTTAGCGCTCCAAATGTCCAGTTGCATTTTCTACAGAAAGAGTGTTCAGATCTGCTCAATCAAAAGTATGGTTTAACTCTGTTAGCTGAATGCACAGATCAGAAAGAAGTTTCACAGAATGATTCTGTGTAGTTTATATTTGGAGACATTCCTTTTTCCACTATTACCCTCTTAGCGCTCCGAATCTCCACTTGCATTTTCTACAGAAAGTGTGTTTCAGAACGGCTCAATCAAAACTAAGGTTCAACTCTTTTAGTTGAACAAACAGAACAGAAAGAAGTTTCACACAATTCTTCTGTGTAGTTTTTATTTGTAGACATTCTTTTTCCCAATATAGGCCTCTTAGCGCTCAGAATGTCCAATTGCAGTTTCTACAGAAAGAGTGTTTCAGAACGGCTCAATCAAAAGTAAGGTTCAACTCTGTTAGTTGAATGCACAGAACAGAAAGAAGTTTCATACAATGCTTCTGTGTAGTTTATATTTGAACATATTCTTTTTTCCACTATTACCCACTTAGCGCTACGAATGTCCAGTTGCATTTTCTACAGACAGAGTGTTTCAAAACTGCTCAATCAAAAGTATGGTTTAACTCTGTTAGCTGAATGCTCAGATCAGAAAGAAGTTTCACAGAATGCTTCTGTGTAGTTTATATTTGAATATATTCCTTTTTCCACTACTACGCTCTTAGCGCTCCAAATGTCCAGTTGCATTTTCTACAGAAAGAGTGTTCAGATCTGCTCAATCAAAAGTATGGTTTAACTCTGTTAGCTGAATGCACAGATCAGAAAGAAGTTTCACCGAATGATTCTGTGCAGTTTATATTTGAAGACATTCCTTTTTCCACTATTACCCTCTTAGCGCTCCGAATCTCCACTTGCATTTTCTACAAAAAGAGTGTTTCATAACTGCTCAATCAAAAATATGTTTTATCTCTGTTAACTGAATTTACAGATCAGAAATAAGTTTCACAGAATGCATCTGTGTAGTTTTTATTTGAAGATATTCTTTTTCCCAATGTAGGCCTCTTAGCGCTTAGCATGTCCAATTGCAGTTTCTACAGAAAGAGTGTTTCAGAACGGCTCAATCAAAAGTAAGGTTCAGCTCTGTTAGTTGAATGCACAGAACAGAAAGAATTTTCACAGAATGCTACTGTGTAGTTTATATTTGAATATATTCCTTTTTCCACTATTACCCTCTTAGCGCTCCGAATCTCCATTGCATATTCTACAGAAAGAGTGTTTCAGAACGGCTCAATCAAAACTAAGGTTCAACTCTTTTAGTTGAACAAACAGAACAGAAAGAAGTTTCACACAATTCTTCTGTGTAGTTTTTATTTGTAGACATTCTTTTTCCCAATATAGGCCTCTTAGCGCTCAGAATGTCCAATTGCAGTTTCTACAGAAAGAGTGTTTCAGAACGGCTCAATCAAAAGTAAGGTTCAACTCTGTTAGTTGAATGCACAGAACAATAAGAAGTTTCATACAATGCTTCTGTGTAGTTTATATTTGAACATATTCTTTTTTCCACTATTACCCACTTAGCGCTACGAATGTCCAGTTGCATTTACTACAGACAGAGTGTTTCAAAACTGCTCAATCAAAAGTATGGTTTAACTCTGTTAGCTGAATGCTCAGATCAGAAAGAAGTTTCACAGAATGCTTCTGTGTAGTTTATATTTGAATATATTCCTTTTTCCACTACTACGCTCTTAGCGCTCCAAATGTCCAGTTGCATTTTCTACAGAAAGAGTGTTCAGATCTGCTCAATCAAAAGTATGGTTTAACTCTTTTAGCTGAATGCACAGATCAGAAAGAAGTTTCACCGAATGTTTCTGTGTAGTTTATATTTGAAGACATTCCTTTTTCCATTATTACCCTCTTAGCGCTCCGAATCTCCACTTGCATTTTCTACAAAAAGAGTGTTTCATAACTGCTCAATCAAAAATAAGTTTTATCTCTGTTAACTGAATTTACAGATCAGAAATATGTTTCACAGAATGCATCTGTGTAGTTTTTATTTGAAGATATTCTTTTTCCCAATGTAGGCCTCTTAGCGCTTAGCATGTCCAATTGCAGTTTCTACAGAAAGAGTGTTTCAGAATGGCTCAATCAAAAGTAAGGTTCAACTCTGTTAGCTGAATGCACAGAACAGAAAGAATTTTCACAGAATGCTACTGTGTAGTTTATATTTGAATATATTCCTTTTTCCACTATTACCCTCTTAGCGCTCCGAATGTCCACTTGCATTTTCTACAGAAAGAGTGTTCAGAACTGCGCAATCAAAAGTATGGTTTAACTCTGTTAGCTTAATGAACATATCAGAAATAAGTTTCACACAATGCTTCTGTGTAGTTTTTATTTGAAGATATTATTTTTCCCAATATAGGCCTCTTAGCGCTCAGAATGTCCAATTGCAGTTTCTACAGAAAGAGTGTTTCAGAAAGGCTCAATCAAAAGTAAGGTTCAACTCTGTTAGTTGAATGCACAGAACAGAAAGACGTTTCATACAATGCTTCTGTGCAGTTTATATTTGAACATATTATTTTTTCCACTATTACCCACTTAGCGCTACGAATGTCCAGTTGCATTTTCTACAGACAGAGTGTTTCAAAACTGCTCAATCAAAAGTATGGTTTAACTCTGTTAGCTGAATGCTCAGATCAGAAAGAAGTTTCACAGAATGCTTCTGTGAAGTTTATATTTGAATATATTCCTTTTTCCACTATTACTGTCTTAGCGCTCCAAATGTCCAGTTGCATTTTCTACAGAAAGAGTGTTCAGATCTGCTCAATCAAAAGTATGGTTTAACTCTGTTAGCTGAATGCACAGATCAGAAAGAAGTTTCACAGAATGATTCTGTGTAGTTTATATTTGGAGACATTCCTTTTTCCACTATTACCCTCTTAGCGCTCCGAATCTCCACTTGCATTTTCTACAGAAAGTGTGTTTCAGAACGGCTCAATCAAAACTAAGGCTCAACTCTTTTAGTTGAACAAACAGAACAGAAAGAAGTTTCACACAATTCTTCTGTGTAGTTTTTATTTGTAGACATTCTTTTTCCCAATATAGGCCTCTTAGCGCTCAGAATGTCCAATTGCAGTTTCTACAGAAAGAGTGTTTCAGAACGGCTCAATCAAAAGTAAGGTTCAACTCTGTTAGTTGAATGCACAGAACAGAAAGAAGTTTCATACAATGCTTCTGTGTAGTTTATATTTGAACATATTCTTTTTTCCACTATTACCCACTTAGCGCTACGAATGTCCAGTTGCATTTTCTACAGACAGAGTGTTTCAAAACTGCTCAATCAAAAGTATGGTTTAACTCTGTTAGCTGAATGCTCAGATCAGAAAGAAGTTTCACAGAATGCTTCTGTGTAGTTTATATTTGAATATATTCCTTTTTCCACTACTACGCTCTTAGCGCTCCAAATGTCCAGTTGCATTTTCTACAGAAAGAGTGTTCAGATCTGCTCAATCAAAAGTATGGTTTAACTCTGTTAGCTGAATGCACAGATCAGAAAGAAGTTTCACCGAATGATTCTGTGCAGTTTATATTTGAAGACATTCCTTTTTCCACTATTACCCTCTTAGCGCTCCGAATCTCCACTTGCATTTTCTACAAAAAGAGTGTTTCATAACTGCTCAATCAAAAATATGTTTTATCTCTGTTAACTGAATTTACAGATCAGAAATAAGTTTCACAGAATGCATCTGTGTAGTTTTTATTTGAAGATATTCTTTTTCCCAATGTAGGCCTCTTAGCGCTTAGCATGTCCAATTGCAGTTTCTACAGAAAGAGTGTTTCAGAACGGCTCAATCAAAAGTAAGGTTCAACTCTGTTAGTTGAATGCACAGAACAGAAAGAATTTTCACAGAATGCTACTGTGTAGTTTATATTTGAATATATTCCTTTTTCCACTATTACCCTCTTAGCGATCCGAATCTCCATTGCATTTTCTACAGAAAGAGTGTTTCAGAACGGCTCAATCAAAACTAAGGTTCAACTCTTTTAGTTGAACAAACAGAACAGAAAGAAGTTTCACACAATTCTTCTGTGTAGTTTTTATTTGTAGACATTCTTTTTCCCAATATAGGCCTCTTAGCGCTCAGAATGTCCAATTGCAGTTTCTACAGAAAGAGTGTTTCAGAACGGCTCAATCAAAAGTAAGGTTCAACTCTGTTAGTTGAATGCACAGAACAGAAAGAAGTTTCATACAATGCTTCTGTGTAGTTTATATTTGAACATATAATTTTTTCCACGATTACCCACTTAGCGCTACGAATGTCCAGTTGCATTTTCTACAGACAGAGTGTTTCAAAACTGCTCAATCAAAAGTATGGTTTAACTCTGTTAGCTGAATGCTCAGATCAGAAAGAAGTTTCACAGAATGCTTCTGTGTAGTTTATATTTGAATATATTCCTTTTTCCACTACTACGCTCTTAGCGCTCCAAATGTCCAGTTGCATTTTCTACAGAAAGAGTGTTCAGATCTGCTCAATCAAAAGTATGGTTTAACTCTGTTAGCTGAATGCACAGATCAGAAAGAAGTTTCACCGAATGATTCTGTGCAGTTTATATTTGAAGACATTCCTTTTTCCACTATTACCCTCTTAGCGCTCCGAATCTCCACTTGCATTTTCTACAAAAAGAGTGTTTCATAACTGCTCAATCAAAAATATGTTTTATCTCTGTTAACTGAATTTACAGATCAGAAATAAGTTTCACAGAATGCATCTGTGTAGTTTTTATTTGAAGATATTCTTTTTCCCAATGTAGGCCTCTTAGCGCTTAGCATGTCCAATTGCAGTTTCTACAGAAAGAGTGTTTCAGAACGGCTCAATCAAAAGTAAGGTTCAGCTCTGTTAGTTGAATGCACAGAACAGAAAGAATTTTCACAGAATGCTACTGTGTAGTTTATATTTGAATATATTCCTTTTTCCACTATTACCCTCTTAGCGCTCCGAATCTCCATTGCATATTCTACAGAAAGAGTGTTTCAGAACGGCTCAATCAAAACTAAGGTTCAACACTTTTAGTTGAACAAACAGAACAGAAAGAAGTTTCACACAATTCTTCTGTGTAGTTTTTATTTGTAGACATTCTTTTTCCCAATATAGGCCTCTTAGCGCTCAGAATGTCCAATTGCAGTTTCTACAGAAAGAGTGTTTCAGAACGGCTCAATCAAAAGTAAGGTTCAACTCTGTTAGTTGAATGCACAGAACACTAAGAAGTTTCATACAATGCTTCTGTGTAGTTTATATTTGAACATATTCTTTTTTCCACTATTACCCACTTAGCGCTACGAATGTCCAGTTGCATTTACTACAGACAGAGTGTTTCAAAACTGCTCAATCAAAAGTATGGTTTAACTCTGTTAGCTGAATGCTCAGATCAGAAAGAAGTTTCACAGAATGCTTCTGTGTAGTTTATATTTGAATATATTCCTTTTTCCACTACTACGCTCTTAGCGCTCCAAATGTCCAGTTGCATTTTCTACAGAAAGAGTGTTCAGATCTGCTCAATCAAAAGTATGGTTTAACTCTTTTAGCTGAATGCACAGATCAGAAAGAAGTTTCACCGAATGTTTCTGTGTAGTTTATATTTGAAGACATTCCTTTTTCCATTATTACCCTCTTAGCGCTCCGAATCTCCACTTGCATTTTCTACAAAAAGAGTGTTTCATAACTGCTCAATCAAAAATAAGTTTTATCTCTGTCAACTGAATTTACAGATCAGAAATATGTTTCACAGAATGCATCTGTGTAGTTTTTATTTGAAGATATTCTTTTTCCCAATGTAGGCCTCTTAGCGCTTAGCATGTCCAATTGCAGTTTCTACAGAAAGAGTGTTTCAGAATGGCTCAATCAAAAGTAAGGTTCAACTCTGTTAGCTGAATGCACAGAACAGAAAGAATTTTCACAGAATGCTACTGTGTAGTTTATATTTGAATATATTCCTTTTTCCACTATTACCCTCTTAGCGCTCCGAATGTCCACTTGCATTTTCTACAGAAAGAGTGTTCAGAACTGCGCAATCAAAAGTATGGTTTAACTCTGTTAGCTTAATGAACATATCAGAAATAAGTTTCACACAATGCTTCTGTGTAGTTTTTATTTGAAGATATTATTTTTCCCAATAGAGGCCTCTTAGCACTCAGAATGTCCAATTGCAGTTTCTACAGAAAGAGTGTTTCAGAAAGGCTCAATCAAAAGTAAGGTTCAACTCTGTTAGTTGAATGCACAGAACAGAAAGAAGTTTCATACAATGCTTCTGTGTAGTTTATATTTGAACATATTCTTTTTTCCACTATTACCCACTTAGCGCTACGAATGTCCAGTTGCATTTACTACAGACAGAGTGTTTCAAAACTGCTCAATCAAAAGTATGGTTTAACTCTGTTAGCTGAATGCTCAGATCAGAAAGAAGTTTCACAGAATGCTTCTGTGTAGTTTATAGTTGAATATATTCCTTTTTCCACTACTACTCTCTTAGCGCTCCAAATGTCCAGTTGCATTTTCTACAGAAAGAGTGTTCAGATCTGCTCAATCAAAAGTATGGTTTAACTCTGTTAGCTGAATGCACAGATCAGAAAGAAGTTTCACAGAATGATTCTGTGTAGTTTATATTTGGAGACATTCCTTTTTCCACTATTACCCTCTTAGCGCTCCGAATCTCCACTTGCATTTTCTACAGAAAGAGTGTTTCAGAACGGCTCAATCAAAACTAAGGTTCAACTCTTTTAGTTGAACAAACAGAACAGAAAGAAGTTTCACACAATTCTTCTATGTAGTTTTTATTTGTAGACACTCTTTTTCCCAATATAGGCCTCTTAGCGCTCAGAATGTCCAATTTCAGTTTCTACAGAAAGAGTGTTTCAGAACGGCTCAATCAAAAGTAAGGTTCAACTCTGTTAGTTGAATGCACAGAACAGAAAGAAGTTTCATACAATGCTTCTGTGTAGTTTATATTTGAACATATTCTTTTTTCCACTATTACCCACTTAGCTCTACGAATGTCCAGTTGCATTTTCTACAGACAGAGTGTTTCAAAACTGCTCAATCAAAAGAATGGTTTAACTCTGTTAGCTGAATGCTCAGATCAGAAAGAAGTTTCACAGAATGCTTCTGTGTAGTTTATATTTGAATATATTCCTTTTTCCACTACTACGCTCTTAGCGCTCCAAATGTCCAGCTGCATTTTCTACAGAAAGAGTGTTCAGATCTGCTCAATCAAAAGTATGGTTTAACTCTGTTAGCTGAATGCACAGATCAGAAAGAAGTTTCACCGAATGATTCTGTGTAGTTTATAATTGAAGACATTCCTTTTTCCACTATTAACCTCTTAGCGCTCCGAATCTCCACTTGCATTTTCTACAAAAAGGGTGTTTCATAACTGATCAATCAAAAATATGTTTTATCTCTGTTAACTGAATTTACAGATCAGAAATAAGTTTCACAGAATGCATCCGTGTAGTTTTTATTTGAAGATATTCTTTTTCCCATTGTAGGCCTCTTAGCGCTTAGCATGTCCAATTGCAGTTTCTACAGAAAGAGTGTTTCAGAACGGCTCAATCAAAAGTAAGGTTCAACTCTGTTAGTTGAATGCACAGAAGAGAATGAATTTTCACAGAATGCTTCTGTGTAGTTTATATTTGAATATATTCCTTTTTCCACTATTACCCTCTTAGCGCTCCGAATGTCCACTTGCATTTTCTACAGAAAGAGTGTTCAGAACTGCGCAATCAAAAGTATGGTTTAACTCTGTTAGCTTAATGAACATATCAGAAATAAGTTTCACACAATGCTTCTGTGTAGTTTTTATTTGAAGATATTATTTTTCCCAATATAGGCCTCTTCGCGCTCAGAATGTCCAATTGCAGTTTCTACAGAAAGAGTGTTTCAGAAAGGCTCAATCAAATTAAGGTTCAACTCTGTTAGTTGAATGCACAGAACAGAAAGAAGTTTCATACAATGCTTCTGTGTAGTTTATATTTGAACATATACTTTTTTCCACTATAACCCACTTAGCGCTACGAATGTCCAGTTGCATTTTCTACAGACAGAGTGTTTCAAAACTGCTCAATCAAAAGTATGGTTTAACTCTATTAGCTGAATGCTCAGATCAGAAAGAAGTTTCACAGAATGCTTCTGTGTAGTTTATATTTGAATATATTCCTTTTTCCACTACTACTCTCTTAGCGCTCCAAATGTCCAGTTGCATTTTCTACAGAAAGAGTGTTCAGATCTGCTCAATCAAAAGTATGGTTTAACTCTGTTAGCTGAATGCACAGATCAGAAAGAAGTTTCACAGAATGATTATGTGTAGTTTATATTTGGAGACATTCCTTTTTCCACTATTACCCTCTTAGCGCTCCGAATCTCCACTTGCATTTTCTACAGAAAGACTGTTACAGAACGGCTCAATCAAAACTAAGGTTCAACTCTTTTAGTTGAACAAACAGAACAGAAAGAAGTTTCACACAATTCTTCTGTGTAGTTTTTATTTGTAGACATTCTTTTCCCAATATAGGCCTCTTAGCGCTCAGAATGTCCAATTGCATTTTCTACAGAAAGTGTGTTTCAGAACGGCTCAATCAAAAGTAAGGTTCAACTCTGTTAGTTGAATGCACAGAACAGAAAGAAGTTTCATACAATGCTTCTGTGTAGTTTATATTTGAACATATTCTTTTTTCCACTATTACCCACTTAGCGCTACGAATGTCCAGTTGCATTTTCTACAGACAGAGTGTTTCAAAACTGCTCAATCAAAAGTATGGTTTAACTCTGTTAGCTGAATGCTCAGATCAGAAAGAAGTTTCACAGAATGCTTCTGTGTAGTTTATATTTGAATATATTCCTTTTTCCACTGCTACGCTCTTAGCGCTCCAAATGTCCAGTTGCATTTTCAACAGAAAGAGTGTTCAGATCTGCTCAATCAAAAGTATGGTTTAACTCTGTTAGCTGAATGCACAGATCAGAAAGAAGTTTCACCGAATGATTCTGTGTAGTTTATATATGAAGACATTCCTTTTTCCACTATTACCCTCTTAGCGCTCCGAATCTCCACTTGCATTTTCTACAAAAAGAGTGTTTCATAACTGCTCAATCAAAAATATGTTTTATCTCTGTTAACTGAATTTACAGATCAGAAATAAGTTTCACAGAATGCATCTGTGTAGTTTTTATTTGAAGATATTCTTTTTCCCAATGTCTGCCTCTTAGTGCTTAGCATGTCCAATTGCAGTTTCTACAGAAAGAGTGTTTCAGAACAGCTAAATCAAAAGTAAGGTTCAACTCTGTTAGTTGAATGCACAGAACAGAAAGAATTTTCACAGAATGCTACTGTGTAGTTTATATTTGAATATATTCCTTTTTCCACTATTACCCTCTTAGCGCTCCGAATGTCCACTTCCATTTTCTACAGAAAGAGTGTTCAGAACTGCGCAATCAAAAGTATGGTTTAACTCTGTTAGCTTAATGAACATATCAGAAATAAGTTTCACACAATGCTTCTGTGTAGTTTTTATTTGAAGATATTATTTTTCCCAATATAGGCATCTTCGCGCTCAGAATGTCCAATTGCAGTTTCTACAGAAAGAGTGTTTCAGAAAGGCTCAATCAAAAGGAAGGTTCAACTCTGTTAGTTGAATGCACAGAACAGAAAGAAGTTTCATACAATGCTTCTGTGTAGTTTATATTTGAACATATTCTTTTTTCCACTATTACCCACTTAGCGCTACGAATGTCCAGTTGCATTTTCTACAGACAGAGTGTTTCAAAACTGCTCAATCAAAAGTATGGTTTAACTCTGTTAGCTGAATGCTCAGATCAGAAAGAAGTTTCACAGAATGCTTCTGTGTAGTTTATATTTGAATATATTCCTTTTTCCACTACTACTCTCTTAGCGCTCCAAATGTCCAGTTGCATTTTCTACAGAAAGAGTGTTCAGATCTGCTCAATCAAAAGTATGGTTTAACTCTGTTAGCTGAATGCACAGATCAGAAAGAAGTTTCACAGAATGATTCTGTGTAGTTTATATTTGGAGACATTCCTTTTTCCACTATTACCCTCTTAGCGCTCCGAATCTCCACTTGCATTTTCTACAGAAAGAGTGTTTCAGAACGGCTCAATCAAAACTAAGGTTCAACTGTTTTAGTTGAACAAACAGAATAGAAAGAAGTTTCACACAATTCTTCTGTGTAGTTTTTATTTGTAGACATTCTTTTTCCCAATATAGGCCTCTTAGCGCTCAGAATGTCCAATTGCAGTTTCTACAGAAAGAGTGTTTCAGAACGGCTCAATCAAAAGTAAGGTTCAACTCTGTTAGTTGAATGCACAGAACAGAAAGAAGTTTCATACAATGCTTCTGTGTAGTTTATATTTGAACATATTCTTTTTTCCACTATTACCCACTTAGCGCTACGAATGTCCAGTTGCATTTTCTACAGACAGAGTGTTTCAAAACTGCTCAATCAAAAGTATGGTTTAACTCTGTTAGCTGAATGCTCAGATCAGAAAGAAGTTTAACAGAATGCTTCTGTGTAGTTTATATTTGAATATATTCCTTTTTCCACTACTACGCTCTTAGCGCTCCAAATGTCCAGTTGCATTTTCAACAGAAAGAGTGTTCAGATCTGCTCAATCAAAAGTATGGTTAACTCTGTTAGCTGAATGCACAGATCAGAAAGAAGTTTCACCGAATGATTCTGTGTAGTTTATATTTGAAGACATTCCTTTTTCCACTATTACCCACTTTGCGCTCCGAATCTCCACTTGCATTTTCTACAAAAAGAGTGTTTCATAACTGCTCAATCAAAAATATGTTTTATCTCTGTTAACTGAATTTACAGATCAGAAATAAGTTTCACAGAATGCATCTGTGTAGTTTTTATTTGAAAATATTCTTTTTCCCAATGTAGGCCTCTTAGCGCTTAGCATGTCCAATTGCAGTTTCTACAGAAAGAGTGTTTCAGAACGGCTCAATCAAAAGTAAGGTTCAACTCTTTTAGTTGAATGCACAGAACAGAAAGAATTTTCACAGAATGCTACTGTGTAGTTTATATTTGAATATATTCCTTTTTCCACTATTACCCTCTTAGCGCTCCGAATGTCCACTTGCATTTTCTACAGAAAGAGTGTTCAGAACTGCGCAATAAAAAGTATGGTTTAACTCTGTTAGCTTAATGAACATATCAGAAATAAGTTTCACACAATGCTTCTGTGTAGTTTTTATTTGAAGATATTATTTTTCCCAATATAGGCCTCTTAGCGCTCAGAATGTCCAATTGCAGTTTCTACAGAAAGAGTGTTTCAGAAAGGCTCAGTCAAAAGTAAGGTTCAACTCTGTTAGTTGAATGCACAGAACAGAAATAAGTTTCATACAATGCTTCTGTGTAGTTTATATTTGAACATATTCTTTTTTCCACTATTACCCACTTAGCGCTACGAATGTCCAGTTGCATTTTCTACAGACAGAGTGTTTCAAAACTGCTCTATCAAAAGTATGGTTTAACTCTGTTAGCTGAATGCTCAGATCAGAAAGAAGTTTCACAGAATGCTTCTGTGTAGTTTATATTTGAATATATTCCTTTTTCCACTACTACGCTCTTAGCGCTCCAAATGTCCAGTTGCATTTTCAACAGAAAGAGTGTTCAGATCTGCTCAATCAAAAGTATGGTTTAACTCTGTTAGCTGAATGCACAGATCAGAAAGAAGTTTCACCGAATGATTCTGTGTAGTTTATATTTGAAGACATTCCTTTTTCCACTATTACCCTCTTAGCGCTCCGAATCTCCACTTGCATTTTCTACAAAAAGAGTGTTTCATAATTGCTCAATCAAAAATATGTTTTATCTCTGTTAACTGAATTTACAGATCAGAAATAAGTTTCACAGAATGCATCTGTGTAGTTTTTATTTGAAGATATTCTTTTTCCCAATGTAGGCCTCTTAGCGCTTAGCATGTCCAATTGCAGTTTCTACAGAAAGGGTGTTTCAGAACGGCTCAATCAAAAGTAAGGTTCAACTCTGTTAGTTGAATGCACAGAACAGAAAGAATTTTCACAGAATGCTACTGTGTAGTTTATATTTGAATATATTCCTTTTTCCACTATTACCCTCTTAGCGCTCCGAATGTCCACTTGCATTTTCTACAGAAAGAGTGTTCAGATCTGCTCAATCAAAAGTATGTTTTAACTCTGTTAGCTGAATGCACAGATCAGAAAGAAGTTTCACCGAATGATTCTGTGTAGTTTATATTTGAAGACATTCCTTTTTCCACTATTACCCTCTTAGCGCTCCGAATCTCCACTTGCATTTTCTACAAAAAGAGTGTTTCATAACTGCTCAATCAAAAATATGTTTTATCTCTCTTAACTGAATTTACAGATCAGAAATAAGTTTCACAGAATGCATCTGTGTAGTTTTTATTTGAAGATATTCTTTTTCCTAATGTAGGCCTCTAAGCGCTTAGCATGTCCAATTGCAGTTTCTACAGAAAGAGTGTTTCAGAACGGCTCAATCAAAAGTAAGGTTCAACTCTGTTAGTTGAATGCACAAAGGAGAAAGAATTTTCACAGAATGCTACTGTGTAGTTTATATTTGAATATATTCCTTTTTCCACTATTACCCTCTTAGCGCTCCGAATGTCCACTTGCATTTTCTACAGAAAGAGTGTTCAGAACTGCGCAATCAAAAGTATGGTTGAACTCTGATAGCTTAATGAACATATCAGAAATAAGTTTCACACAATGCTTCTGTGTAGTTTTTATTTGAAGATATTATTTTTCCCAATAGAGGCCTCTTAGCGCTCAGAATGTCCAATTGCAGTTTCTACAGAAAGAGTGTTTCAGAAAGGCTCAATCAAAATTAAGGTTCAACTCTGTTAGTTGAATGCACAGAACAGAAAGAAGTTTCATACAATGCTTCTGTGTAGTTTATATTTGAACATATTCTTTTTTCCACTATTACCCACTTAGCGCTACGAATGTCCAGTTGCATTTTCTACAGACAGAGTGTTTCAAAACTGCTCAATCAATAGTATGGTTTAATTCTGTTAGCTGAATGCTCAGATCAGAAAGAAGTTTCACAGAATGCTTCTGTGTAGTTTATATTTGAATATATTCCTTTTTCCACTACTACTCTCTTAGCGCTCCAAATATCCAGTTGCATTTTCTACAGAAAGAGTGTTCAGATCTGCTCAATCAAAAGTATGGTTTAACTCTGTTAGCTGAATGCACAGATCAGAAAGATGTTTCACAGAATGATTCTGTGTAGTTTATATTTGGAGACATTCCTTTTTCCACTATTACCCTCTTAGCGCTCCGAATCTCCACTTGCATTTTCTACAGAAAGAGTGTTTCAGAACGGCTAAATCAAAACTAAGGTTCAACTCTTTTAGTTGAACAAACAGAACAGAAAGAAGTTTCACACAATTCTTCTGTGTAGTTTTTATTTGTAGACTTTCTTTTTCCCAATATAGGCCTCTTAGCGCTCAGAATGTCCAATTGCAGTTTCTACAGAAAGAGTGTTTCAGAACGGCTCAATCAAAAGTAAGGTTCAACTCTGTTAGTTGAATGCACAGAACAGAAAGAAGTTTCATACAATGCTTCTGTGTAGTTTATATTTGAACATATTCTTTTTTCCACTATTACCCACTTAGCGCTACGAATGTCCAGTTGCATTTTCTACAGACAGAGTGTTTCAAAACTGCTCAATCAAAAGTATGGTTTAACACAGTTAGCTGAATGCTCAGATCAGAAAAAAGTTTCACAGAATGCTTCTGTGTAGTTTATATTTGAATATATTACTTTTTCCACTACTACTCTCTTAGCGCTCCAAATGTCCAGTTGCATTTTCTACAGAAAGAGTGTTCAGATCTGCTCTATCAAAAGTATGGTTTAACTCTGTTAGCTGAATGCACAGATCAGAAAGAAGTTTCACAGAATGATTCTGTGTAGTTTATATTTGGAGACATTCCTTTTTCCACTATTACCGTCTTAGTGCTCCGAAACTCCACTTGCATTTTCTACAGAAAGAGTGTTTCAGAACGGCTCAATCAAAACTAAGGTTCAACGCTTTTAGTTGAACAAACAGAACAGAAAGAAGTTTAACACAATTCTTCTGTGTAGTTTTTATTTGTAGACATTCTTTTTCCCAATATAGGCCTCTTAGCGCTCAGAATGTCCAATTGCAGTTTCTACAGAAAGAGTGTTTCAGAACGGCTCAATCAAAAGTAAGGTTCAACTCTGTTAGTTGAATGCACAGAACAGAAAGAAGTTTCATACAATGCTTCTGTGTAGTTTATATTTGAACATATTCTTTTTTCCACTATTACCCACATAGCGCTACGAATGTCCAGTTGCATTTTCTACATTCAGAGTGTTTCAAAACTGCTCAATCAAAAGTATGGTTTAACTCTGTTAGCTGTATGCTCAGATCAGAAAGAAGTTTCACAGAATGCTTCTGTGTAGTTTATATTTGAATATATTTCTTTTTCCACTACTACGCTCTTAGCGCTCCAAATGTCCAGTTGCATTTTCAACAGAAAGAGTGTTCAGATCTGCTCAATCAAAAGTATGGTTTAACTCTGTTAGCTGAATGCACAGATCAGAAAGAAGTTTCACCGAATGATTCTGTGTAGTTTATATTTGAAGACATTAATTTTTCCACTATTACCCTCTTAGCGCTCCGAATCTCCACTTGCATTTTCTACAAAAAGAGTGTTTCATAACTGCTCAATCAAAAATATGTTTTATCTCTGTTAACTGAATTTACAGATCAGAAATAAGTTTCACAGAATGCATCTGTTTAGTTTTTATTTGAAGATATTCTTTTTCCCAATGTAGGCCTCTTAGCGCTTAGCATGTCCAATTGCAGTTTCTACAGAAAGAGTGTTTCAGAACGGCTCAATCAAAAGTAAGGTTCAACTCTGTTAGTTGAATGCACAGAACAGAAAGAATTTTCACAGAATGCTACTGTGTAGTTTATATTTGAATATATTCCTTTTTCCACTATTACCCTCTTAGCGCTCCGAATGTCCACTTGCATTTTCTACAGAAAGAGTGTTCAGAACTGCGCAATCAAAAGTATGGTTTAACTCTGTTAGCTTAATGAACATATCAGAAATAAGTTTCACACAATGCTTCTGTGTAGTTTTTATTTGAAGATATTATTTTTCCCAATATAGGCCTCTTAGCGCTCAGAATGTCCAATTGAAGTTTCTACAGAAAGAGTGTTTCAGAAAGGCTCAATCAAAATTAAGGTTCACCTCTGTTAGTTGAATGCACAGAACAGAAAGAAGTTTCATACAATGCTTCTGTGTAGTTTATATTTGAAAATATTCTTTTTTCCACTATTACCCACTTAGCGCTACGAATGTCCAGTTGCATTTTCTACAGACAGAGTGTTTCAAAACTGCTCAATCATAAGTATGGTTTAACTCTGTTAGCTGAATGCTCAGATCAGAAAGAATTTTCACAGAATGCTTCTGTGTAGTTTATATTTGAATATATTCCTTTTTACACTACTACTCTCTTAGCGCTCCAAATGTCCAGTTGCATTTTCTACAGAAAGAGTGTTCAGATCTGCTCAATCAAAAGTATGGTTTAACTCTGTTAGCTGAATGCACAGATCAGAAAGAAGTTTCACAGAATGATTCTGTGTAGTTTATATTTGGAGACATTCCTTTTTCCACTATTACCCTCTTAGCGCTTCGAATCTCCACTTGCATTTTCTACAGAAAGAGTGTTTCAGAACGGCTCAATCAAAACTAAGGTTCAACTCTTTTAGTTGAACAAACAGAACAGAAAGTAGTTTCACACAATTCTTCTGTGTAGTTTTTATTTGTAGACATTCTTTTTCCCAATATAGGCCTCTTAGCGCTCAGAATGTCCAATTGCAGTTTCTACAGAAAGAGTGTTTCCGAACGGCTCAATCAAAAGTAAGGTTCAACTCTGTTAGTTGAATGCACAGAAGAGAAAGAAGTTTCATACAATGCTTCTGTGTAGTTTATATTTGAACATATTCTTTTTTCCACTATTACCCACTTAGCGCTACGAATGTCCAGTTGCATTTTCTACAGACAGAGTGTTTCAAAACTGCTCAATCAAAAGTATGGTTTAACTCAGTTAGCTGAATGCTCAGATCAGAAAGAATTTTCACAGAATGCTTCTGTGTAGTTTATATTTGAATATATTACTTTTTCCACTACTACTCTCTTAGCGCTCCAAATGTCCAGTTGCATTTTCTACAGAAAGAGTGTTCAGATCTGCTCTATCAAAAGTATGGTTTAACTCTGTTAGCTGAATGCACAGATCAGAAAGAAGTTTCACAGAATGATTCTGTGTAGTTTATATTTGGAGACATTTCTTTTTCCACTATTACCCACTTAGCGCTCCGAATCTCCACTTGCATTTTCTACAGAAAGAGTGTTTCAGAACGGCTCAATCAAAACTAAGGTTCAACTCTTTTAGTTGAACAAACAGAAAAGAAAGAAGTTTCACACAATTCTTCTGTGTAGCTTTTATTTGTAGACATTCTTTTTCCCAATATAGGCCTCTTAGCGCTCAGAATGTCCAATTGCAGTTTCTACAGAAAGAGTGTTTCAGAACGGCTCAATCAAAAGTAAGGTTCAACTCCGTTAGTAGAATGCACAGAACAGAAAGAAGTTTCATACAATGCTTCTGTGTAGTTCATATTTGAACATATTCTTTTTTCCACTATTACCCACTTAGCGCTACGAATGTCCAGTTGCATTTTCTACAGACAGAGTGTTTCAAAACTGCTCAATCAAAAGCATGGTTTAACTCTGTTAGCTGAATGCTCAGATCAGAAAGAAGTTTCACAGAATGCTTCTGTGTAGTTTATATTTGAATATATTCCTTTTTCCACTACTACGCTCTTAGCGCTCGAAATGTCCAGTTGCATTTTCTACAGAAAGAGTGTTCAGATCTGCTCAATCAAAAGTATGGTTTAACTCTGTTAGCTGAATGCACAGATCAGAAAGAAGTTTCACCGAATGATTCTGTGTAGTTTATATTTGAAGACATTCCTTTTTCCACTGTTACTCTCTTAGCGCTCTGAATCTCCACTTGCATTTTCTACAAAAAGAGTGTTTCATAACTGCTCAATCAAAAATATGTTTTATATCTGTTAACTGAATTTACAGATCAGAAATAAGTTTCACAGAATGCATCTGTGTAGTTTTTATTTGAAGATATTCTTTTTCCCAATGTAGGCCTCTTAGCGCTTAGCATGTCCAATTGCAGTTACTACAGAAAGAGTGTTTCAGAACGGCTCAATCAAAAGTAAGGTTCAACTCTGTTAGTTGAATGCACAGAACAGAAAGAATTTTCACAGAATGCTACTGTGTAGTTTATATTTGAATATATTCCTTTTTCCACTATTACCCTCTTAGCGCTCCGAATGTCCACTTGCATTTTCTACAGAAAGAGTGTTCAGAACTGCGCAATCAAAAGTATGGTTTAACTCTGTTAGTTTAATGAACATATCAGAAATAAGTTTCACACAATGCTTCTGTGTAGTTTTTATTTGAAGATATTATTTTTCCCAATAGAGGCCTCTTAGCGCTCAGAATGTCCAATTGCAGTTTCTACAGAAAGAGTGTTTCAGAAAGGCTCAATCAAAAGTAAGGTTCAACTCTGTTAGTTGAATGCACAGAAAAGAAAGAAGTTTCATACAATGCTTCTGTGTAGTTTATATTTGAACATATTCTTTTTTCCACTATTACCCACTTAGCGCTACGAATGTCCAGTTGCATTTTCTACAGACAGAGTATTTCAAAACTGCTCAATCAAAAGTATGGTTGAACTCTGTTAGCTGAATGCTCAGATCAGAAAGAAGTTTCACAGAATGCTTCTGTGTAGTTTATATTTGAATATATTCCTTTTTCCACTACTACTCTCTTAGCGCTCCAAATGTCCAGTTGCATTTTCTACAGAAAGAGTGTTCAGATCTGCTCAATCAAAAGTATGGTTTAACTCTGTTAGCTGAATGCACAGATCAGAAAGAAGTTTCACAGAATGATTCTGTGTAGTTTATATTTGGAGACATTCCTTTTTCCACTATTACCCTCTTAGCGCTCCGAATCTCCACTTGCATTTTATACAGAAAGAGTGTTTCAGAACGGCTCAATCAAAACTAAGGTTCAACTCTTTTAGTTGAACAAACAGAACAGAAAGAAGTTTCACACAATTCTTCTGTGTAGCTTTTATTTGTAGACATTCTTTTTCCCAATAGAGGCCTCTTAGCGCTCAGAATGTCCAATTGCAGTTTCTACAGAAAGAGTGTTTCAGAACGGCTCAATCAAAAGTAAGGTTCAACTCTGTTAGTAGAATGCACAGAACAGAAAGAAGTTTCATACAATGCTTCTGTGTAGTTCATATTTGAACATATTCTTTTTTCCACTATTACCCACTTAGCGCTACGAATGTCCAGTTGCATTTTCTACAGACAGAGTGTTTCAAAACTGCTCAATCAAAAGCATGGTTTAACTCTGTTAGCTGAATGCTCAGATCAGAAAGAAGTTTCACAGAATGCTTCTGTGTAGTTTATATTTGAATATATTCCTTTTTCCACTACTACGCTCTTAGAGCTCCAAATGTCCAGTTGCATTTTCTACAGAAAGAGTGTTCAGATCTGCTCAATCAAAAGTATGGTTTAACTCTGTTAGCTGAATGCACAGATCAGAAAGAAGTTTCACCGAATGATTCTGTGTAGTTTATATTTGAAGACATTCCTTTTTCCACTGTTACCCTCTTAGCGCTCCGAATCTCCACTTGCATTTTCTACAAAAAGAGTGTTTCATAACTGCTCAATCAAAAATATGTTTTATATCTGTTAACTGAATTTACAGATCAGAAATAAGTTTCACAGAATGCATCTGTGTAGTTTTTATTTGAAGATATTCTTTTTCCCAATGTAGGCCTCTTAGCGCTTAGCATGTCCAATTGCAGTTACTACAGAAAGAGTGTTTCAGAACGGCTCAATCAAAAGTAAGGTTCAACTCTGTTAGTTGAATGCACAGAACAGAAAGAATTTTCACAGAATGCTACTGTGTAGTTTATATTTGAATATATTCCTTTTTCCACTATTACCCTCTTAGCGCTCCGAATGTCCACTTGCATTTTCTACAGAAAGAGTGTTCAGAACTGCGCAATCAAAAGTATGGTTTAACTCTGTTAGCTTAATGAACATATCAGAAATAAGTTTCACACAATGCTTCTGTGTAGTTTTTATTTGAAGATATTATTTTTCCCAATAGAGGCCTCTTAGCGCTCAGAATGTCCAATTGCAGTTTCTACAGAAAGATTGTTTCAGAAAGGCTCAATCAAAAGTAAGGTTCAACTCTGTTAGTTGAATGCACAGAACAGAAAGAAGTTTCATACAATGCTTCTGTGTAGTTTATATTTGAACATATTCTTTTTTCCACTATTACCCACTTAGCGCTACGAATGTCCAGTTGCATTTTCTACAGACAGAGTGTTTCAAAACTGCTCAATCAAAAGTATGGTTTAACTCTGTTAGCTGAATGCTCACATCAGAAAGAAGTTTCACAGAATGCTTCAGTGTAGTTTATATTTGAATATATTCCTTTTTCCACTACTACTCTCTTAGCGCTCCAAATGTCCAGTTGCATTTTCTACAGAAAGAGTGTTCAGATCTTCTCAATCAAAAGCATGGTTTAACTCTGTTAGCTGAATGCACAGATCAGAAAGAAGTTTCACAGAATGATTCTGTGTAGTTTATATTTGGAGACATTCCTTTTTCCACTATTACCCTCTTAGCGCTCCGAATCTCCACTTGCATTTTCTACTAAAAGAGTGTTTCATAACTGCTCAATCAAAAATATGTTTTATCTCTGTTAACTGAATTTACAGATCAGAAATAAGTTTCACAGAATGCATCTGTGTAGTTTTTATTTGAAGATATTCTTTTTCCCAATGTAGGCCTCTTAGCGCTTAGCATGTCCAATTGCAGTTTCTACAGAAAGAGTGTTTCAGAACGGCTCAATCAAAAGTAAGGTTCAACTCTGTTAGTTGAATGCACAGAACAGAAAGAATTTTCACAGAATGCTACTGTGTAGTTTATATTTGAATATATTCCTTTTTCCACTATTACCCTCTTAGCGCTCCGAATGTCCACTTGCATTTTCTAGAGAAAGAGTGTTCAGAACTGCGCAATCAAAAGTATGGTTTAACTCTGTTAGCTTAATGAACATATCAGAAATAAGTTTCACACAATGCTTCTGTGTAGTTTTTATTTGAAGATATTATTTTTCCCAATAGAGGCCTCTTAGCGCTCAGAATGTCCAATTGCAGTTTCTACAGAAAGAGTGTTTCAGAAAGGCTCAATCAAAGGTAAGGTTCAACTCTGTTAGTTGAATGCACAGAACAGAAAGAAGTTTCATACAATGCTTCTGTGTAGTTTATATTTGAACATATTCTTTTTTCCACTATTACCCACTTAGCGCTACGAATGTCCAGTTGCGTTTTCTACAGACAGAGTGTTTCAAAACTGCTCAATCAAAAGTATGGTTTAACTCTGTTAGCTGAATGCTCAGATCAGAAAGAAGTTTCACAGAATGCTTCTGTGTAGTTTATATTTGAATATATTCCTTTTTCCACTACTACTCTCTTAGCGCTCCAAATGTCCAGTTGCATTTTCTACAGAAAGAGTGTTCAGATCTGCTCAATCAAAAGTATGGTTTAACTCTGTTAGCTGAATGCACAGATCAGAAAAAAGTTTCACAGAATGATTCTGTGTAGTTTATATTTGGAGACATTCCTTTTTCCACTATTACCCTCTTAGCGCTCCGAATCTCCACTTGCATTTTCTACAGAAAGAGTGTTTCAGAACGGCTCAATCAAAACTAAGGTTCAACTCTTTTAGTTGAACAAACAGAACAGAAAGAAGTTTCACACAATTCTTCTGTGTAGCTTTTATTTGTAGACATTCTTTTTCCCAATAGAGGCCTCTTAGCGCTCAGAATGTCCAATTGCAGTTTCTACAGAAAGAGTGTTTCAGAACGGCTCAATCAAAAGTAAGGTTCAACTCTGTTAGTAGAATGCACAGAACAGAAAGAAGTTTCATACAATGCTTCTGTGTAGTTCATATTTGAACATATTCTTTTTTCCACTATTACCCACTTAGCGCTACGAATGTCCAGTTGCATTTTCTACAGACAGAGTGTTTCAAAACTGCTCAATCAAAAGCATGGTTTAACTCTGTTAGCTGAATGCTCAGATCAGAAAGAAGTTTCACAGAATGCTTCTGTGTAGTTTATATTTGAATATATTCCTTTTTCCACTACTACGCTCTTAGCGCTCCAAATGTCCAGTTGCATTTTCTACAGAAAGAGTGTTCAGATCTGCTCAATCAAAAGTATGGTTTAACTCTGTTAGCTGAATGCACAGATCAGAAAGAAGTTTCACCGAATGATTCTGTGTAGTTTATATTTGAAGACATTCCTTTTTCTACTGTTACCCTCTTAGCGCTCCGAATCTCCACTTGCATTTTCTACAAAAAGAGTGCTTCATAACTGCTCAATCAAAAATATGTTTTATATCTGTTAACTGAATTTACAGATCAGAAATAAGTTTCACAGAATGCATCTGTGTAGTTTTTATTTGAAGATATTCTTTTTCCCAATGTAGGCCTCTTAGCGCTTATCATGTCCAATTGCAGTTACTACAGAAAGAGTGTTTCAGAACGGCTCAATCAAAAGTAAGGTTCAACTCTGTTAGTTGAATGCACACAACAGAAAGAATTTTCACAGAATGCTACTGTGTAGTTTATATTTGAATATATTCCTTTTTCCACTACTACCCTCTTAGCGCTCCGAATGTCCACTTGCATTTTCTAGAGAAAGAGTGTTCAGAACTGCGCAATCAAAAGTATGGTTTAACTCTGTTAGCTTAATGAACATATCAGAAATAATTTTCACACAATGCTTCTGTGTAGTTTTTATTTGAAGATATTATTTTTCCCAATAGAGGCCTCTTAGCGCTCAGAATGTCCAATTGCAGTTTCTACAGAAAGAGTGTTTCAGAAAGGCTCAATCAAAAGTAAGGTTCAACTCTGTTAGTTGAATGCACAGAACAGAAAGAAGTTTCATAAAATGCTTCTGTGTAGTTTATATTTGAACATATTCTTTTTTCCACTATTACCCACTTAGCGCTACGAATGTCCAGTTGCATTTTGTACAGACAGAGTGTTTCAAAACTGCTCAATCAAAAGTATGGTTTAACTCTGTTAGCTGAATGCTCAGATCAGAAAGAAGTTTCACAGAATGCTTCTGTGTAGTTTATAGTTGAATATATTCCTTTTTCCACTACTACTCTCTTAGCGCTCCAAATGTCCAGTTGCATTTTCTACAGAAAGAGTGTTCAGATCTGCTCAATCAAAAGTATGGTTTAACTCTGTTAGCTGAACGCACAGATCAGAAAGAAGTTTCACAGAATGATTCTGTGTAGTTTATATTTGGAGACATTCCTTTTTCCACTATTACCCTCTTAGCGCTCCGAATCTCCACTTGCATTTTCTACAGAAAGAGTGTTTCAGAACGGCTCAATCAAAACTAAGGTTCAACTCTTTTAGTTGAACAAACAGAACAGAAAGAAGTTTCACACAATTCTTCTATGTAGTTTTTATTTGTAGACATTCTTTTTCCCAATATAGGCCTCTTAGCGCTCAGAATGTCCAATTTCAGTTTCTACAGAAAGAGTGTTTCAGAACGGCTCAATCAAAATTAAGGTTCAACTCTGTTAGTTGAATGCACAGAACAGAAAGAAGTTTCATACAATGCTTCTGTGTAGTTTATATTTGAACATATTCTTTTTTCCACTATTACCCACTTAGCGCTACGAATGTCCAGTTGCATTTTCTACAGACAGAGTGTTTCAAAACTGCTCAATCAAAAGTATGGTTTAACTCTGTTAGCTGAATGCTCAGATCAGAAAGAAGTTTCACAGAATGCTTCTGTGTAGTTTATATTTGAATATATTCCTTTTTCCACTACTACGCTCTTAGCGCTCCAAATGTCCAGTTGCATTTTCTACAGAAAGAGTGTTCAGATCTGCTCAATCAAAAGTATGGTTTAACTCTGTTAGCTGAATGCACAGATCAGAAAGAAGTTTCACCGAATGATTCTGTGTAGTTTATAATTGAAGACATTCCTTTTTCCACTATTACCCTCTTAGCGCTCCGAATCTCCACTTGCATTTTCTACAAAAAGAGTGTTTCATAACTGATCAATCAAAAATATGTTTTATCTCTGTTAACTGAATTTACAGATCAGAAATAAGTTTCACAGAATGCATCCGTGTAGTTTTTATTTGAAGATATTCTTTTTCCCAATGTAGGCCTCTTAGCGCTTAGCATGTCCAATTACAGTTTCTACAGAAAGAGTGTTTCAGAACGGCTCAATCAAAAGTAAGGTTCAACTCTGTTAGTTGAATGCACAGAAGAGAATGAATTTTCACAGAATGCTTCTGTGTAGTTTATATTTGAATATATTCCTTTTTCCACTATTACCCTCTTAGCGCTCCGAATGTCCACTTGCATTTTCTACAGAAAGAGTGTTCAGAACTGCGCAATCAAAAGTATGGTTTAACTCTGTTAGCTTAATGAACATATCAGAAATAAGTTTCACACAATGCTTCTGTGTAGTTTTTATTTGAAGATATTATTTTTCCCAATATAGGCCTCTTCGCGCTCAGAATGTCCAATTGCAGTTTCTACAGAAAGAGTGTTTCAGAAAGGCTCAATCAAATTAAGGTTCAACTCTGTTAGTTGAATGCACAGAACAGAAAGAAGTTTCATACAATGCTTCTGTGTAGTTTATATTTCAACATATACTTTTTTCCACTATAACCCACTTAGCGCTACGAATGTCCAGTTGCATTTTCTACAGACAGAGTGTTTCAAAACTGCTCAATCAAAAGTATGGTTTAACTCTATTAGCTGAATGCTCAGATCAGAAAGAAGTTTCACAGAATGCTTCTGTGTAGTTTATATTTGAATATATTCCTTTTTATACTACTACTCTCTTAGCGCTCCAAATGTCCAGTTGCATTTTCTACAGAAAGAGTGTTCAGATCTGCTCAATCAAAAGTATGGTTTAACTCTGTTAGCTGAATGCACAGATCAGAAAGAAGTTTCACAGAATGATTATGTGTAGTTTATATTTGGAGACATTCCTTTTTCCACTATTACCCTCTTAGCGCTCCGAATCTCCACTTGCATTTTCTACAGAAAGACTGTTACAGAACGGCTCAATCAAAACTAAGGTTCAACTCTTTTAGTTGAACAAACAGAACAGAAAGAAGTTTCACACAATTCTTCTGTGTAGTTTTTATTTGTAGACATTCTTTTTCCCAATATAGGCCTCTTAGCGCTCAGAATGTCCAATTGCAGTTTCTACAGAAAGTGTGTTTCAGAACGGCTCAATCAAAAGTAAGGTTCAACTCTGTTAGTTGAATGCACAGAACAGAAAGAAGTTTCATACAATGCTTCTGTGTAGTTTATATTTGAACATATTCTTTTTTCCACTATTACCCACTTAGCGCTACGAATGTCCAGTTGCATTTTCTACAGACAGAGTGTTTCAAAACTGCTCAATCAAAAGTATGGTTTAACTCTGTTAGCTGAATGCTCAGATCAGAAAGAAGTTTCACAGAATGCTTCTGTGTAGTTTATATTTGAATATATTCCTTTTTCCACTGCTACGCTCTTAGCGCTCCAAATGTCCAGTTGCATTTTCAACAGAAAGAGTGTTCAGATCTGCTCAATCAAAAGTATGGTTTAACTCTGTTAGCTGAATGCACAGATCAGAAAGAAGTTTCACCGAATGATTCTGTGTAGTTTATATATGAAGACATTCCTTTTTCCACTATTACCCTCTTAGCGCTCCGAATCTCCACTTGCATTTTCTACAAAAAGAGTGTTTCATAACTGCTCAATCAAAAATATGTTTTATCTCTGTTAACTGAATTTACAGATCAGAAATAAGTTTCACAGAATGCATCTGTGTAGTTTTTATTTGAAGATATTCTTTTTCCCAATGTCTGCCTCTTAGTGCTTAGCATGTCCAATTGCAGTTTCTACAGAAAGAGTGTTTCAGAACAGCTAAATCAAAAGTAAGGTTCAACTCTGTTAGTTGAATGCACAGAACAGAAAGAATTTTCACAGAATGCTACTGTGTAGTTTATATTTGAATATATTCCTTTTTCCACTATTACCCTCTTAGCGCTCCGAATGTCCACTTCCATTTTCTACAGAAAGAGTGTTCAGAACTGCGCAATCAAAAGTATGGTTTAACTCTGTTAGCTTAATGAACATATCAGAAATAAGTTTCACACAATGCTTCTGTGTAGTTTTTATTTGAAGATATTATTTTTCCCAATATAGGCATCTTCGCGCTCAGAATGTCCAATTGCAGTTTCTACAGAAAGAGTGTTTCAGAAAGGCTCAATCAAAAGGAAGGTTCAACTCTGTTAGTTGAATGCACAGAACAGAAAGAAGTTTCATACAATGCTTCTGTGTAGTTTATATTTGAACATATTCTTTTTTCCACTATTACCCACTTAGCGCTACGAATGTCCAGTTGCATTTTCTACAGACAGAGTGTTTCAAAACTGCTCAATCAAAAGTATGGTTTAACTCTGTTAGCTGAATGCTCAGATCAGAAAGAAGTTTCACAGAATGCTTCTGTGTAGTTTATATTTGAATATATTCCTTTTTCCACTACTACTCTCTTAGCGCTCCAAATGTCCAGTTGCATTTTCTACAGAAAGAGTGTTCAGATCTGCTCAATCAAAAGTATGGTTTAACTCTGTTAGCTGAATGCACAGATCAGAAAGAAGTTTCACAGAATGATTCTGTGTAGTTTATATTTGGAGACATTCCTTTTTCCACTATTACCCTCTTAGCGCTCCGAATCTCCACTTGCATTTTCTACAGAAAGAGTGTTTCAGAACGGCTCAATCAAAACTAAGGTTCAACTGTTTTAGTTGGACAAACAGAATAGAAAGAAGTTTCACACAATTCTTCTGTGTAGTTTTTATTTGTAGACATTCTTTTTCCCAATATAGGCCTCTTAGCGCTCAGAATGTCCAATTGCAGTTTCTACAGAAAGAGTGTTTCAGAACGGCTCAATCAAAAGTAAGGTTCAACTCTGTTAGTTGAATGCACAGAACAGAAAGAAGTTTCATACAATGCTTCTGTGTAGTTTATATTTGAACATATTCTTTTTTCCACTATTACCCACTTAGCGCTACGAATGTCCAGTTGCATTTTCTACAGACAGAGTGTTTCAAAACTGCTCAATCAAAAGTATGGTTTAACTCTGTTAGCTGAATGCTCAGATCAGAAAGAAGTTTAACAGAATGCTTCTGTGTAGTTTATATTTGAATATATTCCTTTTTCCACTACTACGCTCTTAGCGCTCCAAATGTCCAGTTGCATTTTCAACAGAAAGAGTGTTCAGATCTGCTCAATCAAAAGTATGGTTAACTCTGTTAGCTGAATGCACAGATCAGAAAGAAGTTTCACCGAATGATTCTGTGTAGTTTATATTTGAAGACATTCCTTTTTCCACTATTACCCACTTTGCGCTCCGAATCTCCACTTGCATTTTCTACAAAAAGAGTGTTTCATAACTGCTCAATCAAAAATATGTTTTATCTCTGTTAACTGAATTTACAGATCAGAAATAAGTTTCACAGAATGCATCTGTGTAGTTTTTATTTGAAAATATTCTTTTTCCCAATGTAGGCCTCTTAGCGCTTAGCATGTCCAATTGCAGTTTCTACAGAAAGAGTGTTTCAGAACGGCTCAATCAAAAGTAAGGTTCAACTCTTTTAGTTGAATGCACAGAACAGAAAGAATTTTCACAGAATGCTACTGTGTAGTTTATATTTGAATATATTCCTTTTTCCACTATTACCCTCTTAGCGCTCCGAATGTCCACTTGCATTTTCTACAGAAAGAGTGTTCAGAACTGCGCAATAAAAAGTATGGTTTAACTCTGTTAGCTTAATGAACATATCAGAAATAAGTTTCACACAATGCTTCTGTGTAGTTTTTATTTGAAGATATTATTTTTCCCAATATAGGCCTCTTAGCGCTCAGAATGTCCAATTGCAGTTTCTACAGAAAGAGTGTTTCAGAAAGGCTCAGTCAAAAGTAAGGTTCAACTCTGTTAGTTGAATGCACAGAACAGAAATAAGTTTCATACAATGCTTCTGTGTAGTTTATATTTGAACATATTCTTTTTTCCACTATTACCCACTTAGCGCTACGAATGTCCAGTTGCATTTTCTACAGACAGAGTGTTTCAAAACTGCTCTATCAAAAGTATGGTTTAACTCTGTTAGCTGAATGCTCAGATCAGAAAGAAGTTTCACAGAATGCTTCTGTGTAGTTTATATTTGAATATATTACTTTTTCCACTACTACGCTCTTAGCGCTCCAAATGTCCAGTTGCATTTTCAACAGAAAGAGTGTTCAGATCTGCTCAATCAAAAGTATGGTTTAACTCTGTTAGCTGAATGCACAGATCAGAAAGAAGTTTCACCGAATGATTCTGTGTAGTTTATATTTGAAGACATTCCTTTTTCCACTATTACCCTCTTAGCGCTCCGAATCTCCACTTGCATTTTCTACAAAAAGAGTGTTTCATAATTGCTCAATCAAAAATATGTTTTATCTCTGTTAACTGAATTTACAGATCAGAAATAAGTTTCACAGAATGCATCTGTGTAGTTTTTATTTGAAGATATTCTTTTTCCCAATGTAGGCCTCTTAGCGCTTAGCATGTCCAATTGCAGTTTCTACAGAAAGGGTGTTTCAGAACGGCTCAATCAAAAGTAAGGTTCAACTCTGTTAGTTGAATGCACAGAACAGAAAGAATTTTCACAGAATGCTACTGTGTAGTTTATATTTGAATATATTCCTTTTTCCACTATTACCCTCTTAGCGCTCCGAATGTCCACTTGCATTTTCTACAGAAAGAGTGTTCAGATCTGCTCAATCAAAAGTATGTTTTAACTCTGTTAGCTGAATGCACAGATCAGAAAGAAGTTTCACCGAATGATTCTGTGTAGTTTATATTTGAAGACATTCCTTTTTCCACTATTACCCTCTTAGCGCTCCGAATCTCCACTTGCATTTTCTACAAAAAGAGTGTTTCATAACTGCTCAATCAAAAATATGTTTTATCTCTCTTAACTGAATTTACAGATCAGAAATAAGTTTCACAGAATGCATCTGTGTAGTTTTTATTTGAAGATATTCTTTTTCCTAATGTAGGCCTCTTAGCGCTTAGCATGTCCAATTGCAGTTTCTACAGTAAGAGTGTTTCAGAACGGCTCAATCAAAAGTAAGGTTCAACTCTGTTAGTTGAATGCTCAAAGGAGAAAGAATTTTCACAGAATGCTACTGTGTAGTTTATATTTGAATATATTCCTTTTTCCACTATTACCCTCTTAGCGCTCCGAATGTCCACTTGCATTTTCTACAGAAAGAGTGTTCAGAACTGCGCAATCAAAAGTATGGTTGAACTCTGATAGCTTAATGAACATATCAGAAATAAGTTTCACACAATGCTTCTGTGTAGTTTTTATTTGAAGATATTATTTTTCCCAATAGAGGCCTCTTAGCGCTCAGAATGTCCAATTGCAGTTTCTACAGAAAGAGTGTTTCAGAAAGGCTCAATCAAAAGTAAGGTTCAACTCTGTTAGTTGAATGCACAGAACAGAAAGAAGTTTCATACAATGCTTCTGTGTAGTTTATATTTGAACATATTCTTTTTTCCACTATTACCCACTTAGCGCTAGGAATGTCCAGTTGCATTTTCTACAGACAGAGTGTTTCAAAACTGCTCAATCAATAGTATGGTTTAATTCTGTTAGCTGAATGCTCAGATCAGAAAGAAGTTTCACAGAATGCTTCTGTGTAGTTTATATTTGAATATATTCCTTTTTCCACTACTACTCTCTTAGCGCTCCAAATGTCCAGTTGCATTTTCTACAGAAAGAGTGTTCAGATCTGCTGAATCAAAAGTATGGTTTAACTCTGTTAGCTGAATGCACAGATCAGAAAGATGTTTCACAGAATGATTCTGTGTAGTTTATATTTGGAGACATTCCTTTTTCCACTATTACCCTCTTAGCGCTCCGAATCTCCACTTGCATTTTCTACAGAAAGAGTGTTTCAGAACGGCTAAATCAAAACTAAGGTTCAACTCTTTTAGTTGAACAAACAGAACAGAAAGAAGTTTCACACAATTCTTCTGTGTAGTTTTTATTTGTAGACTTTCTTTTTCCCAATATAGGCCTCTTAGCGCTCAGAATGTCCAATTGCAGTTTCTACAGAAAGAGTGTTTCAGAACGGCTCAATCAAAAGTAAGGTTCAACTCTGTTAGTTGAATGCACAGAACAGAAAGAAGTTTCATACAATGCTTCTGTGTAGTTTATATTTGAACATATTCTTTTTTCCACTATTACCCACTTAGCGCTACGAATGTCCAGTTGCATTTTCTACAGACAGAGTGTTTCAAAACTGCTCAATCAAAAGTATGGTTTAACACAGTTAGCTGAATGCTCAGATCAGAAAAAAGTTTCACAGAATGCTTCTGTGTAGTTTATATTTGAATATATTACTTTTTCCACTACTACTCTCTTAGCGCTCCAAATGTCCAGTTGCATTTTCTACAGAAAGAGTGTTCAGATCTGCTCTATCAAAAGTATGGTTTAACTCTGTTAGCTGAATGCACAGATCAGAAAGAAGTTTCACAGAATGATTCTGTGTAGTTTATATTTGGAGACATTCCTTTTTCCACTATTACCGTCTTAGTGCTCCGAAACTCCACTTGCATTTTCTACAGAAAGAGTGTTTCAGAACGGCTCAATCAAAACTAAGGTTCAACGCTTTTAGTTGAACAAACAGAACAGAAAGAAGTTTAACACAATTCTTCTGTGTAGTTTTTATTTGTAGACATTCTTTTTCCCAATATAGGCCTCTTAGCGCTCAGAATGTCCAATTGCAGTTTCTACAGAAAGAGTGTTTCAGAACGGCTCAATCAAAAGTAAGGTTCAACTCTGTTAGTTGAATGCACAGAACAGAAAGAAGTTTCATACAATGCTTCTGTGTAGTTTATATTTGAACATATTCTTTTTTCCACTATTACCCACATAGCGCTACGAATGTCCAGTTGCATTTTCTACATTCAGAGTGTTTCAAAACTGCTCAATCAAAAGTATGGTTTAACTCTGTTAGCTGTATGCTCAGATCAGAAAGAAGTTTCACAGAATGCTTCTGTGTAGTTTATATTTGAATATATTTCTTTTTCCACTACTACGCTCTTAGCGCTCCAAATGTCCAGTTGCATTTTCAACAGAAAGAGTGTTCAGATCTGCTCAATCAAAAGTATGGTTTAACTCTGTTAGCTGAATGCACAGATCAGAAAGAAGTTTCACCGAATGATTCTGTGTAGTTTATATTTGAAGACATTAATTTTTCCACTATTACCCTCTTAGCGCTCCGAATCTCCACTTGCATTTTCTACAAAAAGAGTGTTTCATAACTGCTCAATCAAAAATATGTTTTATCTCTGTTAACTGAATTTACAGATCAGAAATAAGTTTCACAGAATGCATCTGTGTAGTTTTTATTTGAAGATATTCTTTTTCCCAATGTAGGCCTCTTAGCGCTTAGCATGTCCAATTGCAGTTTCTACAGAAAGAGTGTTTCAGAACGGCTCAATCAAAAGTAAGGTTCAACTCTGTTAGTTGAATGCACAGAACAGAAAGAATTTTCACAGAATGCTACTGTGTAGTTTATATTTGAATATATTCCTTTTTCCACTATTACCCTCTTAGCGCTCCGAATGTCCACTTGCATTTTCTACAGAAAGAGTGTTCAGAACTGCGCAATCAAAAGTATGGTTTAACTCTGTTAGCTTAATGAACATATCAGAAATAAGTTTCACACAATGCTTCTGTGTAGTTTTTATTTGAAGATATTATTTTTCCCAATACAGGCCTCTTAGCGCTCAGAATGTCCAATTGCAGTTTCTACAGAAAGAGTGTTTCAGAAAGGCTCAATCAAAAGTAAGGTTCAACTCTGTTAGTTGAATGCACAGAACAGAAAGAAGTTTCATACAATGCTTCTGTGTAGTTTATATTTGAACATATTCTTTTTTCCACTATTACCCACTTAGCGCTACGAATGTCCAGTTGCATTTTCCACAGACAGAGTGTTTCAAAACTGCTCAATCAAAAGTATGGTTTAACTCTGTTAGCTGAATGCTCAGATCAGAAAGAAGTTTCACAGAATGCTTCTGTGTAGTTTATATTTTAATATATTCCTTTTTCCACTACTACTCTCTTAGCGCTCCAAATGTCCAGTTGCATTTTCTACAGAAAGAGTGTTCAGATCTGCTCAATCAAAAGTATGGTTTAACTCTGTTAGCTGAATGCACAGATCAGAAAGAAGTTTCACAGAATGATTCTGCGTAGTTTATATTTGGAGACATTCCTTTTTCCACTATTATCCTCTTAGCGCTCCGAATCTCCACTTGCATTTTCTACAGAAAGAGTGTTTCAGAACGGCTCAATCAAAACTAAGGTTCCACTCTTTTAGTTGAACAAACAGAACAGAAGGAAGTTTCACACAATTCTTCTGTGTAGTTTTTATTTGTAGACATTCTTTTTCCCAATATAGGCCTCTTAACGCTCAGAATGTCCAATTGCAGTTTCTAAAGAAAGAGTGTTTCAGAACGGCTCAATCAAAAGTAAGGTTCAACGCTGTTATTTGAATGCACAGAACAGAAAGAAGTTTCATACAATGCTTCTGTGTAGTTTATATTTGAACATATTCTTTTTTCCACTATTACCCACTTAGCGCTCCGAATGTCCACTTGCATTTTCTACAGACAGAGTGTTTCAAAACTGCTCAATCAAAAGTATGGTTTAACTCTCTTAGCTGTATGCTCAGATCAGAAAGAAGTTTCACAGAATGCTTCTGTGTAGTTTATATTTGAATATATTCCTTTTTCCACTACTACGCTCTTAGCGCTCCAAATGTCCAGTTGCATTTTCAACAGAAAGAGTGTTCAGATCTGCTCAATCAAAAGTATGGTTTAACTCTGTTAGCTGAATGCACAGATCAGAAAGAAGTTTCACCGAATGATTCTGTGTAGTTTATATTTGAAGACATTCCTTTTTCCACTATTACCCTCTTAGCGCTCCGAATCTCCACTTGCATTTTCTACAAAAAGAGTGTTTCATAACTGCTCAATCAAAAATATGTTTTATCTCTGTTAACTGAATTTACAGATCAGAAATAAGTTTCACAGAATGCATCTGTGTAGTTTTTATTTGAAGATATTCTTTTTCCCAATGTAGGCCTCTTAGCGCTTAGCATGTCCAATTGCAGTTTCTACAGAAAGAGTGTTTCAGAACGGCTCAATCAAAAGTAAGGTTCAACTCTGTTAGTTGAATGCACAGAACAGAAAGAATTTTCACAGAATGCTACTGTGTAGTTTATATTTGAATATATTCCTTTTTCCACTATTACCCTCTTAGCGCTCCGAATGTCCACTTGCATTTTCTACAGAAAGAGTGTTCAGAACTGCGCAATCAAAAGTATGGTTTAACTCTGTTAGCTTAATGAACATATCAGAAATAAGTTTCACACAATGCTTCTGTGTAGTTTTTATTTGAAGATATTATTTTTCCCAATATAGGCCTCTTAGCGCTCAGAATGTCCAATTGAAGTTTCTACAGAAAGAGTGTTTCAGAAAGGCTCAATCAAAATTAAGGTTCACCTCTGTTAGTTGAATGCACAGAACAGAAAGAAGTTTCATACAATGCTTCTGTGTAGTTTATATTTGAAAATATTCTTTTTTCCACTATTACCCACTTAGCGCTACGAATGTCCAGTTGCATTTTCTACAGACAGAGTGTTTCAAAACTGCTCAATCATAAGTATGGTTTAACTCTGTTAGCTGAATGCTCAGATCAGAAAGAATTTTCACAGAATGCTTCTGTGTAGTTTATATTTGAATATATTCCTTTTTACACTACTACTCTCTTAGCGCTCCAAATGTCCAGTTGCATTTTCTACAGAAAGAGTGTTCAGATCTGCTCAATCAAAAGTATGGTTTAACTCTGTTAGCTGAATGCACAGATCAGAAACAAGTTTCACAGAATGATTCTGTGTAGTTTATATTTGGAGACATTCCTTTTTCCACTATTACCCTCTTAGCGCTTCGAATCTCCACTTGCATTTTCTACAGAAAGAGTGTTTCAGAACGGCTCAATCAAAACTAAGGTTCAACTCTTTTAGTTGAACAAACAGAACAGAAAGTAGTTTCACACAATTCTTCTGTGTAGTTTTTATTTGTAGACATTCTTTTTCCCAATATAGGCCTCTTAGCGCTCAGAATGTCCAATTGCAGTTTCTACAGAAAGAGTGTCTCCGAACGGCTCAATCAAAAGTAAGGTTCAACTCTGTTAGTTGAATGCACAGAAGAGAAAGAAGTTTCATACAATGCTTCTGTGTAGTTTATATTTGAACATATTCTTTTTTCCACTATTACCCACTTAGCGCTACGAATGTCCAGTTGCATTTTCTACAGACAGAGTGTTTCAAAACTGCTCAATCAAAAGTATGGTTTAACTCAGTTAGCTGAATGCTCAGATCAGAAAGAATTTTCACAGAATGCTTCTGTGTAGTTTATATTTGAATATATTCCTTTTTCCACTACTACTCTCTTAGCGCTCCAAATGTCCAGTTGCATTTTCTACAGAAAGAGTGTTCAGATCTGCTCTATCAAAAGTATGGTTTAACTCTGTTAGCTGAATGCACAGATCAGAAAGAAGTTTCACAGAATGATTCTGTGTAGTTTATATTTGGAGACATTTCTTTTTCCACTATTACCCTCTTAGCGCTCCGAATCTCCACTTGCATTTTCTACAGAAAGAGTGTTTCAGAACGGCTCAATCAAAACTAAGGTTCAACTCTTTTAGTTGAACAAACAGAAAAGAAAGAAGTTTCACACAATTCTTCTGTGTAGCTTTTATTTGTAGACATTCTTTTTCCCAATATAGGCCTCTTAGCGCTCAGAATGTCCAATTGCAGTTTCTACAGAAAGAGTGTTTCAGAACGGCTCAATCAAAAGTAAGGTTCAACTCCGTTAGTAGAATGCACAGAACAGAAAGAAGTTTCATACAATGCTTCTGTGTAGTTCATATTTGAACATATTCTTATTTCCACTATTACCCACTTAGCGCTACGAATGTCCAGTTGCATTTTCTACAGACAGAGTGTTTCAAAACTGCTCAATCAAAAGCATGGTTTAACTCTGTTAGCTGAATGCTCAGATCAGAAAGAAGTTTCACAGAATGCTTCTGTGTAGTTTATATTTGAATATATTCCTTTTTCCACTACTACGCTCTTAGCGCTCGAAATGTCCAGTTGCATTTTCTACAGAAAGAGTGTTCAGATCTGCTCAATCAAAAGTATGGTTTAACTCTGTTAGCTGAATGCACAGATCAGAAAGAAGTTTCACCGAATGATTCTGTGTAGTTTATATTTGAAGACATTCCTTTTTCCACTGTTACTCTCTTAGCGCTCTGAATCTCCACTTGCATTTTCTACAAAAAGAGTGTTTCATAACTGCTCAATCAAAAATATGTTTTATATCTGTTAACTGAATTTACAGATCAGAAATAAGTTTCACAGAATGCATCTGTGTAGTTTTTATTTGAAGATATTCTTTTTCCCAATGTAGGCCTCTTAGCGCTTAGCATGTCCAATTGCAGTTACTACAGAAAGAGTGTTTCAGAACGGCTCAATCAAAAGTAAGGTTCAACTCTGTTAGTTGAATGCACAGAACAGAAAGAATTTTCACAGAATGCTACTGTGTAGTTTATATTTGAATATATTCCTTTTTCCACTATTACCCTCTTAGCGCTCCGAATGTCCACTTGCATTTTCTACAGAAAGAGTGTTCAGAACTGCGCAATCAAAAGTATGGTTTAACTCTGTTAGTTTAATGAACATATCAGAAATAAGTTTCACACAATGCTTCTGTGTAGTTTTTATTTGAAGATATTATTTTTCCCAATAGAGGCCTCTTAGCGCTCAGAATGTCCAATTGCAGTTTCTACAGAAAGAGTGTTTCAGAAAGGCTCAATCAAAAGTAAGGTTCAACTCTGTTAGTTGAATGCACAGAAAAGAAAGAAGTTTCATACAATGCTTCTGTGTAGTTTATATTTGAACATATTCTTTTTTCCACTATTACCCACTTAGCGCTACGAATGTCCAGTTGCATTTTCTACAGACAGAGTGTTTCAAAACTGCTCAATCAAAAGTATTATTTAACTCTGTTAGCTGAATGCTCAGATCAGAAAGAAGTTTCACAGAATGCTTCTGTGTAGTTTATATTTGAATATATTCCTTTTTCCACTACTACTCTCTTAGCGCTACAAATGTCCAGTTGCATTTTCTACAGAAAGAGTGTTCAGATCTGCTCAATCAAAAGTATGGTTTAACTCTGTTAGCTGAATGCACAGATCAGAAAGAAGTTTCACAGAATGATTCTGTGTAGTTTATATTTGGAGACATTCCTTTTTCCACTATTACCCTCTTAGCGCTCCGAATCTCCACTTGTATTTTCTACAGAAAGTGTGTTTCAGAACGGCTCAATCAAAACTAAGGTTCAACTCTTTTAGTTGAACAAACAGAACAGAAAGAAGTTTCACACAATTCTTCTGTGTAGCTTTTATTTGTAGACATTCTTTTTCCCAATATAGGCCTCTTAGCGCTCAGAATGTCCAATTGCAGTTTCTACAGAAAGAGTGTTTCAGAACGGCTCAATCAAAAGTAAGGTTCAACTCTGTTAGTAGAATGCACAGAACAGAAAGTAGTTTCATACAATGCTTCTGTGTAGTTCATATTTGAACATATTCTTTTTTCCACTATTACCCACTTAGCGCTACGAATGTCCAGTTGCATTTTCTACAGACAGAGTGTTTCAAAACTGCTCAATCAAAAGCATGGTTTAACTCTGTTAGCTGAATGCTCAGATCAGAAAGAAGTTTCACAGAATGCTTCTGTGTAGTTTATATTTGAATATATTCCTTTTTCCACTACTACGCTCTTAGCGCTCCAAATGTCCAGTTGCATTTTCTACAGTAAGAGTGTTCAGATCTGCTCAATCAAAAGTATGGTTTAACTCTGTTAGCTGAATGCACAGATCAGAAAGAAGTTTCACCGAATGATTCTGTGTAGTTTATATTTGAAGACATTCCTTTTTCCACTGTTACCCTCTTAGCGCTCCGAATCTACACTTGCATTTTCTACAAAAAGAGTGTTTCATAACTGCTCAATCAAAAATATGTTTTATATCTGTTAACTGAATTTACAGATCAGAAATAAGTTTCACAGAATGCATCTGTGTAGTTTTTATTTGAAGATATTTTTTTCCCAATGTAGGCCTCTTAGCGCTTAGCATGTCCAATTGCAGTTTCTACAGAAAGAGTGTTTCAGAACGGCTCAATCAAAAGTAAGGTTCAACTCTGTTAGTTGAATGCACAGAACAGAAAGAATTTTCACAGAATGTTACTGTGTAGTTTATATTTGAATATATTCCTTTTTCCACTATTACCCTCTTAGCGCTCCGAATGTCCACTTGCATTTTCTAGAGAAAGAGTGTTCAGAACTGCGCAATCAAAAGTATGGTTTAACTCTGTTAGCTTAATGAACATATCAGAAATAAGTTTCACACAATGCTTCTGTGTAGTTTTTATTTGAAGATATTATTTTTCCCAATAGAGGACTCTTAGCGCTCAGAATGTCCAATTGCAGTTTCTACAGAAAGAGTGTTTCAGAAAGGCTCAATCAAAAGTAAGGTTCAACTCTGTTAGTTGAATGCACAGAACAGAAAGAAGTTTCATACAATGCTTCTGTGTAGTTTATATTTGAAAATATTCTTTTTTCCACTATTACCCACTTAGCGCTACGAATGTCCAGTTGCATTTTCTCCAGACAGAGTGTTTCAAAACTGCTCAATCAAAAGTATGGTTTAACTCTGTTAGCTGAATGCTCAGATCAGAAAGATGTTTCACAGAATGCTTCTGTGTAGTTTATATTTGAATATATTCCTTTTTCCACTACTACTCTCTTAGCGCTCCAAATGTCCAGTTGCATTTTCTACAGAAAGAGTGTTCAGATCTGCTCAATCAAAAGTATGGTTTAACTCTGTTAGCTGAATGCACAGATCAGAAAGAAGTTTCACAGAATGATTCTGTGTAGTTTATATTTGGAGACATTCCTTTTTCCACTATTACCCTCTTAGCGCTCCGAATCTCCACTTGCATTTTATACAGAAAGAGTGTTTCAGAACGGCTCAATCAAAACTAAGGTTCAACTCTTTTAGTTGAACAAACAGAACAGAAAGAAGTTTCACACAATTCTTCTGTGTAGCTTTTATTTGTAGACATTCTTTTTCCCAATAGAGGCCTCTTAGCGCTCAGAATGTCCAATTGCAGTTTCTACAGAAAGAGTGTTTCAGAACGGCTCAATCAAAAGTAAGGTTCAACTCTGTTAGTAGAATGCACAGAACAGAAAGAAGTTTCATACAATGCTTCTGTGTAGTTCATATTTGAACATATTCTTTTTTCCACTATTACCCACTTAGCGCTACGAATGTCCAGTTGCATTTTCTACAGACAGAGTGTTTCAAAACTGCTCAATCAAAAGCATGGTTTAACTCTGTTAGCTGAATGCTCAGATCAGAAAGAAGTTTCACAGAATGCTTCTGTGTAGTTTATATTTGAATATATTCCTTTTTCCACTACTACGCTCTTAGCGCTCCAAATGTCCAGTTGCATTTTCTACAGAAAGAGTGTTCAGATCTGCTCAATCAAAAGTATGGTTTAACTCTGTTAGCTGAATGCACAGATCAGAAAGAAGTTTCACCGAATGATTCTGTGTAGTTTATATTTGAAGACATTCCTTTTTCCACTGTTACCCTCTTAGCGCTCCGAATCTCCACTTGCATTTTCTACAAAAAGAGTGTTTCATAACTGCTCAATCAAAAATATGTTTTATATCTGTTAACTGAATTTACAGATCAGAAATAAGTTTCACAGAATGCATCTGTGTAGTTTTTATTTGAAGATATTCTTTTTCCCAATGTAGGCCTCTTAGCGCTTAGCATGTCCAATTGCAGTTACTACAGAAAGAGTGTTTCAGAACGGCTCAATCAAAAGTAAGGTTCAACTCTGTTAGTTGAATGCACAGAACAGAAAGAATTTTCACAGAATGCTACTGTGTAGTTTATATTTGAATATATTCCTTTTTCCACTATTACCCTCTTAGCGCTCCGAATGTCCACTTGCATTTTCTACAGAAAGAGTGTTCAGAACTGCGCAATCAAAAGTATGGTTTCACTCTGTTAGCTTAATGAACATATCAGAAATAAGTTTCACACAATGCTTCTGTGTAGTTTTTATTTGAAGATATTATTTTTCCCAATAGAGGCCTCTTAGCGCTCAGAATGTCCAATTGCAGTTTCTACAGAAAGATTGTTTCAGAAAGGCTCAATCAAAAGTAAGGTTCAACTCTGTTAGTTGAATGCACAGAACAGAAAGAAGTTTCATACAATGCTTCTGTGTAGTTTATATTTGAACATATTCTTTTTTCCACTATTACCCACTTAGCGCTACGAATGTCCAGTTGCATTTTCTACAGACAGAGTGTTTCAAAACTGCTCAATCAAAAGTATGGTTTAACTCTGTTAGCTGAATGCTCAGATCAGAAAGAAGTTTCACAGAATGCTTCTGTGTAGTTTATATTTGAATATATTCCTTTTTCCACTACTACTCTCTTAGCGCTCCAAATGTCCAGTTGCATTTTCTGCAGAAAGAGTGTTCAGATCTTCTCAATCAAAAGTATGGTTTAACTCTGTTAGCTGAATGCACAGATCAGAAAGAAGTTTCACAGAATGATTCTGTGTAGTTTATATTTGGAGACATTCCTTTTTCCACTATTACCCTCTTAGCGCTCCGAATCTCCACTTGCATTTTCTACAAAAAGAGTGTTTCATAACTGCTCAATCAAAAATATGTTTTATCTCTGTTAACTGAATTTACAGATCAGAAATAAGTTTCACAGAATGCATCTGTGTAGTTTTTTTTGAAGATATTTTTTTCCCAATGTAGGCCTCTTAGCGCTTAGCATGTCCAATTGCAGTTTCTACAGAAAGAGTGTTTCAGAACGGCTCAATCAAAAGTAAGGTTCAACTCTGTTAGTTGAATGCACAGAACAGAAAGAATTTTCACAGAATGCTACTGTGTAGTTTATATTTGAATATATTCCTTTTTCCACTATTACCCTCTTAGCGCTCCGAATGTCCACTTGCATTTTCTAGAGAAAGAGTGTTCAGAACTGCGCAATCAAAAGTATGGTTTAACTCTGTTAGCTTAATGAACATATCAGAAATAAGTTTCACACAATGCTTCTGTGTAGTTTTTATTTGAAGATATTATTTTTCCAAATAGAGGCCTCTTAGCGCTCAGAATGTCCAATTGCAGTTTCTACAGAAAGAGTGTTTCAGAAAGGCTCAATCAAAGGTAAGGTTCAACTCTGTTAGTTGAATGCACAGAACAGAAAGAAGTTTCATACAATGCTTCTGTGTAGTTTATATTTGAACATATTCTTTTTTCCACTATTACCCACTTAGCGCTACGAATGTCCAGTTGCGTTTTCTACAGACAGAGTGTTTCAAAACTGCTCAATCAAAAGTATGGTTTAACTCTGTTAGCTGAATGCTCAGATCAGAAAGAAGTTTCACAGAATGCTTCTGTGTAGTTTATATTTGAATATATTCCTTTTTCCACTACTACTCTCTTAGCGCTCCAAATGTCCAGTTGCATTTTCTACAGAAAGAGTGTTCAGATCTGCTCAATCAAAAGTATGGTTTAACTCTGTTAGCTGAATGCACAGATCAGAAAAAAGTTTCACAGAATGATTCTGTGTAGTTTATATTTGGAGACATTCCTTTTTCCACTATTACCCTCTTAGCGCTCCGAATCTCCACTTGCATTTTCTACAGAAAGAGTGTTTCAGAACGGCTCAATCAAAACTAAGGTTCAACTCTTTTAGTTGAACAAACAGAACAGAAAGAAGTTTCACACAATTCTTCTGTGTAGCTTTTATTTGTAGACATTCTTTTTCCCAATAGAGGCCTCTTAGCGCTCAGAATGTCCAATTGCAGTTTCTACAGAAAGAGTGTTTCAGAACGGCTCAATCAAAAGTAAGGTTCAACTCTGTTAGTAGAATGCACAGAACAGAAAGAAGTTTCATACAATGCTTCTGTGTAGTTCATATTTGAACATATTCTTTTTTCCACTATTACCCACTTAGCGCTACGAATGTCCAGTTGCATTTTCTACAGACAGAGTGTTTCAAAACTGCTCAATCAAAAGCATGGTTTAACTCTGTTAGCTGAATGCTCAGATCAGAAAGAAGTTTCACAGAATGCTTCTGTGTAGTTTATATTTGAATAGATTCCTTTTTCCACTACTACGCTCTTAGCGCTCCAAATGTCCAGTTGCATTTTCTACAGAAAGAGTGTTCAGATCTGCTCAATCAAAAGTATGGTTTAACTCTGTTAGCTGAATGCACAGATCAGAAAGAAGTTTCACCGAATGATTCTGTGTAGTTTATATTTGAAGACATTCCTTTTTCCACTGTTACCCTCTTAGCGCTCCGAATCTCCACTTGCATTTTCTACAAAAAGTGTGTTTCATAACTGCTCAATCAAAAATATGTTTTATATTTGTTAACTGAATTTACAGATCAGAAATAAGTTTCACAGAATGCATCTGTGTAGTTTTTATTTGAAGATATTCTTTTTCCCAATGTAGGCCTCTTAGCGCTTAGCATGTCCAATTGCAGTTACTACAGAAAGAGTGTTTCAGAACGGCTCAATCAAAAGTAAGGTTCAACTCTGTTAGTTGAATGCACAGAACAGAAAGAATTTTCACAGAATGCTACTGTGTAGTTTATATTTGAATATATTCCTTTTTCCACTATTACCCTCTTAGCGCTCCGAATGTCCACTTGCATTTTCTACAGAAAGAGTGTTCAGAACTGCGCAATCAAAAGTATGGTTTAACTCTGTTAGCTTAATGAACATATCAGAAATAAGTTTCACACAATGCTTCTGTGTAGTTTTTATTTGAAGATATTATTTTTCCCAATAGAGGCCTCTTAGCGCTCAGAATGTCCAATTGCAGTTTCTACAGAAAGAGTGTTTCAGAAAGGCTCAATCAAAAGTAAGGTTCAACTCTGTTAGTTGAATGCACAGAACAGAAAGAAGTTTCATACAATGCTTCTGTGTAGTTTATATTTGAACATATTCTTTTTTCCACTATTACCCACTTAGCGCTACGAATGTCCAGTTGCATTTTCTACAGACAGAGTGTTTCAAAACTGCTCAATCAAAAGTATGGTTTAACTCTGTTAGCTGAATGCTCAGATCAGAAAGAAGTTTCACAGAATGCTTCAGTGTAGTTTATATTTGAATATATTCCTTTTTTTACTACTAATCTCTTAGCGCTCCAAATGTCCAGTTGCATTTTCTACAGAAAGAGTGTTCAGATCTGCTTAATCAAAAGTATGGTTTAACTCTGTTAGCTGAATGCACAGATCAGAAAGAAGTTTCACAGAATGATTCTGTGTAGTTTATATTTGGAGACATTCCTTTTTCCACTATTACCCTCTTAGCGCTCCGAATCTCCACTTGCATTTTCTACAGAAAGAGTGTTTCAGAACGGCTCAATCAAAACTAAGGTTCAACTCTTTTAGTTGAACAAACAGAACAGAAAGAAGTTTCACACAATTCTTCTGTGTAGCTTTTATTTGTAGACATTCTTTTTCCCAATAGAGGCCTCTTAGCGCTCAGAATGTCCAATTGCAGTTTCTACAGAAAGAGTGTTTCAGAACGGCTCAATCAAAAGTAAGGTTCAACTCTGTTAGTAGAATGCACAGAACAGAAAGAAGTTTCATACAATGCTTCTGTGTAGTTCATATTTGAACATATTCTTTTTTCCACTATTACCCACTTAGCGCTACGAATGTCCAGTTGCATTTTCTACAGACAGAGTGTTTCAAAACTGCTCAATCAAAAGCATGGTTTAACTCTGTTAGCTGAATGCTCAGATCAGAAAGAAGTTTCACAGAATGCTTCTGTGTAGTTTATATTTGAATATATTCCTTTTTCCACTACTACGCTCTTAGCGCTCCAAATGTCCAGTTGCATTTTCTACAGAAAGAGTGTTCAGATCTGCTCAATCAAAAGTATGGTTTAACTCTGTTAGCTGAATGCACAGATCAGAAAGAAGTTTCACCGAATGATTCTGTGTAGTTTATATTTGAAGACATTCCTTTTTCTACTGATACCCTCTTAGCGCTCCGAATCTCCACTTGCATTTTCTACAAAAAGAGTGTTTCATAACTGCTCAATCAAAAATATGTTTTATATCTGTTAACTGAATTTACAGATCAGAAATAAGTTTCACAGAATGCATCTGTGTAGTTTTTATTTGAAGATATTCTTTTTCCCAATGTAGGCCTCTTAGCGCTTATCATGTCCAATTGCAGTTACTACAGAAAGAGTGTTTCAGAACGGCTCAATCAAAAGTAAGGTTCAACTCTGTTAGTTGAATGCACAGAACAGAAAGAATTTTCACAGAATGCTACTGTGTAGTTTATATTTGAATATATTCCTTTTTCCACTATTACCCTCTTAGCGCTCCGAATGTCCACTTGCATTTTCTACAGAAAGAGTGTTCAGAACTGCGCAATCAAAAGTATGGTTTAACTCTGTTAGCTTAATGAACATATCAGAAATAAGTTTCACACAATGCTTCTGTGTAGTTTTTATTTGAAGATATTATTTTTCCCAATAGAGGCCTCTTAGCGCTCAGAATGTCCAATTGCAGTTTCTACAGAAAGAGTGTTTCAGAAAGGCTCAATCAAAAGTAAGGTTCAACTCTGTTAGTTGAATGCACAGAACAGAAAGAAGTTTCATACAATGCCTCTGTGTAGTTTATATTTGAACATATTCTTTTTTCCACTATTACCCACTTAGCGCTACGAATGTCCAGTTGCATTTTCTACAGACAGAGTGTTTCAAAACTGCTCAATCAAAAGTATGGTTTAACTCTGTTAGCTGAATGCTCAGATCAGAAAGAAGTTTCACAGAATGCTTCTGTGTAGTTTATATTTGAATATATTCCTTTTTCCACTACTACTCTCTTAGCGCTCCAAATGTCCAGTTGCATTTTCTACAGAAAGAGTGTTCAGATCTGCTCAATCAAAAGTATGGTTTAACTCTGTTAGCTGAATGCACAGATCAGAAAGAAGTTTCACAGAATGATTCTGTGTAGTTTATATTTGGAGACATTCCTTTTTCCACTATTACCCTCTTAGCGCTCCGAATCTCCACTTGCATTTTCTACAAAAAGAGTGTTTCATAACTGCTCAATCAAAAATATGTTTTATCTCTGTTAACTGAATTTACAGATCAGAAATAAGTTTCACAGAATGCATCTGTGTAGTTTTTATTTGAAGATATTTTTTTCCCAATGTAGGCCTCTTAGCGCTTAGCATGTCCAATTGCAGTTTTTACAGAAAGAGTGTTTCAGAACGTCTCAATCAAAAGTAAGGTTCAACTCTGTTAGTTGAATGCACAGAACAGAAAGAATTTTCACAGAATGCTACTGTGTAGTTTATATTTGAATATATTCCTTTTTCCACTACTACCCTCTTAGCGCTCCGAATGTCCACTTGCATTTTCTAGAGAAAGAGTGTTCAGAACTGCGCAATCAAAAGTATGGTTTAACTCTGTTAGCTTAATGAACATATCAGAAATAATTTTCACACAATGCTTCTGTGTAGTTTTTATTTGAAGATATTATTTTTCCCAATAGAGGCCTCTTAGCGCTCAGAATGTCCAATTGCAGTTTCTACAGAAAGAGTGTTTCAGAAAGGCTCAATCAAAAGTAAGGTTCAACTCTGTTAGTTGAATGCACAGAACAGAAAGAAGTTTCATAAAATGCTTCTGTGTAGTTTATATTTGAACATATTCTTTTTTCCACTATTACCCACTTAGCGCTACGAATGTCCAGTTGCATTTTGTACAGACAGAGTGTTTCAAAACTGCTCAATCAAAAGTATGGTTTAACTCTGTTAGCTGAATGCTCAGATCAGAAAGAAGTTTCACAGAATGCTTCTGTGTAGTTTATATTTGAATATATTCCTTTTTCCACTACTACTCTCTTAGCGCTCCAAATGTCCAGTTGCATTTTCTACAGAAAGAGTGTTCAGATCTGCTCAATCAAAAGTATGGTTTAACTCTGTTAGCTGAATGCACAGATCAGAAAGAAGTTTCACAGAATGATTCTGTGTAGTTTATATTTGGAGACATTCCTTTTTCCACTATTACCCTCTTAGCGCTCCGAATCTCCACTTGCATTTTATACAGAAAGAGTGTTTCAGAACGGCTCAATCAAAACTAAGGTTCAACTCTTTTAGTTGAACAAACAGAACAGAAAGAAGTTTCACACAATTCTTCTGTGTAGCTTTTATTTGTAGACATTCTTTTTCCCAATAGAGGCCTCTTAGCGCTCAGAATGTCCAATTGCAGTTTCTACAGAAAGAGTGTTTCAGAACGGCTCAATCAAAAGTAAGGTTCAACTCTGTTAGTAGAATGCACAGAACAGAAAGAAGTTTCATACAATGCTTCTGTGTAGTTCATATTTGAACATATTCTTTTTTCCACTATTACCCACTTAGCGCTACGAATGTCCAGTTGCATTTTCTACAGACAGAGTGTTTCAAAACTGCTCAATCAAAAGCATGGTTTAACTCTGTTAGCTGAATGCTCAGATCAGAAAGAAGTTTCACAGAATGCTTCTGTGTAGTTTATAGTTGAATATATTCCTTTTTCCACTACTACGCTCTTAGCGCTCCAAATGTCCAGTTGCATTTTCTACAGAAAGAGTATTCAGATCTGCTCAATCAAAAGTATGGTTTAACTCTGTTAGCTGAATGCACAGATCAGAAAGAAGTTTCACCGAATGATTCTGTGTAGTTTATATTTGAAGACATTCCTTTTTCCACTGTTACCCTCTTAGCGCTCCGAATCTCCACTTGCATTTTCTACAAAAAGAGTGTTTCATAACTGCTCAATCAAAAATATGTTTTATATCTGTTAACTGAATTTACAGATCAGAAATAAGTTTCACAGAATGCATCTGTGTAGTTTTTATTTGAAGATATTCTTTTTCCCAATGTAGGCCTCTTAGCGCTTAGCATGTCCAATTGCAGTTACTACAGAAAGAGTGTTTCAGAACGGCTCAATCAAAAGTAAGGTTCAACTCTGTTAGTTGAATGCACAGAACAGAAAGAATTTTCACAGAATGCTACTGTGTAGTTTATATTTGAATATATTCCTTTTTCCACTATTACCCTCTTAGCGCTCCGAATGTCCACTTGCATTTTCTACAGAAAGAGTGTTCAGAACTGCGCAATCAAAAGTATGGTTTAACTCTGTTAGCTTAATGAACATATCAGAAATAAGTTTCACACAATGCTTCTGTGTAGTTTTTATTTGAAGATATTATTTTTCCCAATAGAGGCCTCTTAGCGCTCAGAATGTCCAATTGCAGTTTCTACAGAAAGAGTGTTTCAGAAAGGCTCAATCAAAAGTAAGGTTCAACTCTGTTAGTTGAATGCACAGAACAGAAAGAAGTTTCATACAATGCTTCTGTGTAGTTTATATTTGAACATATTCTTTTTTCCACTATTACCCACTTAGCGCTACGAATGTCCAGTTGCATTTTCTACAGACAGAGTGTTTCAAAACTGCTCAATCAAAAGTATGGTTTAACTCTGTTAGCTGAATGCTCAGATCAGAAAGATGTTTCACAGAATGCTTCTGTGTAGTTTATATTTGAATATATTCCTTTTTCCACTACTACTCTCTTAGCGCTCCAAATGTCCAGTTGCATTTTCTACAGAAAGAGTGTTCAGATCTGCTCAATCAAAAGTATGGTTTAACTCTGTTAGCTGAATGCACAGATCAGAAAGAAGTTTCACAGAATGATTCTGTGTAGTTTATATTTGGAGACATTCCTTTTTCCACTATTACCCTCTTAGCGCTCCGAATCTCCACTTGCATTTTCTACAAAAAGAGTGTTTCATAACTGCTCAATCAAAAATATGTTTTATCTCTGTTAACTGAATTTACAGATCAGAAATAAGTTTCACAGAATGCATCTGTGTAGTTTTTATTTGAAGATATTTTTTTCCCAATGTAGGCCTCTTAGCGCTTAGCATGTCCAATTGCAGTTTCTACAGAAAGAGTGTTTCAGAACGGCTCAATCAAAAGTAAGGTTCAACTCTGTTAGTTGAATGCACAGAACAGAAAGAATTTTCACAGAATGCTACTGTGTAGTTTATATTTGAATATATTCCTTTTTCCACTATTACCCTCTTAGCGCTCCGAATGTCCACTTGCATTTTCTACAGAAAGAGTGTTCAGAACTGCGCAATCCAAAGTATGGTTTAACTCTGTTAGCTTAATGAACATATCAGAAATAAGTTTCATACAATGCTTCTGTGTAGTTTTTATTTGAAGATATTATTTTTCCCAATAGAGTCCTCTTAGCGCTCAGAATGTCCAAATGCAGTTTCTACAGAAAGAGTGTTTCAGAAAGGCTCAATCAAAAGTAAGGTTCAACTCTGTTAGTTGAATGCACAGAACAGAAAGAAGTTTCATACAATGCTTCTGTGTAGTTCATATTTGAACATATTCTTTTTCCACTATTACCCAATTAGCGCTACGAATGTACAGTTGCATTTTCTACAGACAGAGTGTTTCAAAACTGCTCAATCAAAAGTATGGTTTAACTCTGTTAGCTGAATGCTCAGATCAGAAAGAAGTTTCACAGAATGCTTCTGTGTAGTTTATATTTGAATATATTCCTTTTTCCACTACTACTCTCTTAGCGCTCCAAATGTCCAGTTGCATTTTCTACAGAAAGAGTGTTCAGATCTGCTCAATCAAAAGTATGGTTTAACTCTGTTAGCTGAATGCACAGATCAGAAAGAAGTTTCACAGAATGATTCTGTGTAGTTTATATTTGGAGACATTCCTTTTTCCACTATTACCCTCTTAGCGCTCCGAATCTCCACTTGCATTTTCTACAAAAAGAGTGTTTCATAACTGCTCAATCAAAAATATGTTTTATCTCTGTTAACTGAATTTACAGATCAGAAATAAGTTTCACAGAATGCATCTGTGTAGTTTTTATTTGAAGATATTTTTTTCCCAATGTAGGCCTCTTAGCGCTTAGCATGTCCAATTGCAGTTTCTACAGAAAGAGTGTTTCAGAACGTCTCAATCAAAAGTAAGGTTCAACTCTGTTAGTTGAATGCACAGAACAGAAAGAATTTTCACAGAATGCTACTGTGTAGTTTATATTTGAATATATTCCTTTTTCCACTATTACCCTCTTAGCGCTCCGAATGTCCACTTGAATTTTCTACAGAAAGAGTGTTCAGAACTGCGCAATCCAAAGTATGGTTTAACTCTGTTAGCTTAATGAACATATCAGAAATAAGTTTCATACAATGCTTCTGTGTAGTTTTTATTTGAAGATATTATTTTTCCCAATAGAGTCCTCTTAGCGCTCAGAATGTCCAAATGCAGTTTCTACAGAAAGAGTGTTTCAGAAAGGCTCAATCAAAAGTAAGGTTCAACTCTGTTAGTTGAATGCACAGAACAGAAAGAAGTTTAATACAATGCTTCTGTGTAGTTCATATTTGAACATATTCTTTTTCCACTATTACCCAATTAGCGCTACGAATGTACAGTTGCATTTTCTACAGACAGAGTGTTTCAAAACTGCTAAATCAAAAGTATGGTTTAACTCTGTTAGCTGAATGCTCAGATCAGAAAGAAGTTTCACAGAATGCTTCTGTGTAGTTTATATTTGAATATATTCCTTTTTCCACTACTACTCTCTTAGCGCTCCAAATGTCCAGTTGCATTTTCTACAGAAAGAGTGTTCAGATCTGCTCAATCAAAAGTATGGTTTAACTCTGTTAGCTGAATGCACAGATCAGAAAGAAGTTTCACAGAATGATTCTGTGTAGTTTATATTTGGAGACATTCCTTTTTCCACTATTACCCTCTTAGCGCTCCGAATCTCCACTTGCATTTTCTACAAAAAGAGTGTTTCATAACTGCTCAATCAAAAATATGTTTTATCTCTGTTAACTGAATTTACAGATCAGAAATAAGTTTCACAGAATGCATCTGTGTAGTTTTTATTTGAAGATATTTTTTTCCCAATGTAGGCCTCTTAGCGCTTAGCATGTCCAATTGCAGTTTCTACAGAAAGAGTGTTTCAGAACGTCTCAATCAAAAGTAAGGTTCAACTCTGTTAGTTGAATGCACAGAACAGAAAGAATTTTCACAGAATGCTACTGTGTAGTTTATATTTGAATATATTCCTTTTTCCACTACTACCCTCTTAGCGCTCCGAATGTCCACTTGCATTTTCTAGAGAAAGAGTGTTCAGAACTGCGCAATCAAAAGTATGGTTTAACTCTGTTAGCTTAATGAACATATCAGAAATAATTTTCACACAATGCTTCTGTGTAGTTTTTATTTGAAGATATTATTTTTCCCAATAGAGGCCTCTTAGCGCTCAGAATGTCCAATTGCAGTTTCTACAGAAAGAGTGTTTCAGAAAGGCTCAATCAAAAGTAAGGTTCAACTCTGTTAGTTGAATGCACAGAACAGAAAGAAGTTTCATACAATGCTTCTGTGTAGTTTATATTTGAACATATTCTTTTTTCCACTATTACCCACTTAGCGCTACGAATGTCCAGTTGCATTTTGTACAGACAGAGTGTTTCAAAACTGCTCAATCAAAAGTATGGTTTAACTCTGTTAGCTGAATGCTCAGATCAGAAAGAAGTTTCACAGAATGCTTCTGTGTAGTTTATATTTGAATATATTCCTTTTTCCACTACTACTCTCTTAGCGCTCCAAATGTCCAGTTGCATTTTCTACAGAAAGAGTGTTCAGATCTGCTCAATCAAAAGTATGGTTTAACTCTGTTAGCTGAATGCACAGATCAGAAAGAAGTTTCACAGAATGATTCTGTGTAGTTTATATTTGGAGACATTCCTTTTTCCACTATTACCCTCTTAGCGCTCCGAATCTCCACTTGCATTTTCTACAGAAAGAGTGTTTCAGAACGGCTCAATCAAAACTAAGGTTCAACTCTTTTAGTTGAACAAACAGAACAGAAAGAAGTTTCACACAATTCTTCTGTGTAGCTTTTATTTGTAGACATTCTTTTTCCCAATAGAGGCCTCTTAGCGCTCAGAATGTCCAATTGCAGTTTCTACAGAAAGAGTGTTTCAGAACGGCTCAATCAAAAGTAAGGTTCAACTCTGTTAGTAGAATGCACAGAACAGAAAGAAGTTTCATACAATGCTTCTGTGTAGTTCATATTTGAACATATTCTTTTTTCCACTATTACCCACTTAGCGCTACGAATGTCCAGTTGCATTTTCTACAGACAGAGTGTTTCAAAACTGCTCAATCAAAAGCATGGTTTAACTCTGTTAGCTGAATGCTCAGATCAGAAAGAAGTTTCACAGAATGCTTCTGTGTAGTTTATAGTTGAATATATTCCTTTTTCCACTACTACGCTCTTAGCGCTCCAAATGTCCAGTTGCATTTTCTACAGAAAGAGTATTCAGATCTGCTCAATCAAAAGTATGGTTTAACTCTGTTAGCTGAATGCACAGATCAGAAAGAAGTTTCACCGAATGATTCTGTGTAGTTTATATTTGAAGACATTCCTTTTTCCACTGTTACCCTCTTAGCGCTCCGAATCTCCACTTGCATTTTCTACAAAAAGAGTGTTTCATAACTGCTCAATCAAAAATATGTTTTATATCTGTTAACTGAATTTACAGATCAGAAATAAGTTTCACAGAATGCATCTGTGTAGTTTTTATTTGAAGATATTCTTTTTCCCAATGTAGGCCTCTTAGCGCTTAGCATGTCCAATTGCAGTTACTACAGAAAGAGTGTTTCAGAACGGCTCAATCAAAAGTAAGGTTCAACTCTGTTAGTTGAATGCACAGAACAGAAAGAATTTTCACAGAATGCTACTGTGTAGTTTATATTTGAATATATTCCTTTTTCCACTATTACCCTCTTAGCGCTCCGAATGTCCACTTGCATTTTCTACAGAAAGAGTGTTCAGAACTGCGCAATCAAAAGTATGGTTTAACTCTGTTAGCTTAATGAACATATCAGAAATAAGTTTCACACAATGCTTCTGTGTAGTTTTTATTTGAAGATATTATTTTTCCCAATAGAGGCCTCTTAGCGCTCAGAATGTCCAATTGCAGTTTCTACAGAAAGAGTGTTTCAGAAAGGCTCAATCAAAAGTAAGGTTCAACTCTGTTAGTTGAATGCACAGAACAGAAAGAAGTTTCATACAATGCTTCTGTGTAGTTTATATTTGAACATATTCTTTTTTCCACTATTACCCACTTAGCGCTACGAATGTCCAGTTGCATTTTCTACAGACAGAGTGTTTCAAAACTGCTCAATCAAAAGTATGGTTTAACTCTGTTAGCTGAATGCTCAGATCAGAAAGAAGTTTCACAGAATGCTTCTGTGTAGTTTATATTTGAATATATTCCTTTTTCCACTACTACTCTCTTAGCGCTCCAAATGTCCAGTTGCATTTTCTACAGAAAGAGTGTTCAGATCTGCTCAATCAAAAGTATGGTTTAACTCTGTTAGCTGAATGCACAGATCAGAAAGAAGTTTCACAGAATGATTCTGTGTAGTTTATATTTGGAGACATTCCTTTTTCCACTATTACCCTCTTAGCGCTCCGAATCTCCACTTGCATTTTCTACAAAAAGAGTGTTTCATAACTGCTCAATCAAAAATATGTTTTATCTCTGTTAACTGAATTTACAGATCAGAAATAAGTTTCACAGAATGCATCTGTGTAGTTTTTATTTGAAGATATTTTTTTCCCAATGTAGGCCTCTTAGCGCTTAGCATGTCCAATTGCAGTTTCTACAGAAAGAGTGTTTCAGAACGGCTCAATCAAAAGTAAGGTTCAACTCTGTTAGTTGAATGCACAGAACAGAAAGAATTTTCACAGAATGCTACTGTGTAGTTTATATTTGTATATATTCCTTTTTCCACTATTACCCTCTTAGCGCTCCGAATGTCCACTTGCATTTTCTACAGAAAGAGTGTTCAGAACTGCGCAATCCAAAGTATGGTTTAACTCTGTTAGCTTAATGAACATATCAGAAATAAGTTTCATACAATGCTTCTGTGTAGTTTTTATTTGAAGATATTATTTTTCCCAATAGAGTCCTCTTAGCGCTCAGAATGTCCAAATGCAGTTTCTACAGAAAGAGTGTTTCAGAAAGGCTCAATCAAAAGTAAGGTTCAACTCTGTTAGTTGAATGCACAGAACAGAAAGAAGTTTCATACAATGCTTCTGTGTAGTTCATATTTGAACATATTCTTTTTCCACTATTACCCAATTAGCGCTACGAATGTACAGTTGCATTTTCTACAGACAGAGTGTTTCAAAACTGCTCAATCAAAAGTATGGTTTAACTCTGTTAGCTGAATGCTCAGATCAGAAAGAAGTTTCACAGAATGCTTCTGTGTAGTTTATATTTGAATATATTCCTTTTTCCACTACTACTCTCTTAGCGCTCCAAATGTCCAGTTGCATTTTCTACAGAAAGAGTGTTCAGATCTGCTCAATCAAAAGTATGGTTTAACTCTGTTAGCTGAATGCACAGATCAGAAAGAAGTTTCACAGAATGATTCTGTGTAGTTTATATTTGGAGACATTCCTTTTTCCACTATTACCCTCTTAGCGCTCCGAATCACCACTTGCATTTTCTACAGAAAGAGTGTTTCAGAACGGCTCAATCAAAACTAAGGTTCAACTCTTTTAGTTGAACAAACAGAACAGAAAGAAGTTTCACACAATTCTTCTGTGTAGCTTTTATTTGTAGACATTCTTTTTCCCAATAGAGGCCTCTTAGCGCTCAGAATGTCCAATTGCAGTTTCTACAGAAAGAGTGTTTCAGAACGGCTCAATCAAAAGTAAGGTTCAACTCTGTTAGTAGAATGCACAGAACAGAAAGAAGTTTCATACAATGCTTCTGTGTAGTTCATATTTGAACATATTCTTTTTTCCACTATTACCCACTTAGCGCTACGAATGTCCAGTTGCATTTTCTACAGACAGAGTGTTTAAAAACTGCTCAATCAAAAGCATGGTTTAACTCTGTTAGCTGAATGCTCAGATGAGAAAGAAGTTTCACAGAATGCTTCTGTGTAGTTTATAGTTGAATATATTCCTTTTTCCACTACTACGCTCTTAGCGCTCCAAATGTCCAGTTGCATTTTCTACAGAAAGAGTGTTCAGATCTGCTCAATCAAAAGTATGGTTTAACTCTGTTAGCTGAATGCACAGATCAGAAAGAAGTTTCACCGAATGATTCTGTGTTGTTTATATTTGAAGACATTCCTTTTTCCACTGTTACCCTCTTAGCGCTCCGAATCTCCACTTGCATTTTCTACAAAAAGAGTGTTTCATAACTGCTCAATCAAAAATATGTTTTATATCTGTTAACTGAATTTACAGATCAGAAATAAGTTTCACAGAATGCATCTGTGTAGTTTTTATTTGAAGATATTCTTTTTCCCAATGTAGGCCTCTTAGCGCTTAGCATGTCCAATTGCAGTTACTACAGAAAGAGTGTTTCAGAACGGCTCAATCAAAAGTAAGGTTCAACTCTGTTAGTTGAATGCACAGAACAGAAAGAATTTTCACAGAATGCTACTGTGTAGTTTATATTTGAATATATTCCTTTTTCCACTATTACCCTCTTAGCGCTCCGAATGTCCACTTGCATTTTCTACAGAAAGAGTGTTCAGAACTGCGCAATCAAAAGTATGGTTTAACTCTGTTAGCTTAATGAACATATCAGAAATAAGTTTCACACAATGCTTCTGTGTAGTTTTTATTTGAAGATATTATTTTTCCCAATAGAGGCCTCTTAGCGCTCAGAATGTCCAATTGCAGTTTCTACAGAAAGAGTGTTTCAGAAAGGCTCAATCAAAAGTAAGGTTCAACTCTGTTAGTTGAATGCACAGAACAGAAAGAAGTTTCATACAATGCTTCTGTGTAGTTTATATTTGAACATATTCTTTTTTCCACTATTACCCACTTAGCGCTACGAATGTCCAGTTGCATTTTCTACAGACAGAGTGTTTCAAAACTGCTCAATCAAAAGTATGGTTTAACTCTGTTAGCTGAATGCTCAGATCAGAAAGAAGTTTCACAGAATGCTTCTGTGTAGTTTATATTTGAATATATTCCTTTTTCCACTACTACTCTCTTAGCGCTCCAATTGTCCAGTTGCATTTTCTACAGAAAGAGTGTTCAGATCTGCTCAATCAAAAGTATGGTTTAACTCTGATAGCTGAATGCACAGATCAGAAAGAAGTTTCACAGAATGATTCTGTGTAGTTTATATTTGGAGACATTCCTTTTTCCACTATTACCCTCTTAGCGCTCCGAATCTCCACTTGCATTTTCTACAAAAAGAGTGTTTCATAACTGCTCAATCAAAAATATGTTTTATCTCTGTTAACTGAATTTACAGATCAGAAATAAGTTTCACAGAATGCATCTGTGTAGTTTTTATTTGAAGATATTTTTTTCCCAATGTAGGCCTCTTAGCGCTTAGCATGTCCAATTGCAGTTTCTACAGAAAGAGTGTTTCAGAACGGCTCAATCAAAAGTAAGGTTCAACTCTGTTAGTTGAATGCACAGAACAGAAAGAATTTTCACAGAATGCTACTGTGTAGTTTATATTTGAATATATTCCTTTTTCCACTATTACCCTCTTAGCGCTCCGAATGTCCACTTGCATTTTCTAGAGAAAGAGTGTTCAGAACTGCGCAATCAAAAGTATGGTTTAACTCTGTTAGCTTAATGAACATATCAGAAATAAGTTTCACACAATGCTTCTGTGTAGTTTTTATTTGAAGATATTATTTTTCCCAATAGAGGCCTCTTAGCGCTCAGAATGTCCAATTGCAGTTTCTACAGAAAGAGTGTTTCAGAAAGGCTCAATCAAAAGTAAGGTTCAAATCTGTTAGTTGAATGCTCAGAACAGAAAGAAGTTTCATACAATGCTTCTGTGTAGTTTATATTTGAACATATTCTTTTTTCCACTATTACCCACTTAGCGCTACGAATGTCCAGTTGCATTTTCTACAGACAGAGTGTTTCAAAACTGCTCAATCAAAAGTATGGTTTAACTCTGTTAGCTGAATGCTCAGATCAGAAAGAAGTTTCACAGAATGCTTCTGTGTAGTTTATATTTGAATATATTCCTTTTTCCACTACTACTCTCTTAGCGCTCCAAATGTACAGTTGCATTTTCTACAGAAAGAGTGTTCAGATCTGCTCAATCAAAAGTATGGTTTAACTCTGTTAGCTGAATGCACAGATCAGAAAGAAGTTTCACAGAATGATTCTGTGTAGTTTATATTTGGAGACATTCCTTTTTCCACTATTACCCTCTTAGCGCTCCGAATCTCCACTTGCATTTTCTACAAAAAGAGTGTTTCATAACTGCTCAATCAAAAATATGTTTTATCTCTGTTAACTGAATTTACAGATCAGAAATAAGTTTCACAGAATGCATCTGTGTAGTTTTTATTTGAAGATATTTTTTTCCCAATGTAGGCCTCTTAGCGCTTAGCATGTCCAATTGCAGTTTCTACAGAAAGAGTGTTTCAGAACGGCTCAATCAAAAGTAAGGTTCAACTCTGTTAGTTGAATGCACAGAACAGGAAGAATTTTCACAGAATGCTACTGTGTAGTTTATATTTGAATATATTCCTTTTTCCACTATTACCCTCTTAGCGCTCCGAATGTCCACTTGCATTTTCTAGAGAAAGAGTGTTCAGAACTGCGCAATCAAAAGTATGGTTTAACTCTGTTAGCTTAATGAACATATCAGAAATAAGTTTCACACAATGCTTCTGTGTAGTTTTTATTTGAAGATATTATATTTCCCAATAGAGGCCTCTTAGCGCTCAGAATGTCCAATTGCAGTTTCTACAGAAAGAGTGATTCAAAAAGGCTCAATCAAAAGTAAGGTTCAACTCTGTTAGTTGAATGCACAGAACAGAAAGTAGTTTCATACAGTGCTTCTGTGTAGTTTATATTTGAAAATATTCTTTTTTCCACTATTACCCACTTAGCGCTACGAATGTCCAGTTGCATTTTCTACAGACAGAGTGTTTCAAAACTGCTCAATCAAAAGTATGGTTTAACTCTGTTAGCTGAATGCTCAGATCAGAAAGAAGTTTCACAGAATGCTTCTGTGTAGTTTATATTTGAATATATTCCTTTTTCCACTACTACTCTCTTAGCGCTCCAAATGTCCAGTTGCATTTTCTACAGAAAGAGTGTTCAGATCTGCTCAATCAAAAGTATGGTTTAACTCTGTTAGCTGAATGCACAGATCAGAAAGAAGTTTCACAGAATGATTCTGTGTAGTTTATATTTGGAGACATTCCATTTTCCACTATTACCCTCTTAGCGCTCCGAATCTCCACTTGCATTTTCTACAGAAAGAGTGTTTCAGAACGGCTCAATCAAAACTAAGGTTCAACTCTTTTAGTTGAACAAACAGAACAGAAAGAAGTTTCACACAATTCTTCTGTGTAGTTTTTATTTGTAGACATTATTTTTCCCAATATAGGCCTCTTAGCGCTCAGAATGTCCAATTGCAGTTTCTACAGAAAGAGTGTTTCAGAACGGCTCAATGAAAAGTAAGGTTCAACTCTATTAGTTGAATGCACAGAACAGAAAGAAGTTTCATACAATGCTTCTGTGTAGTTTATATTTGAACATATTCTTTTTTCCACTATTACCCACTTAGCGCTACGAATGTCCAGTTGCATTTTCTACAGACAGAGTGTTTCAAAACTGCTCAATCAAGAGTATGCTTTAACTCTGTTAGCTGTATACTCAGATCAGAAAGAAGTTTCACAGAATGCTTCTGTGTAGTTTATATTTGAATATATTCCTTTTTCCACTACTACGCTCTTAGCGCTCCAAATGTCCAGTTGCATTTTCTACAGAAAGAGTGTTCAGATCTGCTCAATCAAAAGTATGGTTTAACTCTGTTAGCTGAATGCACAGATCAGAAAGAAGTTTCACCGAATGATTCTGTGTAGTTTATATTTGAAGACATTCCTTTTTCCACTATTACCCTCTTAGCGCTCCGAATCTCCACTTGCATTTTCTACAAAAAGAGTGTTTCATAACTGCTCAATCAAAAATATGTTTTATCTCTGTTAACTGAATTTACAGATCAGAAATAAGTTTCACAGAATGCATCTGTGTAGTTTTTATTTGAAGATATTTTTTTCCCAATGTAGGCCTCTTAGCGCTTAGCATGTCCAATTGCAGTTTCTACAGAAAGAGTGTTTCAGAACGGCTCAATCAAAAGTAAGGTTCAACTCTGTTAGTTGAATGCACAGAACAGAAAGAATTTTCACAGAATGCTACTGTGTAGTTTATATTTGAATATATTCCTTTTTCCACTATTACCCTCTTAGCGCTCCGAATGTCCACTTGCATTTTCTACAGAAAGAGTGTTCAGAACTGCACAATCAAAAGTATGGTTTAACTCTGTTAGCTTAATGAACATATCAGAAATAAGTTTCACACAATGCTTCTGTGTAGTTTTTATTTGAAGTTATTATTTTTCCCAATAGATGCCTCTTAGCGCTCAGAATGTCCAATTGCAGTTTCTACAGAAAGAGTGTTTCAGAAAGGCTCAATCAAAAGTAAGGTTCAACTCTGTTAGTTGAATGCACAGAACAGAAAGAAGTTTCATACAATGCTTCTGTGTAGTTTATATTTGAACATATTCTTTTTTCCACTATTACCCACTTAGCGCTACGAATGTCCAGTTGCATTTTCTACAGACAGAGTGTTTCAAAACTGCTCAATCAAAAGTATGGTTTAACTCTGTTAGCTGAATGCTCAGATCAGAAAGAAGTTTCACAGAATGCTTCTGTGTAGTTTATATTTGAATATATTCCTTTTTCCACTACTACTCTCTTAGCGCTCCAAATGTCCAGTTGCATTTTCTACAGAAAGAGTGTTCAGATCTGCTCAATCAAAAGTATGGTTTAACTCTGTTAGCTGAATGCACAGATCAGAAAGAAGTTTCACAGAATGATTCTGTGTAGTTTATATTTGGAGACATTCCTTTTTCCACTATTACCCTCTTAGCGCTCCGAATCTCCACTTGCATTTTCTACAGAAAGAGTGTTTCAGAACGGCTCAATCAAAACTAAGGTTCAACTCTTTTAGTTGAACAAACAGAACAGAAAGAAGTTTCACACAATTCTTCTGTGTAGCTTTTATTTGTAGACATTCTTTTTCCCAATAGAGGCCTCTTAGCGCTCAGAATGTCCAATTGCAGTTTCTACAGAAAGAGTGTTTCAGAACGGCTCAATCAAAAGTAAGGTTCAACTCTGTTAGTAGAATGCACAGAACAGAAAGAAGTTTCATACAATGCTTCTGTGTAGTTCATATTTGAACATATTCTTTTTTCCACTATTACCCACTTAGCGCTACGAATGTCCAGTTGCATTTTCTACAGACAGAGTGTTTCAAAACTGCTCAATCAAAAGAATGGTTTAACTCTGTTAGCTGAATGCTCAGATCAGAAAGAAGTTTCACAGAATGCTTCTGTGTAGTTTATATTTGAATATATTCCTTTTTCCACTACTACGCTCTTAGCGCTCCAAATGTCCAGTTGCATTTTCTACAGAAAGAGTGTTCAGATCTGCTCAATCAAAAGTATGGTTTAACTCTGTTAGCTGAATGCACAGATCAGAAAGAAGTTTCACCGAATGATTCTGTGTAGTTTATATTTGAAGACATTCCTTTTTCCACTGTTACCCTCTTAGCGCTCCGAATCTCCACTTGCATTTTCTACAAAAAGAGTGTTTCATAACTGCTCAATCAAAAATATGTTTTATATCTCTTAACTGAATTTACAGATCAGAAATAAGTTTCACAGAATGCATCTGTGTAGTTTTTATTTGAAGATATTCTTTTTCCCAATGTAGGCCTCTTAGCGCTTAGCATGTCCAATTGCAGTTACTACAGAAAGAGTGTTTCAGAACGGCTCAATCAAAAGTAAGGTTCAACTCTGTTAGTTGAATGCACAGAACAGAAAGAATTTTCACAGAATGCTACTGTGTAGTTTATATTTGAATATATTCCTTTTTCCACTATTACCCTCTTAGCGCTCCGAATGTCCACTTGCATTTTCTACAGAAAGAGTGTTCAGAACTGCGCAATCAAAAGTATGGTTTAACTCTGTTAGCTTAATGAACATATCAGAAATAAGTTTCACACAATGCTTCTGTGTAGTTTTTATTTGAAGATATTATTTTTCCCAATAGAGGCCTCTTAGCGCTCAGAATGTCCAATTGCAGTTTCTACAGAAAGAGTGTTTCAGAAAGGCTCAATCAAAAGTAAGGTTCAACTCTGTTAGTTGAATGCACAGAACAGAAAGAAGTTTCATACAATGCTTCTGTGTAGTTTATATTTGAACATATTCTTTTTTCCACTATTACCCACTTAGCGCTACGAATGTCCAGTTGCATTTTCTACAGACAGAGTGTTTCAAAACTGCTCAATCAAAAGTATGGTTTAACTCTGTTAGCTGAATGCTCAGATCAGAAAGAAGTTTCACAGAATGCTTCTGTGTAGTTTATATTTGAATATATTCCTTTTTCCACTACTACTCTCTTAGCGCTCCAAATGTCCAGTTGCATTTTCTACAGAAAGAGTGTTCAGATCTGCTCAATCAAAAGTATGGTTTAACTCTGTTAGCTGAATGCACAGATCAGAAAGAAGTTTCACCGAATGATTCTGTGTAGTTTATATTTGAAGACATTCCTTTTTCCACTATTACCCACTTAGCGCTCCGAATCTCCACTTGCATTTTCTACAAAAAGAGTGTTTCATAACTGCTCAATCAAAAATATGTTTTACCTCTGTTAACTGAATTTACATATCAGAAATAAGTTTCACAGAATGCATCTGTGTAGTTTTTATTTGAAGATATTTTTTTCCCAATGTAGGCCTCTTAGCGCTTAGCATGTCCAATTGCAGTTTCTACAGAAAGAGTGTTTCAGAACGGCTCAATCAAAAGTAAGGTTCAACTCTGTTAGTTGAATGCACAGAACAGAAAGAATTTTCACAGAATGCTACTGTGTAGTTTATATTTGAGTATATTCCTTTTTCCACTATTACCCTCTTAGCGCTCCGAATGTCCACTTGCATTTTCTACAGAAAGAGTGTTCAGAACTGCACAATCAAAAGTATGGTTTAACTCTGTTAGCTTAATGAACATATCAGAAATAAGTTTCACACAATGCTTCTGTGTAGTTTTTATTTGAAGATATTATTTTTCCCAATAGAGGCCTCTTAGCGCTCAGAATGTCCAATTGCAGTTTCTACAGAAAGAGTGTTTCAGAAAGGCTCAATCAAAAGTAAGGTTCAACTCTGTTAGTTGAATGCACAGAACAGAAAGAAGTTTCATACAATGCTTCTGTGTAGTTTATATTTGAAAATATTCTTTTTTCCACTATTACCCACTTAGCGCTACGAATGTCCAGTTGCATTTTCTACAGACAGAGTGTTTCAAAACTGCTCAATCAAAAGTATGGTTTAACTCTGTTAGCTGAATGCTCAGATCAGAGAGAAGTTTCACAGAATGCTTCTGTGTAGTTTATATTTGAATATATTCCTTTTTCCACTACTACTCTCTTAGCGCTCCAAATGTCCAGTTGCATTTTCTACAGAAAGAGTGTTCAGATCTGCTCAATCAAAAGTATGGTTTAACTCTGTTAGCTGAATGCACAGATCAGAAAGAAGTTTCACAGAATGATTCTGTGTAGTTTATATTTGGAGACATTTCTTTTTCCACTATTACCCTCTTAGCGCTCCGAATCTCCACTTGCATTTTCTACAGAAAGAGTGTTTCAGAACGGCTCAATCAAAACTAAGGTTCAACTCTTTTAGTTGAACAAACAGAAAAGAAAGAAGTTTCACACAATTCTTCTGTGTAGCTTTTATTTGTAGACATTCTTTTTCCCAATATAGGCCTCTTAGGGCTCAGAATGTCCAATTGCAGTTTCTACAGAAAGAGTGTTTCAGAACGGCTCAATCAAAAGTAAGGTTCAATTCCGTTAGTAGAATGCACAGAACAGAAAGAAGTTTCATACAATGCTTCTGTGTAGTTCATATTTGAACATATTCTTTTTTCCACTATTACCCACTTAGCGCTACGAATGTCCAGTTGCATTTTCTACAGACAGAGTGTTTCAAAACTGCTCAATCAAAAGCATGGTTTAACTCTGTTAGCTGAATGCTCAGATCAGAAAGAAGTTTCACAGAATGCTTCTGTGTAGTTTATATTTGAATATATTACTTTTTCCACTACTACGCTCTTAGCGCTCCAAATGTCCAGTTGCATTTTCTACAGAAAGAGTGTTCAGATCTGCTCAATCAAAAGTATGGTTTAACTCTGTTAGCTGAATGCACAGATCAGAAAGAAGTTTCACGGAATGATTCTGTGTAGTTTATATTTGAAGACATTCCTTTTTCCACTGTTACCCTCTTAGCGCTCCGAATCTCCACTTGCATTTTCTACAAAAAGAGTGTTTCATAACTGCTCAATCAAAAATATGTTTTATATCTGTTAACTGAATTTACAGATCAGAAATAAGTTTCACAGAATGCATCTGTGTAGTTTTTATTTGAAGATATTCTTTTTCCCAATGTAGGCCTCTTAGCGCTTAGCATGTCCAATTGCAGTTACTACAGAAAGAGTGTTTCAGAACGGCTCAATCAAAAGTAAGGTTCAACTCTGTTAGTTGAATGCACAGAACAGAAAGAATTTTCACAGAATGCTACTGTGTAGTTTATATTTGAATATATTCCTTTTTCCACTATTACCCTCTTAGCGCTCCGAATGTCCACTTGCATTTTCTACAGAAAGAGTGTTCAGAACTGCGCAATCAAAAGTATGGTTTAACTCTGTTAGTTTAATGAACATATCAGAAATAAGTTTCACACAATGCTTCTGTGTAGTTTTAATTTGAAGATATTATTTTTCCCAATAGAGGCCTCTTAGCGCTCAGAATGTCCAATTGCAGTTTCTACAGAAAGAGTGTTTCAGAAAGGCTCAATCAAAAGTAAGGTTCAACTCTGTTAGTTGAATGCACAGAACAGAAAGAAGTTTCATACAATGCTTCTGTGTAGTTTATATTTGAACATATTCTTTTTTCCACTATTACCCACTTAGCGCTACGAATGTCCAGTTGCATTTTCTACAGACAGAGTGTTTCAAAACTGCTCAATCAAAAGTATTATTTAACTCTGTTAGCTGAATGCTCAGATCAGAAATAAGTTTCACAGAATGCTTCTGTGTAGTTTATATTTGAATATATTCCTTTTTCCACTACTACTCTCTTAGCGCTCCAAATGTCCAGTTGCATTTTCTACAGAAAGAGTGTTCAGATCTGCTCAATCAAAAGTATGGTTTAATTCTGTTAGCTGAATGCACAGATCAGAAAGAAGTTTCACCGAATGATTCTGTGTAGTTTATATTTGAAGACATTCCTTTTTCCACTATTACCCTCTTAGCGCTCCGAATCTCCACTTGCATTTTCTACAAAAACAGTGTTTCATAACTGCTCAATCAAAAATATGTTTTATCTCTGTTAACTGAATTTACAGATCAGAAATAAGTTTCACAGAATGCATCTGTGTAGTTTTTATTAGAAGATATTTTTTTCCCAATGTAGGCCTCTTAGCGCTTAGCATGTCCAATTGCAGTTTCTAGAGAAAGAGTGTTTCAGAACGGCTCAATCAAAAGTAAGGTTCAACTCTGTTAGTTGAATGCACAGAACAGAAAGAATTTTCACAGAATGCTACTGTGTAGTTTATATTTGAATATATTCCTTTTTCCACTATTACCCTCTTAGCGCTCCGAATGTCCACTTGCATTTTCTACAGAAAGAGTGTTCAGAACTGCACAATCAAAAGTATGGTTTAACTCTGTTAGCTTAATGAACATATCAGAAATAAGTTTCACACAATGCTTCTGTGTAGTTTTTATTTGAAGATATTATTTTTCCCAATAGAGGCCTCTTAGCGCTCAGAATGTCCAATTGCAGTTTCTACAGAAAGAGTGTTTCAGAAAGGCTCAATCAAAAGTAAGGTTCAACTCTGTTAGTTGAATGCACAGAACAGAAAGAAGTTTCATACAATGCTTCTGTGTAGTTTATATTTGAAAATATTCTTTTTTCCACTATTACCCGCTTAGCGCTACGAATGTCCAGTTGCATTTTCTACAGACAGAGTGTTTCAAAACTGCTCAATCAAAAGTATGGTTTAAATCTGTTAGCTGAATGCTCAGATCAGAAAGAAGTTTCACAGAATGCTTCTGTGTAGTTTATATTTGAATATATTCCTTTTTCCACTACTACTCTCTTAGCGCTCCAAATGTCCAGTTGCATTTTCTACAGAAAGAGTGTTCAGATCTGCTCAATCAAAAGTATGGTTTAACTCTGTTAGCTGAATGCACAGATCAGAAAAAAGTTTCACAGAATGATTCTGTGTAGTTTATATTTGGAGACATTCATTTTTCCACTATTACCCTCTTAGCGCTCCGAATCTCCACTTGTATTTTCTACAGAAAGAGTGTTTCAGAACGGCTCAATCAAAACTAAGGTTCAACTCTTTTAGTTGAACAAACAGAACAGAAAGAAGTTTCACACAATTCTTCTGTGTAGCTTTTATTTGTAGACATTCTTTTTCCCAATATAGGCCTCTTAGCGCTCAGAATGTCCAATTGCAGTTTCTACAGAAAGAGTGTTTCAGAACGGCTCAATCAAAAGTAAGGTTCAACTCTGTTAGTTGAATGCACAGAACAGAAAGAAGTTTCATACAATGCTTCTGTGTAGTTCATATTTGAACATATTCTTTTTTCCACTATTACCCACTTAGCGCTACGAATGTCCAGTTGCATTTTCTACAGACAGAGTGTTTCAAAACTGCTCAATCAAAAGCATGGTTTAACTCTGTTAGCTGAATGCTCAGATCAGAAAGAAGTTTCACAGAATGCTTCTGTGTAGTTTATATTTGAATATATTCCTTTTTCCACTACTACGCTCTTAGCGCTCCAAATGTCCAGTTGCATTTTCTACAGAAAGAGTGTTCAGATCTGCTCAATCAAAAGTATGGTTTAACTCTGTTAGCTGAATGCACAGATCAGAAAGAAGTTTCACCGAATGATTCTGTGTAGTTTATATTTGAAGACATTCATTTTTCCACTGTTACCCTCTTAGCGCTCCGAATCTCCACTTGCATTTTCTACAAAAAGAGTGTTTCATAACTGCTCAATCAAAAATATGTTTTATATCTGTTAACTGAATTTACAGATCAGAAATAAGTTTCACAGAATGCATCTGTGTAGTTTTTATTTGAAGATATTCTTTTTCCCAATGTAGGCCTCTTAGCGCTTAGCATGTCCAATTGCAGTTACTACAGAAAGAGTGTTTCAGAACGGCTCAATCAAAAGTAAGGTTCAACTCTGTTAGTTGAATGCACAGAACAGAAAGTATTTTCACAGAATGCTACTGTGTAGTTTATATTTGAATATATTCCTTTTTCCACTATTACCCTCTTAGCGCTCCGAATGTCCACTTGCATTTTCTACAGAAAGAGTGTTCAGAACTGCGCAATCAAAAGTATGGTTTAACTCTGTTAGCTTAATGAACATATCAGAAATAAGTTTCACACAATGATTCTGAGTAGTTTTTATTTGAAGATATTATTTTTCCCAATAGAGGCCTCTTAGCGCTCAGAATGTCCAATTGCAGTTTCTACAGAAAGAGTGTTTCAGAAAGGCTCAATCAAAAGTAAGGTTCAACTCTGTTAGTTGAATGCACAGAACAGAAAGAAGTTTCATACAATGCTTCTGTGTAGTTTATATTTGAACATATTCTTTTTTCCACTATTACCCACTTAGCGCTACGAATGTCCAGTTGCATTTTCTACAGACAGAGTGTTTCAAAACTGCTCAATCAAAAGTATGGTTTAACTCTGTTAGCTGAATGCTCAGATCAGAAAGAAGTTTCACAGAATGCTTCTGTGTAGTTTATATTTGAATATATTCCTTTTTCCACTACTACATTCTTAGCGCTCCAAATGTCCAGTTGCATTTTCTACAGAAAGAGTGTTCAGATCTGCTCAATCAAAAATATGTTTTAACTCTGTTAGCTGAATGCACAGATCAGAAAGAAGTTTCACAGAATGATTCTGTGTAGTTTATATTTGGAGACATTCCTTTTTCCACTATTACCCTCTTAGCGCTCCGAATCTCCACTTGCATTTTCTACAGAAAGAGAGTTTCAGAACGGCTCAATCAAAACTAAGGTTCAACTCTTTTAGTTGAACAAACAGAACAGAAAGAAGTTTCACACAATTCTTCTGTGTAGTTTTTATTTGTAGACATTCTTTTTCCCAATAGAGGCCTCTTAGCGCTCAGAATGTCCAATTGCAGTTTCTACAGAAAGAGTGTTTCAGAACGGCTCAATCAAAAGTAAGGTTCAACTCTGTTAGTAGAATGCACAGAACAGAAAGAAGTTTCATACAATGCTTCTGTGTAGTTCATATTTGAACATATTCTTTTTTCCACTATTACCCACTTAGCGCTACGAATGTCCAGTTGCATTTTCTACAGACAGAGTGTTTCAAAACTGCTCAATCAAAAGTATGGTTTAACTCTGTTAGCTGTATACTCAGATCACAAAGAAGTTTCACAGAATGCTTCTGTGTAGTTTATATTTGAATATATTCCTTTTTCCACTACTACGCTCTTAGCGCTCCAAATGTCCAGTTGCATTTTCTACAAAAAGAGTGTTCAGATCTGCTCAATCAAAAGTATGGTTTAACTCTGTTAGCTGAATGCACAGATCAGAAAGAAGTTTCACCGAATGATTCTGTGTAGTTTATATTTGAAGACATTCCTTTTTCCACTATTACCCTCTTAGCGCTCCGAATCTCCACTTGCATTTTCTACAAAAAGAGTGTTTCATAACTGCTCAATCAAAAATATGTTTTACCTCTGTTAACTGAATTTACAGATCAGAAATAAGTTTCACAGAATGCATCTGTGTAGTTTTTATTTGAAGATATTTTTTTCCCAATGTAGGCCTCTTAGCGCTTAGCATGTCCAATTGCAGTTTCTACAGAAAGAGTGTTTCAGAACGGCTCAATCAAAAGTAAGGTTCAACTCTGTTAGTTGAATGCACAGAACAGAAAGAATTTTCACAGAATGCTACTGTGTAGTTTATATTTGAGTATATTCCTTTTTCCACTATTACCCTCTTAGCGCTCCGAATGTCCACTTGCATTTTCTACAGAAAGAGTGTTCAGAACTGCACAATCAAAAGTATGGTTTAACTCTGTTAGCTTAATGAACATATCAGAAATAAGTTTCACACAATGCTTCTGTGTAGTTTTTATTTGTAGATATTATTTTTCCCAATAGAGGCCTCTTAGCGCTCAGAATGTCCAATTGCAGTTTCTACAGAAAGAGTGTTTCAGAAAGGCTCAATCAAAAGTAAGGTTCAACTCTGTTAGTTGAATGCACAGAACAGAAAGAAGTTTCATACAATGCTTCTGTGTAGTTTATATTTGAAAATATTCTTTTTTCCACTATTACCCACTTAGCGCTACGAATGTCCAGTTGCATTTTCTACAGACAGAGTGTTTCAAAACTGCTCAATCAAAAGTATGGTTTAACTCTGTTAGCTGAATGCTCAGATCAGAGAGAAGTTTCACAGAATGCTTCTGTGTAGTTTATATTTGAATATATTCCTTTTTCCACTACTACTCTCTTAGCGCTCCAAATGTCCAGTTGCATTTTCTACAGAAAGAGTGTTCAGATCTGCTCAATCAAAAGTATGGTTTAACTCTGTTAGCTGAATGCACAGATCAGAAAGAAGTTTCACAGAATGATTCTGTGTAGTTTATATTTGGAGACATTTCTTTTTCCACTATTACCCTCTTAGCGCTCCGAATCTCCACTTGCATTTTCTACAGAAAGAGTGTTTCAGAACGGCTCAATCAAAACTAAGGTTCAACTCTTTTAGTTGAACAAACAGAAAAGAAAGAAGTTTCACACAATTCTTCTGTGTAGCTTTTATTTGTAGACATTCTTTTTCCCAATATAGGCCTCTTAGCGCTCAGAATGTCCAATTGCAGTTTCTACAGAAAGAGTGTTTCAGAACGGCTCAATCAAAAGTAAGGTTCAATTCCGTTAGTAGAATGCACAGAACAGAAAGAAGTTTCATACAATGCTTCTGTGTAGTTCATATTTGAACATATTCTTTTTTCCACTATTACCCACTTAGCGCTACGAATGTCCAGTTGCATTTTCTACAGACAGAGTGTTTCAAAACTGCTCAACCAAAAGCATGGTTTAACTCTGTTAGCTGAATGCTCAGATCAGAAAGAAGTTTCACAGAATGCTTCTGTGTAGTTTATATTTGAATATATTCCTTTTTCCACTACTACGCTCTTAGCGCTCCAAATGTCCAGTTGCATTTTCTACAGAAAGAGTGTTCAGATCTGCTCAATCAAAAGTATGGTTTAACTCTGTTAGCTGAATGCACAGATCAGAAAGAAGTTTCACGGAATGATTCTGTGTAGTTTATATTTGAAGACATTCCTTTTTCCACTGTTACCCTCTTAGCGCTCCGAATCTCCACTTGCATTTTCTACAAAAAGAGTGTTTCATAACTGCTCAATCAAAAATATGTTTTATATCTGTTAACTGAATTTACAGATCAGAAATAAGTTTCACAGAATGCATCTGTGTAGTTTTTATTTGAAGATATTCTTTTTCCCAATGTAGGCCTCTTAGCGCTTAGCATGTCCAATTGCAGTTACTACAGAAAGAGTGTTTCAGAACGGCTCAATCAAAAGTAAGGTTCAACTCTGTTAGTTGAATGCACAGAACAGAAAGAATTTTCACAGAATGCTACTGTGTAGTTTATATTTGAATATATTCCTTTTTCCACTATTACCCTCTTAGCGCTCCGAATGTCCACTTGCATTTTCTACAGAAAGAGTGTTCAGAACTGCGCAATCAAAAGTATGGTTTAACTCTGTTAGTTTAATGAACATATCAGAAATAAGTTTCACACAATGCTTCTGTGTAGTTTTAATTTGAAGATATTATTTTTCCCAATAGAGGCCTCTTAGCGCTCAGAATGTCCAATTGCAGTTTCTACAGAAAGAGTGTTTCAGAAAGGCTCAATCAAAAGTAAGGTTCAACTCTGTTAGTTGAATGCACAGAACAGAAAGAAGTTTCATACAATGCTTCTGTGTAGTTTATATTTGAACATATTCTTTTTTCCACTATTACCCACTTAGCGCTACGAATGTCCAGTTGCATTTTCTACAGACAGAGTGTTTCAAAACTGCTCAATCAAAAGTATTATTTAACTCTGTTAGCTGAATGCTCAGATCAGAAATAAGTTTCACAGAATGCTTCTGTGTAGTTTATATTTGAATATATTCCTTTTTCCACTACTACTCTCTTAGCGCTCCAAATGTCCAGTTGCATTTTCTACAGAAAGAGTGTTCAGATCTGCTCAATCAAAAGTATGGTTTAACTCTGTTAGCTGAATGCACAGATCAGAAAGAAGTTTCACCGAATGATTCTGTGTAGTTTATATTTGAAGACATTCCTTTTTCCACTATTACCCTCTTAGCGCTCCGAATCTCCACTTGCATTTTCTACAAAAACAGTGTTTCATAACTGCTCAATCAAAAATATGTTTTATCTCTGTTAACTGAATTTACAGATCAGAAATAAGTTTCACAGAATGCATCTGTGTAGTTTTTATTTGAAGATATTTTTTTCCCAATGTAGGCCTCTTAGCGCTTAGCATGTCCAATTGCAGTTTCTACAGAAAGAGTGTTTCAGAACGGCTCAATCAAAAGTAAGGTTCAACTCTGTTAGTTGAATGCACAGAACAGGAAGAATTTTCACAGAATGCTACTGTGTAGTTTATATTTGAATATATTCCTTTTTCCACTATTACCCTCTTAGCGCTCCGAATGTCCACTTGCATTTTCTACAGAAAGAGTGTTCAGAACTGCGCAATCAAAAGTATGGTTTAACTCTGTTAGCTTAATGAACATATCAGAAATAAGTTTCACACAATGCTTCTGTGTAGTTTTTATTTGAAGATATTATTTTCCCAATAGAGGCCTCTTAGCGCTCAGAATGTCCAATTGCAGTTTCTACAGAAAGAGTGTTTCAGAAAGGCTCAATCAAAAGTAAGGTTCAACTCTGTTAGTTGAATGCACAGAACAGAAAGAAGTTTCATACAATGCTTCTGTGTAGTTTATATTTGAACATATTCTTTTTTCCACTATTACCCACTTAGCGCTACGAATGTCCAGTTGCATTTTCTACAGACAGAGTGTTTCCAAACTGCTCAATCAAAAGTATGGTTTAACTCTGTTAGCTGAATGCTCAGATCAGAAAGAAGTTTCACAGAATGCTTCTGTGTAGTTTATATTTGAATATATTCCTTTTTCCACTACTACGCTCTTACCGCTCCAAATGTCCAGTTGCATTTTCAACAGAAAGAGTGTTCAGATCTGCTCAATCAAAAGTATGGTTTAACTCTGTTAGCTGAATGCACAGATCAGAAAGAAGTTTCACCGAATGATTCTGTGTAGTTTATATTTGAAGACATTCCTTTTTCCACTATTACCCTCTTAGCGCTCCGAATCTCCACTTGCATTTTCTACAAAAAGAGTGTTTCATAACTGCTCAATCAAAAATATGTTTTATCTCTGTTAACTGAATTTACAGATCAGAAATAAGTTTCACAGAGTGCATCTGTGTAGTTTTTATTTGAAGATATTGTTTTTCCCAATGTAGGCCTCTTAGCGCTTAGCATGTCCAATTGCAGTTTCTACAGAAAGAGTGTTTCAGAACGGCTCAATCAAAAGTAAGGTTCAACTCTGTTAGTTGAATGCACAGAACAGAAAGTATTTTCACAGAATGCTACTGTGTAGTTTATATTAGAATATATTCCTTTTTCCACTATTACCCTCTTAGCGCTCCGAATGTCCACTTGCATTTTCTACAGAAAGAGTGTTCAGAACTGCGCAATCAAAAGTATGGTTTAACTCTGTTAGCTTAGTGAACATATCAGAAATAAGTTTCAAAGAATGCTTCTGTGTAGTTTTTATTTGAAGATATTATTTTTCCCAATAGAGGCCTCTTAGCGCTCAGAATGTCCAATTGCACTTTCTACAGAAAGAGTGTTTCAGAAAGGCTCAATCAAAAGTAAGGTTCAACTCTGTTAGTTGAATGCACAGAACAGAAAGAAGTTTCATACAATGCTTCTGTGTAGTTTATATTTGAACATATTCTTTTTTCCACTATTACCCACTTAGCGCTACGAATGTCCAGTTGCATTTTCTACAGACAGAGTGTTTCAAAACTGCTCAATCAAAAGTATGGTTTAACTCTGTTAGCTGAATGCTCAGATCAGAGAGAAGTTTCACAGAATGCTTCTGTGTAGTTTATATTTGAATATATTCCTTTTTCCACTACTACTCTCTTAGCGCTCCAAATGTCCAGTTGCATTTTCTACAGAAAGAGTGTTCAGATCTGCTCAATCAAAAGTATGGTTTAACTCTGTTAGCTGAATGCACAGATCAGAAAGAAGTTTCACAGAATGATTCCGTGTAGTTTATATTTGGAGACATTCCTTTTTCCACTATTACCCTCTTAGCGCTCGGAATCTCCACTTGCATTTTCTACAGAAAGAGTGTTTCAGAACGGCTCAATCAAAACTAAGGTTCAACTCTTTTAGTTGAACAAACAGAACAGAAAGAAATTTCACACAATTCTTCTGTGTAGTTTTTATTTGTAGACATTCTTTTTCCCAATATAGGCCTCTTAGCGCTCAGAATGTCCAATTGCAGTTTCTACAGAAAGAGTGTTTCAGAACGGCTCAATCAAAAGTAAGGTTCAACTCTGTTAGTTGAATGCACAGAACAGAAAGAAGTTTCATACAATGCTTCTGTGTAGTTTATATTTGAATATATTCTTTTTTCCTCTATTACCCACTTAGCGGTACGAATGTCCAGTTGCATTTTCTACAGACAGAGTGTTTCAAAACTGCTCAATCAAAAGTATGGTTTAACTCTGTTAGCTGAATGCTCAGATCAGAAAGAAGTTTCACAGAATGCTTCTGTGTAGTTTATATTTGAATATATTCCTTTTTCCACTAATACGCTCTTAGCGCTCCAAATGTCCAGTTGCATTTTCTACAGAAAGAGTGTTCAGATCTGCTCAATCAAAAGTATGGTTTAACTCTGTTAGCTGAATGCACAGATCAGAAAGAAGTTTCACCGAATGATTCTGTGTAGTTTATATTTGAAGACATTAATTTTTCCAATATTACCCTCTTAGCGCTCCGAATCTCCACTTGCATTTTCTACAAAAAGAGTGTTTCATAACTGCTCAATCAAAAATATGTTTTATCTCTGTTAACTGAATTTACAGATCAGAAATAAGTTTCACAGAATGCATCTGTGTAGTTTTTATTTGAAGATATTCTTTTTCCCAATGTAGGCCTCTTAGCGCTTAGCATGTCCAATTGCAGTTTCTACAGAAAGAGTGTTTCAGAACGGCTCAATCAAAAGTAAGGTTCAACTCTGTTAGTTGAATGCACAGAACAGAAAGAATTTTCACAGAATGCTACTGTGTAGTTTATATTTGAATATATTCCTTTTTCCACTATTACCCTCTTAGCGCTCCGAATGTCCACTTGCATTTTCTACAGAAAGAGTGTTCAGAACTGCGCAATCAAAAGTATGGTTTAACTCTGTTAGCTTAATGAACATATCAGAAATAAGTTTCAAACAATGCTTCTGTGTAGTTTTTATTTGAAGATATTATTTTTCCCAATAGATGCCTCTTAGCGCTCAGAATGTCCAATTGCAGTTTCTACAGAAAGAGTGTTTCAGAAAGGCTCAATCAAAGTAAGGTTCAACTCTGTTAGTTGAATGCACAGAACAGAAAGAAGTTTCATACAATGCTTCTGTGAAGTTTATATTTGAACATATTCTTTTTTCCACTATTACCCACTTAGCGCTACGAATGTCCAGTTGCAAATTCTACAGACAGAGTGTTACAAAACTGCTCAATCAAAAGTATGGTTTAACTCTGTTAGCTGAATGCTCAGATCACAAATAAGTTTCACAGAATGCTTCTGTGTAGTTTATATTTGAATATATTCCTTTTTCCACTAGTACTCTCTTAGCGCTCCAAATGTCCAGTTGCATTTTCTACAGAAAGAGTGTTCAGATCTGCTCATTCAAAAGTATGGTTTAACTCTGTTAGCTGAATGCACAGATCAGAAATAAGTTTCACCGAATGATTCTGTGTAGTTTATATTTGAAGACATTCCTTTTTCCACTATTACCCTCTTAGCGCTCCGAATCTCCACTTGCATTTTCTACAAAAAGAGTGTTTCATAACTGCTCAATCAAAAATATGTTTTATCTCTGTTAACTGAATTTACAGATCAGAAATAAGTTTCACAGAATGCATCTGTGTAGTTTTTATTTGAAGATATTCTTTTTCCCAATGTAAGCCTCTTAGCGCTTAGCATGTCCAATTGCAGTTTCTACAGAAAGAGTGTTTCAGAACGGCTCAATCAAAAGTAAGGTTCAACTCTGTTAGTTGAATGCACAGAACAGAAAGAATTTTCACAGAATGCTACTGTGTAGTTTATATTTGAATATATTCCTTTTTCCACTATTACCCTCTTAGCGCTCCGAATGTCCACTTGCATTTTCTACAGAAAGAGTGTTCAGAACTGCGCAATCAAAAGTATGGTTTAACTCTGTTAGCTTAATGAACATATCAGAAATAAGTTTCACACAATGCTTCTGTGTAGTTTTTATTTGAAGATATTATATTTCCCAATAGAGCCCTCTTAGCGCTCAGAATGTCCAATTGCAGTTTCTACAGAAAGAGTGTTTCAGAAAGGCTCAATCAAAAGTAAGGTTCAACTCTGTTAGTTGAATGCACAGAACAGAAAGTAGTTTCATACAATGCTTCTGTGTAGTTTATATTTGAACATATTTTTTTTCCACTATTACCCACTTAGCGCTACGAATGTCCAGTTGCATTTTCTACAGACAGAGTGTTTCAAAACTGCTCAATCAAAAGTATGGTTTAACTCTGTTAGCTGAATGCTCAGATCAGAAAGAATTTTCACAGAATGCTTCTGTGTAGTTTATATTTGAATATATTCCTTTTTCCACTACTACTCTCTTAGCGCTCCAAATGTCCAGTTGCATTTTCTACAGAAAGAGTGTTCAGATCTGCTCAATCAAAAGTATGGTTTAACTCTGTTAGCTGAATGCACAGATCAGAAAGAAGTTTCACAGAATGATTCTGTGTAGTTTATATTTGGAGACATTCCTTTTTCCACTATTACCCTCTTAGCGCTCCGAATCTCCACTTGCATTTTCTACAGAAAGAGTGTTTCAGAACGGCTCAAACAAAACTAAGGTTCAACTCTTTTAGTTGAACAAACAGAACAGAAAGAAGTTTCACACAATTCTTCTGTGTAGTTTTTATTTGTAGACATTCTTTTTCCCAATATAGGCCTCTTAGCGCTCAGAATGTCCAATTGCAGTTTCTACAGAAAGAGTGTTTCAGAACGGCTCAATCAAAAGTAAGGTTCAACTCTGTTAGTTGAATGCACAGAACAGAAAGGAGTTTCATACAATGCTTCTGTGTAGTTTATATTTGAACATATTCTTTTTTCCACTATTACCCACTTAGCGCTCCGAATGTCCACTTGCATTTTCTACAGAAAGAGTGTTCAGAACTGCGCAATCAAAAGTATGGTTTAACTCTGTTAGCTTAATGAACATATCAGAAATAAGTTTCACACAATGCTTCTGTGTAGTTTTTATTTGAAGATATTATTTTTCCCAATAGAGGCCTCTTAGCGCTCAGAATGTCCAATTGCAGTTTCTACAGAAAGAGTGTTTCAGAAAGGCTCAATCAAAAGTAAGGTTCAACTCTGTTAGTTGAATGCACAGAACAGAAAGAAGTTTCATACAATGATTCTGTGTAGTTTATATTTGAAAATATTCTTTTTTCCACTATTACCCACTTAGTGCTACGAATGTCCAGTTGCATTTTCTACAGACAGAGTGTTTCAAAACTGCTCAATCAAAAGTATGGTTAAACTCTGTTAGCTGAATGCTCAGATCAGAAAGAAGTTTCACAGAATGCTTCTGTGTAGTTTATATTTGAATATATTCCTTTTTCCACTACTACTCTCTTAGCGCTCCAAATGTCCAGTTGCATTTTCTACAGAAAGAGTGTTCAGATCTGCTCAATCAAAAGTATGGTTTAACTCTGTTAGCTGAATGCACAGATCAGAAAGAAGTTTCACAGAATGATTCTGTGTAGTTTATATTTGGAGACATTCCTTTTTCCACTATTACCCTCTTAGTGCTCCGAATCTCCACTTGCATTTCCTACAGAAAGAGTGTTTCAGAACGGCTCAATCAAAACTAAGGTTCAACTCTTTTAGTTGAACAAACAGAACAGAAAGAAGTTTCACACAATTCTTCTGTGTAGTTTTTATTTGTAGACATTCTTTTTCCCAATATAGGCCTCTTAGCGCTCAGAATGTCCAATTGCAGTTTCTACAGAAAGAGTGTTTCAGAACGGCTCAATCAAAAGTAAGGTTCAACTCTGTTAGTTGAATGCACAGAACAGAAAGAAGTTTCATACAATGCTTCTGTGTAGTTTATATTTGAACATATTCTTTTTTCCACTATTACCCACTTAGCGCTACGAATGTCCAGTTGCATTTTCTACAGACAGAGTGTTTCAAAACTGCTCAATCAAAAGTATGGTTTAACTCTGTTTGCTGAATGCTCAGATCAGAAAGAAGTTTCACAGAATGCTTCTGTGTAGTTTATATTTGAATATATTCCTTTTTCCACTACTACGCTCTTAGCGCTCCAAATGTCCAGTTGCATTTTCTACAGAAAGAGTGTTCAGATCTGCTCAATCAAAAGTATGGTTTAACTCTGTTAGCTGAATGCACAGATCAGAAAGAAGTTTCACCGAATGATTCTGTGTAGTTTATATTTGAAGACATTCCTTTTTCCACTATTACCCTCTTAGCGCTCCGAATCTCCATTTGCATTTTCTACAAAAAGAGTGTTTCATAACTGCTGAATCAAAAATATGTTTTATCTCTGTTAACTGAATTTACAGATCAGAAATAAGTTTCACAGAATGCATCTGTGTAGTTTTTATTTGAAGATATTCTTTTTCCCAATGTAGGCCTCTTAGCGCTTAGCATGTCCAATTGCAGTTTCTACAGAAAGAGTGTTTCAGAACGGCTCAATCAAAAGTAAGGTTCAACTCTGTTAGTTGAATGCACAGAACAGAAAGAATTTTCACAGAATGCTACTGTGTAGTTTATATTTGAATATATTCCTTTTTCCACTATTACCCTCTAAGCGCTCCGAATGTCCACTTGCATTTTCTACAGAAAGAGTGTTCACAACTGCGCAATCAAAAGTATGGTTTAACTCTGTTAGCTTAATGAACATATCAGAAAAAAGTTTCACACAATGCTTCTGTGTAGTTTTTATTTGAAGATATTATATTTCCCAATAGAGGCCTCTTAGCGCTCAGAATGTCCAATTGCAGTTTCTACAGAAAGAGTGTTTCAGAAAGGCTCAATCAAAAGTAAGGTTCAACTCTGTTAGTTGAATGCACAGAACAGAAAGAAATTTCATACAATGCTTCTGTGTAGTTTATATTTGAACATACTCTTTTTTCCACTATTACCCACTTAGCGCTACGAATGTCCAGTTGCATTTTCTACAGACAGAGTGTTTCAAAACTGCTCAATCAAAAGTATGGTTTAACTCTGTTAGCTGAATGCTCAGATCAGAAAGAAGTTTCACAGAAGGCTTCTGTGTAGTTTATATTTGAATATATTCCTTTTTCCACTAGTACTCTCTTTGCGCTCCAAATGTCCAGTTGCATTTTCTACAGAAAGAGTGTTCAGATCTGCTCAATCAAAAGTATGGTTTAACTCTGTTAGCTGAATGCACAGATCAGAAAGAAGTTTCACAGAATGATTCTGTGTAGTTTATATTTGGAGACATTCCTTTTTCCACTATTACCCTATTAGCGCTCCGAATCTCCACTTGCATTTTCTACAGAAAGAGTGTTTCAGAACGGCTCAATCAAAACTAAGGTTCAACTCTTTTAGTTGAACAAACAGAACAGAAAGAAGTTTCACACAATTCTTCTGTGTAGTTTTTATTTGTAGACATTCTTTTTCCCAATATACGCCTCTTAGCGCTCAGAATGTCCAATTGCAGTTTCTACAGAAAGAGTGTTTCAGAACGGCTCAATCAAAAGTAAGGTTCAACTCTGTTAGTTGAATGCACAGAACAGAAAGGAGTTTCATACAATGCTTCTGTGTAGTTTATATTTGAACATATTCTTTTTTCCACTATTACCCACTTAGCGCTCCGAATGTCCACTTGCATTTTCTACAGAAAGAGTGTTCAGAACTGCGCAATCAAAAGTATGGTTTAACTCTGTTAGCTTAATGAACATATCAGAAATAAGTTTCACACAATGCTTCTGTGTAGTTTTTATTTGAAGATATTATTTTTCCCAATAGAGGCCTCTTAGCGCTCAGAATGTCCAATTGCAGTTTCTACAGAAAGAGTGTTTCAGAAAGGCTCAATCAAAAGTAAGGTTCAACTCTGTTAGTTGAATGCACAGAACAGAAAGAAGTTTCATACAATGATTCTGTGTAGTTTATATTTGAAAATATTCTTTTTTCCACTATTACCCACTTAGTGCTACGAATGTCCAGTTGCATTTTCTACAGACAGAGTGTTTCAAAACTGCTCAATCAAAAGTATGGTTAAACTCTGTTAGCTGAATGCTCAGATCAGAAAGAAGTTTCACAGAATGCTTCTGTGTAGTTTATATTTGAATATATTCCTTTTTCCACTACTACTCTCTTAGCGCTCCAAATGTCCAGTTGCATTTTCTACAGAAAGAGTGTTCAGATCTGCTCAATCAAAAGTATGGTTTAACTCTGTTAGCTGAATGCACAGATCAGAAAGAAGTTTCACAGAATGATTCTGTGTAGTTTATATTTGGAGACATTCCTTTTTCCACTATTACCCTCTTAGTGCTCCTAATCTCCACTTGCATTTCCTACAGAAAGAGTGTTTCAGAACGGCTCAATCAAAACTAAGGTTCAACTCTTTTAGTTGAACAAACAGAACAGAAAGAAGTTTCACACAATTCTTCTGTGTAGTTTTTATTTGTAGACATTCTTTTTCCCAATATAGGCCTCTTAGCGCTCAGAATGTCCAATTGCAGTTTCTACAGAAAGAGTGTTTCAGAACGGCTCAATCAAAAGTAAGGTTCAACTCTGTTAGTTGAATGCACAGAACAGAAAGAAGTTTCATACAATGCTTCTGTGTAGTTTATATTTGAACATATTCTTTTTTCCACTATTACCCACTTAGCGCTACGAATGTCCAGTTGCATTTTCTACAGACAGAGTGTTTCAAAACTGCTCAATCAAAAGTATGGTTTAACTCTGTTTGCTGAATGCTCAGATCAGAAAGAAGTTTCACAGAATGCTTCTGTGTAGTTTATATTTGAATATATTCCTTTTTCCACTACTACGCTCTTAGCGCTCCAAATGTCCAGTTGCATTTTCTACAGAAAGAGTGTTCAGATCTGCTCAATCAAAAGTATGGTTTAACTCTGTTAGCTGAATGCACAGATCAGAAAGAAGTTTCACCGAATGATTCTGTGTAGTTTATATTTGAAGACATTCCTTTTTCCACTATTACCCTCTTAGCGCTCCGAATCTCCATTTGCATTTTCTACAAAAAGAGTGTTTCATAACTGCTGAATCAAAAATATGTTTTATCTCTGTTAACTGAATTTACAGATCAGAAATAAGTTTCACAGAATGCATCTGTGTAGTTTTTATTTGAAGATATTCTTTTTCCAAATGTAGGCCTCTTAGCGCTTAGCATGTCCAATTGCAGTTTCTACAGAAAGAGTGTTTCAGAACGGCTCAATCAAAAGTAAGGTTCAACTCTGTTAGTTGAATGCACAGAACAGAAAGAATTTTCACAGAATGCTACTGTGTAGTTTATATTTGATTATATTCCTTTTTCCACTATTACCCTCTAAGCGCTCCGAATGTCCACTTGCATTTTCTACAGAAAGAGTGTTCACAACTGCGCAATCAAAAGTATGGTTTAACTCTGTTAGCTTAATGAACATATCAGAAAAAAGTTTCACACAATGCTTCTGTGTAGTTTTTATTTGAAGATATTATATTTCCCAATAGAGGCCTCTTAGCGCTCAGAATGTCCAATTGCAGTTTCTACAGAAAGAGTGTTTCAGAAAGGCTCAATCAAAAGTAAGGTTCAACTCTGTTAGTTGAATGCACAGAACAGAAAGAAATTTCATACAATGCTTCTGTGTAGTTTATATTTGAACATACTCTTTTTTCCACTATTACCCACTTAGCGCTACGAATGTCCAGTTGCATTTTCTACAGACAGAGTGTTTCAAAACTGCTCAATCAAAAGTATGGTTTAACTCTGTTAGCTGAATGCTCAGATCAGAAAGAAGTTTCACAGAATGCTTCTGTGTAGTTTATATTTGAATATATTCCTTTTTCCACTAGTACTCTCTTTGCGCTCCAAATGTCCAGTTGCATTTTCTACAGAAAGAGTGTTCAGATCTGCTCAATCAAAAGTATGGTTTAACTCTGTTAGCTGAATGCACAGATCAGAAAGAAGTTTCACAGAATGATTCTGTGTAGTTTATATTTGGAGACATTCCTTTTTCCACTATTACCCTATTAGCGCTCCGAATCTCCACTTGCATTTTCTACAGAAAGAGTGTTTCAGAACGGCTCAATCAAAACTAAGGTTCAACTCTTTTAGTTGAACAAACAGAACAGAAAGAAGTTTCACACAATTCTTCTGTGTAGTTTTTATTTGTAGACATTCTTTTTCCCAATATACGCCTCTTAGCGCTCAGAATGTCCAATTGCAGTTTCTACAGAAAGAGTGTTTCAGAACGGCTCAATCAAAAGTAAGGTTCAACTCTGTTAGTTGAATGCACAGAACAGAAAGAAGTTTCACAGAATGCTACTGTGTAGTTTATATTTGAATATATTCCTTTTTCCACTATTACCCTCTTAGCGCTCCGAATGTCCACTTGCATTTTCTGCAGAAAGAGTGTTCAGAACTGCGCAATCAAAAGTATGGTTTAACTCTGTTAGCTTAATGAACATATCAGAAATAAGTTTCACACAATGCTTCTGTGTAGTTTTTATTTGAAGATATTATTTTTCCCAATAGAGGCCTCTTAGCGCTCAGAATGTCCAATTGCAGTTTCTACAGAAAGAGTGTTTCAGAAAGGCTCAATCAAAAGTAAGGTTCAACTCTGTTAGTTGAATGCACAGAACAGAAAGAAGTTTCATACAATGCTTCTGTGTAGTTTATATTTGAACATATTCTTTTTTCCACTATTACCCACTTAGCGCTACGAATGTCCAGTTGCATTTTCTACAGACAGAGTGTTTCAAAACTGCTCAATCAAAAGTATGGTTTAACTCTGTTAGCTGAATTCTCAGATCAGAAAGAAGTTTCACAGAATGCTTCTGTGTAGTTTATATTTGAATATATTCCTTTTTCCACTACTACGCTCTTAGCGCTCCAAATGTCCAGTTGCATTTTCTATAGAAAGAGTGTTCAGATCTGCTCAATCAAAAGTATGGTTTAACTCTGTTAGCTGAATGCACAGATCAGAAAGAAGTTTCACCGAATGATTCTGTGTAGTTTATATTTGAAGACATTCCTTTTTCCACTATTACCCTCTTAGCGCTCCGAATCTCCATTTGCATTTTCTACAAAAAGAGTGTTTCATAACTGCTGAATCAAAAATATGTTTTATATCTGTTAACTGAATTTACAGATCAGAAATAAGTTTCACAGAATGCATCTGTGTAGTTTGTATTTGAAGATATTCTTTTTCCCAATGTAGGCCTCTTAGCGCTTAGCATGTCCAATTGCAGTTTCTACAGAAAGAGTGTTTCAGAACGGCTCAATCAAAAGTAAGGTTCAACTCTGTTAGTTGAATGCACAGAACAGAAAGAATTTTCACAGAATGCTACTGTGTAGTTTATATTTGAATATATTCCTTTTTCCACTATTACCCTCTAAGCGCTCCGAATGTCCACTTGCATTTTCTACAGAAAGAGTGTTCACAACTGCGCAATCAAAAGTATGGTTTAACTCTGTTAGCTTAATGAACATATCAGAAAAAAGTTTCACACAATGCTTCTGTGTAGTTTTTATTTGAAGATATTATATTTCCCAATAGAGGCCTCTTAGCGCTCAGAATGTCCAATTGCAGTTTCTACAGAAAGAGTGTTTCAGAAAGGCTCAATCAAAAGTAAGGTTCAACTCTGTTAGTTGAATGCACAGAACAGAAAGAAATTTCATACAATGCTTCTGTGTAGTTTATATTTGAACATACTCTTTTTTCCACTATTACCCACTTAGCGCTACGAATGTCCAGTTGCATTTTCTACAGACAGAGTGTTTCAAAACTGCTCAATCAAAAGTATGGTTTAACTCTGTTAGCTGAATGCTCAGATCAGAAAGAAATTTCACAGAATGCTTCTGTGTAGTTTATATTTGAATATATTCCTTTTTCCACTAGTACTCTCTTTGCGCTCCAAATGTCCAGTTGCATTTTCTACAGAAAGAGTGTTCAGATCTGCTCAATCAAAAGTATGGTTTAACTCTGTTAGCTGAATGCACAGATCAGAAAGAAGTTTCACAGAATGATTCTGTGTAGTTTATATTTGGAGACATTCCTTTTTCCACTATTACCCTATTAGCGCTCCGAATCTCCACTTGCATTTTCTACAGAAAGAGTGTTTCAGAACGGCTCAATCAAAACTAAGGTTCAACTCTTTTAGTTGAACAAACAGAACAGAAAGAAGTTTCACACAATTCTTCTGTGTAGTTTTTATTTGTAGACATTCTTTTTCCCAATATACGCCTCTTAGCGCTCAGAATGTCCAATTGCAGTTTCTACAGAAAGAGTGTTTCAGAACGGCTCAATCAAAAGTAAGGTTCAACTCTGTTAGTTGAATGCACAGAACAGAAAGAAGTTTCACAGAATGCTACTGTGTAGTTTATATTTGAATATATTCCTTTTTCCACTATTACCCTCTTAGCGCTCCGAATGTCCACTTGCATTTTCTACAGAAAGAGTGTTCAGAACTGCGCAATCAAAGGTATGGTTTAACTCTGTTAGCTTAATGAACATATCAGAAATAAGTTTCACACAATGCTTCTGTGTAGTTTTTATTTGAAGATATTATTTTTCCCAATAGAGGCCTCTTAGCGCTCAGAATGTCCAATTGCAGTTTCTACAGAAAGAGTGTTTCAGAAAGGCTCAATCAAAAGTAAGGTTCAACTCTGTTAGTTGAATGCACAGAACAGAAAGAAGTTTCATACAATGCTTCTGTGTAGTTTATATTTGAACATATTCTTTTTTCCACTATTACCCACTTAGCGCTACGAATGTCCAGTTGCATTTTCTACAGACAGAGTGTTTCAAAACTGCTCAATCAAAAGTATGGTTTAACTCTGTTAGCTGAATGCTCAGATCAGAAAGAAGTTTCACAGAATGCTTCTGTGTAGTTTATATTTGAATATATTCCTTTTTCCACTACTACTCTCTTAGCGCTCCAAATGTCCAGTTGCATTTTCTACAGAAAGAGTGTTCAGATCTGCTCAATCAAAAGTATGGTTTAACTCTGTTAGCTGAATGCACAGATCAGAAAGAAGTTTCACAGAATGATTCTGTGTAGTTTATATTTGGAGACATTCCTTTTTCCACTATTACCCTCTTAGCGCTCCGAATCTCCACTTGCATTTTCTACAGAAAGAGTGTTTCAGAACGGCTCAATCAAAACTAAGGTTCAACTCTTTTAGTTGAACAAACAGAACAGAAAGAAGTTTCACACAATTCTTCTGTGTGGTTTTTATTTGTAGACATTCTTTTTCCCAATATAGGCCTCTTAGCGCTCAGAATGTCCAACTGCAGTTTCTACAGAAAGAGTGTTTCAGAGCGGCTCAATCAAAAGTAAGGTTCAACTCTGTTAGTTGAATGCACAGAACAGAAAGAAGTTTCATACAATTCTTCTGTGTAGTTTATATTTGAACATATTCTTTTTTCCACTATTACCCACTTAGCGCTACGAATGTCCAGTTGCATTTTCTACAGACAGACTGTTTCAAAACTGCTCAATCAAAAGTATGGTTTAACTCTGTTAGCTGAATGCTCAGATCAGAAAGAAGTTTCACAGAATGCTTCTGTGTAGTTTATATTTGAATATATTCCTTTTTCCACTACTACTCTCTTAGCGCTCCAAATGTCCAGTTGCATTTTCTACAGAAAGAGTGTTCAGATCTGCTCAATCAAAAGTATGGTTTAACTCTGTTAGCTGAATGCACAGATCAGAAAGAAGTTTCACCGAATGATTCTGTGTAGTTTATATTTGAAGACATTAATTTTTCCAATATTACCCTCTTAGCGCTCTGAATCTCCACTTGCATTTTCTACAAAAAGAGTGTTTCATAACTGCTCAATCAAAAATATGTTTTATCTCTGTTAACTGAATTTACAGATCAGAAATAAGTTTCACAGAATGCATCTGTGTAGTTTTTATTTGAAGATATTCTTTTTCCCAATGTAGGCCTCTTAGCGCTTAGCATGTCCAATTGCAGTTTCTACAGAAAGAGTGTTTCAGAACGGCTCAATCAAAAGTAAGGTTCAACCCTGTTAGTTGAATGCACAGAACAGAAAGAATTTTCACAGAATGCTACTGTGTAGTTTATATTTGAATATATTCCTTTTTCCACTATTACCCTCTTAGCGCTCCGAATGTCCACTTGCATTTTCTACAGAAAGAGTGTTCACAACTGCGCAATCAAAAGTATGGTTTAACTCTGTTAGCTTAATGAACATATCAGAAATAAGTTTCACACAATGCTTCTGTGTAGTTTTTATTTGAAGATATTATATTTCCCAATAGAGGCCTCTTAGCGCTCAGAATGTCCAATTGCAGTTTCTACAGAAAGAGTGTTTCAGAAAGGCTCAATCAAAAGTAAGGTTCAACTCTGTTAGTTGAATGCACAGAACAGAAAGAAATTTCATACAATGCTTCTGTGTAGTTTATATTTGAACATACTCTTTTTTCCACTATTACCCACTTAGCGCTACGAATGTCCAGTTGCATTTTGTACAGACAGAGTGTTTCAAAACTGCTCAATCAAAAGTATGGTTTAACTCTGTTAGCTGAATGCTCAGATCAGAAAGAAGTTTCACAGAATGCTTCTGTGTAGTTTATATTTGAATATATTCCTTTTTCCACTAGTACTCTCTTAGCGCTCCAAATGTCCAGTTGCATTTTCTACAGAAAGAGTGTTCAGATCTGCTCAATCAAAAGTATGGTTTAACTCTGTTAGCTGAATGCACAGATCAGAAAGAAGTTTCGCAGAATGATTCTGTGTAGTTTATATTTGGAGACATTCCTTTTTCCACTATTACCCTCTTAGCGCTCCGAATCTCCACTTGCATTTTCTACAGAAAGAGTGTTTCAGAACGGCTCAATCAAAACTAAGGTTCAACTCTTTTAGTTGAACAAACAGAACAGAAAGAAGTTTCACACAATTCTTCTGTGTAGTTTTTATTTGTAGACATTCTTTTTCCCAATATAGGCCTCTTAGCGCTCAGAATGTCCAACTGCAGTTTCTACAGAAAGAGTGTTTCAGAGCGGCTCAATAAAAAGTAAGGTTCAACTCTGTTAGTTGAATGCACAGAACAGAAAGAAGTTTCATACAATGCTTCTGTGTAGTTTATATTTGAACATATTCTTTTTTCCACTATTACCCACTTAGCGCTACGAATGTCCAGTTGCATTTTCTACAGACAGAGTGTTTCAAAACTGCTCAATCAAAAGTATGGTTTAACTCTGTTAGCTGAATGCTCAGATCAGAAAGAAGTTTCACAGAAGGCTTCTGTGTAGTTTATATTTGAATATATTCCTTTTTCCACTACTACGCTCTTAGCGCTCCAAATGTCCAGTTGCATTTTCTACAGAAAGAGTGTTCAGATCTGCTCAATCAAAAGTATGGTTTAACTCTGTTAGCTGAATGCACAGATCAGAAAGAAGTTTCACCGAATGATTCTGTGTAGTTTATATTTGAAGACATTCCTTTTTCCACTATTACCCACTTAGCGCTCCGAATCTCCACTTGCATTTTCTACAAAAAGAGTGTTTCATAACTGCTCAATCAAAAATATGATTTATCTCTGTTAACTGAATTTACAGATCAGAAATAAGTTTCACAGAATGCATCTGTGTAGTTTTTATTTGAAGATATTCTTTTTCCCAATGTAGGCCTCTTAGCGCTTAGCATGTCCAATTGCAGTTTCTACAGAAAGAGTGTTTCAGAACGGCTCAATCAAAAGTAAGGTTCAACTCTGTTAGTTGAATGCACAGAACAGAAAGAATTTTCACAGAATGCTACTGTGTAGTTTATATTTGAATATATTCCTTTTTCCACTATTACCCTCTTAGCGCTCCGAATGTCCACTTGCATTTTCTACAGAAAGAGTGTTCACAACTGCGCAATCAAAAGTATGGTTTAACTCTGTTAGCTTAATGAACATATCAGAAAAAAGTTTCACACAATGCTTCTGTGTAGTTTTTATTTGAAGATATTATATTTCCCAATAGAGGCCTCTTAGCGCTCAGAATGTCCAATTGCAGTTTCTACAGAAAGAGTGTTTCAGAAAGGCTCAATCAAAAGTAAGGTTCAACTCTGTTAGTTGAATGCACAGAACAGAAAGAAATTTCATACAATGCTTCTGTGTAGTTTATATTTGAACATACTCTTTTTTCCACTATTACCCACTTAGCGCTACGAATGTCCAGTTGCATTTTCTACAGACAGAGTGTTTCAAAACTGCTCAATCAAAAGTATGGTTTAACTCTGTTAGCTGAATGCTCAGATCAGAAAGATGTTTCACAGAATGCTTCTGTGTAGTTTATATTTGAATATATTCCTTTTTCCACTAGTACTCTCTTAGCGCTCCAAATGTCCAGTTGCATTTTCTACAGAAAGAGTGTTCAGATCTGCTCAATCAAAAGTATGGTTTAACTCTGTTAGCTGAATGCACAGATTAGAAAGAAGTTTCACAGAATGATTCTGTGTAGTTTATATTTGGAGACATTCCTTTTTCCACTATTACCCTATTAGCGCTCCGAATCTCCACTTGCATTTTCTACAGAAAGAGTGTTTCAGAACGGCTCAATCAAAACTAAGGTTCAACTCTTTTAGTTGAACAAACAGAACAGAAAAAAGTTTCACACAATTCTTCTGTGTAGTTTTTATTTGTAGACATTCTTTTTCCCAATATAGGCCTCTTAGCGCTCAGAATGTCCAATTGCAGTTTCTACAGAAAGAGTGTTTCAGAAAGGCTCAATCAAAAGTAAGGTTCAACTCTGTTAGTTGAATGCACAGAACAGAAAGAAGTTTCATACAATGCTTCTGTGTAGTTTATATTTGAACATATTCTTTTTTCCACTATTACCCACTTAGCGCTACGAATGTCCAGTTGCATTTTCTACAGACAGAGTGTTTCAAAACTGCTCAATCAAAAGTATGGTTTAACTCTGTTAGCTGAATGCTCAGATCAGAAAGAAGTTTCACAGAATGCTTCTGTGTAGTTTATATTTGAATATATTCCTTTTTCCACTACTACTCTCTTAGCGCTCCAAATGTCCAGTTGCATTTTCTACAGAAAGAGTGTTCAGATCTGCTCAATCAAAAGTATGGTTTAACTCTGTTAGCTGAATGCACAGATCAGAAAGAAGTTTCGCAGAATGATTCTGTGTAGTTTATATTTGGAGACATTCCTTTTTCCACTATTACCCTCTTAGCGCTCCGAATCTCCACTTGCATTTTCTACAGAAAGAGTGTTTCAGAACGGCTCAATCAAAACTAAGGTTCAACTCTTTTAGTTGAACAAACAGAACAGAAAGAAGTTTCACACAATTCTTCTGTGTAGTTTTTATTTGTAGACATTCTTTTTCCCAATATAGGCCTCTTAGCGCTCAGAATGTCCAACTGCAGTTTCTACAGAAAGAGTGTTTCAGAGCGGCTCAATAAAAAGTAAGGTTCAACTCTGTTAGTTGAATGCACAGAACAGAAAGAAGTTTCATACAATGCTTCTGTGTAGTTTATATTTGAACATATTCTTTTTTCCACTATTACCCACTTAGCGCTACGAATGTCCAGTTGCATTTTCTACAGACAGAGTGTTTCAAAACTGCTCAATCAAAAGTATGGTTTAACTCTGTTAGCTGAATGCTCAGATCAGAAAGAAGTTTCACAGAATGCTTCTGTGTAGTTTATATTTGAATATATTCCTTTTTCCACTACTACGCTCTTAGCGCTCCAAATGTCCAGTTGCATTTTCTACAGAAAGAGTGTTCAGATCTGCTCAATCAAAAGTATGGTTTAACTCTATTAGCTGAATGCACAGATCAGAAAGAAGTTTCACAGAATGATTCTGTGTAGTTTATATTTGGAGACATTCCTTTTTCCACTATTACCCTATTATCGCTCCGAATCTCCACTTGCATTTTCTACAGAAAGAGTGTTTCAGAACGGCTCAATCAAAACTAAGGTTCAACTCTTTTAGTTGAACAAACAGAACAGAAAGAAGTTTCACACAATTCTTCTGTGTAGTTTTTATTTGTAGGCATTCTTTTTCCCAATATAGGCCTCTTAGCGCTCAGAATGTCCAATTGCAGTTTCTACAGAAAGAGTGTTTCAGAACGGCTCAATCAAAAGTAAGGTTCAACTCTGTTAGTTGAATGCACAGAACAGAAAGAAGTTTCATACAATGCTTCTGTGTAGTTTATATTTGAACATATTCTTTTTTCCACTATTACCCACTTAGCGCTACGAATGTCCAGTTGCATTTTCTACAGACAGAGTGTTTCAAAACTGCTCAATCAAAAGTATGGTTTAACTCTGTTAGCTGAATGCTCAGATCAGAAAGAAGTTTCACAGAAGGCTTCTGTGTAGTTTATATTTGAATATATTCCTTTTTCCACTACTACGCTCTTAGCGCTCCAAATGTCCAGTTGCATTTTCTACAGAAAGAGTGTTCAGATCTGCTCAATCAAAAGTATGGTTTAACTCTGTTAGCTGAATGCACAGATCAGAAAGAAGTTTCACCGAATGATTCTGTGTAGTTTATATTTGAAGACATTCCTTTTTCCACTATTACCCCCTTAGCGCTCCGAATCTCCACTTGCATTTTCTACAAAAAGAGTGTTTCATAACTGCTCAATCAAAAATATGATTTATCTCTGTTAACTGAATTTACAGATCAGAAATAAGTTTCACAGAATGCATCTGTGTAGTTTTTATTTGAAGATATTCTTTTTCCCAATGTAGGCCTCTTAGCGCTTAGCATGTCCAATTGCAGTTTCTACAGAAAGAGTGTTTCAGAACGGCTCAATCAAAAGTAAGGTTCAACTCTGTTAGTTGAATGCACAGAACAGAAAGAATTTTCACAGAATGCTACTGTGTAGTTTATATTTGAATATATTCCTTTTTCCACTATTACCCTCTTAGCGCTCCGAATGTCCACTTGCATTTTCTACAGAAAGAGTGTTCACAACTGCGCAATCAAAAGTATGGTTTAACTCTGTTAGCTTAATGAACATATCAGAAAAAAGTTTCACACAATGCTTCTGTGTAGTTTTTATTTGAAGATATTATATTTCCCAATAGAGGCCTCTTAGCGCTCAGAATGTCCAATTGCAGTTTCTACAGAAAGAGTGTTTCAGAAAGGCTCAATCAAAAGTAAGGTTCAACTCTGTTAGTTGAATGCACAGAACAGAAAGTAATTTCATACAATGCTTCTGTGTAGTTTATATTTGAACATACTCTTTTTTCCACTATTACCCACTTAGCGCTACGAATGTCCAGTTGCATTTTCTACAGACAGAGTGTTTCAAAACTGCTCAATCAAAAGTATGGTTTAACTCTGTTAGCTGAATGCTCAGATCAGAAAGAAGTTTCACAGAATGCTTCTGTGTAGTTTATATTTGAATATATTCCTTTTTCCACTAGTACTCTCTTTGCGCTCCAAATGTCCAGTTGCATTTTCTACAGAAAGAGTGTTCAGATCTGCTCAATCAAAAGTATGGATTAACTCTGTTAGCTGAATGCACAGATCAGAAAGAAGTTTCACAGAATGATTCTGTGTAGTTTATATTTGTAGACATTCCTTTTTCCACTATTACCCTATTAGCGCTCCGAATCTCCACTTGCATTTTCTACAGAAAGAGTGTTTCAGAACGGCTCAATCAAAACTAAGGTTCAACTCTTTTAGTTGAACAAACAGAACAGAAAGAAGTTTCACACAATTCTTCTGTGTAGTTTTTATTTGTAGACATTCTTTTTCCCAATATACACCTCTTAGCGCTCAGAATGTCCAATTGCAGTTTCTACAGAAAGAGTGTTTCAGAACGGCTCAATCAAAAGTAAGGTTCAACTCTGTTAGTTGAATGCACAGAACAGAAAGAAGTTTCACAGAATGCTACTGTGTAGTTTATATTTGAATATATTCCTTTTTCCACTATTACCCTCTTAGCGCTCCGAATGTCCACTTGCATTTTCTACAGAAAGAGTGTTCAGAACTGCGCAATCAAAAGTATGGTTTAACTCTGTTAGCTTAATGAACATATCAGAAATAAGTTTCACACAATGCTTCTGTGTAGTTTTTATTTGAAGATATTATTTTTCCCAATAGAGGCCTCTTAGCGCTCAGAATGTCCAATTGCAGTTTCTACAGAAAGAGTGTTTCAGAAAGGCTCAATCAAAAGTAAGGTTCAACTCTGTTAGTTGAATGCACAGAACAGAAAGAAGTTTCATACAATGCTTCTGTGTAGTTTATATTTGAACATATTCTTTTTTCCACTATTACCCACTTAGCGCTACGAATGTCCAGTTGCATTTTCTACAGACACAGTGTTTCAAAACTGCTCAATCAAAAGTATGGTTTAACTCTGTTAGCTGAATGCTCAGATCAGAAAGAAGTTTCACAGAATGCTTCTGTGTAGTTTATATTTGAATATATTCCTTTTTCCACTAGTACTCTCTTAGCGCTCCAAATGTCCAGTTGCATTTTCTACAGAAAGAGTGTTCAGATCTGCTCAATCAAAAGTATGGTTTAACTCTGTTAGCTGAATGCACAGATTAGAAAGAAGTTTCACAGAATGATTCTGTGTAGTTTATATTTGGAGACATTCCTTTTTCCACTATTACCCTCTTAGCGCTCCGAATCTCCACTTGCATTTTCTACAGAAAGAGTGTTTCAGAACGGCTCAATCAAAACTAAGGTTCAACTCTTTTAGTTGAACAAACAGAACAGAAAGAAGTTTCACACAATTCTTCTGTGTAGTTTTTATTTGTAGACATTCTTTTTCCCAATATACGCCTCTTAGCGCTCAGAATGTCCAATTGCAGTTTCTACAGAAAGAGTGTTTCAGAACGGCTCAATCAAAAGTAAGGTTCAACTCTGTTAGTTGAATGCACAGAACAGAAAGAAGTTTCACACAATGCTACTGTGTAGTTTATATTTGAATATATTCCTTTTTCCACTATTACCCTCTTAGCGCTCCGAATGTCCACTTGCATTTTCTACAGAGAGAGTGTTCAGAACTGCGTAATCAAAAGTATGGTTTAACTCTGTTAGCTTAATGAACATATCAGAAATTAGTTTCACACAATGCTTCTGTGTAGTTTTTATTTGAAGATATTATTTTTCCCAATAGAGGCCTCTTAGCGCTCAGAATGTCCAATTGCAGTTTCTACAGAAAGAGTGTTTCAGAAAGGCTCAATCAAAAGTAAGGTTCAACTCTGTTATTTGAATGCACAGAACAGAAAGAAGTTTCATACAATGCTTCTGTGTAGTTTATATTTGAACATATTCTTTTTTCCACTATTACCCACTTAGCGCTACGAATGTCCAGTTGCATTTTCTACAGACAGAGTGTTTCAAAACTGCTCAATCAAAAGTATGGTTTAACTCTGTTAGCTGAATGCTCAGATCAGAAAGAAGTTTCACAGAATGCTTCTGTGTAGGTTATATTTGAATATATTCCTTTTTCCACTACTACGCTCTTAGCGCTCCAAATGTCCAGTTGCATTTTCTACAGAAAGAGTGTTCAGATCTGCTCAATCAAAAGTATGGTTTAACTCTGTTAGCTGAATGCACAGATCAGAAAGAAGTTTCACAGAATGATTCTGTTTAGTTTATATTTGGAGACATTCCTTTTTCCACTATTACCCTATTAGCGCTCCGAAACTCCACTTGCATTTTCTACAGAAAGAGTGTTTCAGAACGGCTCAATCAAAACTAAGGTTCAACTCTTTTAGTTGAACAAACAGAACAGAAAGAAGTTTCACACAATTCTTCTGTGTAGTTTTTATTTGTAGACATTCTTTTTCCCAATATAGGCCTCTTAGCGCTCAGAATGTCCAATTGCAGTTTCTACAGAAAGAGTGTTTCAGAAAGGCTCAATCAAAAGTAAGGTTCAACTCTGTTAGTTGAATGCACAGAACAGAAAGAAGTTTCATACAATGCTTCTGTGTAGTTTATATTTGAACATATTCTTTTTTCCACTATTACCCACTTAGCGCTACGAATGTCCAGTTGCATTTTCTACAGACAGAGTGTTTCAAAACTGCTCAATCAAAAGTATGGTTTAACTCTGTTAGCTGAATGCTCAGATCAGAAAGAAGTTTCACAGAATGCTTCTGTGTAGTTTATATTTGAATATATTCCTTTTTCCACTACTACTCTCTTAGCGCTCCAAATGTCCAGTTGCATTTTCTACAGAAAGAGTGTTCAGATCTGCTCAATCAAAAGTATGGTTTAACTCTGTTAGCTGAATGCACAGATCAGAAAGAAGTTTCACAGAATGATTCTGTGTAGTTTATATTTGGAGACATTCCTTTTTCCACTATTACCCTCTTAGCGCTCCGAATCTCCACTTGCATTTTCTACAGAAAGAGTGTTTCAGAACGGCTCAATGAAAACTAAGGTTCGACTCTTTTAGTTGAACAAACAGAACAGAAAGAAGTTTCACACAATTCTTCTGTGTAGTTTTTATTTGTAGACATTCTTTTTCCCAATATAGGCCTCTTAGCGCTCAGAATGTCCAACTGCAGTTTCTACAGAAAGAGTGTTTCAGAGCGGCTCAATCAAAAGTAAGGTTCAACTCTGTTAGTTGAATGCACAGAACAGAAAGAAGTTTCATACAATGCTTCTGTGTAGTTTATATTTGAACATATTCTTTTTTCCACTATTACCCACTTAGCGCTACGAATGTCCAGTTGCATTTTCTACAGACAGAGTGTTTCAAAACTGCTCAATCAAAAGTATGGTTTAACTCTGTTAGCTGAATGCTCAGATCAGAAAGAAGTTTCACAGAATGCTTCTGTGTAGTTTATATTTGAATATATTCCTTTTTCCACTACTACGCTCTTAGCGCTCCAAATGTCCAGTTGCATTTTCTACAGAAAGAGTGTTCAGATCTGCTCAATCAAAAGTATGGTTTAACTCTATTAGCTGAATGCACAGATCAGAAAGAAGTTTCACAGAATGATTCTGTGTAGTTTATATTTGGAGACATTCCTTTTTCCACTATTACCCTATTATCGCTCCGAATCTCCACTTGCATTTTCTACAGAAAGAGTGTTTCAGAACGGCTCAATCAAAACTAAGGTTCAACTCTTTTAGTTGAACAAACAGAACAGAAAGAAGTTTCACACAATTCTTCTGTGTAGTTTTTATTTGTAGACATTCTTTTTCCCAATATAGGCCTCTTAGCGCTCAGAATGTCCAATTGCAGTTTCTACAGAAAGAGTGTTTCAGAACGGCTCAATCAAAAGTAAGGTTCAACTCTGTTAGTTGAATGCACAGAACAGAAAGAAGTTTCATACAATGCTTCTGTGTAGTTTATATTTGAACATATTCTTTTTTCCACTATTACCCACTTAGCGCTACGAATGTCCAGTTGCATTTTCTACAGACAGAGTGTTTCAAAACTGCTCAATCAAAAGTATGGTTTAACTCTGTTAGCTGAATGCTCAGATCAGAAAGAAGTTTCACAGAAGGCTCCTGTGTAGTTTATATTTGAATATATTCCTTTTTCCACTACTACGCTCTTAGCGCTCCAAATGTCCAGTTGCATTTTCTACAGAAAGAATGTTCAGATCTGCTCAATCAAAAGTATGGTTTAACTCTGTTAGCTGAATGCACAGATCAGAAAGAAGTTTCACCGAATGATTCTGTGTAGTTTATATTTGAAGACATTCCTTTTTCCACTATTACCGCCTTAGCGCTCGGAATCTCCACTTGCATTTTCTACAAAAAGAGTGTTTCATAACTGCTCAATCAAAAATATGATTTATCTCTGTTAACTGAATTTACAGATCAGAAATAAGTTTCACAGAATGCATCTGTGTAGTTTTTATTTGAAGATATTATTTTTCCCAATGTAGGCCTCTTAGCACTTAGCATGTCCAATTGCAGTTTCTACAGAAAGAGTGTTTCAGAACGGCTCAATCAAAAGTAAGGTTCAACTCTGTTAGTTGAATGCACAGAACAGAAAGAATTTTCACAGAATGCTACTGTGTAGTTTATATTTGAATATATTCCTTTTTCCACTATTACCCTCTTAGCGCTCCGAATGTCCACTTGCATTTTCTACAGAAAGAGTGTTCACAACTGCGCAATCAAAAGTATGGTTTAACTCTGTTAGCTTAATGAACATATCAGAAAAAAGTTTCACACAATGCTTCTGTGTAGTTTTTATTTGAAGATATTATATTTCCCAATAGAGGCCTCTTAGCGCTCAGAATGTCCAATTGCAGTTTCTACAGAAAGAGTGTTTCAGAAAGGCTCAATCAAAAGTAAGGTTCAACTCTGTTAGTTGAATGCACAGAACAGAAAGAAATTTCATACAATGCTTCTGTGTAGTTTATATTTGAACATACTCTTTTTTCCACTATTACCCACTTAGCGCTACGAATGTCCAGTTGCATTTTCTACAGACAGAGTGTTTCAAAACTGCTCAATCAACAGTATGGTTTAACTCTGTTAGCTGAATGCTCAGATCAGAAAGAAGTTTCACAGAATGCTTCTGTGTAGTTTATATTTGAATATATTCCTTTTTCCACTAGTACTCTCTTTGCGCTCCAAATGTCCAGTTGCATTTTCTACAGAAAGAGTGTTCAGATCTGCTCAATCAAAAGTATGGTTTAACTCTGTTAGCTGAATGCACAGATCAGAAAGAAGTTTCACAGAATGATTCTGTGTAGTTTATATTTGGAGACATTCCTTTTTCCACTATTACCCTATTAGCGCTCCGAATTTCCACTTGCATTTTCTACAGAAAGAGTGTTTCAGAACGGCTCAATCAAAACTAAGGTTCAACTCTTTTAGTTGAACAAACAGAACAGAAAGAAGTTTCACACAATTCTTCTGTGTAGTTTTTATTTGTAGACATTCTTTTTCCCAATATACGCCTCTTAGCGCTCAGAATGTCCAATTGCAGTTTCTACAGAAAGAGTGTTTCAGAACGGCTCAATCAAAAGTAAGGTTCAACTCTGTTAGTTGAATGCACAGAACAGAAAGAAGTTTCACAGAATGCTACTGTGTAGTTTATATTTGAATATATTCCTTTTTCCACTATTACCCTCTTAGCGCTCCGAATGTCCACTTGCATTTTCTACAGAAAGAGTGTTCAGAACTGCGCAATCAAAAGTATGGTTTAACTCTGTTAGCTTAATGAACATATCAGAAATAAGTTTCACACAATGCTTCTGTGTAGTTTTTATTTGAAGATATTATTTTTCCCAATAGAGGCCTCTTAGCGCTCAGAATGTCCAATTGCAGTTTCTACAGAAAGAGTGTTTCAGAAAGGCTCAATCAAAAGTAAGGTTCAACTCTGTTAGTTGAATGCACAGAACAGAAAAAGTTTCATACAATGCTTCTGTGTAGTTTATATTTGAACATATTCTTTTTTCCACTATTACCCACTTAGCGCTACGAATGTCCAGTTGCATTTTCTACAGACAGAGTGTTTCAAAACTGCTCAATCAAAAGTATGGTTTAACTCTGTTAGCTGAATGCTCAGATCAGAAAGAAGTTTCACAGAATGCTTCTGTGTAGTTTATATTTGAATATATTCCTTTTTCCACTACTACTCTCTTAGCGCTCCAAATGTCCAGTTGCATTTTCTACAGAAAGAGTGTTCAGATCTGCTCAATCAAAAGTATGGTTTAACTCTGTTAGCTGAATGCACAGATCAGAAAGAAGTTTCACAGAATGATTCTGTGTAGTTTATATTTGGAGACATTCCTTTTTCCACTATTACCCTCTTAGCGCTCCGAATCTCCACTTGCATTTTCTACAGAAAGAGTGTTTCAGAACGGCTCAATCAAAACTAAGGTTCAACTCTTTTAGTTGAACAAACAGAAAAGAAAGAAGTTTCACACAATTCTTCTGTGTAGTTTTTATTTGTAGACATTCTTTTTCCCAATATAGGCCTCTTAGCGCTCAGAATGTCCAACTGCAGTTTCTACAGAAAGAGTGTTTCAGAGCGGCTCAATCAAAAGTAAGGTTCAACTCTGTTAGTTGAATGCACAGAACAGAAAGAAGTTTCATACAATGCATCTGTGTAGTTTATATTTGAACATATTCTTTTTTCCACTATTACCCACTTAGCGCTACGAATGTCCAGTTGCATTTTCTACAGACAGAGTGTTTCAAAACTGCTCAATCAAAAGTATGGTTTAACTCTGTTAGCTGAATGCTCAGATCAGAAAGAAGTTTCACAGAATGCTTCTGTGTAGTTTATATTTGAATATATTCCTTTTTCCACTACTACGCTCTTAGCGCTCCAAATGTCCAGTTGCATTTTCTACAGAAAGAGTGTTCAGATCTGCTCAATCAAAAGTATGGTTTAACACTGTTAGCTGAATGCACAGATCAGAAAGAAGTTTCACCGAATGATTCTGTGTAGTTTATATTTGAAGACATTCCTTTTTCCACTATTACCCTCTTAGCGCTCCGAATCTCCATTTGCATTTTCTACAAAAAGAGTGTTTCATAACTGCTGAATCAAAAATATGTTTTATCTCTGTTAACTGAATTTACAGATCAGAAATAAGTTTCACAGAATGCATCTGTGTAGTTTTTATTTGAAGATATTCTTTTTCCCATTGTAGGCCTCTTAGCGCTTAGCATGTCCAATTGCAGTTTCTACAGAAAGAGTGTTTCAGAACGGCTCAATCAAAAGTAAGGTTCAACTCTGTTAGTTGAATGCACAGAACAGAAAGAATTTTCACAGAATGCTACTGTGTAGTTTATATTTGAATATATTCCTTTTTCCACTAATACCCTCTTAGCGCTCGGAATGTCCACTTGCATTTTCTACAGAAAGAGTGTTCAGAACTGCGCAATCAAAAGTATGGTTTAACTCTGTTAGCTTAATGAACTTATCAGAAATAAGTTTCACACAATGCTTCTGTGTAGTTTTTATTTGAAGATATTATTTTTCCCAATAGAAGCCTCTTAGCGCTCAGAATGTCCAACTGCAGTTTCTACAGAAAGAGTGTTTCAGAAAGGCTCAATCAAAAGTGAGGTTCACCTCTGTTAGTTGAATGCACAGAACAGAAAGGAGTTTCATACAATGCTTCTGTGTAGTTTATATTTGAACATATTCTTTTTTCCACTATTACCCACTTAGCGCTATGAATGTCCAGTTGCATTTTCTACAGACAGAGTGTTTCAAAACTGCTCAATCAAAAGTATGGTTTAACTCTGTTAGCTGAATGCTCAGATCAGAAAGAAGTTTCACAGAATGCTTCTGTGTAGTTTATATTTGAATATATTCCTTTTTCCACTACTACTCTCTTAGCGCTCCAAATGTCCAGTTGCATTTTCTACAGAAAGAGTGTTCAGATCTGCTCAATCAAAAGTATGGTTTAACTCTGTTAGCTGAATGCACAGATCAGAAAGAAGTTTCACCGAATGATTCTGTGTAGTTTATATTTGAAGACATTAATTTTTCCAATATTACCCTCTTAGCGCTCCTAATCTCCACTTGCATTTTCTACAAAAAGAGTGTTTCATAACTGCTCAATCAAAAATATGTTTTATCTCTGTTAACTGAATTTACAGATCAGAAATAAGTTTCACAGAATGCATCTGTGTAGTTTTTATTTGAAGATATTCTTTTTCCCAATGTAGGCCTCTTAGCGCTTAGCATGTCCAATTGCAGTTTCTACAGAAAGAGTGTTTCAGAACGGCTCAATCAAAAGTAAGGTTCAACTCTGTTAGTTGAATGCACAGAACAGAAAGAATTTTCACAGAATGCTACTGTGTAGTTTATATTTGAATATATTCCTTTTTCCACTATTACCCTCTTAGCGCTCCGAATGTCCACTTGCATTTTCTACAGAAAGAGTGTTCACAACTGCGCAATCAAAAGTATGGTTTAACTCTGTTAGCTTAATGAACATATCAGAAATAAGTTTCACACAATGCTTCTGGGTAGTTTTTATTTGAAGATATTATTTTTCCCAATATAGGCCTCTTAGCGCTCAGAATGTCCAATTGCAGTTTCTACAGAAAGAGTGTTTCAGAAAGGCTCAATCAAAAGTAAGGTTCAACTCTGTTAGTTGAATGCACAGAACAGAAAGAAATTTCATACAATGCTTCTGTGTAGTTTATATTTGAAGATATTCTTTTTTCCACTATTACCCACTTGGCGCTACGAATGTCCAGTTGCATTTTCTACAGACAGAGTGTTTCAAAACTGCTCAATCAAAAGTATGGTTTAACTCTGTTAGCTGAATGCTCAGATCAGAAAGAAGTTTCACAGAATGCTTCTGTGTAGTTTATATTTGAATATATTCCTTTTTCCACTACTACTCTCTTAGCGCTCCAAACGTCCAGTTGCATTTTCTACAGAAAGAGTGTTCAGATCTGCTTAATCAAAAGTATGGTTTAACTCTGTTAGCTGAATGCACAGATCAGAAAGAAGTTTCACAGAATGATTCTGTGTAGTTTATATTTGGAGACATTCCTTTTTCCACTATTACCCTCTTAGCGCTCCGAATCTCCACTTGCATTTTCTACAGAAAGAGTGTCTCAGAACGGCTCAATCAAAACTAAGGTTCAACTCTTTTAGTTGAACAAACAGAACAGAAAGAAGTTCCACACAATTCTTCTGTGTAGTTTTTATTTGTAGACATTCTTTTTCCCAATATAGGCCTCTTAGCGCTCAGAATGTCAAATTGCAGTTTCTACAGAAAGAGTGTTTCAGAACGGCTCAATCAAAAGTAAGGTTCAACTCTGTTAGTTGAATGCACAGAACAGAAAGAAGTTTCATACAATGCTTCTGTGTAGTTTATATTTGAATATATTCTTTTTTCCACTATTACCCACTTAGCGCTACGAATGTCCAGTTGCATTTTCTACAGACAGAGTGTTTCAAAACTGCTCAATCAAAAGTATGGTTTAACTCTGTTAGCTGAATGCTCAGATCAGAAAGAAGTTTCACAGAATGCTTCTGTGTAGTTTATATTTGAATATATTCCTTTTTCCACTACTACGCTCTTAGCGCTCCAAATGTCCAGTTGCATTTTCTACAGAAAGAGTGTTCAGATCTGCTCAATCAAAAGTATGGTTTAACTCTGTTAGCTGAATGCGCAGATCAGAAAGAAGTTTCACCGAATGTTTCTGTGTAGTTTATATTTGAAGACATTCCTTTTTCCACTATTACCCACTTAGCGCTCCGAATCTCCACTTTCATTTTCTACAAAAAGAGTGTTTCATAACTGCTCAATCAAAAATATGTTTTATCTCTGTTAACTGAATTTACAGATCAGAAATAAGTTTCACAGAATGCATCTGTGTAGTTTTTATTTGAAGATATTCTTTTTCCCAATGTAGGCCTCTTAGCGCTTAGCATGTCCAATTGCAGTTTCTACAGAAAGAGTGTTTCAGAACGGCTCAATCAAAAGTAAGGTTCAACTCTGTTAGTTGAATGCACAGAACAGAAAGGATTTTCACAGAATGCTACAGTGTAGTTTATATTTGAATATATTCCTTTCTCCACTATTACCCTCTTAGCGCTCCGAATGTCCACTTGCATTTTCTACAGAAAGAGTGTTCAGAACTGCGCAATCAAAAGTATGGTTTAACTCTGTTAGCTTAATGAACATATCAGAAATAAGTTTCACACAATGCTTCTGTGTAGTTTTTATTTGAAGATATTATTTTTCCCAATAGAGGCCTCTTAGCGCTCAGAATGTCCAATTGCAGTTTCTACAGAAAGAGTGTTTCAGAAAGGCTCAATCAAAAGTAAGGTTCAACTCTGTTAGTTGAATGCACAGAACAGAAAGAAGTTTCATACAATGATTCTGTGTAGTTTATATTTGAATATATTCCTTTTTCCACTACTACTCTCTTAGCGCTCCAAATGTCCAGTTGCATTTTCTACAGAAAGGGTGTTCAGATCTGCTCAATCAAAAGTATGTTTTAACTCTGTTAGCTGAATGCACAGATCAGAAAGAAGTTTCACAGAATGATTCTGTGTAGTTTATATTTGGAGACATTCCTTTTTCCACTATTACCCTCTTAGCGCTCCGAATCTCCACTTGCATTTCCTACAGAAAGAGTGTTTCAGAACGGCTCAATCAAAACTAAGGTTCAAATCTTTTAGTTGAACAAACAGAACAGAAAGAAGTTTCACACAATTCTTCTGTGTAGTTTTTATTTGTAGACATTCTTTTTCCCAATATAGGCCTCTTAGCGCTCAGAATGTCCAATTGCAGTTTCTACAGAAAGAGTGTTTCAGAACGGCTCAATCAAAAGTAAGGTTCAACTCTGTTAGTTGAATGCACAGAACAGAAAGAAGTTTCATACAATGCTTCTGTGTAGTTTATATTTGAACATATTCTTTTTTCCACTATTACCCACTTAGCGCTACGAATGTCCAGTTGCATTTTCTACAGACAGAGTGTTTCAAAACTGCTCAATCAAAAGTATGGTTTAACTCTGTTACCTGAATGCTCAGATCAGAAAGAAGTTTCACAGAATGCTTCTGTGTAGTTTATATTTGAATATATTCCTTTTTCCACTACTACTCTCTTAGCGCTCCAAATGTCCAGTTGCATTTTCTACAGAAAGAGTGTTCAGATCTGCTCAATCAAAAGTATGGTTTAACTCTGTTAGCTGAATGCACAGATCAGAAAGTAGTTTCACCGAATGTTTCTGTGTAGTTTATATTTGAAGACATTCCTTTTCCCACTATTACCCACTTAGCGCTCCGAATCTCCACTTGCATTTTCTACAAAAAGAGTGTTTCATAACTGCTCAATCAAAAATATGTTTTATCTCTGTTAACTGAATTTACAGATCAGAAATAAGTTTCACAGAATGCATCTGTGTAGTTTTTATTTGAAGATATTCTTTTTCCCAATGTAGGCCTCTTAGCGCTTAGCATGTCCAATTGCAGTTTCTACAGAAAGAGTGTTTCAGAACGGCTCAATCAAAAGTAAGGTTCAACTCTGTTAGTTGAATGCACAGAACAGAAAGAATTTTCACAGAATGCTACTGTGTAGTTTATATTTGAATAAATTCCTTTCTCCACTATTACCCTCTTAGCGCTCCGAATGTCCACTTGCATTTTCTACAGAAAGAGTGTTCAGAACTGCGCAATCAAAAGTATGGTTTAACTCTGTTAGCTTAATGAACATATCAGAAATATGTTTCACACAATACTTCTGTGTAGTTTTTATTTGAAGATATTATTTTTCCCAATAGAGGCCTCTTAGCGCTCAGAATGTCCAATTGCAGTTTCTACAGAAAGAGTGTTTCAGAAGGCTCAATCAAAAGTAAGGTTCAACTCTGTTAGTTGAATGCACAGAACAGAAAGATGTTTCATACAATGCTTCTGTGTAGTTTATATTTGAAGATATTCTTTTTTCCACTATTACCCACTTGGCGCTACGAATGTCCAGTTGCATTTTCTACAGACAGAGTGTTTCAAAACTGCTCAATCAAAAGTATGGTTTAACTCTGTTAGCTGAATGCTCAGATCAGAAAGAAGTTTCACAGAATGCTTCTGTGTAGTTTATATTTGAATATATTCCTTTTTCCACTACTACTCTCTTAGCGCTCCAAACGTCCAGTTGCATTTTCTACAGAAAGAGTGTTCAGATCTGCTTAATCAAAAGTATGGTTTAACTCTGTTAGCTGAATGCACAGATCAGAAAGAAGTTTCACAGAATGATTCTGTGTAGTTTATATTTGGAGACATTCCTTTTTCCACTATTACCCTCTTAGCGCTCCGAATCTCCACTTGCATTTTCTACAGATAGAGTGTTTCAGAACGGCTCAATCAAAACTAAGGTTCTACTCTTTTAGTTGAACAAACAGAACAGAAAGAAGTTTCACACAATTCTTCTGTGTAGTTTTTATTTGTAGACATTCTTTTTCCCAATATAGGCCTCTTAGCGCTCAGAATGTCCAATTGCAGTTTCTACAGAAAGAGTGTTTCAGAACGGCTCAATCAAAAGTAAGGTTCAACTCCGTTAGTTGAATGCACAGAACAGAAAGAAGTTTCATACAATGCTTCTGTGTAGTTTATATTTGAACATATTCTTTTTTCCACTATTACCCACTTAGCGCTACGAATGTCCAGTTGCATTTTCTACAGACAGAGTGTTTCAAAACTGCTCAATCAAAAGTATGGTTTAACTCTGTTAGCTGAATGCTCAGATCAGAAAGAAGTTTCACAGAAGGCTTCTGTGTAGTTTATATTTGAATATATTCCTTTTTCCACTACTACGCTCTTAGCGCTCGAAATGTCCAGTTGCATATTCTACAGAAAGAGTGTTCAGATCTGCACAATAAAAAGTATGGTTTAACTCTGTTAGCTGAATGCACAGATCAGAAAGAAGTTTCACCGAATGATTCTGTGTAGTTTATATTTGAAGACATTCCTTTTTCCACTATTACCCTCTTAGCGCTCCGAATCTCCACTTGCATTTTCTACAAAAAGAGTGTTTCATAACTGCTCAATCAAAAATATGTTTTATCTCTGTTAACTGAATTTACAGATCAGAAATAAGTTTCACAGAATGCATCTGTGTAGTTTTTATTTGAAGATATTCTTTTTCCCAATGTAGGCCTCTTAGCGCTTAGCATGTCCAATTGCAGTTTCTACAGAAAGAGTGTTTCAGAACGGCTCAATCAAAAGTAAGGTTCAACTCTGTTAGTTGAATGCACAGAACAGAAAGAATTTTCACAGAATGCTACTGTGTAGTTTATATTTGAATAAATTCCTTTCTCCACTATTACCCTCTTAGCGCTCCGAATGTCCACTTGCATTTTCTACAGAAAGAGTGTTCAGAACTGTGCAATCAAAAGTATGGTTTAACTCTGTTAGCTTAATGAACATATCAGAAATAAGTTTCACACAATGCTTCTGTGTAGTTTTTATTTGAAGATATTATTTTTCACAATAGAGGCCTCTTAGCACTCAGAATGTCCAATTGCAGTTTCTACAGAAAGAGTGTTTCAGAAAGGCTCAATCAAAAGTAAGGTTCAACTCTGTTAGTTGAATGCACAGAACAGAAAGAAGTTTCATACAATGCTTCTGTGTAGTTTATATTTGAACATATTCTTTTTTCCACTATTACCCACTTGGCGCTAAGAATGTCCAGTTGCATTTTCTACAGACAGAGTGTTTCAAAACTGCTCAATCAAAAGTATGGTTTAACTCTGTTAGCTGAATGCTCAGATCAGAAAGAAGTTTCACAGAATGCTTCTGTGTAGTTTATATTTGAATATATTCCTTTTTCCACTACTACGCTCTTAGCGCTCCGAATGTCCAGTTGCATTTTCTACAGAAAGAGTGTTCAGATCTGCTCAATCAAAAGTATGGTTTAACTCTGTTAGCTGAATGCACAGATCAGAAAGAAGTTTCACAGAAGGATTCTGTGTACTTTATATTTGAAGACATTCCTTTTTCCACTATTTCCCTCTTAGCGCTCCGAATCTCCACTTGCATTTTCTACAAAAAGAGTGTTTCATAACTGCTCAATCAAAAATATGTTTTATCTCTGTTAACTGAATTTACAGATCAGAAATAAGTTTCACAGAATGCATCTGTGTAGTTTTTATTTGAAGATATTATTTTTCCCAATGTAGGCCTCTTAGCGCTTAGCATGTCCAATTGCACTTTCTACAGAAAGAGTGTTTCAGAACGGCTCAATTAAAAGTAAGGTTCAACTCTGTTAGTTGAATGCACAGAACAGAAAGTATTTTCACAGAATGCTACTGTGTAGTTTATATTTGAATATATTCCTTTTTCCACTATTACCCTCTTAGCGCTCCGAATGTCCACTTGCATTTTCTACAGAAAGAGTGTTCAGAACTGCACAATCAAAAGTATGGTTTAACTCTGTTAGCTTAATGAACATATCAGAAATAAGTTTCACACAATGCTTCTGTGTAGTTTTTATTTGAAGATATTATTTTTCCCAATAGAGGCCTCTTAGCGCTCAGAATGTCCAATTGCAGTTTCTACAGAAAGAGTGTTTCAGAAAGGCTCAATCAAAAGTAAGGTTCAACTCTGTTAGTTGAATGCACAGAACAGAAAGGAGTTTCATACAATGCTTCTGTGTAGTTTATATTTGAACATATTCTTTTTTCCACTATTACCCACTTGGCGCTAAGAATGTCCAGTTGCATTTTCTACAGACAGAGTGTTTCAAAACTGCTCAATCAAAAGTATGGTTTAACTCTGTTAGCTGAATGCTCAGATCAGAAAGAAGTTTCACAGAATGCTTCTGTGTAGTTTATATTTGAATATATTCCTTTTTCCACTACTACGCTCTTAGCGCTCCGAATGTCCAGTTGCATTTTCTACAGAAAGAGTGTTCAGATCTGCTCAATCAAAAGTATGGTTTAACTCTGTTAGCTGAATGCACAGATCAGAAAGAAGTTTCACAGAAGGATTCTGTGTACTTTATATTTGAAGACATTCCTTTTTCCACTATTTCCCTCTTAGCGCTCCGAATCTCCACTTGCATTTTCTACAAAAAGAGTGTTTCATAACTGCTCAATCAAAAATATGTTTTATCTCTGTTAACTGAATTTACAGATCAGAAATAAGATTCACAGAATGCATCTGTGTAGTTTTTATTTGAAGATATTATTTTTCCCAATGTAGGCCTCTTAGCGCTTAGCATGTCCAATTGCACTTTCTACAGAAAGAGTGTTTCAGAACGGCTCAATTAAAAGTAAGGTTCAACTCTGTTAGTTGAATGCACAGAACAGAAAGTATTTTCACAGAATGCTACTGTGTAGTTTATATTTGAATATATTAATTTTTCCACTATTACCCTCTTAGCGCTCCGAATGTCCACTTGCATTTTCTACAGAAAGAGTGTTCAGAACTGCACAATCAAAAGTATGGTTTAACTCTGTTAGCTTAATGAACATATCAGAAATAAGTTTCACACAATGCTTCTGTGTAGTTCTTATTTGAAGATATTATTTTTCCCAATAGAGGCCTCTTAGCGCTCAGAATGTCCAATTGCAGTTTCTACAGAAAGAGTGTTTCAGAAAGGCTCAATCAAAAGTAAGGTTCAACTCTGTTAGTTGAATGCACAGAACAGAAAGGAGTTTCATACAATGCTTCTGTGTAGTTTATATTTGAACATATTCTTTTTTCCACTATTACCCACTTAGCGCTACGAATGTCCAGTTGCATTTTCTACAGACAGAGTGTTTCAAAACTGCTCAATCAAAAGTATGGTTTAACTCTGTTAGCTGAATGCACAGATCAGAAAGAAGTTTCACAGAATGATTCTGTGTAGTTTATATTTGTAGACATTCCTTTTTCCACTATTACCCTCTTAGCGCTCCGAATCTCCACTTGCATTTTCTACAGAAAGAGTGTTTCAGAACGGCTCAATCATAAATAAGTTTCAACTCTTTTAGTTGAACAAACAGAACAGAAAGAAGTTTCACACAATTCTTCTGTGTAGTTTTTATTTGTAGACATTCTTTTTCCCAATATAGGCCTCTTAGCGCTCAGAATGTCCAATTGCAGTTTCTACAGAAAGAGTGTTTCAGAACGGCTCAATCAAAAGTAAGGTTCAACTCTGTTAGTTGAATGCACAGAACAGAAAGAAGTTTCATACAATGCTTCTGTGTAGTTTATATTTGAACATATTCTTTTTTCCTCTATTACCCACTTAGCGCTACGAATATCCAGTTGCATTTTCTACAGACAGAGTGTTTCAAAACTGCTCAATCAAAAGTATGGTTTAAATCTGTTAGCTGAATGCTCAGATCAGAAAGAAGTTTCACAGAATGCTTCTGTGTAGTTTATATTTGAATATATTCCTTTTTCCACTACTACGCTCTTAGCGCTCCGAATGTCCAGTTGCATTTTCTACAGAAAGAGTGTTCAGATCTGCTCAATCAAAAGTATGGTTTAACACTGTTAGCTGAATGCACAGATCAGAAAGAAGTTTCACCGAATGATTCTGTGTAGTTTATATTTGAAGACATTCCTTTTTCCACTATTACCCTCTTAGCCCTCCGAATCTCCACTTGCATTTTCTACAAAAAGAGTGTTTCATAACTGCTCAATCAAAAATATGTTTTATCTCTGTTAACTGAATTTACAGATCAGAAATAAGTTTCACAGAATGCATCTGTGTAGTTTTTATTTGAAGATATTCTTTTTCCCAATGTAGTCCTCTTAGCGCTTAGCATGTCCAATTGCAGTTTCTACAGAAAGAGTGTTTCAGAACGGCTCAATGAAAAGTAAGGTTCAACTCTGTTAGTTGAATGCACAGAACAGACAGAATTTTCACAGAATGCTACTGTGTAGTTTATATTTGAATATATTCCTTTCTCCACTATTACCCTCTTAGCGCTCCGAATGTCCACTTGCATTTTCTACAGAAAGAGTGTTCAGAACTGCGCAAACAAAAGTATGGTTTAACTCTGTTAGCTTAATGAACATATCAGAAATAAGTTTCACACAATGCTTCTGGGTAGTTTTTATTTGAAGATATTATTTTTCCCAATATAGGCCTCTTAGCGCTCAGAATGTCCAATTGCAGTTTCTACAGAAAGAGTGTTTCAGAAAGGCTCAATCAAAAGTAAGGTTCAACTCTGTTAGTTGAATGCACAGAACAGAAAGAAATTTCATACAATGCTTCTGTGTAGTTTATATTTGAATATATTCTTTTTTCCACTATTACCCACTTGGCGCTACGAATGTCCAGTTGCATTTTCTACAGACAGAGTGTTTCAAAACTGCTCAATCAAAAGTATGGTTTAACTCTGTTAGCTGAATGCTCAGATCAGAAAGAAGTTTCACAGAATGCTTCTGTGTAGTTTATATTTGAATATATTCCTTTTTCCACTACTACTCTCTTAGCGCTCCAAACGTCCAGTTGCATTTTCTACAGAAAGAGTGTTCAGATCTGCTTAATCAAAAGTATGGTTTAACTCTGTTAGCTGAATGCACAGATCAGAAAGAAGTTTCACAGAATGATTCTGTGTAGTTTATATTTGGAGACATTCCTTTTTCCACTATTACCCTCTTAGCGCTCCGAATCTCCACTTGCATTTTCTACAGAAAGAGTGTTTCATAACTGCTCAATCAAAAATATGTTTTATCTCTGTTAACTGAATTTACAGATCAGAAATAAGTTTCACAGAATGCATCTGTGTAGTTTTTATTTGAAGATATTCTTTTTCCCAATGTAGGCCTCTTAGCGCTTAGCATGTCCAATTGCAGTTTCTACAGAAAGAGTGTTTCAGAACGGCTCAATCAAAAGTAAGGTTCAACTCTGTTAGTTGAATGCACAGAACAGAAAGAATTTTCACAGAATGCTACTGTGTAGTTTATATTTGAATATATTCCTTTTTCCACTATTACCCTCTTAGCGCTCCGAATGTCCACTTGAATTTCCTACAGAAAGAGTGTTCAGAACTGCACAATCAAAAGTATGGTTTAACTCTGTTAGCTTAATGAACATATCAGAAATAAGTTTCACACAATGCTTCTGTGTAGTTTTTATTTGAAGATATTATTTTTCCCAATAGAGGCCTCTTAGCGCTCAGAATGTCCAATTGCAGTTTCTACAGAAAGAGTGTTTCAGAAAGGCTCAATCAAAAGTAAGGTTCAACTCTGTTAGTTGAATGCACAGAACAGAAAGAAATTTCATACAATGCTTCTGTGTAGTTTATATTTGAAGATATTCTTTTTTCCACTATTACCCACTTGGCGCTACGAATGTCCAGTTGCATTTTCTACAGACAGAGTGTTTCAAAACTGCTCAATCAAAAGTATGGTTTAACTCTGTTAGCTGAATGCTCAGATCAGAAAGAAGTTTCACAGAATGCTTCTGTGTAGTTTATATTTGAATATATTCCTTTTTCCACTACTACTCTCTTAGCGCTCCAAATGTCCAGTTGCATTTTCTACAGAAAGAGTGTTCAGATCTGCTCAATCAAAAGTATGGTTTAACTCTGTTAGCTGAATGCACAGATCAGAAAGAAGTTTCACAGAATGATTCTGTGTAGTTTATATTTGGAGACATTCCTTTTTCCACTATTACCCTCTTAGCGCTCCGAATCTCCACTTGCATTTTCTACAGAAAGAGTGTTTCAGAACGGCTCAATCAAAACTAAGGTTCAACCCTTTTAGTTGAACAAACAGAACAGAAAGAAGTTTCACACAATTCTTCTGTGTAGTTTTTATTTGTAGACATTCTTTTTCCCAATATAGGCCTCTTAGCGCTCAGAATGTCCAACTGCAGTTTCTACAGAAAGAGTGTTTCAGAACGGCTCAATGAAAAGTAAGGTTCAGCTCTGTTAGTTGAATGCACAGAACAGAAAGAAGTTTCATACAATGCTTCTGTGTAGTTTATATTTGAACATATTCTTTTTTCCACTATTACCCACTTAGCGCTACGAATGTCCAGTTGCATTTTCTACAGACAGAGTGTTTCAAAACTGCTCAATCAAAAGTATGGTTTAACTCTGTTAGCTGAATGCTCAGATCAGAAAGAAGTTTCACAGAATGCTTCTGTGTAGTTTATATTTGAATATATTCCTTTTTCCACTACTATGCTCTTAGCGCTCCAAATTTCCAGTTGCATTTTCTACAGAAAGAGTGTTCAGATCTGCTCAATCAAAAGTATGTTTTAACTCTGTTAGCTGAATGCACAGATCAGAAAGAAGTTTCACCGAATGATTCTGTGTAGTTTATATTTGAAGACATTCCTTTTTCCACTATTACCCTCTTAGCGCTCCGAATCTCCACTTGCATTTTCTACAAAAAGAGTGTTTCATAACTGCTCAATCAAAAATATGTTTTGTCTCTGTTAACTGAATTTACAGATCAGAAATAAGTTTCACAGAATGCATCTGTGTAGTTTTTATTTGAAGATATTCTTTTTCCCAATGTAGGCCTCTTAGCGCTTAGCATGTCCAATTGCAGTTTCTACAGAAAGAGTGTTTCAGAACGGCTCAATCAAAAGTAAGGTTCAACTCTGTTAGTTGAATGCACAGAACAGAAAGAATTTTCACAGAATGCTACTGTGTAGTTTATATTTGAATATATTCCTTTCTCCACTATTACCCTCTTAGCGCTACGAATGTCCACTTGCATTTTCTACAGAAAGAGTGTTCAGAACTGCGCAATCAAAAGTATGGTTTAACTCTGTTAGCTTAATGAACATATCAGAAATAAGTTTCACACAATGCTTCTGTGTAGTTTTTATTTGAAGATATTATTTTTCCCAATAGGGGCCTCTTAGCGCTCAGAATGTCCAATTGCAGTTTCTACAGAAAGAGTGTTTCAGAAAGGCTCAATCAAAACTAAGGTTCAACTCTGTTATTTGAATGCACAGAACAGAAAGTAATTTCAAACAATGCTTCTGTGTAGTTTATATTTGAAAATATTCTTTTTTCCACTATTACCCAATTGGCGCTACGAATGTCCAGTTGCATTTTCTACAGACAGAGTGTTTAAAAACTGCTCAATCAAAAGTATGGTTTAACTCTGTTAGCTGAATGCTCAGATCAGAAAGAAGTTTCACAGAATGCTTCTGTGTAGTTTATATTTGAATATATTCCTTTTTCCACTACTACGCTCTTAGCGCTAAGAATGTCCAGTTGCATTTTCTACAGAAAGAGTGTTCAGATCTGCTCAATCAAAAGTATGGTTTAACTCTGTTAGCTGAATGCACAGATCAGAAAGAAGTTTCACCGAATGATTCTGTGTAGTTTATATTTGAAGACATTCCTTTTTCCACTATTACCCTCTTAGCGCTCCGAATTTCCACTTGCATTTTCTACAAAAAGAGTGTTTCATAACTGCTCAATCAAAAATATGTTTTATCTCTGTTAACTGAATTTACAGATCAGAAATAAGTTTCACAGAATGCATCTGTGTAGTTTTTATTTGAAGATATTATTTTTCCCAATGTAGGCCTCTTAGCGCTTAGCATGTCCAATTGCAGTTTCTACAGAAAGAGTGTTTCAGAACGGCTCAATTAAAAGTAAGGTTCAACTCTGTTAGTTGAATGCACAGAACAGAAAGTATTTTCACAGAATGCTACTGTGTAGTTTATATTTGAATATATTCCTTTTTCCACTATTACCCTCTTAGCGCTCCGAATGTCCACTTGCATTTTCTACAGAAAGAGTGTTCAGAACTGCACAATCAAAAGTATGGTTTAACTCTGTTAGCTTAATGAACATATCAGAAATAAGTTTCACACAATGCTTCTGTGTAGTTTTTATTTGAAGATATTATTTTTCCCAATAGAGGCCTCTTAGCGCTCAGAATGTCCAATTGCAGTTTCTACAGAAAGAGTGTTTCAGAAAGGCTCAATCAAAAGTAAGGTTCAACTCTGTTAGTTGAATGCACAGAACAGAAAGAAGTTTCATACAATGCTTCTGTGTAGTTTATATTTGAACATATTCTTTTTTCCACTATTACCCACTTAGCGCTACGAATGTCCAGTTGCATTTTCTACAGACAGAGTGTTTCAAAACTGCTCAATCAAAAGTATGGTTTAACTCTGTTAGCTGAATGCACAGATCAGAAAGAAGTTTCACATAATGATTCTGTGTAGTTTATATTTGTAGACATTACTTTTTCCACTATTACCCTCTTAGCGCTCCGAATCTCCACTTGCATTTTCTACAGAAAGAGTGTTTCAGAACGGCTCAATCATAACTAAGGTTCAACTCCTTTAGTTGAACAAACAGAACAGAAAGAAGTTTCACACAATTCTTCTGTGTAGTTTTTATTTGTAGACATTCTTTTTCCCAATATAGGCCTCTTAGCGCTCAGAATGTCCAATTGCAGTTTCTACAGAAAGAGTGTTTCAGAACGGCTCAATCAAAAGTAAGGTTCAACTCTGTTAGTTGAATGCACAGAACAGAAAGAAGTTTCATACAATGCTTCTGTGTAGTTTATATTTGAACATATTCTTTTTTCCTCTATTACCCACTTAGCGCTACGAATGTCCAGTTGCATTTTCTACAGACAGAGTGTTTCAAAACTGCTCAATTAAAAGTAAGGTTTAACTCTGTTAGCTGAATGCTCAGATCAGTAAGAAGTTTCACAGAATGCTTCTGTGTAGTTTATTTTTGAATATATTCCTTTTTCCACTACTACGCTCTTAGCGCTCCAAATGTCCAGTTGCATTTTCTACAGAAAGAGTGTTCAGATCTGCACAATCAAAAGTATGGTTTAACTCTGTTAGCTGAATGCACAGATCAGAAAGAAGTTTCACCAAATGATTCTGTGTAGTTTATATTTGAAGACATTCCTTTTTCCACTATTACACTCTTAGCGCTCCGAATCTCCACTGCATTTTCTACAAAAAGAGTGTTTCATAACTGCTCAATCAAAAATATGTTTTATCTCTGTTAACTGAATTTACAGATCAGAAATAAGTTTCACAGAATGCATCTGTGTAGTTTTTATTTGAAGATATTCTTTTTCCCAATGTAGGCCTCTTAGCGCTTAGCATGTCCAATTGCAGTTTCTACAGAAAGAGAGTTTCAGAACGGCTCAATCAAAAGTAAGGTTCAACTCTGTTAGTTGAATGCACAGAACAGAAAGAATTTTCACAGAATGCTACTGTGTAGTTTATATTTGAATATATTCCTTTCTCCACTATTACCCTCTTAGCGCTACGAATGTCCACTTGCATTTTCTACAGAAAGAGTGTTCAGAACTGCGCAATCAAAAGTATGGTTTAACTCTGTTAGCTTAATGAACATATCAGAAATAAGTTTCACACAATGCTTCTGTGTAGTTTTTATTTGAAGATATTATTTTTCCCAATATAGGCCTCTTAGCGCTCAGAATGTCCAATTGCAGTTTCTACAGAAAGAGTGTTTCAGAAAGGCTCAATCAAAACTAAGGTTCAACTCTGTTAGTTGAATGCACAGAACAGAAAGAAATTTCAAACAATGCTTCTGTGTAGTTTATATTTGAACATATTTTTTTTCCACTATTACCCACTTGGCGCTACGAATGTCCAGTTGCATTTTCTACAGACAGAGTGTTTCAAAACTGCTCAATCAAAAGTATGGTTTAACTCTGTTAGCTGAATGCTCAGATCAGAAAGAAGTTTCACAGAATGCTTCTGTGTAGTTTATATTTGAATATATTCCTTTTTCCACTACTACGCTCTTAGCGCTCCGAATGTCCAGTTGAATTTTCTACAGAAAGAGTGTTCAGATCTGCTCAATCAAAAGTATGGTTTAACTCTGTTAGCTGAATGCACAGATCAGAAAGAAGTTTCACCGAATGATTCTGTGTAGTTTATATTTGAAGACATTCCTTTTTCCACTATTACCCTCTTAGCGCTCCGAATCTCCACTTGCATTTTCTACAAAAAGAGTGTTTCATAACTGCTCAATCAAAAATATGTTTTATCTCTGTTAACTGAATTTACAGATCAGAAATAAGTTTCACAGAATGCATCTGTGTAGTTTTTATTTGAAGATATTATTTTTCCCAATGTAGACCTCTTAGTGCTTAGCATGTCCAATTGCAGTTTCTACAGAAAGAGTGTTTCAGAACGGCTCAATTAAAAGTAAGGTTCAACTCTGTTAGTTGAATGCACAGAACAGAAAGTATTTTCACAGAATGCTACTGTGTAGTTTATATTTGAATATATTCCTTTTTCCACTATTACCCTCTTAGCGCTCCGAATGTCCACTTGCATTTTCTACAGAAAGAGTGTTCAGAACTGCACAATCAAAAGTATGGTTTAACTCTGTTAGCTTAATGAACATATCAGAAATAAGTTTCACACAATGCTTCTGTGTAGTTTTTATTTGAAGATATTATTTTTCCCAATAGAGGCCTCTTAGCGCTCAGAATATCCAATTGCAGTTTCTACAGAAAGAGTGTTTCAGAAAGGCTCAATCAAAAGTAACGTTCAACTCTGTTAGTTGAATGCACAGAACAGAAAGAAGTTTCATACAATGCTTCTGTGTAGTTTATATTTGAACATATTCTTTTTTCCACTATTACCCACTTAGCGCTATGAATGTCCAGTTGCATTTTCTACAGACAGAGTGTTTCAAAACTGCTCAATCAAAAGTATGGTTTAACTCTGTTAGCTGAATGCACAGATCAGAAAGAAGTTTCACTGAATGATTCTGTGTAGTTTATATTTGTAGACATTCCTTTTTCCACTATTACCCTCTTAGCGCTCCGAATCTCCACTTGCATTTTCTACAGAAAGAGTGTTTCAGAACGGCTCAATCATAACTAAGGTTCAACTCTTTTAGTTGAACAAACAGAACAGAAAGAAGTTTCACACAATTCTTCTGTGTAGTTTTTATTTGTAGACATTCTTTTTCCCAATATAGGCCTCTTAGCGCTCAGAATGTCCAATTGCAGTTTCTACAGAAAGAGTGTTTCAGAACGGCTCAATCAAAAGTAAGGTTCAAATCTGTTAGTTGAATGCACAGAACAGAAAGAAGTTTCATACAATGCTTCTGTGTAGTTTATATTTGAACATATTCTTTTTTCCTCTATTACCCACTTAGCGCTACGAATGTCCAGTTGCATTTTCTACAGACAGAGTGTTTCAAAACTGCTCAATCAAAAGTATGGTTTAACTCTGTTAGCTGAATGCTCAGATCAGAAAGAAGTTTCACAGAATGCTTCTGTGTAGTTTATATTTGAATATATTCCTTTTTCCACTACTACGCTCTTAGCGCTCCGAATGTCCAGTTGAATTTTCTACAGAAAGAGTGTTCAGATCTGCTCAATCAAAAGTATGGTTTAACTCTGTTAGCTGAATGCACAGATCAGAAAGAAGTTTCACCGAATGATTCTGTGTAGTTTATATTTGAAGACATTCCTTTGTCCACTATTACCCTCTTAGCGCTCCGAATCTCCACTTGCATTTTCTACAAAAAGAGTGTTTCACAACAGCTCAATCAAAAATATGTTTTATCTCTGTTAACTGAATTTACAGATCAGAAATAAGTTTCACAGAATGCATCTGTGTAGTTTTTATTTGAAGATATTTTTTTTCCCAATGTAGACCTCTTAGCGCTTAGCATGTCCAATTGCAGTTTCTACAGAAAGAGTGTTTCAGAAAGGCTCAATCAAAAGTAAGGTTCAACTCTGTTATTTGAATGCACAGAACAGAAAGAAATTTCAAACAATGCTTCTGTGTAGTTTATATATGAACATATTCTTTTTTCCACTATTACCCACTTGGCGCTACGAATGTCCAGTTGCATTTTCTACAGACAGAGTGTTTAAAAACTGCTCAATCAAAAGTATGGTTTAACTCTGTTAGCTGAATGCTCAGATCAGAAAGAAGTTTCACAGAATGCTTCTGTGTAGTTTATATTTGAATATATTCCTTTTTCCACTACTACGCTCTTAGCGCTAAGACTGTCCAGTTGCATTTTCTACAGAAAGAGTGTTCAGATCTGCTCAATCAAAAGTATGGTTTAACTCTGTTAGCTGAATGCACAGATCAGAAAGAAGTTTCACCGAATGATTCTGTGTAGTTTATATTTGAAGACATTCCTTTTTCCACTATTACCCTCTTAGCGCTCCGAATTTCCACTTGCAGTTTCTACAAAAAGAGTGTTTCATAACTGCTCAATCAAAAATATGTTTTATCTCTGTTAACTGAATTTACAGATCAGAAATAAGTTTCACAGAATGCATCTGTGTAGTTTTTATTTGAAGATATTATTTTTCCCAATGTAGGCCTCTTAGCGCTTAGCATGTCCAATTGCAGTTTCTACAGAAAGAGTGTTTCAGAACGGCTCAATTAAAAGTAAGGTTCAAATCTGTTAGTTGAATGCACAGAACAGAAAGTATTTTCACAGAATGCTACTGTGTAGTTTATATTTGAATATATTCCTTTTTCCACTATTACCCTCTTAGCGCTCCGAATGTCCACTTGCATTTTCTACAGAAAGAGTGTTCAGAACTGCACAATCAAAAGTATGGTTTTACTCTGTTAGCTTAATGAACATATCAGAAATAAGTTTCACACAATGCTTCTGTGTAGTTTTTATTTGAAGATATTATTTTTCCCAATAGAGGCCTCTTAGCGCTCAGAATGTCCAATTGCAGTTTCTACAGAAAGAGTGTTTCAGAAAGGCTCAATCAAAAGTAAGGTTCAACTCTGTTAGTTGAATGCACAGAACAGAAAGAAGTTTCATACAATGCTTCCGTGTAGTTTATATTTGAACATATTCTTTTTTCCACTATTACCCACTTAGCGCTACGAATGTCCAGTTGCATTTTCTACAGACAGAGTGTTTCAAAACTGCTCAATCAAAAGTGTGGTTTAACTCTGTTAGCTGAATGCACAGATCAGAAAGAAGTTTCACAGAATGATTCTGTGTAGTTTATATTTGTAGACATTCCTTTTTCCACTATTACCCTCTTAGCGCTCCGAATCTCCACTTGCATTTTCTACAGAAAGAGTGTTTCAGAACGGCTCAATCATAACTAAGGTTCAACTCCTTTAGTTGAACAAACAGAACAGAAAGAAGTTTCACACAATTCTTCTGTGTAGTTTTTATTTGTAGACATTCTTTTTCCCAATATAGGCCTCTTAGCGCTCAGAATGTCCAATTGCAGTTTCTACAGAAAGAGTGTTTCAGAACGGCTCAATCAAAAGTAAGGTCCAACTCTGTTAGTTGAATGCACAGAACAGAAAGAATTTTCACAGAATGCTACTGTGTAGTTTATATTTGAATATATTCCTTTCTCCACTATTACCCTCTTAGCGCTACGAATGTCCACTTGCATTTTCTACAGAAAGAGTGTTCAGAACTGCGCAATCAAAAGTATGGTTTAACTCTGTTAGCTTAATGAACATATCAGAAATAAGTTTCACACAATGCTTCTGTGTAGTTTTTATTTGAAGATATTATTTTTCCCAATATAGGCCTCTTAGCGCTCAGAATGTCCAATTGCAGTTTCTACAGAAAGAGTGTTTCAGAAAGGCTCAATCAAAACTAAGGTTCAACTCTGTTAGTTGAATGCACAGAACAGAAAGAAATTTCAAACAATGCTTCTGTGTAGTTTATATTTGAACATATTCTTTTTTCCACTATTACCCACTTGGCGCTACGAATGTCCAGTTGCATTTTCTACAGACAGAGTGTTTCAAAACTGCTCAATCAAAAGTATGGTTTAACTCTGTTAGCTGAATGCTCAGATCAGAAAGAAGTTTCACAGAATGCTTCTGTGTAGTTTATATTTGAATATATTCCTTTTTCCACTACTACGCTCTTAGCGCTCCGAATGTCCAGTTGAATTTTCTACAGAAAGAGTGTTCAGATCTGCTCAATCAAAAGTATGGTTTAACTCTGTTAGCTGAATGCACAGATCAGAAAGAAGTTTCACCGAATGATTCTGTGTAGTTTATATTTGAAGACATTCCTTTTTCCACTATTACCCTCTTAGCGCTCCGAATCTCCACTTGCATTTTCTACAAAAAGAGTGTTTCATAACTGCTCAATCAAAAATATGTTTTATCTCTGTTAACTGAATTTACAGATCAGAAATAAGTTTCACAGAATGCATCTGTGTAGTTTTTATTTGAAGATATTATTTTTCGCAATGTAGACCTCTTAGCGCTTAGCATGTCCAATTGCAGTTTCTACAGAAAGAGTGTTTCAGAACGGCTCAATTAAAAGTAAGGTTCAACTCTGTTAGTTGAATGCACAGAACAGAAAGTATTTTCACAGAATGCTACTGTGTAGTTTATATTTGAATATATTCCTTTTTCCACTATTACCCTCTTAGCGCTCCGAATGTCCACTTGCATTTTCTACAGAAAGAGTGTTCAGAACTGCACAATCAAAAGTATGGTTTAACTCTGTTAGCTTAATGAACATATCAGAAATAAGTTTCACACAATGCTTCTGTGTAGTTTTTATTTGAAGATATTATTTTTCCCAATAGAGGCCTCTTAGCGCTCAGAATGTCCAATTGCAGTTTCTACAGAAAGAGTGTTTCAGAAAGGCTCAATCAAAAGTAAGGTTCAACTCTGTTAGTTGAATGCACAGAACAGAAAGAAGTTTCATACAATGCTTCTGTGTAGTTTATATTTGAACATATTCTTTTTTCCACTATTACCCACTTAGCGCTACGAATGTCCAGTTGCATTTTCTACAGACAGAGTGTTTCAAAACTGCTCAATCAAAAGTATGGTTTAACTCTGTTAGCTGAATGCACAGATCAGAAAGAAATTTCACTGAATGATTCTGTGTAGTTTATATTTGTAGACATTCCTTTTACCACTATTACCCTCTTAGCGCTCCGAATCTCAACTTGCATTTTCTACAGAAAGAGTGTTTCAGAACGGCTCAATCATAACTAAGGTTCAACTCTTTTAGTTGAACAAACAGAACAGAAAGAAGTTTCACACAATTCTTCTGTGTAGTTTTTATTTGTAGACATTCTTTTTCCCAATATAGGCCTCTTAGCGCTCAGAATGTCCAATTGCAGTTTCTACAGAAAGAGTGTTTCAGAACGGCTCAATCAAAAGTAAGGTTCAACTCTGTTAGTTGAATGCACAGAACAGAAAGAAGTTTCATACAATGCTTCTGTGTAGTTTATATTTGAACATATTCTTTTTTCCTCTATTACCCACTTAGCGCTACGAATGTCCAGTTGCATTTTCTACAGACAGAGTGTTTCAAAACTGCTCAATCAAAAGTATGGTTTAACTCTGTTAGCTGAATGCTCAGATCAGAAAGAAGTTTCACAGAATGCTTCTGTGTAGTTTATATTTGAATATATTCCTTTTTCCACTACAACGCTCTTAGCGCTCCGAATGTCCAGTTGAATTTTCTACAGAAAGAGTGTTCAGATCTGCTCAATCAAAAGTATGGTTTAACTCTGTTAGCTGAATGCACAGATCAGAAAGAAGTTTCACCGAATGATTCTGTGTAGTTTATATTTGAAGACATTCCTTTGTCCACTATTACCCTCTTAGCGCTCCGAATCTCCACTTGCATTTTCTACAAAAAGAGTGTTTCACAACAGCTCAATCAAAAATATGTTTTATCTCTGTTAACTGAATTTACAGATCAGAAATAAGTTTCACAGAATGCATCTGTGTAGTTTTTATTTGAAGATATTTTTTTTCCCAATGTAGACCTCTTAGCGCTTAGCATGTCCAATTGCAGTTTCTACAGAAAGAGTGTTTCAGAAAGGCTCAATCAAAAGTAAGGTTCAACTCTGTTATTTGAATGCACAGAACAGAAAGAAATTTCAAACAATGCTTCTGTGTAGTTTATATATGAACATATTCTTTTTTCCACTATTACCCACTTGGCGCTAAGAATGTCCAGTTGCATTTTCTACAGACAGAGTGTTTAAAAACTGCTCAATCAAAAGTATGGTTTAACTCTGTTAGCTGAATGCTCAGATCAGAAAGAAGTTTCACAGAATGCTTCTGTGTAGTTTATATTTGAATATATTCCTTTTTCCACTACTACGCTCTTAGCGCTAAGAATGTCCAGTTGCATTTTCTACAGAAAGAGTGTTCAGATCTGCTCAATCAAAAGTATGGTTTAACTCTGTTAGCTGAATGCACAGATCAGAAAGAAGTTTCACCGAATGATTCTGTGTAGTTTATATTTGAAGACATTCCTTTTTCCACTATTACCCTCTTAGCGCTCCGAATTTCCACTTGCAGTTTCTACAAAAAGAGTTTTTCATAACTGCTCAATCAAAAATATGTTTTATCTCTGTTAACTGAATTTACAGATCAGAAATAAGTTTCACAGAATGCATCTGTGTAGTTTTTATTTGAAGATATTATTTTTCCCAATGTAGACCTCTTAGCGCTTAGCATGTCCAATTGCAGTTTCTACAGAAAGAGTGTTTCAGAACGGCTCAATTAAAAGTAAGGTTCAACTCTGTTAGTTGAATGCACAGAACAGAAAGTATTTTCACAGAATGCTACTGTGTAGTTTATATTTGAATATATTCCTTTTTCCACTATTACCCTCTTAGCGCTCCGAATGTCCACTTGCATTTTCTACAGAAAGAGTGTTCAGAACTGCACAATCAAAAGTATGGTTTAACTCTGTTAGCTTAATGAACATATCAGAAATAAGTTTCACACAATGCTTCTGTGTAGTTTTTATTTGAAGATATTATTTTTCCCAATAGAGGCCTCTTAGCGCTCAGAATGTCCAATTGCAGTTTCTACAGAAAGAGTGTTTCAGAAAGGCTCAATCAAAAGTAAGGTTCAACTCTGTTAGTTGAATGTACAGAACAGAAAGAAGTTTCATACAATGCTTCTGTGTAGTTTATATTTCAACATATTCTTTTTTCCACTATTACCCACTTAGCGCTACGAATGTCCAGTTGCATTTTCTACAGACAGAGTGTTTCAAAACTGCTCAATCAAAAGTATGGTTTAACTCTGTTAGCTGAATGCACAGATCAGAAAGAAGTTTCACAGAATGATTCTGTGTAGTTTATATTTGTAGACATTCCTTTTTCCACTATTACCCTCTTAGCGCTCCGAATCTCCACTTGCATTTTCTACAGAAAGAGTGTTTCAGAACGGCTCAATCATAACTAAGGTTCAACTCTTTTAGTTGAACAAACAGAACAGAAAGAAGTTTCACACAATTCTTCTGTGTAGTTTTTATTTGTAGACATTCTTTTTCCCAATATAGGCCTCTTAGCGCTCAGAATGTCCAATTGCAGTTTCTACAGAAAGAGTGTTTCAGAACGGCTCAATCAAAAGTAAGGTTCAACTCTGTTAGTTGAATGCACAGAACAGAAAGAAGTTTCATACAATGCTTCTGTGTAGTTTATATTTGAACATATTCTTTTTTCCTCTATTACCCACTTAGCGCTACGAATGTCCAGTTGCATTTTCTACAGACAGAGTGTTTCAAAACTGCTCAATCAAAAGTATTGTTTAACTCTGTTAGCTGAATGCTCAGATCAGAAAGAAGTTTCACAGAATGCTTCTGTGTAGTTTATTTTTGAATATATTCCTTTTTCCACTACTACGCTCTTAGCGCTCCAAATGTCCAGTTGCATTTTCTACAGAAAGAGTGTTCAGATCTGCTCAATCAAAAGTATGGTTTAACTCTGTTAGCTGAATGCACAGATCAGAAAGAAGTTTCACCGAATGATTCTGTGTAGTTTATATTTGAAGACATTCCTTTTTCCACTATTACCCTCTTAGCGCTCCGAATCTCCACTTGCATTTTCTACAAAAAGAGTGTTTCATAACTGCTCAATCAAAAATATGTTTTATCTCTGTTAACTGAATTTACAGATCAGAAATAATTTTCACAGAATGCATCTGTGTAGTTTTTATTTGAAGATATTCTTTTTCCCAATGTAGGCCTCTTAGCGCTTAGCATGTCCAATTGCAGTTTCTACAGAAAGAGTGTTTCAGAACGGCTCAATCAAAAGTAAGGTTCAACTCTGTTAGTTGAATGCACAGAACAGAAAGATTTTTCACAGAATGCTACTGTGTTGTTTATATTTGAATATATTCCTTTCTCCACTATTACCCTCTTAGCGCTCCGAATGTCCACTTGCATTTTCTACAGAAAGAGTGTTTAGAACTGTGCAATCAAAAGTATGGTTTAACTCTGTTAGCTTAATGAACATATCAGAAATAAGTTTCACACAATGCTTCTGTGTAGTTTTTATTTGAAGATATTATTTTTCTCAATATAGGCCTCTTAGCGCTCAGAAAGTCCAACTGCAGTTTCTACAGAAAGAGTGTTTCAGAAAGGCTCAATCAAAACTAAGGTTCAACTCTGTTAGTTGAATGCACAGAACAGAAAGAAATTTCAAACAATGCTTCTGTGTAGTTTATATTTGAACATATTCTTTTTTCCACTATTACCCACTTGGCGCTACGAATGTCCAGTTGCATTTTCTACAGACAGAGTGTTTCAAAACTGCTCAATCAAAAGTATGGTTTAACTCTGTTAGCTGAATGCACAGATCAGATAGAAGTTTCACAGAATGATTCTGTGTAGTTTATATTTGTAGACATTCCTTTTTCCACTATTACCCTCTTAGCGCTCCGAATCTCCACTTGCATTTTCTACAGAAAGAGTGTTTCAGAACGGCTCAATAATAACTAAGGTTCAACTCTTTTAGTTGAACAAACAGAACAGAAAGAAGTTTCACACAATTCTTCTGTGTAGTTTTTATTTGTAGACATTCTTTTTCCCAATATAGGCCTCTTAGCGCTCAGAATGTCCAATTGCAGTTTCTACAGAAAGAGTGTTTCAGAACGGCTCAATCAAAAGTAAGGTTCAACTCTGTTAGTTGAATGCACAGAACAGAAAGATGTTTCATACAATGCTTCTGTGTAGTTTATATTTGAACATATTCTTTTTTCCTCTATTACCCACTTAGCGCTACGAATGTCCAGTTGCATTTTCTACAGACAGAGTGTTTCAAAACTGCTCAATCAAAAGTATGGTTTAACTCTGTTAGCTGAATGCTCAGATCAGAAAGAAGTTTCACAGAATGCTTCTGTGTAGTTTATATTTGAATATATTACTTTTTCCACTACTACGCTCTTAGCGCTCCGAATGTCCAGTTGAATTTTCTACAGAAAGAGTGTTCAGATCTGCTCAATCAAAAGTATGGTTTAACTCTGTTAGCTGAATGCACAGATCAGAAAGAAGTTTAACCGAATGATTCTGTGTAGTTTATATTTGAAGACATTCCTTTGTCCACTATTACCCTCTTAGCGCTCCGAATCTCCACTTGCATTTTCTACAAAAAGAGTGTTTCATAACTGCTCAATCAAAAATATGTTTTATCTCTGTTAACTGAATTTACAGATCAGAAAGAAGTTTCACAGAATGCATCTGTGTAGTTTTTATTTGAAGATATTATTTTTCCCAATGTAGACCTCTTAGCGCTTAGCATGTCCAATTGCAGTTTCTACAGAAAGAGTGTTTCAGAACGGCTCAATTAAAAGTAAGGTTCAACTCTGTTAGTTGAATGCACAGAACAGAAAGTATTTTCACAGAATGCTACTGTGTAGTTTATATTTGAATATATTCCTTTTTCCACTATTACCCTCTTAGCGCTCCGAATGTCCACTTGCATTTTCTACAGAAAGAGTGTTCAGAACTGCACAATCAAAAGTATGGTTTAACTCTGTTAGCTTAATGAACATATCAGAAATAAGTTTCACACAATGCTTCTGTGTAGTTTTTATTTGAAGATATTATTTTTCCCAATAGAGGCCTCTTAGCGCTCAGAATGTCCAATTGCAGTTTCTACAGAAAGAGTGTTTCAGAAAGGCTCAATCAAAAGTAAGGTTCAACTCTGTTAGTTGAATGCACAGAACAGAAAGAAGTTTCATACAATGCTTCTGTGTAGTTTATATTTGAACATATTTTTTTTCCACTATTACCCACTTAGCGCTACGAATGTCCAGTTGCATTTTCTACAGACAGAGTGTTTCAAAACTGCTCAATCAAAAGTATGGTTTAACTCTGTTAGCTGAATGCACAGATCAGAAAGAAGTTTCACAGAATGATTCTGTGTAGTTTATATTTGTAGACATTCCTTTTTCCACTATTACCCTCTTAGCGCTCCGAATCTCCACTTGCATTTTCTACAGAAAGAGTGTTTCAGAACGGCTCAATCATAACTAAGGTTCAACTCTTTTAGTTGAACAAACAGAACAGAAAGAAGTTTCACACAATTCTTCTGTGTAGTTTTTATTTGTAGACATTCTTTTTCCCAATATAGGCCTCTTAGCGCTCAGAATGTCCAATTGCAGTTTCTACAGAAAGAGTGTTTCAGAACGGCTCAATCAAAAGTAAGGTCCAACTCTGTTAGTTGAATGCACAGAACAGAAAGAAGTTTCATACAATGCTTCTGTGTAGTTTATATTTGAACATATTCTTTTTTCCTCTATTACCCACTTAGCGCTACGAATGTCCAGTTGCATTTTCTACAGACAGAGTGTTTCAAAACTGCTCAATCAAAAGTATGGTTTAACTCTGTTAGCTGAATGCTCAGATCAGAAAGAAGTTTCACAGAATGCTTCTGTGTAGTTTATTTTTGAATATATTCCTTTTTCCACTACTACGCTCTTAGCGCTCCAAATGTCCAGTTGCATTTTCTACAGAAAGAGTGTTCAGATCTGCTCAATCAAAAGTATGGTTTAACTCTGTTAGCTGAATGCACAGATCAGAAAGAAGTTTCACCGAATGATTCTGTGTAGTTTATATTTGAAGACATTCCTTTTTCCACTATTACCCTCTTAGCGCTCCGAATCTCCACTTGCATTTTCTACAAAAAGAGTGTTTCATAACTGCTCAATCAAAAATATGTTTTATCTCTGTTAACTGAATTTACAGATCAGAAATAATTTTCACAGAATGCATCTGTGTAGTTTTTATTTGAAGATATTCTTTTTCCCAATGTAGGCCTCTTAGCGCTTAGCATGTCCAATTGCAGTTTCTACAGAAAGAGTGTTTCAGAACGGCTCAATCAAAAGTAAGGTTCAACTCTGTTAGTTGAATGCACAGAACAGAAAGAATTTTCACAGAATGCTACTGTGTTGTTTATATTTGAATATATTCCTTTCTCCACTATTACCCTCTTAGCGCTCCGAAAGTCCACTTGCATTTTCTACAGAAAGAGTGTTCAGAACTGCGCAATCAAAAGTATGGTTTAACTCTGTTAGCTTAATGAACATATCAGAAATATGTTTCACACAATGCTTCTGTGTAGTTTTTATTTGAAGATATTATTTTTCCCAATAGAGGCCTCTTAGCGCTCAGAATGTCCAATTGCAGTTTCTACAGAAAGAGTGTTTCAGAAAGGCTCAATCAAAAGTAAGGTTCAACTCTGTTAGTTGAATGCACAGAACAGAAAGAAGTTTCATACAATGCTTCTGTGTAGTTTATATTTGAACATATTCTTTTTTCCACTATTACCCACTTGGCACTACGAATGTCCAGTTGCATTTTCTACAGACAGAGTGTTTCAAAACTGCTCCATCAAAAGTATGGTTTAACTCTGTTAGCTGAATGCTCAGATCAGAAAGAAGTTTCACAGAATGCTTCTGTGTAGTTTATATTTGAATATATTCCTTTTTCCACTACTACTCTCATAGCGCTCCAAATGTCCAGTTGCATTTTCTACAGAAAGAGTGTTCAGATCTGCTCAATCAAAAGTATGGTTTAACTCTGTTAGCTGAATGCACAGATCAGAAAGAAGTTTCACAGAATGATTCTGTGTAGTTTATATTTGGAGACATTCATTTTTCCACTATTACCCTCTTAGCGCTCCGAATCTCCACTTGCATTTGCTACAGAAAGAGTGTTTCAGAACGGCGCAATCAAAACTAAATTTCAACTCTTTTAGTTGAACAAACAGAACAGAAAGAAGTTTCACACAATTCTTCTGTGTAGTTTATATTTGTAGACATTCTTTTTCCCAATATAGGCCTCTTAGCGCTCAGTATGTCCAATTGCAGTTTCTACAGAAAGAGTGTTTCAGAACGGCTCAATCAAAAGTAAGGTTCAACTCTGTTATTTGAATGCACAGAACAGAAAGAAGTTTCATACAATGCTTCTGTGTAGTTTATATTTGAACATATTCTTTTTTCCACTATTACCCACTTAGCGCTACGAATGTCCAGTTGCATTTTCTACAGACAGAGTGTTTCAAAACTTCTCAATCAAAAGTATGGTTTAACTCTGTTAGCTGAATGCTCAGATCAGAAAGAAGTTTCACAGAATGCTTCTGTGTAGTTTATATTTGAATATATTCCTTTTTCCACTACTACGCTCTTAGCGCTATAAATGTCCAGTTGCATTTTCTACAGAAAGAGTGTTCAGATCTGCTCAATCAAAAGTATGGTTTAACTCTGTTAGCTGAACGCACAGATCAAAAAGAAGTTTCACCGAATGATTCTGTGTAGTTTATATTTGAAGACATTCCTTTTTCCACTATTACCCTCTTAGCGCTCCGAAACTCCACTTGCATTTTCTACAAAAAGAGTGTTTCATAACTGCTCAATCAAAAATATGTTTTATCTCTGTTAACTGAATTTACAGATCAGAAATAAGTTTCACAGAATGCATCTGTGTAGTTTTTATTTGAAGATATTCTTTTTCCCAATGTAGGCCTCTTAGCGCTTAGCATGTCCAATTGCAGTTTCTACAGAAAGAGTGTTTCAGAACGGCTCAATTAAAAGTAAGGTTCAACTCTGTTAGTTGAATGCACAGAACAGAAAGTATTTTCACAGAATGCTACTGTGTAGTTTATATTTGAATATATTCCTTTTTCCACTATTACCCTCTTAGCGCTCCGAATGTCTACTTGCATTTTCTACAGAAAGAGTGTTCAGAACTGCACAATCAAAAGTATGGTTTAATTCTGTTAGCTTGATGAACATATCAGAAATAAGTTTCACACAATGCTTCTGTGTAGTTTTTATTTGAAGATATTATTTTTCCCAATAGAGGCCTCTTAGCGCTCAGAATGTACAATTGCAGTTTCTACAGAAAGAGTGTTTCAGAAAGGCTCAATCAAAAGTAAGGTTCAACTCTGTTAGTTGAATGCACAGAACAGAAAGAAGTTTCATACAATGCTTCTGTGTAGTTTATATTTGAACATATTCTTTTTTCCACTATTACCCACTTAGCGCTACGAATGTCCAGTTGCATTTTCTACAGACAGAGTGTTTCAAAACTGCTCAATCAAAAGTATGGTTTAACTCTGTTAGCTGAATGCACAGATCAGAAAGAAGTTTCACAGAATGATTCTGTGTAGTTTATATTTGTAGACATTCCTTTTTCCACTATTACCCTCTTAGCGCTCCGAATCTCCACTTGCATTTTCTACAGAAAGAGTGTTTCAGAACGGCTCAATCAAAACTAAGGTTCAACTCTTTTAGTTGAACAAACAGAACAGAAAGAAGTTTCACACAATTCTTCTGTGTAGTTTTTATTTGTAGACATTCTTTTTCCCAATATAGGCCTCTTAGCGCTCAGAATGTCCAATTGCAGTTTCTACAGAAAGAGTGTTTCAGAACGGCTCAATCAAAAGTAAGGTTCAACTCTGTTAGTTTAATGCACAGAACAGAAAGAAGTTTCATACAATGCTTCTGTGTAGTTTATATTTGAACATATTCTTTTTTCCTCTATTACCCACTTAGCGCTACGAATGTCCAGTTGCATTTTCTACAGACAGAGTGTTTCAAAACTGCTCAATCAAAAGTATGGTTTAACTCTGTTAGCTGAATGCTCAGATCAGAAAGAAGTTTCACAGAATGCTTCTGTGTAGTTTATATTTGAATATATTCCTTTTTCCACTACTACGCTCTTAGCGCTCCAAATGTCCAGTTGCATTTTCTACAGAAAGAGTGTTCAGATCTGCTCAATCAAAAGTATGGTTTAACTCTGTTAGCTGAATGCACAGATCAGAAAGAAGTTTCACCGAATGATTCTGTGTAGTTTATATTTGAAGACATTCCTTTTTCCACTATTACCCTCTTAGCGCTCCGAATCTCCACTTGCATTTTCTACCAAAAGGGTGTTTCATAACTGCTCAATCAAAAATATGTTTTATCTCTGTTAACTGAATTTACAGATCAGAAATAAGTTTCACAGAATGCATCTGTGTAGTTTTTATTTGAAGATATTCTTTTTCCCAATGTAGGCCTCTTAGCGCTTAGCATGTCCAATTGCAGTTTCTACAGAAAGAGTGTTTCAGAACGGCTCAATCAAAAGTAAGGTTCAACTCTGTTAGTTGAATGCACAGAACAGAAAGAATTTTCACAGAATGCTACTGTGTAGTTTATATTTGAATATATTCCTTTCTCCACTATTACCCTCTTAGCGCTCCGAATGTGCACTTGCATTTTCTACAGAAAGAGTGTTCAGAACTGCGCAATCAAAAGTATGGTTTAACTCTGTTAGCTTAATGAACATATCAGAAATAAGTTTCACACAATGCTTCTGTGTAGTTTTTATTTGAAGATATTATTTTTCCCAATAGAGGCCTCTTAGCGCTCAGAATGTCCAATTGCAGTTTCTACAGAAAGAGTGTTTCAGAAAGGCTCAATCAAAAGTAAGGTTCAACTCTGTTAGTTGAATGCACAGAACAGAAAGAAGTTTCATACAATGCTTCTGTGTAGTTTATATTTGAACATATTCTTTTTTCCACTATTACCCACTTGGCGCTACGAATGTCCAGTTGCATTTTCTACAGACAGAGTGTTTCAAAACTGCTCCATCAAAAGTATGGTTTAACTCTGTTAGCTGAAGGCTCAGATCAGAAAGAATTTTCACAGAATGCTTCTGTGTAGTTTATATTTGAATATATTCCTTTTTCCACTACTACTCTCTTAGCGCTCCAAATGTCCAGTTGCATTTTCTACAGAAAGAGTGTTCAGATCTGCTCAATCAAAAGTATGGTTTAACTCTGTTAGCTGAATGCACAGATCAGAAAGAAGTTTCACAGAATGATTCTGTGTAGTTTATATTTGGAGACATTCCTTTTTCCACTATTACCCTCTTAGCGCTCCGAATCTCCACTTGCATTTTCTACAGAAAGAGTGTTTCAGAACGGCTCAATCAAAACTACGGTTCAACTCTTTTAGTTGAACAAACAGAACAGAAAGAAGTTTCACACAATTCTTCTGTGTAGTTTTTATTTGTAGACATTCTTTTTCCCAATATAGGCCTCTTAGCGCTCAGAATGTCCAATTGCAGTTTCTACAGAAAGAGTGTTTCAGAACGGCTCAATCAAAAGTAAGGTTCAACTCTGTTATTTGAATGCACAGAACAGAAAGAAGTTTCATACAATGCTTCTGTGTAGTTTATATTTGAACATATTCTTTTTTCCACTATTACCCACTTAGCGCTACGAATGTCCAGTTGCATTTTCTACAGACAGAGTGTTTCAAAACTGCTCAATCAAAAGTATGGTTTAACTCTGTTAGCTGAATGCTCAGATCAGAAAGAAGTTTCACAGAATGCTTCTGTGTAGTTTATATTTGAATATATTCCTTTTTCCACTACTACGCTCTTAGCGCTATAAATGTCCAGTTGCATTTTCTACAGAAAGAGTGTTCAGATCTGCTCAATCAAAAGTATGGTTTAACTCTGTTAGCTGAATGCACAGATCAGAAAGAAGTTTCACCTAATGATTCTGTGTAGTTTATATTTGAAGACATTCCTTTTTCCACTATTACCCTCTTAGCGCTCCAAATCTCCACTTGCATTTTCTACAAAAAGAGTGTTTCATAACTGCTCAATCAAAAATATGTTTTATCTCTGTTAACTGAATTTACAGATCAGAAATAAGTTTCACAGAATGCATCTGTGTAGTTTTTATTTGAAGATATTCTTTTTCCCAATGTAAGCCTCTTAGCGCTTAGCATGTCCAATTGCAGTTTCTACAGAAAGAGTGTTTCAGAACGGCTCAATTAAAAGTAAGGTTCAACTCTGTTAGTTGAATGCACAGAACAGAAAGTATTTTCACAGAATGCTACTGTGTAGTTTATATTTGAATATATTCCTTTTTCCACTATTACCCTCTTAGCGCTCCGAATGTCTACTTGCATTTTCTACAGAAAGAGTGTTCAGAACTGCACAATCAAATGTATGGTTTAACTCTGTTAGCTTGATGAACATATCAGAAATAAGTTTCACACAATGCTTCTGTGTAGTTTTTATTTGAAGATATTATTTTTCCCAATAGAGGCCTCTTAGCGCTCAGAATGTACAATTGCAGTTTCTACAGAAAGAGTGTTTCAGAAAGGCTCAATCAAAAGTAAGGTTCAACTCTGTTAGTTGAATGCACAGAACAGAAAGAAGTTTCATACAATGCTTCTGTGTAGTTTATATTTGAACATATTCTTTTTTCCACTATTACCCACTTAGCGCTACGAATGTCCAGTTGCATTTTCTACAGACAGAGTGTTTCAAAACTGCTCAATCAAAAGTATGGTTTAACTCTGTTAGCTGAATGCACAGATCAGAAAGAAGTTTCACAGAATGATTCTGTGTAGTTTATATTTGTAGACATTCCTTTTTCCACTATTACCCTCTTAGCGCTCCGAATCTCCACTTGCATTTTCTACAGAAAGAGTGTTTCAGAACGGCTCAATCAAAACTAAGGTTCAACTCTTTTAGTTGAACAAACAGAACAGAAAGAAGTTTCACACAATTCTTCTGTGTAGTTTTTATTTGTAGACATTCTTTTTCCCAATATAGGCCTCTTAGCGCTCAGAATGTCCAATTGAAGTTTCTACAGAAAGAGTGTTTCAGAACGGCTCAATCAAAAGTAAGGTTCAACTCTGTTAGTTGAATGCACAGAACAGAAAGAAGTTTCATACAATGCTTCTGTGTAGTTTATATTTGAACATATTCTTTTTTCCTCTATTACCCACTTAGCGCTACGAATGTCCAGTTGCATTTTCTACAGACAGAGTTTTTCAAAACTGCTCAATCAAAAGTATGGTTTAACTCTGTTAGCTGAATGCTCAGATCAGAAAGAAGTTTCACAGAATGCTTCTGTGTAGTTTATATTTGAATATATTCCTTTTTCCACTACTACGCTCTTAGCGCTCCAAATGTCCAGTTGCATTTTCTACAGAAAGAGTGTTCAGATCTGCTCAATCAAAAGTATGGTTTAACTCTGTTAGCTGAATGCACAGATCAGAAAGAAGTTTCACCGAATGATTCTGTGTAGTTTATATTTGAAGACATTCCTTTTTCCACTATTACCCTCTTAGCGCTCCGAATCTCCACTTGCATTTTCTACCAAAAGTGTGTTTCATAACTGCTCAATCAAAAATATGTTTTATCTCTGTTAACTGAATTTACAGATCAGAAATAAGTTTCACAGAATGCATCTGTGTAGTTTTTATTTGAAGATATTCTTTTTCCCAATGTAGGCCTCTTAGCGCTTAGCATGTCCAATTGCAGTTTCTACAGAAAGAGTGTTTCAGAACGGCTCAATCAAAAGTAAGGTTCAACTCTGTTAGTTGAATGCACAGAACAGAAAGAATTTTCACAGAATGCTACTGTGTAGTTTATATTTGAATATATTCCTTTCTCCACTATTACCCTCTTTGCGCTCCGAATGTCCACTTGCATTTTCTACAGAGTGTTCAGAACTGCGCAATCAAAAGTATGGTTTAACTCTGTTAGCTTAATGAACATATCAGAAATAAGTTTCACACAATGCTTCTGTGTAGTTTTTATTTGAAGATATTATTTTTCCCAATAGAGGCCTCTTAGCGCTCAGAATGTCCAATTGCAGTTTCTACAGAAAGAGTGTTTCAGAAAGGCTCAATCAAAAGTAAGGTTCAACTCTGTTAGTTGAATGCACAGAACAGAAAGAAGTTTCATACAATGCTTCTGTGTAGTTTATATTTGAACATATTCTTTTTTCCACTATTACCCACTTGGCGCTACGAATGTCCAGTTGCATTTTCTATAGACAGAGTGTTTCAAAACTGCTCAATCAAAAGTATGGTTTACCTCTGTTAGCTGAAGGCTCAGATCAGAAAGAATTTTCACAGAATGCTTCTGTGTAGTTTATATTTGAATATATTCCTTTTTCCACTACTACTCTCTTAGCGCTCCAAATGTCCAGTTGCATTTTCTACATAAAGTGTGTTCAGATCTGCTCAATCAAAAGTATGGTTTAACTCTGTTAGCTGAATGCACAGATCAGAAAGAAGTTTCACAGAATGATTCTGTGTAGTTTATATTTGGAGACATTCCTTTTTCCACTATTACCCTCTTAGCGCTCCGAATCTCCACTTGCATTTTCTACAGAAAGAGTGTTTCAGAACGACTCAATCAAAACTAAGGTTCAACTCTTTTAGTTGAACAAACAGAACAGAAAGAAGTTTCACACAATTCTTCTGTGTAGTTTTTATTTGTAGACATTCTTTTTCCCAATATAGGCCTCTTAGCGCTCAGAATGTCCAATTGCAGTTTCTACAGAAAGAGTGTTTCAGAACGGCTCAATCAAAAGTAAGGTTCAACTCTGTTAGTTGAATGCACAGAACAGAAAGAAGTTTCATACAATGCTTCTGTGTAGTTTATATTTGAACATATTCTTTTTTCCTCTATTACCCACTTAGCGCTACGAATGTCCAGTTGCATTTTATACAGACAGAGTGTTTCAAAACTGCTCAATCAAAAGTATGGTTTAACTCTGTTAGCTGAATGCTCAGATCAGAAAGAAGTTTCACAGAATGCTTCTGTGTAGTTTATATTTGAATATATTCCTTTTTCCACTAGTACGCTCTTAGCGCTCCAAATGTCCAGTTGCATTTTCTACAGAAAGAGTGTTCAGATCTGCTCAATCAAAAGTATGGTTTAACACTGTTAGCTGAATGCACAGATCAGAAAGAAGTTTCACCGAATGATTCTGTGTAGTTTATATTTGAAGACATTCCTTTTTCCACTATTACCCTCTTAGCGCTCCGAATCTCCACTTGCATTTTCTACCAAAAGGGTGTTTCATAACTGCTCAATCAAAAATATGTTTTATCTCTGTTAACTGAATTTACAGATCAGAAATAAGTTTCACAGAATGCATCTGTGTAGTTTTTATTTGAAGATATACTTTTTCCCAATGTAGGCCTCTTAGCGCTTAGCATGTCCAATTGCAGTTTCTACAGAAAGAGTGTTTCAGAACGGCTCAATCAAAAGTAAGGTTCAACTCTGTTAGTTGAATGCACAGAACAGAAAGAATTTTCACAGAATGCTACTGTGTAGTTTATATTTGAATATATTCCTTTCTCCACTATTACCCTCTTAGCGCTCCGAATGTCCACTTGCATTTTCTACAGAAAGAGTGTTCAGAACTGCGCAATTAAAAGTATGGTTTAACTCTGTTAGCTTAATGAACATATCAGAAATAAGTTTCACACAATGCTTCTGTGTAGTTTTTATTTGAAGATATTATTTTTCCCAATAGAGGCCTCTTAGCGCTCAGAATGTCCAATTGCAGTTTCTACAGAAAGAGTGTTTCAGAAAGGCTCAATCAAAAGTAAGGTTCAACTCTGTTAGTTGAATGCACAGAACAGAAAGAAGTTTCATACAATGCTTCTGTGTAGTTTATATTTGAACATATTCTTTTTTCCACTATTACCCACTTGGCGCTACGAATGTCCAGTTGCATTTTCTACAGACAGAGTGTTTCAAAACTGCTCAATCAAAAGTATGGTTTAACTCTGTTAGCTGAATGCTCAGATCAGAAAGAAGTTTCACAGAATGCTTCTGTGTAGTTTATATTTGAATATATTCCTTTTTCCACTACTACGCTCTTAGCGCTCCAAATGTCCAGTTGCATTTTCTACAGAAAGAGTGTTCAGATCTGCTCAATCAAAAGTATGGTTTAACTCTGTTAGCTGAATGCACAGATCAGAAAGAAGTTTCACCGAATGATTCTGTGTAGTTTATATTTGAAGACATTCCTTTTTCCACTATTACCCTCTTAGCGCTCCGAATCTCCACTTGCATTTTCTACCAAAAGTGTGTTTCATAACTGCTCAATCAAAAATATGTTTTATCTCTGTTAACTGAATTTACAGATCAGAAATAAGTTTCACAGAATGCATCTGTGTAGTTTTTATTTGAAGATATTCTTTTTCCCAATGTAGGCCTCTTAGCGCTTAGCATGTCCAATTGCAGTTTCTACAGAAAGAGTGTTTCAGAACGGCTCAATCAAAAGTAAGGTTCAACTCTGTTAGTTGAATGCACAGAACAGAAAGAATTTTCACAGAATGCTACTGTGTAGTTTATATTTGAATATATTCCTTTCTCCACTATTACCCTCTTTGCGCTCCGAATGTCCACTTGCATTTTCTACAGAGTGTTCAGAACTGCGCAATCAAAAGTATGGTTTAACTCTGTTAGCTTAATGAACATATCAGAAATAAGTTTCACACAATGCTTCTGTGTAGTTTTTATTTGAAGATATTATTTTTCCCAATAGAGGCCTCTTAGCGCTCAGAATGTCCAATTGCAGTTTCTACAGAAAGAGTGTTTCAGAAAGGCTCAATCAAAAGTAAGGTTCAACTCTGTTAGTTGAATGCACAGAACAGAAAGAAGTTTCATACAATGCTTCTGTGTAGTTTATATTTGAACATATTCTTTTTTCCACTATTACCCACTTGGCGCTACGAATGTCCAGTTGCATTTTCTATAGACAGAGTGTTTCAAAACTGCTCAATCAAAAGTATGGTTTACCTCTGTTAGCTGAAGGCTCAGATCAGAAAGAATTTTCACAGAATGCTTCTGTGTAGTTTATATTTGAATATATTCCTTTTTCCACTACTACTCTCTTAGCGCTCCAAATGTCCAGTTGCATTTTCTACATAAAGTGTGTTCAGATCTGCTCAATCAAAAGTATGGTTTAACTCTGTTAGCTGAATGCACAGATCAGAAAGAAGTTTCACAGAATGATTCTGTGTAGTTTATATTTGGAGACATTCCTTTTTCCACTATTACCCTCTTAGCGCTCCGAATCTCCACTTGCATTTTCTACAGAAAGAGTGTTTCAGAACGACTCAATCAAAACTAAGGTTCAACTCTTTTAGTTGAACAAACAGAACAGAAAGAAGTTTCACACAATTCTTCTGTGTAGTTTTTATTTGTAGACATTCTTTTTCCCAATATAGGCCTCTTAGCGCTCAGAATGTCCAATTGCAGTTTCTACAGAAAGAGTGTTTCAGAACGGCTCAATCAAAAGTAAGGTTCAACTCTGTTAGTTGAATGCACAGAACAGAAAGAAGTTTCATACAATGCTTCTGTGTAGTTTATATTTGAACATATTCTTTTTTCCTCTATTACCCACTTAGCGCTACGAATGTCCAGTTGCATTTTATACAGACAGAGTGTTTCAAAACTGCTCAATCAAAAGTATGGTTTAACTCTGTTAGCTGAATGCTCAGATCAGAAAGAAGTTTCACAGAATGCTTCTGTGTAGTTTATATTTGAATATATTCCTTTTTCCACTACTACTCTCTTAGCGCTCCAAATGTCCAGTTGCATTTTCTACAGAAAGAGTGTTCAGATCTGCTCAATCAAAAGTATGTTTTAACACTGTTAGCTGAATGCACAGATCAGAAAGAAGTTTCACAGAATGATTCTGTGTAGCTTGTATTTGGAGACATTCTTTTTCCACTATTACCCTCTTAGCGCTCCGAATCTCCACTTGCATTTTCTACAGAAAGAGTGTTTCAGAACGGCTCAATCAAAACTAAGGTTCAACTCTTTTAGTTGAACAAATAGAACAGAAAGAAGTTTCACACAATTCTTCTGTGTAGTTTTTATTTGTAGACATTCTTTTTCCCAATATAGGCCTCCTAGCGCTCAAAATGTCCAATTGCAGTTTCTACAGAAAGAGTGTTTCAGAACGGCTCAATCAAAAGTAAGGTTCCACTCTGATAGTTGAATGCACAGAACAGAAAGAAGTTTCATACAATGCTTCTGTGTAGTTTATATTTGAACATATTCTTTTTTCCACTATTTCCCACTTAGCGCTACGAATGTCCAGTTTCATTTTCTACAGACAGAGTGTTTCAAAACTGCTCAATCAAAAGTGTGGTTTAACTCTGTTAGCTGAATGCTCAGATCAGAAAGAAGTTTCACAGAATGCTTCTGTGTAGTTTATATTTGAATATATTCCTTTTTCCACTACTACTCTCTTAGGGCTCCAAATGTCCAGTTGCATTTTCTACAGAAAGATTGTTCAGATCTGCTCTATCAAAAGTATGGTTTAACTCTGTTAGCTGAATGCACAGATCAGAAAGAAGTTTCACAGAATGATTCTGTGTAGTTTATATTTGGAGACATTCCTTTTTCCACTATTACCCTCTTAGCGCTCCGAATCTCCACTTGCATTTTCTACAGAAAGAGTTTCTCAGAACGGCTCAATCAAAACTAAGGTTCAACCCTTTTTGTTGAACAAAAAGAACAGAAAGAAGTTTCACACAATTCTTCTCTGTAGTTTTTATTTGTAGACATTCTTTTTCCCAATATAGGCCTCCTAGCGCTCAGAATGTCCAATTGCAGTTCCTACAGATAGAGTGTTTCAGAAAGGCTCAATCAAAAGTAAGGTTCAACTCTGTTAGTTGAATGCACAGAACAGAAAGAAGTTTCATACAATGCTTCTGTGTAGTTTATATTTGAACATATTCTTTTTTCCACTATTACCCACTTAGCGCTACGAATGTCCAGTTGTATTTTCTACAGACAGAGTGTTTCAAAACTGCTCAATCAAAAGTATGGTTTAACTCTGTTAGCTGAATGCTCAGATCAGAAAGAAGTTTCACAGAATGCTTCTGTGTAGTTTATATTTGAATATATTCCTTTTTCCACTACTACGCTCTTAGCGCTCCAAATGTCCAGTTGCATTTTCTACAGAAAGAGTGTTCAGATCTGCTCAATCAAAAGTATGGTTTAACTCTGTTAGCTGAATGCACAGATCAGAAAGAAGTTTCACCGAATGATTCTGTGTAGTTTATATTTGAAGACATTCCTTTTTCCACTATTACCCTCTTAGCGCTCCGAATCTCCACTTGCATTTTCTACAAAAAGAGTGTTTCATAACTGCTCAATCAAAAATATGTTTTATCTCTGTTAACTGAATTTACAGATCAGAAATAAGTTTCACAGAATGCATCTGTGTAGTTTTTATTTGAAGATATTCTTTTTCCCAATGTAGGCCTCTTAGCGCTTAGCATGTCCAATTGCAGTTTCTACAGAAAGGGTGTTTCAGAACGGCTGAATCAAAAGTAAGGTTCAACTCTGTTAGTTGAATGCACAGAACAGAAAGGATTTTCACAGAATGCTACTGTGTAGTTTGTATTTGAATATATTCCTTTTTCCACTATTACCCTCTTAGCGCTCCGAATGTTCACTTGCATTTTCTACAGAAAGAGTGTTCAGAACTGCGCAATCAAAAGTATGGTTTAACTCTGTTAGCTTAATGAACATATCAGAAATAAGTTTCACACAATGTTTCTGTGTAGTTTTTATTTGAAGATATTATTTTTCCCAATATAGGCCTCTTAGCGCTCAGAATGTCCAATTGCAGTTTCTACAGAAAGAGTGCTTCAGAAAGGCTCAATCAAAAGTAAGGTTCAACACTGTTAGTTGAATGCAGAGAACAGAAAGAAGTTTCATACAATGCTTCTGTGTAGTTTATATTTGAACATATTCTTTTTTCCACTATTACCCACTTAGCGCTACGAATGTCCAGTTGCATTTTCTACAGACAGAGTGTTTCAAAACTGCTCAATCAAAAGTATGGTTTAACTCTGTTAGCTGAATGCTCAGATCAGAAAGAAGTTTCACAGAATGCTTCTGTGTAGTTTATATTTGAATATATTCCTTTTTCCACTACTACTCTCTTAGCGCTCCAAATGTCCAGTTGCATTTTCTACAGAAAGAGTCTTCAGATCTGCTCAATCAAAAGTATGGTTTAACTCTGTTAGCTGAATGCACAGATCAGAAAGAAGTTTCACAGAATGATTCTGTGTAGTTTATATTTGGAGACATTCTTTTTCCACTATTACCCTCTTAGCGCTCCGAATCTCCACTTGCATTTTCTACAGAAAGAGTGTTTCAGAACGGCTCAATCAAAACTAAGGTTCAACTCTTTTAGTTGAACAAACAGAACAGAAAGAAGTTTCACACAATTCTTCTGTGTAGTTTTTATTTGTAGACATTCTTTTTCCCAATATAGGCCTCCTAGCGCTCAAAATGTCCAATTGCAATTTCTACAGAAAGAGTGTTTCAGAACGGCTCAATCAAAAGTAAGGTTCAACTCTGTTAGTTGAATGCACAGAACAGAAAGAAGTTTCATACAATGCTTATGTGTAGTTTATATTTGAACATATTCTTTTTTCCACTATTACCCACTTAGCGCTACGAATGTCCAGTTGCATTTTCTACAGACAGAGTGTTTCAATACTGCTCAATCAAAAGTATGGTTTAACTCTGTTAGCTGAATGCTCAGATCAGAAAGAAGTTTCACAGAATGCTTCTGTGTAGTTTATATTTGAATATATTCCTTTTTCCACTACTACTCTCTTAGCGCTCCAAATGTCCAGTTGCATTTTCTACAGAAAGAGTCTTCAGATCTGCTCAATCAAAAGTATGGTTTAACTCTGTTAGCTGAATGCACAGATCAGAAAGAAGTTTCACAGAATGATTCTGTGTAGTTTATATTTTTAGACATTCTTTATCCACTATTAACCTCTTAGCGCTCCGAATCTCCACTTGCAATTTCTACAGAAAGAGTGTTTCAGAACGGCTCAATCAAAACTAAGGTTCAACTCTTTTAGTTGAACAAACAGAACAGAAAGAAGTTTCACACAATTCTTCTGTGTAGTTTTTATTTGTAGACATTCTTTTTCCCAATATAGGCCTCCTAGCGCTCAGAATGTCCAATTGCAGTTTCTACAGAAAGAGTGTTTCAGAACGGCTCAATCAAAAGTAAGGTTCAACTCTGTTAGTTGAATGCACAGAACAGAAAGAAGTTTCATACAATGCTTCTGTGTAGTTTATATTTGAACATATTCTTTTTTCCACTATTACCCACTTAGCGATACGAATGTCCAGTTGCATTTTCTACAGACAGAGTGTTTCAAAACTGCTCAATCAAAAGTATGGTTTAACTCTGTTAGCTGAATGCTCAGATCAGAAAGAAGTTTCACAGAATGCTTCTGTGTAGTTTATATTTGAATATATTCCTTTTTCCACTACTACGCTCTTAGCGCTCCAAATGTCCAGTTGCATTTTCTACAGAAAGAGTGTTCAGATCTGCTCAATCAAAAGTATGGTTTAACTCTGTTAGCTGAATGCACAGATCAGAAGGAATTTTCACCGAATGATTCTGTGTAGTTTATATTTGAAGACATTCCTTTTTCCACTATTACCCTCTTAGCGCTCCGAATCTCCACTTGCATTTTCTACAAAAAGAGTGTTTCATAACTGCTCAATCAAAAATATGTTTTATCTCTGTTAACTGAATTTACAGATCAGAAATAAGTTTCACAGAATGCATCTGTGTAGTTTTTATTTGAAGATATTCTTTTTCCCAATGTAGGCCTCTTAGCGCTTAGCATGTCCAATTGCAGTTTCTACAGAAAGAGTGTTTCAGAACGGCTGAATCAAAAGTAAGGTTCAACTCTGTTAGTTGAATGCACAGAACAGAAAGAATTTTCACAGAATGCTATTGTGTAGTTTAAATTTGAATATACTCCTTTTTCCACTATTACCCTCTTAGCGCTCCGAATGTCCCCTTGCATTTTCTACAGAAAGAGTGTTCAGAACTGCGCAATCAAAAGTATGGTTTAACTCTGTTAGCTTAATGAACATATCAGAAATAAGTTTCACACAATGCTTCTGTGTAGTTTTTATTTGAAGATATTATTTTTCCCAATAGAGGCCTCTTAGCGCTCAGAATGTCCAATTGCAGTTTCTACAGAAAGAGTGTTTCAGAAAGGCTCAATCAAAAGTAAGGTTCAACTCTGTTAGTTGAATGCACAGAACAGAAAGAAGTTTCATACAATGCTTCTGTGTAGTTTATATTTGAACATATTCTTTTTTCCACTATTACCCACCTAGCACTACGAATGTCCAGTTGCATTTTCTACAGACAGAGTGTTTCAAAACTGCTCAATCAAAAGTATGGTTTAACTCTGTTAGCTGAATGCTCAGATCAGAAAGAAGTTTCACAGAATGCTTCTGTGTAGTTTATATTTGAATATATTCCTTTTTCCACTACTACTCTCTTAGCGCTCCAAATGTCCAGTTGCATTTTCTACAGAAAGAGTGTTCAGATCTGCTCAATCAAAAGTATGTTTTAACACTGTTAGCTGAATGCACAGATCAGAAAGAAGTTTCACAGAATGATTCTGTGTAGTTTGTATTTGGAGACATTCTTTTTCTACTATTACCCTCTTAGCGCTCCGAATCTCCACTTGCATTTTCTACAGAAAGAGTGTTTCAGAACGGCTCAATCAAAACTAAGGTTCAACTCTTTTAGTTGAACAAACAGAACAGAAAGAAGTTTCACACAATTCTTCTGTGTAGTTTTTATTTGTAGACATTCTTTTTCCCAATATAGGCCTCCTAGCGCTCAAAATGTCCAATTGCAGTTTCTACAGAAAGAGTGTTTCAGAACGGCTCAATCAAAAGTAAGGTTCCACTCTGATAGTTGAATGCACAGAACAGAAAGAAGTTTCATACAATGCTTCTGTGTAGTTTATATTTGAACATATTCTTTTTTCCACTATTACCCACTTAGCGCTACGAATGTCCAGTTGCATTTTCTACAGACAGAGTGTTTCAAAACTGCTCAATCAAAAGTATGGTTTAACTCTGTTAGCTGAATGCTCAGATCAGAAAGAAGTTTCACAGAATGCTTCTGTGTAGTTTATATTTGAATATATTCCTTTTTCCACTACTACTCTCTTAGCGCTCCAAATGTCCAGTTGCATTTTCTACAGAAAGATTGTTCAGATCTGCTCTATCAAAAGTATGGTTTAACTCTGTTAGCTGAATGCACAGATCAGAAAGAAGTTTCACAGAATGATTCTGTGTAGTTTATATTTGGAGACATTCCTTTTTCCACTATTACCCTCTTAGCGCTCCGAATCTCCACTTGCATTTTCTACAGAAAGAGTTTCTCAGAACGGCTCAATCAAAACTAAGGTTCAACCCTTTTAGTTGAACAAAAAGAACAGAAAGATGTTTCACACAATTCTTCTCTGTAGTTTTTATTTGTATACATTCTTTTTCCCAATATAGGCCTCCTAGCGCTCAGAATGTCCAATTGCAGTTCCTACAGATAGAGTGTTTCAGAACGGCTCTATCAAAAGTAAGGTTCAACTCTGTTAGTTGAATGCACAGAACAGAAAGAAGTTTCATACAATGCTTCTGTGTAGTTTATATTTGAACATATTCTTTTTTCCACTATTACCCACTTAGCGCTACGAATGTCCAGTTGTATTTTCTACAGACAGAGTGTTTCAAAACTGCTCAATCAAAAGTATGGTTTAACTCTGTTAGCTGAATGCTCAGATCAGAAAGAAGTTTCACAGAATGCTTCTGTGTAGTTTATATTTGAATATATTACTTTTTCCACTACTACGCTCTTAGCGCTCCAAATGTCCAGTTGCATTTTCTACAGAAAGAGTGTTCAGATCTGCTCAATCAAAAGTATGGTTTAACTCTGTTAGCTGAATGCACAGATCAGAAAGAAGTTTCACCGAATGATTCTGTGTAGTTTATATTTGAAGACATTCCTTTTTCCACTATTACCCTCTTAGCGCTCCGAATCTCCACTTGCATTTTCTACAAAAAGAGTGTTTCATAACTGCTCAATCAAAAATATGTTTTATCTCTGTTAACTGAATTTACAGATCAGAAATAAGTTTCACAGAATGCATCTGTGTAGTTTTTATTTGAAGATATTCTTTTTCCCAATGTAGGCCTCTTAGCGCTTAGCATGTCCAATTGCAGTTTCTACAGAAAGGGTGTTTCAGAACGGCTGAATCAAAAGTAAGGTTCAACTCTGTTAGTTGAATGCACAGAACAGAAAGGATTTTCACAGAATGCTACTGTGTAGTTTATATTTGAATATATTCCTTTTTCCACTATTACCCTCTTAGCGCTCCGAATGTCCACTTGCATTTTCTACAGAAAGAGTGTTCAGAACTGCGCAATCAAAAGTATGGTTTAACTCTGTTAGCTTAATGAACATATCAGAAATAAGTTTCACACAATGTTTCTGTGTAGTTTTTATTTGAAGATATTATTTTTCCCAATATAGGCCTCTTAGCGCTCAGAATGTCCAATTGCAGTTTCTACAGAAAGAGTGTTTCAGAAAGGCTCAATCAAAAGTAAGGTTCAACTCTGTTAGTTGAATGCCGAGAACAGAAAGAAGTTTCATACAATGCTTCTGTGTAGTTTATATTTGAACATATTCTTTTTTCCACTATTACCCACTTAGCGCTACGAATGTCCAGTTGCATTTTCTACAGACAGAGTGTTTCAAAACTGCTCAATCAAAAGTATGGTTTAACTCTGTTAGCTGAATGCTCAGAACAGAAAGAAGTTTCACAGAATGCTTCTGTGTAGTTTATATTTGAATATATTCCTTTTTCCACTACTACTCTCTTAGCGCTCCAAATGTCCAGTTGCATTTTCTACAGAAAGAGTGTTCAGATCTGCTCAATCAAAAGTATGGTTTAACTCTGTTAGCTGAATGCACAGATCAGAAAGAAGTTTCACAGAATGATTCTGTGTAGTTTATATTTGGAGACATTCTTTTTCCACTATTACCCTCTTAGCGCTCCGAATCTCCACTTGCATTTTCTACAGAAAGAGTGTTTCAGAACGGCTCAATCAAAACTAAGGTTCAACTCCTTTAGTTGAACAAACAGAACAGAAAGAAGTTTCACACAATTCTTCTGTGTAGTTTTTATTTGTAGACAATCTTTTTCCCAATATAGGCCTCCTAGCGATCAAAATGTCCAATTGCAATTTCTACAGAAAGAGTGTTTCAGAACGGCTCAATCAAAAGTAAGGTTCAACTCTGTTAGTTGAATGCACAGAACAGAAAGAAGTTTCATACAATGCTTATGTGTAGTTTATATTTGAACATATTCTTTTTTCCACTATTACCCACTTAGCGCTACGAATGTCCAGTTGCATTTTCTACAGACAGAGTGTTTCAAAACTGCTCAATCAAAAGTATGGTTTAACTCTGTTAGCTGAATGCTCAGATCAGAAAGAAGTTTCACAGAATGCTTCTGTGTAGTTTATATTTGAATATATTCCTTTTTCCACTACTACTCTCTTAGCGCTCCAAATGTCCAGTTGCATTTTCTACAGAAAGAGTCTTCAGATCTGCTCAATCAAAAGTATGGTTTAACTCTGTTAGCTGAATGCACAGATCAGAAAGAAGTTTCACAGAATGATTCTGTGTAGTTTATATTTTTAGACATTCTTTATCCACTATTAACCTCTTAGCGCTCCGAATCTCCACTTGCAATTTCTACAGAAAGAGTGTTTCAGAACGGCTCAATCAAAACTAAGGTTCAACTCTTTTAGTTGAACAAACAGAACAGAAAGAAGTTTCACACAATTCTTCTGTGTAGTTTTTATTTGTAGACATTCTTTTTCCCAATATAGGCCTCCTAGCGCTCAAAATGTCCAATTGCAGTTTCTACAGAAAGAGTGTTTCAGAACGGCTCAATCAAAAGTAAGGTTCAACTCTGTTAGTTGAATGCACAGAACAGAAAGAAGTTTCATACAATGCTTCTGTGTAGTTTATATTTGAACATATTCTTTTTTCCACTATTACCCACTTAGCGCTACGAATGTCCAGTTGCATTTTCTACAGACAGAGTGTTTCAAAACTGCTCAATCAAATGTATGGTTTAACTCTGTTAGCTGAATGCTCAGATCAGAAAGAAGTTTCACAGAATGCTTCTGTGTAGTTTATATTTGAATATATTCCTTTTTCCACTACTACTCTCTTAGGGCTCCAAATGTCCAGTTGCATTTTCTACAGAAAGAGTGTTCAGATCTGCTCTATCAAAAGTATGGTTTAACTCTGTTAGCTGAATGCATAGATCAGAAAGAAGTTTCACAGAATGATTCTATGTAGTTTATATTTGGAGACATTCCTTTTTCCACTATTACCCTCTTAGCGCTCCGAATCTCCACTTCCATTTTCTACAGAAAGAATGTTTCAGAACGGCTCAATCAAAACTGAGGTTCAACTCTTTTAGTTGAACAAACAGAACAGAAAGAAGTTTCACACAATTATTCTCTGTAGTTTTTATTTGTAGACATTCTTTTTCCCAATATAGGCCTCCTAGCGCTCAGAATGTCCAATTGCAGTTTCTACAGAAAGAGTGTTTCAGAACGGCTCAATCAAAAGTAAGGTTCAACTCTGTTAGTTGAATGCACAGAACAGAAAGAAGTTTCATACAATGCTTCTGTGTAGTTTATATTTGAACATATTCTTTTTTCCACTATTACCCACTTAGCGCTACGAATGTCCAGTTGCATTTTCTACAGACAGAGTGTTTCAAAACTGCTCAATCAAAAGTATGGTTTAACTCTGTTAGCTGAATGCTCAGATCAGAAAGAAGTTTCACAGAATGCTTCTGTGTAGTTTATATTTGAATATATTCCTTTTTCCACTACTACTCTCTTAGCGCTCCAAATGTCCAGTTGCATTTTCTACAGAAAGATTGTTCAGATCTGCTCTATCAAAAGTATGGTTTAACTCTGTTAGCTGAATGCACAGATCAGAAAGAAGTTTCACAGAATGATTCTGTGTAGTTTATATTTGGAGACATTCCTTTTTCCACTATTACCCTCTTAGCGCTCCGAATCTCCACTTGCATTTTCTACAGAAAGAGTTTCTCAGAACGGCTCAATCAAAACTAAGGTTCAACCCTTTTAGTTGAACAAAAAGAACAGAAAGAAGTTTCACACAATTCTTCTCTGTAGTTTTTATTTGTAGACATTCTTTTTCCCAATATAGGCCTCCTAGCGCTCAGAATGCCCAATTGCAGTTCCTACAGATAGAGTGTTTCAGAACGGCTCAATCAAAAGTAAGGTTCAACTCTGTTAGTTGAATGCACAGAACAGAAAGAAGTTTCATACAATGCTTCTGTGTAGTTTATATTTGAACATATTCTTTTTTCCACTATTACCCACTTAGCGCTACGAATGTCCAGTTGTATTTTCTACAGACAGAGTGTTTCAAAACTGCTCAATCAAAAGTATGGTTTAACTCTGTTAGCTGAATGCTCAGATCAGAAAGAAGTTTCACAGAATGCTTCTGTGTAGTTTATATTTGAATATATTCCTTTTTCCACTACTACGCTCTTAGCGCTCCAAATGTCCAGTTGCATTTTCTACAGAAAGAGTGTTCAGATCTGCTCAATCAAAAGTATGGTTTAACTCTGTTAGCTGAATGCACAGATCAGAAAGAAGTTTCACCGAATGATTCTGTGTAGTTTATATTTGAAGACATTCCTTTTTCCACTATTACCCTCTTAGCGCTCCGAATCTCCACTTGCATTTTCTACAAAAAGAGTGTTTCATAACTGCTCAATCAAAAATATGTTTTATCTCTGTTAACTGAATTTACAGATCAGAAATAAGTTTCACAGAATGCATCTGTGTAGTTTTTATTTGAAGATATTCTTTTTCCCAATGTAGGCCTCTTAGCGCTTAGCATGTCCAATTGCAGTTTCTACAGAAAGGGTGTTTCAGAACGGCTGAATCAAAAGTAAGGTTCAACTCTGTTAGTTGAATGCACAGAACAGAAAGGATTTTCACAGAATGCTACTGTGTAGTTTATATTTGAATATATTCCTTTTTCCACTATTACCCTCTTAGCGCTCCGAATGTCCACTTGCATTTTCTACAGAAAGAGTGTTCAGAACTGCGCAATCAAAAGTATGGTTTAACTCTGTTAGCTTAATGAACATATCAGAAATAAGTTTCACACAATGTTTCTGTGTAGTTTTTATTTGAAGATATTATTTTTCCCAATATAGGCCTCTTAGCGCTCAGAATGTCCAATTGCAGTTTCTACAGAAAGAGTGTTTCAGAAAGGCTCAATCAAAAGTAAGGTTCAACTCTGTTAGTTGAATGCAGAGAACAGAAAGAAGTTTCATACAATGCTTCTGTGTAGTTTATATTTGAACATATTCTTTTTTCCACTATTACCCACTTAGCGCTACGAATGTCCAGTTGCATTTTCTACAGACAGAGTGTTTCAAAACTGCTCAATCAAAAGTATGGTTTAACTCTGTTAGCTGAATGCTCAGATCAGAAAGAAGTTTCACAGAATACTTCTGTGTAGTTTATATTTGAATATATTCCTTTTTCCACTACTACTCTCTTAGCGCTCCAAATGTCCAGTTGCATTTTCTACAGAAAGAGTCTTCAGATCTGCTCAATCAAAAGTATGGTTTAACTCTGTTAGCTGAATGCACAGATCAGAAAGAAGTTTCACAGAATGATTCTGTGTAGTTTATATTTGGAGACATTCTTTTTCTACTATTACCCTCTTAGCGCTCCGAATCTCTACTTGCATTTTCTACAGAAAGAGTGTTTCAGAACGGCTCAATCAAAACTAAGGTTCAACTCTTTTAGTTGAACAAACAGAACAGAAAGAAGTTTCACACAATTCTTCTGTGTAGTTTTTATTTGTAGACATTCTTTTTCCCAATATAGGCCTCCTAGCGCTCAAAATGTCCAATTGCAATTTCTACAGAAAGAGTGTTTCAGAACGGCTCAATCAAAAGTAAGGTTCAACTCTGTTAGTTGAATGCACAGAACAGAAAGAAGTTTCATACAATGCTTATGTGTAGTTTATATTTGAACATATTCTTTTTTCCACTATTACCCACTTAGCGCTACGAATGTCCAGTTGCATTTTCTACAGACAGAGTGTTTCAAAACTGCTCAATCAAAAGTATGGTTTAACTCTGTTAGCTGAATGCTCAGATCAGAAAGAAGTTTCACAGAATGCTTCTGTGTAGTTTATATTTGAATATATTCCTTTTTCCACTACTACTCTCTTAGCGCTCCAAATGTCCAGTTGCATTTTCTACAGAAAGAGCCTTCAGATCTGCTCAATCAAAAGTATGGTTTAACTCTGTTAGCTGAATGCACAGATCAGAAAGAAGTTTCACAGAATGATTCTGTGTAGTTTATATTTTTAGACATTCTTTATCCAGTATTAACCTCTTAGCGCTCCGAATCTCCACTTGCAATTTCTACAGAAAGAGTGTTTCTGAACGGCTCAATCAAAACTAAGGTTCAACTCTTTTAGTTGAACAAACAGAACAGAAAGAAGTTTCACACAATTCTTCTGTGTAGTTTTTATTTGTAGACATTCTTTTTCCCAATATAGGCCTCCTAGCGCTCAAAATGTCCAATTGCAGTTTCTACAGAAAGAGTGTTTCAGAACGGCTCAATCAAAAGTAAGGTTCAACTCTGTTAGTTGAATGCACAGAACAGAAAGAAGTTTCATACAATGCTTCTGTGTAGTTTATATTTGAACATATTCTTTTTTCCACTATTACCCACTTAGCGCTACGAATGTCCAGTTGCATTTTCTACAGACAGAGTGTTTCAAAACTGCTCAATCAAATGTATGGTTTAACTCTGTTAGCTGAATGCTCAGATCAGAAAGAAGTTTCACAGAATGCTTCTGTGTAGTTTATATTTGAATATATTCCTTTTTCCACTACTACTCTCTTAGGGCTCCAAATGTCCAGTTGCATTTTCTACAGAAAGAGTGTTCAGATCTGCTCTATCAAAAGTATGGTTTAACTCTGTTAGCTGAATGCACAGATCAGAAAGAAGTTTCACAGAATGATTCTATGTAGTTTATATTTGGAGACATTCCTTTTTCCACTATTACCCTCTTAGCGCTCCGAATCTCCACTTGCATTTTCTACAGAAAGAATGTTTCAGAACGGCTCAATCAAAACTGAGGTTCAACTCTTTTAGTTGAACAAACAGAACAGAAAGAAGTTTCACACAATTATTCTCTGTAGTTTTTATTTGTAGACATTCTTTTTCCCAATATAGGCCTCCTAGCGCTCAGAATGTCCAATTGCAGTTTCTACAGAAAGAGTGTTTCAGAACGGCTCAATCAAAAGTAAGGTTCAACTCTGTTAGTTGAATGCACAGAACAGAAATAAGTTTCATACAATGCTTCTGTGTAGTTTATATTTGAACATATTTTTTTTCCACTATTACCCACTTAGCGCTACGAATGTCCAGTTGCATTTTCTACAGACAGAGTGTTTCAAAACTGCTCAATCAAAAGTATGGTTTAATTCTGTTAGCTGAATGCTCAGATCAGAAAGAAGTTTCACAGAATGCTTCTGTGTAGTTTATATTTGAATATATTCCTTTTTCCACTACTACGCTCTTAGCGCTCCAAATGTCCAGTTGCATTTTCTACAGAAAGAATGTTCAGATCTGCTCAATCAAAAGTATGGTTTAACTATGTTAGCTGAATGCACAGATCAGAAAGAAGTTTCACCGAATGATTCTGTGTAGTTTATATTTGAAGACATTCCTTTTTCCACTATTACCCTCTTAGCGCTCCGAATCTCCACTTGCATTTTCTACAAAAAGAGTGTTTCATAACTGCTCAATCAAAAATATGTTTTATCTCTGTTAACTGAATTTACAGATCAGAAATAAGTTTCACAGAATGCATCTGTGTAGTTTTTATTTGAAGATATTCTTTTTCCCAATGTAGGCCTCTTAGCGCTTAGCATGTCCAATTGCAGTTTCTACAGAAAGAGTGTTTCAGAACGGCTCAATCAAAAGTAAGGTTCAACTCTGTTAGTTGAATGCACAGAACAGAAAGAATTTTCACAGAATGCTACTGTGTAGTTTATATTTGAATATATTCCTTTTTCCACTATTACCCTCTTAGCGCTCCGAATGTCCACTTGCATTTTCTACAGAAAGAGTGTTCAGAACTGCGCAATCAAAAGTATGGTTTAACTCTGTTAGCTTAATGAATATAACAGAAATAAGTTTCACACAATGCTTCTGTGTAGTTTTTATTTGAAGATATTATTTTTCCCAATAGAGGCCTCTTAGCGCTCAGAATGTCCAATTGCAGTTTCTACAGTAAGAGTGTTTCAGAAATGCTCAGTCAAAAGTAAGGTTCAACTCTGTTAGTTGAATGCACAGAACAGAAAGAAGTTTCATACAATGCTTCTGTGTAGTTTATATTTGAACATATTCTTTTTTCCACTATTACCCACTTAGCGCTACGAATGTCCAGTTGCATTTTCTACAGACAGTGTGTTTCAAAACTGCTCAATCAAAAGTATGGTTTAACTCTGTTAGCTGAATGCACAGATCAGAAAGAAGTTTCACAGAATGATTCTGTGTAGTTTATATTTGGAGACATTCCTTTTTCCACTATTACCCTCTTAGCGCTCCGAATCTCCACTTGCATTTTCTACAGAAAGAGTGTTTCAGAACGGCTCAATCAAAACTAAGGTTCAACTCTTTTACTTGAACAAACAGAACACAAAGAAGTTTCACACAATTCTTCTGTGTAGTTTTTATTTGTATACATTCTTTTTCCCAATATAGGCCTCCTAGCGCTCAGAATGTCCAATTGCAGTTTCTATAGAAAGAGTGTTTCAGAACGGCTCAATCAAAAGTAAGGTTCAACTCTGTTAGTTGAATGCACAGAACAGAAATAAGTTTCATACAATGCTTCTTTGTAGTTTATATTTGAACATATTTTTTTTCCACTATTACCCACTTAGCGCTACGAATGTCCAGTTGCATTTTCTACAGACAGAGTGTTTCAAAACTGCTCAATCAAAAGTATGGTTTAACTCTGTTAGCTGAATGCTCAGATCAGAAAGAAGTTTCACAGAATGCTTCTGTGTAGTTTATATTTGAATATATTCCTTTTTCCACTACTACGCTCTTAGCGCTCCAAATGTCCAGTTGCATTTTCTACAGAAAGAGTGTTCAGATATGCTCAATCAAAAGTATGGTTTAACTCTGTTAGCTGAATGCACAGATCAGAAAGAAGTTTCACCGAATGATTCTGTGTAGTTTATATTTGAAGACATTCCTTTTTCCACTATTACCCTCTTAGCGCTCCGAATCTCCACTTGCATTTTCTACAAAAAGAGTGTTTCATAACTGCTCAATCAAAAATATGTTTTATCTCTGTTAACTGAATTTACAGATCAGAAATAAGTTTCACAGAATGCATCTGTGTAGTTTTTATTTGAAGATATTCTTTTTCCCAATGTTGGCCTCTTAGCGCTTAGCATGTCCAATTGCAGTTTCTACAGAAAGAGTATTTCAGAACGGCTCAATCAAAAGTAAGGTTCAACTCTGTTAGTTGAATGCACAGAACAGAAAGAATTTTCACAGAATGCTACTGTGTAGTTTATATTTGAATATATTCCTTTTTCCACTATTACCTTCTTAGCGCTCCAAATGTCCACCTGCATTTTCTACAGAAAGAGTGTTCAGAACTGCGCAATCAAAAGTATGGTTTAACTCTGTTAGCTTAATGAACATAACAGAAATAAGTTTCACACAATGCTTCTGTGTAGTTTTTATTTGAAGGTATTATTTTTCCCAATAGAGGCCTCTTAGCGCTCAGAATGTCCAATTGCAGTTTCTACAGTAAGAGTGTTTCAGAAATGCTCAGTCAAAAGTAAGGTTCAACTCTGTTAGTTGAATGCACAGAACAGAAAGAAGTTTCATACAATGCTTCTGTGTAGTTTATATTTGAACATATTCTTTTTTCCACTATTACCCACTTAGCGCTACGAATGTCCAGTTGCATTTTCTACAGACAGAGTGTTTCAAAACTGCTCAATCAAAAGTATGGTTTAACTCTGTTAGCTGAATGCTCAGATCAGAAAGAAGTTTCACAGAATGCTTCTGTGTAGTTTATATTTGAATATATTCCCTTTTCCACTACTACTATCTTAGCGCTCCAAATGTCCAGTTGCATTTTTACAGAAAGAGTGTTCAGATCTGCTCAATCAAAAGTATGTTTTAACTCTGTTAGCTGAATGCACAGATCAGAAAGAATTTTCACAGAATGATTCTGTGTAGTTTATATTTGGAGACATTCCTTTTTCCACTATTACCCTGTTAGCGCTCCGAATCTCCACTTGCATTTTCTACAGAAAGAGTGTTTCAGAACCGCTCAATCAAAACTAAGGTTCAACTCTTTTAGTTGAACAAACAGAACAGAAAGAAGTTTCACACAATTCTTCTGTGTAGTTTTTATTTGTAGACATTCTTTTTCCCAATATAGGCCTCCTAGCGCTCAGAATGTCCAATTGCAGTTTCTACAGAAAGAGTGTTTCAGAACGGCTCAATCAAAAGTAAGGTTCAACTCTGTTAGTTGAATGCACAGAACAGAAAGAAGTTTCATACAATGCTTCTGTGTAGTTTATATTTGAACATATTCTTTTTTCCACTATTACCCACTTAGCGCTACGAATGTCCAGTTGCATTTTCTACATACAGAGTGTTTCAAAACTGCTCAATCAAAAGTATGGTTTAACTCTGTTAGCTGAATGCTCAGATCAGAAATAAGTTTCACAGAATGCTTCTGTGTAGTTTATATTTGAATATATTCCTTTTTCCACTACTACGCTCTTAGCGCTCCAAATGTCCAGTTGCATTTTCTACAGAAAGAGTGTTCAGATCTGCTCAATCAAAAGTATGGTTTAACTCTGTTAGCTGAATGCACAGATCAGAAAGAAGTTTCACCGAATGATTATGTGTAGTTTATATTTGAAGACATTCCTTTTTCCACTATTACCCTCTTAGCGCTCCGAATCTCCACTTGCATTTTCTACAAAAAGAGTGTTTCATAACTGCTCAATCAAAAATATGTTTTATCTCTGTTAACTGAATTTACAGATCAGAAATAAGTTTCACAGAATGCATCTGTGTAGTTTTTATTTGAAGATATTCTTTTTCCCAATGTAGGCCTCTTAGCGCTTAGCATGTCCAATTGCAGTTTCTACAGAAAGAGTGTTTCAGAACGGCTCAATCAAAAGTAAGGTTCAACTCTGTTAGTTGAATGCACAGAACAGAAAGAATTTTCACAGAATGCTACTGTGTAGTTTATATTTGAATATATTCCTTTTTCCACTATTACCTTCTTAGCCCTCCGAATGTCCACTTGCATTTTCTACAGAAAGAGTGTTCAGAACTGCGCAATCAAAAGTATGGTTTAACTCTGTTAGCTTAATGAACATATCAGAAATAAGTTTCACACAATGCTTCTGTGTAGTTTTTATTTGAAGATATTATTTTTCCCAATATAGGCCTCTTAGCGCTCAGAATGTCCAATTGCAGTTTCTACAGAAAGAGTGTTTCAGAAAGGATCAATCACAAGTAAGGTTCAACTCTGTTAGTTGAATGCACAGAACAGAAAGAAGTTTCATACAATGCTTCTGTGTAGTTTATATTTGAACATATTATTTTTTCCACTATTACCCACTTAGCGCTACGAATGTCCAGTTGCATTTTCTACAGACAGAGTGTTTCAAAACTGCTCAATCAAAAGTATGGTTTAACTCTGTTAGCTGAATGCTCAGATCAGAAAGAAGTTTCACAGAATGCTTCTGTGTAGTTTATATTTGAATATATTCCTTTTTCCACTACTACGCTCTTAGCGCTCCAAATGTGCAGTTGCATTTTCTACAGAAAGAGTGTTCAGATCTGCTCAATCAAAAGTATGGTTTAACTCTGTTAGCTGAATGCACAGATCAGAAAGAAGTTTCACCGAATGATTCTGTGTAGTTTATATTTGAAGACATTTCTTTTTCCACTCTTACCCTCTTAGCGCTCCGAATCTCCACTTGCATTTTCTACAAAAAGAGTGTTTCATAACTGCTCAATCAAAAATATGTTTTATCTCTGTTAACTGAATTTACAGATCAGAAATAAGTTTCACAGAATGCATCTGTGTAGTTTTTATTTGAAGATATTATTTTTCCCAATATAGACCTCTTAGCGCTCAGAATGTCCAATTGCAGTTTCTACAGAAAGAGTGTTTCAGAACGGCTCAATCAAATGTAAGTTTCAACTCTCTTAGTTGAATGCACAGAACAGAAAGAAGTTTCACTGAATGCTTCTGTGTAGTATTTAGTTGAAGATACTCCTTTTTGGACTATTACACACTTAGCGCTCCAAATATCCACTGGCAGTTTCTACACAAAGAGTGTTTCAGAACTGCTCCTTCAAAAGTAAGGCTCAACTCTGTTAGTTGAATGCGGAGAACAGAAAGGGGTTTCAGAGAATGCTTCTGTGTAGTTTTTAATTGGAGATATTCCTTTTTCCTCTATTACAATCTTAGCGCTCTGAATGTCCACTTGCATTTTCTACAAAAAGAGTGTTTCACAACTGCTCCATCAAAAATATGGTTTAGCTCTGTTAACTGAATTTACAGATCAGAAATAAGTTTCACAGAATGCATCTGTGTAGTTTTTATTTGAAGATATTCTTTTTCCCAATGTAGGCCTCTTAGCGCTTAGAATGTCCAATTGCAGTTTCTACAGAAAGAGTGTTTCAGAACGGCTCAATCAAAAGTAAGGTTCAACTCTGTTAGTTGAATGCACAGAACACTAAGAAGTTTCATACAATGCTTCTGTGTAGTTTATATTTGAACATATTCTTTTTTCCACTATTACCCACTTAGTGCTACGAATGTCCAGTTGCATTTTCTACAGACAGAGTGTTTCAAAACTGCTCAATCAAAAGCATGGTTTAACTCTGTTAGCTGAATGCTCAGATCAGAAAGAAGTTTCACAGAATGATTCTGTGTAGTTTATATTTGAAGACATTCCTTTTTCCACTATTACCCTCTTAGCGCTCCGAATCTCCACTTGCATTTTCTACAGAAAGACTGTTTCAAAACGGCTCCATCAAAACTAACGTTCAAATCTTTTAGTTGAATGAACAGAACAGAAAGAAGTTTCACAGAATGCTTCTGTGTAGTTTTTATTTGTAGATATTCTTTTTCCCAATATAGGCCTCTTAGCACTCAGAATGTCCAATTGCAGTTTCTACAGAAAGAGTGTTTCAGAACGGCTCAATCAAAAGTAAGGTTCAACCCTGGTAGTTGAATGCACAGAACAGAAGGAAGTTTCACAGAATGCTTCTGTGTAGTTTATATTTGAATATGTTCCTTTTTCCACTATTACCCTCTTAGCGCTCCGAATGTCCACTTGCATTTTCTACAGAAAGAGTGTTCTGAACTGCGCAATCAAAAGTATGGTTTAACTCTGTTAGCTGAATGCACATATCAGAAATAAGTTTCAAACAATGCTTCTGTGTAGTTTTTATTTGATGATATTATTTTTCCCAATATAGGCCTCTTAGCGCTCAGAATGTCCAATAGCATTTTCTACAGAAAGAGTGTTTCAGAACGGCTCAATCAAATGTAAGGTTCAACTTTCTTAGTTGAATGCACAGAACAGAAAGATGTTTCACAGAATGCTTCTGTGTAGTATTTAGTTGAAGATACTACTTTTTGGACTATTACCCACTTAGCGCTCCGAATATCCACTGGCAGTTTCTACACAAAGTGTGTTTCAGAACTGCTCCTTCAAAAGTAAGGCTCAACTCTGTTAGTTGAATGCGGAGAACAGAAAGGGGTTTCAGAGAATGCTTCTGTGTAGTTTTTAATTGGAGATATTCGTTTTTACTCTATTACAATCTTAGCGCTCCGAATTTCCACTTGCATTTTCTACAAAAAGATTGTTTCATAACTGCTCAATCAAAAATATGTTTTAGCTCTGCTAATTGAATTTACAGATCAGAAATAAGTTTCACAGAATGCATCTGTGTAGTTTTTATTTGAAGATATTCTTTTTCCCAATGTAGGCCTCTTAGCGCTTAGAATGTCCAATTGCAGTTTCTACAGAAAGAGTGTTTCAGAACGGCTCAGTCAAAAGTAAGGTTCAACGCTGTTAGTTGAATGCACAGAAGAGAAAGCAGTTTCACAGAATGCTACTGTGTAGTTTATATTTGAATATATCCCTTTTTCCACTATTACCCTCTTAGCGCTCCGAATGTCAACTTGCATTTTCTACAGAAAGAGTGTTCTGAACTGCGCAATCAAAAGTATTGTTTAACTCTGTTAGCTGAATGCACATATCAGAAATGAGTTTTAAACAATGCTTCTGGGTAATTTTTATTTGAAGATATTATTTTTCCCAATATAGGCCTCTTAGCGCTCAGAATGTCCAATTGCAGTTTCTACAGAAAGAGTGTTTCAGAACGGCTGAATCAAATGTAAGGTTCAACTATCTTAGTTGAATGCACAGAAGAGAAAGAAGTTTCACTGAATGCTTCTGTGTAGTATTTAGTTGAAGATACTGCTTTTTGGACTATTACACACTTAGCGCTTCGAATATCCACTGGCAGTTTCTACACAAAGAGTTTTTCAGAACTGCTCCTTCAAAAGTAAGGCTCAACTCTGTTAGTTGAATGCGGAGAACTGAAAGGGGTTTCAGAGAATGCTTCTGTGTAGTTTTTAATTGGAGATATCCCTTTTTCCTCTATTACAATCTTAGTGCTCTGAATGTCCACTTGCATTTTCTACAAAAAGATTGTTTCAGAACGGCTCATTCAAAAATATGGTTTAGCTCTGTTAACTGAATTTACAGATCAGAAATAAGTTTCACAGAATGCATCTGTGTAGTTTTTATTTGAAGATATTCTTTTTCCCAATGTAGGCCTCTTAGCGCTTAGAATGTCCAATTGCAGTTTCTACAGAAAGAGTGTTTCAGAACGGCTCAATCAAAAGTAAGGTTCAACGCTGTTAGTTGAATGCACAGAACAGAAAGAAGTTTCACAGAATGCTACTGTGTAGTTTATATTAGAATATATTCCTTTTTCCAATATTACCCTCTTAGCACTCCGAATGTCCACTTGCATTTTCTACAGAAAGAGTGTTCGGAACTGCACAATCAAAAGTATGGTTTAACTCTGTTAGCTGAATGCACATATCAGAAATAAGTTTCACACAATGCTTCTGTGTAGTTTTTATTTGAAGATATTATTTTTCCCAATAGAGGCCTCTTAGCGCTCAGAATGTCCAATTGCAGTTTCTACAGAAAGAGTGTTTCAGAACGGCAAAAATCAAAAGTAAGTTTCAACTCTGTTAGTTGAATGCACAGAACAGAAAGAAGTTTCATACAATGCTTCTGTGTAGTTTATATTTGAACATATTCTTTTTTCCACTATTACCCACTTAGCGCTACGAATGTCCAGTTGCATTTTCTACAGACAGAGTGTTTCAAAACTGCTCAATCAAAAGTATGGTTTAACTCTGTTAGCTGAATGCTCAGATCACAAAGAAGTTTCACAGAACGCTTCTGTGTAGTTTATATTTGAATATATTCTTTTTCCACTACTACCCTCTTAGCGCTCAAAATGTCCAGTTGCATTTTCTACAGAAAGAGTTTTCAGATCTGCTCAATCAAAAGTATGGTTTAACTCTGTTAGCTGAATGCACAGATCAGAAAGAAGTTTCACAGAATGATTCTTTGTAGTTTATATTTGAAGACATTCCTTTTTCCACTATTACCCACTTAGCGCTCCGAATTTCCACTTGCATTTTCTACAGAAAGAGTGTTTCAGAAAGGCTCAATCAAAACTAAGGTTCAAATCTTTTAGTTGAATGAACAGAACAGAAAGAAGTTTCACAGAATGCTTCTGTGTAGTTTTTATTTGTATATATTCTTTTTCCCAATATAGGCCTCTTAGCGCTCAGAATGTCCAATTGCAGTTTCTACAGAAAGAGTGTTTCAGAACGGCTCAATCAAAAGTAAGGTTCAACCCTGGTACTTGAATGCACAGAACAGAAAGAAGTTTCACAGAATGCTTCTGTGTAGTTTATATTTGAATATATTCCTTTTTCCATTATTACCCTCTTAGCGCTCCAAATGTCCACTTGCATTTTCTACAGAAAGAGTGTTCTGAACTGCACAATCAAAAGTATGGTTTAACTCTGTTAGCTGAATGGACATATCAGAAATAAGTTTCACACAATGCTTCTGTGTAGCTTTTATTTGAAGATATTTTTTTTCCCAATATTGTCCTCTTAGCGCTCAGAATGTCCAATTGCAGTTTCTACAGAAAGAGTGTTTCAGAACGGCTCAATCAAATGTAAGGTTCAACTTTCTTAGTTGAATGCACAGAACAGAAAGAAGTTTCACAGAATGCTTCTGTGTAGTATTTAGTTGAAGATACTACTTTTTGGACTATTACCCACTTAGCGCTCCGAATATCCACTGGCAGTTTCTACACAAAGAGTGTTTCAGAACTGCTCCTTCAAAAGTAAGGCTCAACTCTGTTAGTTGAATGCGGAGAACAGAAAGGGGTTTCAGAGAATGCTTCTGTGTAGTTTTTAATTGGAGATATTCCTTTTTCCTCTATTACAATCTTAGCGCTCCGAATGTCCACTTGCATTTTCTAAAAAAGAGTGTTTCATAACTGCTCAATCAAAAATATGGTTTAGCTCTGTTAACTGAATTTACAGATCAGAAATAAGTTTCACAGAATGCATCTGTGTAGTTTTTATTTGAAGATATTCTTTTTCCCAATGTAGGCCTCTTAGCGCTTAGAATGTCCAATTGCAGTTTCTACAGAAAGAGTGTTTCAGAAAGGCTCAATCAAAAGTAAGGTTCAACGCTGTTAGTTGAATGCACAGAAGAGAAAGAAGTTCTACAGAATGCTTCTGTGTAGTTTATATTTGAATATATCCCTTTTTCCACTATTACCCTCTTAGCGCTCCGAATGTCCACTTGCATTTTCTACAGAAAGAGTGTTCTGAACTGCGCAATCAAAAGTATGGTTTAACTCTGTTAGCTGAATGCTCAGATCAGAAAGAAGTTTCACAGAATGCTTCTGTGTAGTTTATATTGAATATATTACTTTTTCCACTACTACCCTCTTAGCGCTCCAAATGTCCAGTTGCATTTTCTACAGAAAGAGTGTTCAGATCTGCTCAATCAAAAGTATGGTTTAACTCTGTTAGCTGAATGCACAGATCAGAAAGTAGTTTCACAGAATGATTCTGTGTAGTTTATATTTGAAGACATTTCTTTTTTCACTATTACCATATTAGCGCTCCGAATCTCCACTTGCATTTTCTACAGAAAGAGTGTTTCAGAACGGCTCAATCAAAACTAAGGTTCAACACTTTTAGTTGAATGAACAGAACAGAAAGAAGTTTCACAGAATGCTTCTGTGTAGTTTTTATTTGTAGATATTCTTTTTCCCAATATAGGCCTCTTAGCGCTCAGAATGTCCAATTGCAGTTTCTACAGAAAGAGTGTTTCAGAACGGCTCAATGAAAAGTAAGGTTCAAACCCGGTAGTTGAATGCACAGAACAGAAAGACGTTTCACAGAATGCTTCTGTGTAGTTTTATTTGTACATATTCCTTTTTCCAATATTACCCTCTTAGCGCTCCGAATGTCCACTTGCATTTTCTACAAAAGAGTGTTCTGAACTGCGCAATGAAAAGTATGGTTTAACTCTGTTAGCTGAATGCACATATCAGAAATAAGTTTCAAACAATGCTACTGTGTAGTTTTTATTTGAAGACATTATTTTTCCCAATATAGGCCTCTTAGCGCTCAGAATGTCCAATTGCAGTTTCTACAGAAAGAGTGTTTCAGAACGGCTCAATCAAATGTAAGGTTCAACTCTCTTAGTTGAATGCACAGAACAGAAAGAAGTTTCACAGAATGCTTCTGTGTAGTATTTAGTTGAAGATACTCCTTTTTGGACTATTACCCACTTAGCGCTCCGAATATCCACTGGCAGTTTCTACAAAAACAGTGTTTCAGAACTGCTCCTTCAAAAGTAAGGTTCAACTCTGTTAGTTGAATGCGGAGAACAGAGGGGGTTTCAGAGAATGCTTCTGTGTAGTTTTTAATTGGAGATATTCCTTTTTCCTCTATTACAATCTTAGCGCTCCGAATGTCCACTTGCATTTTCAACAAAAAGAGTATTTCATAGCTGCCCAATCAAAAATATGGTTAAGCTCTGTTAACTGAATTTACAGATCATAAATAAGTTTCACAGAATGCATCTGTGTAGTTTTTATTTGAAGATATTCTTTTTCCCAATGTAGGCCTCTTAGCGCTTAGAATGTCCAATTGCAGTTTCTACAAAAAGAGTGTTTCACAATGACTCAATCAAAAGTAAGGTTCAAATCTGTTAGTTGAATGCACAGAACAGAAAGAAGTTTCACAGAATGCTACTGTGTAGTTTATATTTGAATATATTCCTTTTTCCACTATTACCCTCTTAGCGCTCCGAATGTCCACTTGCATTTTCTACAGAAATAGTGTTCGGAACTGCGCAATCAAAAGTATGGTTTAACTCTGTTAGCTGAATGCACATATCAGTAATAAGTTTCACACAATGCTTCTGTGTAGTTTTTATTTGAAGATATTATTTTTCCCAATATAGGCCTCTTAGCGCTCAGAATGTCCAATTGCAGTTTCTACAGAAAGAGTGTTTCAGAACGGCTCAATCAAAAGTAAGGTTCAACTCTTTTAGTTGAATGAACAGAACAGAATGAAGTTTCACAGAATGCTTCTGTGTAGTTTTTATTTGTAGATATTCTTTTTCCCAATATAGGCCTCTTAGCGCTCAGAATGTCCAATTGCACTTTCTACAGAAAGAGTGTTTCAGAACGGCTCAATCAAAAGTAAGGTTCAACTCTGTTAGTTGAATGCACAGAACAGAAAGAAGTTTCATACAATGCTTCTGTGTAGTTTATATTTGAACATATTCTTTTTTCCACTATTACCCACTAAGCGCTACGAATGTCCAGTTGCATTTTCTACAGACAGAGTGTTTCAAAACTGCTCAATCAAAGGTATGGTTTAACTGTGTTAGCTTAATGCTCAGATCAGAAAAATTTTCACAGAATGCTTCTGTGTAGTTTATATTTGAATATATTACTTTTTCCACTACTACCCTCTTAGCTCTCCAAATGTCCAGTTGCATTTTCTATAGAAAGAGTGTTCAGATCTGCTCAATCAAAAGTATGGTTTAACTCTGTTAGCTGAATGCACAGATCAGAAATAAGTATCACAGAATGCTTCTGTGTAGTTTTTATTTGTAGATATTCTTTTTCCCAATATAGGCCTCTTAGCGCTCAGAATGTCCAATTGCAGTTTCTACAGAAAGAGTCTTTAAGAACGGCTCAATCAAAACTAAGGTACAAATCTTTTAGTTGAATGAACAGAACAGAAAGAAGTTTCACAGAATGCTTCTGTGTACTTTTTATTTGTAGATATTCATTTTCCCAATATAGGCCTCTTAGCGCTCAGAATGTCCAATTGCAGTTTCTACAGAAAGAGTGTTTCAGAACGGCTCAATCATAAGTAAGGTTCAACCCTGGAAATTGAATGCACAGAACAGAAAGAAGTTTCATACAATGCTTCTGTGTAGTTTATATTTGAACATATTCTTTTTTCCACTATTACCCACTTAGCGCTACGAATGTCCAGTTGCATTTTCTACAGACAGAGTGTTTCAAAACTGGTCAATCAAAAGTATGGTTTAACTCTGTTAGCTGAATGCTCAGATCAGAAAGAAGTTTCACAGAATGCTTCTGTGTAGTTTATATTTGAATATATTCCTTTTCCACTACTACCCTCTTAGCGCTCCAAATATCCAGTTGCATTTTCGACAGAAACAGTGTTCACATCTGCTCAATCAAAAGTATGGTTTAACTCTGTTAGCTGAATGCACAGATCAGAAAGAAGTTTCACCGAATGATTCTGTGTAGTTTATATTTGAAGACATTCCTTTTTCCACTATTACCCTCTTAGCGCTCCGAATCTCCACTTGCATTTTCTACAGAAAGAGTGTTTCAGAACGGCTCAATCAAAACTAAGGTTCAACTCTTTTAGTTGAATGAACAGAACAGAAAGAAGTTTCACAGAATGCTTCTGTGTAGTTTTTATTTGTAGATATTCTCTTTCCCAATATAGGCCTCTTAGCGCTCAGAATGTCCAATTGCAGTTTCTACAGAAAGAGTGTTTCAGAACGGCTCAATCAAAACTAAGGTTCAACTCTTTTAGTTGAATGAACAGAACAGAAAGAAGTTTCACAGAATGCTACTGTGTAGTTTATATTTGAATATATTCCTTTTTCCACTCTTACCCTCATAGCGCTCCGAATGTCCACTTGCATTTTCCACAGAAAGAGTGTTCTGAACTGCGCAATCAAAAGTATTGTTTCACTCTGTTAGCTGAATGCACATATCAGAGATAAGTTTCAAACAATGCTTCTGTGTAGTTTTTATTTGAAGATATTATTTTTCCCAATATAGGCCTCTTAGCACTCAGAATGTCCAATTCCAGATTCTACAGAAAGAGTGTTTCAGAACGGCTCAATCAAATGTAAGGTTCAACTCTCTTAGTTGAATGCACAGAACAGAAAGAAGTTTCACAGAATGCTTCTGTGTAGTATTTAGTTGAAGATACTCCTTTTTGGACTATTACCCACTTAGCGCTCCGAATATCCACTGGCAGTTTCTACACAAAGAGTGTTTCAGAACTGCTCCTTCGAAAGTAAGGCTCAACTCTCTTAGTTGAATGCGGAGAACAGAAAGGGGTTTCAGAGAATGCTTCTGTGTAGTTTTTAATTGGAGATATTCCTTTTTCCTCTATTACAATCTTAGCGCTCCGAATGTCCACTTGCATTTTCTACAAAAAGAGGGTTTCATAACTGCTCAATCAAAAATATGGTTTAGCTCTGTTATCTGAATTTACAGATCATAAATAAGTTTCACAGAATGCATCTGTGTAGTTTTTATTTGAAGATATTATTTTTCCCAATGTAGGCCTCTTAGTGCTTAGAATGTCCAATTGCAGTTTCTACAGAAAGAGTGTTTCAGAACGGCTCAATCAAAAGTAAGGTTCAACTCTTTTAGTTGAATGCACAGAACAGAAAGAAGTTTCATACAATGCTTCTGTGTAGTTTATATTTGAACATATTCTTTTTTCCAATATTACCCACTTAGCGCTACGAATGACCAGTTGCATTTTCTACAGACAGAGTGTTTCAAAACTGCTCAATCAAAAGTATGGTTTAACTCTGTTAGCTGAATGCTCAGATCAGAAAGAAGTTTCACAGAATGCTTCTGTGTAGTTTATATTTGAATATATTCCTTTTTCCACTACTAGCCTCTTAGCGCTCCAAATGTCCAGTTGCATTTTCTACAGAAAGAGTGTTCAGATCTGCTGAATCAAAAGTATGGTTTAACTCTGTTAGCTGAATGCACAGATCAGAAAGAAGTTTCACAGAATGATTCTGTGCAGTTTATATTTGAAGACATTCCATTTTCCACTATTACCCTCTTAGCGCTCCGAATCTCCACTTGCATTTTCTACAGAAAGAGTGTTTCAGAACGGCTCAATCAAATCTAAGGTTCAAATCTGTTACTTGAATGCACAGAACAGAATGTATTTTCACAGATTGCTTCTGTGTAGTTTGTATTTGAAGATATTCCTTTTTCCACTGTTACCCTCTTAGAGCTCAGAATGTCCACTTGCATTTTCTACAGAAAGTGTGTTCAGAACTGCTCTATCAAAAGTATGATTTAACTCTGTTAGGTGAATGCACAGATCAGAAATAAGTTTCACAGAATTCTTCTGTGTAGTTTATATATGAAGATATTCCGTTTTCCACTATTACCCACTTAGCTCTCTGAATGTCCAGTTGCATTTTCTACAGAAAGAGTGTTTCAGAACTGCTCAATCAAAAGTATGGTTTAGCTCTGTTAGCTGAATGCACAGATCAGAAAGATGTTTCACAGAATGCTGCTGTGTAGTGTTTATATGGAGATATTCTTTTTACCAATATAGGCCTCTTAGCGCACAGAATGTCCAATTGCAGTTTCTACAGAAAGAGTGTTTCAGAAAGGCTCAATCAAAAGTAAGGTTCAACTCTGTTAGTTGAATGAACAGAACAGAAAGAAGTTTCAGAGAATGATTCTGTGTAGTTTATATTTGAAGATATTCCTTTTTCCACTATTACCTTCTAAGCGCTCCGAATGTCCACTTGCATTTTCTACAGAAAGAGTGTTTCCGAACTGCTCAATCAAAAGTATGGTTTAACTCTGTTAGCTGAATGCACTGATCAGTACGAAGTTTCACAGAATGTTTCTGTGTAGTTTTCATTTGAAGATAGTCCTTTCTCATATATAGGCCTCTTAGCGCTCCGAATATCCAATTGCAGTTTCTACAGAAAGAGTGTTTCAGAACGGCTCAATGAAAAGTAGGGTTCAACTCCTTTAGTTGAATTCACAGAACAGAAAGAAGTTTCACAGAATGCTTCTGTGTAGTATTTATTTGAAGGTATTCCTTTTTCCACTATTAACCTCTTAGCGCTCCAAATGTCCAGTTGCATTTTCTACAGAAGGAGTGTTCAGAACTGCTCAAACATAAGTGTGTTTTAACCCTTTTAGGTGAATGCACAGATCAGAAAGAAGTTTCACAGAATTCTTCTGTGTAGTTTATATTTGAAGATATTCCATTTTTCACTATTACCCACTTAGCGCTCTGAATCTCCAGTTGCATTATCTACAGAAAGATTGTTTCAGAACTGCTCAATCAAAAGAATGGTTTAACTCTGTTAGCTGAATGCATAGAACAGAAAGAAGTTTCACAGAATGCTGCGGTGTAATGTTTATATGAAGATATTCTTTTTACCAATATAGGCCTCTTAGTGCTCAGAATGTCCAATTGCAGTTTCTACAGAAAGGGTGTTTCAGAAAAGCTCAATCAAAAGTAAGGTTCAACTATGTTAGTTGAATGCACAGAACAAAAAGAAGTTTCATAGAATGATTCTGTGTAGTTTATATTTGAATATATTGCTTTTTCCAATACTACCCTCTTAGCGCTCCAAATGTCCAGTTGCATTTTCTACAGAAAGAGTGTTCAGAACTGCTCAATCAAATGTATGATTTAACTCTCTTTGCTGAATGCACAGATTAGAAAGAAGTTGCACAGAATGCTTCTGTGTAATTTTTATTTGAAGATATTCTTTTTCCCAATATAGGCCTCTAGCGCTCAGATTGTCCAATTGCAGTTTCTACACAAAGAGTGTTTCAGAACTGCTCCTTCAAAAGTAGGGCTCAACTCTTTTATTTGAATGCACAGAACAGAAAGTAGTTTCACAGAATGCTTCTCTGTAATTCATATTTGACGATATTACTTTTTCCACTATTACCCACTTAGAGCTCCGAATGTCCACTTGCATTTTCTACAGAAAGAGTGTTCAGAACTGCTCAATCAAAAGTATGGTTTAACTTTGTTAGTTGAATGCACAGATCAGAAAGAAGTTTCACAGAATTCTTCTGTGTAGTTTTTATTTGAAGATATTCCTTTTTCCAATATAGGTCTCTTAGCGCTCAGAATGTCCAATTGCAGTATCTGCAGAAAGAGAGTTTCAGAACTGCTCAATCAAAAGTAAGGTTCAATACTGTTAGTTGAATGCACGGAACAGAAAGAAGTTTCAGAGAATGCTTCTGTGTAGTTTATATTTGAAGATATTCCTTTTTTCACTATTACCCTCTTAGCGCTCCGAATCACCACTTGCATTTTCTACAGAAAGAGTGTTTCAGAACGGCTCAATCAAAAGTAAGGTTCAACTCTTTTAGTTGAATGAACAGAACAGAAAGAAGTTTCACAGAATGCTTCTGTGTAGTATTTAGTTATAGATATTCCTTTTTCAACTATTACCCTCTTAGCGTTCCGAATGTCCACTGGCAGTTTCTACACAATGAGTGTTTCAGAACAGCTCCTTCAAAGTAAGGCTCAAATCTGTTAGTTGAATGCAGAGAACAGAAAAGAGTTTCAGAGAATGCTTCTGTGTAGTTTTAATTTGGGGATATTCCTTTTTCCACTAATACAATCTTAGCGCTCCGAATGTCCACTTGCATTTTCTACAGAAAGAGTGTCTCATAAATTCTCAATCAAAAGTATCGTTTAACTCTGTTAGCTGAATGCACAGATCAGAAATAAGTTTCACAGAATGCTTCTGAGTAGTTTTTATTTGGAGATATTCTTTTTCCCAATATAGGCCACTTAGCGCTCAGAATGTCCAATTGCAGTTTCTACAGAATGAGTGTTTCAGAAGGCTCAATCAAAAGTAAGGTTCAACTCTGTTAGTTGAATGCACAGAACAGAAAGAAGTTTCACAGAATGCTTCTGTGTAGTTTATATTTGAATGTATTCCTTTTTCCACTATTACCATCTTAGCGCTCCGAATGTCCACTTGCATTTTCTACAGAAAGAGGGTTTCAGAACGGTTCCATCAAAAGTAAGGTTCAACTCTGTTACTTGAATGCACAGAACAGCAAGAAGTTTCACAGAATGCTTCTGTGTAGTTTATATTTGAATATATTCCTTTTTCCAGTATTACCCTCTTAGTGCTCCGAATGTCCACTTGCATTTTCTACAGAAAGAGTGTTCAGAACGGCTCAATCAAAAGTATGGTTTTATTCTGTTATTTGAATGCACATATCAGAAATAAGTTTCACAGAATCCTTCCGTGTAGTATTTTGTTGAAGATATTCCTTTTTCGACTATTATCCTCTTAGCTCTCCGAATGTCCAATTTCAGTTTCTACACAAAGAGTGTTTCAGAACTGCTCCTTCAAAAGTAGGGCTCAACTCTGTTATTTGAATGCAGAGAACAGAAAGGAGTTACACAGAATGCCTCTGTGTAGTTTATATTTGAATATATTCCCTTTTTCAGTATTACCCTCTTAGCGCTCCGAATGTCCACTTGCATTTTCTACAGAAAGAGTGTTCAGAACTGCTCAATCAAAAGTATGGTTTAACTCTGTTAGCTGAATGCACAGATCAGAAAGAATTTTCACAGAATGCTTCTGTGTACTTTTTATTTGAAGATATTCCTTTCTCCAATATAGGAGTCTTAGCGCTCAGTATGTCCAATTGCAGTATCTACAGAAAGAGTGTTTCTGAACTGCTCAATCAAATGTAAGGTTCAACTCTGTTAGTTGAATGAACGGAACAGAAAGAAGTTTCATAGAATGCTTCTGTGTAGTTTATATTTGAAGATGTTCCTTTTTCCACTATTACCTTCTAAGCGCTCCGAATGTCCACTTGCATTTTCTACAGAAAGAGTGTTTCCAAACTGCTCAATCAAAAGTATGGTTTAATTCTGTTAGCTGAATGCACAGATCAGTACGAAGTTTCACGGAATGCTTCTGTGTAGTTTTTATTTGAAGATAGTCCTTTTTCCAATATAGGCCTCTTAGCGCTCCGAATATCCAATTGCAGTTTCTACAGAAAGAGTGTTTCAGAATGGCTCAATCAAAAGTAGGGTTCAACTCTTTTAGTTGAATGCACAGAACAGAAAGTAGTTTCACAGAATGCTTCTGTGTAGTATTTATTTGAATATATTCCTTTTTCCACTATTACCCTCTTAGCGCTCCGAATGTCCACTTGCAGTTTCTACAGAAAGAGTGTTTCAGGACTGCTCCTTCAAAAATAAGGCTCAACCCTGTTAGTTGAAAGCAGAGAACAGAAACAAGTTTCAGAGAATGCCTCTGTGTAGTTTTTATTTGAAGATATTCCTTTTTCCACAATTACCATATTAGCGCACCGAATGACCACTTGCATTTTCTACAGAAAGAGTGTTTCAGAACTGCTAAATCAAAAGTATCGTTTAACTCTGTTAGCTGAATGCACAGATAAGAAAGAAGTTTCACAGAATGCATCTGTTTAGTTTTTATTTTAAGATATTCTTTATCCCAATATAGGCATCATAGCGCTCAGTATGTTAAATTGCAGTTTCTACAGAAAGAGTGTTTCAGAACGGCTCAATCAAAAGTAAGGTTCAACTCTGTTAGTTGAATGCACAGAACAAAAAGAAGTTTCACAGAATGCTTCTCAGTAGTTTATATTTGAATATATTCCTTTTTCCACTATTACCCTCTTAGTGCTCCGAATGTCCACTTGCATTTTCTACATAAAGAGTGTTCAGAACGGCTCAATCAAAAATATGGTTTTACTCTGTTAGTTAAATGCACATATCAGAAATAAGTTTCAGAGAAGGCTTCTGTGTAGTATTTAGTTGAAGATATTCCTTTTTTGAATATTAACCTCTTAGCACTCCGAATGTCCACTGGCAGTTTCTACACAAAGAGTTTTTCAGAACTGCTCCTTCAAAAGTAATGCTCAACACTGTAAGTTGAATGCAGAGAACAAAAAGAAGTTTCACAGAATGCTTCTGTGTAGTTTATATTTGAATATATTCCTTTTTTCAGTATTACCCTCTTAGCGCTCCGAATGTCCACCTGCATTTTCTACAAAAAGAGTGTTCAGAACTGCTCAATCAAAAGTATGGTTTATCTCTGTTAGCTGAATGCACATATCAGTACGAAGTTTCACAGAATGCTTCTGTGTAGTTTTTATTTGAAGATAGTCCTTTTTCAAATATAGGCCTCTTAGCGCTCCGAATATCCAATTGCAGTTTCTACAGAAAGAGTGTTTCAGAACGGCAAAATGAAAAGTAGGGTTCAACACTTTTAGTTGAATTCACAGAACAGAAAGTAGTTTCACAGATTGCTTCTGTGTAGTATTTATTTGAAGGTATTCCTTTTTCCACTATTACCCTAGTAGCGCTCGGAATGTCCACTTGCAGTTTCTACAGAAAGTGTGTTTCAGGGCTGCTCCTTCAAAAATAAGGCTCAACTCTGTTAGTTGAATGCAGAGAACAGAAAGAAGTTTCAGAGAATGCCTCTGTGTAGTTTTTATTTGAAGATATTACTTTTTCCACAATTACCAACTTAGCGCACCGAATGTCCACTTGCATTTTCTACAGAAAGAGTGTTTCAGAACTGCTAAATCAAATGTATCATTTAATTCTGTTAGCTGAATGCACAGATCAGAAAGTAGTTTCAGAGAATGCATCTCTGAAGTTTTTATTTGAAGATATTATTTTTCTCAATATAGGACTCTTAGCGTTCAGAAATCCAATTACACTTTCTACAGAAAGAGTGTTTCAGAACTGCTCAATCAAAATTAAGGTTCAACTCTGTTAGTTGAATGCACAGAACAGAATGTAGTTTCACAGAATGCTTCTGTGTAGTTTATATTTGAATATATTCCATTTTCCACTATTACCCACTTAGCGCTCTGAATGTCCAGTTGCATTTTCTACAGAAAGAGTGTTTCAGAACTGCTCAATCAAAAGTATGGTTTAACTCTGTTAGCTGAATGCACAGATCAGAAAGAAGCTTCACAGAATGCTGCTGTGTTGTGTTTATATGAAGATATACTTTTTACCAATATAGGCCTCTTAGATCTCCCAATGTCCACTTGCATTCTCTACAGAAAGTGTGTTCAGAACTGCTCTATCAAAAGTATGGTTTAACTGTGTTAGGTGAATGCACAGATCAGAAATAAGTTTCACAGAATTATTCTGTGTAGTTTATATTTGAAGATATTCCATTTTCCACTATTACCCACTTAGCGCTCTGAATGTCCAGTTGCATTTTCTACAGAAAGAGTGTTTCAGAACTGCTCAATCAAAAGTATGGTTTAACTCTGTTAGCTGAATGCACAGATCAGAAAGAAGTTTCACAGAATGCTGCTGTGTAGTGTTTATATGAAGATATTCTTTTTACCAATATAGGCCTCTTAGCGCTCAGAATGTCCAATTGCATTTTCTACAGAAAGAGTGTTTCAGAAAGGCTCAATCAAAAGTAAGGTTCAACTATGTTAGTTGAATGCACAGAACAGAAACAAGTTTCACAGAATGCTTCTGTGTAGTTTATATTTGAATATATTCCTTTTTGCACTACTACCCTCTTAGCGCTCCAAATGTCCAGTTGTATTTTCTACAGAAAGAGTGTTCAGAACTGATCAATCAAATGTATGATTTAACTCTGTTAGCTGAATGCACAGATCAGAAAAAGTGTCACAGAATGCTTCTGTGTAGTTTTTATTTGAAGATATTCTTTTTCCCAATGTAGGCCTCTTATCGCTCAGATAGTCCAATTGAATTTTCTACAGAAAGAGTGTTTCAGAATGGCTCTATCAAAAGTAAGGTTCAACTCTGTTATTTGAATGCACAGAACAGAAAGTAGTTTCACAGAATGCTTGTCTGTAGTTCTTATTTGACGATATTACTTTTTCCACTATTACCCTCTTAGAGCTCCGAATGTCCACTTGCATTTTCTACAGAAAGAGTGTTCAGAACTGCTCAATCAAAAGTATGGTTTAACTCTGTTAGTTGAATGCACAGATCAGAAAGAAGTTTCAAAGAATTCTTCTGTGTAGTTTTTATTTGAAGATATTCCTTTTTCCAATATAGGACTCTTAGCGTTCAGAATTTCCAATTGCAGTATCTACAGAAAGAGAGTTTCAGAACTGGTCAATCAAAAGTAAGGTTCAATATTGTTAGTTGAATGCAAGGAACAGAAAGAAGTTCTACAGAATGCTTCTGTGTAGTTTATATTTGAAGATATTCCTTTTTCCTCTATTACCCTCTTAGCGCTCCGAATCACCACTTGCATTTTCTACAGAAAGAGTGTTTCAGAACGGCTCAATCAAAAGTAAGGTTCAAATCTTTTAGTTGAACAAACAGAACAGAAAGAAGTTTCCCACAATTCTTCTGTGTAGTTTTTATTTGTAGACATTCTTTTTCCCAATATAGGCCTCTTAGCGCTCAGAATGTCCAATTGCAGTTTCTACAGAAAGAGTGTTTCAGAACGGCTCAATGAAAAGTAAGGTTCAAACCCGGTAGTTGAATGCACAGAACAGAAAGACGTTTCACAGAATGCTTCTGTGTAGTTTTATTTGTACATATTCCTTTTTCCAATATTACCCTCTTAGCGCTCCGAATGTCCACTTGCATTTTCTACAAAAGAGTGTTCTGAACTGCGCAATGAAAAGTATGGTTTAACTCTGTTAGCTGAATGCACATATCAGAAATAAGTTTCAAACAATGCTACTGTGTAGTTTTTATTTGAAGACATTATTTTTCCCAATATAGGCCTCTTAGCGCTCAGAATGTCCAATTGCAGTTTCTACAGAAAGAGTGTTTCAGAACGGCTCAATCAAATGTAAGGTTCAACTCTCTTAGTTGAATGCACAGAACAGAAAGAAGTTTCACAGAATGCTTCTGTGTAGTATTTAGTTGAAGATACTCCTTTTTGGACTATTACCCACTTAGCGCTCCGAATATCCACTGGCAGTTTCTACAAAAACAGTGTTTCAGAACTGCTCCTTCAAAAGTAAGGTTCAACTCTGTTAGTTGAATGCGGAGAACAGAGGGGGTTTCAGAGAATGCTTCTGTGTAGTTTTTAATTGGAGATATTCCTTTTTCCTCTATTACAATCTTAGCGCTCCGAATGTCCACTTGCATTTTCAACAAAAAGAGTATTTCATAGCTGCCCAATCAAAAATATGGTTAAGCTCTGTTAACTGAATTTACAGATCATAAATAAGTTTCACAGAATGCATCTGTGTAGTTTTTATTTGAAGATATTCTTTTTCCCAATGTAGGCCTCTTAGCGCTTAGAATGTCCAATTGCAGTTTCTACAAAAAGAGTGTTTCACAATGACTCAATCAAAAGTAAGGTTCAAATCTGTTAGTTGAATGCACAGAACAGAAAGAAGTTTCACAGAATGCTACTGTGTAGTTTATATTTGAATATATTCCTTTTTCCACTATTACCCTCTTAGCGCTCCGAATGTCCACTTGCATTTTCTACAGAAATAGTGTTCGGAACTGCGCAATCAAAAGTATGGTTTAACTCTGTTAGCTGAATGCACATATCAGTAATAAGTTTCACACAATGCTTCTGTGTAGTTTTTATTTGAAGATATTATTTTTCCCAATATAGGCCTCTTAGCGCTCAGAATGTCCAATTGCAGTTTCTACAGAAAGAGTGTTTCAGAACGGCTCAATCAAAAGTAAAGTTCAACTCTTTTAGTTGAATGAACAGAACAGAATGAAGTTTCACAGAATGCTTCTGTGTAGTTTTTATTTGTAGATATTCTTTTTCCCAATATAGGCCTCTTAGCGCTCAGAATGTCCAATTGCACTTTCTACAGAAAGAGTGTTTCAGAACGGCTCAATCAAAAGTAAGGTTCAACTCTGTTAGTTGAATGCACAGAACAGAAAGAAGTTTCATACAATGCTTCTGTGTAGTTTATATTTGAACATATTCTTTTTTCCACTATTACCCACTAAGCGCTACGAATGTCCAGTTGCATTTTCTACAGACAGAGTGTTTCAAAACTGCTCAATCAAAGGTATGGTTTAACTGTGTTAGCTTAATGCTCAGATCAGAAAAATTTTCACAGAATGCTTCTGTGTAGTTTATATTTGAATATATTACTTTTTCCACTACTACCCTCTTAGCTCTCCAAATGTCCAGTTGCATTTTCTATAGAAAGAGTGTTCAGATCTGCTCAATCAAAAGTATGGTTTAACTCTGTTAGCTGAATGCACAGATCAGAAATAAGTATCACAGAATGCTTCTGTGTAGTTTTTATTTGTAGATATTCTTTTTCCCAATATAGGCCTCTTAGCGCTCAGAATGTCCAATTGCAGTTTCTACAGAAAGAGTCTTTAAGAACGGCTCAATCAAAACTAAGGTACAAATCTTTTAGTTGAATGAACAGAACAGAAAGAAGTTTCACAGAATGCTTCTGTGTACTTTTTATTTGTAGATATTCATTTTCCCAATATAGGCCTCTTAGCGCTCAGAATGTCCAATTGCAGTTTCTACAGAAAGAGTGTTTCAGAACGGCTCAATCATAAGTAAGGTTCAACCCTGGAAATTGAATGCACAGAACAGAAAGAAGTTTCATACAATGCTTCTGTGTAGTTTATATTTGAACATATTCTTTTTTCCACTATTACCCACTTAGCGCTACGAATGTCCAGTTGCATTTTCTACAGACAGAGTGTTTCAAAACTGGTCAATCAAAAGTATGGTTTAACTCTGTTAGCTGAATGCTCAGATCAGAAAGAAGTTTCACAGAATGCTTCTGTGTAGTTTATATTTGAATATATTCCTTTTCCACTACTACCCTCTTAGCGCTCCAAATATCCAGTTGCATTTTCGACAGAAACAGTGTTCACATCTGCTCAATCAAAAGTATGGTTTAACTCTGTTAGCTGAATGCACAGATCAGAAAGAAGTTTCACCGAATGATTCTGTGTAGTTTATATTTGAAGACATTCCTTTTTCCACTATTACCCTCTTAGCGCTCCGAATCTCCACTTGCATTTTCTACAGAAAGAGTGTTTCAGAACGGCTCAATCAAAACTAAGGTTCAACTCTTTTAGTTGAATGAACAGAACAGAAAGAAGTTTCACAGAATGCTTCTGTGTAGTTTTTATTTGTAGATATTCTCTTTCCCAATATAGGCCTCTTAGCGCTCAGAATGTCCAATTGCAGTTTCTACAGAAAGAGTGTTTCAGAACGGCTCAATCAAAACTAAGGTTCAACTCTTTTAGTTGAATGAACAGAACAGAAAGAAGTTTCACAGAATGCTACTGTGTAGTTTATATTTGAATATATTCCTTTTTCCACTCTTACCCTCATAGCGCTCCGAATGTCCACTTGCATTTTCCACAGAAAGAGTGTTCTGAACTGCGCAATCAAAAGTATTGTTTCACTCTGTTAGCTGAATGCACATATCAGAGATAAGTTTCAAACAATGCTTCTGTGTAGTTTTTATTTGAAGATATTATTTTTCCCAATATAGGCCTCTTAGCACTCAGAATGTCCAATTCCAGATTCTACAGAAAGAGTGTTTCAGAACGGCTCAATCAAATGTAAGGTTCAACTCTCTTAGTTGAATGCACAGAACAGAAAGAAGTTTCACAGAATGCTTCTGTGTAGTATTTAGTTGAAGATACTCCTTTTTGGACTATTACCCACTTAGCGCTCCGAATATCCACTGGCAGTTTCTACACAAAGAGTGTTTCAGAACTGCTCCTTCGAAAGTAAGGCTCAACTCTCTTAGTTGAATGCGGAGAACAGAAAGGGGTTTCAGAGAATGCTTCTGTGTAGTTTTTAATTGGAGATATTCCTTTTTCCTCTATTACAATCTTAGCGCTCCGAATGTCCACTTGCATTTTCTACAAAAAGAGGGTTTCATAACTGCTCAATCAAAAATATGGTTTAGCTCTGTTATCTGAATTTACAGATCAGAAATAAGTTTCACAGAATGCATCTGTGTAGTTTTTATTTGAAGATATTATTTTTCCCAATGTAGGCCTCTTAGTGCTTAGCATGTCCAATTGCAGTTTCTACAGAAAGAGTGTTTCAGAACGGCTCAATCAAAAGTAAGGTTCAACTCTTTTAGTTGAATGCACAGAACAGAAAGAAGTTTCATACAATGCTTCTGTGTAGTTTATATTTGAACATATTCTTTTTTCCAATATTACCCACTTAGCGCTACGAATGACCAGTTGCATTTTCTACAGACAGAGTGTTTCAAAACTGCTCAATCAAAAGTATGGTTTAACTCTGTTAGCTGAATGCTCAGATCAGAAAGAAGTTTCACAGAATGCTTCTGTGTAGTTTATATTTGAATATATTCCTTTTTCCACTACTAGCCTCTTAGCGCTCCAAATGTCCAGTTGCATTTTCTACAGAAAGAGTGTTCAGATCTGCTGAATCAAAAGTATGGTTTAACTCTGTTAGCTGAATGCACAGATCAGAAAGAAGTTTCACAGAATGATTCTGTGCAGTTTATATTTGAAGACATTCCATTTTCCACTATTACCCTCTTAGCGCTCCGAATCTCCACTTGCATTTTCTACAGAAAGAGTGTTTCAGAACGGCTCAATCAAATCTAAGGTTCAAATCTGTTACTTGAATGCACAGAACAGAATGTATTTTCACAGATTGCTTCTGTGTAGTTTGTATTTGAAGATATTCCTTTTTCCACTGTTACCCTCTTAGAGCTCAGAATGTCCACTTGCATTTTCTACAGAAAGTGTGTTCAGAACTGCTCTATCAAAAGTATGATTTAACTCTGTTAGGTGAATGCACAGATCAGAAATAAGTTTCACAGAATTCTTCTGTGTAGTTTATATATGAAGATATTCCGTTTTCCACTATTACCCACTTAGCTCTCTGAATGTCCAGTTGCATTTTCTACAGAAAGAGTGTTTCAGAACTGCTCAATCAAAAGTATGGTTTAGCTCTGTTAGCTGAATGCACAGATCAGAAAGATGTTTCACAGAATGCTGCTGTGTAGTGTTTATATGGAGATATTCTTTTTACCAATATAGGCCTCTTAGCGCACAGAATGTCCAATTGCAGTTTCTACAGAAAGAGTGTTTCAGAAAGGCTCAATCAAAAGTAAGGTTCAACTCTGTTAGTTGAATGAACAGAACAGAAAGAAGTTTCAGAGAATGATTCTGTGTAGTTTATATTTGAAGATATTCCTTTTTCCACTATTACCTTCTAAGCGCTCCGAATGTCCACTTGCATTTTCTACAGAAAGAGTGTTTCCGAACTGCTCAATCAAAAGTATGGTTTAACTCTGTTAGCTGAATGCACTGATCAGTACGAAGTTTCACAGAATGTTTCTGTGTAGTTTTCATTTGAAGATAGTCCTTTCTCATATATAGGCCTCTTAGCGCTCCGAATATCCAATTGCAGTTTCTACAGAAAGAGTGTTTCAGAACGGCTCAATGAAAAGTAGGGTTCAACTCCTTTAGTTGAATTCACAGAACAGAAAGAAGTTTCACAGAATGCTTCTGTGTAGTATTTATTTGAAGGTATTCCTTTTTCCACTATTAACCTCTTAGCGCTCCAAATGTCCAGTTGCATTTTCTACAGAAGGAGTGTTCAGAACTGCTCAAACATAAGTGTGTTTTAACCCTTTTAGGTGAATGCACAGATCAGAAAGAAGTTTCACAGAATTCTTCTGTGTAGTTTATATTTGAAGATATTCCATTTTTCACTATTACCCACTTAGCGCTCTGAATCTCCAGTTGCATTATCTACAGAAAGATTGTTTCAGAACTGCTCAATCAAAAGAATGGTTTAACTCTGTTAGCTGAATGCATAGAACAGAAAGAAGTTTCACAGAATGCTGCGGTGTAATGTTTATATGAAGATATTCTTTTTACCAATATAGGCCTCTTAGTGCTCAGAATGTCCAATTGCAGTTTCTACAGAAAGGGTGTTTCAGAAAAGCTCAATCAAAAGTAAGGTTCAACTATGTTAGTTGAATGCACAGAACAAAAAGAAGTTTCATAGAATGATTCTGTGTAGTTTATATTTGAATATATTGCTTTTTCCAATACTACCCTCTTAGCGCTCCAAATGTCCAGTTGCATTTTCTACAGAAAGAGTGTTCAGAACTGCTCAATCAAATGTATGATTTAACTCTCTTTGCTGAATGCACAGATTAGAAAGAAGTTGCACAGAATGCTTCTGTGTAATTTTTATTTGAAGATATTCTTTTTCCCAATATAGGCCTCTAGCGCTCAGATTGTCCAATTGCAGTTTCTACACAAAGAGTGTTTCAGAACTGCTCCTTCAAAAGTAGGGCTCAACTCTTTTATTTGAATGCACAGAACAGAAAGTAGTTTCACAGAATGCTTCTCTGTAATTCATATTTGACGATATTACTTTTTCCACTATTACCCACTTAGAGCTCCGAATGTCCACTTGCATTTTCTACAGAAAGAGTGTTCAGAACTGCTCAATCAAAAGTATGGTTTAACTTTGTTAGTTGAATGCACAGATCAGAAAGAAGTTTCACAGAATTCTTCTGTGTAGTTTTTATTTGAAGATATTCCTTTTTCCAATATAGGTCTCTTAGCGCTCAGAATGTCCAATTGCAGTATCTGCAGAAAGAGAGTTTCAGAACTGCTCAATCAAAAGTAAGGTTCAATACTGTTAGTTGAATGCACGGAACAGAAAGAAGTTTCAGAGAATGCTTCTGTGTAGTTTATATTTGAAGATATTCCTTTTTTCACTATTACCCTCTTAGCGCTCCGAATCACCACTTGCATTTTCTACAGAAAGAGTGTTTCAGAACGGCTCAATCAAAAGTAAGGTTCAACTCTTTTAGTTGAATGAACAGAACAGAAAGAAGTTTCACAGAATGCTTCTGTGTAGTATTTAGTTATAGATATTCCTTTTTCAACTATTACCCTCTTAGCGTTCCGAATGTCCACTGGCAGTTTCTACACAATGAGTGTTTCAGAACAGCTCCTTCAAAGTAAGGCTCAAATCTGTTAGTTGAATGCAGAGAACAGAAAAGAGTTTCAGAGAATGCTTCTGTGTAGTTTTAATTTGGGGATATTCCTTTTTCCACTAATACAATCTTAGCGCTCCGAATGTCCACTTGCATTTTCTACAGAAAGAGTGTCTCATAAATTCTCAATCAAAAGTATCGTTTAACTCTGTTAGCTGAATGCACAGATCAGAAATAAGTTTCACAGAATGCTTCTGAGTAGTTTTTATTTGGAGATATTCTTTTTCCCAATATAGGCCACTTAGCGCTCAGAATGTCCAATTGCAGTTTCTACAGAATGAGTGTTTCAGAAGGCTCAATCAAAAGTAAGGTTCAACTCTGTTAGTTGAATGCACAGAACAGAAAGAAGTTTCACAGAATGCTTCTGTGTAGTTTATATTTGAATGTATTCCTTTTTCCACTATTACCATCTTAGCGCTCCGAATGTCCACTTGCATTTTCTACAGAAAGAGGGTTTCAGAACGGTTCCATCAAAAGTAAGGTTCAACTCTGTTACTTGAATGCACAGAACAGCAAGAAGTTTCACAGAATGCTTCTGTGTAGTTTATATTTGAATATATTCCTTTTTCCAGTATTACCCTCTTAGTGCTCCGAATGTCCACTTGCATTTTCTACAGAAAGAGTGTTCAGAACGGCTCAATCAAAAGTATGGTTTTATTCTGTTATTTGAATGCACATATCAGAAATAAGTTTCACAGAATCCTTCCGTGTAGTATTTTGTTGAAGATATTCCTTTTTCGACTATTATCCTCTTAGCTCTCCGAATGTCCAATTTCAGTTTCTACACAAAGAGTGTTTCAGAACTGCTCCTTCAAAAGTAGGGCTCAACTCTGTTATTTGAATGCAGAGAACAGAAAGGAGTTACACAGAATGCCTCTGTGTAGTTTATATTTGAATATATTCCCTTTTTCAGTATTACCCTCTTAGCGCTCCGAATGTCCACTTGCATTTTCTACAGAAAGAGTGTTCAGAACTGCTCAATCAAAAGTATGGTTTAACTCTGTTAGCTGAATGCACAGATCAGAAAGAATTTTCACAGAATGCTTCTGTGTACTTTTTATTTGAAGATATTCCTTTCTCCAATATAGGAGTCTTAGCGCTCAGTATGTCCAATTGCAGTATCTACAGAAAGAGTGTTTCTGAACTGCTCAATCAAATGTAAGGTTCAACTCTGTTAGTTGAATGAACGGAACAGAAAGAAGTTTCATAGAATGCTTCTGTGTAGTTTATATTTGAAGATGTTCCTTTTTCCACTATTACCTTCTAAGCGCTCCGAATGTCCACTTGCATTTTCTACAGAAAGAGTGTTTCCAAACTGCTCAATCAAAAGTATGGTTTAATTCTGTTAGCTGAATGCACAGATCAGTACGAAGTTTCACGGAATGCTTCTGTGTAGTTTTTATTTGAAGATAGTCCTTTTTCCAATATAGGCCTCTTAGCGCTCCGAATATCCAATTGCAGTTTCTACAGAAAGAGTGTTTCAGAATGGCTCAATCAAAAGTAGGGTTCAACTCTTTTAGTTGAATGCACAGAACAGAAAGTAGTTTCACAGAATGCTTCTGTGTAGTATTTATTTGAATATATTCCTTTTTCCACTATTACCCTCTTAGCGCTCCGAATGTCCACTTGCAGTTTCTACAGAAAGAGTGTTTCAGGACTGCTCCTTCAAAAATAAGGCTCAACCCTGTTAGTTGAAAGCAGAGAACAGAAACAAGTTTCAGAGAATGCCTCTGTGTAGTTTTTATTTGAAGATATTCCTTTTTCCACAATTACCATATTAGCGCACCGAATGACCACTTGCATTTTCTACAGAAAGAGTGTTTCAGAACTGCTAAATCAAAAGTATCGTTTAACTCTGTTAGCTGAATGCACAGATAAGAAAGAAGTTTCACAGAATGCATCTGTTTAGTTTTTATTTTAAGATATTCTTTATCCCAATATAGGCATCATAGCGCTCAGTATGTTAAATTGCAGTTTCTACAGAAAGAGTGTTTCAGAACGGCTCAATCAAAAGTAAGGTTCAACTCTGTTAGTTGAATGCACAGAACAAAAAGAAGTTTCACAGAATGCTTCTCAGTAGTTTATATTTGAATATATTCCTTTTTCCACTATTACCCTCTTAGTGCTCCGAATGTCCACTTGCATTTTCTACATAAAGAGTGTTCAGAACGGCTCAATCAAAAATATGGTTTTACTCTGTTAGTTAAATGCACATATCAGAAATAAGTTTCAGAGAAGGCTTCTGTGTAGTATTTAGTTGAAGATATTCCTTTTTTGAATATTAACCTCTTAGCACTCCGAATGTCCACTGGCAGTTTCTACACAAAGAGTTTTTCAGAACTGCTCCTTCAAAAGTAATGCTCAACACTGTAAGTTGAATGCAGAGAACAAAAAGAAGTTTCACAGAATGCTTCTGTGTAGTTTATATTTGAATATATTCCTTTTTTCAGTATTACCCTCTTAGCGCTCCGAATGTCCACCTGCATTTTCTACAAAAAGAGTGTTCAGAACTGCTCAATCAAAAGTATGGTTTATCTCTGTTAGCTGAATGCACATATCAGTACGAAGTTTCACAGAATGCTTCTGTGTAGTTTTTATTTGAAGATAGTCCTTTTTCAAATATAGGCCTCTTAGCGCTCCGAATATCCAATTGCAGTTTCTACAGAAAGAGTGTTTCAGAACGGCAAAATGAAAAGTAGGGTTCAACACTTTTAGTTGAATTCACAGAACAGAAAGTAGTTTCACAGATTGCTTCTGTGTAGTATTTATTTGAAGGTATTCCTTTTTCCACTATTACCCTAGTAGCGCTCGGAATGTCCACTTGCAGTTTCTACAGAAAGTGTGTTTCAGGGCTGCTCCTTCAAAAATAAGGCTCAACTCTGTTAGTTGAATGCAGAGAACAGAAAGAAGTTTCAGAGAATGCCTCTGTGTAGTTTTTATTTGAAGATATTACTTTTTCCACAATTACCAACTTAGCGCACCGAATGTCCACTTGCATTTTCTACAGAAAGAGTGTTTCAGAACTGCTAAATCAAATGTATCATTTAATTCTGTTAGCTGAATGCACAGATCAGAAAGTAGTTTCAGAGAATGCATCTCTGAAGTTTTTATTTGAAGATATTATTTTTCTCAATATAGGACTCTTAGCGTTCAGAAATCCAATTACACTTTCTACAGAAAGAGTGTTTCAGAACTGCTCAATCAAAATTAAGGTTCAACTCTGTTAGTTGAATGCACAGAACAGAATGTAGTTTCACAGAATGCTTCTGTGTAGTTTATATTTGAATATATTCCATTTTCCACTATTACCCACTTAGCGCTCTGAATGTCCAGTTGCATTTTCTACAGAAAGAGTGTTTCAGAACTGCTCAATCAAAAGTATGGTTTAACTCTGTTAGCTGAATGCACAGATCAGAAAGAAGCTTCACAGAATGCTGCTGTGTTGTGTTTATATGAAGATATACTTTTTACCAATATAGGCCTCTTAGATCTCCCAATGTCCACTTGCATTCTCTACAGAAAGTGTGTTCAGAACTGCTCTATCAAAAGTATGGTTTAACTGTGTTAGGTGAATGCACAGATCAGAAATAAGTTTCACAGAATTATTCTGTGTAGTTTATATTTGAAGATATTCCATTTTCCACTATTACCCACTTAGCGCTCTGAATGTCCAGTTGCATTTTCTACAGAAAGAGTGTTTCAGAACTGCTCAATCAAAAGTATGGTTTAACTCTGTTAGCTGAATGCACAGATCAGAAAGAAGTTTCACAGAATGCTGCTGTGTAGTGTTTATATGAAGATATTCTTTTTACCAATATAGGCCTCTTAGCGCTCAGAATGTCCAATTGCATTTTCTACAGAAAGAGTGTTTCAGAAAGGCTCAATCAAAAGTAAGGTTCAACTATGTTAGTTGAATGCACAGAACAGAAACAAGTTTCACAGAATGCTTCTGTGTAGTTTATATTTGAATATATTCCTTTTTGCACTACTACCCTCTTAGCGCTCCAAATGTCCAGTTGTATTTTCTACAGAAAGAGTGTTCAGAACTGATCAATCAAATGTATGATTTAACTCTGTTAGCTGAATGCACAGATCAGAAAAAGTGTCACAGAATGCTTCTGTGTAGTTTTTATTTGAAGATATTCTTTTTCCCAATGTAGGCCTCTTATCGCTCAGATAGTCCAATTGAATTTTCTACAGAAAGAGTGTTTCAGAATGGCTCTATCAAAAGTAAGGTTCAACTCTGTTATTTGAATGCACAGAACAGAAAGTAGTTTCACAGAATGCTTGTCTGTAGTTCTTATTTGACGATATTACTTTTTCCACTATTACCCTCTTAGAGCTCCGAATGTCCACTTGCATTTTCTACAGAAAGAGTGTTCAGAACTGCTCAATCAAAAGTATGGTTTAACTCTGTTAGTTGAATGCACAGATCAGAAAGAAGTTTCAAAGAATTCTTCTGTGTAGTTTTTATTTGAAGATATTCCTTTTTCCAATATAGGACTCTTAGCGTTCAGAATTTCCAATTGCAGTATCTACAGAAAGAGAGTTTCAGAACTGGTCAATCAAAAGTAAGGTTCAATATTGTTAGTTGAATGCAAGGAACAGAAAGAAGTTCTACAGAATGCTTCTGTGTAGTTTATATTTGAAGATATTCCTTTTTCCTCTATTACCCTCTTAGCGCTCCGAATCACCACTTGCATTTTCTACAGAAAGAGTGTTTCAGAACGGCTCAATCAAAAGTAAGGTTCAACTCTTTTAGTTGAATGCACAGAAAAGAAAGAAATTTCACAGAATGCTTCTGTTTAGTATTTAGTTGAAGATATTCCTTTTTCGACTATTACCCTCTTAGCGTTCCGAATGTCCACTGGCAGTTTCTACACAAAGAGTGTTTCAGAACAGCTCCTTCAAAAGTAAGGCTCAACTCTGTTAGTTTAATGCAGAGAACAGAAAGGAGTTTCAGAGAATGCTTCTGTGTAGTTTTTATTTGGGGATATTCCTTTTTCCACTATTACAATCTTAGCGCTCCTAATGTCCACTTGCATTTCCTACAGAAACAGTGTTTAATAACTGCTCAATCAAAAGTATGGTTTAACTCTGTTAGCTGAATGCACAGATCAGAAATAAGTTTCACAGAATTCTTCTGAGTAGTTTTTATTTGGAGATATTCTTTTTCCCAATATAGGCCACTTAGCGCTCAGAATGTCCAATTGCAGTTTCTACAGAATGAGTGTTTCAGGACGGCTCAATCAAAAGTAAGGTTCAACTCTGTTAGTTGAATGCACAGAACAGAAAGAAGTTTCACAGAATTCTTCTGTGTAGTTTATATTTGAATATATTCCTTTTTCCTGTATTACCTTCTTAGTGCTCCGAATGTCCACTTGCATTTTCTTCAGAAAGAGTGTTCATAATGGCTCAATCAAAAGTATGGTTTTACTCTGTTAGTTGAATGCACATATCAGAAATAAGTTTCACAGAATGCTTCTGTGTAGTATTTAGCTGAAGATATTCCTTTTTCGACTTTTATCCTCTTAGCTCTCCGAATGTCCAATTTCAGTTTCTACACAAAGAGTGTTTCGGAACTGCTCCTTCAAAAGTAAGGCTCAACTCTGTTAGTTGAATGCAGAGAACAGAAAGAAGTTGCAGAGAACAGAAAGAAATTTCACAGAATGCTTCTGTTTACTTTATATTTGAATATATTCCTTTTTCCACTACTACCCTCTTAGCGCTGCAAATGTCCTGTTGCATTTTCTACAGAAAGAGTGTTCAGAACTGCTCAATCAAAAGTACGGTTTAACTCTGTTAGCTGAATGCACAGATCAGAAAGATGTTTCACAGAATGATTCTGTGTAGTTTATATTTGAAGATATTCCTTTCTGTTCTCTGCATTAAAATCAATCAAAAAATTATATTGAAATTGAAATACTGAATTTTATACTAAAGACAAGGCATACAACTGAAAATGAAATTTTCCAGGTGAAAATTTCCAAATCATAAATATGTAGGGACAAAAAACTTTATTTATAAAGAAAAAGATAATTCTAATTAATTGATGATTCAAAGGTTTACAACTTTAAAAGTAAATATTATCTTTGAAGTAAAGTCCATTTAAATTATTTATGCCGCCAAAATTTTAGTAATTGTATATGTATATCATGTAAACTTTTTCGAGAAAGATGGAATTGGAAATGTTAGAGTATTATGCGGAAAAAATCACCTAAAGGAAAAAATTATCTCCTCATGAAATATTACTTTAGCCACTTTGACAGGTGTAGGTAAAAGAACACTTAATGCACATCAATATGATTAGGAGATGCGCGCTTAGAAATACGTTATCATTGAAAAGAGAATTGTATTATCAGGTTTGCAGGGGCCCTTCTTATCCTTCATATTTATGTAACTTTGTCATCTATAGAAAGATTATAAGAATTTTAAAAATAGCTGATAGTTAAGAAACATCACCATAACACTGTGCTGAATGCATAATAAAACATTTCCCTTCTCTCTAAAAGCCTTTTAAAATTATGTACCATAATCAGTATGGCCAGCAGAGGGTCATTTCCATGTTCAAGTTCCTCTGTTTCTCGAGGGTGAGAATCCTTCTATAGTCTTCTGAGGGTGACACTGTAGTGTTTTCTTAGCCTGATTATTTTTATCTATTTTTTCCGATCCTTTCCTTTGTATATTTACATTTTACATATTGAAAGTTATTTTTTCAAATATTTTATATGCAAATTTACAAAGTACAATGACTGTACATTAAAATAACTTATTTATGCCATATGGAAGATTAAATATAATTTTACAATATCTAATATTGATTGTTTAGTTTCTAATCATTGATACTTGACATGATTTTTCCCAGCATACCTCAAAATATTCTTCAAAATCCTGCGAATTAATTCCTGTAACACTTCTGAGGTGTATTAATAAGCTAGAGATGTAAAGAAGATTTGCAGAGAAAATTAGGTTCCCAAATTAGAAATTTTGTCCCACTATCGACTAGAAACCTCTTGAAATGATCAAAAACAATAATAATGCATGTCATAGAGGAAAACCAATAAGGCTGCTGCAGCATGACTACCTCTGTGACCTCATACAAGTTACGTGTGGGTCCCTACTTCTGTGACCTCAGACAAGTTACGTGTGGGTCCGCACTTATTTTCTTCATCTCTAATAAATATTTGACAAATCTCATTTTCAAAAGTCTTTTAAGGCCTATCCACCTTTATTTTTCAGATGGAGTTTTGCTCTCATTGCCCAGGCTGCAGTGCAATGTCATGGTCTCGGCTCACACAACCTCCGACTCCCGGGTTCATGTGATTCTCCTGCCTCCACCTCCTGAGTAGCTGGGATTACAGGTGCGCAACACAACGCCCAGCTAATTTTTTGTATTTTTAGTAGAGATGGGGTTTCACCATGTTGGTCAGGCTGGTCTTGAACTCCCGACCTCAGGTGATCTGCACGCCTCGGCCTCTCAAAGTGCTGGGATTACAGGCATGAGCAACCGCGGCCTGTGAGGGCTTTCTACTTTTAAGATGTCAGGACGTATAGCCTGGGAGGTAAATGGTAGTATATATATACATATATATATATATGTATATATATATACACACACACACTGTATATATATACATATATACGGTATATTATACTATATATACATATATACTGAATATTATACTCTATATATACATATCTACTGTATATTATATGTATATATATATATACACATACACACATACACACATGAGACAGAGAGAAGAGATAGACAATTTCATGTGAAAATATAAACTGTTAACATAATATTTTGCTTCTCTGAGGAATATTTAGCATTGTTCTCAATCTTCTCTGCAGAATTTAAGCATTTTTCTCAGAACTCACCAGATAGAATGAGGGAGGGGCCATATGATACGAGCCAGAGATGAAGGGAGAACAATAGAGAGGGTGCTTTGGGAAAAATAGTACAGTAAGGCTAGGGAATACTTCTCTCCAACAAAAAGACCAAGGTCACAGCTGTATCTCTTCAGAAGCCAAACTTTCTTTTAAAATGTCAATTTCCATCTATTTCTTGCTTCACAGACATTCCATTCATTGCTGGATTTCAAATAAAGCCTTTCCATGTGCAACCTTTCTATAGAAAAAGAGAAATATGGGGGACAGTACAGTCTAAGAAGTGATTAAGAATATCTAGTGGACTTTCCCAGACTGTAAATCTTTACATATATCTGAGCCTAATGAGGTGATTTATTGTGCTATAATGCACAGTGAACTATACAGATGCTTCTTTTTGATCATGCTGCAGAATGGAACTAAATACTAAATACCAAATAGCACTCCCATGATTCTTATACATGTCATTCATATGGCATATTTATGCTTTTTTATATAGCAATTCTTATTCTTAGCTCTTAGGCAATTACGGAATCTTTTTGTCATTTTAATAATCATGCTCCATTTGAGTTATGCAAGGTAGAAATTCTAAGTAGAAAATCTTGTTTTTATTGAAAGTTTTTAGTAAACATTTTGGAAAAAGTCTGTTTTTTGATGCTACTTCTGCACGCTTTCTCAACATGATATTACTTGGTATTGTCCTTATTAACCATAGTACACCATATTCTGCAAATGTTAGAGAAGGTTAAAAATCAGTCATGTATAAGTAAAGCTAATGAAATAGAAAGGAAACCATATTTAGGAAATGGAAGGCAGAAGCAAATGTATTAACCGTGAGTTAGAAACGGTTTAGTCTTTGGAATGAAGCAGCAAGAGTTTAAAAATCTGGTTTGTGATTCACTAGCTTTGTGACCTTGGAGAATTACTTCAGATTTCTGAGTATCAGTTTAGTAGGTGATATCAATTGCAACTTCGCAGAAATATCACAAGTATTAAATAAAGGACTTAGTATCTGGGAGAGCATAGAAAATTACTAATAGTTACATTTTTGTTAATATTACCGTTATTATTATCATACGTATAGTATTTTCTTTCACTGACAATGCATTTAGGACATAAGGAGAACTATAGAACAGTGCTTCTCCAACTTAAATGCAGAGCATGAATCACCTGGAGTTTTGTCAAAATGCGAATTCTGACTCAGTAGCCCTGCAAACTAAGGAAATCTTGATAATGCTGGTGCTGCTAGTTCACCAACAGACCACACGTTTTGCAACAGCTATATAGAATGTCCTGTTTCTTTTTTTAATCACAAAACATGGCAAGCTCTAAAATAAAGCAGAATAACAGATTTAAATGTTAATACTCATGTCCTCAATTTATAATTTCTCCCTCCCTAACAATGGTATAATTCTGATTAAAAATTAGCAAAGAAAAAAATGGAAATTAATCTTCCTATGTTTATTCTTTTAACAAATTCTGTGTGATTACTACTGGGTTACTTGCTGTAGGAAATAGAAAAATTGCTTTGACATAGATCCTCAAGAATCTGTCCCACTACAAGCTTATTTTTGTAGGAAGCTAAAAGATTTATATAAATAACCGTAATTAAAGAGACAAATGAAGAAGTGCAATGAAAGACGTAGGGAAAGTGCTAGAGGAGTTCGGGGTGGAGGAAAATTATCCTATAATAATATCTATGCGTAACATTATGCTATCTTCCCTAACCAGCGCTTGACCAGATTGTCACAGTGAACTTTGGTCCTTTCTTATATCTTAGTTTTGGTTCCCACATCCTTCTGTTTGGGGAAGTTCTTGTTTTCCTCATGTAATGACAACAACACTTAAACAATGTATACTAGATAAAAGGAACTATATTGCTTTATTTACATAGTTAATTTAATTTGTACAATGAACTATGAAGTAATCAGCATTATTTCCTTCATTTTACATATGAGAAAATGGAGAATCAGCGACATTGAATCATCTCAAGTTTCTAAAATATCCACTCTCACCAGGCTGTTTACCCTGTTTTTGTCTGTATGCTGCTATAACAAAATGCCACAGATTGAGTAATTCATAAAAAACAGAAATGTATTTCTCACAGTTCTGGGGCTGAGAAGTCCGAAATCAAGGCAGTGGAGATTTGGCAGTTGGTCCCGAGGTGGCACCTTCTTGCTTCGTCTTCACGTGACAAAAGTGGGCAAAAACGGACAATGTAACGACATGGCAGAAGAGACTGAGGAGCCCGGCATTCCTCTAAAGCATCTTTTACGAGGACGTTTATCTCATTCATGAGGGTGGATCCTTCTTCATTTAATCACTTAACCAAAAGCCCCATCTCTTGATGTCATTGTCCTGGGATTTTAGTTTCAACATACAAACTTTGGATGGGCACATAGGTTCAAATCATAGCACCCTCCAAATTATAATGCCTCTCTCATGCCTGTTCTCCTTGAAGTACCCTCTGGTTTTGCTCTCTTCATTCTTGCCATCACAGTTAACCCTTCAGTTCCATTTCTTTAAGTAATCTCTAAATTTGTAAGATGGTTCCATCTTTTTTTTTTGTATATGGCAGTCTCTCAAACATATTTGTCATATGAACTAAGCAGGTAAATATGTAAATGCCAGCTAAATTTTAGTGAATGATATAATGGCCTAAAGTTGTATCTACCCTTCAGCCAAATATATTTACTTTTAGTAGCAATCTCCTGTCATATACAAAGTCACGACTCTAGGGGTAAACATTTTAGCCTGTGGGTAAGATGTAAAGCAGTGGTATGTTATAGTGACAACTCACTGTCATAGCACTGGGACATGCTCCTCTATCTGCTACAAATTGAATCAATAAAATATATATGATTTTGTCAGATTTAAATGTATGCTCCTGTTAGTAAAATAAAAGTATGGGAAAACTTTACGGAGTAGATTTAATAGAAATGTTTTCCTGAGTTATCTGCCTTCTTTATTTTTATGTTATGCTTTAAGTCTATGGTCAATGTATAGAGCTATGATTGATGTGCTTTTCCAATTCTGTTCAGATCAGACAGGTTAATTTTCTTCTTTTAAATCTTCTTGAATTTTGTCTAACACTTTTTGTTCCAATTTCTTACTAGATTATACTCCCTTCCCTAACTGCTTCATGATTACTTATACACAAACAATATTATGATATTGACACATTGAATTCATTTTAGGTGATGATTTTGGTCATAAACATGAGCAGGTTGTGAAGTGTTTCAGCCATCCCAGGGCATGGCTGTGAGTCCCTTGTCTAATGTTTCAAAAAAATCTTGAATTTGTGATGATGCTGTGATGGTCCCTCAGATATTCTTACACACATCTTTGCCCCTTGTTCCCTCTAACTTTCCTCTTCTGATAAAAAAGCAAACACTGCCAAGCTCAAATGGAATTACATTTGGATGCAAGTGTCACTATGCAATGGTTGCCAATAAAAGTACACAAGGAATTTCATTATGGTGAATTAAAGGCAAACAGACTTCAGAGAAATGAGCACGAACATGAAAATGGCGCATGGTACGCGGATCTCACTGGAAAGTCATTCGGTACACAATGTTTTCACTAGAAAAATCCATTAGCTTTAGCTAGAAATTGAAATTACTTTGTAGGAAATCAGAATAAAATATGTGAAAACATTATATTCTGTGCAAGATTAATACCACGCCTGGTGTTGAAAGGTTTGTGGTCTTGCTTCGACGATGCTAAAAGGTCAGAAACCACAAAGATGCATATGTGTTGTCGTTTGCACAGTTACTAATTTTTCTCATTATTTCCATAATGCGATGTGCTGTTTCAACAGAGAAACCCTCTGGAGAGTGGCTTGCACTGTTTTCAGGCAGCTCTTTTGCTTTCATGTTTTGGCCTTGGCCAGGGAATTCAGACAGACTTTTCAGTTATTTTCGACAAGAATGTATTCATTGATTGTTTTAAATAATAATAAATAGATTTTAAAATTACTGTACATTACTGCACTTTAAACGCCATGAGGTCAAGGACTCTAAAGTCTGGACATCATTGTATACCCTACATCTTGCACAAGGTTTAGAAAAAATGGCATGGACACCTATTTTTTGAATCAATAAATGAATACATAAAAGAATTCCAAACTCTAGTCCAAGGTTTTAGATTAATAATGTATTAAAATGCGTAAAATTTATAGACAAAACTCTTCTTATTTAGAAGTTTATTCTTTAGTTGGAGAGATAAAATATATGCACATAAAAGCTTAAGGAAAAATAATAAGGGTTTTGAAGTACTTACTATGTGAAAAATTTAGCATAAATCTTACATCCATTTATTTAACACATTTTATACGTTGCATTATTTATATATAGTGCTGATTGGTAGAATTCATATGTGAACGGAACTATAAAAATTTTGAGGATAAGCACTAGAAACACAGAATAAATAGAGTGTTAACATGCAAAACACAGAAATACTTCAATTGACTAGGTGAAAGAAAAGATTTCTGGTTCCATGTACACTGATTATTGAGGGATGAGTATGACATTATTATGCCAGAATCAATAAATATTTTAAATAGGGAGAAAACTATAATTATATATCTTTGTGTTCAACAGGAGTAGCAGTACTGATAAAGTAGAAGTTTGTTATACCTTTTTTATAGTCTTTTAAAGTTGTTTATAAATAAAATCTACTCTTAGTTAATTAATGGTTGATGTTCATTGAAGTGTTTTCAAATTTTTGACCTCTGAATTGCCTTGTACATATGGAGAAATAAAGCTTGCCTAGCATAATTTCTTGAGTGGAGAATGAATGATCTGGATAGATTTGTTGACAATATGTCTGTACTTATTTTATTAATTCTTTAATCTTCATGAAGAAAAATATAAAATTCATATTCTAGTATTTTATACCATGGAAAAAATGTCTTATCCTTTTCCTAAGGAAAAATACATCATGACACAAAAGTAAAGTTAATTAAATTACTTACTTTATTAATTAACTGTCTATTATTTCTATGGGTTGAAGTAAATTTGATACTCAATGCTATTTAATCTAATTCTAAAAGCTTGAATGAGTAATGATTTTTTCATGTAAGGTTAGTTGAAATAAATTATCACTGATTTTCAGATTTAATATTAATTAGCTATTGCATATTCTTAATGGGAAATAAGTGTTTAAAAAGCCCTTTTTGGTTGCGAAAAGACCACGCCCATTGTAGACTTCTTAGAATACATCACATCTGGCCTCCTTTTTAGAGTGGGGAATTCAACTCATAAGTGGCTGGACATTGATTCTGAACATTTTGAACATTATTTGCCTGTCTTCACTCATACTGGTTGCTGTTCTTTTATAAGTAATCACCATGTTTAGCATGCACTTGAACTATTGTTACTTAGGGTGCTTGACTATTTACAAGTCTCACTAGGATTCTAGGTATTCATTAGTCTCGTGGTGTGTATTTGCTGATGGTCCTATTATCTTTGTTGGTTCAGTTACACAGTACCATCCAAGATGCTGCAACACATTATACACAGGCTATGGGTTGTGGGAGCTACAGATTTCAGTTATTATTTAGGCTCAGAAACTTAGAATCTCTGCAAGGTTGGACATGATCCTTAGTCTTGTTTTAAGACCGTCTTGTTTTAAAAGTTAAACCCAAATTCTTAAAATATAGAATAGGGGTGCTAGTAGTGCTCACAGAATTGTAGTAAAGATCAGCTGGGAAAGAAGAGCCTATTAAACAGAGCCTGGTATTTAATAAGTATCAGCTGCCTTCAATTAGGAATCTGTGTTGTCATGATTAGAAGATTGCTGGTTTATTTTACAGATCTGTAAGTATAGCCAAAATATGTCAAAATAACCACCAGAAAGAATCATATACCGTCCCTTGAACATTTCATCCCTAGAATCTAGCCAGATTAGCATCTCTATACTGGCAATACTGTTAACACAGATTGTGCTCAAACCCCTCATTGACTTTTCAGCACCTGTAAATTACTGGAGATTTAGGAAGAAGTCTGGGGTTATGGCTTAGTTAAGCTGAGTGGCCAGAAAGTGTGAGATGCTGGATGCCTCCTCCAGTTCATTTCTCCAGCGGCCGCACCAGGCGTATCCATAGCTCCGCTCCCGGGAGCTCGTCTCCGGCGTGGGGTGTGTGCGCACCCCTGGCCGGGCGGAGCCTGGAGCCTGCTCATTAGCAGCGCGGGCAGCTCGTGCGCCCGCAGGAGGGAGGCGGAAGCACAGCCCTGAGCCGCCAGCAGGAGGAGGGAGCGCGGCGGCTGCAGGCAGGGGAGGGAGAGGAAAGAACGGAGGGACGGTTCCCGGACAGAGCGGGAGGAATCGGGGAGCGGCCAGTCCAGGGGGAGCTGCTCCGCTGCGCTGCGCTCGTTATTCACAGGACGCGGCGGCGCTTCCCGGGGCCGCTTCCCGGTCCCCTGGGTGGAGGCTGCCATCTAAACCTGACTCCAGGTGAGTTCCCCAAAGAGGCGAAGCGAGGGGTCTCGAACCAGAGACTTGGAACTGGCGAGGCTGCTCGGCTCCCCAAGCGCTGCTGCCTTGACATTTCCCGATTCACGGGAGGTTTTGGGGGCGGCTGCACAGGCTGGAGGGGCGGATGGGCGGTTGCGATCCTCAGCCGGCGTGGGGGCGTTCGGGAGGAATTAGCTTCAGTGAACGGGGTTTTAGGAGATGTCCGCAAGGCACGCGCTATGTACGCGTTTCTAGACGAGCTTTTGAGACAGAAATTTGGCTTCCCGGATGCCCGTTTTGGCCTTCTGTCCTTCCTTTTGCTTGCCTCATGCCCAATTTTCCAAGCCGAGGAAAGGACTGGAAGGGCGTGGAAGTAGGAGGTCTGGGCACAGCATTCGGCAGGGCAGCCCTGGTCTCCAAGTTTGGGGGTGGGGGGTGGGACTCTTTTCCTTTCAGCCTAATTTACCAGGGGAAAACCCGCAGAGCACCTTGAGGTGCCTTTGCTCCGCACCCTCCATAAGCTTATTAGAGGGAACTTGAGGCTCGCTAGACAACCTGTGACAGGTGACGGCAATTTAGCTTAAAAGCCATGTTGGTTCACTTCGTCTCCTCTTTATCCTTTGTTGCAAAATTGATACCTTTTTGGATTTCTTTAACAGCACAAAGTTTAAGTGGCCGGCTGACAGGAAATATTTCTTTTGAAAATGCTATGAGAAAAGTGATGAGTTAACGTTGAGAGAAAGGCAACTTTATTTTCTCGGAAGAACTTTGGGGAAAGAGATTGATAGGGAAATTCTGGGCATGAAATTATGGACATTTCCCACAGAACTTCCTTCATTTATTTATTTTTTTACATTTCCTTCATTTTTTTTTTAATCGTGTGTGTGTGTATCAGAGAGACAAAATTCGTTGGAGGTATTAGGACTTTATTTGGTTTAGAAATTTCTTTCTTACTAATAGCACTAATTTGTGATCTTCATGATTATAAGAATTTACTAAGTGTTTTGCTTTTAGGTGTTTTGGGTCTGTTTTTTAAAAAAATTCAATACTTACTTTGTGGGCCTTGCTGAATACCTCTCAATAAAATCGGTGGGCATACAGTTAGTGACATGACCCCTGTGGATTTAATAGCAGGTAAGTATACAAATGATAAGTTTAGGAAATAAATGTCAGAATCAACATTTAGGTATGAAATTGAAATATCTTTCAAATATTTACCAAACTCTCTTATAGGATCCAATGTCATTTTATGGTCAAGAGAGCTTAAAGGTTTCTCAGATTGAGATATATGTATCTACTTTGTTAATCCAAATGTAATGTTTTATTTTGTTCTTTAATGACTGTTTGAATTCAACAAATAAAACTTGCATATTTAATGTAAGGTTCTTTCACATATATTACTTCTCCAATTTTTAATATAAATTTAAGGAGAAAAGCAATATTCCATTTTGTAGATGAAGAGACTCTGTCACAGAAGTATTACTTTACCTAGATTTCTGTAATTATTATGTTATAAACTTAGAAATTACATATTATTCTGGAACATATAAAATATATGAATGTTATAAACCATAAGAATTCAGACCTATGCTATTTAACTTCAAGTTTAGTTCTTTACCCAAACAATTGCATGACTACATTGAGACTACTGAAGTAATTATATATGAACACGCTATACGAAAAAATACTTAAAACATTTCTTATTTTTGTCGTTTCTCTTTGATATAAAATATACTATAATTTAATGGAGTTATATTCCATATTTAGATGCTCCTAACTTCCAAATAACACCTAAACTCCTAAAAACTGACCTGTGTCCTTCTTAATAGAAGTGGCTTGACCGGGAGACCCAATTTTTACTAAGAATATTCTTGGGATAATTTATGTCTTATAATCAAGATAAAGACAGGCCACATTTAGTTGTATTTTTAAACCACTTAGTGTGAAGTTGCAACGCAGACATAACTTGCTTTCAGGCTACACTGCCAGCTTTGCAGTGAATAGTCTTTAAGATTCCGTGGAAACATTGGCAGATATAGCTAATGTCTATCTGATGTAGGATTTATGAGAAAAGGAGAGGTAGAAACTGAATGCTCTTATATTTCATATGTGACCACATTCATAAAACTTTATTGATAAGTACTTTGTTGTCTGACACGGGCTGATACAAATAGGCTTCTTCAAGAGTTGAGGAAGAAAACTAAATCCCTATAATACAGCCTTTTTCCTCCTTTTCTTTCTTAAGCGGTAATAGTTGATCCTAGCTTTTGTGTGTCTATGCATGCTCAATACAGTTAGGGGTATAAGGAGAAGTTAAGCAAGAATATTGAATGCTAGCTAGGAAAGTTTTTGGAGTCTCAAATACTTTGGAACGATTTTTCACATTATATACATAAAATTCCTAGTTACATTTGGGAACTAAGTATATTATACACAACTTTGCATCTGATTACAGGATTCCCTGTACATTTATAGCTCAGGTATTCTGGAAAGAGTCAAGATAATTAGTTTTATGGCTCTTGCCCGTGTGACCTGTTTCTTTCTGGTCCTGATATTAAAAGGATGACTTAAATTTTCTGGAATGTCAAAATTTTCTCTTCCCTTGGATCCTACAAAATACTTCAAGCAGTGTATGTGTGATACTCGCTGTCATTCCAACATTTCCAATCCTCCTGAGAATGCTAAACAATGCCCTAGATTTCTTCCTTTGTAATTCTTTCAGATAGAGGGTTAGCTGAGTTAGGAAGAAAGGAGAGAGGGAGAGAAGAAGAGAGATGACATTTTATCCCTCAGGAAAGAACAAGACCAATTGTATTCCTAATTTAGAAATATTATTCTACAAACATTCCTGAACAAGAGGGCTTTGCATATACATTAAAGCAGAATACCTAGTCAACTTCTAGTTATGCCATGTAGTGAAATGGAAGTAAGATGAGCAGGCCGAGATCATTTTTGTTGGAGAACTGAGACCACATGAAATAGGTAACAGAGTTACCCCAACTGGGGGGCAAGAGGACTTGAAAGTTTCCTCCATAAATTTGCAGTTAGTACAGGGCTGCTCCAGTGATCAGAGTCATGAATGCCCTAGAGTGTCTGTATAACCCTGTACACAGGCTGAGACAGCTCTAACGGCCCAGAAAAGCCTCTGGACAGAATCACTGCACCCTTGGACATTGTCCGACCGCATGTATGAGAATAGTGAGTGCTGAGGAGTTGTGGGTAGCTCGGTACAACTCTTGCTAAAGGAGTGTCATCAACATTCATTGCTGAAAGTGAATTTTTTCATTCACATATGTGATGCCTATTAGGTCATGATTTCTTGGATACCAATTTGTACAAGATATGAATTAATTTTTGAACATCCTTTCTTAAAAGTACCATGTTCATATAGTTGCTCATTTTAATATGAGTAGTTCAGATGGGACATAATAGAGTAAGGAAATGATTGAACATCCTAAGATCTAGTGTACATACCTTTGTTCATGATGAGATTCATCCCCTGTCCCCCTTTGTAGTGATACTGATGGCATAAGGAGTATTAGATGAAATTTAATGCAGAAAACAATGGGATATATGAATGGTAGATATGGTTGACAACCACCATTTTCACTGAAGTTGTTTCAAAGCAAAGAAATTTGGGATAAATTCATTTTATTTGCTCCTGAAGGGTAATTAGGAATAAGTAGGAATTGTGAAGAGGCTGTAGTGTTGACATTAAGAGAAGTTTTTGATTCTTAAAATAGGATATATTACACAAGAGTGAACAAACAGAAGATACTGAACAAATATTCTGTCATAAGTAAGTGATGGATTATTCGGACTTGTTGAACTATGTTTTTAAATGTATTATTTAAATATTTAAATATTATTAAAACCTTAAATAATATTTAAATATTATAAAAGTTGTAGAAAATTATGTTTTCAATACAAATATACACTTATAAGCTATATTGTAGATATGGGAGTAAACAATGCAATTTTTTTTAACTGAGTGAAAAATTTAGTTTTTTAAAATTCCAAATGGAGCTAACAGCTTAGTGTGATACATATTTTGAATTTCAAAATTTGTAACCAAATAGGACAAATGTGTTGAACTGTACTTTTCTTGAAGAACCGTGATAAGAATGAGCGGTGAAAAAATTACAGCATACTTACCAGGGATCAAATACTTGCTTAGGGTTAATAAGAAAAATCTCAGCAAACGCTAGAAATGAGGTACACGATCTATCAGAGACCCATGATTAAAGTGGTATCTTGTTAGGTATATGACCTTGAAAAGAAACGGCATAGCTTCACTTTACCCCAGTTGCTTCTTTTGTAAAACGGGGAGACTAAGAGTGTGGTAACTCAAAATCCTTTGTTAATGATTTTCTTCTTAGAACAGTGCCAGGTCCAATTAGGATTAGATTGCTATTTTTATTATTGATATTTGCCCTAGTTCTGCCTTTTATTGACTGTGTGACATTGGTGAAGATCCCTTTCTGAAGCTTTGTTTCTTACCTACAAGCTGGGAATAGAATACCTGCTATGAAGAGTGGTTGTTAGTACATTAGAAAGGCTGGATATTTGTTTATATAAGGGGCTCAGCGCATGGTAGAAATTTGATAGCATTTTTTGCTTGCCCTCCCATGTATTACTGTGAAGACATCCCACATATTATGTCCAAGTTTTTATTTTCCCCTCAAATGCAATGTCAAGCACAAAACATTCCCATCTCCCAATTCTCTTCTGATGTTCTACAACCATTAAAGTATAGAAAACTAGAATGAGTGTTTTTATAACTTTTGCTGTACTTAAGCATGTGGAGAGAAGAGCGCTAGATCACAGGACACACTTTGATAGGAAAAGGGAAATATTTACACTGCAAACAACTTTCTCCTCATGCTTAACAGTTTTATGCTGTCATTCTGTCAGCACCAAGTGAGATTTTTCTATTTAAATAGTTTTCTATTTGTGGTATGATAATTCATGTATGGACTTCATGTAACTAACATAAATATAATGGATGGTTGAGAAGTGGTTTATTTTTACCAAGAGGAAAAAATGTGTACACGATTTTTTAAAATATTGCTTTGAAAATATTTAAAATTAATTTTGATTCAGTTGGTGGAAGATAGCGTCACAAACTCACTGCTAGTGGTATTCTTGAGAAGTAATGTTTGAATTTTCTAGGTATTGTCCCCAGACTGCCTTAAAAGAATTTAATTTTAGATGTAAATTTTCTGCTTAACATGGAAGATTTTCCCTGAAAATATTAGCTTCATCAGATACATAGTTGCTTAGGGGTAGCTGCATGGAATTATGGGAAGAGTGAAATAGAAAAAAATTTTCATGTCTAAGTTATACATACTGGTGTAATCATATTGATTGGATGATAATGATAATTACAGCAATAATGTGATTGAAAGGGTAAGCAAGTAACATATACTACAGTTACTAATATAATCCTGTGATTGAGTTTACCACTTCGTTTCTCTTTCCTGGAAACCCTTAAGTTTGTCACTATTGCACTTTATTTCCTTTGCTTATTGTAGTGGTGTATTAGTTGTATTACTGCTGCTATAACAAATTACGACACATTTACATAACTTAACACATATTTATTGTCTTGCAGTTTCAAAGGTCAGAAGTCCAAAATCACTTTAATTAGGCTAAGTCAATGTGTCTGCAGTGTGGGTTCCTTCTCGAGGTGCTGAGGGGAGAATCCATTCTCTTGCATTTTCTGCTTCTGGTGGCACCTGTCTTCATTGTCTTTTCCCCATTCCTCCATTTTCAAGGTGCGTTGCTTTTATTTCTGTTTCTGTCTCCGCGCTGTCTCCTCCTTTAACTTTGAGTCCTTCTCTCCACTTCATCTAAGGACTCCTGTGATTACTTTGGACTCACGTGGATGATCTGGGATAATCACCTTGTCTCCAGATCCTTAAATGAATCGTATCTACAAGTCCTTTGGCTGTGTAAGGCAGCACATTCCCAGGGCCGGGAGATTAGGTGAAGAACATCTTTTGGGACTATTATGCAGCCTATCACAAGTGGTAATATCACTTTTATGCCTTGAGACCCTGAAATTAATGTACTTGCTTACGCATGGAAAAACAATGTATCTGTGGGGGTAACAGTTTATTTTTGAACCATTAGAAGGTATTGATGGGGAAGTTTTCATCTGACAACAGATACTGATAAATTAAATACCCTTAGATTTGTCAAAACTAGCTTTAGTAAAATATAAGTAAAAGTATTTGCACTGCTAGGGTCAAAAATATTAATTAAACCCATTATTTATCAAGGCCAAGTCCTGGATTAGTTAGGTTTAAATTAACCTAGAACATTATCTTCCATAGTGCTTAATTGTGAAGCTTAGTTCTTGTTGACAAAAGCTCATCCATATAAGAAAGCATCGAAAGGTTGGTGTTTTTTTAACCTTTGCAGAATATAACTTTTCAAAGGGATGTTAGACAGTAGTTCCATCACAATTGATGCAGTTCACAGACATTCTTTGTGAATATTTTATCTCATGAGTTATATCTATGACACTAATCATAGACTTCTAGAAGAAATTTAGCAATGGTCATGTCAGCCTTTCAAATCTTTCTGTAACCTAGAAGAGGATCATTGCATAAGATAGATTCATTTTCCCCTTTATTCCATTGTTGCCAGAGAGAACTTGAAATGCCCTGTTCAAATTAATTTAATGCAAATGAATTCTTGCTGCCTCACAAGTAGTTTGTCCTTCATTTTTCTTAAAATTATATTGAAAATGGATGTGACCTGCTTTACTGGTTGTTGTGCAGGAAGCGTTGTCCTTCCTGAAAGCTCCCTCCGTTGTCAAAATGAAGCCATTAAGAGTAAAGTAAATTATATTATCTGATCATAGTATCACAATTGACCTTAAAACAATAAATTTTATAATCAGTGCAAATTGCTGAATAGTGTTTGCAGTTGTAGAAATTTCAAAGGAAACCCTGGTTGAGATACAAAGCTGCTATAATCATTTTTAAAATCTTTGTTTTTCTTTTACTTTGGAACAGTAGTGCAGTAAGTACTTTTGCCTTATTGTTCTCTCTGCCTTCCAGAAACCCTCATTCAAATATTCTAAGTTTTTAAGTCTTTTTCATTTCTTTTAATATTGTAACATTTAACAATGTCAAAGAAAGTATAATTTTTCTGGAAATCAAGCTAAAAATAAAGAGAAGCCGATGTAAATGAACATCAAATTAACAAGATTGATTAGGAAAAGTAATTTTTGAAAAGGGCCCAAAATCCCTTTGCACATAAATGCAAAAGAATTTAGTGAAAGAAGGTGAAACTGGAGTAAAGAACTCTACGGATGCGTAAGTAACTCTTAATAAGAATGAGTAACGTACATGCGTATCTTTAGCTCCCAGTTTCAGAGATACAGTAGTTGTACAACAAATGGTCCTTTCCTGCTCTTAAGGAAGCCTCTCCTCCTCCAGCCATGCCATTCCTCAGAGCAAGCTCTTCCACTGAGTTTTCAGCAACCATAAGTAAGAAGGATGGTACGATAGGCTGCGTGTACATATGGCCCTCATTAGCAGGCCAACTGTTCCTTTTGCCCACCCACATCACTGGGGACATATGGCGTTACTTTGACTGTTGAAACAAGTGTGTGTGGACATATCTTGGTATGAGTAAAAGACTGTTGATTGTCTTTCTCTTGTCGCTCGTGCAACCGTCTCCTTGTGGAGATCGTATTATCCATAACACTAGATTTGAGGATGATAAATGACGTTGTTATTATTAACTGAATTTGCCTCTCTAGTTTGATCACAAAACCAGCGAATGTTTGCTTATGGAACATGTAAAGCTTATAGAAGACGGAAAGCTTACAGAAAGAAATGATGGCTTTTCTAAGCATAAGAGTCAGGTCTTTTTCAATCAAAAACTAACTCATTCAAAAATTCAAGAGTTCTGTAAAACCAGAACAGCAGAGGTTTCAGAAATGCTATTGAGATCATTTATTATAAAATAGCCATTAATGAAATGTAATAGTGAGTCTGTTGTTGTGACTATGTGGAGAAATGAATGAGAAAATATAAGATAGGCTGGAATGAAGAGAGTCATCGGATCCCAACATAATTCATTTTGTATAGTTCACAGTATTGTAGCTTTAAAAAAATTATGAATTTTTTCAGTACTGTGAATTCTGAATTTGCAATATGAGGCTTTTCAATCCTTGCAACAAGTGTGTATTTTTCAGTGGTTCTAGAATTATCGGGGCTTTCGAGCTGCTTCTGATAAGAAGGCAAGGCTAGAGGACTCGTGTTGAGGTGGCATTTGCACAGGACTTTAGATAACATACATCGATGATGTAGAGAGAAGAGCGGGTGATGTTGCTGTGGATTATAGTGGAAAGGCACCTTTTGCTCCCTCTGCTGACCTATTTGTGTATTCAGCTGTGTAGCATATTTCTTGTATAATTACATAGTAATTTCACACACTACATTAAGAAAATCTGAACAATTTTTACTAAACTCATGTTTTCTAAATATTAAGTAAATAAAACCAATATTTGGCTAGGTAACATTTATAAAAACAGGATTTCTAGATAGATGATGATAAATTTTCATCTATATCTATAGAGCTGATAAATTTTCAAAACCCTTTGAATATCACTTGTACTACAAAGTCTCGTTTCAGTTTCAGTGCCATGGCACATTGATTAATCACCACTAAAGCGGTACATGAAATATTTGGCAATATAGGTATTTGGTAATGGTGATTGATGCACAGAATACGGCACCGTTATTATGCACTGGCCTTGAGAACTTTAGTTTTCATCTTCGATCACCTGATAGAGAACAAACTAACAGCTTTTTTCTTTCACCTTGCTGGAGAATAAACTAACAACTTCAAATTATCTGATCCATCCGAAAACTTATTTCCGTGAAACTCACTGATTTATTTATTATTTCGTGGGGATCACTATTATTTGCTGTAGTAAAATATCAAATGATCGATGTTTTATACCAACATGGCAGCTCACATGGTAGGCAACAGAATGAAAACAAACAGGTTTACTACCAAGAATTATACTAGATTGCTTTTATTGACAGAAAAAGCATACAGATAATTTTATTCAGAGATTTTATGTGAATTATTTTGATAAGTGTACACATATATTTATAACTGACCTTTCTTTGTCAAGTGTGTGCCCACACACGTATTCATACTAAATCAATCTTAGAGATCTTATCCAAAGATTGAATTTCTTAAAGTGACTGTTCCAAATATGTATAATTTATGGCAAAAAAGTCACAAAATGGCAATACAAGGAGGCATAAAAGTGAAGATAAAGGGGGAGATGATGGTTAAAAACACCTGTAAATGAATAATTGATTTTGATTTAAATTCTTTTTAGTTCTTAGCTGATGAAATGAATATAAATGAAATTATTATGCAAAACACCTCTATTTGTTGTATATGCATGTACATATATGTGTTACAAATACAAAACTGATAGGATATTATTTAACATATATTCACACTCATAATGTGCATATATGTACATAATGAAAATGAGTGCTTGTTTTATATGTATGTATACACACACATACACATATTGCATACTTTCATTTTTTAAAATTTTACTTTAAGTCCTGGGATACATGTGCTGAACATGCAGGTTTGTTACATAGGTATACTTGTGCCATGGTAATTTGCTGCACCCATCAACCCGTCATCTAGGTTTTAAGCTCCACATGCATTAGCTATTTGTCCTAATGCTCTCCCTCCCCTTTCCCCACACCCACCTACAGACCCCAGTGTGTGATGTTCCTCTCCCTGTGTCAACATGTTCTCATTGTTCAGCACCCACTTATGAGTGAGAACATGCAGTGTTTGGTTTTCTGTTCCTGTGTTAGTTTGCTGAGGATGATGGTTTCCAGCTTCATCCATATCCCCGCAAAGGACGTGAACTCATCCTTTTTTATGGCTGTGTAGTATTCCATGGTGAATATGTGCCACATTTTCTTCATCCAGTCTATCATTGATGGGCATTATGTTGGTTCCAAGTCTTTGCTATTGTAAATAGTCCCATGATAAACATATATGTACATGTGTCTTTAGAGTAGAATGATGTATAATCCTTTGGTATATACCCAGTAATGGGATTGCTGGGTCAAATGGTATTTCTGGTTTTATATCCTTGAGGAATCACCACATTGTATTCCACAATGGTTGAACTATTTTACAAGCCCACCAACAGTGTAAAAGTGTTCCTATTTCTCTGCATCTTCTCCAGCATCTGTTTCCAGAATTTTTAATGATCACCATTCTAACTGGTGTGAGATGGTATGTCATTGTGGTTTTGATTTGCATTTCTCTAATGAACAGTGATAATGAGCTTTTTTCATATGTTTATTGGCCACATACATATCTTCTTTTGAGGAGTGTCTGTTCATATCCTTTGCCCACTTTTTGATGGGGTTGTTTGTTTTTTTTTTCTTGTAAATTTGTTTAAGTTCCTTCTAGATTCTGGATATTAGACCTTTGGCAGATGGATAGATTGCAAAAATTTTCTCATATTTTGTAGGTTGCCTGTTCACTCTTGTGATAGTTTATTTTACTGAGCAGAAGCTCTTTAGTTTGATTAGATTCCATCTGTCAATTTTGGCTGTTGTTTCAAGCGCTGTTGGTGATTTAGTCATGAAGTCTTTGCCCACACCTATGTCCTGAATCATATTGCCTAGGTTTTCTTCTAGGGTTTTTATAGTTTTAGGTTTTACATTTATGTTTTTAATCCACCTTGAGTTAATTCTTTTATAAGGTATAATGAAGGGGTCTAGTTTCTCTTTTCTGCATATGGCTACCCAGTTTTCCCAGCGCCATTTATTACATAGGGAATCCTTTCCCCATTGCTTGCTTTTGTCAGGTTTGTTGAAGATCAGATTGTTGTAGATGTGTGGTGTTATTTCTGAGGCCTCTATTCTGTTTCATTGGTCTATATATCTGTTTTGGTATTAGCACCATGCTGTTTTGGTTACTTTAGCTTTGTAATATAGTTTGAAGTCAGGCAGCGTCATGCCTCCAGCTTTGTTCTTTTTGCTTAGGTTAGCCTTGGCTCCACAGGCTCTTTTTTGCTTCCATATGAAATTTAACATAGTTTTTTTCTAGTTCTGTGAAGGAAGTCAATGGTAGCTTGATGGGAGTAGCATTGAATCTATAAATTACTTTGGGCAATATGGCCATTTTCATGATATTGAGTCTTCCTATCCATAAGGATGGAGTGTTTCTCTATATGTTTGTGTCCTGTCATTTCCTTGAGCTCTGGTTTGTAGTTTTCTTTGAAGAGGTCCTTCACATCCCTTGTAGGTTGTATTCCTAGGTATTTTGTTTTCTTTTTAGCAATTGTGAATGGGAGTTTACTAATGATTTGGCTCTCTGCTTGTCTGTTATTGGTATATAAGAATGATTGTGATTTTTGCACATTAATTTTATATCCTGAGACTTTGCCAAAGTTGCTTATCAGGTTAAGGAATTTTTGGGCTGAGGTGGTGGCGTTTTGTAAATATACAATCATGTCATCTGCAGACAGAGACAATTTGATTTCCTCTCTTCCTATTTGCATGCTTTTATTTCTTTCTCTTACTCGATTGCCCTGGCCAGAACTTCCAATACTATCTTGATAAGAGTGGGGAGAGAGGGCATCCTACTCTTGGGCCAGTTTTCAAAGGTAATGCTTCCAGCTTTTGGCCATTTAGCATGATATTAGCTATGCATTTGTCATAAATAGCTCTTATTTTTGTGAGATATATTCCATCAATACCTAGTTTATTGAGAGTTTTTAGTATGAGGGGTGTTGAATTTTATTGAAGGCCTTTTCTGCATCTATTGAGATAATCATGTGGTTTTTGTCATTGGTTCTGTTTATGTGATGGATTATGTTTATTGATTTGCATATGTTGAACCAGCCTTGCATGCCAGGCATGAAGCCAACTTGATCGTGGTGGATAAGTTTTTGATGTGCTGCTGGATTCTCTTGCCGGTATTTTATTCAGGATTTTCGCATCGATGTTCATCAGTGATATTGGCCTGAAATTTTCTTTTTCTATTGGGTCTCTGCCAGGTTTTGGAATCAGAGTGATGCTGGCCTCATAAAATGATTTAGGGAGGAGTCTTTCTTTTTCTATTGTTCAGAATAGTTTCAGAAGGAATGGTACCAGCTCCTCTTTGTACCTCTGGTAGAACTCGGCTGTGAAGACATCTGGTCCTGGGCTTTTTTTGGTTGGTAGGCTAGTAATTACTGAGTCAATTTCAGAACTTGTTATTGGTCTATTCAGGGATTTGACTTCTTCCTGCTTTAGTCTTGGGAGGGTGTATGTGTCCAGGACTTTATCCATTTCTTCTAGATTTTCTAGTTTATTTGTGTAGAGGTGTTTACAGTATTCTCTAATAATAGTTTGTATTTCTGTGGGATCAGTGGTGATATACCCTTTATCGTTTTTTAATGTGTCTATTTGATCTTTCTCTCTTTTCTTCCTTGTTAGTCTGGCTACTGGTCTATCTATTTTGTTAATCTTTTCAAAAAACCCACTCCTAGATTCATTGATTTTTTTTTGAAGGTTTTTTTGTGTTTCTCTCCCATTCGGTTCTGCTGTGATCTTAGTTATTTCTTGTTTTATACTAGGTTTTTAATGTGTTTTCCATTGCTTCTTTTGATTGTGATGTTAGGGTGTCTATTTTAGATCTTTCCCACTTTCTAATGTGGACATTTAATGCTGTAAATTTCCCTCTAAACACTGTTTTAACTGTATCCCAGAAATTCTGATATGTTGTGTCTTTGTTCTCATTGGTTTCAAAGAACTTATTTATTTCTGCCTTAATTTTGCTATTTACCCAGTAGTCATTCATAAGCAGGTTGTTCAGTTTCCATGTAGTTGTGCAGTTTTGAGTGAGCTTCTTAATTCTGAGTTCTAATTTGATTACACTGTGGTGTGAGAGATTGTTTGTTATGATTTTCATTCTTTTGCATTTGCTGAGGAGTGTTTTACTTCCAATTATGTGGTTGATTTCAGAATAAGTGCTATGTGGTGCTGAGAAGAATATACATTCTGTTGATTTGGGGTGGAGGGTTCTGTAGGTATCTATTAGGTCCACTTGGACCAGAGCTGAGTTCAAGTCTGAATATCCTTGTTAATTTCCTTTCTTGTTGATCTGTCTAATATTGATAGTGGGTTGTTAAAGTTTCCCACTATTATTGTGTGGGAGTCTAAGTCTCCTTGTAGGTCTCTAGGAACTCGTTTTATGAATCCTGGTGCTCCTGTATTTGGCATATATATATATTTAGGATACTCAGCTCTTCTTGTTGCATTGATCCCTTTACTACTATGTAATGCCCTTCTTTGTCCTTTTTTATCCTTGTTGGTTTAAAGTCTGTTTTATTAGGGACTAGGATTGCAACTCCTGCTTTTTTTTCTTTCTTTCCATTTACTTGGTAAATATTCCTCCATCCCTTTATTTTGAGCCTATGTGTGTCCTTGCAAGTGAGATGTGTCTCCTGAATACAGCACACCTGTGGATATTGACTCTTTATCCAATTTGCCAGTGTATGTCTTTTAATTGGGGCATTTAGCTCATTTATATTTACCGTTAATATTGTTATGTGTGAATTTGGTCCTGTCATCATGATGTTAGCTGGTTATTCTGCACATTAGTTGAAGCAGTTTCTTCCTAGTTTCATTGGTTTATATATTTTGGTGTGTTTTTGCAGTGGCTGGTACTGGTTTTTCCTTTCCATGTTTAGTGCTTCCTTTAGGAGCTCTTGGAAGGCAGGTCTGATGGTGACTAAATCTGTCAGCATCTGCTTGTCTGTAAAGGATTTTATTTCTCATTCACTTATGAAGCTTAGTTTGGCTGGTTATGAAATTCCATATGTACATCATGGAAACGAGTGCATGTGATACACACACACACACACGCACACACATTGCATACTTTCATTTTTGTGTCCATTACTTTTCTGATTTTATCAGCAGCCAACTAAAGAAAATAGAAAAAAAAATTGGTAATTCGATCTTTCATGTTCTGCATCTTCCAGCTTCACAACTTATAGTTTTCTATTTTTATTGTTATTGTGATCAGAATGAAAATGTATACAATAGAATCAGAATCAGGTCAGAATCAACAAAAATACTATAATGTTTGTACATGCTTTCGATGCAGTTTGTCTCTGCAAAGGGTGTGTGTGTTTCTATGCACATGTGCATGTACACAAGTGTGTAAATAAGTGTTTTATTCATGATGGAGAAAGGCTGGTCAAAATGATTCTGAATGAGATAGCACCACTACAGCAGATAATTAGGTCTCTAGCAATAAAACAAGTCATTAAACATGTTTCTAAGCATCTACTCAGTATCTGGCACAATGTTAAGTAGTGTAAATATAATCATTAGCAAAATTCAGCTTCTACCCTCAATGGTATATGTGTAGAACAAATTGGTAAAGCTGGAGTACATTTCAGGACCAAAAACAGTTTCTGTGTAGTTCCCACTTCATCAAGACCATGTTGTATACCTCTCATACACTTAAGCCATAGGGAAGCAATTATTCCATCCATCCTTTTACAGGGTAGTGGTGGGGAAGAAGAGCTGACTGTCATGCTTGAATTCACATAATTTCATAATTAAATAATTTCATGTTACATAATCTCGATAAACCTAAAATCCAATATATGATAAAGATAGTGTTTCAAATCAGTGGATAAGTGATAAACAGTTCATAAAATGGTGTTCAGATAATTGGCTATATGTATTTTATAGTTGCACAAAGGTATAATATGTCATTAATAAATATTAATTCCATAGTGGATGTCAAATACACTTTTTCAAAATATAAAGAAAAAATACCATAGACAAATATCACTTGCAACATTACGGTTAAAATTAAATATCCAAACATAGCCCTAACCAATAACAGAAAATTTAAAAAAAAAATTATGGATTGGAATTTGTTAAAATATAAAACTTTTCTTTTTCAGAGGATACAATGAATATGTGTAAAAAGCAAATATCAAATCAGCAACAAGTGCTTGCAGTTCACTTGACATATTTAAAATATGAGTAGTTCCAACAAATCATAAATAAATGATTAGTAGTCCAATAAAAAAAAGACAAAGTACATTGACAGGAAACTGTATGAAACTCATGAACACTAAATGTCTTAGATTCTCTATTGTTAAACAAAATGCAAAAACAATAGAGAACATTATGAATATGGAGTTAATATTTAACAAAATTATTTTATCCATGTTATAAGTAAATATTTACATCCAAAAACCCTTGTTTTCTCTGAAAGTTGTCACTTATGAGTCTATTTTGAAAATGTTTAAAGAATAGTAATTAATTAACTTTAATAAATAGGTACTCCTATTGAGGGAAAACAGACATTTCCATAATTTTTCTTCTGTTTCTAATCTAGTAGATGGTAGGAAAATAATGACAATTGCATGTTCATACCTGGAGAATATGCATTCCATTTCTTTTAAACTTTTGCATTCTCAAAACTATATTGATACCTCAAAGCATACCCTTTGCTGTTGAAAACAGCCTTTCAAGTATAAAGACACACACATCACTTTCCTTAAATCTTATATAAGGCAAGGGCCTAGATTCCTATCAGAAAATGTATTTCAAGAATGCTTTTTTAGTAGTTCCTGTGGCCTTATCTTATAGAGGAAGGTTTTTTTTTAAACATACACACAGTATTTGATGCACATTTTTATTGGAAAGAGCTTTTATTTCCTTAAATGTTTTGTTGTCTAAGTGTGAAAAGTATCCTGCAGTGGAATTCAGTGGCACAGATGCTTATTGTGATAGATGAGATGAACTTGCTTCCCTAAGCATGCATGGGCATGAAATGCATCTGGCTTCTGTACATAAAAGTCAGTTATGTTCCCAAATGTGTCTCTGCATTTACACAGACGTTTAGGGGCAGACACCCTACTGTTCCCTCAAAAGGCGGCTCTGCTTAATTATGAAGTTCAAGTTAGACCAGAAGTTGGAAAATACTAAATTCCACATTGCAGACAGAGCCTGAGCAGGTGATGTCACCACTGCATTCTAAGGTGGCAAGTCCTCAGAGAAGTAACTTATCACCTTACCATGGAGAAAAATAACCGTGTCCAGAACACAAGAGGATGCTTAAGGTAGCGTACAATCAAGTGTGCAAACCTGTGCAATACATACCAGATGAAATCCAGTTCAGAGGCTCAGGAAAACAAACAAATGAGGATATGCTTTAAAAAATAGGACTTAATATAAACAGTCGTGAGAGTAAAACTATTGCTAAGCACATAGGAAACATAAACCAGGCTTTCAGGAAGGAGTTTGGCACATGTGTGCACTGGTAGGAGGTGTAATGTGCAGAAATCCGGCCTTTTGTGGCATAGCAACTAAAGTTCCTTTTCTATTGTCCAGACAACCTTAAATATTCCTTTATGCAGTACTATTTTAAAAAGGCCATCTACTGTGCACAATGTGTTAGCATCAAGGACATGAAATTTATCTGGAATATACCAAAACTTTAATCAATAGACTAGGACCAAAGCTTTTAAAAACAGGTTTTCATAGATAAATCATTATAAGTTATTATTTCCTCGCCATAGGTAAGGCATGATAGATAACTTTACTTTTTCTCAGTCACTTAGTGTGTAGGTAGAATAATGACCCTTAGCAGGATGACCTTTTGAATGTGTTGTTAGGCAGCATGGAAGCATTATGGTTAGAGGTGGAATTAAGATTGCTAATCACCTCACCTTAAACTGGAGCGATTATCCTGAATTATCTAGGTGGGCCCACTGTAGTCACAAAGAACCTTCAGACAGGAAGGCGGAGAGACCAGAGTGAGCAGAAGAGCTTGGGGAAACTGGAGCCGAGGCTGAAGTGATGTGCTGTGTCCAAGATGTGCAGAGGCCAAGAGCTCAGGGATACATGTGACCCCTCAAACCTGGCGAATTCTCTCCTGGAATCTCTAGACAAAATATACACTTGATGATACCTTGATTTTAGCACACTAAGACCCATTTTGGACTTCTGACCCCCAGAAGTATAAAGAAAAAAAATGTGTTGTTTTAAGCCTCTGAGTTTATGTTAATTTACTGTAACAGCAGTAAGAAACTAACACAGTAAGACGGCTTTTATTTTTATGTGATGTATAGAATTAAATTGGATATGCTAGGAAATATTGGAAATTTATTGATTTATTTTTTTGTCTGAGCTGGAGTCTGGCTCTGTCGCCCAGGCTGGAGTGCAGTGGCGCGATCTCGGCTCACTGCATGCTCTGCCTCCCGGGTTCCCGCCATTCTCCTGCCTCAGCCTCCCGAGTTGCTGGGACTACAGGCGCCGCCACCACGCCAGCTAATTTTCTGTATTTTTAGTAGAGACGGGGTTTCACCGTGGTCTCGATCTCCTGACCTTGTGATCCGCCCGCCTCGGCCTCCCAAGGTGCTGGGATTACAAGTGTGAGCCACCGCGCCCGGCCAGGAATTTATTTTCTTAATATAGTTCTTCATATTAGAATAATGAGAACCATCGAGTAATGAAGTGTTCTATTTTGTGAAGGATGATTATATAAACAGTACGAAGGTTAAAAACCGGGCGGGACCGGCTGGGCACAATGGCTCGTTCATGTAATCCCAGCACTTTGGGAGGCCGGGGCAGGTGGATCTCTTGAGCCCAGGAGTCTCAGATCAACCTGGGCAACATGTGAAACCCCATCTCCACAAAAATACAAAAACCAGGCAGACGTGGTGGCGGCGCCTGTGGTCCCAGCCACTCAGGAGGCTGCGGTGGAAGGATCGGAGCCCGGCAGGTGCAGGCTGCGGTGGACCGTGATTATGCCACTGCGCTCCAGTCTGGGTGACAGAGTAAGACCCTGTCTCCATTAAATAAATAGATAAATAAATATATATATAAGTAAAAGAGGAGGGTGTCTTTTGAAGGCTATTAAAGTCGTCTAAGTGTCCTCTGATTATATGAGGCTGGAATGGTGCATGGAATGTTGTGTTGAATAACCTGATACAGTCTCTGAAACTATAGAAGCATTAGTAATTTTAGCCTGAGAGTGCTATAATCTGGGATAATTTGGTCCAATACTTCCAGAGAGGGTTGAAGTTTTGAGATAGCTGGAGTTATTTCAGTTGAAGACCTGAATATGAGGCAACTGCATACTCAATTACAATTCAATTTCTACTCTTTATATAAGGTAGAAATGGGTAACATGTGGGACACTGTGTTAAAAGTAATGCAGCCATAGTGTAGTGGTAAAAGCAGATGAAAAGTACTATAATAGTCGTATAGATGAGGTACTGGAAAGAAGCAGATTTGAAAAATTGGAGATAAATGTCAGTTTTCCGGAGCCATGGGATGAAAACCAAACCGGATTACAACAGATTCAATTCACTCAAGATGTCTAACTTGGTAATAGGTCAGAAAACTCAATTTGTCGTATTTTCTTAAAAGTACACAAAAATGTTCCTTTTGATAAAACACGTGTAGTGTACCTTCGGATTTGATTTTTCTTTATGTTCTGTAAACTGCTCACAGTAAAACAGAAAAAAAGTCTGACAAATATGATGGTCCTTAAATCTTGTAGGAGTATGATGCTTCTCCAAAGAATAGAGGTTTTCCTAGGAAGGCCCTAAGCAAGGAATCAAGTTTCCTTTTGCAAGAAATAAAATTCTCAAAAGTTCCCTGCACCTTGGAAAGGCTCTGGTTGAAATTAATAGCACAACGTTATTTATTTAAATTTTAACTTTTAAGTTCAGGGGTACAAGTGTAGGTTTGTTACAGAGGTAAGCTTATGCCATGGGATTGGTTGTACAGTTTATTTCATCACCCAGATATTAAGCCTAATATCCATTAGTTGTTTTTCCTGATCCTCATAGCAAATATGACCCCCATAAAGTTTTATGGTTACTTTTTTCTTATCTTCTGATTAATGCCATTAGATTCACCAATTGAAATTATTTTTCAGTAGTTTAATTCCCTCTAGAAGGTTTAAAAAATGTTTCCGAATTTCCTAAGTCTTCTTTCTTTGTTAGTCTTCTAAAAAGCTATATTCAATAGAATTCATGTGCTTAGGTACAGTTTCACTAAAAGCGTATCTTCAACATTTGATCTGTTTAAAAGTTCTTAAGGTGTTAAGGAACATTAGGTATCAGAGTTTATGGCATTTGATTAATCTGAATAAATCTTGGCATCAAATTGAATTCAGCAAAAGTAACAGTGATAAATCAGAGAGCAATATTTGAAATGTCTCCAGGAAACATTTTAAAACAATTTTTAAGTTCACTAATTTGAGTCATTACACTTGGCCCTAATATGGTAGATTTTAAGTGAAGCTCAGTCGAACCTGGAAGATATCATATACAAACTTTTAATAGTCCTAACAATTCCTGTACCTCATTTGGATAAAGATTATTTCCAGAGCATCAGTGCTTTGACCAGAAAGGCATTTATTATTCTGTAACACTTTTCTTGAGAAATTAGCATGATTCATCATTTGAGTACGCTCTCTCAGATAAGATTCTAATATTTGGGTGTGAATAAAACTTCAGGGCATTGAAAACAGCTGGAAGATAGACAATAGGGTGATCATCCTCTCTTGTCATTCTCTATCAAGGTCCTCTTTAATTATTGGCCTAAACAGCTATAACTTTATGGTGAAAACAAACCGCTCGGATATAGCGTTAAAGGTTGAAATAATGAATTATACATAAATCGATTTAGTTCAGTTATATTCTGTTGAATTGGGAGAACATCGAATTTTTAAATTTCTCTGCATTTCTTGAAGTTAGGAATAAAAGCTGGGGTGGGGTCTCCTGAAATAATGAGGTCTAGAATAATTTCTGTTAAATTTACTTTTTAGTAGGATAAGTCTACTAAAATCAATATGAATGGAACCTTCAATGTACCACTGAAGATAATTAATCTTTGAGAGGTTAAGTAACCATTACAAGGTAATTTACCTAATTAGCAACTAAACCAACCAAATTTTAGATTTCTTAACTTTAAGACTATTGCTCACATAGTCACGTAAAGTATATCTTCCACATAGTCACAGGCAATCACAAGCTAACACGAGCAGTTAGCACAAAATAGATGTTCCACATAGAATGCAGAACAAAAAAAGACACTTTAAAAATCCTTTTCCCTTTTCCAAATTCATATTTAAAAAGTTTCTTGTGGAATTTCCCAAATGCCAGCATGGCCACATATAATACAGATTGATACTCAGACCTCTAATGAGAAACAGTTAGAATTATGCTAAACAAGGAACATTCTATATTGATTTCACAAATTCTCCTCTTTCCACTTATAGTTTCTCATAAAATGTAACATGTTTGTCTTGTGTGGAGTCTGTATAGAAAAAGTGTGATAACTGAAGATATAGACACACAGGTGTATGTATGTCTGTGTGTTCCTGTGTATTATAGCCTTTCTTTAATGGTTTTCTCTTTATATATATATATATACTTTAAGTTCTAGGACACATGTGCACAACGTGCAGGTTTGTTACATATGTATACATGTGCCATGTTGGTGTGCTGCACCCAGTAACTCATCATTTACATTAGGTATATCTCCAAATGCTGTCCCTCCCCCTCACCCCACCCCATGACAGGCCCCGGAGTGTGATGTTCCCCTTCCTGGGTCCATGTGTTCTCATTGTTCAATTCACACCTATGAGTGAGAACATGCAGCGTTTGGTTTTTTTTGTCCTTGTGATAGTTTGCTGAGAATTATGGTTTCCAGCTTCATCCATGTGTCTACAAAGGACATGAACTCATCCTTTTTTATGGCTGCATAGTATTCCATGGTGTATATGTGCCACATTTTCTTTTTTTTTTCTTTTTTTTATTATACTTTAGGTTTTAGGGTACATATGCACAATGTGCAGGTTTGTTACATATGTATCCAGCCACATTTTCTTAATCCAGTCTATCATCGTTGGACGTTTGGGTTGGTTCCAAGTCTTTGCTATTGTGAATAGTGCCACAATAAACATACGTGTGCATGTGTCTTTATAGCAGCATGACTTATAATCCTTTGGGTATATATACATATATATATAAAAAAACTATATATATATATTTTGGGGACGGAGTTTCGCTCTGTCACCCAGCTGGAGTGCAGTGGCGCGATCTCGGCTCACTGCAAGCTCCGCCTCCCGGGTTCACACCATTCTCCTGCCTCAGCCTCCAGAGTAGGTGGGACTACAGGTGCCCGCCACCATGCCCGGCTAATTTTTTGCATTTTTACTACAGACGGGGTTTCACCGTGTTAGCCAGGATGGTCTCGATCTCCTGACCTCATGATCCACCCTCCTCGGCCTCCCGAAGTGCTGGGATTACAGGCATGAACCACCGCGCCTGGTCTCTATTTAAGTTAGCTCTGTCCAGGGCAAACCAGCATTTCAAAGATACAAACTGTTTTTGCAAAAAACAGGTATACACCTATCCATAGTGCAGACATTATGTCTACTTATTTCTCTCTAAATAGATCTTTCATTTTAACAAGTACTTCACCTTCACAAAATTTAGTTGAGTCAGTGAACTCTTATCCAGATGCTATATCTTGGCCAGATTATCAAGAATTAAGCCTCACAGATAGGCTGTTTCCATTTCCTTTAACAAAGTTTATCAGTCCTGAGTTACTTCTTGATTTCTTGCCAGTGGCATATAATGATGACTCAGCCAAGTCAGTTCCCAGAGTTGGACTCTTTTTTTTCTTATACACAGGAAACTTCTTTTCCAAGAATACTTGTTCCAGTTGCTCACAATCTTCATAGTTGATGATTATAGAATGATCTATGTACTTTCAATGTACCTTCAAAAATGAGATCTGCAGCTGGATAAGACGTGTGTGTGTGTGTGTGTGTGTGTGTCTTAGTAGACTTAAACCTTTCATTGAATAAGAAGCCTAGTTGATAGTGTAAGGTGAGAGTTAGAAGAACAGGGAATTATTTGGTTTAAGGAATTGTGAAGAAATGTGCTATGCCATTAAAATTTTTCTCTACTTTTGTGTTAAATCTTAATTTTGTGCAGAATTTACTAAGCTGCAGGAAACTGTCAAAATTGACTCTTGCTAAGTTCCATATTGGTTTGTAATTATCTTAAAACAAAAGTTGGTTGATACTAAAGTGCAGTTTTTCCTCTAGCTTTCATAAATTGAGACAGGTCTTTTTCTCACCCTCCACATACCTATGGCTGGAAGCCGAGGTGGTTGTTCTTGGTTCCCGTTACAACTTCTAGACTGTTAATTTCTCCGCTCCTTGCAAATTAGACTGTTCCTTTGAAACTCAAACCCCTTGGAAATATCAGCCATGCCCCTTTGGTATTACCATCATCAACAGACCTCCCTCCTGGGCACTCTGGTCTTATTTTTTTTTTTTTTGAGATGGAGTCTTGCTCTGTCACCCATGCTGGAGTGTAATGGTGTGATCTCGGCTCACTGCAAACTCCTCCTCCCGGTTTCAAGTGATTCTCCTGCCTCAGGTTCCTGAGTAACTGGGATTACAGGTGCATACCACCACACCCAGCTAATTTTTGTATTTTTGGTAGAGACGGGGTTTCGCCATGTTGGCCAGGCTGGTCTCGAACTCCTGACCTCAGGTGATATGCCTGCCTCAGCCCCCCAAAGTGCTGGGATTACAGGCATGATCCACTGCACCTGGCCTCTTGCCATTTATTTAAGGCTTTAGATCTTTTGCTCAATATCATCTTCAGGCAAGTTCAGCCATCATTTTAGTGGCTCAGCTTTCACGTGAAAGGACCAGTACAAACCTCGGTTCCCCGTTTTTTGACATCTTTATTTCCATTACTTTTTTTCTTTCCTCCACTTTATTGTCATCAAATCTGAAACATTTTCTATAAGGGTATGTACCACCAGGATCTAGATGCAAATATTCTGCCTCCTGGACATCACTCCTTGCCAGCTCGTTGGCCCAGATGTCCTCATTCCTACAACCCTTCATTTTCACTGAGACTCTCCTTAGGACACAGATGCTGCTGCTCCCTCACGATCCATCCGTACTCTCTTGCTTTCAGTTTCCACGTTTTCCTCCTCAAATGCCATAGTTCATTTTTAGCATTCCCTTGCAACTACCCTGAGCTTCATTTTCCCACAATTTATTTGTTTCTCTTTCTCTTCCCAAATTTTAAATGTTGATGTTTCTAAGGGTTCTGTCCTAATTGCTCTTCTTTTCTCTCCACACACATACTCTCTCTAAGCTCTAAACACTACTAAACAGCTCATAATTTCCAGTCTTAGAGTTTGGTCCAGACCTTTATTCTGGGAGTTGATGATTTACGTGACAATAGCACTCGAATAATTCAGAGGTAACATGTCCTGGTTTCCCACATGATAGTAAGTGGCACTGCCAGCCATGCTAGATGCTTATAAGTCATTTTTGGCCCTTCCTCAATATTCTGACAATATCCAATTCAACATTCATTTAAAGAATATTTTGGTTCCAAATACATCTGTAATTTCCTCCACCTATTTTGATTTCCAATGTCCCCAGCCTAGCCAGAGCCACATATTTTCTTACCTACGCTTATTTTCTTAGGTCATCCTTAGTCAACTTACTTTAATTCTTATCTCCGACACCCTGTTAGCTACAGAGAAACCAAAGTGATCTCTTAACATGTCTTTCAGTTTCCAACTCTCCCACTTTTCTGGTGTACTTGGACTAAGATTTATGTTCCTCATCATTACTAATGAAGACCTGTACTGTTTCACATATCCTTCTCTTTCAGCCACGTCTCACATTACTCTTTCTCCCTTCTGTACTTCATCCAGATTCCTACTTTTCAGTTTTTCATTTCATCCAATTCACAGGTTTCTTCTACATGCCAAGATCTTGCTCATATATTAGGGTCCTTGAACACTGGGGGTTTTTCCTATAAGACGAATCTTTCTGTATTGTATGAAAAGCTAACTCTTTTTATTCTCAGGTCTTAGCTTAAATATTCTCACTTGAAAGAAGTGGTTAGAGTCTGTATAATCCAAATTAATATTTCTTTTTTTCTTTTTCTTTTGAGACAGGGTCTTGCTGTGTCACCCAGGCTGGAGTGCAGTGCCACAATCTTGGCTCACGGAAACCTCTGCCTCCTGGGTTCAAGCAGTTTTCCTTTCTCAGCCTCCTGAGTAGCTGGGACTACAAGCGCACACCACTACACCCGGCTAACTTTTTTATTTTTAGTAGAGATGGGGTTTTGCCATGTTGATCAGACTGGTCTCAAACTCCTGGACTCAAGTGATCCATCCGCCTTGGCCTCCCAAAATGCTGGCATTACAGGCATAAGCCACCACGCCCGGCCCAAATTAATATATCTATATATAAAAATTATATGTATGAATCTTATATAATGTGAATTAAGATTATATCTAATGTTCGCCCCAACACCCTTGTTGGATATTCAGTCCCTTGCTTCACTTTGCATGTGAACACATTTTGTAATAATCTCTTCACTTTGCTCAGTTGGATTTCTGTGCCTGTCTTCGTCTTCAGAATTGAAACCCTAGGAGTACAGGACTGTGGCTTTCTTATTCACCACTGCAGCTCCGTAACTAAGAGAGCATCTGATACATATGTGTGAAGGGAATTGGTTAAATATAGACCACTAGGTCCAGTGGAGTCCACAGCCTATTCACTTCATGTAGTTTCCAAGAAACAAATGCTTCTCAACATATATTAATGAATGAGATATGGGCCAGGGTATCTGGTCTGGCTGGAGATGGCTTAACTTTGAGTTCACTTGAGAGGGTATCAGTGTGAGCAGGAATGCTTTCACTCACTTCAAGAATTGCATGGTGTTGGCTGGGCGCAGTGGCTCTCGCTTGTAATCCCAGCACTTTGGGAGGCCGAGGCGGGCAGATCACGAGGGCAGAAGATCGAGACCACGGTGAAACCCCGTCTCCACTAAAAATACAAAAAAAATTAGCCAGTCGTGGTGTCGGGCGCCTGTAGTCCCAGCTACTTCGAGAGGCTGAGGCAGGAGAACGGCGTGAACACAGGAGGCGGAGCTTGCAGTGAGCCGAGATTGCACCACTGCACTCCAGCCTGGGTGACAGAGCGAGACTCCGTCTCAAAAAAAAAAAAAAGAAGAAGAATTGCATGGTGTTTAGGGGGAAGAATCACCCCGCTTCTCTGGGGAGACATGAGGGCTCTGTGGCTCCTGTGGGCTCTCAAACTGTTGGAAGATGATTGCTAAACCTGAGTTTTCAGGTCTCCTAGTTATATTCATTTAAACTTATACATGATTTGTCACTATTTTAAGTTGTTTTTCACTGAAAAGTCAGTCTGAATATAGAGCCTTATTTCATTCAGATCAGAAAAACTGGGTTTTGGTAAAATCTGTTTATCTATAATTTTTAAGTAAGTACAATTTTATAAACCAGTTATTCCTAACTTGAGAGGCCTGGAGGATTTATTACAATGTGTATTTCAGGGCCACATCTGCAGAAGTTTTGATACAACATTTCCTTACTAATACCCCTGACAGCACATTTTAGCAGGCATCCTGTGTTATTCAGAAGCAGAACGTTTATGCACTACACTTTGGGAGAGAGAAGTGCATGTTATGTTACCATTTAAAGATGCCTGGTTCTTGTGGGGCAAATTGGCAAATGATTTATCTGAACTAATGGCAGAGTGGAATTTTAATACTTTAGGGTTTTCAGGAATCTTAGAGCTGTTTTCATTTGTCTCACACATACAGCCTGAACCTTGAAGACATTAATGAATTTGTCACAGAAATTAAATTGGGCCAAAATTTACATTTGCAACCCATGTCTGTGCTCTTCATTCTAAAGCACAATGGCCTAGAGTCATATTTTAACCTCTAAGTTTCATCTTATTGAAAAATAAAACAAAATAAATGTAAATACATGCATGTATTATACTATATATACAATTTATATACATTACAATATTAATTTGAATTACACATGACATCACTAGTAAAGGCCAGTTACAGTTTAGACTGAGATAAGCCCTGTGAGAATTTACTAAGGTCAAAAAGACTCCTTTTAATAGTGACTCAGTGGTACCTACTCTAAGGACAAAGGCTCCAGTATGTATCCTAATCTAAGTTATTACTGAATGTGAGTCCTGTGATAGCTTCTAATGAAAATTTTCCATTGAAAAAAATCAATGTTAATAACTGGAACTCGAGAGCTGTAATGGGTTCTGCTGTGTTTTTCGGGCTTAGACTGTGTGCTATAATATGCTAAGAAGAGGAGTTGATGACCTGTGAGCTCTGGTCACTTCCTGATCTCATTTGACTCTTTGGTCTTTAGTTTTAAAAGGGTGATCAGAGAGGTTGCTTTATAATGGAGAAGTTGAACAAAAGGACCATCAACCTGCAGGCTCACTGGCACAGCGCAAGTTTCACCGGATAAGCATTTCAGTAAAGAGGACTATTGCCAACAGCAATACTTGCAAGGAAGCTTTGTTACAGAGAGGATTTTTTTTTTTAAAGAAGCTGCTAGGAAAACTGACACTAGAAGCTAACTAGAGTCACTCTTTATAGATATCAATGAAATTGTAAGTCTGAAGACATTACTTACCTAGATACAGTAATGGACTTTATTTAAGAACCAACTTTATACATACCTAATATACCTAGGCTTGTTGATCAAGTTGGCTGGCTGGGGAAGAATAAAACCATCTAGAAGATCCACATGATGAGAGAAAGCATTCGGGGAGGGCAGACAGAGACATGATGCTGGCCACAGATAGAACCCAGAGACGCTCTGTGATTGAAGTAGTTCTAATACCTGGAAGCTTTGATTTGCTCTTATAACGTGTCTAAAGCCATTTAATTCAAGACTACCCTTCCTAGTTGGTACCTGTAGATGTAATGCATCTCCTAAGGTATTAGTCTAGGCTCCACCGGACAGAACAACTACCTGGAGGTAGGTGGTGGAGCCTCCGGACTCCGCGACACATTTCACAATGCTGTTTACTCCAAAACACTGGCCTTATTGAACTAATCTAGCTATTGGGTAAGACGAGAAGTAATACACGAACATTCTTAAAGTCTGTTCTCTTTTGCCTTGTGACCTTAAACATTTCAAAGACCAACATGAACACTATTGAATAGAATTGTGTTTCCATCGTCATAACTAATCTGAAAGCCTAAGTTATACCTCTTTCACTGCACATCCAATCTATTTTATGGGCAGAAGAGCACAATGGGCTCAGCTATGCAGGCTTTAGGAGTTATTTTAACCTTTAAAGAACAATAGACACAAGTAAAAGTACATACATAAAGTAGGCATTTTATATTTAATTTTTATTTTCATATGCATGAAAAGTGTGTTCCAAAAAAAGATTAGAGAAATCCATGGCATGTCTTTCTGGTTAATGTTACTTTATTTTTTGGTTCATCTACGCTACTACTTACAAGTTACTTGTTTTTTTTTTCATGGAAAATTTTTTTTAAATGAATTGATTTTGCTTTTCATCAGCACAGTTGTTGACTAATACCAAAGTTAGTTAGAAGGTTATGATTTTTACATTTATAGAATGTCAGGGGCAGCATTTAGACAATACATCATAGTAACTTGGCATTTATGAAATATTAGTTTTCCATAAACATGAACTCAGAGAGGAAGGTTACATTTTTTTAAATTATAATAACATTTTGAAAACCATCCGTCCTTTAAAATGTTACTAATATATATATTGGAACTGGTGTTTTAGATGCCAGTCCTTCCTGAAGAGTGTTTTGAGATTTTTTTCAAATACTGCCTCAGTTCTATATAAAATAGAAAATATTCTGCCTTGTAAAATGACTACTGGATGTAGGTAAGAAGAAGTTAAGGAAATATTACATAAAAGTAGATTTGCAAAGGTAATTTGCTGAAGGATTATTTACACTTTGATGAGTGGATCTGGATATTTTGATACTAAGTGAAAGTGGTTCCACTGGAATTAGAAGGGAATAGAGATCTGAAAGCAGGAGTGAAAAGAATGTGTGTAAGCCGGGCACGGTGGCTCATGCCTGACCTCAGGTGAGCCGCCCACCTCAGCCTCCCAAAGTGCTGGGATGACACGCTTGTTAAGTGGTACTCTAATTAATCAGTAACTTAAACCTCAAAAGAGATTCATTATGTACACAAAATTAATCTTGTGTAATCAAGTGTATAAGTAAAATTAATTGAAGAAATCAAAAAACGCAAGGTGGCTGACACCTGTAATCTCAGTGCTTTCGGAAGTCTAGGTGGGAGGATCCCTTGACTTAAGGAGGCTGAGACCAGTCAAGCAACACGGTGGGACCCCATCTCTGTAAAACAATTAGCCGGGGATGGTGGTGCGTGCCTGTAGTCCGAGCTACTTGAGAGGCTGAGGCAAAAGTATCGCTTGAGCCTAGGACTTGGAGTCTGCAGTGAGCTATGATCACACCACTGACTCCAGCCAGAGCAACAGAGGGAGACAATGAGAACACGTGGACACAGGAAGGGGAACATCACACTCTGGGGACTGTTGTGGGGTGGGGGGAGGGGGCAGGGACAGCATTAGGAGATACACCTAATGCTAAATGACGAGTTAATGGGTGCATCACACCAACATGGCACATGGATACATATGTAAGAATCCTGCACGTTGTGCACATGTACCCCAAAACTCAAAGTATAATAATAAATAAATAATAAACCACAAAACACTTGTAATTCCAAATCCAGATATATAAACCACAGGAATACTTAGATAAACACACGTTATACACACATATAGTATATGTATGATAAAATATACTTGTATGTTCAACTTGGGAAAGGTTGATGATTTTAGAAACTAATAATTCTATTGCCTTGTGCTCTAATGATTTTCAATTTGAAGATTTATTTGGGATCAAATATATGAGGCTCCATATACAAGACATCTTTCTTTCCCCTCTTCTCAGCACCATTTTTTGGCTGATTATTGGACTACAACTGGGAGATCTAGAACTAAATTCCTGCTTAGTGTTTACTTGTTCAGAGCATAGGCTTTGAAATCGTCCTGTTTTGCCTCAGTCTCCACAGTGGTACCTACTAACCTCATGACTAGGGGATCGTGTAGCATTTCTCTAAGCCTTGTTTTCTTAGCTGTGAAGTGGTAAATTTTGGAAGTGCTTTGTTCATAGGATTTCTGTGGAAACTGAATTGGGTAAAGAATGTAAGGCATTTAGCACAGTAAAATAACCTGGATTACAGTAACTTTTCAAGGAGTGTTTATTAGTACTTAAACTGCCATTGTCATCAAAATTCTGTTTTTACATATGAACTTAGAAATGCCATTGTAACCTTCTCAACTCATTTGGTCATTTAAAATAGAGAGGTTGAGTTAGGTGTTTCTTAAATTTCTCTTTAGCTCTGATACTATGTGTCTGACGTTAAGTAATGCAAAGTTGGTAATTAAATCTTCCCCTTTCGTGATGTAGGAGAAAGGCATAAAAAATTTCTGGGTGACTGGATTCCCTTGCAAGTTTATTAGAATTGTAATTACGTAGCATTTTGAATAAAGCGTTCATTCTGGAAATCATTAAGTTTATTTTTCTTAACTCCGTATTTTGTCAACTGTGGAAAAATTGGGATTTAGGAGTAACCTCTGATTTAAAATTCCACCTAGTAACCATCTAAATTGTAGTCTTGTAATTTCCTAACTTTGGTCTTGAAGGTGTTTATCATTCTTATGCGTTATCATACTGTATTATATATTTATGCAACATAAAATGTATAGTTTTAACTATTGCACATGTTTACATATGAAAGGTGTAGTTTTGAACTTATCATTATTAAATTTGCTAATTTTGCTTCACTATTCATTTTGGACACTTATCCATATTAGTACATGCAACTCAAGTTTATTCTTTTGAGCTACTGTATATCATTCAAATGTATGAATAAATAACCTTGCTTTGGTGGACATTTAAGTATTTTCATGTATCAGTATGAAAAACAGTTTCAAAATGAACATTCAAATATACATTGCATATATGTGTATAATATTTGTATATATGAAGGTTCCTGTGGGTCATATATCTGAAATCAAAATTACAAGTGTTTTGTACCTTCTATAATTAATTTTACTCTCAATTTTAAGTAAACAAGATTAGTTTTTGCACATGATGCATCTCTTTATTCAGTTAAAATTACTGACATAATTAGAATACCACTTAAAACTTGAGAATATTTTCAAGGGTATTTATGCAAAACTTACATAAATGTGTTGAAAAGTCCTTTTGTATATATGTAGAGATTACATGGTATGTTAAATTCATCAATTTGCCTAAATATCAAGTTATACTTAAGTAGTGTCCGTACACCATGCTTTTGCTTGACTGAACTCCAATATGTATATCCGGAGTACTTTTTAACATTCATAGGTTAAGTGGCCTGTTTTGGAAAATGATATTAAAAATGTAATTCAGATGAATGCTTAAAGATTAAAAATGAATGAGCTTTCGTATTAATCATCAATATGACAACCCTAAAGGGAAGCATGATTTTCAAATATACCTCCTTGTAGGCAGGATAATTCAGAAATGCACAGTGCATATTAGATATGGGATTTGAGTCATAGTGTATTTCTCTAAGAATGTAATTTTTTGTACTTTCACATCCACCCCACTGAATATGCAGAGTTTAAGATGCAATGGCCAGAAGACATGAGCGTGTCACTAGAAGGATGTGGACGTGGGCTCCGGGGCTGTTGATGATGACGGTGGTCTTTTGGGGTCATCTGGGGAATTGACAAGGCCAAGGTAAGTGCAAGGATTTTCTAATTCTTTGCGAGTTGGATGCGAATTTCACTTTGTGATGAAATTATGTTGAGTCTTTGGTTTGATGTTTAAGCAATTTTTTACAATCTTCCGTCAGGTTTTTGTTACAGGGTATTGTAATATCTCTGCACCAGTTAAATTGAAATAGAATTAGGTGTGAGTAAATGCATCAAAATTGAAGCCATCTTTCTGAAATTGGCTTTTCTCTGTTGTAATTGATGATATGTATATATATGTGAGGTTTTATGAAGCCATATATATGCGTGTGTCTCTGTTGTAGTTGGTGGTATGTATATATATGTGAGGTGTTACGAGGCCATAAATATGCGTGTGTGTGGGTTTTGGGTGGGTGGGTGTGCCTGTGAGTTTGTGTGTGTAGTATTTTACAAGAACACGTAGCATATAAAGTTGTCGTGATTTTGAAGAAAAGTTTTTGGACGTTTGTCTGTTTAGGGTTTTTATGTTTTTGGATGTTTGTCTCTTTAGGGTTTTTATGTTTTACATTTTAAAATTTCAAGAACCTATTCTTAAAGGATGCGATGTTCTTTAGAAATTAAATGAAAAATGTGACGTTTCTCATTCTTCTGCCAAGTGTATTTAGGGGAAATTAATGAGAGAGTGGAGCTGCAAGGTTGTGGCATCCTGAAATGTCTGTTGGAGCGTAGAAAAAGGCCATAGATTTTGTAATAAGGCTTTCAATACTGATTTCATCAATAGCTGTATGGAGTGGTTTGTGCCAAATCTAGTATCTGTGAATGTATTTTGTGATAAGTATTGTATTATTTTTGGAGGTGTGTTGCCTGCTCAGATACAAATTGCAATTCTGTATTTTATGTGATAAAACATCCTGACATCGCTGAAATTTTCTTTTCCTTTCCGGGCAAGTATATTCGGCATTGATTTCCTGCATTTTCAAGGCTTGAAATGAAATCTGTGAGCAGGAAGTTTACAGAGTTATTTCAAGGGATAGGTATATTTCTCCAGATAAAATTGAAAGTGTGCAGTGTTATTATATAATTGTGATGAAGTTGAGCTTTGCTAGTTTGAAGTATCTAATAAAGTTTAACACTTTTTAAAAGATCCTTCAAAAAAAGCAGTTTTCTTGCCATATGTAATATTGTTCAATGAAGTTTTGAAATGAAATAGATATTTTTCAAAACCACAAATGCATCTGTGCCTTTATATGAACAGTTGTATATACATGTAAGCAGATAATACATTTTGTTAATTAAGATCAGCTTTGATTTTAATTTTTCTTTCCTGTCATTCAGAATTTGTATTTGCATCTAATAGAATTCTCATTTTTCTTTTTTGTCATAAAACTAATGTAAAATATATTCAATACACATAGTAGTTTTTTTCACCAAAGGTCTAAAACAAGAATATGTAGACAGTAGCTACGTTGGATTTCTTTGGCTATAAGAGTTGTCTATTTCTCTGGTGATGTGTAGAATTACTAAAATGCAGCATGACAACTGTTTCTCTGTAATAGTGATCCAACATGACATGTAGTATTACACAGGGTTGCTAATACCTTCCTCTGACCATCATTTCCAGTAATTGTGGCTTGTTTTAGATGAGGAATAGGTTATTAGATATTTAAAATATTTGAGAAAAATAGGTATCTTCTCTCTTATTTACCCAAACCCTTTTATTTACTCAATATTGATGGCTCAAGTATTCTATCTTTCACTAGGGACCATCATTTATTAAAAAATGGCCTGAAATCAATTCCAAGTCTAGCTGTAGTGAAGCTTCTAGTGGGAAATGCAAATTAAGTAATTTGTTTTCTTTCTAAAAGGATAAATTAAAATAGACAATGATTCAAAGAACAAAACAACTTAATAGAAAACATAATGGAATGCTTTGATACTATGATTCAGGGAATTTTGCTTCCTTAGTGGTAGCTAGATTGAGTGAAGGAGATTGCTTAGGTATAATGAGCAAATCTTATAATTGCAAGTATAACCCAAGCTGCATATCATCATTTAGCTCAATAAGCCTCATTAAATATTAAATATTACCTTTTAACTTTTATGCAATTAAGCAGAATTTAAAAATAAAAGTTTTAAAAATTAAAGTTTTTATTACTAAGTATCTTTTAAAATACAAATCTCACAGCTCCTTATTGTCAAGAAAAGAACACATGAAAATTTATAAATAAGGTTTTCTCTCTATTAAATTTACAGTCTTGCATTAAATATTGGTTATTGGGACCCACCATGTCCATGATTATGATTAAGTATCAATGAAAGATGACTCTTGCAGCAAATATGCATGCAAATGTTTTAAGATTATTTTCACATTATTTCACATAATTTCTTAAGCATAATAGGATAAGTAAATTATACTTTCTACACAAGCTCTTCATATTTATGAATAGACCATGTTCTAAATTTTTCAATCATTGGGGAATCCCAATGTCATATTTATGAATGGACCATGTTCTAAATGTTTCAGTCATTGGGGAATCCCAATGTCATATTTATGAATGGACCATGTTCTAAAAGTTTCAGTCATTGGGGAATCCCAGTGTCGTATTTATGAATGGACCATGTTCTAAATGTTTCAGTCATTGGGGAATCCCAGTGTCGTATTTATGAGTGGACCATGTTCTAAATGTTTCAGTCATTGGGGAATCCCAGTGTCGTATTTATGAATGGACCATGTTCAAAATGTTTCAGTCACTGGGGAATCCCAGTGTCGTATTTATGAATCGACCATGTTCTAAATGTTTCAGTCATTGAGGAATCTTCCTAGAGAAACCGTGTGAGAAATTGTAGCTAAGCTCAAAAACGGAAGACAAAAATCGATTTAACGAGGAATGTAGATTAATGTCATAGTATTATCGCGACTGTGTGCAACCATTACTTATAAACAATGATATAAGAAATGCAATCTGAAATCTGAATTCTAAATAGGAATGTAGTGCCATTATCCCTCTGGGACCCTTAGGGTCAAAATAAGATAAAAGTGATGAATGGTGGGTTGGAAGTCAGTCAGTGATCCTTGTCAAATTTTTGTATCTGTCAAGAAAAGCATCTGCTTGAGGACATCCATTTTCCTACTTCTGAGTTACAGAATAATAGGTACTTATCCTGAATGTGACATTCCCTGACGTGGACTCTGTCTTTGCTGCTTAGGTGGTGTGTGCATGAGAAAGTGCTTAACATCTGAAAACGGAGACAATCCTTAGAGAAAGATATATATGAATTTTAAAAGGAAATATACCTACGATGGAAATAAAACAAATAGCATAAATATCTAGCTGTATTTGGTCTTTTTGGTAACTATTACAATATATACATTTTCAAACAACTAAGTTCAGCACTGACTTTGGGAGAATCTAGATAAAACTGAACTGACATATAATAAGCATTGGTGTAATTAATAGCACAGCGGGCAGAACCATGGGGGTATTTCCTGAGGAAGAGGGACTATAGAGAGGCAAAAGAAAACCCAGCTCATTCTGGGGAGTGCCAGGAGCAGTTATTATATTCAGAACTGAGAACTTATTTCTAACTCACCAACCCATAGTTCTGGCTGAAGTGCAGTGGTGCAGTCATAGCTCATTCTCAGCCCCAAACTCCTGGGTTCATATGGTCCTCTCATCTCAGCCTCCTGGTAGCTATGACCACAGGTGTGCACTACTTTGTCCAGCCAGTTTATTTTATATTTTATTTTCATTTCATTTGTAAAGACTGGGTCTTGCTATGTTGCCCAGGCAGGTCACAAACTCCTATCCTCAAGCAGTCCTCTAACCTAGGCCTCCCAAAGTACTGACATTACAGGCATGAGCCATTGCATCTGGCTCAAAAATATTTCTGTCCTAATGGCTTTAACAAAGAAGTGCCGTTTTGGGGATATATACAATGGTGTGCTGCTTGGGAGTGACAAAAAAATAATTATAAGAAGAATGGAACGAATATGTCAGTATGTTTTCAAAAGCAAGTTAGCCCAAGTTTTTAAACAAGCATAATTTTAGGGTTTTTGTAACTAACTTAGGGTTTAAATGTAGCAAAAATTTTAAACATTATCATGAATACACAGAAAATTTTAATCAATTTGGTTTCCATGATGAATTTACATGCTTAAATTCCTAATTTCAATTTGCTGCTAGATATGAGAAAGTTTGAGATTTTGAAGAAGCAAGTGGTTCTTACAAATGTAGCAAACTTAAATTTTGAGGACAATTTAATTTAACTTCCATTTTTATGACCAGATTTTGGGTCAGCTGTTAAGCATTCAAAAAATAAAATCTGATAATATCTGGCAATTCCAATTTTCAGTTTTATTGATCTTCACCATGAAATAATATATAAGCTAAGGGGCAAAATTTTGGAAAAGCAGATCACTTTGTTGTCCTATTTAGCAAGTTCTCAAATTATGCCATCTTGGAATCATTACAAGTAATTATACGAAGACAGTATCTTGTGTTTTGTATTTCATTGTTACACATCCAATTGTTCTCTAGAGATATCAGAGAAAACCCACTCAAGAAGGGAAGGTTAGATAAACAGCCCTCTCTCTCTCTCTCTCTGTCTTTGCCTCCATTTGGTTCCTTATGTTCATTTCTCAGTGCATTTCAGTTACTTTTATTGTTCCCTTCATTTTCTCTTTCATTCCAGAAGTTTAAGTGATTGCATAATTCTTTTGACAGCTGAAAGTAGTATCCGACTTTGAATGAAAGGTTTACAGCTACAGCTTTTCAATTAGAAAATCTCAGATCATGTGATCTATGAGTTTTAATATCTTAGGATCTCGACCAGTAAGGAATAATCACTTTGAAAAACCTTGATGCTACCTAGAGTTTGTGTTTTGTGAGGTTGCTTGGTAAATTATTTTCCTTTGATAATTGAATATTGCTTCAAGAGAGGTGAGCTCAGACGTTTGGCAATGAATATTGAATGTGTATTCCAAGAGACATGACCTTAAAATATCATCAAGCTAAGTAGTAGTGAAATTGAACTCTGCTGTATAATAGAAGTCAGTGTTTCTTACATCTTTGTGATATATAAATATTTTTACATTGTGGTAGATAATAATTTGTATGGGAACATTTAATTGAATTTAATTTATCCTATGGCAGAATTATGTTGCATAGGTCATTTTAGTTTTTGATTTAAGCATCTTAAAATTACAAATGCAAATATTCAACACGTAAAACCCACATGAATACACACTCCCAAACATTTGAAATCCTAACAGTCATTTCCAACAGCTTTTTCCTACAAAAGAAGTCAGCTCTTCTTAGAGAAGACATGCATTCCCATAGCTTGAGAGGTGCACACTATAAGGTAAACAGAGAAAGGATTACAGCAGTTTAAGTATACCAGCGGATTTACTTTATAGACAATAGACTTTTGAATTACTTGTCTTCAAAATTTGGTTTCTTGAGAAAATTATCTGTGTAGATTAATCATGCATTTCAGATACTTTCCAGACATCTGAATGTTGTTTTCTTAAAAGTAGCCAGCACGCCTTTTTATGCAGTCTGCATGGGAGATAGTAAGAGATGTGTATGCTGTATATCTACTAGTAGAGATTTGTTTATGAGTGCTTCCTTAAAAAATTATTTTTTCTGAAGAAAGGGATTTCTTTTTTATAATTTAGATTAGATGATTTTAAATGTTTTTAGGTTTTAACCTCTCTGATCATCAGGGTCATTGCCATGGAAAAAATGCAAGTTATAGCATATTTCATTTTTATAAGGAAAGAAGTTGATAATTTAGACTTTTTTCTTTTACTAAATTGAATTACATCACTCAATATTTGGATGGCATTAATTCACAATAGCAACAAAAAAATCTTACTATTCAACAAAATAAAGTATGATTTCCTTCACATTTAACTTAATTTGTTCTTTAAAACATCTCCTAACGAAGGTTTTCTCATCCTCTGAAGCTGAATTTATTTAGGAAAAAATATTTTAAACACCATCCCAAGTGATATAACTATTTTTATTGAGCTTTGATGTTCTATTTGAACATATTTGAAGACTGTACAAGCACTCAATTTAGAATTAAGATTTTATTTGGAGATTTTGGTTGTATTTGAAATCTGTTGTGGAATTAAACATGAAGAATACGTCAATTTACTAGATGTCATTGTCTATGACACATTTTAGTCTTATCTTTCTGCCTATATGTAAAGAGGAATAGAAATAATTGGTATAAACAGGAAAAAAGAAGTAAAGTGGTAGGATCAGATGTGAGAAATATATAAGCTAAGATACTCTTTTTTTGTTTGTTTGTTTTTTGTTTTTGTGAGACAGAGTCTTGCTCTGTTGCCCAGGCTGGAGTGCAGTGACACAATCTTGGCTCACTGCGGCCTCCACCTCCCAGGCTCAATGGTTCTCCTGCCTCAGCCTCCTGTGTAGCTGGGATTACAGGTACGCATCACCACACCCGGCTAATTTTTGGATTTTTAGTAGAGACTAGGTTTGACCATGTTGGCTAGGCTAGTCTCAAACTCCTGACTTCAGTTGATCCGCCCACTTCAGCCTCCCAAAATTCTGGGATTTCAAGTGTGAGCCACCAGGGCCAGCCTAAGCTAAGATATTCTAGAAGCTATTAATAGTAAAATATCATGTAAATTGTTTAAAATTAACCTGTATATGAAATTTTTTCTAGGACTTTCCTGCCAGAAAAGTAGGAATAGAATGGCAAAAGGAACGAGGTTCCTTCTACAAGTAGGCACACATCCTATTTCACTTTATCCTGTGATCAGTCTCATAACCATCTCCTGGTGTGAAGTGCTAAAACTGTGCTTTAAGAATAACTTAAGTCCTTTATGTACAAACTAAAGTATGAGAGCCTGAACCTTGGAAACCAAGAGATTCCAAAAAGCCTTATGTGTGAGACTGGGTGCCACAGATCTTGGCAGAAATTACTGCTTATTCTTAATTCTTATTGTTCCTTTCTAGCACTTCAATTTATAATGCCAATATCTACCTCAGCCTAAAGACAAGCTCTAGAATCACTTGTGTTACTTATTACATTTCTTTTAAAAAGCTCATGAATTACACATGAATTTCAAAGTTGCCAACTGAGATTCCAAGGACTTAGAAAAGAAAAAACGTGGCACCTTTCCATTATAAAGGCTGTACGCAGTCTTCATAGTGTTTGTCTTTAAGGGACAACATGCCTCATCCATCAGCAACTTTTCTTCCTTAAATCATCATATCTTGCCTAAAAAGGTTTTCTGAAAACTAAGATTTGCAGATTGTTATATCACATCTTAATCTACGTATCAACTTTAGCATTATCAAAGCATGAACTGTTCTGGGTTTTCATAGTTAATTATGTTTGTGGTAATAACTGGGATGCAATTGTTTTTCTTCTGATGATTTTGTACTTGCTTTTCTTATGGTAACTTCTGATGCTTGTTTGTAAGATCTTCCTCTCTTTTCTCCATCTGGTTATCTTCTTACCTTCTGTCCTTTAACTCAGATGTCACCCACACTGTGTGTCTTTCTGGATTGCTTCTTATTTAACTGTTGCTTCTCATAGTTTACATACCTCCTCCTGTACCACACTATCAACATTTCTCAAGCTGCACTATATGCTGGGTTGTGTCTTTATTTATTTATAAGTTCCTTGATAATTCGGACTATATATTAGTATATTCAAAAAATACTTATGAAGTGTTTACTTTGGGTCAGGAATTATTGAGTGAAGGAAATTGACCAAAACTCTGCCATCATGAAGCTCGCATTCTAACTTAGGGAGACAGATAACAGACAATGAGCCACATAAATATGCAAAGTATCGTAAGTTAGATGGTGAAAAGTAATCCTGGATGGGGATCAGATAATTTTGATAGGATAATTTTTAACTGGGTAGTCAAGAAAGGCCGCACAGAGAAGATGGCAACTGGAAGAACAAGGTGGTGAGAACTGCTGAGTCTGGAGCAAACACACAATTTGGAGCAGTAGAAGATTCCAGAAGTAACAGTATAGAGGCGAAGAAGTGGGAATTGTGTGGTGTCTTTTACTTGCTGTTGTAATGACCTTGGCTATGCTTTGAAGTGAGGTGGAAAGTTGGCAGGGACCTTAGTTTTCTTTTTAATAATTCACTATGAATTTTGAACGGTCACTATTATAGACTCAATAATTTTGCTTTATTACTCTTGCAATTGACTACAAAAGAGCGTATTGAAGAAATGTTAAATTCTAATTTAAACTGATTGAAATAGGTTTTTATCTTTTTATGTTTCTCATCACTGAATATCTCATTTTTAATTAGTTTGAAAGCATTCTAAGATAGTGAGCCAATGCAATTTAGCATAATGCATAACTTATTATTCATCAGATTTAGGTATTTAACCGAGGATGCTAATTAGGAAAGTAACTTGTTCTGTTGGATGATTTTGATAAAGCTACTTTCAAATGATTATCACATCCATTGATGTCATATTAAGTTGTGTTTCTGGAAACCAAATTTAGGCAGTGGTAATGAGTTAATATCTCTAAGTGGATACCTTTTATCTCTACAGTCAAGGATACTTGAAAGTGGAAAAACATACTGGCTTCAAGTCTTGGGAACTAGGACTTACCGGAAATGTGTGTGTTTTTTTTGTTTCCTGGTGGAATTGTCTTCTCGGAAAGATGGTGTTTCCTTTTCAATAGGAAAAAATTGATCCTATGTTGCTTTACTTTAATGCTTTGCTTTTGTCAAAATAGTGTTTTCTTAGGAAAATTAACCTATCATAATATAATGAAAAGAGAAATGCTGAAGACACAAAATGATGTCCATGTTAATATTGAGTAGGAAGCATCAAGGGACATGAGAAGAGGGAAGCGAAGAGAGGGAGAAGAGAAATTTATAGTGTAACAACAATTAGTAAAAAGGATTAGCATATACATGTAGTCAATAAGTCAATAAATGGCTGTTTATAGAAAGCCTACCAGGCACTAGGGGATATAGCAGTGAAGAAGGCAAAGACACAATTGGCTATACTGTAGTGAGGAGGGAAAGAGGAGGAAGACATACAAATACCTCAACAAAGCAATGGTGTGAAGGGCTATAAAGTACACTACTACGAAGAAGATTACATGTGATAACATGGCTGAGTAAAACTGTCAAGGAGGAAGGCACTGATCTGGCTGTAGGTATTTCAGAGCATTTTTCTCTCTGAGGAGGTAATATTTCATTTGAGAGTTGAGTGAAGACAAAGAGGAAGGTACTTTGAAGATCTGGGGTGCTCTGAGCAGAAAGAAGGGCAGATATAAAGATTCTGTAATTTAAAAAGAGAGCTTGATAGTTTCTTACAAAGAAAAGAAGGCCGGTTTGGCTGGAATGTCCATGAAGGAAGAGCATGGAGAGAGATTACATGAGTGTTCTCAGGGACCAAATCTAGATCTTATATCAAAATGTGAATATAAATTAACTACATTGAAAAGTGTATGATGGATGTGTGATACGATGAGGTTAGCTCTTAGGAGGGTGTACTATTGTGGAAGGGTACACTAGTGAAGGAAGGGGGTTCATTTAGCTGACTATTGCACCTGTCCAGTTGAAGGATGATGGTAGTTGGGATTATGAGTGTAGCAATAAAGTTGGAGAAAATCAGTTGAGATTGGAAGTTGATTTGAAGATGATTGAATTTACTGAGCAAGAATTATATCAAGGTATTTGGATTTAGGGACATGGGGGATTATGGTCACTTTTAGTGATATGGCAAAGTCTTGATGACATGAGGCAGTTTGCAAGTGACAGAGGTGTGGGTAGGTGCGTATGTGTGATTGATTTTACATTTTTTAATCTTAAATTAAGACGCTAGTTAGAATCCAAGTGGAGACATCAAGTAGGCACTGACAAGTTGACTTGGCTAGAGATGTGAGTTAGATCATCGTAGCCTATAGAGCATGCCTAAAGTCATGAATCTAGGTGAGGGGTTGGAAAACTATTATAGCCCATGAGCCAGATCTGGTCTGCCACCTATTTTTGTATGGCTCATGAGTTATAAGTACGTGTGGCATTTATAAGTCTAAAATGTAAAATACAGGGAAATTTTTCAGCAGGGAAAGTTCCATAAATTTGCCTCTTGGCAACACAAAGCCTGCAATATTTACTATCTGGCTCTTTGTCAAAAATGTTACTGACTCCTGATCTGGATGAAACCCTGTGAGGAGAGAGTGTTGACAGAAGAGAGAGAAGCATCACAGTGGAAATTAAAATTATGTCAACTGAAGTGTGTAGGGTAGAGAATTTAAGCCTGAGTATAACAGTAAGAGATTAAAATAACAGTAAATTCATTATCAGCGTGATCAATGAAACCTTTGGGGGCAAAGAGGAACTATCTTCGTCACACCTTTCACTCACTCATAGAAAGATCTTAGGCAGGAAATATAACTTGTTTGAAGATCTGAGATAAGGCTAATGTAGTTTGGACAAAGAAAGCCAATGGGAGGATGACATTACATCTGGCCAAAGATTTAGGGAAGAGCCAAATACTTCAGGCTTTTTAAAGTGATCTTTAGATAAAGAGGAGGTCATCAAGGCATTCCGAATTTGGAGGATCAAATCACATCTGATGGAAAAAATCTGGCTGTATGTGCATCTAGGATGTAAGGAAGCCAACATGGATGTGAAGTTAAAATTGTCCATTGCAAATAATAAAATGAAGGCCCCAGGTAGCCTTGGCAAGGGCAGATTTGGTATAAAATCCTTATTGGAATGGGCTTAAGCAGTAACGGGAATACGGATCTAGCTGTTGTGTTTAGTGGAATTTTATCAGTCTTTTTGTTGTGTATGATATATAGATGGTCAAAATAAGGAACTTCTACATTTTCGGTTTTTGTTTTATTTTAATTGAGATTTGAATTAAAAATAAGAAACTTTTATTTTGAAACTTGGAGACTGTGTTTAAAAAGTATAGAGTAGGGCTAGAAAAAAACCTAAAACTCTCCTGATGAGGAGAGTGCTAATCGTGACTCTAATAATAATAAAATACTTTTCTGATAATTTTTTGTGTGTTTCATTATTTATATATGTATGGGAAGTTGTACCCTAGCCACATGCCAATTCACCTGGTGAACTTGCTCTTCAACGTGGCACAAATATTTCCTTCTATCTTTAGCCTTCCGGGGTTTCTCACATGGACTATTGGCTCTTCCTACATGAACCTGCTGGTAGTACCCTGTAGGAGACATGCTACTCCATGACAACAGGCACCACGCTGTAGGGGAATTACCATACCTGTCAATCACTATCTCTAGAATGTGGCCTTTCATGAGCCCTGAGATTTCATACTGTTTCTCTGAGCTGTAACAATATTTATATTGAAAAAATAAACATGTTCTTCTATCTTTAATATTTTATATCTTATAATTTGAATATCCCATTTTCATTATACTACTTAGCTGCTAAGTTATGTTATAAAAACAAGTTTTAATTATCTGCAAACACCTTCAAATCTAATCCTTACCGGTGAAGACTGATGTCTGGTTAACATCTGTTAGGACATTTATTTCCATACAGTATTTATAGCGCCTTTTTGTTATTGATTGGTATGATAAATGTGTAACTCTTACACAAAGACAAAATTTTTAGATTTTTGTATTTAAAATACTGGTTATCAAAAGAAAAACCCAGATGTTATTTGTTTATGTTTCTGCTTGAGGTACTGAATCTATTTCAAGTCATATTTCTCAGTATTGATATACTTAATTTTGCTGAAATAATAACACACTAACTTTAGCTACTTTTTTTCTCAGTGTATCTCCTTGTCGCTCACCATTTCCGCCTCATTTCACTTCTCATCTTTATTTCTTTTTCTTTGGTCTTCTTTTACTTTAGGGATTCTTTCAATTTAGAAGTGTTCTTGTTTTCTGTTAATTACTATTCTTCTTGGATGTACACAGTTATCCTTTTCCATTTCATTTGTGAATTCATCTCAGAGGCATTTTGTATGTGCCTTTTACTCATAGCTTCTCAGAAGTCCCTTTCGAGGTTACCGATTTAACATGTCATGTACTATAAGGTTTGCATGGCATGGTGGCAGCTGACTTTGGTCTTTACAAGGATTGAAATGTTCACTCAACATGGATTGGTAGAATTTATTTTTTCCTTAAACATTTCATCGCCTTGTAAACAAACAAAAGCAAACCCAAGACTCAAAACTGACATTACTATTGGTGCCCCTGGAAATAGCTACCTTCTCACTAAAGTAGATTTTGTCATCCAACTTTATGTGTTGTTGAACACACATAGTGCTGTATGAGCACTCACTCACTAGTCTAGAAAACATTGCTGTGACCAGTTACCAGAAAAATAAATTCAGATTGCTCTTCACCTTCCACAGATGACCCTTCTGAAAGCCATTTGAATTCATTATAAATTATAGTTATATTAGTGTGACTTTAATTCACTTGTAATCTGAACTTTATGTGCAATGCATTTTTTCCCGTGTTTAATCATTTTTGAATGCTAAATCATTTGCAAACAAATGGCTTGTCCTTGAGAAAGAATTTAAGGCTGAAAGTACATTAAGTGCCATCTGGGTATCTGTGTCAATGGTTTTGTCACTACAAATGTGTGTGTGTGTGCATATCACCTACTTTATCACATTTATTTGATAAAATTGATATGCAATCTCTAAATCATTGTGTCTCCAACTTGTGTTATGCCACAAATACAAATTTTTGTCCTAAAGTTGATGGTACCCTTTGTAAAACTAGAAGTTCTCATTTGTGCAAAGGAAGGAAAAATAAAACAAGAAACAAATTCAATAAAAAAATTAAAGGTCAGATTTCTTTTATAGCTGCTGAATTCCTTTCTTTCCTTTCCATCATCCTCACATTCCCAAATCTCAACAAAGTTAAGAAATTAAAACACACATCATGAGATCATATGTTCACCTTGTTCAGGAACTGAAGGATTACATATACAAGACTATACCTTAATAAGTAGAGGGAGAAATATGAAGATATGAATAGAATATGAAAATTTATTATAATGCAGTTGTATTCTAAAGTGTTTCCTAGGCAGGCTAAGAGTATGTTGCCAGGAAATTTTAAGAGACCCACTCCATTATATAGAAGAGGATGTGTGTAGATCTCTTAATTCTGAAATGTTTAGAACTGAGTACAACAGGTCTTTGAATAACGACGTTTCATTCAATGTCATTTCATTATGATGTTGATGAGAAAAAACAAATTGATTCCAATTGGGGTTCACTGTCTGTGTAGAGCTTATGTATTCTCCCCATGTCTGCATTGATATTCTCTGGATGCTCCAGTTTCCTCTCACTTCCCAAGGCTGTGCATGTGAGGTTGATTGACGTGTCTATGTGGTCCCAGTCTGAGTAACTGTGGGTATGTGTGAGTGCACCTGCAATGCGACGGCACCCTGTCCAGGGCTGGTTCCCACATTGCGTCCTGAGCTGACAGGATAGGCTGCGGTCAACTGCAACCCTAAACTGAAATAAGTAGGTAAATAATGATTTTACTAGCTTTTATTAATCTTAAACGTATGAATAGCTGAAATTTATTTCAGCATTTAATATTAGAAGTGTTTTGATCTTTATTTACAAGTTTGTTGACGTTTTAGTTACCAAAAGCCATAGAAGCTGAACTCTTTTGATGTCAACCTATGGTAAAATGGGTTTCGCTGACTGTATTTTTGTACCAATTAACCATCCCCAATTTATCCCTCCGTATGCGTGTATCAAAACATCACGTGACCATAAATATATATACCTATGACCAGTTTTCAAGCACCTGTCAATGATGTTAAGTGAAGACTTATTGTAGTCCTTTTTTGGCATAACGAAAATGTGTGTGTTTTGTTCAAGATTGGAAAAGTTCTTTGTGTAAAGAACTAGACAGTAAATATTATAGGCTTTGCTGGCCATATGTAGTCTCTGTCTCTCCTTCATCTACTCATTCTTCTTCTCCCCTTCCTTCTCCTTCTTTAAACACTTCCAAAATGCCAAAACAATTTTTAGCTCTCAGCCATATGAAGCAAGCCATTGATTAAATTTGGCTTGTAGGCCCATAAGGTGTGAATTCCTTTACATCATCAGAATGCCGCATATATATGAAATGTTATCTATGAGAAATTAATGGGGCTCCCAGCAGAGAGAAATTAGCCTAAGTTAAGTTTGGGCTTTGGAATTCAGGGGAATGCCATGCACAAAAATGCTCTGCTTTTAAAACTAGTTACTAACAGTCCATTTCTGATATCAGAAATACATGAAAACTACCAATTGAACGGACATTATTCACTACTTTAGTGCTGCTACTCCTGTGTGGTGGAAAAAGAATCCAGAAAGTTTTCCTTTCCATTTGAACATTCATGCAATAAAAATTTCCAAATCTTTTTTTGAACAAATTTTTTATCTTATAGCTCTCTTGTGTACTTTATAAGTACGTTTTGCTGCTTATTCTCAGTAACTGTATTGAAACAATCTGTTTTCCTTTATCAATCAAAATAAAATAAGAAATTTAGCTTAATACTAATATTAAGCTGAAGTGCAAGATATATGAAAAAGAGAGAAAAGAAGCAGGATAAACTGACCTTTTGATAACTGCAGAGGACAGCAGATCAAAGACTGGACTTTAACGTCTGACATTTTCAGAATCTATCACAGTAAGTCCACTGGGTCCAGAAATAGGTTTTAATCCTAGATTGAAATGACAATGCTGTCATGACATTGAGTTTGATGGAAAAAGTGAAGTTAAAGTTTTTCTCAATATTTTTTTAAAATCAATGATTGATTTAACTATAAAATGGACTGATTCTGAAGAACTCATTCTGACGTTGGAGGTGAAAATGCTTTTACTCTAATCATTAAAATCAATTTCTCTAGATATCTGACTTTATTCTGCTTTATAACATAAAGAATGAAACTATATTTATTAATGAAGTGTAATCTAGCAAAGTGGCATAAGCATAATTATGAGTCACTTACTAAAGTTGTGTGTTTTTTTCCATTGCATGAAAACCCTGCCTTGTTTTAATTTTTATTGACTCTTTAAAAGCAATTTTAGGTTTGTAGAAAGAAGTGAATAAGCATTCACACGTCATCCTCAGCCTCTACCCCAATTTCCCCGATTTTTAACATCTTGCAATAGTGTGGTACATTTGTTATAGTTGATGAGTCAATATTGGTACATTACTATTGACTAAAGTATGTAGTTTGTATTAGAGTTTACTCCTTGTCTTATGAATTCTGTAGGTTTTGTCAAATGTGTAATGACAAATAATCCTCATTACAGTGTCATACAGAATAATGGATTCACTCTCCTAAAATTCTTCCTTGCTCCATCCGTTCATCGTTTCCTCTACTAATTTATGTAGAAGATAAATTAGTAGATTGAGTTGATGGTTATAGCAGTTTAAAGCACAGATAGAAAACTAGATTGACCTGCCTACCCAGACTGTGCTTCTCACTCTCACTGTGCCCTTTCTTAACCTTTGGAAATGCTTTTATTCATATATAAAATAGGCTATAACTTCATATAGTTGTATTACAAAAAGTTAATGCACAGAAAAAGACTTGTGCTAGGTATATGGTTTCTTCTCAGTTAAATGGAAGCCATTGCGTGTGTTTGTCAATAGAATTCGTCATACTTTATCTCACATATCTTTACGTCATTGTTGGCACATGACATGTTTAGACTGCACAAATCTCCTCCAAATCCCTAATAGTCACTGATCTCTTTACTGTCTCCATAGTTTTGCTTTCTCCAGAAGGTCATGTAGTTGAATCATACGGTATGTAGACTTTTCAGACTGGCTTCTTTCACTTGGCAATATGCATTTAAAGGTTCCTGTGTGTCTTCTGTAGCTTGACAGAATACTATTCCATTGCCTGGATATACCACAGTTTATTTTTCCATTCACTTCCTGAAGGACATTTCGATTTTAGTGATCATGAATAAGGCTCCTGTAACATTCATGGGAAGAAGGCTTTTGTGTGCATGTAAGTTTTCAAATCCTTTAAGTAAATACCGGGAATGTAATTGCTGGGTTGTGTGGTAGGAGTATGTTTAGTTTTATAAGAAACTGCCAAACTGACTGCCAAAGTAGCTGTACTATTCTGCATTCTCACAAGCAATGAATAAAAGTTCCTGTTTCTCTTCACATTTGCCAGCTTTTGGTATCATCAGACTTTTGGATATTGGTCATTTTAATAGTCATGTAATAATATCTCACGGTTGCTGTGACTTGCAGTTCCCTAATGATACATGACTAGTAACTTCAAAATCCCCATTTGACAGCTGTATTTAGACCTTTGGACTATTTTTTAAATGAGTTGTTTTCTTTCTTATTTTCGAGTTCTCTGTATACTTTAAATACCAGTAATTTATCTGATATGTTTTGAAAATGTTTTGAATATGTTTTGAAAAAATTTTCTCCCAACCTGTGGCTTTTGTTTTCATTCTAAGCACAGTTTTAATAACAAAAGTCTTTAATTTTAATGATGCTCAATTTCTCAATTTTTTCTTTGTCTAACCCAATAAATCAGAAAGCTTTTTATCATTTCACATGACTTAATATTCAGGCAAGGTCTATATAGGCCCCTTTCAAACAGTCATAAAGTTTAGAAGCTCTGACCTCACAAACAATAACAACGACAACATAGAAACAAAAATGACAGCTTTTGATGTTGTCTCAGTAATTTCTCAATTCAAGAACAGATTACTGAGCTTTATAAGCAATACGTATAGATATCAATTTCACAATAAAATACCTTATGATATTTATCAAATCACCTTAGTTTTGGTCACTTATTACTATTAGACTAAAATGTAATTTGTCAGACATGAGAAATCCTTTGGAGTATTTTTTAGAGAACCAAGTATTTGTTTTAGCCTTTTCAGTTCTTCTCTTGCTGTTTCTCCAGTATAGTCATTCCAATTGTCTCTATAGATGTATTAATACCAGGTACATAGTAAACACAATTATCTCCCACGTGTACCCCAACCCCCTTCCCTGTTCATGCAGTGAACATAAAGGAAGCAGGTCAAAAGGAAGCAGGTCATGTACCCTGTGATGTGCTGGGTTGTAAGGAAAGGTACACAATTAATGTACCATGTCTGAGTTTTCTTCTTCTCTGTATTTGTTCCATTTAATGCATGTATGTTTTTTATTCCTTAGGCCTCTCCAGTCCTAACACACTCAGGGATACTTGATACAGCTATAAGGCTGTGTCTTTATCAGGTACCTTTGGGTTACCCCCGGCCAGGGGTGGGAAATAGAGGAAGTGAATGTCTGTATCCTCATTAAGTATCACACAGAGCAGAAACATAAAGAAGCCTGTGCCATGAATGGGTCTCTTCTTTCTCCAAAAACCACCTACCCCTTCAACTCCCACTGCTTAAAGGAAAATCTTGTATTAGTCTCCCCATTTTCTCCTCAAACTTGCTTTAGCAAAGCAGTTCCTAAACCTCTGTTAATGTATGTCCCCACCACTAACTCAACACACAGTCTCATGTCACATCACAGAAAAGAAGTTCAAAACAAAACAAAACAAAGCCACAGTCTTATAAGAAAAATAGGTAAGTTTTACAAAAGTTGTGTACTGTATCTCTGCTTTGAATTTTGTCATTGGCCAAGGATAGTAAAACTCTTGGAAAATTATAAAACAGGAACTTACGTAATATGTTTTACCCAAGATTTTTCAAACATTTTTGGAAGGATATTTATTAACATCTTGCAGAGGTAATGTTACATGAAAAACTTAGCATAAGACCAATCAGGTATTCTATGCAATAATGCAGATATATGAAAAAATAATATAATGAAATAAATGACTTTTCAAAAGGTATTGATCCTAGATCCACATTCTTTTTTTGGTTCAGGTGAGGCAATTAGAATGTGAAAAAAAGAAGCATAGAACAACTGTCTAATGAGAGGGACGAATGCTCCTGGGTGGAAAGTTATTAGAAGATAAATTAGTAGATTGACCCTTTTGTGTAGTTTATATTTGGAGACATTCCTTTTTCCACTATTACCCTCTTAGCGCTCCGAATCTCCACTTGCATTTTCTACAGAAAGTGTGCTTCAGAACGGCTCAATCAAAACTAAGGTTCAACTCTTTTAGTTGAACAAACAGAACAGAAAGAAGTTTCACACAATTCTTCTGTGTAGTTTTTATTTGTAGACATTCTTTTTCCCAATATAGGCCTCTTAGCGCTCAGAATGTCCAATTGCAGTTTCTACAGAAAGAGTGTTTCAGAACGGCTCAATCAAAAGTAAGGTTCAACTCTGTTAGTTGAATGCACAGAACAGAAAGAAGTTTCATACAATGCTTCTGTGTAGTTTATATTTGAACATATTCTTTTTTCCACTATTACCCACTTAGCGCTACGAATGTCCAGTTGCATTTTCTACAGACAGAGTGTTTCAAAACTGCTCAATCAAAAGTATGGTTTAACTCTGTTAGCTGAATGCTCAGATCAGAAAGAAGTTTCACAGAATGCTTCTGTGTAGTTTATATTTGAATATATTCCTTTTTCCACTACTACGCTCTTAGCGCTCCAAATGTCCAGTTGCATTTTCTACAGAAAGAGTGTTCAGATCTGCTCAATCAAAAGTATGGTTTAACTCTGTTAGCTGAATGCACAGATCAGAAAGAAGTTTCACCGAATGATTCTGTGTAGTTTATATTTAAGACATTCCTTTTTCCACTATTACCCTCTTAGCGCTCCGAATCTCCACTTGCATTTTCTACAAAAAGAGTGTTTCATAACTGCTCAATCAAAAATAAGTTTTATCTCTGTTAACTGAATTTACAGATCAGAAATAAGTTTCACAGAATGCATCTGTGTAGTTTTTATTTGAAGATATTCTTTTTCCCAATGTAGGCCTCTTAGCGCTTAGCATGTCCAATTGCAGTTTCTACAGAAAGAGTGTTTCAGAAAGGCTCAATCAAAAGTAAGGTTCAACTCTGTTAGTTGAATGCACAGAACAGAAAGAATTTTCACAGAATGCTACTGTGTAGTTTATATTTGAATATATTCCTTTTTCCACTATTACCCTCTTAGCGCTCCGAATGTCCACTTGCATTTTCTACAGAAAGAGTGTTCAGAACTGCGCAATCAAAAGTATGGTTTAACTCTGTTAGCTTAATGAACATATCAGAAATAAGTTTCACACAATGCTTCTGTGTAGTTTTTATTTGAAGATATTATTTTTCCCAATAGAGGCCTCTTAGCGCTCAGAATGTCCAATTGCAGTTTCTACAGAAAGAGTGTTTCAGAAAGGCTCAATCAAAAGTAAGGTTCAACTCTGTTAGTTGAATGCACAGAACAGAGAGAAGTTTCATACAATGCTTCTGTGTAGTTTATATTTGAACATATTCTTTTTTCCACTATTACCCACTTAGCGCTACGAATGTCCAGTTGCATTTTCTACAGACAGAGTGTTTCAAAACTGCTCAATCAAATGTATGGTTTAACTCTGTTAGCTGAATGCTCAGATCAGAAAGAAGTTTCACAGAATGCTTCTGTGTAGTTTATATTTGAATATATTCCTTTTTCCACTACTACTCTCTTAGTGCTCCAAATGTATAGTTGCATTTTCTACAGAAAGAGAGTTCAGATCTGCTCAATCAAAAGTATGGTTTAACTCTGTTAGCTGAATGCACAGATCAGAAAGAAGTTTCACAGAATGATTCTGTGTAGTTTATATTTGGAGACATTCCTTTTTCCACTATTACCCTCTTAGCGCTCCGAATCACCACTTACATTTTCTACAGAAAGAGTGTTTCAGAACGGCTCAATCAAAACTAAGGTTCAACTCTTTTAGTTGAACAAACAGAACAGAAAGAAGTTTCACACAATTCTTCTGTGTAGTTTTTAGTTGTAGACATTCTTTTTCTCAATATAGGCCTCTTAGCGCTCAGAATGTCCAATTGCAGTTTCTACAGAAAGAGTGTTTCAGAACGGCTCAATCAAAAGTAAGGTTCAACTCTGTTAGTTGAATGCACAGAACACAAAGAAATTTCATACAATGCTTCTGTGTAGTTTATATTTGAACATATTCTTTTTTCCACTATTACCCACTTAGCGCTACGAATGTCCAGTTGCATTTTCTACAGACAGAGTGTTTCAAAACTGCTCAATCAAAAGTATGGTTTAACTCTGTTAGCTGAATGCTCAGATCAGAAAGAAGTTTCACAGAATGCTTCTGTGTAGTTTATATTTGAATATATTCCTTTTTCCACTACTACGCTCTTAGCGCTCGAAATGTCCAGTTGCATTTTCTACAGAAAGAGTGTTCAGATCTGCTCAATCAAAAGTATGGTTTAACTCTGTTAGCTGAATGCACAGATCAGAAAGAAGTTTCACCGAATGATTCTGTGTAGTTTATATTTGAAGACATTCCTTTTTCCACTATTACCCTCTTAGCGCTCCGAATCTCCACTTGCATTTTCTACAAAAAGAGTGTTTCATAACTGCTCAATCAAAAATATGATTTATCTCTGTTAACTGAATTTACAGATCAGAAATAAGTTTCACAGAATGCATCTGTGTAGTTTTTATTTGAAGATATTCTTTTTCCCAATGTAGGCCTCTTAGCGCTTAGCATGTCCAATTGCAGTTTCTACAGAAAGAGTGTTTCAGAACGGCTCAATCAAAAGTAAGGTTCAACTCTGTTAGTTGAATGCACAGAACAGAAAGAATTTTCACAGAATGCTACTGTGTAGTTTATATTTGAATATATTCCTTTTTCCACTATTACCCTCTTAGCGCTCCTAATGTCCACTTGCACTTTCTACAGAAAGAGTGTTCAGAACTGCGCAATCAAAAGTTTGGTTTAACTCTGTTAGCATAATGAACATATCAGAAATAAGTTTCACACAATGCTTCTGTGTAGTTTTTATTTGAAGATATTCTTTTTCCCAATATAGGCCTCTTAGCGCTCAGAATGTCCAATTGCAGTTTCTACAGAAAGAGTGTTTCAGAAAGGCTCAATCAAAAGTAAGGTTCAACTCTGTTAGTTGAATGCACAGAACAGAAAGAAGTTTCATACAATGCTTCTGTGTAGTTTATATTTGAACATATTCTTTTTTCCACTATTACCCACTTAGCGCTACGAATGTCCAGTTGCATTTTCTACAGACAGAGTGTTTCAAAACTGCTCAATCAAAAGTATGGTTTAACTCTGTTAGCTGAATGCTCAGATCAGAAAGAAGTTTCACAGAATGCTTCTGTGTAGTTTATATTTGAATATATTCCTTTTTCCACTACTACGCTCTTAGCGCTCCAAATGTCCAGTTGCATTTTCTACAGAAAGAGTGTTCAGATCTGCTCAATCAAAAGTATGGTTTAACTCTGTTAGCTGAATGCACAGATCAGAAAGAAGTTTCACCGAATGATTCTGTGTAGTTTATATTTGAAGACATTCCTTTTTCCACTATTACCCACTTAGCGCTCCGAATCTCCACTTGCATTTTCTACAAAAAGAGTGTTTCATAACTGCTCAATCAAAAATATGTTTTATCTCTGTTAACTGAATTTACAGATCAGAAATAAGTTTCACAGAATGCATCTGTGTAGTTTTTACTTGAAGATATTCTTTTTCCCAATGTAGGCCTCTTAGCGCTTAGCATGTCCAATTGCAGTTTCTATAGAAAGAGTGTTTCAGAATGGCTCAATCAAAAGTTAGGTTCAACTCTGTTAGTTGAATGCACAGAACAGAAAGAATTTTCACAGAATGCTACTGTGTAGTTTATATTTGAATATATTCCTTTTTCCACTATTACCCTCTTAGCGCTCCGAATGTCCACTTGCATTTTCTACAGAAAGAGTGTTCAGAACTGCGCAATCAAAAGTATGGTTTAACTCTGTTAGCTTAATGAACATATCAGAAATAAGTTTCACAAAATGCTTCTGTGTAATTTTTATTTGAAGATATTATTTTTCCCAATAGAGGCCTCTTAGCGCTCAGAATGTCCAATTGCAGTTTCTACAGAAAGAGTGTTTCAGAAAGGCTCAATCAAAAGTAAGGTTCAACTCTGTTAGTTGAATGCACAGAACAGAAAGAAGTTTCATACAATGCTTCTGTGTAGTTTATATTTGAACATATTCTTTTTTCCACTATTACCCACTTAGCGCTACGAATGTCCAGTTGCATTTTCTACAGACAGAGTGTTTCAAAACTGCTCAATCAAAAGTATGGTTTAACTCTGTTAGCTGAATGCTCAGATCAGAAAGAAGTTTCACAGAATGCTTCTGTGTAGTTTATATTTGAATATATTCCTTTTTCCACTACTACTCTCTTAGCGCTCCAAATGTCCAGTTGCATTTTCTACAGAAAGAGTGTTCAGATCTGCTCAATCAAAAGTATGGTTTAACTCTGTTAGCTGAATGCACAGATCAGAAAGAAGTTTCACAGAATGATTCTGTGTAGTTTATATTTGGAGACATTCCTTTTTCCACTATTACCCTCTTAGCGCTCCGAATCTCCACTTGCATTTTCTACAGAAAGAGTGTTTCAGAACGGCTCAATCAAAACTAAGGTTCAAATCTTTTAGTTGAACAAACAGAACAGAAAGAAGTTTCACACAATTCTTCTGTGTAGTTTTTATTTGTAGACATTCTTATTCCCAATATAGGCCTCTTAGCGCTCAGAATGTCCAATTGCAGTTTCTACAGAAAGAGTGTTTCAGAACGGCTCAATCAAAAGTAAGGTTCAACTCTGTTAGTTGAATGCACAGAACAGAAAGAAGTTTCATACAATGCTTCTGTGTAGTTTATATTTGAACATATTCTTTTTTCCACTATTACCCACTTAGCGCTACGAATGTCCAGTTGCATTTTCTACAGACAGAGTGTTTCAAAACTGCTCAATCAAAAGTATGGTTTAACTCTGTTAGCTGAATGCTCAGATCAGAGAGAAGTTTCACAGAATGCTTCTGTGTAGTTTATATTTGAATATATTCCTTTTTCCACTACTACGCTCTTAGCGCTCCAAATGTCCAGTTGCATTTTCTACAGAAAGAGTGTTCAGATCTGCTCAATCAAAAGTATGGTTTAACTCTGTTAGCTGAATGCACAGATCAGAAAGAATTTTCACAGAATGATTCTGTGTAGTTTATATTTGGAGACATTCCTTTTTCCACTATTACCCTCTTAGCGCTCCGAATCTCCACTTGCATTTTCTACAGAAAGAGTGTTTCAGAACGGCTCAATCAAAACTAAGGTTCAACTGTTTTAGTTGAACAAACAGAACAGAAAGAAGTTTCACACAATTCTTCTGTGTAGTTTTTATTTGTAGACATTCTTTTTCCCAATATAGGCCTCTTAGCGCTCAGAATGTCCAATTGCAGTTTCTACAGAAAGAGTGTTTCAGAACGGCTCAATCAAAAGTAAGGTTCAACTCTGTTAGTTGAATGCACAGAACAGAAAGAAGTTTCATACAATGCTTCTGTGTATTTTATATTTGAACATATTCTTTTTTCCACTATTACCCACTTAGCGCTACGAATGTCCAGTTGCATTTTCTACAGACAGAGTGTTTCAAAACTGCTCAATCAAAAGTATGGTTTAACTCTGTTAGCTGAATGCTCAGATCAGAAAGAAGTTTCACAGAATGCTTCTGTGTAGTTTATATTTGAATATATTCCTTTTTCCACTACTACGCTCTTAGCGCTCCAAATGTCCAGTTGCATTTTCTACAGAAAGAGTGTTCAGATCTGCTCAATCAAAAGTATGGTTTAACTCTGTTAGCTGAATGCACAGATCAGAAAGAAGTTTCACCGAATGATTCTGTGTAGTTTATATTTGAAGACATTCCTTTTTCCACTATTACCCACTTAGCGCTCCGAATCTCCACTTGCATTTTCTACAAAAAGAGTGTTTCATAACTCCTCAATCAAAAATATGTTTTATCTCTGTTAACTGAATTTACAGATCAGAAATAAGTTTCACAGAATGCATCTGTGTAGTTTTTACTTGAAGATATTCTTTTTCCCAATGTAGGCCTCTTAGCGCTTAGCATGTCCAATTGCAGTTTCTATAGAAAGAGTGTTTCAGAATGGCTCAATCAAAAGTTAGGTTCAACTCTGTTAGTTGAATGCACAGAACAGAAAGAATTTTCACAGAATGCTACTGTGTAGTTTATATTTGAATATATTCCTTTTTCCACTATTACCCTCTTAGCGCTCCGAATGTCCACTTGCATTTTCTACAGAAAGAGTGTTCAGAACTGCGCAATCAAAAGTATGGTTTAACTCTGTTAGCTTAATGAACATATCAGAAATAAGTTTCACAAAATGCTTCTGTGTAATTTTTATTTGAAGATATTATTTTTCCCAATAGAGGCCTCTTAGCGCTCAGAATGTCCAATTGCAGTTTCTACAGAAAGAGTGTTTCAGAAAGGCTCAATCAAAAGTAAGGTTCAACTCTGTTAGTTGAATGCACAGAACAGAAAGAAGTTTCATACAATGCTTCTGTGTAGTTTATATTTGAACATATTCTTTTTTCCACTATTACCCACTTAGCGCTACGAATGTCCAGTTGCATTTTCTACAGACAGAGTGTTTCAAAACTGCTCAATCAAAAGTATGGTTTAACTCTGTTAGCTGAATGCTCAGATCAGAAAGAAGTTTCACAGAATGCTTCTGTGTAGTTTATATTTGAATATATTCCTTTTTCCACTACTACTCTCTTAGCGCTCCAAATGTCCAGTTGCATTTTCTACAGGAAGAGTGTTCAGATCTGCTCAATCAAAAGTATGGTTTAATTCTGTTAGCTGAATGCACAGATCAGAAAGAAGTTTCACAGAATGATTCTGTGTAGTTTATATTTGGAGACATTCCTTTTTCCACTATTACCCTCTTAGCGCTCCGAATCTCCACTTGCATTTTCTACAGAAAGAGTGTTTCAGAACGGCTCAATCAAAACTAAGGTTCAAATCTTTTAGTTGAACAAACAGAACAGAAAGAAGTTTCACACAATTCTTCTGTGTAGTTTTTATTTGTAGACATTCTTATTCCCAATATAGGCCTCTTAGCGCTCAGAATGTCCAATTGCAGTTTCTACAGAAAGAGTGTTTCAGAACGGCTCAATCAAAAGTAAGGTTCAACTCTGTTAGTTGAATGCACAGAACAGAAAGAAGTTTCATACAATGCTTCTGTGTAGTTTATATTTGAACATATTCTTTTTTCCACTATTACCCACTTAGCGCTACGAATGTCCAGTTGCATTTTCTACAGACAGAGTGTTTCAAAACTGCTCAATCAAAAGTATGGTTTAACTCTGTTAGCTGAATGCTCAGATCAGAGAGAAGTTTCACAGAATGCTTCTGTGTAGTTTATATTTGAATATATTCCTTTTTCCACTACTACGCTCTTAGCGCTCCAAATGTCCAGTTGCATTTTCTACAGAAAGAGTGTTCAGATCTGCTCAATCAAAAGTATGGTTTAACTCTGTTAGCTGAATGCACAGATCAGAAAGAATTTTCACAGAATGATTCTGTGTAGTTTATATTTGGAGACATTCCTTTTTCCACTATTACCCTCTTAGCGCTCCGAATCTCCACTTGCATTTTCTACAGAAAGAGTGTTTCAGAACGGCTCAATCAAAACTAAGGTTCAACTGTTTTAGTTGAACAAACAGAACAGAAAGAAGTTTCACACAATTCTTCTGTGTAGTTTTTATTTGTAGACATTCTTTTTCCCAATATAGGCCTCTTAGCGCTCAGAATGTCCAATTGCAGTTTCTACAGAAAGAGTGTTTCAGAACGGCTCAATCAAAAGTAAGGTTCAACTCTGTTAGTTGAATGCACAGAACAGAAAGAAGTTTCATACAATGCTTCTGTGTATTTTATATTTGAACATATTCTTTTTTCCACTATTACCCACTTAGCGCTACGAATGTCCAGTTGCATTTTCTACAGACAGAGTGTTTCAAAACTGCTCAATCAAAAGTATGGTTTAACTCTGTTAGCTGAATGCTCAGATCAGAAAGAAGTTTCACAGAATGCTTCTGTGTAGTTTATATTTGAATATATTCCTTTTTCCACTACTACGCTCTTAGCGCTCCAAATGTCCAGTTGCATTTTCTACAGAAAGAGTGTTCAGATCTGCTCAATCAAAAGTATGGTTTAACTCTGTTAGCTGAATGCACAGATCAGAAAGAAGTTTCACCGAATGATTCTGTGTAGTTTATATTTGAAGACATTCCTTTTTCCACTATTACCCACTTAGCGCTCCGAATCTCCACTTGCATTTTCTACAAAAAGAGTGTTTCATAACTGCTCAATCAAAAATATGTTTTATCTCTGTTAACTGAATTTACAGATCAGAAATAAGTTTCACAGAATGCATCTGTGTAGTTTTTACTTGAAGATATTCTTTTTCCCAATGTAGGCCTCTTAGCGCTTAGCATGTCCAATTGCAGTTTCTATAGAAAGAGTGTTTCAGAACGGCTCAATCAAAAGTTAGGTTCAACTCTGTTAGTTGAATGCACAGAACAGAAAGAATTTTCACAGAATGCTACTGTGTAGTTTATATTTGAATATATTGCTTTTTCCACTATTACCCTCTTAGCGCTCCGAATGTCCACTTGCATTTTCTACAGAAAGAGTGTTCAGAACTGCGCAATCAAAAGTATGGTTTAACTCTGTTAGCTTAATGAACATATCAGAAATAAGTTTCACAAAATGCTTCTGTGTAATTTTTATTTGAAGATATTATTTTTCCCAATAGAGGCCTCTTAGCGCTCAGAATGTCCAATTGCAGTTTCTACAGAAAGAGTGTTTCAGAAAGGCTCAATCAAAAGTAAGGTTCAACTCTGTTAGTTGAATGCACAGAACAGAAAGAAGTTTCATACAATGCTTCTGTGTAGTTTATATTTGAACATATTCTTTTTTCCACTATTACCCACTTAGCGCTACGAATGTCCAGTTGCATTTTCTACAGACAGAGTGTTTCAAAACTGCTCAATCAAAAGTATGGTTTAACTCTGTTAGCTGAATGCTCAGATCAGAAAGAAGTTTCACAGAATGCTTCTGTGTTGTTTATATTTGAATATATTCCTTTTTCCACTACTACTCTCTTAGCGCTCCAAATGTCCAGTTGCATTTTCTACAGAAAGAGTGTTCAGATCTGCTCAATCAAAAGTATGGTTTAACTCTGTTAGCTGAATGCACAGATCAGAAAGAAGTTTCACAGAATGATTCTGTGTAGTTTATATTTGGAGACATTCCTTTTTCCACTATTACCCTCTTAGCGCTCCGAATCTCCACTTGCATTTTCTACAGAAAGAGTGTTTCAGAACGGCTCAATCAAAACTAAGGTTCAACTCTTTTAGTTGAACAAACAGAACAGAAAGAAGTTTCACACAATTCTTCTGTGTAGTTTTTATTTGTAGACATTCTTTTTCCCAATATAGGCCTCTTAGCCCTCAGAATGTCCAATTGCAGTTTCTACAGAAAGAGTGTTTCAGAACGGCTCAATCAAAAGTAAGGTTCAACTCTGTTAGTTGAATGCACAGAACAGAAAGAAGTTTCATACAATGCTTCTGTGTATTTTATATTTGAACATATTCTTTTTTCCACTATTACCCACTTAGCGCTACGAATGTCCAGTTGCATTTTCTACAGACAGAGTGTTTCAAAACTGCTCGATGAAAAGTATGGTTTAACTCTGTTAGCTGAATGCTCAGATCAGAAAGAAGTTTCACAGAATGCTTCTGTGTAGTTTATATTTGAATATATTCCTTTTTCCACTACTACGCTCTTAGCGCTCCAAATGTCCAGTTGCATTTTCTACAGAAAGAGTGTTCAGATCTGCTCAATCAAAAGTATGGTTTAACTCTGTTAGCTGAATGCACAGATCAGAAAGAAGTTTCACCGAATGATTCTGTGTAGTTTATATTTGAAGACATTCCTTTTTCCACTATTACACTCTTAGCGCTCCGAATCTCCACTTGCATTTTCTACAAAAAGAGTGTTTCATAACTGCTCAATCAAAAATATGTTTTATCTCTGTTAACTGAATTTACAGATCAGAAATAAGTTTCACAGAATGCATCTGTGTAGTTTTTACTTGAAGATATTCTTTTTCCCAATGTAGGCCTCTTAGCGCTTAGCATGTCCAATTGCAGTTTCTATAGAAAGAGTGTTTCAGAACGGCTCAATCAAAAGTTAGGTTCAACTCTGTTAGTTGAATGCACAGAACAGAAAGTATTTTCACAGAATGCTACTGTGTAGTTTATATTTGAATATATTCCTTTTTCCACTATTACACTCTTAGCGCTCCGAATGTCCACTTGCATTTTCTACAGAAAGAGTGTTCAGAACTGCGCAATCAAAAGTATGGTTTAACTCTGTTAGCTTAATGAACATATCAGAAATAAGTTTCACAAAATGCTTCTGTGTAATTTTTATTTGAAGATATTATTTTTCCCAATAGAGGCCTCTTAGCGCTCAGAATGTCCAATTGCAGTTTCTACAGAAAGAGTGTTTCAGAAAGGCTCAATCAAAAGTAAGGTTCAACTCTGTTAGTTGAATGCACAGAACAGAAACAAGTTTCATACAATGCTTCTGTGTAGTTTATATTTGAACATATTCTTTTTTCCACTATTACCCACTTAGCGCTACGAATGTCCAGTTGCATTTTCTACAGACAAAGTGTTTCAAAACTGCTCAATCAAAAGTATGGTTTAACTCTGTTAGCTGAATGCTCAGATCAGAAAGAAGTTTCACAGAATGCTTCTGTGTAGTTTATATTTGAATATATTCCTTTTTCCACTACTACTCTCTTAGCGCTCCAAATGTCCAGTTGCATTTTCTACAGAAAGAGTGTTCAGATCTGCTCAATCAAAAGTATGGTTTAACTCTGTTAGCTGAATGCACAGATCAGAAAGAAGTTTCACAGAATGATTCTGTGTAGTTTATATTTGGAGACATTCCTTTTTCCACTATTACCCTCTTAGCGCTCCGAATCTCCACTTGCATTTTCTACAGAAAGAGTGTTTCAGAACGGCTCAATCAAAACTAAGGTTCAACTCTTTTAGTTGAACAAACAGAACAGAAAGAAGTTTCACACAATTCTTCTGTGTAGTTTTTATTTGTAGACATTCTTTTTCCCAATATAGTCCTCTTAGCGCTCAGAATGTCCAATTGCAGTTTCTACAGAAAGAGTGTTTCAGAACGGCTCAATCAAAAGTAAGGTTCAACTCTGTTAGTTGAATGCACAGAACAGAAAGAAGTTTCATACAATGCTTCTGTGTAGTTTATATTTGAACATATTCTTTTTTCCACTATTACCCACTTAGCGCTACGAATGTCCAGTTGCATTTTCTACAGACAGAGTGTTTCAAAACTGCTCGATCAAAAGTATGGTTTAACTCTGTTAGCTGAATGCTCAGATCAGAAAGAAGTTTCACAGAATGCTTCTGTGTAGTTTATATTTGAATATATTCCTTTTTCCACTACTACGCTCTTAGCGCTCCAAATGTCCAGTTGCATTTTCTACAGAAAGAGTGTTCAGATCTGCTCAATCAAAAGTATGGTTTAACTCTGTTAGCTGAATGCACAGATCAGAAAGAAGTTTCACCGAATGATTCTGTGTAGTTTATATTTGAAGACATTCCTTTTTCCACTATTACCCTCTTAGCGCTCCGAATCTCCACTTGCATTTTCTACAAAAAGAGTGTTTCATAACTGCTCAATCAAAAATATGTTTTATCTCTGTTAACTGAATTTACAGATCAGAAATAAGTTTCACAGAATGCATCTGTGTAGTTTTTATTTGAAGATATTCTTTTTCCCAATGTAGGCCTCTTAGCGCTTAGCATGTCCAATTGCAGTTTCTACAGAAAGAGTGTTTCAGAACGGCTCAATCAATAGTAAGGTTCAACTCTGTTAGTTGAATGCACAGAACAGAAAGAATTTTCACAGAATGCTACTGTGTAGTTTATATTTGAATATATTCCTTTTTCCACTATTACCCTCTTAGCGCTCCGAATGTCCACTTGCATTTTCTACAGAAAGAGTGTTCAGAACTGCGCAATCAAAAGTATGGTTTAACTCTGTTAGCTTAATGAACATATCAGAAATAAGTTTCACACAATGCTTCTGTGTAGTTTTTATTTGAAGATATTATTTTTCCCAATAGAGGCCTCTTAGCGCTCAGAATGTCCAATTGCAGTTTCTACAGAAAGAGTGTTTCAGAAAGGCTCAATCAAAAGTAAGGTTCAACTCTGTTAGTTGAATGCACAGAACAGAAAGTAGTTTCATACAATGCTTCTGTGTAGTTTATATTTGAACATATTCTTTTTTCCACTATTACCCACTTAGCGCTACGAATGTCCAGTTGCATTTTCTACAGACAGAGTGTTTCAAAACTGCTCAATCAAAAGTATGGTTTAAGTCTGTTAGCTGAATGCTCAGATCAGAAAGAAGTTTCACAGAATGCTTCTGTGTAGTTTATATTTGAATATATTCCTTTTTCCACTACTACGCTCTTAGCGCTCCAAATGTCCAGTTGCATTTTCTACAGAAAGAGTGTTCAGATCTGCTCAATCAAAAGTATGGTTTAACTCTGTTAGCTGAATGCACAGATCAGAAAGAAGTTTCACAGAATGATTCTGTGTAGTTTATATTTGGAGACATTCCTTTTTCCACTATTACCCTCTTAGCGCTCCGAATCTCCACTTGCATTTCCTACAGAAAGTGTGTTTCAGAACGGCTCAATCAAAACTAAGGTTCAACTCTTTTAGTTGAACAAACAGAACAGAAAGAAGTTTCACACAATTCTTCTGTGTAGTTTTTATTTGTAGACATTCTTTTTCCCAATATAGGCCTCTTAGCGCTCAGAATGTCCAATTGCAGTTTCTACAGAAAGAGTGTTTCAGAACGGCTCAATCAAAGTAAGGTTCAACTCTGTTAGTTGAATGCACAGAACAGAAAGAAGTTTCATACAATGCTTCTGTGTAGTTTATATTTGAACATATTCCTTTTTCCACTATTACCCACTTAGCGCTACGAATGTCCAGTTGCATTCTCTACAGACAGAGTGTTTCAAAACTGGTCAATCAAAAGTGTGGTTTAACTCTGTTAGCTGAATGCTCAGATCAGAAAGAAGTTTCACAGAATGCTTCTGTGTAGTTTATATTTGAATATATTGCTTTTTCCACTACTACGCTCTTAGCGCTCCAAATGTCCAGTTGCATTTTCTACAGAAAGAGTGTTCAGATCTGCTCAATCAAAAGTATGGTTTAACTCTGTTAGCTGAATGCACAGATCAGAAAGAAGTTTCACCGAATGATTCTGTGTAGTTTATATTTGAAGACATTCCTTTTTCCACAATTACCCTCTTAGCGCTCCGAATCTCCACTTGCATTTTCTACAAAAAGAGTGTTTCATAACTGCTCAATCAAAAATATATTTTATCTCTGTTAACTGAATTTACAGATCAGAAATAAGTTTCACAGAATGCATCTGTGTAGTTTTTATTTGAAGATATTCTTTTTCCCAATGTAGGCCTCTTAGCGCTTAGCATGTCCAATTGCAGTTTCTACAGAAAGAGTGTTTCAGAACGGCTCAATCAAAAGTAAGGTTCAACTCTGTTAGTTGAAGGCACAGAACAGAAAGAATTTTCACAGAATGCTACTGTGTAGTTTATATTTGAATATATTCCTTTTTCCACTATTACCCTCTTAGCGCTCCGAAAGTCCACTTGCATTTTCTACAGAAAGAGTGTTCAGAACTGTGCAATCAAAAGTAAGTTTTAACTCTGTTAGCTTAATGAACATATCAGAAATAAGTTTCACACAATGCTTCTGTGTAGTTTTTATTTGAAGATATTATTTTTCCCAATATAGGCCTCTTAGCGCTCAGAATGTCCAATTGCAGTTTCTACAGAAAGAGTGTTTCAGAAAGGCTCAATCAACAGTAAGGTTCAACTCTGTTAGTTGAATGCACAGAACAGAAAGAAGTTTCATACAATGCTTCTGTGTAGTTTATATTTGAACATATTCTTTTTTACACTATTACCCACTTAGCGCTACGAATGTCCAGTTGCATTTTCTACAGACAGAGTGTTTCAAAACTGCTCAATCAAAAGTATGGTTTAACTCTGTTAGCTGAATGCTCAGATCAGAAAGAAGTTTCACAGAATGCTTCTGTGTAGATTATATTTGAATATATTCCTTTTTCCACTACTACTCTCTTAGCGCTCCAAATGTCCAGTTGCATTTTCTACAGAAAGAGAGTTCAGATCTGCTCAATCAAAAGTATGGTTTAACTCTGTTAGCTGAATGCTCAGATCAGAAAGAAGTTTCACAGAATGATTCTGTGTAGTTTATATTTGGAGACATTCCTTTTTCCACTATTACCCTCTTAGCGCTCCGAATCTCCACTTGCATTTTCTACAGAAAGAGTGTTTCAGAACGGCTCAATCAAAACTAAGGTTCAACTCTTTTAGTTGAACAAACAGAACAGAAAGAAGTTTCACACAATTCTTCTGTGTAGTTTTTATTTGTAGACATTCTTTTTCCCAATATAGGCCTCTTAGCGCTTAGAATGTCCAATTGCAGTTTCTACAGAAAGAGTGTTTCAGAACGGCTCAATCAAAAGTAAGGTTCAACTCTGTTAGTTGAATGCACAGAACAGAAAGCAGTTTCATACAATGCTTCTGTGTAGTTTATATTTGAACATATTCTTTTTTCCACTATTACCCACTTAGCGCTACGAATGTCCAGTTGCGTTTTCTACAGACAGAGTGTTTCAAAACTGCTCAATCAAAAGTATGGTTTAACTCTGTTAGCTGAATGCTCAGATCAGAAAGAAGTTTCACAGAATGCTTCTGTGTAGTTTATATTTGAATATATTCCTTTTTCCACTACTACTCTCTTAGCGCTCCAAATGTCCAGTTGCATTTTCTACAGAAAGAGTGTTCAGATCTGCTCAATCAAAAGTATGGTTTAACTCTGTTAGCTGAATGCACAGATCAGAAAGAAGTTTCACCGAATGATTCTGTGTAGTTTATATTTGAAGACATTCCTTTTTCCACTATTACCCTCTTAGCGCTCCGAATCTCCACTTGCATTTTCTACTAAAAGAGTGTTTCATAACTGCTCAATCAAAAATATGTTTTATCTCTGTTAACTGAATTTACAGATCAGAAATAAGTTTCACAGAATGCATCTGTGTAGTTTTTACTTGAAGATATTCTTTTTCCCAATGTAGGCCTCTTAGCGCTTAGCATGTCCAATTGCAGTTTCTATAGAAAGAGTGTTTCAGAACGGCTCAATCAAAAGTTAGGTTCAACTCTGTTAGTTGAATGCACAGAACAGAAAGTATTTTCACAGAATGCTACTGTGTAGTTTATATTTGAATATATTCCTTTTTCCACTATTACCCTCTTAGCGCTCCGAATGTCCACTTGCATTTTCTACAGAAAGAGTGTTCAGAACTGCGCAATCAAAAGTATGGTTTAACTCTGTTAGCTTAATGAACATATCAGAAATAAGTTTCACACAATGCTTCTGTGTAGTTTTTATTTGAAGATATTATTTTTCCCAATATAGGCCTCTTAGCACTCAGAATGTCCAATTGCAGTTTCTACAGAAAGAGTGTTTCAGAAAGGCTCAATCAAAAGTAAGGTTCAACTCTGTTAGTTGAATGCAAAGAACAGAAAGAAGTTTCATACAATGCTTCTGTGTAGTTTATATTTGAACATATTCTTTTTTCCACTATTACCCACTTAGCGCTACGAATGTCCAGTTGCATTTTCTACAGACAGAGTGTTTCAAAACTGCTCAATCAAATGTATGGTTTAACTCTGTTAGCTGAATGCTCAGATCAGAAAGAAGTTTCACAGAATGCTTCTGTGTAGTTTATATTTGAATATATTCCTTTTTCCACTACTACTCTCTTAGCGCTCCAAATGTCCAGTTGCATTTTCTACAGAAAGAGAGTTCAGATCTGCTCAATCAAAAGTATGGTTTAACTCTGTTAGCTGAATGCACAGATCAGAAAGAAGTTTCACCGAATGATTCTGTGTAGTTTATATTTGAAGACATTCCTTTTTCCACTATTACCCTCTTAGCGCTCCGAATCTCCACTTGCATTTTCTACAAAAAGAGTGTTTCATAACTGCTCAATCAAAAATAAGTTTTATCTCTGTTAACTGAATTTACAGATCAGAAATAAGTTTCACAGAATACATCTGTGTAGTTTTTATTTGAAGATATTCTTTTTCCCAATGTAGGCCTCTTAGCGCTTAGCATGTCCAATTGCAGTTTCTACAGAAAGAGTGTTTCAGAACGGCTCAATCAAAAGTAAGGTTCAACTCTGTTAGTTGAATGCACAGAACAGAAAGAAGTTTCATACAATGCTTCTGTGTAGTTTATATTTGAACATATTCTTTTTTCCACTATTACCCACTTAGCGCTACGAATGTCCAGTTGCATTTTCTACAGACAGAAAGTTTCAAAACTGCTCAATCAAAAGTATGGTTTAACTCTGTTAGCTGAATGCTCAGATCAGAAAGAAGTTTCACAGAATGCTTCTGTGTAGTTTATATTTGAATATATTCCTTTTTCCACTACTACTCTCTTAGCGCTCAAAATGTCCAGTTGCATTTTCTACAGAAAGAGAGTTCAGATCTGCTCAACCAAAAGTATGGTTTAACTCTGTTAGCTGAATGCACAGATCAGAAAGAAGTTTCACAGAATGATTCTGTGTAGTTTATATTTGGAGACATTCCTTTTTCCACTATTACCCTCTTAGCGCTCCGAATCTCCACTTTCATTTTCTACAGAAAGAGTGTTTCAGAACGGCTCAATCAAAACTAAGGTTCAACTCTTTTAGTTGAACAAACAGAACAGAAAGAAGTTTCACACAATTCTTCTGTGTAGTTTTTATTTGTAGACATTCTTTTTCCCAATATAGGCCTCTTAGCGCTCAGAATGTCCAATTGCAGTTTCTACAGAAAGAGTGTTTCAGAACGGCTCAATCAAAAGTAAGGTTCAACTCTGTTAGTTGAATGCACAGAACAGAAAGAAGTTTCATACAATGCTTCTGTGTAGTTTATATTTGAAAATATTCTTTTTTCCACTATTACCCACTTAGCGTTACGAATGTCCAGTTGCATTTTCTACAGACAGAATGTTTCAAAACTGCTCAATCAAAAGTATGGTTTAACTCTGTTAGCTGAATGCTCAGATCAGAAAGAAGTTTCACAGAATGCTTCTGTGTAGTTTATATTTGAATATATTCCTTTTTCCACTACTACGCTCTTAGCGCTCCAAATGTCCAGTTGCATTTTCTACAGAAAGAGTGTTCAGATCTGCTCAATCAAAAGTATGGTTTAACTCTGTTAGCTGAATGCACAGATCAGAAAGAAGTTTCACCGAATGATTCTGTGTAGTTTATATTTGAAGACATTCCTTTTTCCATTATTACCCTCTTAGCGCTCCGAATCTCCACTTGCATTTTCTACAAAAAGAGTGTTTCATAACTGCTCAATCAAAAATAAGTTTTATCTCTGTTAACTGAATTTACAGATCAGAAATAAGTTTCACAGAATGCATCTGTGTAGTTTTTATTTGAAGATATTCTTTTTCCCAATGTAGGCCTCTTAGCGCTTAGCATGTCCAATTGCAGTTTCTACAGAAAGAGTGTTTCAGAACGGCTCAATCAAAAGTAAGGTTCAACTCTGTTAGTTGAATGCACAGAACAGAAAGAATTTTCACAGAATGCTACTGTGTAGTTTATATTTGAATATATTCCTTTTTCCACTATTACGCTCTTAGCGCTCCGAATGTCCACTTGCATTTTCTACAGAAAGAGAGTTCAGAACTGCGCATTCAAAAGTATGGTTTAACTCTGTTAGCTTAATGAACATATCAGAAATAAGTTTCACACAATGCTTCTGTGTAGTTTTTATTTGAAGATATTATTTTTCCCAATATAGGCCTCTTAGCGCTCAGAATGTCCAATTGCAGTTTCTACAGAAAGAGTGTTTCAGAAAGGCTCAATCAAAAGTAAGGTTCAACTCTGTTAGTTGAATGCACAGAACAGAAAGAAGTTTCATACAATGCTTCTGTGCAGTTTATATTTGAACATATTCTTTTTTCCACTATTACCCACTTAGCGCTACGAATGTCCAGTTGCATTTTCTACAGACAGAGTGTTTCAAAACTGCTCAATCAAAAGTATGGTTTAACTCTGTTAGCTGAATGCTCAGATCAGAAAGATGTTTCACAGAATGCTTCTGTGTAGTTTATATTTGAATATATTCCTTTTTCCACTATTACTGTCTTAGCGCTCCAAATGTCCAGTTGCATTTTCTACAGAAAGAGTGTTCAGATCTGCTCAATCAAAAGTATGGTTTAACTCTGTTAGCTGAATGCACAGATCAGAAAGAAGTTTCACAGAATGATTCTGTGCAGTTTATATTTGAAGACATTCCTTTTTCCACTATTACCCTCTTAGCGCTCCGAATCTCCACTTGCATTTTCTACAAAAAGAGTGTTTCATAACTGCTCAATCAAAAATATGTTTTATCTCTGTTAACTGAATTTACAGATCAGAAATAAGTTTCACAGAATGCATCTGTGTAGTTTTTATTTGAAGATATTCTTTTTCCCAATGTAGGCCTCTTAGCGCTTAGCATGTCCAATTGCAGTTTCTACAGAAAGAGTGTTTCAGAACGGCTCAATCAAAAGTAAGGTTCAGCTCTGTTAGTTGAATGCACAGAACAGAAAGAATTTTCACAGAATGCTACTGTGTAGTTTATATTTGAATATATTCCTTTTTCCACTATTACCCTCTTAGCGCTCCGAATCTCCATTGCATATTCTACAGAAAGAGTGTTTCAGAACGGCTCAATCAAAACTAAGGTTCAACTCTTTTAGTTGAACAAACAGAACAGAAAGAAGTTTCACACAATTCTTCTGTGTAGTTTTTATTTGTAGACATTCTTTTTCCCAATATAGGCCTCTTAGCGCTCAGAATGTCCAATTGCAGTTTCTACAGAAAGAGTGTTTCAGAACGGCTCAATCAAAAGTAAGGTTCAACTCTGTTAGTTGAATGCACAGAACACTAAGAAGTTTCATACAATGCTTCTGTGTAGTTTATATTTGAACATATTCTTTTTTCCACTATTACCCACTTAGCGCTACGAATGTCCAGTTGCATTTACTACAGACAGAGTGTTTCAAAACTGCTCAATCAAAAGTATGGTTTAACTCTGTTAGCTGAATGCTCAGATCAGAAAGAAGTTTCACAGAATGCTTCTGTGTAGTTTATATTTGAATATATTCCTTTTTCCACTACTACGCTCTTAGCGCTCCAAATGTCCAGTTGCATTTTCTACAGAAAGAGTGTTCAGATCTGCTCAATCAAAAGTATGGTTTAACTCTTTTAGCTGAATGCACAGATCAGAAAGAAGTTTCACCGAATGTTTCTGTGTAGTTTATATTTGAAGACATTCCTTTTTCCATTATTACCCTCTTAGCGCTCCGAATCTCCACTTGCATTTTCTACAAAAAGAGTGTTTCATAACTGCTCAATCAAAAATAAGTTTTATCTCTGTTAACTGAATTTACAGATCAGAAATATGTTTCACAGAATGCATCTGTGTAGTTTTTATTTGAAGATATTCTTTTTCCCAATGTAGGCCTCTTAGCGCTTAGCATGTCCAATTGCAGTTTCTACAGAAAGAGTGTTTCAGAATGGCTCAATCAAAAGTAAGGTTCAACTCTGTTAGCTGAATGCACAGAACAGAAAGAATTTTCACAGAATGCTACTGTGTAGTTTATATTTGAATATATTCCTTTTTCCACTATTACCCTCTTAGCGCTCCGAATGTCCACTTGCATTTTCTACAGAAAGAGTGTTCAGAACTGCGCAATCAAAAGTATGGTTTAACTCTGTTAGCTTAATGAACATATCAGAAATAAGTTTCACACAATGCTTCTGTGTAGTTTTTATTTGAAGATATTATTTTTCCCAATATAGGCCTCTTAGCGCTCAGAATGTCCAATTGCAGTTTCTACAGAAAGAGTGTTTCAGAAAGGCTCAATCAAAAGTAAGGTTCAACTCTGTTAGTTGAATGCACAGAACAGAAAGAAGTTTCATACAATGCTTCTGTGCAGTTTATATTTGAACATATTATTTTTTCCACTATTACCCACTTAGCGCTACGAATGTCCAGTTGCATTTTCTACAGACAGAGTGTTTCAAAACTGCTCAATCAAAAGTATGGTTTAACTCTGTTAGCTGAATGCTCAGATCAGAAAGAAGTTTCACAGAATGCTTCTGTGTAGTTTATATTTGAATATATTCCTTTTTCCACTATTACTGTCTTAGCGCTCCAAATGTCCAGTTGCATTTTCTACAGAAAGAGTGTTCAGATCTGCTCAATCAAAAGTATGGTTTAACTCTGTTAGCTGAATGCACAGATCAGAAAGAAGTTTCACAGAATGATTCTGTGTAGTTTATATTTGGAGACATTCCTTTTTCCACTATTACCCTCTTAGCGCTCCGAATCTCCACTTGCATTTTCTACAGAAAGTGTGTTTCAGAACGGCTCAATCAAAACTAAGGCTCAACTCTTTTAGTTGAACAAACAGAACAGAAAGAAGTTTCACACAATTCTTCTGTGTAGTTTTTATTTGTAGACATTCTTTTTCCCAATATAGGCCTCTTAGCGCTCAGAATGTCCAATTGCAGTTTCTACAGAAAGAGTGTTTCAGAACGGCTCAATCAAAAGTAAGGTTCAACTCTGTTAGTTGAATGCACAGAACAGAAAGAAGTTTCATACAATGCTTCTGTGTAGTTTATATTTGAACATATTCTTTTTTCCACTATTACCCACTTAGCGCTACGAATGTCCAGTTGCATTTTCTACAGACAGAGTGTTTCAAAACTGCTCAATCAAAAGTATGGTTTAACTCTGTTAGCTGAATGCTCAGATCAGAAAGAAGTTTCACAGAATGCTTCTGTGTAGTTTATATTTGAATATATTCCTTTTTCCACTATTACGCTCTTAGCGCTCCAAATGTCCAGTTGCATTTTCTACAGAAAGAGTGTTCAGATCTGCTCAATCAAAAGTATGGTTTAACTCTGTTAGCTGAATGCACAGATCAGAAAGAAGTTTCACCGAATGATTCTGTGCAGTTTATATTTGAAGACATTCCTTTTTCCACTATTACCCTCTTAGCGCTCCGAATCTCCACTTGCATTTTCTACAAAAAGAGTGTTTCATAACTGCTCAATCAAAAATATGTTTTATCTCTGTTAACTGAATTTACAGATCAGAAATAAGTTTCACAGAATGCATCTGTGTAGTTTTTATTTGAAGATATTCTTTTTCCCAATGTAGGCCTCTTAGCGCTTAGCATGTCCAATTGCAGTTTCTACAGAAAGAGTGTTTCAGAACGGCTCAATCAAAAGTAAGGTTCAACTCTGTTAGTTGAATGCACAGAACAGAAAGAATTTTCACAGAATGCTACTGTGTAGTTTATATTTGAATATATTCCTTTTTCCACTATTACCCTCTTAGCGATCCGAATCTCCATTGCATTTTCTACAGAAAGAGTGTTTCAGAACGGCTCAATCAAAACTAAGGTTCAACTCTTTTAGTTGAACAAACAGAACAGAAAGAAGTTTCACACAATTCTTCTGTGTAGTTTTTATTTGTAGACATTCTTTTTCCCAATATAGGCCTCTTAGCGCTCAGAATGTCCAATTGCAGTTTCTACAGAAAGAGTGTTTCAGAATGGCTCAATCAAAAGTAAGGTTCAACTCTGTTAGTTGAATGCACAGAACACTAAGAAGTTTCATACAATGCTTCTGTGTAGTTTATATTTGAACATATTCTTTTTTCCACTATTACCCACTTAGCGCTACGAATGTCCAGTTGCATTTACTACAGACAGAGTGTTTCAAAACTGCTCAATCAAAAGTATGGTTTAACTCTGTTAGCTGAATGCTCAGATCAGAAAGAAGTTTCACAGAATGCTTCTGTGTAGTTTATATTTGAATATATTCCTTTTTCCACTACTACGCTCTTAGCGCTCCAAATGTCCAGTTGCATTTTCTACAGAAAGAGTGTTCAGATCTGCTCAATCAAAAGTATGGTTTAACTCTGTTAGCTGAATGCACAGATCAGAAAGAAGTTTCACCGAATGTTTCTGTGTAGTTTATATTTGAAGACATTCCTTTTTCCATTATTACCCTCTTAGCGCTCCGAATCTCCACTTGCATTTTCTACAAAAAGAGTGTTTCATAACTGCTCAATCAAAAATAAGTTTTATCTCTGTTAACTGAATTTACAGATCAGAAATAAGTTTCACAGAATGCATCTGTGTAGTTTTTATTTGAAGATATTCTTTTTCCCAATGTAGGCCTCTTAGCGCTTAGCATGTCCAATTGCAGTTTCTACAGAAAGAGTGTTTCAGAACGGCTCAATCAAAAGTAAGGTTCAACTCTGTTAGTTGAATGCACAGAACAGAAAGAATTTTCACAGAATGCTACTGTGTAGTTTATATTTGAATATATTCCTTTTTCCACTATTACGCTCTTAGCGCTCCGAATGTCCACTTGCATTTTCTACAGAAAGAGAGTTCAGAACTGCGCATTCAAAAGTATGGTTTAACTCTGTTAGCTTAATGAACATATCAGAAATAAGTTTCACACAATGCTTCTGTGTAGTTTTTATTTGAGGATATTATTTTTCCCAATATAGGCCTCTTAGCGCTCAGAATGTCCAATTGCAGTTTCTACAGAAAGAGTGTTTCAGAAAGGCTCAATCAATAGTAAGGTTCAACTCTGTTAGTTGAATGCACAGAACAGAAAGAAGTTTCATACAATGCTTCTGTGCAGTTTATATTTGAACATATTATTTTTTCCACTATTACCCACTTAGCGCTACGAATGTCCAGTTGCATTTTCTACAGACAGAGTGTTTCAAAACTGCTCAATCAAAAGTATGGTTTAACTCTGTTAGCTGAATGCTCAGATCAGAAAGAAGTTTCACAGAATGCTTCTGTGTAGTTTATATTTGAATATATTCCTTTTTCCACTATTACTGTCTTAGCGCTCCAAATGTCCAGTTGCATTTTCTACAGAAAGAGTGTTCAGATCTGCTCAATCAAAAGTATGGTTTAACTCTGTTAGCTGAATGCACAGATCAGAAAGAAGTTTCACAGAATGATTCTGTGTAGTTTATATTTGGAGACATTCCTTTTTCCACTATTACCCTCTTAGCGCTCCGAATCTCCACTTGCATTTTCTACAGAAAGTGTGTTTCAGAACGGCTCAATCAAAACTAAGGTTCAACTCTTTTAGTTGAACAAACAGAACAGAAAGAAGTTTCACACAATTCTTCTGTGTAGTTTTTATTTGTAGACATTCTTTTTCCCAATATAGGCCTCTTAGCGCTCAGAATGTCCAATTGCAGTTTCTACAGAAAGAGTGTTTCAGAACGGCTCAATCAAAAGTAAGGTTCAACTCTGTTAGTTGAATGCACAGAACAGAAAGAAGTTTCATACAATGCTTCTGTGTAGTTTATATTTGAACATATACTTTTTTCCACGATTACCCACTTAGCGCTACGAATGTCCAGTTGCATTTTCTACAGACAGAGTGTTTCAAAACTGCTCAATCAAAAGTATGGTTTAACTCTGTTAGCTGAATGCTCAGATCAGAAAGAAGTTTCACAGAATGCTTCTGTGTAGTTTATATTTGAATATATTCCTTTTTCCACTACTACGCTCTTAGCGCTCCAAATGTCCAGTTGCATTTTCTACAGAAAGAGTGTTCAGATCTGCTCAATCAAAAGTATGGTTTAACTCTGTTAGCTGAATGCACAGATCAGAAAGAAGTTTCACCGAATGATTCTGTGCAGTTTATATTTGAAGACATTCCTTTTTCCACTATTACCCTCTTAGCGCTCCGAATCTCCACTTGCATTTTCTACAAAAAGAGTGTTTCATAACTGCTCAATCAAAAATATGTTTTATCTCTGTTAACTGAATTTACAGATCAGAAATAAGTTTCACAGAATGCATCTGTGTAGTTTTTATTTGAAGATATTCTTTTTCCCAATGTAGGCCTCTTAGCGCTTAGCATGTCCAATTGCAGTTTCTACAGAAAGAGTGTTTCAGAACGGCTCAATCAAAAGTAAGGTTCAGCTCTGTTAGTTGAATGCACAGAACAGAAAGAATTTTCACAGAATGCTACTGTGTAGTTTATATTTGAATATATTCCTTTTTCCACTATTACCCTCTTAGCGCTCCGAATCTCCATTGCATATTCTACAGAAAGAGTGTTTCAGAACGGCTCAATCAAAACTAAGGTTCAACACTTTTAGTTGAACAAACAGAACAGAAAGAAGTTTCACACAATTCTTCTGTGTAGTTTTTATTTGTAGACATTCTTTTTCCCAATATAGGCCTCTTAGCGCTCAGAATGTCCAATTGCAGTTTCTACAGAAAGAGTGTTTCAGAACGGCTCAATCAAAAGTAAGGTTCAACTCTGTTAGTTGAATGCACAGAACACTAAGAAGTTTCATACAATGCTTCTGTGTAGTTTATATTTGAACATATTCTTTTTTCCACTATTACCCACTTAGCGCTACGAATGTCCAGTTGCATTTACTACAGACAGAGTGTTTCAAAACTGCTCAATCAAAAGTATGGTTTAACTCTGTTAGCTGAATGCTCAGATCAGAAAGAAGTTTCACAGAATGCTTCTGTGTAGTTTATATTTGAATATATTCCTTTTTCCACTACTACGCTCTTAGCGCTCCAAATGTCCAGTTGCATTTTCTACAGAAAGAGTGTTCAGATCTGCTCAATCAAAAGTATGGTTTAACTCTTTTAGCTGAATGCACAGATCAGAAAGAAGTTTCACCGAATGTTTCTGTGTAGTTTATATTTGAAGACATTCCTTTTTCCATTATTACCCTCTTAGCGCTCCGAATCTCCACTTGCATTTTCTACAAAAAGAGTGTTTCATAACTGCTCAATCAAAAATAAGTTTTATCTCTGTTAACTGAATTTACAGATCAGAAATATGTTTCACAGAATGCATCTGTGTAGTTTTTATTTGAAGATATTCTTTTTCCCAATGTAGGCCTCTTAGCGCTTAGCATGTCCAATTGCAGTTTCTACAGAAAGAGTGTTTCAGAATGGCTCAATCAAAAGTAAGGTTCAACTCTGTTAGCTGAATGCACAGAACAGAAAGAATTTTCACAGAATGCTACTGTGTAGTTTATATTTGAATATATTCCTTTTTCCACTATTACCCTCTTAGCGCTCCGAATGTCCACTTGCATTTTCTACAGAAAGAGTGTTCAGAACTGCGCAATCAAAAGTATGGTTTAACTCTGTTAGCTTAATGAACATATCAGAAATAAGTTTCACACAATGCTTCTGTGTAGTTTTTATTTGAAGATATTATTTTTCCCAATAGAGGCCTCTTAGCACTCAGAATGTCCAATTGCAGTTTCTACAGAAAGAGTGTTTCAGAAAGGCTCAATCAAAAGTAAGGTTCAACTCTGTTAGTTGAATGCACAGAACAGAAAGAAGTTTCATACAATGCTTCTGTGTAGTTTATATTTGAACATATTCTTTTTTCCACTATTACCCACTTAGCGCTACGAATGTCCAGTTGCATTTACTACAGACAGAGTGTTTCAAAACTGCTCAATCAAAAGTATGGTTTAACTCTGTTAGCTGAATGCTCAGATCAGAAAGAAGTTTCACAGAATGCTTCTGTGTAGTTTATAGTTGAATATATTCCTTTTTCCACTACTACTCTCTTAGCGCTCCAAATGTCCAGTTGCATTTTCTACAGAAAGAGTGTTCAGATCTGCTCAATCAAAAGTATGGTTTAACTCTGTTAGCTGAATGCACAGATCAGAAAGAAGTTTCACAGAATGATTCTGTGTAGTTTATATTTGGAGACATTCCTTTTTCCACTATTACCCTCTTAGCGCTCCGAATCTCCACTTGCATTTTCTACAGAAAGAGTGTTTCAGAACGGCTCAATCAAAACTAAGGTTCAACTCTTTTAGTTGAACAAACAGAACAGAAAGAAGTTTCACACAATTCTTCTATGTAGTTTTTATTTGTAGACACTCTTTTTCCCAATATAGGCCTCTTAGCGCTCAGAATGTCCAATTTCAGTTTCTACAGAAAGAGTGTTTCAGAACGGCTCAATCAAAAGTAAGGTTCAACTCTGTTAGTTGAATGCACAGAACAGAAAGAAGTTTCATACAATGCTTCTGTGTAGTTTATATTTGAACATATTCTTTTTTCCACTATTACCCACTTAGCTCTACGAATGTCCAGTTGCATTTTCTACAGACAGAGTGTTTCAAAACTGCTCAATCAAAAGAATGGTTTAACTCTGTTAGCTGAATGCTCAGATCAGAAAGAAGTTTCACAGAATGCTTCTGTGTAGTTTATATTTGAATATATTCCTTTTTCCACTACTACGCTCTTAGCGCTCCAAATGTCCAGCTGCATTTTCTACAGAAAGAGTGTTCAGATCTGCTCAATCAAAAGTATGGTTTAACTCTGTTAGCTGAATGCACAGATCAGAAAGAAGTTTCACCGAATGATTCTGTGTAGTTTATAATTGAAGACATTCCTTTTTCCACTATTAACCTCTTAGCGCTCCGAATCTCCACTTGCATTTTCTACAAAAAGGGTGTTTCATAACTGATCAATCAAAAATATGTTTTATCTCTGTTAACTGAATTTACAGATCAGAAATAAGTTTCACAGAATGCATCCGTGTAGTTTTTATTTGAAGATATTCTTTTTCCCATTGTAGGCCTCTTAGCGCTTAGCATGTCCAATTGCAGTTTCTACAGAAAGAGTGTTTCAGAACGGCTCAATCAAAAGTAAGGTTCAACTCTGTTAGTTGAATGCACAGAAGAGAATGAATTTTCACAGAATGCTTCTGTGTAGTTTATATTTGAATATATTCCTTTTTCCACTATTACCCTCTTAGCGCTCCGAATGTCCACTTGCATTTTCTACAGAAAGAGTGTTCAGAACTGCGCAATCAAAAGTATGGTTTAACTCTGTTAGCTTAATGAACATATCAGAAATAAGTTTCACACAATGCTTCTGTGTAGTTTTTATTTGAAGATATTATTTTTCCCAATATAGGCCTCTTCGCGCTCAGAATGTCCAATTGCAGTTTCTACAGAAAGAGTGTTTCAGAAAGGCTCAATCAAATTAAGGTTCAACTCTGTTAGTTGAATGCACAGAACAGAAAGAAGTTTCATACAATGCTTCTGTGTAGTTTATATTTGAACATATACTTTTTTCCACTATAACCCACTTAGCGCTACGAATGTCCAGTTGCATTTTCTACAGACAGAGTGTTTCAAAACTGCTCAATCAAAAGTATGGTTTAACTCTATTAGCTGAATGCTCAGATCAGAAAGAAGTTTCACAGAATGCTTCTGTGTAGTTTATATTTGAATATATTCCTTTTTCCACTACTACTCTCTTAGCGCTCCAAATGTCCAGTTGCATTTTCTACAGAAAGAGTGTTCAGATCTGCTCAATCAAAAGTATGGTTTAACTCTGTTAGCTGAATGCACAGATCAGAAAGAAGTTTCACAGAATGATTATGTGTAGTTTATATTTGGAGACATTCCTTTTTCCACTATTACCCTCTTAGCGCTCCGAATCTCCACTTGCATTTTCTACAGAAAGACTGTTACAGAACGGCTCAATCAAAACTAAGGTTCAACTCTTTTAGTTGAACAAACAGAACAGAAAGAAGTTTCACACAATTCTTCTGTGTAGTTTTTATTTGTAGACATTCTTTTCCCAATATAGGCCTCTTAGCGCTCAGAATGTCCAATTGCAGTTTCTACAGAAAGTGTGTTTCAGAACGGCTCAATCAAAAGTAAGGTTCAACTCTGTTAGTTGAATGCACAGAACAGAAAGAAGTTTCATACAATGCTTCTGTGTAGTTTATATTTGAACATATTCTTTTTTCCACTATTACCCACTTAGCGCTACGAATGTCCAGTTGCATTTTCTACAGACAGAGTGTTTCAAAACTGCTCAATCAAAAGTATGGTTTAACTCTGTTAGCTGAATGCTCAGATCAGAAAGAAGTTTCACAGAATGCTTCTGTGTAGTTTATATTTGAATATATTCCTTTTTCCACTGCTACGCTCTTAGCGCTCCAAATGTCCAGTTGCATTTTCAACAGAAAGAGTGTTCAGATCTGCTCAATCAAAAGTATGGTTTAACTCTGTTAGCTGAATGCACAGATCAGAAAGAAGTTTCACCGAATGATTCTGTGTAGTTTATATATGAAGACATTCCTTTTTCCACTATTACCCTCTTAGCGCTCCGAATCTCCACTTGCATTTTCTACAAAAAGAGTGTTTCATAACTGCTCAATCAAAAATATGTTTTATCTCTGTTAACTGAATTTACAGATCAGAAATAAGTTTCACAGAATGCATCTGTGTAGTTTTTATTTGAAGATATTCTTTTTCCCAATGTCTGCCTCTTAGTGCTTAGCATGTCCAATTGCAGTTTCTACAGAAAGAGTGTTTCAGAACAGCTAAATCAAAAGTAAGGTTCAACTCTGTTAGTTGAATGCACAGAACAGAAAGAATTTTCACAGAATGCTACTGTGTAGTTTATATTTGAATATATTCCTTTTTCCACTATTACCCTCTTAGCGCTCCGAATGTCCACTTCCATTTTCTACAGAAAGAGTGTTCAGAACTGCGCAATCAAAAGTATGGTTTAACTCTGTTAGCTTAATGAACATATCAGAAATAAGTTTCACACAATGCTTCTGTGTAGTTTTTATTTGAAGATATTATTTTTCCCAATATAGGCATCTTCGCGCTCAGAATGTCCAATTGCAGTTTCTACAGAAAGAGTGTTTCAGAAAGGCTCAATCAAAAGGAAGGTTCAACTCTGTTAGTTGAATGCACAGAACAGAAAGAAGTTTCATACAATGCTTCTGTGTAGTTTATATTTGAACATATTCTTTTTTCCACTATTACCCACTTAGCGCTACGAATGTCCAGTTGCATTTTCTACAGACAGAGTGTTTCAAAACTGCTCAATCAAAAGTATGGTTTAACTCTGTTAGCTGAATGCTCAGATCAGAAAGAAGTTTCACAGAATGCTTCTGTGTAGTTTATATTTGAATATATTCCTTTTTCCACTACTACTCTCTTAGCGCTCCAAATGTCCAGTTGCATTTTCTACAGAAAGAGTGTTCAGATCTGCTCAATCAAAAGTATGGTTTAACTCTGTTAGCTGAATGCACAGATCAGAAAGAAGTTTCACAGAATGATTCTGTGTAGTTTATATTTGGAGACATTCCTTTTTCCACTATTACCCTCTTAGCGCTCCGAATCTCCACTTGCATTTTCTACAGAAAGAGTGTTTCAGAACGGCTCAATCAAAACTAAGGTTCAACTGTTTTAGTTGAACAAACAGAATAGAAAGAAGTTTCACACAATTCTTCTGTGTAGTTTTTATTTGTAGACATTCTTTTTCCCAATATAGGCCTCTTAGCGCTCAGAATGTCCAATTGCAGTTTCTACAGAAAGAGTGTTTCAGAACGGCTCAATCAAAAGTAAGGTTCAACTCTGTTAGTTGAATGCACAGAACAGAAAGAAGTTTCATACAATGCTTCTGTGTAGTTTATATTTGAACATATTCTTTTTTCCACTATTACCCACTTAGCGCTACGAATGTCCAGTTGCATTTTCTACAGACAGAGTGTTTCAAAACTGCTCAATCAAAAGTATGGTTTAACTCTGTTAGCTGAATGCTCAGATCAGAAAGAAGTTTAACAGAATGCTTCTGTGTAGTTTATATTTGAATATATTCCTTTTTCCACTACTACGCTCTTAGCGCTCCAAATGTCCAGTTGCATTTTCAACAGAAAGAGTGTTCAGATCTGCTCAATCAAAAGTATGGTTAACTCTGTTAGCTGAATGCACAGATCAGAAAGAAGTTTCACCGAATGATTCTGTGTAGTTTATATTTGAAGACATTCCTTTTTCCACTATTACCCACTTTGCGCTCCGAATCTCCACTTGCATTTTCTACAAAAAGAGTGTTTCATAACTGCTCAATCAAAAATATGTTTTATCTCTGTTAACTGAATTTACAGATCAGAAATAAGTTTCACAGAATGCATCTGTGTAGTTTTTATTTGAAAATATTCTTTTTCCCAATGTAGGCCTCTTAGCGCTTAGCATGTCCAATTGCAGTTTCTACAGAAAGAGTGTTTCAGAACGGCTCAATCAAAAGTAAGGTTCAACTCTTTTAGTTGAATGCACAGAACAGAAAGAATTTTCACAGAATGCTACTGTGTAGTTTATATTTGAATATATTCCTTTTTCCACTATTACCCTCTTAGCGCTCCGAATGTCCACTTGCATTTTCTACAGAAAGAGTGTTCAGAACTGCGCAATAAAAAGTATGGTTTAACTCTGTTAGCTTAATGAACATATCAGAAATAAGTTTCACACAATGCTTCTGTGTAGTTTTTATTTGAAGATATTATTTTTCCCAATATAGGCCTCTTAGCGCTCAGAATGTCCAATTGCAGTTTCTACAGAAAGAGTGTTTCAGAAAGGCTCAGTCAAAAGTAAGGTTCAACTCTGTTAGTTGAATGCACAGAACAGAAATAAGTTTCATACAATGCTTCTGTGTAGTTTATATTTGAACATATTCTTTTTTCCACTATTACCCACTTAGCGCTACGAATGTCCAGTTGCATTTTCTACAGACAGAGTGTTTCAAAACTGCTCTATCAAAAGTATGGTTTAACTCTGTTAGCTGAATGCTCAGATCAGAAAGAAGTTTCACAGAATGCTTCTGTGTAGTTTATATTTGAATATATTCCTTTTTCCACTACTACGCTCTTAGCGCTCCAAATGTCCAGTTGCATTTTCAACAGAAAGAGTGTTCAGATCTGCTCAATCAAAAGTATGGTTTAACTCTGTTAGCTGAATGCACAGATCAGAAAGAAGTTTCACCGAATGATTCTGTGTAGTTTATATTTGAAGACATTCCTTTTTCCACTATTACCCTCTTAGCGCTCCGAATCTCCACTTGCATTTTCTACAAAAAGAGTGTTTCATAATTGCTCAATCAAAAATATGTTTTATCTCTGTTAACTGAATTTACAGATCAGAAATAAGTTTCACAGAATGCATCTGTGTAGTTTTTATTTGAAGATATTCTTTTTCCCAATGTAGGCCTCTTAGCGCTTAGCATGTCCAATTGCAGTTTCTACAGAAAGGGTGTTTCAGAACGGCTCAATCAAAAGTAAGGTTCAACTCTGTTAGTTGAATGCACAGAACAGAAAGAATTTTCACAGAATGCTACTGTGTAGTTTATATTTGAATATATTCCTTTTTCCACTATTACCCTCTTAGCGCTCCGAATGTCCACTTGCATTTTCTACAGAAAGAGTGTTCAGATCTGCTCAATCAAAAGTATGTTTTAACTCTGTTAGCTGAATGCACAGATCAGAAAGAAGTTTCACCGAATGATTCTGTGTAGTTTATATTTGAAGACATTCCTTTTTCCACTATTACCCTCTTAGCGCTCCGAATCTCCACTTGCATTTTCTACAAAAAGAGTGTTTCATAACTGCTCAATCAAAAATATGTTTTATCTCTCTTAACTGAATTTACAGATCAGAAATAAGTTTCACAGAATGCATCTGTGTAGTTTTTATTTGAAGATATTCTTTTTCCTAATGTAGGCCTCTTAGCGCTTAGCATGTCCAATTGCAGTTTCTACAGAAAGAGTGTTTCAGAACGGCTCAATCAAAAGTAAGGTTCAACTCTGTTAGTTGAATGCACAAAGGAGAAAGAATTTTCACAGAATGCTACTGTGTAGTTTATATTTGAATATATTCCTTTTTCCACTATTACCCTCTTAGCGCTCCGAATGTCCACTTGCATTTTCTACAGAAAGAGTGTTCAGAACTGCGCAATCAAAAGTATGGTTGAACTCTGATAGCTTAATGAACATATCAGAAATAAGTTTCACACAATGCTTCTGTGTAGTTTTTATTTGAAGATATTATTTTTCCCAATAGAGGCCTCTTAGCGCTCAGAATGTCCAATTGCAGTTTCTACAGAAAGAGTGTTTCAGAAAGGCTCAATCAAAATTAAGGTTCAACTCTGTTAGTTGAATGCACAGAACAGAAAGAAGTTTCATACAATGCTTCTGTGTAGTTTATATTTGAACATATTCTTTTTTCCACTATTACCCACTTAGCGCTACGAATGTCCAGTTGCATTTTCTACAGACAGAGTGTTTCAAAACTGCTCAATCAATAGTATGGTTTAATTCTGTTAGCTGAATGCTCAGATCAGAAAGAAGTTTCACAGAATGCTTCTGTGTAGTTTATATTTGAATATATTCCTTTTTCCACTACTACTCTCTTAGCGCTCCAAATATCCAGTTGCATTTTCTACAGAAAGAGTGTTCAGATCTGCTCAATCAAAAGTATGGTTTAACTCTGTTAGCTGAATGCACAGATCAGAAAGATGTTTCACAGAATGATTCTGTGTAGTTTATATTTGGAGACATTCCTTTTTCCACTATTACCCTCTTAGCGCTCCGAATCTCCACTTGCATTTTCTACAGAAAGAGTGTTTCAGAACGGCTAAATCAAAACTAAGGTTCAACTCTTTTAGTTGAACAAACAGAACAGAAAGAAGTTTCACACAATTCTTCTGTGTAGTTTTTATTTGTAGACTTTCTTTTTCCCAATATAGGCCTCTTAGCGCTCAGAATGTCCAATTGCAGTTTCTACAGAAAGAGTGTTTCAGAACGGCTCAATCAAAAGTAAGGTTCAACTCTGTTAGTTGAATGCACAGAACAGAAAGAAGTTTCATACAATGCTTCTGTGTAGTTTATATTTGAACATATTCTTTTTTCCACTATTACCCACTTAGCGCTACGAATGTCCAGTTGCATTTTCTACAGACAGAGTGTTTCAAAACTGCTCAATCAAAAGTATGGTTTAACACAGTTAGCTGAATGCTCAGATCAGAAAAAAGTTTCACAGAATGCTTCTGTGTAGTTTATATTTGAATATATTACTTTTTCCACTACTACTCTCTTAGCGCTCCAAATGTCCAGTTGCATTTTCTACAGAAAGAGTGTTCAGATCTGCTCTATCAAAAGTATGGTTTAACTCTGTTAGCTGAATGCACAGATCAGAAAGAAGTTTCACAGAATGATTCTGTGTAGTTTATATTTGGAGACATTCCTTTTTCCACTATTACCGTCTTAGTGCTCCGAAACTCCACTTGCATTTTCTACAGAAAGAGTGTTTCAGAACGGCTCAATCAAAACTAAGGTTCAACGCTTTTAGTTGAACAAACAGAACAGAAAGAAGTTTAACACAATTCTTCTGTGTAGTTTTTATTTGTAGACATTCTTTTTCCCAATATAGGCCTCTTAGCGCTCAGAATGTCCAATTGCAGTTTCTACAGAAAGAGTGTTTCAGAACGGCTCAATCAAAAGTAAGGTTCAACTCTGTTAGTTGAATGCACAGAACAGAAAGAAGTTTCATACAATGCTTCTGTGTAGTTTATATTTGAACATATTCTTTTTTCCACTATTACCCACATAGCGCTACGAATGTCCAGTTGCATTTTCTACATTCAGAGTGTTTCAAAACTGCTCAATCAAAAGTATGGTTTAACTCTGTTAGCTGTATGCTCAGATCAGAAAGAAGTTTCACAGAATGCTTCTGTGTAGTTTATATTTGAATATATTTCTTTTTCCACTACTACGCTCTTAGCGCTCCAAATGTCCAGTTGCATTTTCAACAGAAAGAGTGTTCAGATCTGCTCAATCAAAAGTATGGTTTAACTCTGTTAGCTGAATGCACAGATCAGAAAGAAGTTTCACCGAATGATTCTGTGTAGTTTATATTTGAAGACATTAATTTTTCCACTATTACCCTCTTAGCGCTCCGAATCTCCACTTGCATTTTCTACAAAAAGAGTGTTTCATAACTGCTCAATCAAAAATATGTTTTATCTCTGTTAACTGAATTTACAGATCAGAAATAAGTTTCACAGAATGCATCTGTTTAGTTTTTATTTGAAGATATTCTTTTTCCCAATGTAGGCCTCTTAGCGCTTAGCATGTCCAATTGCAGTTTCTACAGAAAGAGTGTTTCAGAACGGCTCAATCAAAAGTAAGGTTCAACTCTGTTAGTTGAATGCACAGAACAGAAAGAATTTTCACAGAATGCTACTGTGTAGTTTATATTTGAATATATTCCTTTTTCCACTATTACCCTCTTAGCGCTCCGAATGTCCACTTGCATTTTCTACAGAAAGAGTGTTCAGAACTGCGCAATCAAAAGTATGGTTTAACTCTGTTAGCTTAATGAACATATCAGAAATAAGTTTCACACAATGCTTCTGTGTAGTTTTTATTTGAAGATATTATTTTTCCCAATATAGGCCTCTTAGCGCTCAGAATGTCCAATTGAAGTTTCTACAGAAAGAGTGTTTCAGAAAGGCTCAATCAAAATTAAGGTTCACCTCTGTTAGTTGAATGCACAGAACAGAAAGAAGTTTCATACAATGCTTCTGTGTAGTTTATATTTGAAAATATTCTTTTTTCCACTATTACCCACTTAGCGCTACGAATGTCCAGTTGCATTTTCTACAGACAGAGTGTTTCAAAACTGCTCAATCATAAGTATGGTTTAACTCTGTTAGCTGAATGCTCAGATCAGAAAGAATTTTCACAGAATGCTTCTGTGTAGTTTATATTTGAATATATTCCTTTTTACACTACTACTCTCTTAGCGCTCCAAATGTCCAGTTGCATTTTCTACAGAAAGAGTGTTCAGATCTGCTCAATCAAAAGTATGGTTTAACTCTGTTAGCTGAATGCACAGATCAGAAAGAAGTTTCACAGAATGATTCTGTGTAGTTTATATTTGGAGACATTCCTTTTTCCACTATTACCCTCTTAGCGCTTCGAATCTCCACTTGCATTTTCTACAGAAAGAGTGTTTCAGAACGGCTCAATCAAAACTAAGGTTCAACTCTTTTAGTTGAACAAACAGAACAGAAAGTAGTTTCACACAATTCTTCTGTGTAGTTTTTATTTGTAGACATTCTTTTTCCCAATATAGGCCTCTTAGCGCTCAGAATGTCCAATTGCAGTTTCTACAGAAAGAGTGTTTCCGAACGGCTCAATCAAAAGTAAGGTTCAACTCTGTTAGTTGAATGCACAGAAGAGAAAGAAGTTTCATACAATGCTTCTGTGTAGTTTATATTTGAACATATTCTTTTTTCCACTATTACCCACTTAGCGCTACGAATGTCCAGTTGCATTTTCTACAGACAGAGTGTTTCAAAACTGCTCAATCAAAAGTATGGTTTAACTCAGTTAGCTGAATGCTCAGATCAGAAAGAATTTTCACAGAATGCTTCTGTGTAGTTTATATTTGAATATATTACTTTTTCCACTACTACTCTCTTAGCGCTCCAAATGTCCAGTTGCATTTTCTACAGAAAGAGTGTTCAGATCTGCTCTATCAAAAGTATGGTTTAACTCTGTTAGCTGAATGCACAGATCAGAAAGAAGTTTCACAGAATGATTCTGTGTAGTTTATATTTGGAGACATTTCTTTTTCCACTATTACCCACTTAGCGCTCCGAATCTCCACTTGCATTTTCTACAGAAAGAGTGTTTCAGAACGGCTCAATCAAAACTAAGGTTCAACTCTTTTAGTTGAACAAACAGAAAAGAAAGAAGTTTCACACAATTCTTCTGTGTAGCTTTTATTTGTAGACATTCTTTTTCCCAATATAGGCCTCTTAGCGCTCAGAATGTCCAATTGCAGTTTCTACAGAAAGAGTGTTTCAGAACGGCTCAATCAAAAGTAAGGTTCAACTCCGTTAGTAGAATGCACAGAACAGAAAGAAGTTTCATACAATGCTTCTGTGTAGTTCATATTTGAACATATTCTTTTTTCCACTATTACCCACTTAGCGCTACGAATGTCCAGTTGCATTTTCTACAGACAGAGTGTTTCAAAACTGCTCAATCAAAAGCATGGTTTAACTCTGTTAGCTGAATGCTCAGATCAGAAAGAAGTTTCACAGAATGCTTCTGTGTAGTTTATATTTGAATATATTCCTTTTTCCACTACTACGCTCTTAGCGCTCGAAATGTCCAGTTGCATTTTCTACAGAAAGAGTGTTCAGATCTGCTCAATCAAAAGTATGGTTTAACTCTGTTAGCTGAATGCACAGATCAGAAAGAAGTTTCACCGAATGATTCTGTGTAGTTTATATTTGAAGACATTCCTTTTTCCACTGTTACTCTCTTAGCGCTCTGAATCTCCACTTGCATTTTCTACAAAAAGAGTGTTTCATAACTGCTCAATCAAAAATATGTTTTATATCTGTTAACTGAATTTACAGATCAGAAATAAGTTTCACAGAATGCATCTGTGTAGTTTTTATTTGAAGATATTCTTTTTCCCAATGTAGGCCTCTTAGCGCTTAGCATGTCCAATTGCAGTTACTACAGAAAGAGTGTTTCAGAACGGCTCAATCAAAAGTAAGGTTCAACTCTGTTAGTTGAATGCACAGAACAGAAAGAATTTTCACAGAATGCTACTGTGTAGTTTATATTTGAATATATTCCTTTTTCCACTATTACCCTCTTAGCGCTCCGAATGTCCACTTGCATTTTCTACAGAAAGAGTGTTCAGAACTGCGCAATCAAAAGTATGGTTTAACTCTGTTAGTTTAATGAACATATCAGAAATAAGTTTCACACAATGCTTCTGTGTAGTTTTTATTTGAAGATATTATTTTTCCCAATAGAGGCCTCTTAGCGCTCAGAATGTCCAATTGCAGTTTCTACAGAAAGAGTGTTTCAGAAAGGCTCAATCAAAAGTAAGGTTCAACTCTGTTAGTTGAATGCACAGAAAAGAAAGAAGTTTCATACAATGCTTCTGTGTAGTTTATATTTGAACATATTCTTTTTTCCACTATTACCCACTTAGCGCTACGAATGTCCAGTTGCATTTTCTACAGACAGAGTATTTCAAAACTGCTCAATCAAAAGTATGGTTGAACTCTGTTAGCTGAATGCTCAGATCAGAAAGAAGTTTCACAGAATGCTTCTGTGTAGTTTATATTTGAATATATTCCTTTTTCCACTACTACTCTCTTAGCGCTCCAAATGTCCAGTTGCATTTTCTACAGAAAGAGTGTTCAGATCTGCTCAATCAAAAGTATGGTTTAACTCTGTTAGCTGAATGCACAGATCAGAAAGAAGTTTCACAGAATGATTCTGTGTAGTTTATATTTGGAGACATTCCTTTTTCCACTATTACCCTCTTAGCGCTCCGAATCTCCACTTGCATTTTATACAGAAAGAGTGTTTCAGAACGGCTCAATCAAAACTAAGGTTCAACTCTTTTAGTTGAACAAACAGAACAGAAAGAAGTTTCACACAATTCTTCTGTGTAGCTTTTATTTGTAGACATTCTTTTTCCCAATAGAGGCCTCTTAGCGCTCAGAATGTCCAATTGCAGTTTCTACAGAAAGAGTGTTTCAGAACGGCTCAATCAAAAGTAAGGTTCAACTCTGTTAGTAGAATGCACAGAACAGAAAGAAGTTTCATACAATGCTTCTGTGTAGTTCATATTTGAACATATTCTTTTTTCCACTATTACCCACTTAGCGCTACGAATGTCCAGTTGCATTTTCTACAGACAGAGTGTTTCAAAACTGCTCAATCAAAAGCATGGTTTAACTCTGTTAGCTGAATGCTCAGATCAGAAAGAAGTTTCACAGAATGCTTCTGTGTAGTTTATATTTGAATATATTCCTTTTTCCACTACTACGCTCTTAGAGCTCCAAATGTCCAGTTGCATTTTCTACAGAAAGAGTGTTCAGATCTGCTCAATCAAAAGTATGGTTTAACTCTGTTAGCTGAATGCACAGATCAGAAAGAAGTTTCACCGAATGATTCTGTGTAGTTTATATTTGAAGACATTCCTTTTTCCACTGTTACCCTCTTAGCGCTCCGAATCTCCACTTGCATTTTCTACAAAAAGAGTGTTTCATAACTGCTCAATCAAAAATATGTTTTATATCTGTTAACTGAATTTACAGATCAGAAATAAGTTTCACAGAATGCATCTGTGTAGTTTTTATTTGAAGATATTCTTTTTCCCAATGTAGGCCTCTTAGCGCTTAGCATGTCCAATTGCAGTTACTACAGAAAGAGTGTTTCAGAACGGCTCAATCAAAAGTAAGGTTCAACTCTGTTAGTTGAATGCACAGAACAGAAAGAATTTTCACAGAATGCTACTGTGTAGTTTATATTTGAATATATTCCTTTTTCCACTATTACCCTCTTAGCGCTCCGAATGTCCACTTGCATTTTCTACAGAAAGAGTGTTCAGAACTGCGCAATCAAAAGTATGGTTTAACTCTGTTAGCTTAATGAACATATCAGAAATAAGTTTCACACAATGCTTCTGTGTAGTTTTTATTTGAAGATATTATTTTTCCCAATAGAGGCCTCTTAGCGCTCAGAATGTCCAATTGCAGTTTCTACAGAAAGATTGTTTCAGAAAGGCTCAATCAAAAGTAAGGTTCAACTCTGTTAGTTGAATGCACAGAACAGAAAGAAGTTTCATACAATGCTTCTGTGTAGTTTATATTTGAACATATTCTTTTTTCCACTATTACCCACTTAGCGCTACGAATGTCCAGTTGCATTTTCTACAGACAGAGTGTTTCAAAACTGCTCAATCAAAAGTATGGTTTAACTCTGTTAGCTGAATGCTCACATCAGAAAGAAGTTTCACAGAATGCTTCAGTGTAGTTTATATTTGAATATATTCCTTTTTCCACTACTACTCTCTTAGCGCTCCAAATGTCCAGTTGCATTTTCTACAGAAAGAGTGTTCAGATCTTCTCAATCAAAAGCATGGTTTAACTCTGTTAGCTGAATGCACAGATCAGAAAGAAGTTTCACAGAATGATTCTGTGTAGTTTATATTTGGAGACATTCCTTTTTCCACTATTACCCTCTTAGCGCTCCGAATCTCCACTTGCATTTTCTACTAAAAGAGTGTTTCATAACTGCTCAATCAAAAATATGTTTTATCTCTGTTAACTGAATTTACAGATCAGAAATAAGTTTCACAGAATGCATCTGTGTAGTTTTTATTTGAAGATATTCTTTTTCCCAATGTAGGCCTCTTAGCGCTTAGCATGTCCAATTGCAGTTTCTACAGAAAGAGTGTTTCAGAACGGCTCAATCAAAAGTAAGGTTCAACTCTGTTAGTTGAATGCACAGAACAGAAAGAATTTTCACAGAATGCTACTGTGTAGTTTATATTTGAATATATTCCTTTTTCCACTATTACCCTCTTAGCGCTCCGAATGTCCACTTGCATTTTCTAGAGAAAGAGTGTTCAGAACTGCGCAATCAAAAGTATGGTTTAACTCTGTTAGCTTAATGAACATATCAGAAATAAGTTTCACACAATGCTTCTGTGTAGTTTTTATTTGAAGATATTATTTTTCCCAATAGAGGCCTCTTAGCGCTCAGAATGTCCAATTGCAGTTTCTACAGAAAGAGTGTTTCAGAAAGGCTCAATCAAAGGTAAGGTTCAACTCTGTTAGTTGAATGCACAGAACAGAAAGAAGTTTCATACAATGCTTCTGTGTAGTTTATATTTGAACATATTCTTTTTTCCACTATTACCCACTTAGCGCTACGAATGTCCAGTTGCGTTTTCTACAGACAGAGTGTTTCAAAACTGCTCAATCAAAAGTATGGTTTAACTCTGTTAGCTGAATGCTCAGATCAGAAAGAAGTTTCACAGAATGCTTCTGTGTAGTTTATATTTGAATATATTCCTTTTTCCACTACTACTCTCTTAGCGCTCCAAATGTCCAGTTGCATTTTCTACAGAAAGAGTGTTCAGATCTGCTCAATCAAAAGTATGGTTTAACTCTGTTAGCTGAATGCACAGATCAGAAAAAAGTTTCACAGAATGATTCTGTGTAGTTTATATTTGGAGACATTCCTTTTTCCACTATTACCCTCTTAGCGCTCCGAATCTCCACTTGCATTTTCTACAGAAAGAGTGTTTCAGAACGGCTCAATCAAAACTAAGGTTCAACTCTTTTAGTTGAACAAACAGAACAGAAAGAAGTTTCACACAATTCTTCTGTGTAGCTTTTATTTGTAGACATTCTTTTTCCCAATAGAGGCCTCTTAGCGCTCAGAATGTCCAATTGCAGTTTCTACAGAAAGAGTGTTTCAGAACGGCTCAATCAAAAGTAAGGTTCAACTCTGTTAGTAGAATGCACAGAACAGAAAGAAGTTTCATACAATGCTTCTGTGTAGTTCATATTTGAACATATTCTTTTTTCCACTATTACCCACTTAGCGCTACGAATGTCCAGTTGCATTTTCTACAGACAGAGTGTTTCAAAACTGCTCAATCAAAAGCATGGTTTAACTCTGTTAGCTGAATGCTCAGATCAGAAAGAAGTTTCACAGAATGCTTCTGTGTAGTTTATATTTGAATATATTCCTTTTTCCACTACTACGCTCTTAGCGCTCCAAATGTCCAGTTGCATTTTCTACAGAAAGAGTGTTCAGATCTGCTCAATCAAAAGTATGGTTTAACTCTGTTAGCTGAATGCACAGATCAGAAAGAAGTTTCACCGAATGATTCTGTGTAGTTTATATTTGAAGACATTCCTTTTTCTACTGTTACCCTCTTAGCGCTCCGAATCTCCACTTGCATTTTCTACAAAAAGAGTGCTTCATAACTGCTCAATCAAAAATATGTTTTATATCTGTTAACTGAATTTACAGATCAGAAATAAGTTTCACAGAATGCATCTGTGTAGTTTTTATTTGAAGATATTCTTTTTCCCAATGTAGGCCTCTTAGCGCTTATCATGTCCAATTGCAGTTACTACAGAAAGAGTGTTTCAGAACGGCTCAATCAAAAGTAAGGTTCAACTCTGTTAGTTGAATGCACACAACAGAAAGAATTTTCACAGAATGCTACTGTGTAGTTTATATTTGAATATATTCCTTTTTCCACTACTACCCTCTTAGCGCTCCGAATGTCCACTTGCATTTTCTAGAGAAAGAGTGTTCAGAACTGCGCAATCAAAAGTATGGTTTAACTCTGTTAGCTTAATGAACATATCAGAAATAATTTTCACACAATGCTTCTGTGTAGTTTTTATTTGAAGATATTATTTTTCCCAATAGAGGCCTCTTAGCGCTCAGAATGTCCAATTGCAGTTTCTACAGAAAGAGTGTTTCAGAAAGGCTCAATCAAAAGTAAGGTTCAACTCTGTTAGTTGAATGCACAGAACAGAAAGAAGTTTCATAAAATGCTTCTGTGTAGTTTATATTTGAACATATTCTTTTTTCCACTATTACCCACTTAGCGCTACGAATGTCCAGTTGCATTTTGTACAGACAGAGTGTTTCAAAACTGCTCAATCAAAAGTATGGTTTAACTCTGTTAGCTGAATGCTCAGATCAGAAAGAAGTTTCACAGAATGCTTCTGTGTAGTTTATAGTTGAATATATTCCTTTTTCCACTACTACTCTCTTAGCGCTCCAAATGTCCAGTTGCATTTTCTACAGAAAGAGTGTTCAGATCTGCTCAATCAAAAGTATGGTTTAACTCTGTTAGCTGAACGCACAGATCAGAAAGAAGTTTCACAGAATGATTCTGTGTAGTTTATATTTGGAGACATTCCTTTTTCCACTATTACCCTCTTAGCGCTCCGAATCTCCACTTGCATTTTCTACAGAAAGAGTGTTTCAGAACGGCTCAATCAAAACTAAGGTTCAACTCTTTTAGTTGAACAAACAGAACAGAAAGAAGTTTCACACAATTCTTCTATGTAGTTTTTATTTGTAGACATTCTTTTTCCCAATATAGGCCTCTTAGCGCTCAGAATGTCCAATTTCAGTTTCTACAGAAAGAGTGTTTCAGAACGGCTCAATCAAAATTAAGGTTCAACTCTGTTAGTTGAATGCACAGAACAGAAAGAAGTTTCATACAATGCTTCTGTGTAGTTTATATTTGAACATATTCTTTTTTCCACTATTACCCACTTAGCGCTACGAATGTCCAGTTGCATTTTCTACAGACAGAGTGTTTCAAAACTGCTCAATCAAAAGTATGGTTTAACTCTGTTAGCTGAATGCTCAGATCAGAAAGAAGTTTCACAGAATGCTTCTGTGTAGTTTATATTTGAATATATTCCTTTTTCCACTACTACGCTCTTAGCGCTCCAAATGTCCAGTTGCATTTTCTACAGAAAGAGTGTTCAGATCTGCTCAATCAAAAGTATGGTTTAACTCTGTTAGCTGAATGCACAGATCAGAAAGAAGTTTCACCGAATGATTCTGTGTAGTTTATAATTGAAGACATTCCTTTTTCCACTATTACCCTCTTAGCGCTCCGAATCTCCACTTGCATTTTCTACAAAAAGAGTGTTTCATAACTGATCAATCAAAAATATGTTTTATCTCTGTTAACTGAATTTACAGATCAGAAATAAGTTTCACAGAATGCATCCGTGTAGTTTTTATTTGAAGATATTCTTTTTCCCAATGTAGGCCTCTTAGCGCTTAGCATGTCCAATTGCAGTTTCTACAGAAAGAGTGTTTCAGAACGGCTCAATCAAAAGTAAGGTTCAACTCTGTTAGTTGAATGCACAGAAGAGAATGAATTTTCACAGAATGCTTCTGTGTAGTTTATATTTGAATATATTCCTTTTTCCACTATTACCCTCTTAGCGCTCCGAATGTCCACTTGCATTTTCTACAGAAAGAGTGTTCAGAACTGCGCAATCAAAAGTATGGTTTAACTCTGTTAGCTTAATGAACATATCAGAAATAAGTTTCACACAATGCTTCTGTGTAGTTTTTATTTGAAGATATTATTTTTCCCAATATAGGCCTCTTCGCGCTCAGAATGTCCAATTGCAGTTTCTACAGAAAGAGTGTTTCAGAAAGGCTCAATCAAATTAAGGTTCAACTCTGTTAGTTGAATGCACAGAACAGAAAGAAGTTTCATACAATGCTTCTGTGTAGTTTATATTTCAACATATACTTTTTTCCACTATAACCCACTTAGCGCTACGAATGTCCAGTTGCATTTTCTACAGACAGAGTGTTTCAAAACTGCTCAATCAAAAGTATGGTTTAACTCTATTAGCTGAATGCTCAGATCAGAAAGAAGTTTCACAGAATGCTTCTGTGTAGTTTATATTTGAATATATTCCTTTTTATACTACTACTCTCTTAGCGCTCCAAATGTCCAGTTGCATTTTCTACAGAAAGAGTGTTCAGATCTGCTCAATCAAAAGTATGGTTTAACTCTGTTAGCTGAATGCACAGATCAGAAAGAAGTTTCACAGAATGATTATGTGTAGTTTATATTTGGAGACATTCCTTTTTCCACTATTACCCTCTTAGCGCTCCGAATCTCCACTTGCATTTTCTACAGAAAGACTGTTACAGAACGGCTCAATCAAAACTAAGGTTCAACTCTTTTAGTTGAACAAACAGAACAGAAAGAAGTTTCACACAATTCTTCTGTGTAGTTTTTATTTGTAGACATTCTTTTTCCCAATATAGGCCTCTTAGCGCTCAGAATGTCCAATTGCAGTTTCTACAGAAAGTGTGTTTCAGAACGGCTCAATCAAAAGTAAGGTTCAACTCTGTTAGTTGAATGCACAGAACAGAAAGAAGTTTCATACAATGCTTCTGTGTAGTTTATATTTGAACATATTCTTTTTTCCACTATTACCCACTTAGCGCTACGAATGTCCAGTTGCATTTTCTACAGACAGAGTGTTTCAAAACTGCTCAATCAAAAGTATGGTTTAACTCTGTTAGCTGAATGCTCAGATCAGAAAGAAGTTTCACAGAATGCTTCTGTGTAGTTTATATTTGAATATATTCCTTTTTCCACTGCTACGCTCTTAGCGCTCCAAATGTCCAGTTGCATTTTCAACAGAAAGAGTGTTCAGATCTGCTCAATCAAAAGTATGGTTTAACTCTGTTAGCTGAATGCACAGATCAGAAAGAAGTTTCACCGAATGATTCTGTGTAGTTTATATATGAAGACATTCCTTTTTCCACTATTACCCTCTTAGCGCTCCGAATCTCCACTTGCATTTTCTACAAAAAGAGTGTTTCATAACTGCTCAATCAAAAATATGTTTTATCTCTGTTAACTGAATTTACAGATCAGAAATAAGTTTCACAGAATGCATCTGTGTAGTTTTTATTTGAAGATATTCTTTTTCCCAATGTCTGCCTCTTAGTGCTTAGCATGTCCAATTGCAGTTTCTACAGAAAGAGTGTTTCAGAACAGCTAAATCAAAAGTAAGGTTCAACTCTGTTAGTTGAATGCACAGAACAGAAAGAATTTTCACAGAATGCTACTGTGTAGTTTATATTTGAATATATTCCTTTTTCCACTATTACCCTCTTAGCGCTCCGAATGTCCACTTCCATTTTCTACAGAAAGAGTGTTCAGAACTGCGCAATCAAAAGTATGGTTTAACTCTGTTAGCTTAATGAACATATCAGAAATAAGTTTCACACAATGCTTCTGTGTAGTTTTTATTTGAAGATATTATTTTTCCCAATATAGGCATCTTCGCGCTCAGAATGTCCAATTGCAGTTTCTACAGAAAGAGTGTTTCAGAAAGGCTCAATCAAAAGGAAGGTTCAACTCTGTTAGTTGAATGCACAGAACAGAAAGAAGTTTCATACAATGCTTCTGTGTAGTTTATATTTGAACATATTCTTTTTTCCACTATTACCCACTTAGCGCTACGAATGTCCAGTTGCATTTTCTACAGACAGAGTGTTTCAAAACTGCTCAATCAAAAGTATGGTTTAACTCTGTTAGCTGAATGCTCAGATCAGAAAGAAGTTTCACAGAATGCTTCTGTGTAGTTTATATTTGAATATATTCCTTTTTCCACTACTACTCTCTTAGCGCTCCAAATATCCAGTTGCATTTTCTACAGAAAGAGTGTTCAGATCTGCTCAATCAAAAGTATGGTTTAACTCTGTTAGCTGAATGCACAGATCAGAAAGAAGTTTCACAGAATGATTCTGTGTAGTTTATATTTGGAGACATTCCTTTTTCCACTATTACCCTCTTAGCGCTCCGAATCTCCACTTGCATTTTCTACAGAAAGAGTGTTTCAGAACGGCTCAATCAAAACTAAGGTTCAACTGTTTTAGTTGGACAAACAGAATAGAAAGAAGTTTCACACAATTCTTCTGTGTAGTTTTTATTTGTAGACATTCTTTTTCCCAATATAGGCCTCTTAGCGCTCAGAATGTCCAATTGCAGTTTCTACAGAAAGAGTGTTTCAGAACGGCTCAATCAAAAGTAAGGTTCAACTCTGTTAGTTGAATGCACAGAACAGAAAGAAGTTTCATACAATGCTTCTGTGTAGTTTATATTTGAACATATTCTTTTTTCCACTATTACCCACTTAGCGCTACGAATGTCCAGTTGCATTTTCTACAGACAGAGTGTTTCAAAACTGCTCAATCAAAAGTATGGTTTAACTCTGTTAGCTGAATGCTCAGATCAGAAAGAAGTTTAACAGAATGCTTCTGTGTAGTTTATATTTGAATATATTCCTTTTTCCACTACTACGCTCTTAGCGCTCCAAATGTCCAGTTGCATTTTCAACAGAAAGAGTGTTCAGATCTGCTCAATCAAAAGTATGGTTAACTCTGTTAGCTGAATGCACAGATCAGAAAGAAGTTTCACCGAATGATTCTGTGTAGTTTATATTTGAAGACATTCCTTTTTCCACTATTACCCACTTTGCGCTCCGAATCTCCACTTGCATTTTCTACAAAAAGAGTGTTTCATAACTGCTCAATCAAAAATATGTTTTATCTCTGTTAACTGAATTTACAGATCAGAAATAAGTTTCACAGAATGCATCTGTGTAGTTTTTATTTGAAAATATTCTTTTTCCCAATGTAGGCCTCTTAGCGCTTAGCATGTCCAATTGCAGTTTCTACAGAAAGAGTGTTTCAGAACGGCTCAATCAAAAGTAAGGTTCAACTCTTTTAGTTGAATGCACAGAACAGAAAGAATTTTCACAGAATGCTACTGTGTAGTTTATATTTGAATATATTCCTTTTTCCACTATTACCCTCTTAGCGCTCCGAATGTCCACTTGCATTTTCTACAGAAAGAGTGTTCAGAACTGCGCAATAAAAAGTATGGTTTAACTCTGTTAGCTTAATGAACATATCAGAAATAAGTTTCACACAATGCTTCTGTGTAGTTTTTATTTGAAGATATTATTTTTCCCAATATAGGCCTCTTAGCGCTCAGAATGTCCAATTGCAGTTTCTACAGAAAGAGTGTTTCAGAAAGGCTCAGTCAAAAGTAAGGTTCAACTCTGTTAGTTGAATGCACAGAACAGAAATAAGTTTCATACAATGCTTCTGTGTAGTTTATATTTGAACATATTCTTTTTTCCACTATTACCCACTTAGCGCTACGAATGTCCAGTTGCATTTTCTACAGACAGAGTGTTTCAAAACTGCTCTATCAAAAGTATGGTTTAACTCTGTTAGCTGAATGCTCAGATCAGAAAGAAGTTTCACAGAATGCTTCTGTGTAGTTTATATTTGAATATATTACTTTTTCCACTACTACGCTCTTAGCGCTCCAAATGTCCAGTTGCATTTTCAACAGAAAGAGTGTTCAGATCTGCTCAATCAAAAGTATGGTTTAACTCTGTTAGCTGAATGCACAGATCAGAAAGAAGTTTCACCGAATGATTCTGTGTAGTTTATATTTGAAGACATTCCTTTTTCCACTATTACCCTCTTAGCGCTCCGAATCTCCACTTGCATTTTCTACAAAAAGAGTGTTTCATAATTGCTCAATCAAAAATATGTTTTATCTCTGTTAACTGAATTTACAGATCAGAAATAAGTTTCACAGAATGCATCTGTGTAGTTTTTATTTGAAGATATTCTTTTTCCCAATGTAGGCCTCTTAGCGCTTAGCATGTCCAATTGCAGTTTCTACAGAAAGGGTGTTTCAGAACGGCTCAATCAAAAGTAAGGTTCAACTCTGTTAGTTGAATGCACAGAACAGAAAGAATTTTCACAGAATGCTACTGTGTAGTTTATATTTGAATATATTCCTTTTTCCACTATTACCCTCTTAGCGCTCCGAATGTCCACTTGCATTTTCTACAGAAAGAGTGTTCAGATCTGCTCAATCAAAAGTATGTTTTAACTCTGTTAGCTGAATGCACAGATCAGAAAGAAGTTTCACCGAATGATTCTGTGTAGTTTATATTTGAAGACATTCCTTTTTCCACTATTACCCTCTTAGCGCTCCGAATCTCCACTTGCATTTTCTACAAAAAGAGTGTTTCATAACTGCTCAATCAAAAATATGTTTTATCTCTCTTAACTGAATTTACAGATCAGAAATAAGTTTCACAGAATGCATCTGTGTAGTTTTTATTTGAAGATATTCTTTTTCCTAATGTAGGCCTCTTAGCGCTTAGCATGTCCAATTGCAGTTTCTACAGTAAGAGTGTTTCAGAACGGCTCAATCAAAAGTAAGGTTCAACTCTGTTAGTTGAATGCTCAAAGGAGAAAGAATTTTCACAGAATGCTACTGTGTAGTTTATATTTGAATATATTCCTTTTTCCACTATTACCCTCTTAGCGCTCCGAATGTCCACTTGCATTTTCTACAGAAAGAGTGTTCAGAACTGCGCAATCAAAAGTATGGTTGAACTCTGATAGCTTAATGAACATATCAGAAATAAGTTTCACACAATGCTTCTGTGTAGTTTTTATTTGAAGATATTATTTTTCCCAATAGAGGCCTCTTAGCGCTCAGAATGTCCAATTGCAGTTTCTACAGAAAGAGTGTTTCAGAAAGGCTCAATCAAAAGTAAGGTTCAACTCTGTTAGTTGAATGCACAGAACAGAAAGAAGTTTCATACAATGCTTCTGTGTAGTTTATATTTGAACATATTCTTTTTTCCACTATTACCCACTTAGCGCTAGGAATGTCCAGTTGCATTTTCTACAGACAGAGTGTTTCAAAACTGCTCAATCAATAGTATGGTTTAATTCTGTTAGCTGAATGCTCAGATCAGAAAGAAGTTTCACAGAATGCTTCTGTGTAGTTTATATTTGAATATATTCCTTTTTCCACTACTACTCTCTTAGCGCTCCAAATGTCCAGTTGCATTTTCTACAGAAAGAGTGTTCAGATCTGCTCAATCAAAAGTATGGTTTAACTCTGTTAGCTGAATGCACAGATCAGAAAGATGTTTCACAGAATGATTCTGTGTAGTTTATATTTGGAGACATTCCTTTTTCCACTATTACCCTCTTAGCGCTCCGAATCTCCACTTGCATTTTCTACAGAAAGAGTGTTTCAGAACGGCTAAATCAAAACTAAGGTTCAACTCTTTTAGTTGAACAAACAGAACAGAAAGAAGTTTCACACAATTCTTCTGTGTAGTTTTTATTTGTAGACTTTCTTTTTCCCAATATAGGCCTCTTAGCGCTCAGAATGTCCAATTGCAGTTTCTACAGAAAGAGTGTTTCAGAACGGCTCAATCAAAAGTAAGGTTCAACTCTGTTAGTTGAATGCACAGAACAGAAAGAAGTTTCATACAATGCTTCTGTGTAGTTTATATTTGAACATATTCTTTTTTCCACTATTACCCACTTAGCGCTACGAATGTCCAGTTGCATTTTCTACAGACAGAGTGTTTCAAAACTGCTCAATCAAAAGTATGGTTTAACACAGTTAGCTGAATGCTCAGATCAGAAAAAAGTTTCACAGAATGCTTCTGTGTAGTTTATATTTGAATATATTACTTTTTCCACTACTACTCTCTTAGCGCTCCAAATGTCCAGTTGCATTTTCTACAGAAAGAGTGTTCAGATCTGCTCTATCAAAAGTATGGTTTAACTCTGTTAGCTGAATGCACAGATCAGAAAGAAGTTTCACAGAATGATTCTGTGTAGTTTATATTTGGAGACATTCCTTTTTCCACTATTACCGTCTTAGTGCTCCGAAACTCCACTTGCATTTTCTACAGAAAGAGTGTTTCAGAACGGCTCAATCAAAACTAAGGTTCAACGCTTTTAGTTGAACAAACAGAACAGAAAGAAGTTTAACACAATTCTTCTGTGTAGTTTTTATTTGTAGACATTCTTTTTCCCAATATAGGCCTCTTAGCGCTCAGAATGTCCAATTGCAGTTTCTACAGAAAGAGTGTTTCAGAACGGCTCAATCAAAAGTAAGGTTCAACTCTGTTAGTTGAATGCACAGAACAGAAAGAAGTTTCATACAATGCTTCTGTGTAGTTTATATTTGAACATATTCTTTTTTCCACTATTACCCACATAGCGCTACGAATGTCCAGTTGCATTTTCTACATTCAGAGTGTTTCAAAACTGCTCAATCAAAAGTATGGTTTAACTCTGTTAGCTGTATGCTCAGATCAGAAAGAAGTTTCACAGAATGCTTCTGTGTAGTTTATATTTGAATATATTTCTTTTTCCACTACTACGCTCTTAGCGCTCCAAATGTCCAGTTGCATTTTCAACAGAAAGAGTGTTCAGATCTGCTCAATCAAAAGTATGGTTTAACTCTGTTAGCTGAATGCACAGATCAGAAAGAAGTTTCACCGAATGATTCTGTGTAGTTTATATTTGAAGACATTAATTTTTCCACTATTACCCTCTTAGCGCTCCGAATCTCCACTTGCATTTTCTACAAAAAGAGTGTTTCATAACTGCTCAATCAAAAATATGTTTTATCTCTGTTAACTGAATTTACAGATCAGAAATAAGTTTCACAGAATGCATCTGTGTAGTTTTTATTTGAAGATATTCTTTTTCCCAATGTAGGCCTCTTAGCGCTTAGCATGTCCAATTGCAGTTTCTACAGAAAGAGTGTTTCAGAACGGCTCAATCAAAAGTAAGGTTCAACTCTGTTAGTTGAATGCACAGAACAGAAAGAATTTTCACAGAATGCTACTGTGTAGTTTATATTTGAATATATTCCTTTTTCCACTATTACCCTCTTAGCGCTCCGAATGTCCACTTGCATTTTCTACAGAAAGAGTGTTCAGAACTGCGCAATCAAAAGTATGGTTTAACTCTGTTAGCTTAATGAACATATCAGAAATAAGTTTCACACAATGCTTCTGTGTAGTTTTTATTTGAAGATATTATTTTTCCCAATACAGGCCTCTTAGCGCTCAGAATGTCCAATTGCAGTTTCTACAGAAAGAGTGTTTCAGAAAGGCTCAATCAAAAGTAAGGTTCAACTCTGTTAGTTGAATGCACAGAACAGAAAGAAGTTTCATACAATGCTTCTGTGTAGTTTATATTTGAACATATTCTTTTTTCCACTATTACCCACTTAGCGCTACGAATGTCCAGTTGCATTTTCCACAGACAGAGTGTTTCAAAACTGCTCAATCAAAAGTATGGTTTAACTCTGTTAGCTGAATGCTCAGATCAGAAAGAAGTTTCACAGAATGCTTCTGTGTAGTTTATATTTTAATATATTCCTTTTTCCACTACTACTCTCTTAGCGCTCCAAATGTCCAGTTGCATTTTCTACAGAAAGAGTGTTCAGATCTGCTCAATCAAAAGTATGGTTTAACTCTGTTAGCTGAATGCACAGATCAGAAAGAAGTTTCACAGAATGATTCTGCGTAGTTTATATTTGGAGACATTCCTTTTTCCACTATTATCCTCTTAGCGCTCCGAATCTCCACTTGCATTTTCTACAGAAAGAGTGTTTCAGAACGGCTCAATCAAAACTAAGGTTCCACTCTTTTAGTTGAACAAACAGAACAGAAGGAAGTTTCACACAATTCTTCTGTGTAGTTTTTATTTGTAGACATTCTTTTTCCCAATATAGGCCTCTTAACGCTCAGAATGTCCAATTGCAGTTTCTAAAGAAAGAGTGTTTCAGAACGGCTCAATCAAAAGTAAGGTTCAACGCTGTTATTTGAATGCACAGAACAGAAAGAAGTTTCATACAATGCTTCTGTGTAGTTTATATTTGAACATATTCTTTTTTCCACTATTACCCACTTAGCGCTCCGAATGTCCACTTGCATTTTCTACAGACAGAGTGTTTCAAAACTGCTCAATCAAAAGTATGGTTTAACTCTCTTAGCTGTATGCTCAGATCAGAAAGAAGTTTCACAGAATGCTTCTGTGTAGTTTATATTTGAATATATTCCTTTTTCCACTACTACGCTCTTAGCGCTCCAAATGTCCAGTTGCATTTTCAACAGAAAGAGTGTTCAGATCTGCTCAATCAAAACTATGGTTTAACTCTGTTAGCTGAATGCACAGATCAGAAAGAAGTTTCACCGAATGATTCTGTGTAGTTTATATTTGAAGACATTCCTTTTTCCACTATTACCCTCTTAGCGCTCCGAATCTCCACTTGCATTTTCTACAAAAAGAGTGTTTCATAACTGCTCAATCAAAAATATGTTTTATCTCTGTTAACTGAATTTACAGATCAGAAATAAGTTTCACAGAATGCATCTGTGTAGTTTTTATTTGAAGATATTCTTTTTCCCAATGTAGGCCTCTTAGCGCTTAGCATGTCCAATTGCAGTTTCTACAGAAAGAGTGTTTCAGAACGGCTCAATCAAAAGTAAGGTTCAACTCTGTTAGTTGAATGCACAGAACAGAAAGAATTTTCACAGAATGCTACTGTGTAGTTTATATTTGAATATATTCCTTTTTCCACTATTACCCTCTTAGCGCTCCGAATGTCCACTTGCATTTTCTACAGAAAGAGTGTTCAGAACTGCGCAATCAAAAGTATGGTTTAACTCTGTTAGCTTAATGAACATATCAGAAATAAGTTTCACACAATGCTTCTGTGTAGTTTTTATTTGAAGATATTATTTTTCCCAATATAGGCCTCTTAGCGCTCAGAATGTCCAATTGAAGTTTCTACAGAAAGAGTGTTTCAGAAAGGCTCAATCAAAATTAAGGTTCACCTCTGTTAGTTGAATGCACAGAACAGAAAGAAGTTTCATACAATGCTTCTGTGTAGTTTATATTTGAAAATATTCTTTTTTCCACTATTACCCACTTAGCGCTACGAATGTCCAGTTGCATTTTCTACAGACAGAGTGTTTCAAAACTGCTCAATCATAAGTATGGTTTAACTCTGTTAGCTGAATGCTCAGATCAGAAAGAATTTTCACAGAATGCTTCTGTGTAGTTTATATTTGAATATATTCCTTTTTACACTACTACTCTCTTAGCGCTCCAAATGTCCAGTTGCATTTTCTACAGAAAGAGTGTTCAGATCTGCTCAATCAAAAGTATGGTTTAACTCTGTTAGCTGAATGCACAGATCAGAAACAAGTTTCACAGAATGATTCTGTGTAGTTTATATTTGGAGACATTCCTTTTTCCACTATTACCCTCTTAGCGCTTCGAATCTCCACTTGCATTTTCTACAGAAAGAGTGTTTCAGAACGGCTCAATCAAAACTAAGGTTCAACTCTTTTAGTTGAACAAACAGAACAGAAAGTAGTTTCACACAATTCTTCTGTGTAGTTTTTATTTGTAGACATTCTTTTTCCCAATATAGGCCTCTTAGCGCTCAGAATGTCCAATTGCAGTTTCTACAGAAAGAGTGTCTCCGAACGGCTCAATCAAAAGTAAGGTTCAACTCTGTTAGTTGAATGCACAGAAGAGAAAGAAGTTTCATACAATGCTTCTGTGTAGTTTATATTTGAACATATTCTTTTTTCCACTATTACCCACTTAGCGCTACGAATGTCCAGTTGCATTTTCTACAGACAGAGTGTTTCAAAACTGCTCAATCAAAAGTATGGTTTAACTCAGTTAGCTGAATGCTCAGATCAGAAAGAATTTTCACAGAATGCTTCTGTGTAGTTTATATTTGAATATATTCCTTTTTCCACTACTACTCTCTTAGCGCTCCAAATGTCCAGTTGCATTTTCTACAGAAAGAGTGTTCAGATCTGCTCTATCAAAAGTATGGTTTAACTCTGTTAGCTGAATGCACAGATCAGAAAGAAGTTTCACAGAATGATTCTGTGTAGTTTATATTTGGAGACATTTCTTTTTCCACTATTACCCTCTTAGCGCTCCGAATCTCCACTTGCATTTTCTACAGAAAGAGTGTTTCAGAACGGCTCAATCAAAACTAAGGTTCAACTCTTTTAGTTGAACAAACAGAAAAGAAAGAAGTTTCACACAATTCTTCTGTGTAGCTTTTATTTGTAGACATTCTTTTTCCCAATATAGGCCTCTTAGCGCTCAGAATGTCCAATTGCAGTTTCTACAGAAAGAGTGTTTCAGAACGGCTCAATCAAAAGTAAGGTTCAACTCCGTTAGTAGAATGCACAGAACAGAAAGAAGTTTCATACAATGCTTCTGTGTAGTTCATATTTGAACATATTCTTATTTCCACTATTACCCACTTAGCGCTACGAATGTCCAGTTGCATTTTCTACAGACAGAGTGTTTCAAAACTGCTCAATCAAAAGCATGGTTTAACTCTGTTAGCTGAATGCTCAGATCAGAAAGAAGTTTCACAGAATGCTTCTGTGTAGTTTATATTTGAATATATTCCTTTTTCCACTACTACGCTCTTAGCGCTCGAAATGTCCAGTTGCATTTTCTACAGAAAGAGTGTTCAGATCTGCTCAATCAAAAGTATGGTTTAACTCTGTTAGCTGAATGCACAGATCAGAAAGAAGTTTCACCGAATGATTCTGTGTAGTTTATATTTGAAGACATTCCTTTTTCCACTGTTACTCTCTTAGCGCTCTGAATCTCCACTTGCATTTTCTACAAAAAGAGTGTTTCATAACTGCTCAATCAAAAATATGTTTTATATCTGTTAACTGAATTTACAGATCAGAAATAAGTTTCACAGAATGCATCTGTGTAGTTTTTATTTGAAGATATTCTTTTTCCCAATGTAGGCCTCTTAGCGCTTAGCATGTCCAATTGCAGTTACTACAGAAAGAGTGTTTCAGAACGGCTCAATCAAAAGTAAGGTTCAACTCTGTTAGTTGAATGCACAGAACAGAAAGAATTTTCACAGAATGCTACTGTGTAGTTTATATTTGAATATATTCCTTTTTCCACTATTACCCTCTTAGCGCTCCGAATGTCCACTTGCATTTTCTACAGAAAGAGTGTTCAGAACTGCGCAATCAAAAGTATGGTTTAACTCTGTTAGTTTAATGAACATATCAGAAATAAGTTTCACACAATGCTTCTGTGTAGTTTTTATTTGAAGATATTATTTTTCCCAATAGAGGCCTCTTAGCGCTCAGAATGTCCAATTGCAGTTTCTACAGAAAGAGTGTTTCAGAAAGGCTCAATCAAAAGTAAGGTTCAACTCTGTTAGTTGAATGCACAGAAAAGAAAGAAGTTTCATACAATGCTTCTGTGTAGTTTATATTTGAACATATTCTTTTTTCCACTATTACCCACTTAGCGCTACGAATGTCCAGTTGCATTTTCTACAGACAGAGTGTTTCAAAACTGCTCAATCAAAAGTATTATTTAACTCTGTTAGCTGAATGCTCAGATCAGAAAGAAGTTTCACAGAATGCTTCTGTGTAGTTTATATTTGAATATATTCCTTTTTCCACTACTACTCTCTTAGCGCTACAAATGTCCAGTTGCATTTTCTACAGAAAGAGTGTTCAGATCTGCTCAATCAAAAGTATGGTTTAACTCTGTTAGCTGAATGCACAGATCAGAAAGAAGTTTCACAGAATGATTCTGTGTAGTTTATATTTGGAGACATTCCTTTTTCCACTATTACCCTCTTAGCGCTCCGAATCTCCACTTGTATTTTCTACAGAAAGTGTGTTTCAGAACGGCTCAATCAAAACTAAGGTTCAACTCTTTTAGTTGAACAAACAGAACAGAAAGAAGTTTCACACAATTCTTCTGTGTAGCTTTTATTTGTAGACATTCTTTTTCCCAATATAGGCCTCTTAGCGCTCAGAATGTCCAATTGCAGTTTCTACAGAAAGAGTGTTTCAGAACGGCTCAATCAAAAGTAAGGTTCAACTCTGTTAGTAGAATGCACAGAACAGAAAGTAGTTTCATACAATGCTTCTGTGTAGTTCATATTTGAACATATTCTTTTTTCCACTATTACCCACTTAGCGCTACGAATGTCCAGTTGCATTTTCTACAGACAGAGTGTTTCAAAACTGCTCAATCAAAAGCATGGTTTAACTCTGTTAGCTGAATGCTCAGATCAGAAAGAAGTTTCACAGAATGCTTCTGTGTAGTTTATATTTGAATATATTCCTTTTTCCACTACTACGCTCTTAGCGCTCCAAATGTCCAGTTGCATTTTCTACAGTAAGAGTGTTCAGATCTGCTCAATCAAAAGTATGGTTTAACTCTGTTAGCTGAATGCACAGATCAGAAAGAAGTTTCACCGAATGATTCTGTGTAGTTTATATTTGAAGACATTCCTTTTTCCACTGTTACCCTCTTAGCGCTCCGAATCTACACTTGCATTTTCTACAAAAAGAGTGTTTCATAACTGCTCAATCAAAAATATGTTTTATATCTGTTAACTGAATTTACAGATCAGAAATAAGTTTCACAGAATGCATCTGTGTAGTTTTTATTTGAAGATATTTTTTTCCCAATGTAGGCCTCTTAGCGCTTAGCATGTCCAATTGCAGTTTCTACAGAAAGAGTGTTTCAGAACGGCTCAATCAAAAGTAAGGTTCAACTCTGTTAGTTGAATGCACAGAACAGAAAGAATTTTCACAGAATGTTACTGTGTAGTTTATATTTGAATATATTCCTTTTTCCACTATTACCCTCTTAGCGCTCCGAATGTCCACTTGCATTTTCTAGAGAAAGAGTGTTCAGAACTGCGCAATCAAAAGTATGGTTTAACTCTGTTAGCTTAATGAACATATCAGAAATAAGTTTCACACAATGCTTCTGTGTAGTTTTTATTTGAAGATATTATTTTTCCCAATAGAGGCCTCTTAGCGCTCAGAATGTCCAATTGCAGTTTCTACAGAAAGAGTGTTTCAGAAAGGCTCAATCAAAAGTAAGGTTCAACTCTGTTAGTTGAATGCACAGAACAGAAAGAAGTTTCATACAATGCTTCTGTGTAGTTTATATTTGAAAATATTCTTTTTTCCACTATTACCCACTTAGCGCTACGAATGTCCAGTTGCATTTTCTCCAGACAGAGTGTTTCAAAACTGCTCAATCAAAAGTATGGTTTAACTCTGTTAGCTGAATGCTCAGATCAGAAAGATGTTTCACAGAATGCTTCTGTGTAGTTTATATTTGAATATATTCCTTTTTCCACTACTACTCTCTTAGCGCTCCAAATGTCCAGTTGCATTTTCTACAGAAAGAGTGTTCAGATCTGCTCAATCAAAAGTATGGTTTAACTCTGTTAGCTGAATGCACAGATCAGAAAGAAGTTTCACAGAATGATTCTGTGTAGTTTATATTTGGAGACATTCCTTTTTCCACTATTACCCTCTTAGCGCTCCGAATCTCCACTTGCATTTTATACAGAAAGAGTGTTTCAGAACGGCTCAATCAAAACTAAGGTTCAACTCTTTTAGTTGAACAAACAGAACAGAAAGAAGTTTCACACAATTCTTCTGTGTAGCTTTTATTTGTAGACATTCTTTTTCCCAATAGAGGCCTCTTAGCGCTCAGAATGTCCAATTGCAGTTTCTACAGAAAGAGTGTTTCAGAACGGCTCAATCAAAAGTAAGGTTCAACTCTGTTAGTAGAATGCACAGAACAGAAAGAAGTTTCATACAATGCTTCTGTGTAGTTCATATTTGAACATATTCTTTTTTCCACTATTACCCACTTAGCGCTACGAATGTCCAGTTGCATTTTCTACAGACAGAGTGTTTCAAAACTGCTCAATCAAAAGCATGGTTTAACTCTGTTAGCTGAATGCTCAGATCAGAAAGAAGTTTCACAGAATGCTTCTGTGTAGTTTATATTTGAATATATTCCTTTTTCCACTACTACGCTCTTAGCGCTCCAAATGTCCAGTTGCATTTTCTACAGAAAGAGTGTTCAGATCTGCTCAATCAAAAGTATGGTTTAACTCTGTTAGCTGAATGCACAGATCAGAAAGAAGTTTCACCGAATGATTCTGTGTAGTTTATATTTGAAGACATTCCTTTTTCCACTGTTACCCTCTTAGCGCTCCGAATCTCCACTTGCATTTTCTACAAAAAGAGTGTTTCATAACTGCTCAATCAAAAATATGTTTTATATCTGTTAACTGAATTTACAGATCAGAAATAAGTTTCACAGAATGCATCTGTGTAGTTTTTATTTGAAGATATTCTTTTTCCCAATGTAGGCCTCTTAGCGCTTAGCATGTCCAATTGCAGTTACTACAGAAAGAGTGTTTCAGAACGGCTCAATCAAAAGTAAGGTTCAACTCTGTTAGTTGAATGCACAGAACAGAAAGAATTTTCACAGAATGCTACTGTGTAGTTTATATTTGAATATATTCCTTTTTCCACTATTACCCTCTTAGCGCTCCGAATGTCCACTTGCATTTTCTACAGAAAGAGTGTTCAGAACTGCGCAATCAAAAGTATGGTTTCACTCTGTTAGCTTAATGAACATATCAGAAATAAGTTTCACACAATGCTTCTGTGTAGTTTTTATTTGAAGATATTATTTTTCCCAATAGAGGCCTCTTAGCGCTCAGAATGTCCAATTGCAGTTTCTACAGAAAGATTGTTTCAGAAAGGCTCAATCAAAAGTAAGGTTCAACTCTGTTAGTTGAATGCACAGAACAGAAAGAAGTTTCATACAATGCTTCTGTGTAGTTTATATTTGAACATATTCTTTTTTCCACTATTACCCACTTAGCGCTACGAATGTCCAGTTGCATTTTCTACAGACAGAGTGTTTCAAAACTGCTCAATCAAAAGTATGGTTTAACTCTGTTAGCTGAATGCTCAGATCAGAAAGAAGTTTCACAGAATGCTTCTGTGTAGTTTATATTTGAATATATTCCTTTTTCCACTACTACTCTCTTAGCGCTCCAAATGTCCAGTTGCATTTTCTACAGAAAGAGTGTTCAGATCTTCTCAATCAAAAGTATGGTTTAACTCTGTTAGCTGAATGCACAGATCAGAAAGAAGTTTCACAGAATGATTCTGTGTAGTTTATATTTGGAGACATTCCTTTTTCCACTATTACCCTCTTAGCGCTCCGAATCTCCACTTGCATTTTCTACAAAAAGAGTGTTTCATAACTGCTCAATCAAAAATATGTTTTATCTCTGTTAACTGAATTTACAGATCAGAAATAAGTTTCACAGAATGCATCTGTGTAGTTTTTTTTGAAGATATTTTTTTCCCAATGTAGGCCTCTTAGCGCTTAGCATGTCCAATTGCAGTTTCTACAGAAAGAGTGTTTCAGAACGGCTCAATCAAAAGTAAGGTTCAACTCTGTTAGTTGAATGCACAGAACAGAAAGAATTTTCACAGAATGCTACTGTGTAGTTTATATTTGAATATATTCCTTTTTCCACTATTACCCTCTTAGCGCTCCGAATGTCCACTTGCATTTTCTAGAGAAAGAGTGTTCAGAACTGCGCAATCAAAAGTATGGTTTAACTCTGTTAGCTTAATGAACATATCAGAAATAAGTTTCACACAATGCTTCTGTGTAGTTTTTATTTGAAGATATTATTTTTCCAAATAGAGGCCTCTTAGCGCTCAGAATGTCCAATTGCAGTTTCTACAGAAAGAGTGTTTCAGAAAGGCTCAATCAAAGGTAAGGTTCAACTCTGTTAGTTGAATGCACAGAACAGAAAGAAGTTTCATACAATGCTTCTGTGTAGTTTATATTTGAACATATTCTTTTTTCCACTATTACCCACTTAGCGCTACGAATGTCCAGTTGCGTTTTCTACAGACAGAGTGTTTCAAAACTGCTCAATCAAAAGTATGGTTTAACTCTGTTAGCTGAATGCTCAGATCAGAAAGAAGTTTCACAGAATGCTTCTGTGTAGTTTATATTTGAATATATTCCTTTTTCCACTACTACTCTCTTAGCGCTCCAAATGTCCAGTTGCATTTTCTACAGAAAGAGTGTTCAGATCTGCTCAATCAAAAGTATGGTTTAACTCTGTTAGCTGAATGCACAGATCAGAAAAAAGTTTCACAGAATGATTCTGTGTAGTTTATATTTGGAGACATTCCTTTTTCCACTATTACCCTCTTAGCGCTCCGAATCTCCACTTGCATTTTCTACAGAAAGAGTGTTTCAGAACGGCTCAATCAAAACTAAGGTTCAACTCTTTTAGTTGAACAAACAGAACAGAAAGAAGTTTCACACAATTCTTCTGTGTAGCTTTTATTTGTAGACATTCTTTTTCCCAATAGAGGCCTCTTAGCGCTCAGAATGTCCAATTGCAGTTTCTACAGAAAGAGTGTTTCAGAACGGCTCAATCAAAAGTAAGGTTCAACTCTGTTAGTAGAATGCACAGAACAGAAAGAAGTTTCATACAATGCTTCTGTGTAGTTCATATTTGAACATATTCTTTTTTCCACTATTACCCACTTAGCGCTACGAATGTCCAGTTGCATTTTCTACAGACAGAGTGTTTCAAAACTGCTCAATCAAAAGCATGGTTTAACTCTGTTAGCTGAATGCTCAGATCAGAAAGAAGTTTCACAGAATGCTTCTGTGTAGTTTATATTTGAATAGATTCCTTTTTCCACTACTACGCTCTTAGCGCTCCAAATGTCCAGTTGCATTTTCTACAGAAAGAGTGTTCAGATCTGCTCAATCAAAAGTATGGTTTAACTCTGTTAGCTGAATGCACAGATCAGAAAGAAGTTTCACCGAATGATTCTGTGTAGTTTATATTTGAAGACATTCCTTTTTCCACTGTTACCCTCTTAGCGCTCCGAATCTCCACTTGCATTTTCTACAAAAAGTGTGTTTCATAACTGCTCAATCAAAAATATGTTTTATATTTGTTAACTGAATTTACAGATCAGAAATAAGTTTCACAGAATGCATCTGTGTAGTTTTTATTTGAAGATATTCTTTTTCCCAATGTAGGCCTCTTAGCGCTTAGCATGTCCAATTGCAGTTACTACAGAAAGAGTGTTTCAGAACGGCTCAATCAAAAGTAAGGTTCAACTCTGTTAGTTGAATGCACAGAACAGAAAGAATTTTCACAGAATGCTACTGTGTAGTTTATATTTGAATATATTCCTTTTTCCACTATTACCCTCTTAGCGCTCCGAATGTCCACTTGCATTTTCTACAGAAAGAGTGTTCAGAACTGCGCAATCAAAAGTATGGTTTAACTCTGTTAGCTTAATGAACATATCAGAAATAAGTTTCACACAATGCTTCTGTGTAGTTTTTATTTGAAGATATTATTTTTCCCAATAGAGGCCTCTTAGCGCTCAGAATGTCCAATTGCAGTTTCTACAGAAAGAGTGTTTCAGAAAGGCTCAATCAAAAGTAAGGTTCAACTCTGTTAGTTGAATGCACAGAACAGAAAGAAGTTTCATACAATGCTTCTGTGTAGTTTATATTTGAACATATTCTTTTTTCCACTATTACCCACTTAGCGCTACGAATGTCCAGTTGCATTTTCTACAGACAGAGTGTTTCAAAACTGCTCAATCAAAAGTATGGTTTAACTCTGTTAGCTGAATGCTCAGATCAGAAAGAAGTTTCACAGAATGCTTCAGTGTAGTTTATATTTGAATATATTCCTTTTTTTACTACTAATCTCTTAGCGCTCCAAATGTCCAGTTGCATTTTCTACAGAAAGAGTGTTCAGATCTGCTTAATCAAAAGTATGGTTTAACTCTGTTAGCTGAATGCACAGATCAGAAAGAAGTTTCACAGAATGATTCTGTGTAGTTTATATTTGGAGACATTCCTTTTTCCACTATTACCCTCTTAGCGCTCCGAATCTCCACTTGCATTTTCTACAGAAAGAGTGTTTCAGAACGGCTCAATCAAAACTAAGGTTCAACTCTTTTAGTTGAACAAACAGAACAGAAAGAAGTTTCACACAATTCTTCTGTGTAGCTTTTATTTGTAGACATTCTTTTTCCCAATAGAGGCCTCTTAGCGCTCAGAATGTCCAATTGCAGTTTCTACAGAAAGAGTGTTTCAGAACGGCTCAATCAAAAGTAAGGTTCAACTCTGTTAGTAGAATGCACAGAACAGAAAGAAGTTTCATACAATGCTTCTGTGTAGTTCATATTTGAACATATTCTTTTTTCCACTATTACCCACTTAGCGCTACGAATGTCCAGTTGCATTTTCTACAGACAGAGTGTTTCAAAACTGCTCAATCAAAAGCATGGTTTAACTCTGTTAGCTGAATGCTCAGATCAGAAAGAAGTTTCACAGAATGCTTCTGTGTAGTTTATATTTGAATATATTCCTTTTTCCACTACTACGCTCTTAGCGCTCCAAATGTCCAGTTGCATTTTCTACAGAAAGAGTGTTCAGATCTGCTCAATCAAAAGTATGGTTTAACTCTGTTAGCTGAATGCACAGATCAGAAAGAAGTTTCACCGAATGATTCTGTGTAGTTTATATTTGAAGACATTCCTTTTTCTACTGATACCCTCTTAGCGCTCCGAATCTCCACTTGCATTTTCTACAAAAAGAGTGTTTCATAACTGCTCAATCAAAAATATGTTTTATATCTGTTAACTGAATTTACAGATCAGAAATAAGTTTCACAGAATGCATCTGTGTAGTTTTTATTTGAAGATATTCTTTTTCCCAATGTAGGCCTCTTAGCGCTTATCATGTCCAATTGCAGTTACTACAGAAAGAGTGTTTCAGAACGGCTCAATCAAAAGTAAGGTTCAACTCTGTTAGTTGAATGCACAGAACAGAAAGAATTTTCACAGAATGCTACTGTGTAGTTTATATTTGAATATATTCCTTTTTCCACTATTACCCTCTTAGCGCTCCGAATGTCCACTTGCATTTTCTACAGAAAGAGTGTTCAGAACTGCGCAATCAAAAGTATGGTTTAACTCTGTTAGCTTAATGAACATATCAGAAATAAGTTTCACACAATGCTTCTGTGTAGTTTTTATTTGAAGATATTATTTTTCCCAATAGAGGCCTCTTAGCGCTCAGAATGTCCAATTGCAGTTTCTACAGAAAGAGTGTTTCAGAAAGGCTCAATCAAAAGTAAGGTTCAACTCTGTTAGTTGAATGCACAGAACAGAAAGAAGTTTCATACAATGCCTCTGTGTAGTTTATATTTGAACATATTCTTTTTTCCACTATTACCCACTTAGCGCTACGAATGTCCAGTTGCATTTTCTACAGACAGAGTGTTTCAAAACTGCTCAATCAAAAGTATGGTTTAACTCTGTTAGCTGAATGCTCAGATCAGAAAGAAGTTTCACAGAATGCTTCTGTGTAGTTTATATTTGAATATATTCCTTTTTCCACTACTACTCTCTTAGCGCTCCAAATGTCCAGTTGCATTTTCTACAGAAAGAGTGTTCAGATCTGCTCAATCAAAAGTATGGTTTAACTCTGTTAGCTGAATGCACAGATCAGAAAGAAGTTTCACAGAATGATTCTGTGTAGTTTATATTTGGAGACATTCCTTTTTCCACTATTACCCTCTTAGCGCTCCGAATCTCCACTTGCATTTTCTACAAAAAGAGTGTTTCATAACTGCTCAATCAAAAATATGTTTTATCTCTGTTAACTGAATTTACAGATCAGAAATAAGTTTCACAGAATGCATCTGTGTAGTTTTTATTTGAAGATATTTTTTTCCCAATGTAGGCCTCTTAGCGCTTAGCATGTCCAATTGCAGTTTTTACAGAAAGAGTGTTTCAGAACGTCTCAATCAAAAGTAAGGTTCAACTCTGTTAGTTGAATGCACAGAACAGAAAGAATTTTCACAGAATGCTACTGTGTAGTTTATATTTGAATATATTCCTTTTTCCACTACTACCCTCTTAGCGCTCCGAATGTCCACTTGCATTTTCTAGAGAAAGAGTGTTCAGAACTGCGCAATCAAAAGTATGGTTTAACTCTGTTAGCTTAATGAACATATCAGAAATAATTTTCACACAATGCTTCTGTGTAGTTTTTATTTGAAGATATTATTTTTCCCAATAGAGGCCTCTTAGCGCTCAGAATGTCCAATTGCAGTTTCTACAGAAAGAGTGTTTCAGAAAGGCTCAATCAAAAGTAAGGTTCAACTCTGTTAGTTGAATGCACAGAACAGAAAGAAGTTTCATAAAATGCTTCTGTGTAGTTTATATTTGAACATATTCTTTTTTCCACTATTACCCACTTAGCGCTACGAATGTCCAGTTGCATTTTGTACAGACAGAGTGTTTCAAAACTGCTCAATCAAAAGTATGGTTTAACTCTGTTAGCTGAATGCTCAGATCAGAAAGAAGTTTCACAGAATGCTTCTGTGTAGTTTATATTTGAATATATTCCTTTTTCCACTACTACTCTCTTAGCGCTCCAAATGTCCAGTTGCATTTTCTACAGAAAGAGTGTTCAGATCTGCTCAATCAAAAGTATGGTTTAACTCTGTTAGCTGAATGCACAGATCAGAAAGAAGTTTCACAGAATGATTCTGTGTAGTTTATATTTGGAGACATTCCTTTTTCCACTATTACCCTCTTAGCGCTCCGAATCTCCACTTGCATTTTATACAGAAAGAGTGTTTCAGAACGGCTCAATCAAAACTAAGGTTCAACTCTTTTAGTTGAACAAACAGAACAGAAAGAAGTTTCACACAATTCTTCTGTGTAGCTTTTATTTGTAGACATTCTTTTTCCCAATAGAGGCCTCTTAGCGCTCAGAATGTCCAATTGCAGTTTCTACAGAAAGAGTGTTTCAGAACGGCTCAATCAAAAGTAAGGTTCAACTCTGTTAGTAGAATGCACAGAACAGAAAGAAGTTTCATACAATGCTTCTGTGTAGTTCATATTTGAACATATTCTTTTTTCCACTATTACCCACTTAGCGCTACGAATGTCCAGTTGCATTTTCTACAGACAGAGTGTTTCAAAACTGCTCAATCAAAAGCATGGTTTAACTCTGTTAGCTGAATGCTCAGATCAGAAAGAAGTTTCACAGAATGCTTCTGTGTAGTTTATAGTTGAATATATTCCTTTTTCCACTACTACGCTCTTAGCGCTCCAAATGTCCAGTTGCATTTTCTACAGAAAGAGTATTCAGATCTGCTCAATCAAAAGTATGGTTTAACTCTGTTAGCTGAATGCACAGATCAGAAAGAAGTTTCACCGAATGATTCTGTGTAGTTTATATTTGAAGACATTCCTTTTTCCACTGTTACCCTCTTAGCGCTCCGAATCTCCACTTGCATTTTCTACAAAAAGAGTGTTTCATAACTGCTCAATCAAAAATATGTTTTATATCTGTTAACTGAATTTACAGATCAGAAATAAGTTTCACAGAATGCATCTGTGTAGTTTTTATTTGAAGATATTCTTTTTCCCAATGTAGGCCTCTTAGCGCTTAGCATGTCCAATTGCAGTTACTACAGAAAGAGTGTTTCAGAACGGCTCAATCAAAAGTAAGGTTCAACTCTGTTAGTTGAATGCACAGAACAGAAAGAATTTTCACAGAATGCTACTGTGTAGTTTATATTTGAATATATTCCTTTTTCCACTATTACCCTCTTAGCGCTCCGAATGTCCACTTGCATTTTCTACAGAAAGAGTGTTCAGAACTGCGCAATCAAAAGTATGGTTTAACTCTGTTAGCTTAATGAACATATCAGAAATAAGTTTCACACAATGCTTCTGTGTAGTTTTTATTTGAAGATATTATTTTTCCCAATAGAGGCCTCTTAGCGCTCAGAATGTCCAATTGCAGTTTCTACAGAAAGAGTGTTTCAGAAAGGCTCAATCAAAAGTAAGGTTCAACTCTGTTAGTTGAATGCACAGAACAGAAAGAAGTTTCATACAATGCTTCTGTGTAGTTTATATTTGAACATATTCTTTTTTCCACTATTACCCACTTAGCGCTACGAATGTCCAGTTGCATTTTCTACAGACAGAGTGTTTCAAAACTGCTCAATCAAAAGTATGGTTTAACTCTGTTAGCTGAATGCTCAGATCAGAAAGAAGTTTCACAGAATGCTTCTGTGTAGTTTATATTTGAATATATTCCTTTTTCCACTACTACTCTCTTAGCGCTCCAAATGTCCAGTTGCATTTTCTACAGAAAGAGTGTTCAGATCTGCTCAATCAAAAGTATGGTTTAACTCTGTTAGCTGAATGCACAGATCAGAAAGAAGTTTCACAGAATGATTCTGTGTAGTTTATATTTGGAGACATTCCTTTTTCCACTATTACCCTCTTAGCGCTCCGAATCTCCACTTGCATTTTCTACAAAAAGAGTGTTTCATAACTGCTCAATCAAAAATATGTTTTATCTCTGTTAACTGAATTTACAGATCAGAAATAAGTTTCACAGAATGCATCTGTGTAGTTTTTATTTGAAGATATTTTTTTCCCAATGTAGGCCTCTTAGCGCTTAGCATGTCCAATTGCAGTTTCTACAGAAAGAGTGTTTCAGAACGGCTCAATCAAAAGTAAGGTTCAACTCTGTTAGTTGAATGCACAGAACAGAAAGAATTTTCACAGAATGCTACTGTGTAGTTTATATTTGAATATATTCCTTTTTCCACTATTACCCTCTTAGCGCTCCGAATGTCCACTTGCATTTTCTACAGAAAGAGTGTTCAGAACTGCGCAATCCAAAGTATGGTTTAACTCTGTTAGCTTAATGAACATATCAGAAATAAGTTTCATACAATGCTTCTGTGTAGTTTTTATTTGAAGATATTATTTTTCCCAATAGAGTCCTCTTAGCGCTCAGAATGTCCAAATGCAGTTTCTACAGAAAGAGTGTTTCAGAAAGGCTCAATCAAAAGTAAGGTTCAACTCTGTTAGTTGAATGCACAGAACAGAAAGAAGTTTCATACAATGCTTCTGTGTAGTTCATATTTGAACATATTCTTTTTCCACTATTACCCAATTAGCGCTACGAATGTACAGTTGCATTTTCTACAGACAGAGTGTTTCAAAACTGCTCAATCAAAAGTATGGTTTAACTCTGTTAGCTGAATGCTCAGATCAGAAAGAAGTTTCACAGAATGCTTCTGTGTAGTTTATATTTGAATATATTCCTTTTTCCACTACTACTCTCTTAGCGCTCCAAATGTCCAGTTGCATTTTCTACAGAAAGAGTGTTCAGATCTGCTCAATCAAAAGTATGGTTTAACTCTGTTAGCTGAATGCACAGATCAGAAAGAAGTTTCACAGAATGATTCTGTGTAGTTTATATTTGGAGACATTCCTTTTTCCACTATTACCCTCTTAGCGCTCCGAATCTCCACTTGCATTTTCTACAAAAAGAGTGTTTCATAACTGCTCAATCAAAAATATGTTTTATCTCTGTTAACTGAATTTACAGATCAGAAATAAGTTTCACAGAATGCATCTGTGTAGTTTTTATTTGAAGATATTTTTTTCCCAATGTAGGCCTCTTAGCGCTTAGCATGTCCAATTGCAGTTTCTACAGAAAGAGTGTTTCAGAACGTCTCAATCAAAAGTAAGGTTCAACTCTGTTAGTTGAATGCACAGAACAGAAAGAATTTTCACAGAATGCTACTGTGTAGTTTATATTTGAATATATTCCTTTTTCCACTATTACCCTCTTAGCGCTCCGAATGTCCACTTGCATTTTCTACAGAAAGAGTGTTCAGAACTGCGCAATCCAAAGTATGGTTTAACTCTGTTAGCTTAATGAACATATCAGAAATAAGTTTCATACAATGCTTCTGTGTAGTTTTTATTTGAAGATATTATTTTTCCCAATAGAGTCCTCTTAGCGCTCAGAATGTCCAAATGCAGTTTCTACAGAAAGAGTGTTTCAGAAAGGCTCAATCAAAAGTAAGGTTCAACTCTGTTAGTTGAATGCACAGAACAGAAAGAAGTTTCATACAATGCTTCTGTGTAGTTCATATTTGAACATATTCTTTTTCCACTATTACCCAATTAGCGCTACGAATGTACAGTTGCATTTTCTACAGACAGAGTGTTTCAAAACTGCTAAATCAAAAGTATGGTTTAACTCTGTTAGCTGAATGCTCAGATCAGAAAGAAGTTTCACAGAATGCTTCTGTGTAGTTTATATTTGAATATATTCCTTTTTCCACTACTACTCTCTTAGCGCTCCAAATGTCCAGTTGCATTTTCTACAGAAAGAGTGTTCAGATCTGCTCAATCAAAAGTATGGTTTAACTCTGTTAGCTGAATGCACAGATCAGAAAGAAGTTTCACAGAATGATTCTGTGTAGTTTATATTTGGAGACATTCCTTTTTCCACTATTACCCTCTTAGCGCTCCGAATCTCCACTTGCATTTTCTACAAAAAGAGTGTTTCATAACTGCTCAATCAAAAATATGTTTTATCTCTGTTAACTGAATTTACAGATCAGAAATAAGTTTCACAGAATGCATCTGTGTAGTTTTTATTTGAAGATATTTTTTTCCCAATGTAGGCCTCTTAGCGCTTAGCATGTCCAATTGCAGTTTCTACAGAAAGAGTGTTTCAGAACGTCTCAATCAAAAGTAAGGTTCAACTCTGTTAGTTGAATGCACAGAACAGAAAGAATTTTCACAGAATGCTACTGTGTAGTTTATATTTGAATATATTCCTTTTTCCACTACTACCCTCTTAGCGCTCCGAATGTCCACTTGCATTTTCTAGAGAAAGAGTGTTCAGAACTGCGCAATCAAAAGTATGGTTTAACTCTGTTAGCTTAATGAACATATCAGAAATAATTTTCACACAATGCTTCTGTGTAGTTTTTATTTGAAGATATTATTTTTCCCAATAGAGGCCTCTTAGCGCTCAGAATGTCCAATTGCAGTTTCTACAGAAAGAGTGTTTCAGAAAGGCTCAATCAAAAGTAAGGTTCAACTCTGTTAGTTGAATGCACAGAACAGAAAGAAGTTTCATACAATGCTTCTGTGTAGTTTATATTTGAACATATTCTTTTTTCCACTATTACCCACTTAGCGCTACGAATGTCCAGTTGCATTTTGTACAGACAGAGTGTTTCAAAACTGCTCAATCAAAAGTATGGTTTAACTCTGTTAGCTGAATGCTCAGATCAGAAAGAAGTTTCACAGAATGCTTCTGTGTAGTTTATATTTGAATATATTCCTTTTTCCACTACTACTCTCTTAGCGCTCCAAATGTCCAGTTGCATTTTCTACAGAAAGAGTGTTCAGATCTGCTCAATCAAAAGTATGGTTTAACTCTGTTAGCTGAATGCACAGATCAGAAAGAAGTTTCACAGAATGATTCTGTGTAGTTTATATTTGGAGACATTCCTTTTTCCACTATTACCCTCTTAGCGCTCCGAATCTCCACTTGCATTTTCTACAGAAAGAGTGTTTCAGAACGGCTCAATCAAAACTAAGGTTCAACTCTTTTAGTTGAACAAACAGAACAGAAAGAAGTTTCACACAATTCTTCTGTGTAGCTTTTATTTGTAGACATTCTTTTTCCCAATAGAGGCCTCTTAGCGCTCAGAATGTCCAATTGCAGTTTCTACAGAAAGAGTGTTTCAGAACGGCTCAATCAAAAGTAAGGTTCAACTCTGTTAGTAGAATGCACAGAACAGAAAGAAGTTTCATACAATGCTTCTGTGTAGTTCATATTTGAACATATTCTTTTTTCCACTATTACCCACTTAGCGCTACGAATGTCCAGTTGCATTTTCTACAGACAGAGTGTTTCAAAACTGCTCAATCAAAAGCATGGTTTAACTCTGTTAGCTGAATGCTCAGATCAGAAAGAAGTTTCACAGAATGCTTCTGTGTAGTTTATAGTTGAATATATTCCTTTTTCCACTACTACGCTCTTAGCGCTCCAAATGTCCAGTTGCATTTTCTACAGAAAGAGTATTCAGATCTGCTCAATCAAAAGTATGGTTTAACTCTGTTAGCTGAATGCACAGATCAGAAAGAAGTTTCACCGAATGATTCTGTGTAGTTTATATTTGAAGACATTCCTTTTTCCACTGTTACCCTCTTAGCGCTCCGAATCTCCACTTGCATTTTCTACAAAAAGAGTGTTTCATAACTGCTCAATCAAAAATATGTTTTATATCTGTTAACTGAATTTACAGATCAGAAATAAGTTTCACAGAATGCATCTGTGTAGTTTTTATTTGAAGATATTCTTTTTCCCAATGTAGGCCTCTTAGCGCTTAGCATGTCCAATTGCAGTTACTACAGAAAGAGTGTTTCAGAACGGCTCAATCAAAAGTAAGGTTCAACTCTGTTAGTTGAATGCACAGAACAGAAAGAATTTTCACAGAATGCTACTGTGTAGTTTATATTTGAATATATTCCTTTTTCCACTATTACCCTCTTAGCGCTCCGAATGTCCACTTGCATTTTCTACAGAAAGAGTGTTCAGAACTGCGCAATCAAAAGTATGGTTTAACTCTGTTAGCTTAATGAACATATCAGAAATAAGTTTCACACAATGCTTCTGTGTAGTTTTTATTTGAAGATATTATTTTTCCCAATAGAGGCCTCTTAGCGCTCAGAATGTCCAATTGCAGTTTCTACAGAAAGAGTGTTTCAGAAAGGCTCAATCAAAAGTAAGGTTCAACTCTGTTAGTTGAATGCACAGAACAGAAAGAAGTTTCATACAATGCTTCTGTGTAGTTTATATTTGAACATATTCTTTTTTCCACTATTACCCACTTAGCGCTACGAATGTCCAGTTGCATTTTCTACAGACAGAGTGTTTCAAAACTGCTCAATCAAAAGTATGGTTTAACTCTGTTAGCTGAATGCTCAGATCAGAAAGAAGTTTCACAGAATGCTTCTGTGTAGTTTATATTTGAATATATTCCTTTTTCCACTACTACTCTCTTAGCGCTCCAAATGTCCAGTTGCATTTTCTACAGAAAGAGTGTTCAGATCTGCTCAATCAAAAGTATGGTTTAACTCTGTTAGCTGAATGCACAGATCAGAAAGAAGTTTCACAGAATGATTCTGTGTAGTTTATATTTGGAGACATTCCTTTTTCCACTATTACCCTCTTAGCGCTCCGAATCTCCACTTGCATTTTCTACAAAAAGAGTGTTTCATAACTGCTCAATCAAAAATATGTTTTATCTCTGTTAACTGAATTTACAGATCAGAAATAAGTTTCACAGAATGCATCTGTGTAGTTTTTATTTGAAGATATTTTTTTCCCAATGTAGGCCTCTTAGCGCTTAGCATGTCCAATTGCAGTTTCTACAGAAAGAGTGTTTCAGAACGGCTCAATCAAAAGTAAGGTTCAACTCTGTTAGTTGAATGCACAGAACAGAAAGAATTTTCACAGAATGCTACTGTGTAGTTTATATTTGTATATATTCCTTTTTCCACTATTACCCTCTTAGCGCTCCGAATGTCCACTTGCATTTTCTACAGAAAGAGTGTTCAGAACTGCGCAATCCAAAGTATGGTTTAACTCTGTTAGCTTAATGAACATATCAGAAATAAGTTTCATACAATGCTTCTGTGTAGTTTTTATTTGAAGATATTATTTTTCCCAATAGAGTCCTCTTAGCGCTCAGAATGTCCAAATGCAGTTTCTACAGAAAGAGTGTTTCAGAAAGGCTCAATCAAAAGTAAGGTTCAACTCTGTTAGTTGAATGCACAGAACAGAAAGAAGTTTCATACAATGCTTCTGTGTAGTTCATATTTGAACATATTCTTTTTCCACTATTACCCAATTAGCGCTACGAATGTACAGTTGCATTTTCTACAGACAGAGTGTTTCAAAACTGCTCAATCAAAAGTATGGTTTAACTCTGTTAGCTGAATGCTCAGATCAGAAAGAAGTTTCACAGAATGCTTCTGTGTAGTTTATATTTGAATATATTCCTTTTTCCACTACTACTCTCTTAGCGCTCCAAATGTCCAGTTGCATTTTCTACAGAAAGAGTGTTCAGATCTGCTCAATCAAAAGTATGGTTTAACTCTGTTAGCTGAATGCACAGATCAGAAAGAAGTTTCACAGAATGATTCTGTGTAGTTTATATTTGGAGACATTCCTTTTTCCACTATTACCCTCTTAGCGCTCCGAATCACCACTTGCATTTTCTACAGAAAGAGTGTTTCAGAACGGCTCAATCAAAACTAAGGTTCAACTCTTTTAGTTGAACAAACAGAACAGAAAGAAGTTTCACACAATTCTTCTGTGTAGCTTTTATTTGTAGACATTCTTTTTCCCAATAGAGGCCTCTTAGCGCTCAGAATGTCCAATTGCAGTTTCTACAGAAAGAGTGTTTCAGAACGGCTCAATCAAAAGTAAGGTTCAACTCTGTTAGTAGAATGCACAGAACAGAAAGAAGTTTCATACAATGCTTCTGTGTAGTTCATATTTGAACATATTCTTTTTTCCACTATTACCCACTTAGCGCTACGAATGTCCAGTTGCATTTTCTACAGACAGAGTGTTTAAAAACTGCTCAATCAAAAGCATGGTTTAACTCTGTTAGCTGAATGCTCAGATGAGAAAGAAGTTTCACAGAATGCTTCTGTGTAGTTTATAGTTGAATATATTCCTTTTTCCACTACTACGCTCTTAGCGCTCCAAATGTCCAGTTGCATTTTCTACAGAAAGAGTGTTCAGATCTGCTCAATCAAAAGTATGGTTTAACTCTGTTAGCTGAATGCACAGATCAGAAAGAAGTTTCACCGAATGATTCTGTGTTGTTTATATTTGAAGACATTCCTTTTTCCACTGTTACCCTCTTAGCGCTCCGAATCTCCACTTGCATTTTCTACAAAAAGAGTGTTTCATAACTGCTCAATCAAAAATATGTTTTATATCTGTTAACTGAATTTACAGATCAGAAATAAGTTTCACAGAATGCATCTGTGTAGTTTTTATTTGAAGATATTCTTTTTCCCAATGTAGGCCTCTTAGCGCTTAGCATGTCCAATTGCAGTTACTACAGAAAGAGTGTTTCAGAACGGCTCAATCAAAAGTAAGGTTCAACTCTGTTAGTTGAATGCACAGAACAGAAAGAATTTTCACAGAATGCTACTGTGTAGTTTATATTTGAATATATTCCTTTTTCCACTATTACCCTCTTAGCGCTCCGAATGTCCACTTGCATTTTCTACAGAAAGAGTGTTCAGAACTGCGCAATCAAAAGTATGGTTTAACTCTGTTAGCTTAATGAACATATCAGAAATAAGTTTCACACAATGCTTCTGTGTAGTTTTTATTTGAAGATATTATTTTTCCCAATAGAGGCCTCTTAGCGCTCAGAATGTCCAATTGCAGTTTCTACAGAAAGAGTGTTTCAGAAAGGCTCAATCAAAAGTAAGGTTCAACTCTGTTAGTTGAATGCACAGAACAGAAAGAAGTTTCATACAATGCTTCTGTGTAGTTTATATTTGAACATATTCTTTTTTCCACTATTACCCACTTAGCGCTACGAATGTCCAGTTGCATTTTCTACAGACAGAGTGTTTCAAAACTGCTCAATCAAAAGTATGGTTTAACTCTGTTAGCTGAATGCTCAGATCAGAAAGAAGTTTCACAGAATGCTTCTGTGTAGTTTATATTTGAATATATTCCTTTTTCCACTACTACTCTCTTAGCGCTCCAATTGTCCAGTTGCATTTTCTACAGAAAGAGTGTTCAGATCTGCTCAATCAAAAGTATGGTTTAACTCTGATAGCTGAATGCACAGATCAGAAAGAAGTTTCACAGAATGATTCTGTGTAGTTTATATTTGGAGACATTCCTTTTTCCACTATTACCCTCTTAGCGCTCCGAATCTCCACTTGCATTTTCTACAAAAAGAGTGTTTCATAACTGCTCAATCAAAAATATGTTTTATCTCTGTTAACTGAATTTACAGATCAGAAATAAGTTTCACAGAATGCATCTGTGTAGTTTTTATTTGAAGATATTTTTTTCCCAATGTAGGCCTCTTAGCGCTTAGCATGTCCAATTGCAGTTTCTACAGAAAGAGTGTTTCAGAACGGCTCAATCAAAAGTAAGGTTCAACTCTGTTAGTTGAATGCACAGAACAGAAAGAATTTTCACAGAATGCTACTGTGTAGTTTATATTTGAATATATTCCTTTTTCCACTATTACCCTCTTAGCGCTCCGAATGTCCACTTGCATTTTCTAGAGAAAGAGTGTTCAGAACTGCGCAATCAAAAGTATGGTTTAACTCTGTTAGCTTAATGAACATATCAGAAATAAGTTTCACACAATGCTTCTGTGTAGTTTTTATTTGAAGATATTATTTTTCCCAATAGAGGCCTCTTAGCGCTCAGAATGTCCAATTGCAGTTTCTACAGAAAGAGTGTTTCAGAAAGGCTCAATCAAAAGTAAGGTTCAAATCTGTTAGTTGAATGCTCAGAACAGAAAGAAGTTTCATACAATGCTTCTGTGTAGTTTATATTTGAACATATTCTTTTTTCCACTATTACCCACTTAGCGCTACGAATGTCCAGTTGCATTTTCTACAGACAGAGTGTTTCAAAACTGCTCAATCAAAAGTATGGTTTAACTCTGTTAGCTGAATGCTCAGATCAGAAAGAAGTTTCACAGAATGCTTCTGTGTAGTTTATATTTGAATATATTCCTTTTTCCACTACTACTCTCTTAGCGCTCCAAATGTACAGTTGCATTTTCTACAGAAAGAGTGTTCAGATCTGCTCAATCAAAAGTATGGTTTAACTCTGTTAGCTGAATGCACAGATCAGAAAGAAGTTTCACAGAATGATTCTGTGTAGTTTATATTTGGAGACATTCCTTTTTCCACTATTACCCTCTTAGCGCTCCGAATCTCCACTTGCATTTTCTACAAAAAGAGTGTTTCATAACTGCTCAATCAAAAATATGTTTTATCTCTGTTAACTGAATTTACAGATCAGAAATAAGTTTCACAGAATGCATCTGTGTAGTTTTTATTTGAAGATATTTTTTTCCCAATGTAGGCCTCTTAGCGCTTAGCATGTCCAATTGCAGTTTCTACAGAAAGAGTGTTTCAGAACGGCTCAATCAAAAGTAAGGTTCAACTCTGTTAGTTGAATGCACAGAACAGGAAGAATTTTCACAGAATGCTACTGTGTAGTTTATATTTGAATATATTCCTTTTTCCACTATTACCCTCTTAGCGCTCCGAATGTCCACTTGCATTTTCTAGAGAAAGAGTGTTCAGAACTGCGCAATCAAAAGTATGGTTTAACTCTGTTAGCTTAATGAACATATCAGAAATAAGTTTCACACAATGCTTCTGTGTAGTTTTTATTTGAAGATATTATATTTCCCAATAGAGGCCTCTTAGCGCTCAGAATGTCCAATTGCAGTTTCTACAGAAAGAGTGATTCAAAAAGGCTCAATCAAAAGTAAGGTTCAACTCTGTTAGTTGAATGCACAGAACAGAAAGTAGTTTCATACAGTGCTTCTGTGTAGTTTATATTTGAAAATATTCTTTTTTCAACTATTACCCACTTAGCGCTACGAATGTCCAGTTGCATTTTCTACAGACAGAGTGTTTCAAAACTGCTCAATCAAAAGTATGGTTTAACTCTGTTAGCTGAATGCTCAGATCAGAAAGAAGTTTCACAGAATGCTTCTGTGTAGTTTATATTTGAATATATTCCTTTTTCCACTACTACTCTCTTAGCGCTCCAAATGTCCAGTTGCATTTTCTACAGAAAGAGTGTTCAGATCTGCTCAATCAAAAGTATGGTTTAACTCTGTTAGCTGAATGCACAGATCAGAAAGAAGTTTCACAGAATGATTCTGTGTAGTTTATATTTGGAGACATTCCATTTTCCACTATTACCCTCTTAGCGCTCCGAATCTCCACTTGCATTTTCTACAGAAAGAGTGTTTCAGAACGGCTCAATCAAAACTAAGGTTCAACTCTTTTAGTTGAACAAACAGAACAGAAAGAAGTTTCACACAATTCTTCTGTGTAGTTTTTATTTGTAGACATTATTTTTCCCAATATAGGCCTCTTAGCGCTCAGAATGTCCAATTGCAGTTTCTACAGAAAGAGTGTTTCAGAACGGCTCAATGAAAAGTAAGGTTCAACTCTATTAGTTGAATGCACAGAACAGAAAGAAGTTTCATACAATGCTTCTGTGTAGTTTATATTTGAACATATTCTTTTTTCCACTATTACCCACTTAGCGCTACGAATGTCCAGTTGCATTTTCTACAGACAGAGTGTTTCAAAACTGCTCAATCAAGAGTATGCTTTAACTCTGTTAGCTGTATACTCAGATCAGAAAGAAGTTTCACAGAATGCTTCTGTGTAGTTTATATTTGAATATATTCCTTTTTCCACTACTACGCTCTTAGCGCTCCAAATGTCCAGTTGCATTTTCTACAGAAAGAGTGTTCAGATCTGCTCAATCAAAAGTATGGTTTAACTCTGTTAGCTGAATGCACAGATCAGAAAGAAGTTTCACCGAATGATTCTGTGTAGTTTATATTTGAAGACATTCCTTTTTCCACTATTACCCTCTTAGCGCTCCGAATCTCCACTTGCATTTTCTACAAAAAGAGTGTTTCATAACTGCTCAATCAAAAATATGTTTTATCTCTGTTAACTGAATTTACAGATCAGAAATAAGTTTCACAGAATGCATCTGTGTAGTTTTTATTTGAAGATATTTTTTTCCCAATGTAGGCCTCTTAGCGCTTAGCATGTCCAATTGCAGTTTCTACAGAAAGAGGGTTTCAGAACGGCTCAATCAAAAGTAAGGTTCAACTCTGTTAGTTGAATGCACAGAACAGAAAGAATTTTCACAGAATGCTACTGTGTAGTTTATATTTGAATATATTCCTTTTTCCACTATTACCCTCTTAGCGCTCCGAATGTCCACTTGCATTTTCTACAGAAAGAGTGTTCAGAACTGCACAATCAAAAGTATGGTTTAACTCTGTTAGCTTAATGAACATATCAGAAATAAGTTTCACACAATGCTTCTGTGTAGTTTTTATTTGAAGTTATTATTTTTCCCAATAGATGCCTCTTAGCGCTCAGAATGTCCAATTGCAGTTTCTACAGAAAGAGTGTTTCAGAAAGGCTCAATCAAAAGTAAGGTTCAACTCTGTTAGTTGAATGCACAGAACAGAAAGAAGTTTCATACAATGCTTCTGTGTAGTTTATATTTGAACATATTCTTTTTTCCACTATTACCCACTTAGCGCTACGAATGTCCAGTTGCATTTTCTACAGACAGAGTGTTTCAAAACTGCTCAATCAAAAGTATGGTTTAACTCTGTTAGCTGAATGCTCAGATCAGAAAGAAGTTTCACAGAATGCTTCTGTGTAGTTTATATTTGAATATATTCCTTTTTCCACTACTACTCTCTTAGCGCTCCAAATGTCCAGTTGCATTTTCTACAGAAAGAGTGTTCAGATCTGCTCAATCAAAAGTATGGTTTAACTCTGTTAGCTGAATGCACAGATCAGAAAGAAGTTTCACAGAATGATTCTGTGTAGTTTATATTTGGAGACATTCCTTTTTCCACTATTACCCTCTTAGCGCTCCGAATCTCCACTTGCATTTTCTACAGAAAGAGTGTTTCAGAACGGCTCAATCAAAACTAAGGTTCAACTCTTTTAGTTGAACAAACAGAACAGAAAGAAGTTTCACACAATTCTTCTGTGTAGCTTTTATTTGTAGACATTCTTTTTCCCAATAGAGGCCTCTTAGCGCTCAGAATGTCCAATTGCAGTTTCTACAGAAAGAGTGTTTCAGAACGGCTCAATCAAAAGTAAGGTTCAACTCTGTTAGTAGAATGCACAGAACAGAAAGAAGTTTCATACAATGCTTCTGTGTAGTTCATATTTGAACATATTCTTTTTTCCACTATTACCCACTTAGCGCTACGAATGTCCAGTTGCATTTTCTACAGACAGAGTGTTTCAAAACTGCTCAATCAAAAGAATGGTTTAACTCTGTTAGCTGAATGCTCAGATCAGAAAGAAGTTTCACAGAATGCTTCTGTGTAGTTTATATTTGAATATATTCCTTTTTCCACTACTACGCTCTTAGCGCTCCAAATGTCCAGTTGCATTTTCTACAGAAAGAGTGTTCAGATCTGCTCAATCAAAAGTATGGTTTAACTCTGTTAGCTGAATGCACAGATCAGAAAGAAGTTTCACCGAATGATTCTGTGTAGTTTATATTTGAAGACATTCCTTTTTCCACTGTTACCCTCTTAGCGCTCCGAATCTCCACTTGCATTTTCTACAAAAAGAGTGTTTCATAACTGCTCAATCAAAAATATGTTTTATATCTGTTAACTGAATTTACAGATCAGAAATAAGTTTCACAGAATGCATCTGTGTAGTTTTTATTTGAAGATATTCTTTTTCCCAATGTAGGCCTCTTAGCGCTTAGCATGTCCAATTGCAGTTACTACAGAAAGAGTGTTTCAGAACGGCTCAATCAAAAGTAAGGTTCAACTCTGTTAGTTGAATGCACAGAACAGAAAGAATTTTCACAGAATGCTACTGTGTAGTTTATATTTGAATATATTCCTTTTTCCACTATTACCCTCTTAGCGCTCCGAATGTCCACTTGCATTTTCTACAGAAAGAGTGTTCAGAACTGCGCAATCAAAAGTATGGTTTAACTCTGTTAGCTTAATGAACATATCAGAAATAAGTTTCACACAATGCTTCTGTGTAGTTTTTATTTGAAGATATTATTTTTCCCAATAGAGGCCTCTTAGCGCTCAGAATGTCCAATTGCAGTTTCTACAGAAAGAGTGTTTCAGAAAGGCTCAATCAAAAGTAAGGTTCAACTCTGTTAGTTGAATGCACAGAACAGAAAGAAGTTTCATACAATGCTTCTGTGTAGTTTATATTTGAACATATTCTTTTTTCCACTATTACCCACTTAGCGCTACGAATGTCCAGTTGCATTTTCTACAGACAGAGTGTTTCAAAACTGCTCAATCAAAAGTATGGTTTAACTCTGTTAGCTGAATGCTCAGATCAGAAAGAAGTTTCACAGAATGCTTCTGTGTAGTTTATATTTGAATATATTCCTTTTTCCACTACTACTCTCTTAGCGCTCCAAATGTCCAGTTGCATTTTCTACAGAAAGAGTGTTCAGATCTGCTCAATCAAAAGTATGGTTTAACTCTGTTAGCTGAATGCACAGATCAGAAAGAAGTTTCACAGAATGATTCTGTGTAGTTTATATTTGGAGACATTCCTTTTTCCACTATTACCCTCTTAGCGCTCCGAATCTCCACTTGCATTTTCTACAAAAAGAGTGTTTCATAACTGCTCAATCAAAAATATGTTTTATCTCTGTTAACTGAATTTACAGATCAGAAATAAGTTTCACAGAATGCATCTGTGTAGTTTTTATTTGAAGATATTTTTTTCCCAATGTAGGCCTCTTAGCGCTTAGCATGTCCAATTGCAGTTTCTACAGAAAGAGTGTTTCAGAACGGCTCAATCAAAAGTAAGGTTCAACTCTGTTAGTTGAATGCACAGAACAGAAAGAATTTTCACAGAATGCTACTGTGTAGTTTATATTTGTATATATTCCTTTTTCCACTATTACCCTCTTAGCGCTCCGAATGTCCACTTGCATTTTCTACAGAAAGAGTGTTCAGAACTGCGCAATCCAAAGTATGGTTTAACTCTGTTAGCTTAATGAACATATCAGAAATAAGTTTCATACAATGCTTCTGTGTAGTTTTTATTTGAAGATATTATTTTTCCCAATAGAGTCCTCTTAGCGCTCAGAATGTCCAAATGCAGTTTCTACAGAAAGAGTGTTTCAGAAAGGCTCAATCAAAAGTAAGGTTCAACTCTGTTAGTTGAATGCACAGAACAGAAAGAAGTTTCATACAATGCTTCTGTGTAGTTCATATTTGAACATATTCTTTTTCCACTATTACCCAATTAGCGCTACGAATGTACAGTTGCATTTTCTACAGACAGAGTGTTTCAAAACTGCTCAATCAAAAGTATGGTTTAACTCTGTTAGCTGAATGCTCAGATCAGAAAGAAGTTTCACAGAATGCTTCTGTGTAGTTTATATTTGAATATATTCCTTTTTCCACTACTACTCTCTTAGCGCTCCAAATGTCCAGTTGCATTTTCTACAGAAAGAGTGTTCAGATCTGCTCAATCAAAAGTATGGTTTAACTCTGTTAGCTGAATGCACAGATCAGAAAGAAGTTTCACAGAATGATTCTGTGTAGTTTATATTTGGAGACATTCCTTTTTCCACTATTACCCTCTTAGCGCTCCGAATCACCACTTGCATTTTCTACAGAAAGAGTGTTTCAGAACGGCTCAATCAAAACTAAGGTTCAAATCTTTTAGTTGAACAAACAGAACAGAAAGAAGTTTCACACAATTCTTCTGTGTAGCTTTTATTTGTAGACATTCTTTTTCCCAATAGAGGCCTCTTAGCGCTCAGAATGTCCAATTGCAGTTTCTACAGAAAGAGTGTTTCAGAACGGCTCAATCAAAAGTAAGGTTCAACTCTGTTAGTAGAATGCACAGAACAGAAAGAAGTTTCATACAATGCTTCTGTGTAGTTCATATTTGAACATATTCTTTTTTCCACTATTACCCACTTAGCGCTACGAATGTCCAGTTGCATTTTCTACAGACAGAGTGTTTAAAAACTGCTCAATCAAAAGCATGGTTTAACTCTGTTAGCTGAATGCTCAGATGAGAAAGAAGTTTCACAGAATGCTTCTGTGTAGTTTATAGTTGAATATATTCCTTTTTCCACTACTACGCTCTTAGCGCTCCAAATGTCCAGTTGCATTTTCTACAGAAAGAGTGTTCAGATCTGCTCAATCAAAAGTATGGTTTAACTCTGTTAGCTGAATGCACAGATCAGAAAGAAGTTTCACCGAATGATTCTGTGTTGTTTATATTTGAAGACATTCCTTTTTCCACTGTTACCCTCTTAGCGCTCCGAATCTCCACTTGCATTTTCTACAAAAAGAGTGTTTCATAACTGCTCAATCAAAAATATGTTTTATATCTGTTAACTGAATTTACAGATCAGAAATAAGTTTCACAGAATGCATCTGTGTAGTTTTTATTTGAAGATATTCTTTTTCCCAATGTAGGCCTCTTAGCGCTTAGCATGTCCAATTGCAGTTACTACAGAAAGAGTGTTTCAGAACGGCTCAATCAAAAGTAAGGTTCAACTCTGTTAGTTGAATGCACAGAACAGAAAGAATTTTCACAGAATGCTACTGTGTAGTTTATATTTGAATATATTCCTTTTTCCACTATTACCCTCTTAGCGCTCCGAATGTCCACTTGCATTTTCTACAGAAAGAGTGTTCAGAACTGCGCAATCAAAAGTATGGTTTAACTCTGTTAGCTTAATGAACATATCAGAAATAAGTTTCACACAATGCTTCTGTGTAGTTTTTATTTGAAGATATTATTTTTCCCAATAGAGGCCTCTTAGCGCTCAGAATGTCCAATTGCAGTTTCTACAGAAAGAGTGTTTCAGAAAGGCTCAATCAAAAGTAAGGTTCAACTCTGTTAGTTGAATGCACAGAACAGAAAGAAGTTTCATACAATGCTTCTGTGTAGTTTATATTTGAACATATTCTTTTTTCCACTATTACCCACTTAGCGCTACGAATGTCCAGTTGCATTTTCTACAGACAGAGTGTTTCAAAACTGCTCAATCAAAAGTATGGTTTAACTCTGTTAGCTGAATGCTCAGATCAGAAAGAAGTTTCACAGAATGCTTCTGTGTAGTTTATATTTGAATATATTCCTTTTTCCACTACTACTCTCTTAGCGCTCCAATTGTCCAGTTGCATTTTCTACAGAAAGAGTGTTCAGATCTGCTCAATCAAAAGTATGGTTTAACTCTGATAGCTGAATGCACAGATCAGAAAGAAGTTTCACAGAATGATTCTGTGTAGTTTATATTTGGAGACATTCCTTTTTCCACTATTACCCTCTTAGCGCTCCGAATCTCCACTTGCATTTTCTACAAAAAGAGTGTTTCATAACTGCTCAATCAAAAATATGTTTTATCTCTGTTAACTGAATTTACAGATCAGAAATAAGTTTCACAGAATGCATCTGTGTAGTTTTTATTTGAAGATATTTTTTTCCCAATGTAGGCCTCTTAGCGCTTAGCATGTCCAATTGCAGTTTCTACAGAAAGAGTGTTTCAGAACGGCTCAATCAAAAGTAAGGTTCAACTCTGTTAGTTGAATGCACAGAACAGAAAGAATTTTCACAGAATGCTACTGTGTAGTTTATATTTGAATATATTCCTTTTTCCACTATTACCCTCTTAGCGCTCCGAATGTCCACTTGCATTTTCTAGAGAAAGAGTGTTCAGAACTGCGCAATCAAAAGTATGGTTTAACTCTGTTAGCTTAATGAACATATCAGAAATAAGTTTCACACAATGCTTCTGTGTAGTTTTTATTTGAAGATATTATTTTTCCCAATAGAGGCCTCTTAGCGCTCAGAATGTCCAATTGCAGTTTCTACAGAAAGAGTGTTTCAGAAAGGCTCAATCAAAAGTAAGGTTCAAATCTGTTAGTTGAATGCTCAGAACAGAAAGAAGTTTCATACAATGCTTCTGTGTAGTTTATATTTGAACATATTCTTTTTTCCACTATTACCCACTTAGCGCTACGAATGTCCAGTTGCATTTTCTACAGACAGAGTGTTTCAAAACTGCTCAATCAAAAGTATGGTTTAACTCTGTTAGCTGAATGCTCAGATCAGAAAGAAGTTTCACAGAATGCTTCTGTGTAGTTTATATTTGAATATATTCCTTTTTCCACTACTACTCTCTTAGCGCTCCAAATGTACAGTTGCATTTTCTACAGAAAGAGTGTTCAGATCTGCTCAATCAAAAGTATGGTTTAACTCTGTTAGCTGAATGCACAGATCAGAAAGAAGTTTCACAGAATGATTCTGTGTAGTTTATATTTGGAGACATTCCTTTTTCCACTATTACCCTCTTAGCGCTCCGAATCTCCACTTGCATTTTCTACAAAAAGAGTGTTTCATAACTGCTCAATCAAAAATATGTTTTATCTCTGTTAACTGAATTTACAGATCAGAAATAAGTTTCACAGAATGCATCTGTGTAGTTTTTATTTGAAGATATTTTTTTCCCAATGTAGGCCTCTTAGCGCTTAGCATGTCCAATTGCAGTTTCTACAGAAAGAGTGTTTCAGAACGGCTCAATCAAAAGTAAGGTTCAACTCTGTTAGTTGAATGCACAGAACAGGAAGAATTTTCACAGAATGCTACTGTGTAGTTTATATTTGAATATATTCCTTTTTCCACTATTACCCTCTTAGCGCTCCGAATGTCCACTTGCATTTTCTAGAGAAAGAGTGTTCAGAACTGCGCAATCAAAAGTATGGTTTAACTCTGTTAGCTTAATGAACATATCAGAAATAAGTTTCACACAATGCTTCTGTGTAGTTTTTATTTGAAGATATTATATTTCCCAATAGAGGCCTCTTAGCGCTCAGAATGTCCAATTGCAGTTTCTACAGAAAGAGTGATTCAAAAAGGCTCAATCAAAAGTAAGGTTCAACTCTGTTAGTTGAATGCACAGAACAGAAAGTAGTTTCATACAGTGCTTCTGTGTAGTTTATATTTGAAAATATTCTTTTTTCCACTATTACCCACTTAGCGCTACGAATGTCCAGTTGCATTTTCTACAGACAGAGTGTTTCAAAACTGCTCAATCAAAAGTATGGTTTAACTCTGTTAGCTGAATGCTCAGATCAGAAAGAAGTTTCACAGAATGCTTCTGTGTAGTTTATATTTGAATATATTCCTTTTTCCACTACTACTCTCTTAGCGCTCCAAATGTCCAGTTGCATTTTCTACAGAAAGAGTGTTCAGATCTGCTCAATCAAAAGTATGGTTTAACTCTGTTAGCTGAATGCACAGATCAGAAAGAAGTTTCACAGAATGATTCTGTGTAGTTTATATTTGGAGACATTCCATTTTCCACTATTACCCTCTTAGCCCTCCGAATCTCCACTTGCATTTTCTACAGAAAGAGTGTTTCAGAACGGCTCAATCAAAACTAAGGTTCAACTCTTTTAGTTGAACAAACAGAACAGAAAAAAGTTTCACACAATTCTTCTGTGTAGTTTTTATTTGTAGACATTATTTTTCCCAATATAGGCCTCTTAGCGCTCAGAATGTCCAATTGCAGTTTCTACAGAAAGAGTGTTTCAGAACGGCTCAATGAAAAGTAAGGTTCAACTCTATTAGTTGAATGCACAGAACAGAAAGAAGTTTCATACAATGCTTCTGTGTAGTTTATATTTGAACATATTCTTTTTTCCACTATTACCCACTTAGCGCTACGAATGTCCAGTTGCATTTTCTACAGACAGAGTGTTTCAAAACTGCTCAATCAAGAGTATGCTTTAACTCTGTTAGCTGTATACTCAGATCAGAAAGAAGTTTCACAGAATGCTTCTGTGTAGTTTATATTTGAATATATTCCTTTTTCCACTACTACGCTCTTAGCGCTCCAAATGTCCAGTTGCATTTTCTACAGAAAGAGTGTTCAGATCTGCTCAATCAAAAGTATGGTTTAATTCTGTTAGCTGAATGCACAGATCAGAAAGAAGTTTCACCGAATGATTCTGTGTAGTTTATATTTGAAGACATTCCTTTTTCCACTATTACCCTCTTAGCGCTCCGAATCTCCACTTGCATTTTCTACAAAAAGAGTGTTTCATAACTGCTCAATCAAAAATATGTTTTATCTCTGTTAACTGAATTTACAGATCAGAAATAAGTTTCACAGAATGCATCTGTGTAGTTTTTATTTGAAGATATTTTTTTCCCAATGTAGGCCTCTTAGCGCTTAGCATGTCCAATTGCAGTTTCTACAGAAAGAGTGTTTCAGAACGGCTCAATCAAAAGTAAGGTTCAACTCTGTTAGTTGAATGCACAGAACAGAAAGAATTTTCACAGAATGCTACTGTGTAGTTTATATTTGAATATATTCCTTTTTCCACTATTACCCTCTTAGCGCTCCGAATGTCCACTTGCATTTTCTACAGAAAGAGTGTTCAGAACTGCACAATCAAAAGTATGGTTTAACTCTGTTAGCTTAATGAACATATCAGAAATAAGTTTCACACAATGCTTCTGTGTAGTTTTTATTTGAAGTTATTATTTTTCCCAATAGATGCCTCTTAGCGCTCAGAATGTCCAATTGCAGTTTCTACAGAAAGAGTGTTTCAGAAAGGCTCAATCAAAAGTAAGGTTCAACTCTGTTAGTTGAATGCACAGAACAGAAAGAAGTTTCATACAATGCTTCTGTGTAGTTTATATTTGAACATATTCTTTTTTCCACTATTACCCACTTAGCGCTACGAATGTCCAGTTGCATTTTCTACAGACAGAGTGTTTCAAAACTGCTCAATCAAAAGTATGGTTTAACTCTGTTAGCTGAATGCTCAGATCAGAAAGAAGTTTCACAGAATGCTTCTGTGTAGTTTATATTTGAATATATTCCTTTTTCCACTACTACTCTCTTAGCGCTCCAAATGTCCAGTTGCATTTTCTACAGAAAGAGTGTTCAGATCTGCTCAATCAAAAGTATGGTTTAACTCTGTTAGCTGAATGCACAGATCAGAAAGAAGTTTCACAGAATGATTCTGTGTAGTTTATATTTGGAGACATTCCTTTTTCCACTATTACCCTCTTAGCGCTCCGAATCTCCACTTGCATTTTCTACAGAAAGAGTGTTTCAGAACGGCTCAATCAAAACTAAGGTTCAACTCTTTTAGTTGAACAAACAGAACAGAAAGAAGTTTCACACAATTCTTCTGTGTAGCTTTTATTTGTAGACATTCTTTTTCCCAATAGAGGCCTCTTAGCGCTCAGAATGTCCAATTGCAGTTTCTACAGAAAGAGTGTTTCAGAACGGCTCAATCAAAAGTAAGGTTCAACTCTGTTAGTAGAATGCACAGAACAGAAAGAAGTTTCATACAATGCTTCTGTGTAGTTCATATTTGAACATATTCTTTTTTCCACTATTACCCACTTAGCGCTACGAATGTCCAGTTGCATTTTCTACAGACAGAGTGTTTCAAAACTGCTCAATCAAAAGAATGGTTTAACTCTGTTAGCTGAATGCTCAGATCAGAAAGAAGTTTCACAGAATGCTTCTGTGTAGTTTATATTTGAATATATTCCTTTTTCCACTACTACGCTCTTAGCGCTCCAAATGTCCAGTTGCATTTTCTACAGAAAGAGTGTTCAGATCTGCTCAATCAAAAGTATGGTTTAACTCTGTTAGCTGAATGCACAGATCAGAAAGAAGTTTCACCGAATGATTCTGTGTAGTTTATATTTGAAGACATTCCTTTTTCCACTGTTACCCTCTTAGCGCTCCGAATCTCCACTTGCATTTTCTACAAAAAGAGTGTTTCATAACTGCTCAATCAAAAATATGTTTTATATCTCTTAACTGAATTTACAGATCAGAAATAAGTTTCACAGAATGCATCTGTGTAGTTTTTATTTGAAGATATTCTTTTTCCCAATGTAGGCCTCTTAGCGCTTAGCATGTCCAATTGCAGTTACTACAGAAAGAGTGTTTCAGAACGGCTCAATCAAAAGTAAGGTTCAACTCTGTTAGTTGAATGCACAGAACAGAAAGAATTTTCACAGAATGCTACTGTGTAGTTTATATTTGAATATATTCCTTTTTCCACTATTACCCTCTTAGCGCTCCGAATGTCCACTTGCATTTTCTACAGAAAGAGTGTTCAGAACTGCGCAATCAAAAGTATGGTTTAACTCTGTTAGCTTAATGAACATATCAGAAATAAGTTTCACACAATGCTTCTGTGTAGTTTTTATTTGAAGATATTATTTTTCCCAATAGAGGCCTCTTAGCGCTCAGAATGTCCAATTGCAGTTTCTACAGAAAGAGTGTTTCAGAAAGGCTCAATCAAAAGTAAGGTTCAACTCTGTTAGTTGAATGCACAGAACAGAAAGAAGTTTCATACAATGCTTCTGTGTAGTTTATATTTGAACATATTCTTTTTTCCACTATTACCCACTTAGCGCTACGAATGTCCAGTTGCATTTTCTACAGACAGAGTGTTTCAAAACTGCTCAATCAAAAGTATGGTTTAACTCTGTTAGCTGAATGCTCAGATCAGAAAGAAGTTTCACAGAATGCTTCTGTGTAGTTTATATTTGAATATATTCCTTTTTCCACTACTACTCTCTTAGCGCTCCAAATGTCCAGTTGCATTTTCTACAGAAAGAGTGTTCAGATCTGCTCAATCAAAAGTATGGTTTAACTCTGTTAGCTGAATGCACAGATCAGAAAGAAGTTTCACAGAATGATTCTGTGTAGTTTATATTTGGAGACATTCCTTTTTCCACTATTACCCTCTTAGCGCTCCGAATCTCCACTTGCATTTTCTACAAAAAGAGTGTTTCATAACTGCTCAATCAAAAATATGTTTTATCTCTGTTAACTGAATTTACAGATCAGAAATAAGTTTCACAGAATGCATCTGTGTAGTTTTTATTTGAAGATATTTTTTTCCCAATGTAGGCCTCTTAGCGCTTAGCATGTCCAATTGCAGTTTCTGCAGAAAGAGTGTTTCAGAACGGCTCAATCAAAAGTAAGGTTCAACTCTGTTAGTTGAATGCACAGAACAGAAAGAATTTTCACAGAATGCTACTGTGTAGTTTATATTTGAATATATTCCTTTTTCCACTATTACCCTCTTAGCGCTCCGAATGTCCACTTGCATTTTCTAGAGAAAGAGTGTTCAGAACTGCGCAATCAAAACTATGGTTTAACTCTGTTAGCTTAATGAACATATCAGAAATAAGTTTCATACAATGCTTCTGTGTAGTTTTTATTTGAAGATATTATTTTTCCCAATAGAGGCCTCTTAGCGCTCAGAATGTCCAATTGCAGTTTCTACAGAAAGAGTGTTTCAGAAAGGCTCAATCAAAAGTAAGGTTCAACTCTGTTAGTTGAATGCACAGAACAGAAAGAAGTTTCATACAATGCTTCTGTGTAGTTTATATTTGAACATATTCTTTTTTCCACTATTACCCACTTAGCGCTACGAATGTCCAGTTGCATTTTCTACAGACAGAGTGTTTCAAAACTGCTCAATCAAAAGTATGGTTTAACTCTGTTAGCTGAATGCTCAGATCAGAAAGAAGTTTCACAGAATGCTTCTGTGTAGTTTATATTTGAATATATTCCTTTTTCCACTACTACTCTCTTAGCGCTCCAAATGTACAGTTGCATTTTCTACAGAAAGAGTGTTCAGATCTGCTCAATCAAAAGTATGTTTTAACTCTGTTAGCTGAATGCACAGATCAGAAAGAAGTTTCCCAGAATGATTCTGTGTAGTTTATATTTGGAGACATTCCTTTTTCCACTATTACCCTCTTAGCGCTCCGAATCTCCACTTGCATTTTCTACAAAAAGAGTGTTTCATAACTGCTCAATCAAAAATATGTTTTATCTCTGTTAACTGAATTTACAGATCAGAAATAAGTTTCACAGAATGCATCTGTGTAGTTTTTATTTGAAGATATTTTTTTCCCAATGTAGGCCTCTTAGCGCTTAGCATGTCCAATTGCAGTTTCTACAGAAAGAGTGTTTCAGAACGGCTCAATCAAAAGTAAGGTTCAACTCTGTTAGTTGAATGCACAGAACAGGAAGAATTTTCACAGAATGCTACTGTGTAGTTTATATTTGAATATATTCCTTTTTCCACTATTACCCTCTTAGCGCTCCGAATGTCCACTTGCATTTTCTAGAGAAAGAGTGTTCAGAACTGCGCAATCAAAAGTATGGTTTAACTCTGTTAGCTTAATGAACATATCAGAAATAAGTTTCACACAATGCTTCTGTGTAGTTTTTATTTGAAGATATTATTTTTCCCAATAGAGGCCTCTTAGCGCTCAGAATGTCCAATTGCAGTTTCTACAGAAAGAGTGTTTCAGAAAGGCTCAATCAAAAGTAAGGTTCAACTCTGTTAGTTGAATGCACAGAACAGAAAGAAGTTTCATACAATGCTTCTGTGTAGTTTATATTTGAAAATATTCTTTTTTCCACTATTACCCACTTAGCGCTACGAATGTCCAGTTGCATTTTCTACAGACAGAGTGTTTCAAAACTGCTCAATCAAAAGTATGGTTTAACTCTGTTAGCTGAATGCTCAGATCAGAAAGAAGTTTCACAGAATGCTTCTGTGTAGTTTATATTTGAATATATTCCTTTTTCCACTACTACTCTCTTAGCGCTCCAAATGTCCAGTTGCATTTTCTACAGAAAGAGTGTTCAGATCTGCTCAATCAAAAGTATGGTTTAACTCTGTTAGCTGAATGCACAGATCAGAAAGAAGTTTCACAGAATGATTCTGTGTAGTTTATATTTGGAGACATTCCATTTTCCACTATTACCCTCTTAGCGCTCCGAATCTCCACTTGCATTTTCTACAGAAAGAGTGTTTCAGAACGGCTCAATCAAAACTAAGGTTCAACTCTTTTAGTTGAACAAACAGAACAGAAAGAAGTTTCACACAATTCTTCTGTGTAGCTTTTATTTGTAGACATTCTTTTTCCCAATAGAGGCCTCTTAGCGCTCAGAATGTCCAATTGCAGTTTCTACAGAAAGAGTGTTTCAGAACGGCTCAATCAAAATTAAGGTTCAACTCTGTTAGTAGAATGCACAGAACAGAAAGAAGTTTCATACAATGCTTCTGTGTAGTTCATATTTGAACATATTCTTTTTTCCACTATTACCCACTTAGCGCTACGAATGTCCAGTTGCATTTTCTACAGACAGAGTGTTTCAAAACTGCTCAATCAAAAGTATGGTTTAACTCTGTTAGCTGTATACTCAGATCAGAAAGAAGTTTCACAGAATGCTTCTGTGTAGTTTATATTTGAATATATTCCTTTTTCCACTACTACGCTCTTAGCGCTCCAAATGTCCAGTTGCATTTTCTACAAAAAGAGTGTTCAGATCTGCTCAATCAAAAGTATGGTTTAACTCTGTTAGCTGAATGCACAGATCAGAAAGAAGTTTCACCGAATGATTCTGTGTAGTTTATATTTGAAGACATTCCTTTTTCCACTATTACCCTCTTAGCGCTCCGAATCTCCACTTGCATTTTCTACAAAAAGAGTGTTTCATAACTGCTCAATCAAAAATATGTTTTACCTCTGTTAACTGAATTTACATATCAGAAATAAGTTTCACAGAATGCATCTGTGTAGTTTTTATTTGAAGATATTTTTTTCCCAATGTAGGCCTCTTAGCGCTTAGCATGTCCAATTGCAGTTTCTACAGAAAGAGTGTTTCAGAACGGCTCAATCAAAAGTAAGGTTCAACTCTGTTAGTTGAATGCACAGAACAGAAAGAATTTTCACAGAATGCTACTGTGTAGTTTATATTTGAGTATATTCCTTTTTCCACTATTACCCTCTTAGCGCTCCGAATGTCCACTTGCATTTTCTACAGAAAGAGTGTTCAGAACTGCACAATCAAAAGTATGGTTTAACTCTGTTAGCTTAATGAACATATCAGAAATAAGTTTCACACAATGCTTCTGTGTAGTTTTTATTTGAAGATATTATTTTTCCCAATAGAGGCCTCTTAGCGCTCAGAATGTCCAATTGCAGTTTCTACAGAAAGAGTGTTTCAGAAAGGCTCAATCAAAAGTAAGGTTCAACTCTGTTAGTTGAATGCACAGAACAGAAAGAAGTTTCATACAATGCTTCTGTGTAGTTTATATTTGAAAATATTCTTTTTTCCACTATTACCCACTTAGCGCTACGAATGTCCAGTTGCATTTTCTACAGACAGAGTGTTTCAAAACTGCTCAATCAAAAGTATGGTTTAACTCTGTTAGCTGAATGCTCAGATCAGAGAGAAGTTTCACAGAATGCTTCTGTGTAGTTTATATTTGAATATATTCCTTTTTCCACTACTACTCTCTTAGCGCTCCAAATGTCCAGTTGCATTTTCTACAGAAAGAGTGTTCAGATCTGCTCAATCAAAAGTATGGTTTAACTCTGTTAGCTGAATGCACAGATCAGAAAGAAGTTTCACAGAATGATTCTGTGTAGTTTATATTTGGAGACATTTCTTTTTCCACTATTACCCTCTTAGCGCTCCGAATCTCCACTTGCATTTTCTACAGAAAGAGTGTTTCAGAACGGCTCAATCAAAACTAAGGTTCAACTCTTTTAGTTGAACAAACAGAAAAGAAAGAAGTTTCACACAATTCTTCTGTGTAGCTTTTATTTGTAGACATTCTTTTTCCCAATATAGGCCTCTTAGGGCTCAGAATGTCCAATTGCAGTTTCTACAGAAAGAGTGTTTCAGAACGGCTCAATCAAAAGTAAGGTTCAATTCCGTTAGTAGAATGCACAGAACAGAAAGAAGTTTCATACAATGCTTCTGTGTAGTTCATATTTGAACATATTCTTTTTTCCACTATTACCCACTTAGCGCTACGAATGTCCAGTTGCATTTTCTACAGACAGAGTGTTTCAAAACTGCTCAATCAAAAGCATGGTTTAACTCTGTTAGCTGAATGCTCAGATCAGAAAGAAGTTTCACAGAATGCTTCTGTGTAGTTTATATTTGAATATATTACTTTTTCCACTACTACGCTCTTAGCGCTCCAAATGTCCAGTTGCATTTTCTACAGAAAGAGTGTTCAGATCTGCTCAATCAAAAGTATGGTTTAACTCTGTTAGCTGAATGCACAGATCAGAAAGAAGTTTCACGGAATGATTCTGTGTAGTTTATATTTGAAGACATTCCTTTTTCCACTGTTACCCTCTTAGCGCTCCGAATCTCCACTTGCATTTTCTACAAAAAGAGTGTTTCATAACTGCTCAATCAAAAATATGTTTTATATCTGTTAACTGAATTTACAGATCAGAAATAAGTTTCACAGAATGCATCTGTGTAGTTTTTATTTGAAGATATTCTTTTTCCCAATGTAGGCCTCTTAGCGCTTAGCATGTCCAATTGCAGTTACTACAGAAAGAGTGTTTCAGAACGGCTCAATCAAAAGTAAGGTTCAACTCTGTTAGTTGAATGCACAGAACAGAAAGAATTTTCACAGAATGCTACTGTGTAGTTTATATTTGAATATATTCCTTTTTCCACTATTACCCTCTTAGCGCTCCGAATGTCCACTTGCATTTTCTACAGAAAGAGTGTTCAGAACTGCGCAATCAAAAGTATGGTTTAACTCTGTTAGTTTAATGAACATATCAGAAATAAGTTTCACACAATGCTTCTGTGTAGTTTTAATTTGAAGATATTATTTTTCCCAATAGAGGCCTCTTAGCGCTCAGAATGTCCAATTGCAGTTTCTACAGAAAGAGTGTTTCAGAAAGGCTCAATCAAAAGTAAGGTTCAACTCTGTTAGTTGAATGCACAGAACAGAAAGAAGTTTCATACAATGCTTCTGTGTAGTTTATATTTGAACATATTCTTTTTTCCACTATTACCCACTTAGCGCTACGAATGTCCAGTTGCATTTTCTACAGACAGAGTGTTTCAAAACTGCTCAATCAAAAGTATTATTTAACTCTGTTAGCTGAATGCTCAGATCAGAAATAAGTTTCACAGAATGCTTCTGTGTAGTTTATATTTGAATATATTCCTTTTTCCACTACTACTCTCTTAGCGCTCCAAATGTCCAGTTGCATTTTCTACAGAAAGAGTGTTCAGATCTGCTCAATCAAAAGTATGGTTTAATTCTGTTAGCTGAATGCACAGATCAGAAAGAAGTTTCACCGAATGATTCTGTGTAGTTTATATTTGAAGACATTCCTTTTTCCACTATTACCCTCTTAGCGCTCCGAATCTCCACTTGCATTTTCTACAAAAACAGTGTTTCATAACTGCTCAATCAAAAATATGTTTTATCTCTGTTAACTGAATTTACAGATCAGAAATAAGTTTCACAGAATGCATCTGTGTAGTTTTTATTAGAAGATATTTTTTTCCCAATGTAGGCCTCTTAGCGCTTAGCATGTCCAAGTGCAGTTTCTAGAGAAAGAGTGTTTCAGAACGGCTCAATCAAAAGTAAGGTTCAACTCTCTTAGTTGAATGCACAGAACAGAAAGAATTTTCACAGAATGCTACTGTGTAGTTTATATTTGAATATATTCCTTTTTCCACTATTACCCTCTTAGCGCTCCGAATGTCCACTTGCATTTTCTACAGAAAGAGTGTTCAGAACTGCACAATCAAAAGTATGGTTTAACTCTGTTAGCTTAATGAACATATCAGAAATAAGTTTCACACAATGCTTCTGTGTAGTTTTTATTTGAAGATATTATTTTTCCCAATAGAGGCCTCTTAGCGCTCAGAATGTCCAATTGCAGTTTCTACAGAAAGAGTGTTTCAGAAAGGCTCAATCAAAAGTAAGGTTCAACTCTGTTAGTTGAATGCACAGAACAGAAAGAAGTTTCATACAATGCTTCTGTGTAGTTTATATTTGAAAATATTCTTTTTTCCACTATTACCCGCTTAGCGCTACGAATGTCCAGTTGCATTTTCTACAGACAGAGTGTTTCAAAACTGCTCAATCAAAAGTATGGTTTAAATCTGTTAGCTGAATGCTCAGATCAGAAAGAAGTTTCACAGAATGCTTCTGTGTAGTTTATATTTGAATATATTCCTTTTTCCACTACTACTCTCTTAGCGCTCCAAATGTCCAGTTGCATTTTCTACAGAAAGAGTGTTCAGATCTGCTCAATCAAAAGTATGGTTTAACTCTGTTAGCTGAATGCACAGATCAGAAAAAAGTTTCACAGAATGATTCTGTGTAGTTTATATTTGGAGACATTCATTTTTCCACTATTACCCTCTTAGCGCTCCGAATCTCCACTTGTATTTTCTACAGAAAGAGTGTTTCAGAACGGCTCAATCAAAACTAAGGTTCAACTCTTTTAGTTGAACAAACAGAACAGAAAGAAGTTTCACACAATTCTTCTGTGTAGCTTTCATTTGTAGACATTCTTTTTCCCAATATAGGCCTCTTAGCGCTCAGAATGTCCAATTGCAGTTTCTACAGAAAGAGTGTTTCAGAACGGCTCAATCAAAAGTAAGGTTCAACTCTGTTAGTTGAATGCACAGAACAGAAAGAAGTTTCATACAATGCTTCTGTGTAGTTCATATTTGAACATATTCTTTTTTCCACTATTACCCACTTAGCGCTACGAATGTCCAGTTGCATTTTCTACAGACAGAGTGTTTCAAAACTGCTCAATCAAAAGCATGGTTTAACTCTGTTAGCTGAATGCTCAGATCAGAAAGAAGTTTCACAGAATGCTTCTGTGTAGTTTATATTTGAATATATTCCTTTTTCCACTACTACGCTCTTAGCGCTCCAAATGTCCAGTTGCATTTTCTACAGAAAGAGTGTTCAGATCTGCTCAATCAAAAGTATGGTTTAACTCTGTTAGCTGAATGCACAGATCAGAAAGAAGTTTCACCGAATGATTCTGTGTAGTTTATGTTTGAAGACATTCATTTTTCCACTGTTACCCTCTTAGCGCTCCGAATCTCCACTTGCATTTTCTACAAAAAGAGTGTTTCATAACTGCTCAATCAAAAATATGTTTTATATCTGTTAACTGAATTTACAGATCAGAAATAAGTTTCACAGAATGCATCTGTGTAGTTTTTATTTGAAGATATTCTTTTTCCCAATGTAGGCCTCTTAGCGCTTAGCATGTCCAATTGCAGTTACTACAGAAAGAGTGTTTCAGAACGGCTCAATCAAAAGTAAGGTTCAACTCTGTTAGTTGAATGCACAGAACAGAAAGTATTTTCACAGAATGCTACTGTGTAGTTTATATTTGAATATATTCCTTTTTCCACTATTACCCTCTTAGCGCTCCGAATGTCCACTTGCATTTTCTACAGAAAGAGTGTTCAGAACTGCGCAATCAAAAGTATGGTTTAACTCTGTTAGCTTAATGAACATATCAGAAATAAGTTTCACACAATGATTCTGTGTAGTTTTTATTTGAAGATATTATTTTTCCCAATAGAGGCCTCTTAGCGCTCAGAATGTCCAATTGCAGTTTCTACAGAAAGAGTGTTTCAGAAAGGCTCAATCAAAAGTAAGGTTCAACTCTGTTAGTTGAATGCACAGAACAGAAAGAAGTTTCATACAATGCTTCTGTGTAGTTTATATTTGAACATATTCTTTTTTCCACTATTACCCACTTAGCGCTACGAATGTCCAGTTGCATTTTCTACAGACAGAGTGTTTCAAAACTGCTCAATCAAAAGTATGGTTTAACTCTGTTAGCTGAATGCTCAGATCAGAAAGAAGTTTCACAGAATGCTTCTGTGTAGTTTATATTTGAATATATTCCTTTTTCCACTACTACTCTCTTAGCGCTCCAAATGTCCAGTTGCATTTTCTACAGAAAGAGTGTTCAGATCTGCTCAATCAAAAATATGTTTTAACTCTGTTAGCTGAATGCACAGATCAGAAAGAAGTTTCACAGAATGATTCTGTGTAGTTTATATTTGGAGACATTCCTTTTTCCACTATTACCCTCTTAGCGCTCCGAATCTCCACTTGCATTTTCTACAGAAAGAGTGTTTCAGAACGGCTCAATCAAAACTAAGGTTCAACTCTTTTAGTTGAACAAACAGAACAGAAAGAAGTTTCACACAATTCTTCTGTGTAGTTTTTATTTGTAGACATTCTTTTTCCCAGTATAGGCCTCTTAGCGCTCAGAATGTCCAATTGCAGTTTCTACAGAAAGAGTGTTTCAGAACGGCTCAATCAAAAGTAAGGTTCAACTCTGTTAGTTGAATGCACAGAACAGAAAGAAGTTTCATACAATCCTTCTGTGTAGTTTATATTTGAACATATTATTTTTTCCACTATTACCCACTTAGCGCTACGAATGTCCAGTTGCATTTTCTACAGACAGAGTGTTTCAAAACTGCTCAATCAAAAGTATGGTTTAACTCTGTTAGCTGAATGCTCAGATCAGAAAGAAGTTTCACAGAATGCTTCTGTGTAGTTTATATTTGAATATATTCCTTTTTCCACTACTACGCTCTTACCGCTCCAAATGTCCAGTTGCATTTTCAACAGAAAGAGTGTTCAGATCTGCTCAATCAAAAGTATGGTTTAACTCTGTTAGCTGAATGCACAGATCAGAAAGAAGTTTCACCGAATGATTCTGTGTAGTTTATATTTGAAGACATTCCTTTTTCCACTATTACCCTCTTAGCGCTCCGAATCTCCACTTGCATTTTCTACAAAAAGAGTGTTTCATAACTGCTCAATCAAAAATATGTTTTATCTCTGTTAACTGAATTTACAGATCAGAAATAAGTTTCACAGAGTGCATCTGTGTAGTTTTTATTTGAAGATATTCTTTTTCCCAATGTAGGCCTCTTAGCGCTTAGCATGTCCAATTGCAGTTTCTACAGAAAGAGTGTTTCAGAACGGCTCAATCAAAAGTAAGGTTCAACTCTGTTAGTTGAATGCACAGAACAGAAAGAATTTTCACAGAATGCTACTGTGTAGTTTATATTAGAATATATTCCTTTTTCCACTATTACCCTCTTAGCGCTCCGAATGTCCACTTGCATTTTCTACAGAAAGAGTGTTCAGAACTGCGCAATCAAAAGTATGGTTTAACTCTGTTAGCTTAATGAACATATCAGAAATAAGTTTCAAAGAATGCTTCTGTGTAGTTTTTATTTGAAGATATTATTTTTCCCAATAGAGGCCTCTTAGCGCTCAGAATGTCCAATTGCAGTTTCTACAGAAAGAGTGTTTCAGAAAGGCTCAATCAAAAGTAAGGTTCAACTCTGTTAGTTGAATGCACAGAACAGAAAGAAGTTTCATACAATGCTTCTGTGTAGTTTATATTTGAACATATTCTTTTTTCCACTATTACCCACTTAGCGCTACGAATGTCCAGTTGCATTTTCTACAGACAGAGTGTTTCAAAACTGCTCAATCAAAAGTATGGTTTAACTCTGTTAGCTGAATGCTCAGATCAGAAAGAAGTTTCACAGAATGCTTCTGTGTAGTTTATATTTGAATATATTCCTTTTTCCACTACTACTCTCTTAGCGCTCCAAATGTCCAGTTGCATTTTCTACAGAAAGAGTGTTCAGATCTGCTCAATCAAAAGTATGGTTTAACACTGTTAGCTGAATGCACAGATCAGAAAGAAGTTTCACAGAATGATTCTGTGTAGTTTATATTTGCAGACATTCCTTTTTCCACTATTACCCTCTTAGCGCTCCGAATCTCCACTTGCATTTTCTACAAAAAGAGTGTTTCATAACTGCTCAATCAAAAATATGTTTTATCTCTGTTAACTGAATTTACAGATCAGAAATAAGTTTCACAGAATGCATCTGTGTAGTTTTTATTTGAAGATATTTTTTTCCCAATGTAGGCCTCTTAGCGCTTAGCATGTCCAATTGCAGTTTCTGCAGAAAGAGTGTTTCAGAACGGCTCAATCAAAATTAAGGTTCAACTCTGTTAGTTGAATGCACAGAACAGAAAGAATTTTCACAGAATGCTACTGTGTAGTTTATATTTGAATATATTCCTTTTTCCACTATTACCCTCTTAGCGCTCCGAATGTCCACTTGCATTTTCTAGAGAAAGAGTGTTCAGAACTGCGCAATCAAAAGTATGGTTTAACTCTGTTAGCTTAATGAACATATCAGAAATAAGTTTCACACAATGCTTCTGTGTAGTTTTTATTTGAAGATATTATTTTTCCCAATAGAGGCCTCTTAGCGCTCAGAATGTCCAATTGCAGTTTCTACAGAAAGAGTGTTTCAGAAAGGCTCAATCAAAAGTAAGGTTCAACTCTGTTAGTTGAATGCACAGAACAGAAAGAAGTTTCATACAATGCTTCTGTGTAGTTTATATTTGAACATATTCTTTTTTCCACTATTACCCACTTAGCGCTACGAATGTCCAGTTGCATTTTCTACAGACAGAGTGTTTCAAAACTGCTCAATCAAAAGTATGGTTTAACTCTGTTAGCTGAATGCTCAGATCAGAAAGAAGTTTCACAGAATGCTTCTGTGTAGTTTATATTTGAATATATTCCTTTTTCCACTACTACTCTCTTAGCGCTCCAAAAGTACAGTTGCATTTTCTACAGAAAGAGTGTTCAGATCTGCTCAATCAAAAGTATGTTTTAACTCTGTTAGCTGAATGCACAGATCAGAAAGAAGTTTCACAGAATGATTCTGTGTAGTTTATATTTGGAGACATTCCTTTTTCCACTATTACCCTCTTAGCGCTCCGAATCTCCACTTGCATTTTCTACAAAAAGAGTGTTTCATAACTGCTCAATCAAAAATATGTTTTATCTCTGTTAACTGAATTTACAGATCAGAAATAAGTTTCACAGAATGCATCTGTGTAGTTTTTATTTGAAGATATTTTTTTCCCAATGTAGGCCTCTTAGCGCTTAGCATGTCCAATTGCAGTTTCTACAGAAAGAGTGTTTCAGAACGGCTCAATCAAAAGTAAGGTTCAACTCTGTTAGTTGAATGCACAGAACAGGAAGAATTTTCACAGAATGCTACTGTGTAGTTTATATTTGAATATATTCCTTTTTCCACTATTACCCTCTTAGCGCTCCGAATGTCCACTTGCATTTTCTACAGAAAGAGTGTTCAGAACTGCGCAATCAAAAGTATGGTTTAACTCTGTTAGCTTAATGAACATATCAGAAATAAGTTTCACACAATGCTTCTGTGTAGTTTTTATTTGAAGATATTATTTTCCCAATAGAGGCCTCTTAGCGCTCAGAATGTCCAATTGCAGTTTCTACAGAAAGAGTGTTTCAGAAAGGCTCAATCAAAAGTAAGGTTCAACTCTGTTAGTTGAATGCACAGAACAGAAAGAAGTTTCATACAATGCTTCTGTGTAGTTTATATTTGAACATATTCTTTTTTCCACTATTACCCACTTAGCGCTACGAATGTCCAGTTGCATTTTCTACAGACAGAGTGTTTCCAAACTGCTCAATCAAAAGTATGGTTTAACTCTGTTAGCTGAATGCTCAGATCAGAAAGAAGTTTCACAGAATGCTTCTGTGTAGTTTATATTTGAATATATTCCTTTTTCCACTACTACGCTCTTACCGCTCCAAATGTCCAGTTGCATTTTCAACAGAAAGAGTGTTCAGATCTGCTCAATCAAAAGTATGGTTTAACTCTGTTAGCTGAATGCACAGATCAGAAAGAAGTTTCACCGAATGATTCTGTGTAGTTTATATTTGAAGACATTCCTTTTTCCACTATTACCCTCTTAGCGCTCCGAATCTCCACTTGCATTTTCTACAAAAAGAGTGTTTCATAACTGCTCAATCAAAAATATGTTTTATCTCTGTTAACTGAATTTACAGATCAGAAATAAGTTTCACAGAGTGCATCTGTGTAGTTTTTATTTGAAGATATTGTTTTTCCCAATGTAGGCCTCTTAGCGCTTAGCATGTCCAATTGCAGTTTCTACAGAAAGAGTGTTTCAGAACGGCTCAATCAAAAGTAAGGTTCAACTCTGTTAGTTGAATGCACAGAACAGAAAGTATTTTCACAGAATGCTACTGTGTAGTTTATATTAGAATATATTCCTTTTTCCACTATTACCCTCTTAGCGCTCCGAATGTCCACTTGCATTTTCTACAGAAAGAGTGTTCAGAACTGCGCAATCAAAAGTATGGTTTAACTCTGTTAGCTTAGTGAACATATCAGAAATAAGTTTCAAAGAATGCTTCTGTGTAGTTTTTATTTGAAGATATTATTTTTCCCAATAGAGGCCTCTTAGCGCTCAGAATGTCCAATTGCACTTTCTACAGAAAGAGTGTTTCAGAAAGGCTCAATCAAAAGTAAGGTTCAACTCTGTTAGTTGAATGCACAGAACAGAAAGAAGTTTCATACAATGCTTCTGTGTAGTTTATATTTGAACATATTCTTTTTTCCACTATTACCCACTTAGCGCTACGAATGTCCAGTTGCATTTTCTACAGACAGAGTGTTTCAATACTGCTCAATCAAAAGTATGGTTTAACTCTGTTAGCTGAATGCTCAGATCAGAGAGAAGTTTCACAGAATGCTTCTGTGTAGTTTATATTTGAATATATTCCTTTTTCCACTACTACTCTCTTAGCGCTCCAAATGTCCAGTTGCATTTTCTACAGAAAGAGTGTTCAGATCTGCTCAATCAAAAGTATGGTTTAACTCTGTTAGCTGAATGCACAGATCAGAAAGAAGTTTCACAGAATGATTCCGTGTAGTTTATATTTGGAGACATTCCTTTTTCCACTATTACCCTCTTAGCGCTCGGAATCTCCACTTGCATTTTCTACAGAAAGAGTGTTTCAGAACGGCTCAATCAAAACTAAGGTTCAACTCTTTTAGTTGAACAAACAGAACAGAAAGAAATTTCACACAATTCTTCTGTGTAGTTTTTATTTGTAGACATTCTTTTTCCCAATATAGGCCTCTTAGCGCTCAGAATGTCCAATTGCAGTTTCTACAGAAAGAGTGTTTCAGAACGGCTCAATCAAAAGTAAGGTTCAACTCTGTTAGTTGAATGCACAGAACAGAAAGAAGTTTCATACAATGCTTCTGTGTAGTTTATATTTGAATATATTCTTTTTTCCTCTATTACCCACTTAGCGGTACGAATGTCCAGTTGCATTTTCTACAGACAGAGTGTTTCAAAACTGCTCAATCAAAAGTATGGTTTAACTCTGTTAGCTGAATGCTCAGATCAGAAAGAAGTTTCACAGAATGCTTCTGTGTAGTTTATATTTGAATATATTCCTTTTTCCACTAATACGCTCTTAGCGCTCCAAATGTCCAGTTGCATTTTCTACAGAAAGAGTGTTCAGATCTGCTCAATCAAAAGTATGGTTTAACTCTGTTAGCTGAATGCACAGATCAGAAAGAAGTTTCACCGAATGATTCTGTGTAGTTTATATTTGAAGACATTAATTTTTCCAATATTACCCTCTTAGCGCTCCGAATCTCCACTTGCATTTTCTACAAAAAGAGTGTTTCATAACTGCTCAATCAAAAATATGTTTTATCTCTGTTAACTGAATTTACAGATCAGAAATAAGTTTCACAGAATGCATCTGTGTAGTTTTTATTTGAAGATATTCTTTTTCCCAATGTAGGCCTCTTAGCGCTTAGCATGTCCAATTGCAGTTTCTACAGAAAGAGTGTTTCAGAACGGCTCAATCAAAAGTAAGGTTCAACTCTGTTAGTTGAATGCACAGAACAGAAAGAATTTTCACAGAATGCTACTGTGTAGTTTATATTTGAATATATTCCTTTTTCCACTATTACCCTCTTAGCGCTCCGAATGTCCACTTGCATTTTCTACAGAAAGAGTGTTCAGAACTGCGCAATCAAAAGTATGGTTTAACTCTGTTAGCTTAATGAACATATCAGAAATAAGTTTCAAACAATGCTTCTGTGTAGTTTTTATTTGAAGATATTATTTTTCCCAATAGATGCCTCTTAGCGCTCAGAATGTCCAATTGCAGTTTCTACAGAAAGAGTGTTTCAGAAAGGCTCAATCAAAGTAAGGTTCAACTCTGTTAGTTGAATGCACAGAACAGAAAGAAGTTTCATACAATGCTTCTGTGAAGTTTATATTTGAACATATTCTTTTTTCCACTATTACCCACTTAGCGCTACGAATGTCCAGTTGCAAATTCTACAGACAGAGTGTTACAAAACTGCTCAATCAAAAGTATGGTTTAACTCTGTTAGCTGAATGCTCAGATCACAAATAAGTTTCACAGAATGCTTCTGTGTAGTTTATATTTGAATATATTCCTTTTTCCACTACTACTCTCTTAGCGCTCCAAATGTCCAGTTGCATTTTCTACAGAAAGAGTGTTCAGATCTGCTCATTCAAAAGTATGGTTTAACTCTGTTAGCTGAATGCACAGATCAGAAATAAGTTTCACCGAATGATTCTGTGTAGTTTATATTTGAAGACATTCCTTTTTCCACTATTACCCTCTTAGCGCTCCGAATCTCCACTTGCATTTTCTACAAAAAGAGTGTTTCATAACTGCTCAATCAAAAATATGTTTTATCTCTGTTAACTGAATTTACAGATCAGAAATAAGTTTCACAGAATGCATCTGTGTAGTTTTTATTTGAAGATATTCTTTTTCCCAATGTAAGCCTCTTAGCGCTTAGCATGTCCAATTGCAGTTTCTACAGAAAGAGTGTTTCAGAACGGCTCAATCAAAAGTAAGGTTCAACTCTGTTAGTTGAATGCACAGAACAGAAAGAATTTTCACAGAATGCTACTGTGTAGTTTATATTTGAATATATTCCTTTTTCCACTATTACCCTCTTAGCGCTCCGAATGTCCACTTGCATTTTCTACAGAAAGAGTGTTCAGAACTGCGCAATCAAAAGTATGGTTTAACTCTGTTAGCTTAATGAACATATCAGAAATAAGTTTCACACAATGCTTCTGTGTAGTTTTTATTTGAAGATATTATATTTCCCAATAGAGCCCTCTTAGCGCTCAGAATGTCCAATTGCAGTTTCTACAGAAAGAGTGTTTCAGAAAGGCTCAATCAAAAGTAAGGTTCAACTCTGTTAGTTGAATGCACAGAACAGAAAGTAGTTTCATACAATGCTTCTGTGTAGTTTATATTTGAACATATTTTTTTTCCACTATTACCCACTTAGCGCTACGAATGTCCAGTTGCATTTTCTACAGACAGAGTGTTTCAAAACTGCTCAATCAAAAGTATGGTTTAACTCTGTTAGCTGAATGCTCAGATCAGAAAGAAGTTTCACAGAATGCTTCTGTGTAGTTTATATTTGAATATATTCCTTTTTCCACTACTACTCTCTTAGCGCTCCAAATGTCCAGTTGCATTTTCTACAGAAAGAGTGTTCAGATCTGCTCAATCAAAAGTATGGTTTAACTCTGTTAGCTGAATGCACAGATCAGAAAGAAGTTTCACAGAATGATTCTGTGTAGTTTATATTTGGAGACATTCCTTTTTCCACTATTACCCTCTTAGCGCTCCGAATCTCCACTTGCATTTTCTACAGAAAGAGTGTTTCAGAACGGCTCAAACAAAACTAAGGTTCAACTCTTTTAGTTGAACAAACAGAACAGAAAGAAGTTTCACACAATTCTTCTGTGTAGTTTTTATTTGTAGACATTCTTTTTCCCAATATAGGCCTCTTAGCGCTCAGAATGTCCAATTGCAGTTTCTACAGAAAGAGTGTTTCAGAACGGCTCAATCAAAAGTAAGGTTCAACTCTGTTAGTTGAATGCACAGAACAGAAAGGAGTTTCATACAATGCTTCTGTGTAGTTTATATTTGAACATATTCTTTTTTCCACTATTACCCACTTAGCGCTCCGAATGTCCACTTGCATTTTCTACAGAAAGAGTGTTCAGAACTGCGCAATCAAAAGTATGGTTTAACTCTGTTAGCTTAATGAACATATCAGAAATAAGTTTCACACAATGCTTCTGTGTAGTTTTTATTTGAAGATATTATTTTTCCCAATAGAGGCCTCTTAGCGCTCAGAATGTCCAATTGCAGTTTCTACAGAAAGAGTGTTTCAGAAAGGCTCAATCAAAAGTAAGGTTCAACTCTGTTAGTTGAATGCACAGAACAGAAAGAAGTTTCATACAATGATTCTGTGTAGTTTATATTTGAAAATATTCTTTTTTCCACTATTACCCACTTAGTGCTACGAATGTCCAGTTGCATTTTCTACAGACAGAGTGTTTCAAAACTGCTCAATCAAAAGTATGGTTAAACTCTGTTAGCTGAATGCTCAGATCAGAAAGAAGTTTCACAGAATGCTTCTGTGTAGTTTATATTTGAATATATTCCTTTTTCCACTACTACTCTCTTAGCGCTCCAAATGTCCAGTTGCATTTTCTACAGAAAGAGTGTTCAGATCTGCTCAATCAAAAGTATGGTTTAACTCTGTTAGCTGAATGCACAGATCAGAAAGAAGTTTCACAGAATGATTCTGTGTAGTTTATATTTGGAGACATTCCTTTTTCCACTATTACCCTCTTAGTGCTCCGAATCTCCACTTGCATTTCCTACAGAAAGAGTGTTTCAGAACGGCTCAATCAAAACTAAGGTTCAACTCTTTTAGTTGAACAAACAGAACAGAAAGAAGTTTCACACAATTCTTCTGTGTAGTTTTTATTTGTAGACATTCTTTTTCCCAATATAGGCCTCTTAGCGCTCAGAATGTCCAATTGCAGTTTCTACAGAAAGAGTGTTTCAGAACGGCTCAATCAAAAGTAAGGTTCAACTCTGTTAGTTGAATGCACAGAACAGAAAGAAGTTTCATACAATGCTTCTGTGTAGTTTATATTTGAACATATTCTTTTTTCCACTATTACCCACTTAGCGCTACGAATGTCCAGTTGCATTTTCTACAGACAGAGTGTTTCAAAACTGCTCAATCAAAAGTATGGTTTAACTCTGTTTGCTGAATGCTCAGATCAGAAAGAAGTTTCACAGAATGCTTCTGTGTAGTTTATATTTGAATATATTCCTTTTTCCACTACTACGCTCTTAGCGCTCCAAATGTCCAGTTGCATTTTCTACAGAAAGAGTGTTCAGATCTGCTCAATCAAAAGTATGGTTTAACTCTGTTAGCTGAATGCACAGATCAGAAAGAAGTTTCACCGAATGATTCTGTGTAGTTTATATTTGAAGACATTCCTTTTTCCACTATTACCCTCTTAGCGCTCCGAATCTCCATTTGCATTTTCTACAAAAAGAGTGTTTCATAACTGCTGAATCAAAAATATGTTTTATCTCTGTTAACTGAATTTACAGATCAGAAATAAGTTTCACAGAATGCATCTGTGTAGTTTTTATTTGAAGATATTCTTTTTCCCAATGTAGGCCTCTTAGCGCTTAGCATGTCCAATTGCAGTTTCTACAGAAAGAGTGTTTCAGAACGGCTCAATCAAAAGTAAGGTTCAACTCTGTTAGTTGAATGCACAGAACAGAAAGAATTTTCACAGAATGCTACTGTGTAGTTTATATTTGAATATATTCCTTTTTCCACTATTACCCTCTAAGCGCTCCGAATGTCCACTTGCATTTTCTACAGAAAGAGTGTTCACAACTGCGCAATCAAAAGTATGGTTTAACTCTGTTAGCTTAATGAACATATCAGAAAAAAGTTTCACACAATGCTTCTGTGTAGTTTTTATTTGAAGATATTATATTTCCCAATAGAGGCCTCTTAGCGCTCAGAATGTCCAATTGCAGTTTCTACAGAAAGAGTGTTTCAGAAAGGCTCAATCAAAAGTAAGGTTCAACTCTGTTAGTTGAATGCACAGAACAGAAAGAAATTTCATACAATGCTTCTGTGTAGTTTATATTTGAACATACTCTTTTTTCCACTATTACCCACTTAGCGCTACGAATGTCCAGTTGCATTTTCTACAGACAGAGTGTTTCAAAACTGCTCAATCAAAAGTATGGTTTAACTCTGTTAGCTGAATGCTCAGATCAGAAAGAAGTTTCACAGAATGCTTCTGTGTAGTTTATATTTGAATATATTCCTTTTTCCACTAGTACTCTCTTTGCGCTCCAAATGTCCAGTTGCATTTTCTACAGAAAGAGTGTTCAGATCTGCTCAATCAAAAGTATGGTTTAACTCTGTTAGCTGAATGCACAGATCAGAAAGAAGTTTCACAGAATGATTCTGTGTAGTTTATATTTGGAGACATTCCTTTTTCCACTATTACCCTATTAGCGCTCCGAATCTCCACTTGCATTTTCTACAGAAAGAGTGTTTCAGAACGGCTCAATCAAAACTAAGGTTCAACTCTTTTAGTTGAACAAACAGAACAGAAAGAAGTTTCACACAATTCTTCTGTGTAGTTTTTATTTGTAGACATTCTTTTTCCCAATATACGCCTCTTAGCGCTCAGAATGTCCAATTGCAGTTTCTACAGAAAGAGTGTTTCAGAACGGCTCAATCAAAAGTAAGGTTCAACTCTGTTAGTTGAATGCACAGAACAGAAAGGAGTTTCATACAATGCTTCTGTGTAGTTTATATTTGAACATATTCTTTTTTCCACTATTACCCACTTAGCGCTCCGAATGTCCACTTGCATTTTCTACAGAAAGAGTGTTCAGAACTGCGCAATCAAAAGTATGGTTTAACTCTGTTAGCTTAATGAACATATCAGAAATAAGTTTCACACAATGCTTCTGTGTAGTTTTTATTTGAAGATATTATTTTTCCCAATAGAGGCCTCTTAGCGCTCAGAATGTCCAATTGCAGTTTCTACAGAAAGAGTGTTTCAGAAAGGCTCAATCAAAAGTAAGGTTCAACTCTGTTAGTTGAATGCACAGAACAGAAAGAAGTTTCATACAATGATTCTGTGTAGTTTATATTTGAAAATATTCTTTTTTCCACTATTACCCACTTAGTGCTACGAATGTCCAGTTGCATTTTCTACAGACAGAGTGTTTCAAAACTGCTCAATCAAAAGTATGGTTAAACTCTGTTAGCTGAATGCTCAGATCAGAAAGAAGTTTCACAGAATGCTTCTGTGTAGTTTATATTTGAATATATTCCTTTTTCCACTACTACTCTCTTAGCGCTCCAAATGTCCAGTTGCATTTTCTACAGAAAGAGTGTTCAGATCTGCTCAATCAAAAGTATGGTTTAACTCTGTTAGCTGAATGCACAGATCAGAAAGAAGTTTCACAGAATGATTCTGTGTAGTTTATATTTGGAGACATTCCTTTTTCCACTATTACCCTCTTAGTGCTCCTAATCTCCACTTGCATTTCCTACAGAAAGAGTGTTTCAGAACGGCTCAATCAAAACTAAGGTTCAACTCTTTTAGTTGAACAAACAGAACAGAAAGAAGTTTCACACAATTCTTCTGTGTAGTTTTTATTTGTAGACATTCTTTTTCCCAATATAGGCCTCTTAGCGCTCAGAATGTCCAATTGCAGTTTCTACAGAAAGAGTGTTTCAGAACGGCTCAATCAAAAGTAAGGTTCAACTCTGTTAGTTGAATGCACAGAACAGAAAGAAGTTTCATACAATGCTTCTGTGTAGTTTATATTTGAACATATTCTTTTTTCCACTATTACCCACTTAGCGCTACGAATGTCCAGTTGCATTTTCTACAGACAGAGTGTTTCAAAACTGCTCAATCAAAAGTATGGTTTAACTCTGTTTGCTGAATGCTCAGATCAGAAAGAAGTTTCACAGAATGCTTCTGTGTAGTTTATATTTGAATATATTCCTTTTTCCACTACTACGCTCTTAGCGCTCCAAATGTCCAGTTGCATTTTCTACAGAAAGAGTGTTCAGATCTGCTCAATCAAAAGTATGGTTTAACTCTGTTAGCTGAATGCACAGATCAGAAAGAAGTTTCACCGAATGATTCTGTGTAGTTTATATTTGAAGACATTCCTTTTTCCACTATTACCCTCTTAGCGCTCCGAATCTCCATTTGCATTTTCTACAAAAAGAGTGTTTCATAACTGCTGAATCAAAAATATGTTTTATCTCTGTTAACTGAATTTACAGATCAGAAATAAGTTTCACAGAATGCATCTGTGTAGTTTTTATTTGAAGATATTCTTTTTCCAAATGTAGGCCTCTTAGCGCTTAGCATGTCCAATTGCAGTTTCTACAGAAAGAGTGTTTCAGAACGGCTCAATCAAAAGTAAGGTTCAACTCTGTTAGTTGAATGCACAGAACAGAAAGAATTTTCACAGAATGCTACTGTGTAGTTTATATTTGATTATATTCCTTTTTCCACTATTACCCTCTAAGCGCTCCGAATGTCCACTTGCATTTTCTACAGAAAGAGTGTTCACAACTGCGCAATCAAAAGTATGGTTTAACTCTGTTAGCTTAATGAACATATCAGAAAAAAGTTTCACACAATGCTTCTGTGTAGTTTTTATTTGAAGATATTATATTTCCCAATAGAGGCCTCTTAGCGCTCAGAATGTCCAATTGCAGTTTCTACAGAAAGAGTGTTTCAGAAAGGCTCAATCAAAAGTAAGGTTCAACTCTGTTAGTTGAATGCACAGAACAGAAAGAAATTTCATACAATGCTTCTGTGTAGTTTATATTTGAACATACTCTTTTTTCCACTATTACCCACTTAGCGCTACGAATGTCCAGTTGCATTTTCTACAGACAGAGTGTTTCAAAACTGCTCAATCAAAAGTATGGTTTAACTCTGTTAGCTGAATGCTCAGATCAGAAAGAAGTTTCACAGAATGCTTCTGTGTAGTTTATATTTGAATATATTCCTTTTTCCACTAGTACTCTCTTTGCGCTCCAAATGTCCAGTTGCATTTTCTACAGAAAGAGTGTTCAGATCTGCTCAATCAAAAGTATGGTTTAACTCTGTTAGCTGAATGCACAGATCAGAAAGAAGTTTCACAGAATGATTCTGTGTAGTTTATATTTGGAGACATTCCTTTTTCCACTATTACCCTATTAGCGCTCCGAATCTCCACTTGCATTTTCTACAGAAAGAGTGTTTCAGAACGGCTCAATCAAAACTAAGGTTCAACTCTTTTAGTTGAACAAACAGAACAGAAAGAAGTTTCACACAATTCTTCTGTGTAGTTTTTATTTGTAGACATTCTTTTTCCCAATATACGCCTCTTAGCGCTCAGAATGTCCAATTGCAGTTTCTACAGAAAGAGTGTTTCAGAACGGCTCAATCAAAAGTAAGGTTCAACTCTGTTAGTTGAATGCACAGAACAGAAAGAAGTTTCACAGAATGCTACTGTGTAGTTTATATTTGAATATATTCCTTTTTCCACTATTACCCTCTTAGCGCTCCGAATGTCCACTTGCATTTTCTGCAGAAAGAGTGTTCAGAACTGCGCAATCAAAAGTATGGTTTAACTCTGTTAGCTTAATGAACATATCAGAAATAAGTTTCACACAATGCTTCTGTGTAGTTTTTATTTGAAGATATTATTTTTCCCAATAGAGGCCTCTTAGCGCTCAGAATGTCCAATTGCAGTTTCTACAGAAAGAGTGTTTCAGAAAGGCTCAATCAAAAGTAAGGTTCAACTCTGTTAGTTGAATGCACAGAACAGAAAGAAGTTTCATACAATGCTTCTGTGTAGTTTATATTTGAACATATTCTTTTTTCCACTATTACCCACTTAGCGCTACGAATGTCCAGTTGCATTTTCTACAGACAGAGTGTTTCAAAACTGCTCAATCAAAAGTATGGTTTAACTCTGTTAGCTGAATTCTCAGATCAGAAAGAAGTTTCACAGAATGCTTCTGTGTAGTTTATATTTGAATATATTCCTTTTTCCACTACTACGCTCTTAGCGCTCCAAATGTCCAGTTGCATTTTCTATAGAAAGAGTGTTCAGATCTGCTCAATCAAAAGTATGGTTTAACTCTGTTAGCTGAATGCACAGATCAGAAAGAAGTTTCACCGAATGATTCTGTGTAGTTTATATTTGAAGACATTCCTTTTTCCACTATTACCCTCTTAGCGCTCCGAATCTCCATTTGCATTTTCTACAAAAAGAGTGTTTCATAACTGCTGAATCAAAAATATGTTTTATATCTGTTAACTGAATTTACAGATCAGAAATAAGTTTCACAGAATGCATCTGTGTAGTTTGTATTTGAAGATATTCTTTTTCCCAATGTAGGCCTCTTAGCGCTTAGCATGTCCAATTGCAGTTTCTACAGAAAGAGTGTTTCAGAACGGCTCAATCAAAAGTAAGGTTCAACTCTGTTAGTTGAATGCACAGAACAGAAAGAATTTTCACAGAATGCTACTGTGTAGTTTATATTTGAATATATTCCTTTTTCCACTATTACCCTCTAAGCGCTCCGAATGTCCACTTGCATTTTCTACAGAAAGAGTGTTCACAACTGCGCAATCAAAAGTATGGTTTAACTCTGTTAGCTTAATGAACATATCAGAAAAAAGTTTCACACAATGCTTCTGTGTAGTTTTTATTTGAAGATATTATATTTCCCAATAGAGGCCTCTTAGCGCTCAGAATGTCCAATTGCAGTTTCTACAGAAAGAGTGTTTCAGAAAGGCTCAATCAAAAGTAAGGTTCAACTCTGTTAGTTGAATGCACAGAACAGAAAGAAATTTCATACAATGCTTCTGTGTAGTTTATATTTGAACATACTCTTTTTTCCACTATTACCCACTTAGCGCTACGAATGTCCAGTTGCATTTTCTACAGACAGAGTGTTTCAAAACTGCTCAATCAAAAGTATGGTTTAACTCTGTTAGCTGAATGCTCAGATCAGAAAGAAATTTCACAGAATGCTTCTGTGTAGTTTATATTTGAATATATTCCTTTTTCCACTAGTACTCTCTTTGCGCTCCAAATGTCCAGTTGCATTTTCTACAGAAAGAGTGTTCAGATCTGCTCAATCAAAAGTATGGTTTAACTCTGTTAGCTGAATGCACAGATCAGAAAGAAGTTTCACAGAATGATTCTGTGTAGTTTATATTTGGAGACATTCCTTTTTCCACTATTACCCTATTAGCGCTCCGAATCTCCACTTGCATTTTCTACAGAAAGAGTGTTTCAGAACGGCTCAATCAAAACTAAGGTTCAACTCTTTTAGTTGAACAAACAGAACAGAAAGAAGTTTCACACAATTCTTCTGTGTAGTTTTTATTTGTAGACATTCTTTTTCCCAATATACGCCTCTTAGCGCTCAGAATGTCCAATTGCAGTTTCTACAGAAAGAGTGTTTCAGAACGGCTCAATCAAAAGTAAGGTTCAACTCTGTTAGTTGAATGCACAGAACAGAAAGAAGTTTCACAGAATGCTACTGTGTAGTTTATATTTGAATATATTCCTTTTTCCACTATTACCCTCTTAGCGCTCCGAATGTCCACTTGCATTTTCTACAGAAAGAGTGTTCAGAACTGCGCAATCAAAGGTATGGTTTAACTCTGTTAGCTTAATGAACATATCAGAAATAAGTTTCACACAATGCTTCTGTGTAGTTTTTATTTGAAGATATTATTTTTCCCAATAGAGGCCTCTTAGCGCTCAGAATGTCCAATTGCAGTTTCTACAGAAAGAGTGTTTCAGAAAGGCTCAATCAAAAGTAAGGTTCAACTCTGTTAGTTGAATGCACAGAACAGAAAGAAGTTTCATACAATGCTTCTGTGTAGTTTATATTTGAACATATTCTTTTTTCCACTATTACCCACTTAGCGCTACGAATGTCCAGTTGCATTTTCTACAGACAGAGTGTTTCAAAACTGCTCAATCAAAAGTATGGTTTAACTCTGTTAGCTGAATGCTCAGATCAGAAAGAAGTTTCACAGAATGCTTCTGTGTAGTTTATATTTGAATATATTCCTTTTTCCACTACTACTCTCTTAGCGCTCCAAATGTCCAGTTGCATTTTCTACAGAAAGAGTGTTCAGATCTGCTCAATCAAAAGTATGGTTTAACTCTGTTAGCTGAATGCACAGATCAGAAAGAAGTTTCACAGAATGATTCTGTGTAGTTTATATTTGGAGACATTCCTTTTTCCACTATTACCCTCTTAGCGCTCCGAATCTCCACTTGCATTTTCTACAGAAAGAGTGTTTCAGAACGGCTCAATCAAAACTAAGGTTCAACTCTTTTAGTTGAACAAACAGAACAGAAAGAAGTTTCACACAATTCTTCTGTGTGGTTTTTATTTGTAGACATTCTTTTTCCCAATATAGGCCTCTTAGCGCTCAGAATGTCCAACTGCAGTTTCTACAGAAAGAGTGTTTCAGAGCGGCTCAATCAAAAGTAAGGTTCAACTCTGTTAGTTGAATGCACAGAACAGAAAGAAGTTTCATACAATTCTTCTGTGTAGTTTATATTTGAACATATTCTTTTTTCCACTATTACCCACTTAGCGCTACGAATGTCCAGTTGCATTTTCTACAGACAGACTGTTTCAAAACTGCTCAATCAAAAGTATGGTTTAACTCTGTTAGCTGAATGCTCAGATCAGAAAGAAGTTTCACAGAATGCTTCTGTGTAGTTTATATTTGAATATATTCCTTTTTCCACTACTACTCTCTTAGCGCTCCAAATGTCCAGTTGCATTTTCTACAGAAAGAGTGTTCAGATCTGCTCAATCAAAAGTATGGTTTAACTCTGTTAGCTGAATGCACAGATCAGAAAGAAGTTTCACCGAATGATTCTGTGTAGTTTATATTTGAAGACATTAATTTTTCCAATATTACCCTCTTAGCGCTCTGAATCTCCACTTGCATTTTCTACAAAAAGAGTGTTTCATAACTGCTCAATCAAAAATATGTTTTATCTCTGTTAACTGAATTTACAGATCAGAAATAAGTTTCACAGAATGCATCTGTGTAGTTTTTATTTGAAGATATTCTTTTTCCCAATGTAGGCCTCTTAGCGCTTAGCATGTCCAATTGCAGTTTCTACAGAAAGAGTGTTTCAGAACGGCTCAATCAAAAGTAAGGTTCAACCCTGTTAGTTGAATGCACAGAACAGAAAGAATTTTCACAGAATGCTACTGTGTAGTTTATATTTGAATATATTCCTTTTTCCACTATTACCCTCTTAGCGCTCCGAATGTCCACTTGCATTTTCTACAGAAAGAGTGTTCACAACTGCGCAATCAAAAGTATGGTTTAACTCTGTTAGCTTAATGAACATATCAGAAATAAGTTTCACACAATGCTTCTGTGTAGTTTTTATTTGAAGATATTATATTTCCCAATAGAGGCCTCTTAGCGCTCAGAATGTCCAATTGCAGTTTCTACAGAAAGAGTGTTTCAGAAAGGCTCAATCAAAAGTAAGGTTCAACTCTGTTAGTTGAATGCACAGAACAGAAAGAAATTTCATACAATGCTTCTGTGTAGTTTATATTTGAACATACTCTTTTTTCCACTATTACCCACTTAGCGCTACGAATGTCCAGTTGCATTTTGTACAGACAGAGTGTTTCAAAACTGCTCAATCAAAAGTATGGTTTAACTCTGTTAGCTGAATGCTCAGATCAGAAAGAAGTTTCACAGAATGCTTCTGTGTAGTTTATATTTGAATATATTCCTTTTTCCACTAGTACTCTCTTAGCGCTCCAAATGTCCAGTTGCATTTTCTACAGAAAGAGTGTTCAGATCTGCTCAATCAAAAGTATGGTTTAACTCTGTTAGCTGAATGCACAGATCAGAAAGAAGTTTCGCAGAATGATTCTGTGTAGTTTATATTTGGAGACATTCCTTTTTCCACTATTACCCTCTTAGCGCTCCGAATCTCCACTTGCATTTTCTACAGAAAGAGTGTTTCAGAACGGCTCAATCAAAACTAAGGTTCAACTCTTTTAGTTGAACAAACAGAACAGAAAGAAGTTTCACACAATTCTTCTGTGTAGTTTTTATTTGTAGACATTCTTTTTCCCAATATAGGCCTCTTAGCGCTCAGAATGTCCAACTGCAGTTTCTACAGAAAGAGTGTTTCAGAGCGGCTCAATAAAAAGTAAGGTTCAACTCTGTTAGTTGAATGCACAGAACAGAAAGAAGTTTCATACAATGCTTCTGTGTAGTTTATATTTGAACATATTCTTTTTTCCACTATTACCCACTTAGCGCTACGAATGTCCAGTTGCATTTTCTACAGACAGAGTGTTTCAAAACTGCTCAATCAAAAGTATGGTTTAACTCTGTTAGCTGAATGCTCAGATCAGAAAGAAGTTTCACAGAAGGCTTCTGTGTAGTTTATATTTGAATATATTCCTTTTTCCACTACTACGCTCTTAGCGCTCCAAATGTCCAGTTGCATTTTCTACAGAAAGAGTGTTCAGATCTGCTCAATCAAAAGTATGGTTTAACTCTGTTAGCTGAATGCACAGATCAGAAAGAAGTTTCACCGAATGATTCTGTGTAGTTTATATTTGAAGACATTCCTTTTTCCACTATTACCCACTTAGCGCTCCGAATCTCCACTTGCATTTTCTACAAAAAGAGTGTTTCATAACTGCTCAATCAAAAATATGATTTATCTCTGTTAACTGAATTTACAGATCAGAAATAAGTTTCACAGAATGCATCTGTGTAGTTTTTATTTGAAGATATTCTTTTTCCCAATGTAGGCCTCTTAGCGCTTAGCATGTCCAATTGCAGTTTCTACAGAAAGAGTGTTTCAGAACGGCTCAATCAAAAGTAAGGTTCAACTCTGTTAGTTGAATGCACAGAACAGAAAGAATTTTCACAGAATGCTACTGTGTAGTTTATATTTGAATATATTCCTTTTTCCACTATTACCCTCTTAGCGCTCCGAATGTCCACTTGCATTTTCTACAGAAAGAGTGTTCACAACTGCGCAATCAAAAGTATGGTTTAACTCTGTTAGCTTAATGAACATATCAGAAAAAAGTTTCACACAATGCTTCTGTGTAGTTTTTATTTGAAGATATTATATTTCCCAATAGAGGCCTCTTAGCGCTCAGAATGTCCAATTGCAGTTTCTACAGAAAGAGTGTTTCAGAAAGGCTCAATCAAAAGTAAGGTTCAACTCTGTTAGTTGAATGCACAGAACAGAAAGAAATTTCATACAATGCTTCTGTGTAGTTTATATTTGAACATACTCTTTTTTCCACTATTACCCACTTAGCGCTACGAATGTCCAGTTGCATTTTCTACAGACAGAGTGTTTCAAAACTGCTCAATCAAAAGTATGGTTTAACTCTGTTAGCTGAATGCTCAGATCAGAAAGATGTTTCACAGAATGCTTCTGTGTAGTTTATATTTGAATATATTCCTTTTTCCACTAGTAATCTCTTAGCGCTCCAAATGTCCAGTTGCATTTTCTACAGAAAGAGTGTTCAGATCTGCTCAATCAAAAGTATGGTTTAACTCTGTTAGCTGAATGCACAGATTAGAAAGAAGTTTCACAGAATGATTCTGTGTAGTTTATATTTGGAGACATTCCTTTTTCCACTATTACCCTATTAGCGCTCCGAATCTCCACTTGCATTTTCTACAGAAAGAGTGTTTCAGAACGGCTCAATCAAAACTAAGGTTCAACTCTTTTAGTTGAACAAACAGAACAGAAAAAAGTTTCACACAATTCTTCTGTGTAGTTTTTATTTGTAGACATTCTTTTTCCCAATATAGGCCTCTTAGCGCTCAGAATGTCCAATTGCAGTTTCTACAGAAAGAGTGTTTCAGAAAGGCTCAATCAAAAGTAAGGTTCAACTCTGTTAGTTGAATGCACAGAACAGAAAGAAGTTTCATACAATGCTTCTGTGTAGTTTATATTTGAACATATTCTTTTTTCCACTATTACCCACTTAGCGCTACGAATGTCCAGTTGCATTTTCTACAGACAGAGTGTTTCAAAACTGCTCAATCAAAAGTATGGTTTAACTCTGTTAGCTGAATGCTCAGATCAGAAAGAAGTTTCACAGAATGCTTCTGTGTAGTTTATATTTGAATATATTCCTTTTTCCACTACTACTCTCTTAGCGCTCCAAATGTCCAGTTGCATTTTCTACAGAAAGAGTGTTCAGATCTGCTCAATCAAAAGTATGTTTTAACTCTGTTAGCTGAATGCACAGATCAGAAAGAAGTTTCGCAGAATGATTCTGTGTAGTTTATATTTGGAGACATTCCTTTTTCCACTATTACCCTCTTAGCGCTCCGAATCTCCACTTGCATTTTCTACAGAAAGAGTGTTTCAGAACGGCTCAATCAAAACTAAGGTTCAACTCTTTTAGTTGAACAAACAGAACAGAAAGAAGTTTCACACAATTCTTCTGTGTAGTTTTTATTTGTAGACATTCTTTTTCCCAATATAGGCCTCTTAGCGCTCAGAATGTCCAACTGCAGTTTCTACAGAAAGAGTGTTTCAGAGCGGCTCAATAAAAAGTAAGGTTCAACTCTGTTAGTTGAATGCACAGAACAGAAAGAAGTTTCATACAATGCTTCTGTGTAGTTTATATTTGAACATATTCTTTTTTCCACTATTACCCACTTAGCGCTACGAATGTCCAGTTGCATTTTCTACAGACAGAGTGTTTCAAAACTGCTCAATCAAAAGTATGGTTTAACTCTGTTAGCTGAATGCTCAGATCAGAAAGAAGTTTCACAGAATGCTTCTGTGTAGTTTATATTTGAATATATTCCTTTTTCCACTACTACGCTCTTAGCGCTCCAAATGTCCAGTTGCATTTTCTACAGAAAGAGTGTTCAGATCTGCTCAATCAAAAGTATGGTTTAACTCTGTTAGCTGAATGCACAGATCAGAAAGAAGTTTCACCGAATGATTCTGTGTAGTTTATATTTGAAGACATTCCTTTTTCCACTATTACCCTCTTAGCGCTCCGAATCTCCATTTGCATTTTCTACAAAAAGAGTGTTTCATAACTGCTGAATCAAAAATATGTTTTATATCTGTTAACTGAATTTACAGATCAGAAATAAGTTTCACAGAATGCATCTGTGTAGTTTGTATTTGAAGATATTCTTTTTCCCAATGTAGGCCTCTTAGCGCTTAGCATGTCCAATTGCAGTTTCTACAGAAAGAGTGTTTCAGAACGGCTCAATCAAAAGTAAGGTTCAACTCTGTTAGTTGAATGCACAGAACAGAAAGAATTTTCACAGAATGCTACTGTGTAGTTTATATTTGAATATATTCCTTTTTCCACTATTACCCTCTAAGCGCTCCGAATGTCCACTTGCATTTTCTACAGAAAGAGTGTTCACAACTGCGCAATCAAAAGTATGGTTTAACTCTGTTAGCTTAATGAACATATCAGAAAAAAGTTTCACACAATGCTTCTGTGTAGTTTTTATTTGAAGATATTATATTTCCCAATAGAGGCCTCTTAGCGCTCAGAATGTCCAATTGCAGTTTCTACAGAAAGAGTGTTTCAGAAAGGCTCAATCAAAAGTAAGGTTCAACTCTGTTAGTTGAATGCACAGAACAGAAAGAAATTTCATACAATGCTTCTGTGTAGTTTATATTTGAACATACTCTTTTTTCCACTATTACCCACTTAGCGCTACGAATGTCCAGTTGCATTTTCTACAGACAGAGTGTTTCAAAACTGCTCAATCAAAAGTATGGTTTAACTCTGTTAGCTGAATGCTCAGATCAGAAAGAAATTTCACAGAATGCTTCTGTGTAGTTTATATTTGAATATATTCCTTTTTCCACTAGTACTCTCTTTGCGCTCCAAATGTCCAGTTGCATTTTCTACAGAAAGAGTGTTCAGATCTGCTCAATCAAAAGTATGGTTTAACTCTGTTAGCTGAATGCACAGATCAGAAAGAAGTTTCACAGAATGATTCTGTGTAGTTTATATTTGGAGACATTCCTTTTTCCACTATTACCCTATTAGCGCTCCGAATCTCCACTTGCATTTTCTACAGAAAGAGTGTTTCAGAACGGCTCAATCAAAACTAAGGTTCAACTCTTTTAGTTGAACAAACAGAACAGAAAGAAGTTTCACACAATTCTTCTGTGTAGTTTTTATTTGTAGACATTCTTTTTCCCAATATACGCCTCTTAGCGCTCAGAATGTCCAATTGCAGTTTCTACAGAAAGAGTGTTTCAGAACGGCTCAATCAAAAGTAAGGTTCAACTCTGTTAGTTGAATGCACAGAACAGAAAGAAGTTTCACAGAATGCTACTGTGTAGTTTATATTTGAATATATTCCTTTTTCCACTATTACCCTCTTAGCGCTCCGAATGTCCACTTGCATTTTCTACAGAAAGAGTGTTCAGAACTGCGCAATCAAAGGTATGGTTTAACTCTGTTAGCTTAATGAACATATCAGAAATAAGTTTCACACAATGCTTCTGTGTAGTTTTTATTTGAAGATATTATTTTTCCCAATAGAGGCCTCTTAGCGCTCAGAATGTCCAATTGCAGTTTCTACAGAAAGAGTGTTTCAGAAAGGCTCAATCAAAAGTAAGGTTCAACTCTGTTAGTTGAATGCACAGAACAGAAAGAAGTTTCATACAATGCTTCTGTGTAGTTTATATTTGAACATATTCTTTTTTCCACTATTACCCACTTAGCGCTACGAATGTCCAGTTGCATTTTCTACAGACAGAGTGTTTCAAAACTGCTCAATCAAAAGTATGGTTTAACTCTGTTAGCTGAATGCTCAGATCAGAAAGAAGTTTCACAGAATGCTTCTGTGTAGTTTATATTTGAATATATTCCTTTTTCCACTACTACTCTCTTAGCGCTCCAAATGTCCAGTTGCATTTTCTACAGAAAGAGTGTTCAGATCTGCTCAATCAAAAGTATGGTTTAACTCTGTTAGCTGAATGCACAGATCAGAAAGAAGTTTCACAGAATGATTCTGTGTAGTTTATATTTGGAGACATTCCTTTTTCCACTATTACCCTCTTAGCGCTCCGAATCTCCACTTGCATTTTCTACAGAAAGAGTGTTTCAGAACGGCTCAATCAAAACTAAGGTTCAACTCTTTTAGTTGAACAAACAGAACAGAAAGAAGTTTCACACAATTCTTCTGTGTGGTTTTTATTTGTAGACATTCTTTTTCCCAATATAGGCCTCTTAGCGCTCAGAATGTCCAACTGCAGTTTCTACAGAAAGAGTGTTTCAGAGCGGCTCAATCAAAAGTAAGGTTCAACTCTGTTAGTTGAATGCACAGAACAGAAAGAAGTTTCATACAATTCTTCTGTGTAGTTTATATTTGAACATATTCTTTTTTCCACTATTACCCACTTAGCGCTACGAATGTCCAGTTGCATTTTCTACAGACAGACTGTTTCAAAACTGCTCAATCAAAAGTATGGTTTAACTCTGTTAGCTGAATGCTCAGATCAGAAAGAAGTTTCACAGAATGCTTCTGTGTAGTTTATATTTGAATATATTCCTTTTTCCACTACTACTCTCTTAGCGCTCCAAATGTCCAGTTGCATTTTCTACAGAAAGAGTGTTCAGATCTGCTCAATCAAAAGTATGGTTTAACTCTGTTAGCTGAATGCACAGATCAGAAAGAAGTTTCACCGAATGATTCTGTGTAGTTTATATTTGAAGACATTAATTTTTCCAATATTACCCTCTTAGCGCTCTGAATCTCCACTTGCATTTTCTACAAAAAGAGTGTTTCATAACTGCTCAATCAAAAATATGTTTTATCTCTGTTAACTGAATTTACAGATCAGAAATAAGTTTCACAGAATGCATCTGTGTAGTTTTTATTTGAAGATATTCTTTTTCCCAATGTAGGCCTCTTAGCGCTTAGCATGTCCAATTGCAGTTTCTACAGAAAGAGTGTTTCAGAACGGCTCAATCAAAAGTAAGGTTCAACCCTGTTAGTTGAATGCACAGAACAGAAAGAATTTTCACAGAATGCTACTGTGTAGTTTATATTTGAATATATTCCTTTTTCCACTATTACCCTCTTAGCGCTCCGAATGTCCACTTGCATTTTCTACAGAAAGAGTGTTCACAACTGCGCAATCAAAAGTATGGTTTAACTCTGTTAGCTTAATGAACATATCAGAAATAAGTTTCACACAATGCTTCTGTGTAGTTTTTATTTGAAGATATTATATTTCCCAATAGAGGCCTCTTAGCGCTCAGAATGTCCAATTGCAGTTTCTACAGAAAGAGTGTTTCAGAAAGGCTCAATCAAAAGTAAGGTTCAACTCTGTTAGTTGAATGCACAGAACAGAAAGAAATTTCATACAATGCTTCTGTGTAGTTTATATTTGAACATACTCTTTTTTCCACTATTACCCACTTAGCGCTACGAATGTCCAGTTGCATTTTGTACAGACAGAGTGTTTCAAAACTGCTCAATCAAAAGTATGGTTTAACTCTGTTAGCTGAATGCTCAGATCAGAAAGAAGTTTCACAGAATGCTTCTGTGTAGTTTATATTTGAATATATTCCTTTTTCCACTAGTACTCTCTTAGCGCTCCAAATGTCCAGTTGCATTTTCTACAGAAAGAGTGTTCAGATCTGCTCAATCAAAAGTATGGTTTAACTCTGTTAGCTGAATGCACAGATCAGAAAGAAGTTTCGCAGAATGATTCTGTGTAGTTTATATTTGGAGACATTCCTTTTTCCACTATTACCCTCTTAGCGCTCCGAATCTCCACTTGCATTTTCTACAGAAAGAGTGTTTCAGAACGGCTCAATCAAAACTAAGGTTCAACTCTTTTAGTTGAACAAACAGAACAGAAAGAAGTTTCACACAATTCTTCTGTGTAGTTTTTATTTGTAGACATTCTTTTTCCCAATATAGGCCTCTTAGCGCTCAGAATGTCCAACTGCAGTTTCTACAGAAAGAGTGTTTCAGAGCGGCTCAATAAAAAGTAAGGTTCAACTCTGTTAGTTGAATGCACAGAACAGAAAGAAGTTTCATACAATGCTTCTGTGTAGTTTATATTTGAACATATTCTTTTTTCCACTATTACCCACTTAGCGCTACGAATGTCCAGTTGCATTTTCTACAGACAGAGTGTTTCAAAACTGCTCAATCAAAAGTATGGTTTAACTCTGTTAGCTGAATGCTCAGATCAGAAAGAAGTTTCACAGAAGGCTTCTGTGTAGTTTATATTTGAATATATTCCTTTTTCCACTACTACGCTCTTAGCGCTCCAAATGTCCAGTTGCATTTTCTACAGAAAGAGTGTTCAGATCTGCTCAATCAAAAGTATGGTTTAACTCTGTTAGCTGAATGCACAGATCAGAAAGAAGTTTCACCGAATGATTCTGTGTAGTTTATATTTGAAGACATTCCTTTTTCCACTATTACCCACTTAGCGCTCCGAATCTCCACTTGCATTTTCTACAAAAAGAGTGTTTCATAACTGCTCAATCAAAAATATGATTTATCTCTGTTAACTGAATTTACAGATCAGAAATAAGTTTCACAGAATGCATCTGTGTAGTTTTTATTTGAAGATATTCTTTTTCCCAATGTAGGCCTCTTAGCGCTTAGCATGTCCAATTGCAGTTTCTACAGAAAGAGTGTTTCAGAACGGCTCAATCAAAAGTAAGGTTCAACTCTGTTAGTTGAATGCACAGAACAGAAAGAATTTTCACAGAATGCTACTGTGTAGTTTATATTTGAATATATTCCTTTTTCCACTATTACCCTCTTAGCGCTCCGAATGTCCACTTGCATTTTCTACAGAAAGAGTGTTCACAACTGCGCAATCAAAAGTATGGTTTAACTCTGTTAGCTTAATGAACATATCAGAAAAAAGTTTCACACAATGCTTCTGTGTAGTTTTTATTTGAAGATATTATATTTCCCAATAGAGGCCTCTTAGCGCTCAGAATGTCCAATTGCAGTTTCTACAGAAAGAGTGTTTCAGAAAGGCTCAATCAAAAGTAAGGTTCAACTCTGTTAGTTGAATGCACAGAACAGAAAGAAATTTCATACAATGCTTCTGTGTAGTTTATATTTGAACATACTCTTTTTTCCACTATTACCCACTTAGCGCTACGAATGTCCAGTTGCATTTTCTACAGACAGAGTGTTTCAAAACTGCTCAATCAAAAGTATGGTTTAACTCTGTTAGCTGAATGCTCAGATCAGAAAGATGTTTCACAGAATGCTTCTGTGTAGTTTATATTTGAATATATTCCTTTTTCCACTAGTAATCTCTTAGCGCTCCAAATGTCCAGTTGCATTTTCTACAGAAAGAGTGTTCAGATCTGCTCAATCAAAAGTATGGTTTAACTCTGTTAGCTGAATGCACAGATTAGAAAGAAGTTTCACAGAATGATTCTGTGTAGTTTATATTTGGAGACATTCCTTTTTCCACTATTACCCTATTAGCGCTCCGAATCTCCACTTGCATTTTCTACAGAAAGAGTGTTTCAGAACGGCTCAATCAAAACTAAGGTTCAACTCTTTTAGTTGAACAAACAGAACAGAAAAAAGTTTCACACAATTCTTCTGTGTAGTTTTTATTTGTAGACATTCTTTTTCCCAATATAGGCCTCTTAGCGCTCAGAATGTCCAATTGCAGTTTCTACAGAAAGAGTGTTTCAGAAAGGCTCAATCAAAAGTAAGGTTCAACTCTGTTAGTTGAATGCACAGAACAGAAAGAAGTTTCATACAATGCTTCTGTGTAGTTTATATTTGAACATATTCTTTTTTCCACTATTACCCACTTAGCGCTACGAATGTCCAGTTGCATTTTCTACAGACAGAGTGTTTCAAAACTGCTCAATCAAAAGTATGGTTTAACTCTGTTAGCTGAATGCTCAGATCAGAAAGAAGTTTCACAGAATGCTTCTGTGTAGTTTATATTTGAATATATTCCTTTTTCCACTACTACTCTCTTAGCGCTCCAAATGTCCAGTTGCATTTTCTACAGAAAGAGTGTTCAGATCTGCTCAATCAAAAGTATGTTTTAACTCTGTTAGCTGAATGCACAGATCAGAAAGAAGTTTCGCAGAATGATTCTGTGTAGTTTATATTTGGAGACATTCCTTTTTCCACTATTACCCTCTTAGCGCTCCGAATCTCCACTTGCATTTTCTACAGAAAGAGTGTTTCAGAACGGCTCAATCAAAACTAAGGTTCAACTCTTTTAGTTGAACAAACAGAACAGAAAGAAGTTTCACACAATTCTTCTGTGTAGTTTTTATTTGTAGACATTCTTTTTCCCAATATAGGCCTCTTAGCGCTCAGAATGTCCAACTGCAGTTTCTACAGAAAGAGTGTTTCAGAGCGGCTCAATAAAAAGTAAGGTTCAACTCTGTTAGTTGAATGCACAGAACAGAAAGAAGTTTCATACAATGCTTCTGTGTAGTTTATATTTGAACATATTCTTTTTTCCACTATTACCCACTTAGCGCTACGAATGTCCAGTTGCATTTTCTACAGACAGAGTGTTTCAAAACTGCTCAATCAAAAGTATGGTTTAACTCTGTTAGCTGAATGCTCAGATCAGAAAGAAGTTTCACAGAATGCTTCTGTGTAGTTTATATTTGAATATATTCCTTTTTCCACTACTACGCTCTTAGCGCTCCAAATGTCCAGTTGCATTTTCTACAGAAAGAGTGTTCAGATCTGCTCAATCAAAAGTATGGTTTAACTCTATTAGCTGAATGCACAGATCAGAAAGAAGTTTCACAGAATGATTCTGTGTAGTTTATATTTGGAGACATTCCTTTTTCCACTATTACCCTATTATCGCTCCGAATCTCCACTTGCATTTTCTACAGAAAGAGTGTTTCAGAACGGCTCAATCAAAACTAAGGTTCAACTCTTTTAGTTGAACAAACAGAACAGAAAGAAGTTTCACACAATTCTTCTGTGTAGTTTTTATTTGTAGACATTCTTTTTCCCAATATAGGCCTCTTAGCGCTCAGAATGTCCAATTGCAGTTTCTACAGAAAGAGTGTTTCAGAACGGCTCAATCAAAAGTAAGGTTCAACTCTGTTAGTTGAATGCACAGAACAGAAAGAAGTTTCATACAATGCTTCTGTGTAGTTTATATTTGAACATATTCTTTTTTCCACTATTACCCACTTAGCGCTACGAATGTCCAGTTGCATTTTCTACAGACAGAGTGTTTCAAAACTGCTCAATCAAAAGTATGGTTTAACTCTGTTAGCTGAATGCTCAGATCAGAAAGAAGTTTCACAGAAGGCTTCTGTGTAGTTTATATTTGAATATATTCCTTTTTCCACTACTACGCTCTTAGCGCTCCAAATGTCCAGTTGCATTTTCTACAGAAAGAGTGTTCAGATCTGCTCAATCAAAAGTATGGTTTAACTCTGTTAGCTGAATGCACAGATCAGAAAGAAGTTTCACCGAATGATTCTGTGTAGTTTATATTTGAAGACATTCCTTTTTCCACTATTACCCCCTTAGCGCTCCGAATCTCCACTTGCATTTTCTACAAAAAGAGTGTTTCATAACTGCTCAATCAAAAATATGATTTATCTCTGTTAACTGAATTTACAGATCAGAAATAAGTTTCACAGAATGCATCTGTGTAGTTTTTATTTGAAGATATTCTTTTTCCCAATGTAGGCCTCTTAGCGCTTAGCATGTCCAATTGCAGTTTCTACAGAAAGAGTGTTTCAGAACGGCTCAATCAAAAGTAAGGTTCAACTCTGTTAGTTGAATGCACAGAACAGAAAGAATTTTCACAGAATGCTACTGTGTAGTTTATATTTGAATATATTCCTTTTTCCACTATTACCCTCTTAGCGCTCCGAATGTCCACTTGCATTTTCTACAGAAAGAGTGTTCACAACTGCGCAATCAAAAGTATGGTTTAACTCTGTTAGCTTAATGAACATATCAGAAAAAAGTTTCACACAATGCTTCTGTGTAGTTTTTATTTGAAGATATTATATTTCCCAATAGAGGCCTCTTAGCGCTCAGAATGTCCAATTGCAGTTTCTACAGAAAGAGTGTTTCAGAAAGGCTCAATCAAAAGTAAGGTTCAACTCTGTTAGTTGAATGCACAGAACAGAAAGTAATTTCATACAATGCTTCTGTGTAGTTTATATTTGAACATACTCTTTTTTCCACTATTACCCACTTAGCGCTACGAATGTCCAGTTGCATTTTCTACAGACAGAGTGTTTCAAAACTGCTCAATCAAAAGTATGGTTTAACTCTGTTAGCTGAATGCTCAGATCAGAAAGAAGTTTCACAGAATGCTTCTGTGTAGTTTATATTTGAATATATTCCTTTTTCCACTAGTACTCTCTTTGCGCTCCAAATGTCCAGTTGCATTTTCTACAGAAAGAGTGTTCAGATCTGCTCAATCAAAAGTATGGATTAACTCTGTTAGCTGAATGCACAGATCAGAAAGAAGTTTCACAGAATGATTCTGTGTAGTTTATATTTGTAGACATTCCTTTTTCCACTATTACCCTATTAGCGCTCCGAATCTCCACTTGCATTTTCTACAGAAAGAGTGTTTCAGAACGGCTCAATCAAAACTAAGGTTCAACTCTTTTAGTTGAACAAACAGAACAGAAAGAAGTTTCACACAATTCTTCTGTGTAGTTTTTATTTGTAGACATTCTTTTTCCCAATATACACCTCTTAGCGCTCAGAATGTCCAATTGCAGTTTCTACAGAAAGAGTGTTTCAGAACGGCTCAATCAAAAGTAAGGTTCAACTCTGTTAGTTGAATGCACAGAACAGAAAGAAGTTTCACAGAATGCTACTGTGTAGTTTATATTTGAATATATTCCTTTTTCCACTATTACCCTCTTAGCGCTCCGAATGTCCACTTGCATTTTCTACAGAAAGAGTGTTCAGAACTGCGCAATCAAAAGTATGGTTTAACTCTGTTAGCTTAATGAACATATCAGAAATAAGTTTCACACAATGCTTCTGTGTAGTTTTTATTTGAAGATATTATTTTTCCCAATAGAGGCCTCTTAGCGCTCAGAATGTCCAATTGCAGTTTCTACAGAAAGAGTGTTTCAGAAAGGCTCAATCAAAAGTAAGGTTCAACTCTGTTAGTTGAATGCACAGAACAGAAAGAAGTTTCATACAATGCTTCTGTGTAGTTTATATTTGAACATATTCTTTTTTCCACTATTACCCACTTAGCGCTACGAATGTCCAGTTGCATTTTCTACAGACACAGTGTTTCAAAACTGCTCAATCAAAAGTATGGTTTAACTCTGTTAGCTGAATGCTCAGATCAGAAAGAAGTTTCACAGAATGCTTCTGTGTAGTTTATATTTGAATATATTCCTTTTTCCACTAGTACTCTCTTAGCGCTCCAAATGTCCAGTTGCATTTTCTACAGAAAGAGTGTTCAGATCTGCTCAATCAAAAGTATGGTTTAACTCTGTTAGCTGAATGCACAGATTAGAAAGAAGTTTCACAGAATGATTCTGTGTAGTTTATATTTGGAGACATTCCTTTTTCCACTATTACCCTCTTAGCGCTCCGAATCTCCACTTGCATTTTCTACAGAAAGAGTGTTTCAGAACGGCTCAATCAAAACTAAGGTTCAACTCTTTTAGTTGAACAAACAGAACAGAAAGAAGTTTCACACAATTCTTCTGTGTAGTTTTTATTTGTAGACATTCTTTTTCCCAATATACGCCTCTTAGCGCTCAGAATGTCCAATTGCAGTTTCTACAGAAAGAGTGTTTCAGAACGGCTCAATCAAAAGTAAGGTTCAACTCTGTTAGTTGAATGCACAGAACAGAAAGAAGTTTCACACAATGCTACTGTGTAGTTTATATTTGAATATATTCCTTTTTCCACTATTACCCTCTTAGCGCTCCGAATGTCCACTTGCATTTTCTACAGAGAGAGTGTTCAGAACTGCGTAATCAAAAGTATGGTTTAACTCTGTTAGCTTAATGAACATATCAGAAATAAGTTTCACACAATGCTTCTGTGTAGTTTTTATTTGAAGATATTATTTTTCCCAATAGAGGCCTCTTAGCGCTCAGAATGTCCAATTGCAGTTTCTACAGAAAGAGTGTTTCAGAAAGGCTCAATCAAAAGTAAGGTTCAACTCTGTTATTTGAATGCACAGAACAGAAAGAAGTTTCATACAATGCTTCTGTGTAGTTTATATTTGAACATATTCTTTTTTCCACTATTACCCACTTAGCGCTACGAATGTCCAGTTGCATTTTCTACAGACAGAGTGTTTCAAAACTGCTCAATCAAAAGTATGGTTTAACTCTGTTAGCTGAATGCTCAGATCAGAAAGAAGTTTCACAGAATGCTTCTGTGTAGGTTATATTTGAATATATTCCTTTTTCCACTACTACGCTCTTAGCGCTCCAAATGTCCAGTTGCATTTTCTACAGAAAGAGTGTTCAGATCTGCTCAATCAAAAGTATGGTTTAACTCTGTTAGCTGAATGCACAGATCAGAAAGAAGTTTCACAGAATGATTCTGTTTAGTTTATATTTGGAGACATTCCTTTTTCCACTATTACCCTATTAGCGCTCCGAAACTCCACTTGCATTTTCTACAGAAAGAGTGTTTCAGAACGGCTCAATCAAAACTAAGGTTCAACTCTTTTAGTTGAACAAACAGAACAGAAAGAAGTTTCACACAATTCTTCTGTGTAGTTTTTATTTGTAGACATTCTTTTTCCCAATATAGGCCTCTTAGCGCTCAGAATGTCCAATTGCAGTTTCTACAGAAAGAGTGTTTCAGAAAGGCTCAATCAAAAGTAAGGTTCAACTCTGTTAGTTGAATGCACAGAACAGAAAGAAGTTTCATACAATGCTTCTGTGTAGTTTATATTTGAACATATTCTTTTTTCCACTATTACCCACTTAGCGCTACGAATGTCCAGTTGCATTTTCTACAGACAGAGTGTTTCAAAACTGCTCAATCAAAAGTATGGTTTAACTCTGTTAGCTGAATGCTCAGATCAGAAAGAAGTTTCACAGAATGCTTCTGTGTAGTTTATATTTGAATATATTCCTTTTTCCACTACTACTCTCTTAGCGCTCCAAATGTCCAGTTGCATTTTCTACAGAAAGAGTGTTCAGATCTGCTCAATCAAAAGTATGGTTTAACTCTGTTAGCTGAATGCACAGATCAGAAAGAAGTTTCACAGAATGATTCTGTGTAGTTTATATTTGGAGACATTCCTTTTTCCACTATTACCCTCTTAGCGCTCCGAATCTCCACTTGCATTTTCTACAGAAAGAGTGTTTCAGAACGGCTCAATCAAAACTAAGGTTCGACTCTTTTAGTTGAACAAACAGAACAGAAAGAAGTTTCACACAATTCTTCTGTGTAGTTTTTATTTGTAGACATTCTTTTTCCCAATATAGGCCTCTTAGCGCTCAGAATGTCCAACTGCAGTTTCTACAGAAAGAGTGTTTCAGAGCGGCTCAATCAAAAGTAAGGTTCAACTCTGTTAGTTGAATGCACAGAACAGAAAGAAGTTTCATACAATGCTTCTGTGTAGTTTATATTTGAACATATTCTTTTTTCCACTATTACCCACTTAGCGCTACGAATGTCCAGTTGCATTTTCTACAGACAGAGTGTTTCAAAACTGCTCAATCAAAAGTATGGTTTAACTCTGTTAGCTGAATGCTCAGATCAGAAAGAAGTTTCACAGAATGCTTCTGTGTAGTTTATATTTGAATATATTCCTTTTTCCACTACTACGCTCTTAGCGCTCCAAATGTCCAGTTGCATTTTCTACAGAAAGAGTGTTCAGATCTGCTCAATCAAAAGTATGGTTTAACTCTATTAGCTGAATGCACAGATCAGAAAGAAGTTTCACAGAATGATTCTGTGTAGTTTATATTTGGAGACATTCCTTTTTCCACTATTACCCTATTATCGCTCCGAATCTCCACTTGCATTTTCTACAGAAAGAGTGTTTCAGAACGGCTCAATCAAAACTAAGGTTCAACTCTTTTAGTTGAACAAACAGAACAGAAAGAAGTTTCACACAATTCTTCTGTGTAGTTTTTATTTGTAGACATTCTTTTTCCCAATATAGGCCTCTTAGCGCTCAGAATGTCCAATTGCAGTTTCTACAGAAAGAGTGTTTCAGAACGGCTCAATCAAAAGTAAGGTTCAACTCTGTTAGTTGAATGCACAGAACAGAAAGAAGTTTCATACAATGCTTCTGTGTAGTTTATATTTGAACATATTCTTTTTTCCACTATTACCCACTTAGCGCTACGAATGTCCAGTTGCATTTTCTACAGACAGAGTGTTTCAAAACTGCTCAATCAAAAGTATGGTTTAACTCTGTTAGCTGAATGCTCAGATCAGAAAGAAGTTTCACAGAAGGCTCCTGTGTAGTTTATATTTGAATATATTCCTTTTTCCACTACTACGCTCTTAGCGCTCCAAATGTCCAGTTGCATTTTCTACAGAAAGAATGTTCAGATCTGCTCAATCAAAAGTATGGTTTAACTCTGTTAGCTGAATGCACAGATCAGAAAGAAGTTTCACCGAATGATTCTGTGTAGTTTATATTTGAAGACATTCCTTTTTCCACTATTACCGCCTTAGCGCTCGGAATCTCCACTTGCATTTTCTACAAAAAGAGTGTTTCATAACTGCTCAATCAAAAATATGATTTATCTCTGTTAACTGAATTTACAGATCAGAAATAAGTTTCACAGAATGCATCTGTGTAGTTTTTATTTGAAGATATTATTTTTCCCAATGTAGGCCTCTTAGCACTTAGCATGTCCAATTGCAGTTTCTACAGAAAGAGTGTTTCAGAACGGCTCAATCAAAAGTAAGGTTCAACTCTGTTAGTTGAATGCACAGAACAGAAAGAATTTTCACAGAATGCTACTGTGTAGTTTATATTTGAATATATTCCTTTTTCCACTATTACCCTCTTAGCGCTCCGAATGTCCACTTGCATTTTCTACAGAAAGAGTGTTCACAACTGCGCAATCAAAAGTATGGTTTAACTCTGTTAGCTTAATGAACATATCAGAAAAAAGTTTCACACAATGCTTCTGTGTAGTTTTTATTTGAAGATATTATATTTCCCAATAGAGGCCTCTTAGCGCTCAGAATGTCCAATTGCAGTTTCTACAGAAAGAGTGTTTCAGAAAGGCTCAATCAAAAGTAAGGTTCAACTCTGTTAGTTGAATGCACAGAACAGAAAGAAATTTCATACAATGCTTCTGTGTAGTTTATATTTGAACATACTCTTTTTTCCACTATTACCCACTTAGCGCTACGAATGTCCAGTTGCATTTTCTACAGACAGAGTGTTTCAAAACTGCTCAATCAACAGTATGGTTTAACTCTGTTAGCTGAATGCTCAGATCAGAAAGAAGTTTCACAGAATGCTTCTGTGTAGTTTATATTTGAATATATTCCTTTTTCCACTAGTACTCTCTTTGCGCTCCAAATGTCCAGTTGCATTTTCTACAGAAAGAGTGTTCAGATCTGCTCAATCAAAAGTATGGTTTAACTCTGTTAGCTGAATGCACAGATCAGAAAGAAGTTTCACAGAATGATTCTGTGTAGTTTATATTTGGAGACATTCCTTTTTCCACTATTACCCTATTAGCGCTCCGAATTTCCACTTGCATTTTCTACAGAAAGAGTGTTTCAGAACGGCTCAATCAAAACTAAGGTTCAACTCTTTTAGTTGAACAAACAGAACAGAAAGAAGTTTCACACAATTCTTCTGTGTAGTTTTTATTTGTAGACATTCTTTTTCCCAATATACGCCTCTTAGCGCTCAGAATGTCCAATTGCAGTTTCTACAGAAAGAGTGTTTCAGAACGGCTCAATCAAAAGTAAGGTTCAACTCTGTTAGTTGAATGCACAGAACAGAAAGAAGTTTCACAGAATGCTACTGTGTAGTTTATATTTGAATATATTCCTTTTTCCACTATTACCCTCTTAGCGCTCCGAATGTCCACTTGCATTTTCTACAGAAAGAGTGTTCAGAACTGCGCAATCAAAAGTATGGTTTAACTCTGTTAGCTTAATGAACATATCAGAAATAAGTTTCACACAATGCTTCTGTGTAGTTTTTATTTGAAGATATTATTTTTCCCAATAGAGGCCTCTTAGCGCTCAGAATGTCCAATTGCAGTTTCTACAGAAAGAGTGTTTCAGAAAGGCTCAATCAAAAGTAAGGTTCAACTCTGTTAGTTGAATGCACAGAACAGAAAAAGTTTCATACAATGCTTCTGTGTAGTTTATATTTGAACATATTCTTTTTTCCACTATTACCCACTTAGCGCTACGAATGTCCAGTTGCATTTTCTACAGACAGAGTGTTTCAAAACTGCTCAATCAAAAGTATGGTTTAACTCTGTTAGCTGAATGCTCAGATCAGAAAGAAGTTTCACAGAATGCTTCTGTGTAGTTTATATTTGAATATATTCCTTTTTCCACTACTACTCTCTTAGCGCTCCAAATGTCCAGTTGCATTTTCTACAGAAAGAGTGTTCAGATCTGCTCAATCAAAAGTATGGTTTAACTCTGTTAGCTGAATGCACAGATCAGAAAGAAGTTTCACAGAATGATTCTGTGTAGTTTATATTTGGAGACATTCCTTTTTCCACTATTACCCTCTTAGCGCTCCGAATCTCCACTTGCATTTTCTACAGAAAGAGTGTTTCAGAACGGCTCAATCAAAACTAAGGTTCAACTCTTTTAGTTGAACAAACAGAAAAGAAAGAAGTTTCACACAATTCTTCTGTGTAGTTTTTATTTGTAGACATTCTTTTTCCCAATATAGGCCTCTTAGCGCTCAGAATGTCCAACTGCAGTTTCTACAGAAAGAGTGTTTCAGAGCGGCTCAATCAAAAGTAAGGTTCAACTCTGTTAGTTGAATGCACAGAACAGAAAGAAGTTTCATACAATGCATCTGTGTAGTTTATATTTGAACATATTCTTTTTTCCACTATTACCCACTTAGCGCTACGAATGTCCAGTTGCATTTTCTACAGACAGAGTGTTTCAAAACTGCTCAATCAAAAGTATGGTTTAACTCTGTTAGCTGAATGCTCAGATCAGAAAGAAGTTTCACAGAATGCTTCTGTGTAGTTTATATTTGAATATATTCCTTTTTCCACTACTACGCTCTTAGCGCTCCAAATGTCCAGTTGCATTTTCTACAGAAAGAGTGTTCAGATCTGCTCAATCAAAAGTATGGTTTAACACTGTTAGCTGAATGCACAGATCAGAAAGAAGTTTCACCGAATGATTCTGTGTAGTTTATATTTGAAGACATTCCTTTTTCCACTATTACCCTCTTAGCGCTCCGAATCTCCATTTGCATTTTCTACAAAAAGAGTGTTTCATAACTGCTGAATCAAAAATATGTTTTATCTCTGTTAACTGAATTTACAGATCAGAAATAAGTTTCACAGAATGCATCTGTGTAGTTTTTATTTGAAGATATTCTTTTTCCCATTGTAGGCCTCTTAGCGCTTAGCATGTCCAATTGCAGTTTCTACAGAAAGAGTGTTTCAGAACGGCTCAATCAAAAGTAAGGTTCAACTCTGTTAGTTGAATGCACAGAACAGAAAGAATTTTCACAGAATGCTACTGTGTAGTTTATATTTGAATATATTCCTTTTTCCACTAATACCCTCTTAGCGCTCGGAATGTCCACTTGCATTTTCTACAGAAAGAGTGTTCAGAACTGCGCAATCAAAAGTATGGTTTAACTCTGTTAGCTTAATGAACTTATCAGAAATAAGTTTCACACAATGCTTCTGTGTAGTTTTTATTTGAAGATATTATTTTTCCCAATAGAAGCCTCTTAGCGCTCAGAATGTCCAACTGCAGTTTCTACAGAAAGAGTGTTTCAGAAAGGCTCAATCAAAAGTGAGGTTCACCTCTGTTAGTTGAATGCACAGAACAGAAAGGAGTTTCATACAATGCTTCTGTGTAGTTTATATTTGAACATATTCTTTTTTCCACTATTACCCACTTAGCGCTATGAATGTCCAGTTGCATTTTCTACAGACAGAGTGTTTCAAAACTGCTCAATCAAAAGTATGGTTTAACTCTGTTAGCTGAATGCTCAGATCAGAAAGAAGTTTCACAGAATGCTTCTGTGTAGTTTATATTTGAATATATTCCTTTTTCCACTACTACTCTCTTAGCGCTCCAAATGTCCAGTTGCATTTTCTACAGAAAGAGTGTTCAGATCTGCTCAATCAAAAGTATGGTTTAACTCTGTTAGCTGAATGCACAGATCAGAAAGAAGTTTCACCGAATGATTCTGTGTAGTTTATATTTGAAGACATTAATTTTTCCAATATTACCCTCTTAGCGCTCCTAATCTCCACTTGCATTTTCTACAAAAAGAGTGTTTCATAACTGCTCAATCAAAAATATGTTTTATCTCTGTTAACTGAATTTACAGATCAGAAATAAGTTTCACAGAATGCATCTGTGTAGTTTTTATTTGAAGATATTCTTTTTCCCAATGTAGGCCTCTTAGCGCTTAGCATGTCCAATTGCAGTTTCTACAGAAAGAGTGTTTCAGAACGGCTCAATCAAAAGTAAGGTTCAACTCTGTTAGTTGAATGCACAGAACAGAAAGAATTTTCACAGAATGCTACTGTGTAGTTTATATTTGAATATATTCCTTTTTCCACTATTACCCTCTTAGCGCTCCGAATGTCCACTTGCATTTTCTACAGAAAGAGTGTTCACAACTGCGCAATCAAAAGTATGGTTTAACTCTGTTAGCTTAATGAACATATCAGAAATAAGTTTCACACAATGCTTCTGGGTAGTTTTTATTTGAAGATATTATTTTTCCCAATATAGGCCTCTTAGCGCTCAGAATGTCCAATTGCAGTTTCTACAGAAAGAGTGTTTCAGAAAGGCTCAATCAAAAGTAAGGTTCAACTCTGTTAGTTGAATGCACAGAACAGAAAGAAATTTCATACAATGCTTCTGTGTAGTTTATATTTGAAGATATTCTTTTTTCCACTATTACCCACTTGGCGCTACGAATGTCCAGTTGCATTTTCTACAGACAGAGTGTTTCAAAACTGCTCAATCAAAAGTATGGTTTAACTCTGTTAGCTGAATGCTCAGATCAGAAAGAAGTTTCACAGAATGCTTCTGTGTAGTTTATATTTGAATATATTCCTTTTTCCACTACTACTCTCTTAGCGCTCCAAACGTCCAGTTGCATTTTCTACAGAAAGAGTGTTCAGATCTGCTTAATCAAAAGTATGGTTTAACTCTGTTAGCTGAATGCACAGATCAGAAAGAAGTTTCACAGAATGATTCTGTGTAGTTTATATTTGGAGACATTCCTTTTTCCACTATTACCCTCTTAGCGCTCCGAATCTCCACTTGCATTTTCTACAGAAAGAGTGTCTCAGAACGGCTCAATCAAAACTAAGGTTCAACTCTTTTAGTTGAACAAACAGAACAGAAAGAAGTTCCACACAATTCTTCTGTGTAGTTTTTATTTGTAGACATTCTTTTTCCCAATATAGGCCTCTTAGCGCTCAGAATGTCCAATTGCAGTTTCTACAGAAAGAGTGTTTCAGAACGGCTCAATCAAAAGTAAGGTTCAACTCTGTTAGTTGAATGCACAGAACAGAAAGAAGTTTCATACAATGCTTCTGTGTAGTTTATATTTGAACATATTCTTTTTTCCACTATTACCCACTTAGCGCTACGAATGTCCAGTTGCATTTTCTACAGACAGAGTGTTTCAAAACTGCTCAATCAAAAGTATGGTTTAACTCTGTTACCTGAATGCTCAGATCAGAAAGAAGTTTCACAGAATGCTTCTGTGTAGTTTATATTTGAATATATTCCTTTTTCCACTACTACTCTCTTAGCGCTCCAAATGTCCAGTTGCATTTTCTACAGAAAGAGTGTTCAGATCTGCTCAATCAAAAGTATGGTTTAACTCTGTTAGCTGAATGCACAGATCAGAAAGTAGTTTCACCGAATGTTTCTGTGTAGTTTATATTTGAAGACATTCCTTTTCCCACTATTACCCACTTAGCGCTCCGAATCTCCACTTGCATTTTCTACAAAAAGAGTGTTTCATAACTGCTCAATCAAAAATATGTTTTATCTCTGTTAACTGAATTTACAGATCAGAAATAAGTTTCACAGAATGCATCTGTGTAGTTTTTATTTGAAGATATTCTTTTTCCCAATGTAGGCCTCTTAGCGCTTAGCATGTCCAATTGCAGTTTCTACAGAAAGAGTGTTTCAGAACGGCTCAATCAAAAGTAAGGTTCAACTCTGTTAGTTGAATGCACAGAACAGAAAGAATTTTCACAGAATGCTACTGTGTAGTTTATATTTGAATAAATTCCTTTCTCCACTATTACCCTCTTAGCGCTCCGAATGTCCACTTGCATTTTCTACAGAAAGAGTGTTCAGAACTGCGCAATCAAAAGTATGGTTTAACTCTGTTAGCTTAATGAACATATCAGAAATATGTTTCACACAATACTTCTGTGTAGTTTTTATTTGAAGATATTATTTTTCCCAATAGAGGCCTCTTAGCGCTCAGAATGTCCAATTGCAGTTTCTACAGAAAGAGTGTTTCAGAAGGCTCAATCAAAAGTAAGGTTCAACTCTGTTAGTTGAATGCACAGAACAGAAAGATGTTTCATACAATGCTTCTGTGTAGTTTATATTTGAAGATATTCTTTTTTCCACTATTACCCACTTGGCGCTACGAATGTCCAGTTGCATTTTCTACAGACAGAGTGTTTCAAAACTGCTCAATCAAAAGTATGGTTTAACTCTGTTAGCTGAATGCTCAGATCAGAAAGAAGTTTCACAGAATGCTTCTGTGTAGTTTATATTTGAATATATTCCTTTTTCCACTACTACTCTCTTAGCGCTCCAAACGTCCAGTTGCATTTTCTACAGAAAGAGTGTTCAGATCTGCTTAATCAAAAGTATGGTTTAACTCTGTTAGCTGAATGCACAGATCAGAAAGAAGTTTCACAGAATGATTCTGTGTAGTTTATATTTGGAGACATTCCTTTTTCCACTATTACCCTCTTAGCGCTCCGAATCTCCACTTGCATTTTCTACAGATAGAGTGTTTCAGAACGGCTCAATCAAAACTAAGGTTCTACTCTTTTAGTTGAACAAACAGAACAGAAAGAAGTTTCACACAATTCTTCTGTGTAGTTTTTATTTGTAGACATTCTTTTTCCCAATATAGGCCTCTTAGCGCTCAGAATGTCCAATTGCAGTTTCTACAGAAAGAGTGTTTCAGAACGGCTCAATCAAAAGTAAGGTTCAACTCCGTTAGTTGAATGCACAGAACAGAAAGAAGTTTCATACAATGCTTCTGTGTAGTTTATATTTGAACATATTCTTTTTTCCACTATTACCCACTTAGCGCTACGAATGTCCAGTTGCATTTTCTACAGACAGAGTGTTTCAAAACTGCTCAATCAAAAGTATGGTTTAACTCTGTTAGCTGAATGCTCAGATCAGAAAGAAGTTTCACAGAAGGCTTCTGTGTAGTTTATATTTGAATATATTCCTTTTTCCACTACTACGCTCTTAGCGCTCGAAATGTCCAGTTGCATATTCTACAGAAAGAGTGTTCAGATCTGCACAATAAAAAGTATGGTTTAACTCTGTTAGCTGAATGCACAGATCAGAAAGAAGTTTCACCGAATGATTCTGTGTAGTTTATATTTGAAGACATTCCTTTTTCCACTATTACCCTCTTAGCGCTCCGAATCTCCACTTGCATTTTCTACAAAAAGAGTGTTTCATAACTGCTCAATCAAAAATATGTTTTATCTCTGTTAACTGAATTTACAGATCAGAAATAAGTTTCACAGAATGCATCTGTGTAGTTTTTATTTGAAGATATTCTTTTTCCCAATGTAGGCCTCTTAGCGCTTAGCATGTCCAATTGCAGTTTCTACAGAAAGAGTGTTTCAGAACGGCTCAATCAAAAGTAAGGTTCAACTCTGTTAGTTGAATGCACAGAACAGAAAGAATTTTCACAGAATGCTACTGTGTAGTTTATATTTGAATAAATTCCTTTCTCCACTATTACCCTCTTAGCGCTCCGAATGTCCACTTGCATTTTCTACAGAAAGAGTGTTCAGAACTGTGCAATCAAAAGTATGGTTTAACTCTGTTAGCTTAATGAACATATCAGAAATAAGTTTCACACAATGCTTCTGTGTAGTTTTTATTTGAAGATATTATTTTTCACAATAGAGGCCTCTTAGCACTCAGAATGTCCAATTGCAGTTTCTACAGAAAGAGTGTTTCAGAAAGGCTCAATCAAAAGTAAGGTTCAACTCTGTTAGTTGAATGCACAGAACAGAAAGAAGTTTCATACAATGCTTCTGTGTAGTTTATATTTGAACATATTCTTTTTTCCACTATTACCCACTTGGCGCTAAGAATGTCCAGTTGCATTTTCTACAGACAGAGTGTTTCAAAACTGCTCAATCAAAAGTATGGTTTAACTCTGTTAGCTGAATGCTCAGATCAGAAAGAAGTTTCACAGAATGCTTCTGTGTAGTTTATATTTGAATATATTCCTTTTTCCACTACTACGCTCTTAGCGCTCCGAATGTCCAGTTGCATTTTCTACAGAAAGAGTGTTCAGATCTGCTCAATCAAAAGTATGGTTTAACTCTGTTAGCTGAATGCACAGATCAGAAAGAAGTTTCACAGAAGGATTCTGTGTACTTTATATTTGAAGACATTCCTTTTTCCACTATTTCCCTCTTAGCGCTCCGAATCTCCACTTGCATTTTCTACAAAAAGAGTGTTTCATAACTGCTCAATCAAAAATATGTTTTATCTCTGTTAACTGAATTTACAGATCAGAAATAAGTTTCACAGAATGCATCTGTGTAGTTTTTATTTGAAGATATTATTTTTCCCAATGTAGGCCTCTTAGCGCTTAGCATGTCCAATTGCACTTTCTACAGAAAGAGTGTTTCAGAACGGCTCAATTAAAAGTAAGGTTCAACTCTGTTAGTTGAATGCACAGAACAGAAAGTATTTTCACAGAATGCTACTGTGTAGTTTATATTTGAATATATTCCTTTTTCCACTATTACCCTCTTAGCGCTCCGAATGTCCACTTGCATTTTCTACAGAAAGAGTGTTCAGAACTGCACAATCAAAAGTATGGTTTAACTCTGTTAGCTTAATGAACATATCAGAAATAAGTTTCACACAATGCTTCTGTGTAGTTTTTATTTGAAGATATTATTTTTCCCAATAGAGGCCTCTTAGCGCTCAGAATGTCCAATTGCAGTTTCTACAGAAAGAGTGTTTCAGAAAGGCTCAATCAAAAGTAAGGTTCAACTCTGTTAGTTGAATGCACAGAACAGAAAGGAGTTTCATACAATGCTTCTGTGTAGTTTATATTTGAACATATTCTTTTTTCCACTATTACCCACTTGGCGCTAAGAATGTCCAGTTGCATTTTCTACAGACAGAGTGTTTCAAAACTGCTCAATCAAAAGTATGGTTTAACTCTGTTAGCTGAATGCTCAGATCAGAAAGAAGTTTCACAGAATGCTTCTGTGTAGTTTATATTTGAATATATTCCTTTTTCCACTACTACGCTCTTAGCGCTCCGAATGTCCAGTTGCATTTTCTACAGAAAGAGTGTTCAGATCTGCTCAATCAAAAGTATGGTTTAACTCTGTTAGCTGAATGCACAGATCAGAAAGAAGTTTCACAGAAGGATTCTGTGTACTTTATATTTGAAGACATTCCTTTTTCCACTATTTCCCTCTTAGCGCTCCGAATCTCCACTTGCATTTTCTACAAAAAGAGTGTTTCATAACTGCTCAATCAAAAATATGTTTTATCTCTGTTAACTGAATTTACAGATCAGAAATAAGATTCACAGAATGCATCTGTGTAGTTTTTATTTGAAGATATTATTTTTCCCAATGTAGGCCTCTTAGCGCTTAGCATGTCCAATTGCACTTTCTACAGAAAGAGTGTTTCAGAACGGCTCAATTAAAAGTAAGGTTCAACTCTGTTAGTTGAATGCACAGAACAGAAAGTATTTTCACAGAATGCTACTGTGTAGTTTATATTTGAATATATTAATTTTTCCACTATTACCCTCTTAGCGCTCCGAATGTCCACTTGCATTTTCTACAGAAAGAGTGTTCAGAACTGCACAATCAAAAGTATGGTTTAACTCTGTTAGCTTAATGAACATATCAGAAATAAGTTTCACACAATGCTTCTGTGTAGTTCTTATTTGAAGATATTATTTTTCCCAATAGAGGCCTCTTAGCGCTCAGAATGTCCAATTGCAGTTTCTACAGAAAGAGTGTTTCAGAAAGGCTCAATCAAAAGTAAGGTTCAACTCTGTTAGTTGAATGCACAGAACAGAAAGGAGTTTCATACAATGCTTCTGTGTAGTTTATATTTGAACATATTCTTTTTTCCACTATTACCCACTTAGCGCTACGAATGTCCAGTTGCATTTTCTACAGACAGAGTGTTTCAAAACTGCTCAATCAAAAGTATGGTTTAACTCTGTTAGCTGAATGCACAGATCAGAAAGAAGTTTCACAGAATGATTCTGTGTAGTTTATATTTGTAGACATTCCTTTTTCCACTATTACCCTCTTAGCGCTCCGAATCTCCACTTGCATTTTCTACAGAAAGAGTGTTTCAGAACGGCTCAATCATAAATAAGTTTCAACTCTTTTAGTTGAACAAACAGAACAGAAAGAAGTTTCACACAATTCTTCTGTGTAGTTTTTATTTGTAGACATTCTTTTTCCCAATATAGGCCTCTTAGCGCTCAGAATGTCCAATTGCAGTTTCTACAGAAAGAGTGTTTCAGAACGGCTCAATCAAAAGTAAGGTTCAACTCTGTTAGTTGAATGCACAGAACAGAAAGAAGTTTCATACAATGCTTCTGTGTAGTTTATATTTGAACATATTCTTTTTTCCTCTATTACCCACTTAGCGCTACGAATATCCAGTTGCATTTTCTACAGACAGAGTGTTTCAAAACTGCTCAATCAAAAGTATGGTTTAAATCTGTTAGCTGAATGCTCAGATCAGAAAGAAGTTTCACAGAATGCTTCTGTGTAGTTTATATTTGAATATATTCCTTTTTCCACTACTACGCTCTTAGCGCTCCGAATGTCCAGTTGCATTTTCTACAGAAAGAGTGTTCAGATCTGCTCAATCAAAAGTATGGTTTAACACTGTTAGCTGAATGCACAGATCAGAAAGAAGTTTCACCGAATGATTCTGTGTAGTTTATATTTGAAGACATTCCTTTTTCCACTATTACCCTCTTAGCCCTCCGAATCTCCACTTGCATTTTCTACAAAAAGAGTGTTTCATAACTGCTCAATCAAAAATATGTTTTATCTCTGTTAACTGAATTTACAGATCAGAAATAAGTTTCACAGAATGCATCTGTGTAGTTTTTATTTGAAGATATTCTTTTTCCCAATGTAGTCCTCTTAGCGCTTAGCATGTCCAATTGCAGTTTCTACAGAAAGAGTGTTTCAGAACGGCTCAATGAAAAGTAAGGTTCAACTCTGTTAGTTGAATGCACAGAACAGACAGAATTTTCACAGAATGCTACTGTGTAGTTTATATTTGAATATATTCCTTTCTCCACTATTACCCTCTTAGCGCTCCGAATGTCCACTTGCATTTTCTACAGAAAGAGTGTTCAGAACTGCGCAAACAAAAGTATGGTTTAACTCTGTTAGCTTAATGAACATATCAGAAATAAGTTTCACACAATGCTTCTGGGTAGTTTTTATTTGAAGATATTATTTTTCCCAATATAGGCCTCTTAGCGCTCAGAATGTCCAATTGCAGTTTCTACAGAAAGAGTGTTTCAGAAAGGCTCAATCAAAAGTAAGGTTCAACTCTGTTAGTTGAATGCACAGAACAGAAAGAAATTTCATACAATGCTTCTGTGTAGTTTATATTTGAATATATTCTTTTTTCCACTATTACCCACTTGGCGCTACGAATGTCCAGTTGCATTTTCTACAGACAGAGTGTTTCAAAACTGCTCAATCAAAAGTATGGTTTAACTCTGTTAGCTGAATGCTCAGATCAGAAAGAAGTTTCACAGAATGCTTCTGTGTAGTTTATATTTGAATATATTCCTTTTTCCACTACTACTCTCTTAGCGCTCCAAACGTCCAGTTGCATTTTCTACAGAAAGAGTGTTCAGATCTGCTTAATCAAAAGTATGGTTTAACTCTGTTAGCTGAATGCACAGATCAGAAAGAAGTTTCACAGAATGATTCTGTGTAGTTTATATTTGGAGACATTCCTTTTTCCACTATTACCCTCTTAGCGCTCCGAATCTCCACTTGCATTTTCTACAGAAAGAGTGTTTCATAACTGCTCAATCAAAAATATGTTTTATCTCTGTTAACTGAATTTACAGATCAGAAATAAGTTTCACAGAATGCATCTGTGTAGTTTTTATTTGAAGATATTCTTTTTCCCAATGTAGGCCTCTTAGCGCTTAGCATGTCCAATTGCAGTTTCTACAGAAAGAGTGTTTCAGAACGGCTCAATCAAAAGTAAGGTTCAACTCTGTTAGTTGAATGCACAGAACAGAAAGAATTTTCACAGAATGCTACTGTGTAGTTTATATTTGAATATATTCCTTTTTCCACTATTACCCTCTTAGCGCTCCGAATGTCCACTTGAATTTCCTACAGAAAGAGTGTTCAGAACTGCACAATCAAAAGTATGGTTTAACTCTGTTAGCTTAATGAACATATCAGAAATAAGTTTCACACAATGCTTCTGTGTAGTTTTTATTTGAAGATATTATTTTTCCCAATAGAGGCCTCTTAGCGCTCAGAATGTCCAATTGCAGTTTCTACAGAAAGAGTGTTTCAGAAAGGCTCAATCAAAAGTAAGGTTCAACTCTGTTAGTTGAATGCACAGAACAGAAAGAAATTTCATACAATGCTTCTGTGTAGTTTATATTTGAAGATATTCTTTTTTCCACTATTACCCACTTGGCGCTACGAATGTCCAGTTGCATTTTCTACAGACAGAGTGTTTCAAAACTGCTCAATCAAAAGTATGGTTTAACTCTGTTAGCTGAATGCTCAGATCAGAAAGAAGTTTCACAGAATGCTTCTGTGTAGTTTATATTTGAATATATTCCTTTTTCCACTACTACTCTCTTAGCGCTCCAAATGTCCAGTTGCATTTTCTACAGAAAGAGTGTTCAGATCTGCTCAATCAAAAGTATGGTTTAACTCTGTTAGCTGAATGCACAGATCAGAAAGAAGTTTCACAGAATGATTCTGTGTAGTTTATATTTGGAGACATTCCTTTTTCCACTATTACCCTCTTAGCGCTCCGAATCTCCACTTGCATTTTCTACAGAAAGAGTGTTTCAGAACGGCTCAATCAAAACTAAGGTTCAACCCTTTTAGTTGAACAAACAGAACAGAAAGAAGTTTCACACAATTCTTCTGTGTAGTTTTTATTTGTAGACATTCTTTTTCCCAATATAGGCCTCTTAGCGCTCAGAATGTCCAACTGCAGTTTCTACAGAAAGAGTGTTTCAGAACGGCTCAATGAAAAGTAAGGTTCAGCTCTGTTAGTTGAATGCACAGAACAGAAAGAAGTTTCATACAATGCTTCTGTGTAGTTTATATTTGAACATATTCTTTTTTCCACTATTACCCACTTAGCGCTACGAATGTCCAGTTGCATTTTCTACAGACAGAGTGTTTCAAAACTGCTCAATCAAAAGTATGGTTTAACTCTGTTAGCTGAATGCTCAGATCAGAAAGAAGTTTCACAGAATGCTTCTGTGTAGTTTATATTTGAATATATTCCTTTTTCCACTACTATGCTCTTAGCGCTCCAAATTTCCAGTTGCATTTTCTACAGAAAGAGTGTTCAGATCTGCTCAATCAAAAGTATGTTTTAACTCTGTTAGCTGAATGCACAGATCAGAAAGAAGTTTCACCGAATGATTCTGTGTAGTTTATATTTGAAGACATTCCTTTTTCCACTATTACCCTCTTAGCGCTCCGAATCTCCACTTGCATTTTCTACAAAAAGAGTGTTTCATAACTGCTCAATCAAAAATATGTTTTGTCTCTGTTAACTGAATTTACAGATCAGAAATAAGTTTCACAGAATGCATCTGTGTAGTTTTTATTTGAAGATATTCTTTTTCCCAATGTAGGCCTCTTAGCGCTTAGCATGTCCAATTGCAGTTTCTACAGAAAGAGTGTTTCAGAACGGCTCAATCAAAAGTAAGGTTCAACTCTGTTAGTTGAATGCACAGAACAGAAAGAATTTTCACAGAATGCTACTGTGTAGTTTATATTTGAATATATTCCTTTCTCCACTATTACCCTCTTAGCGCTACGAATGTCCACTTGCATTTTCTACAGAAAGAGTGTTCAGAACTGCGCAATCAAAAGTATGGTTTAACTCTGTTAGCTTAATGAACATATCAGAAATAAGTTTCACACAATGCTTCTGTGTAGTTTTTATTTGAAGATATTATTTTTCCCAATAGGGGCCTCTTAGCGCTCAGAATGTCCAATTGCAGTTTCTACAGAAAGAGTGTTTCAGAAAGGCTCAATCAAAACTAAGGTTCAACTCTGTTATTTGAATGCACAGAACAGAAAGTAATTTCAAACAATGCTTCTGTGTAGTTTATATTTGAAAATATTCTTTTTTCCACTATTACCCAATTGGCGCTACGAATGTCCAGTTGCATTTTCTACAGACAGAGTGTTTAAAAACTGCTCAATCAAAAGTATGGTTTAACTCTGTTAGCTGAATGCTCAGATCAGAAAGAAGTTTCACAGAATGCTTCTGTGTAGTTTATATTTGAATATATTCCTTTTTCCACTACTACGCTCTTAGCGCTAAGAATGTCCAGTTGCATTTTCTACAGAAAGAGTGTTCAGATCTGCTCAATCAAAAGTATGGTTTAACTCTGTTAGCTGAATGCACAGATCAGAAAGAAGTTTCACCGAATGATTCTGTGTAGTTTATATTTGAAGACATTCCTTTTTCCACTATTACCCTCTTAGCGCTCCGAATTTCCACTTGCATTTTCTACAAAAAGAGTGTTTCATAACTGCTCAATCAAAAATATGTTTTATCTCTGTTAACTGAATTTACAGATCAGAAATAAGTTTCACAGAATGCATCTGTGTAGTTTTTATTTGAAGATATTATTTTTCCCAATGTAGGCCTCTTAGCGCTTAGCATGTCCAATTGCAGTTTCTACAGAAAGAGTGTTTCAGAACGGCTCAATTAAAAGTAAGGTTCAACTCTGTTAGTTGAATGCACAGAACAGAAAGTATTTTCACAGAATGCTACTGTGTAGTTTATATTTGAATATATTCCTTTTTCCACTATTACCCTCTTAGCGCTCCGAATGTCCACTTGCATTTTCTACAGAAAGAGTGTTCAGAACTGCACAATCAAAAGTATGGTTTAACTCTGTTAGCTTAATGAACATATCAGAAATAAGTTTCACACAATGCTTCTGTGTAGTTTTTATTTGAAGATATTATTTTTCCCAATAGAGGCCTCTTAGCGCTCAGAATGTCCAATTGCAGTTTCTACAGAAAGAGTGTTTCAGAAAGGCTCAATCAAAAGTAAGGTTCAACTCTGTTAGTTGAATGCACAGAACAGAAAGAAGTTTCATACAATGCTTCTGTGTAGTTTATATTTGAACATATTCTTTTTTCCACTATTACCCACTTAGCGCTACGAATGTCCAGTTGCATTTTCTACAGACAGAGTGTTTCAAAACTGCTCAATCAAAAGTATGGTTTAACTCTGTTAGCTGAATGCACAGATCAGAAAGAAGTTTCACATAATGATTCTGTGTAGTTTATATTTGTAGACATTACTTTTTCCACTATTACCCTCTTAGCGCTCCGAATCTCCACTTGCATTTTCTACAGAAAGAGTGTTTCAGAACGGCTCAATCATAACTAAGGTTCAACTCCTTTAGTTGAACAAACAGAACAGAAAGAAGTTTCACACAATTCTTCTGTGTAGTTTTTATTTGTAGACATTCTTTTTCCCAATATAGGCCTCTTAGCGCTCAGAATGTCCAATTGCAGTTTCTACAGAAAGAGTGTTTCAGAACGGCTCAATCAAAAGTAAGGTTCAACTCTGTTAGTTGAATGCACAGAACAGAAAGAAGTTTCATACAATGCTTCTGTGTAGTTTATATTTGAACATATTCTTTTTTCCTCTATTACCCACTTAGCGCTACGAATGTCCAGTTGCATTTTCTACAGACAGAGTGTTTCAAAACTGCTCAATTAAAAGTAAGGTTTAACTCTGTTAGCTGAATGCTCAGATCAGTAAGAAGTTTCACAGAATGCTTCTGTGTAGTTTATTTTTGAATATATTCCTTTTTCCACTACTACGCTCTTAGCGCTCCAAATGTCCAGTTGCATTTTCTACAGAAAGAGTGTTCAGATCTGCACAATCAAAAGTATGGTTTAACTCTGTTAGCTGAATGCACAGATCAGAAAGAAGTTTCACCAAATGATTCTGTGTAGTTTATATTTGAAGACATTCCTTTTTCCACTATTACACTCTTAGCGCTCCGAATCTCCACTGCATTTTCTACAAAAAGAGTGTTTCATAACTGCTCAATCAAAAATATGTTTTATCTCTGTTAACTGAATTTACAGATCAGAAATAAGTTTCACAGAATGCATCTGTGTAGTTTTTATTTGAAGATATTCTTTTTCCCAATGTAGGCCTCTTAGCGCTTAGCATGTCCAATTGCAGTTTCTACAGAAAGAGAGTTTCAGAACGGCTCAATCAAAAGTAAGGTTCAACTCTGTTAGTTGAATGCACAGAACAGAAAGAATTTTCACAGAATGCTACTGTGTAGTTTATATTTGAATATATTCCTTTCTCCACTATTACCCTCTTAGCGCTACGAATGTCCACTTGCATTTTCTACAGAAAGAGTGTTCAGAACTGCGCAATCAAAAGTATGGTTTAACTCTGTTAGCTTAATGAACATATCAGAAATAAGTTTCACACAATGCTTCTGTGTAGTTTTTATTTGAAGATATTATTTTTCCCAATATAGGCCTCTTAGCGCTCAGAATGTCCAATTGCAGTTTCTACAGAAAGAGTGTTTCAGAAAGGCTCAATCAAAACTAAGGTTCAACTCTGTTAGTTGAATGCACAGAACAGAAAGAAATTTCAAACAATGCTTCTGTGTAGTTTATATTTGAACATATTTTTTTTCCACTATTACCCACTTGGCGCTACGAATGTCCAGTTGCATTTTCTACAGACAGAGTGTTTCAAAACTGCTCAATCAAAAGTATGGTTTAACTCTGTTAGCTGAATGCTCAGATCAGAAAGAAGTTTCACAGAATGCTTCTGTGTAGTTTATATTTGAATATATTCCTTTTTCCACTACTACGCTCTTAGCGCTCCGAATGTCCAGTTGAATTTTCTACAGAAAGAGTGTTCAGATCTGCTCAATCAAAAGTATGGTTTAACTCTGTTAGCTGAATGCACAGATCAGAAAGAAGTTTCACCGAATGATTCTGTGTAGTTTATATTTGAAGACATTCCTTTTTCCACTATTACCCTCTTAGCGCTCCGAATCTCCACTTGCATTTTCTACAAAAAGAGTGTTTCATAACTGCTCAATCAAAAATATGTTTTATCTCTGTTAACTGAATTTACAGATCAGAAATAAGTTTCACAGAATGCATCTGTGTAGTTTTTATTTGAAGATATTATTTTTCCCAATGTAGACCTCTTAGTGCTTAGCATGTCCAATTGCAGTTTCTACAGAAAGAGTGTTTCAGAACGGCTCAATTAAAAGTAAGGTTCAACTCTGTTAGTTGAATGCACAGAACAGAAAGTATTTTCACAGAATGCTACTGTGTAGTTTATATTTGAATATATTCCTTTTTCCACTATTACCCTCTTAGCGCTCCGAATGTCCACTTGCATTTTCTACAGAAAGAGTGTTCAGAACTGCACAATCAAAAGTATGGTTTAACTCTGTTAGCTTAATGAACATATCAGAAATAAGTTTCACACAATGCTTCTGTGTAGTTTTTATTTGAAGATATTATTTTTCCCAATAGAGGCCTCTTAGCGCTCAGAATATCCAATTGCAGTTTCTACAGAAAGAGTGTTTCAGAAAGGCTCAATCAAAAGTAACGTTCAACTCTGTTAGTTGAATGCACAGAACAGAAAGAAGTTTCATACAATGCTTCTGTGTAGTTTATATTTGAACATATTCTTTTTTCCACTATTACCCACTTAGCGCTATGAATGTCCAGTTGCATTTTCTACAGACAGAGTGTTTCAAAACTGCTCAATCAAAAGTATGGTTTAACTCTGTTAGCTGAATGCACAGATCAGAAAGAAGTTTCACTGAATGATTCTGTGTAGTTTATATTTGTAGACATTCCTTTTTCCACTATTACCCTCTTAGCGCTCCGAATCTCCACTTGCATTTTCTACAGAAAGAGTGTTTCAGAACGGCTCAATCATAACTAAGGTTCAACTCTTTTAGTTGAACAAACAGAACAGAAAGAAGTTTCACACAATTCTTCTGTGTAGTTTTTATTTGTAGACATTCTTTTTCCCAATATAGGCCTCTTAGCGCTCAGAATGTCCAATTGCAGTTTCTACAGAAAGAGTGTTTCAGAACGGCTCAATCAAAAGTAAGGTTCAAATCTGTTAGTTGAATGCACAGAACAGAAAGAAGTTTCATACAATGCTTCTGTGTAGTTTATATTTGAACATATTCTTTTTTCCTCTATTACCCACTTAGCGCTACGAATGTCCAGTTGCATTTTCTACAGACAGAGTGTTTCAAAACTGCTCAATCAAAAGTATGGTTTAACTCTGTTAGCTGAATGCTCAGATCAGAAAGAAGTTTCACAGAATGCTTCTGTGTAGTTTATATTTGAATATATTCCTTTTTCCACTACTACGCTCTTAGCGCTCCGAATGTCCAGTTGAATTTTCTACAGAAAGAGTGTTCAGATCTGCTCAATCAAAAGTATGGTTTAACTCTGTTAGCTGAATGCACAGATCAGAAAGAAGTTTCACCGAATGATTCTGTGTAGTTTATATTTGAAGACATTCCTTTGTCCACTATTACCCTCTTAGCGCTCCGAATCTCCACTTGCATTTTCTACAAAAAGAGTGTTTCACAACAGCTCAATCAAAAATATGTTTTATCTCTGTTAACTGAATTTACAGATCAGAAATAAGTTTCACAGAATGCATCTGTGTAGTTTTTATTTGAAGATATTTTTTTTCCCAATGTAGACCTCTTAGCGCTTAGCATGTCCAATTGCAGTTTCTACAGAAAGAGTGTTTCAGAAAGGCTCAATCAAAAGTAAGGTTCAACTCTGTTATTTGAATGCACAGAACAGAAAGAAATTTCAAACAATGCTTCTGTGTAGTTTATATATGAACATATTCTTTTTTCCACTATTACCCACTTGGCGCTACGAATGTCCAGTTGCATTTTCTACAGACAGAGTGTTTAAAAACTGCTCAATCAAAAGTATGGTTTAACTCTGTTAGCTGAATGCTCAGATCAGAAAGAAGTTTCACAGAATGCTTCTGTGTAGTTTATATTTGAATATATTCCTTTTTCCACTACTACGCTCTTAGCGCTAAGACTGTCCAGTTGCATTTTCTACAGAAAGAGTGTTCAGATCTGCTCAATCAAAAGTATGGTTTAACTCTGTTAGCTGAATGCACAGATCAGAAAGAAGTTTCACCGAATGATTCTGTGTAGTTTATATTTGAAGACATTCCTTTTTCCACTATTACCCTCTTAGCGCTCCGAATTTCCACTTGCAGTTTCTACAAAAAGAGTGTTTCATAACTGCTCAATCAAAAATATGTTTTATCTCTGTTAACTGAATTTACAGATCAGAAATAAGTTTCACAGAATGCATCTGTGTAGTTTTTATTTGAAGATATTATTTTTCCCAATGTAGGCCTCTTAGCGCTTAGCATGTCCAATTGCAGTTTCTACAGAAAGAGTGTTTCAGAACGGCTCAATTAAAAGTAAGGTTCAAATCTGTTAGTTGAATGCACAGAACAGAAAGTATTTTCACAGAATGCTACTGTGTAGTTTATATTTGAATATATTCCTTTTTCCACTATTACCCTCTTAGCGCTCCGAATGTCCACTTGCATTTTCTACAGAAAGAGTGTTCAGAACTGCACAATCAAAAGTATGGTTTTACTCTGTTAGCTTAATGAACATATCAGAAATAAGTTTCACACAATGCTTCTGTGTAGTTTTTATTTGAAGATATTATTTTTCCCAATAGAGGCCTCTTAGCGCTCAGAATGTCCAATTGCAGTTTCTACAGAAAGAGTGTTTCAGAAAGGCTCAATCAAAAGTAAGGTTCAACTCTGTTAGTTGAATGCACAGAACAGAAAGAAGTTTCATACAATGCTTCCGTGTAGTTTATATTTGAACATATTCTTTTTTCCACTATTACCCACTTAGCGCTACGAATGTCCAGTTGCATTTTCTACAGACAGAGTGTTTCAAAACTGCTCAATCAAAAGAGTGGTTTAACTCTGTTAGCTGAATGCACAGATCAGAAAGAAGTTTCACAGAATGATTCTGTGTAGTTTATATTTGTAGACATTCCTTTTTCCACTATTACCCTCTTAGCGCTCCGAATCTCCACTTGCATTTTCTACAGAAAGAGTGTTTCAGAACGGCTCAATCATAACTAAGGTTCAACTCCTTTAGTTGAACAAACAGAACAGAAAGAAGTTTCACACAATTCTTCTGTGTAGTTTTTATTTGTAGACATTCTTTTTCCCAATATAGGCCTCTTAGCGCTCAGAATGTCCAATTGCAGTTTCTACAGAAAGAGTGTTTCAGAACGGCTCAATCAAAAGTAAGGTCCAACTCTGTTAGTTGAATGCACAGAACAGAAAGAATTTTCACAGAATGCTACTGTGTAGTTTATATTTGAATATATTCCTTTCTCCACTATTACCCTCTTAGCGCTACGAATGTCCACTTGCATTTTCTACAGAAAGAGTGTTCAGAACTGCGCAATCAAAAGTATGGTTTAACTCTGTTAGCTTAATGAACATATCAGAAATAAGTTTCACACAATGCTTCTGTGTAGTTTTTATTTGAAGATATTATTTTTCCCAATATAGGCCTCTTAGCGCTCAGAATGTCCAATTGCAGTTTCTACAGAAAGAGTGTTTCAGAAAGGCTCAATCAAAACTAAGGTTCAACTCTGTTAGTTGAATGCACAGAACAGAAAGAAATTTCAAACAATGCTTCTGTGTAGTTTATATTTGAACATATTCTTTTTTCCACTATTACCCACTTGGCGCTACGAATGTCCAGTTGCATTTTCTACAGACAGAGTGTTTCAAAACTGCTCAATCAAAAGTATGGTTTAACTCTGTTAGCTGAATGCTCAGATCAGAAAGAAGTTTCACAGAATGCTTCTGTGTAGTTTATATTTGAATATATTCCTTTTTCCACTACTACGCTCTTAGCGCTCCGAATGTCCAGTTGAATTTTCTACAGAAAGAGTGTTCAGATCTGCTCAATCAAAAGTATGGTTTAACTCTGTTAGCTGAATGCACAGATCAGAAAGAAGTTTCACCGAATGATTCTGTGTAGTTTATATTTGAAGACATTCCTTTTTCCACTATTACCCTCTTAGCGCTCCGAATCTCCACTTGCATTTTCTACAAAAAGAGTGTTTCATAACTGCTCAATCAAAAATATGTTTTATCTCTGTTAACTGAATTTACAGATCAGAAATAAGTTTCACAGAATGCATCTGTGTAGTTTTTATTTGAAGATATTATTTTTCGCAATGTAGACCTCTTAGCGCTTAGCATGTCCAATTGCAGTTTCTACAGAAAGAGTGTTTCAGAACGGCTCAATTAAAAGTAAGGTTCAACTCTGTTAGTTGAATGCACAGAACAGAAAGTATTTTCACAGAATGCTACTGTGTAGTTTATATTTGAATATATTCCTTTTTCCACTATTACCCTCTTAGCGCTCCGAATGTCCACTTGCATTTTCTACAGAAAGAGTGTTCAGAACTGCACAATCAAAAGTATGGTTTAACTCTGTTAGCTTAATGAACATATCAGAAATAAGTTTCACACAATGCTTCTGTGTAGTTTTTATTTGAAGATATTATTTTTCCCAATAGAGGCCTCTTAGCGCTCAGAATGTCCAATTGCAGTTTCTACAGAAAGAGTGTTTCAGAAAGGCTCAATCAAAAGTAAGGTTCAACTCTGTTAGTTGAATGCACAGAACAGAAAGAAGTTTCATACAATGCTTCTGTGTAGTTTATATTTGAACATATTCTTTTTTCCACTATTACCCACTTAGCGCTACGAATGTCCAGTTGCATTTTCTACAGACAGAGTGTTTCAAAACTGCTCAATCAAAAGTATGGTTTAACTCTGTTAGCTGAATGCACAGATCAGAAAGAAATTTCACTGAATGATTCTGTGTAGTTTATATTTGTAGACATTCCTTTTACCACTATTACCCTCTTAGCGCTCCGAATCTCAACTTGCATTTTCTACAGAAAGAGTGTTTCAGAACGGCTCAATCATAACTAAGGTTCAACTCTTTTAGTTGAACAAACAGAACAGAAAGAAGTTTCACACAATTCTTCTGTGTAGTTTTTATTTGTAGACATTCTTTTTCCCAATATAGGCCTCTTAGCGCTCAGAATGTCCAATTGCAGTTTCTACAGAAAGAGTGTTTCAGAACGGCTCAATCAAAAGTAAGGTTCAACTCTGTTAGTTTAATGCACAGAACAGAAAGAAGTTTCATACAATGCTTCTGTGTAGTTTATATTTGAACATATTCTTTTTTCCTCTATTACCCACTTAGCGCTACGAATGTCCAGTTGCATTTTCTACAGACAGAGTGTTTCAAAACTGCTCAATCAAAAGTATGGTTTAACTCTGTTAGCTGAATGCTCAGATCAGAAAGAAGTTTCACAGAATGCTTCTGTGTAGTTTATATTTGAATATATTCCTTTTTCCACTACAACGCTCTTAGCGCTCCGAATGTCCAGTTGAATTTTCTACAGAAAGAGTGTTCAGATCTGCTCAATCAAAAGTATGGTTTAACTCTGTTAGCTGAATGCACAGATCAGAAAGAAGTTTCACCGAATGATTCTGTGTAGTTTATATTTGAAGACATTCCTTTGTCCACTATTACCCTCTTAGCGCTCCGAATCTCCACTTGCATTTTCTACAAAAAGAGTGTTTCACAACAGCTCAATCAAAAATATGTTTTATCTCTGTTAACTGAATTTACAGATCAGAAATAAGTTTCACAGAATGCATCTGTGTAGTTTTTATTTGAAGATATTTTTTTTCCCAATGTAGACCTCTTAGCGCTTAGCATGTCCAATTGCAGTTTCTACAGAAAGAGTGTTTCAGAAAGGCTCAATCAAAAGTAAGGTTCAACTCTGTTATTTGAATGCACAGAACAGAAAGAAATTTCAAACAATGCTTCTGTGTAGTTTATATATGAACATATTCTTTTTTCCACTATTACCCACTTGGCGCTACGAATGTCCAGTTGCATTTTCTACAGACAGAGTGTTTAAAAACTGCTCAATCAAAAGTATGGTTTAACTCTGTTAGCTGAATGCTCAGATCAGAAAGAAGTTTCACAGAATGCTTCTGTGTAGTTTATATTTGAATATATTCCTTTTTCCACTACTACGCTCTTAGCGCTAAGAATGTCCAGTTGCATTTTCTACAGAAAGAGTGTTCAGATCTGCTCAATCAAAAGTATGGTTTAACTCTGTTAGCTGAATGCACAGATCAGAAAGAAGTTTCACCGAATGATTCTGTGTAGTTTATATTTGAAGACATTCCTTTTTCCACTATTACCCTCTTAGCGCTCCGAATTTCCACTTGCAGTTTCTACAAAAAGAGTTTTTCATAACTGCTCAATCAAAAATATGTTTTATCTCTGTTAACTGAATTTACAGATCAGAAATAAGTTTCACAGAATGCATCTGTGTAGTTTTTATTTGAAGATATTATTTTTCCCAATGTAGACCTCTTAGCGCTTAGCATGTCCAATTGCAGTTTCTACAGAAAGAGTGTTTCAGAACGGCTCAATTAAAAGTAAGGTTCAACTCTGTTAGTTGAATGCACAGAACAGAAAGTATTTTCACAGAATGCTACTGTGTAGTTTATATTTGAATATATTCCTTTTTCCACTATTACCCTCTTAGCGCTCCGAATGTCCACTTGCATTTTCTACAGAAAGAGTGTTCAGAACTGCACAATCAAAAGTATGGTTTAACTCTGTTAGCTTAATGAACATATCAGAAATAAGTTTCACACAATGCTTCTGTGTAGTTTTTATTTGAAGATATTATTTTTCCCAATAGAGGCCTCTTAGCGCTCAGAATGTCCAATTGCAGTTTCTACAGAAAGAGTGTTTCAGAAAGGCTCAATCAAAAGTAAGGTTCAACTCTGTTAGTTGAATGTACAGAACAGAAAGAAGTTTCATACAATGCTTCTGTGTAGTTTATATTTCAACATATTCTTTTTTCCACTATTACCCACTTAGCGCTACGAATGTCCAGTTGCATTTTCTACAGACAGAGTGTTTCAAAACTGCTCAATCAAAAGTATGGTTTAACTCTGTTAGCTGAATGCACAGATCAGAAAGAAGTTTCACAGAATGATTCTGTGTAGTTTATATTTGTAGACATTCCTTTTTCCACTATTACCCTCTTAGCGCTCCGAATCTCCACTTGCATTTTCTACAGAAAGAGTGTTTCAGAACGGCTCAATCATAACTAAGGTTCAACTCTTTTAGTTGAACAAACAGAACAGAAAGAAGTTTCACACAATTCTTCTGTGTAGTTTTTATTTGTAGACATTCTTTTTCCCAATATAGGCCTCTTAGCGCTCAGAATGTCCAATTGCAGTTTCTACAGAAAGAGTGTTTCAGAACGGCTCAATCAAAAGTAAGGTTCAACTCTGTTAGTTGAATGCACAGAACAGAAAGAAGTTTCATACAATGCTTCTGTGTAGTTTATATTTGAACATATTCTTTTTTCCTCTATTACCCACTTAGCGCTACGAATGTCCAGTTGCATTTTCTACAGACAGAGTGTTTCAAAACTGCTCAATCAAAAGTATGGTTTAACTCTGTTAGCTGAATGCTCAGATCAGAAAGAAGTTTCACAGAATGCTTCTGTGTAGTTTATTTTTGAATATATTCCTTTTTCCACTACTACGCTCTTAGCGCTCCAAATGTCCAGTTGCATTTTCTACAGAAAGAGTGTTCAGATCTGCTCAATCAAAAGTATGGTTTAACTCTGTTAGCTGAATGCACAGATCAGAAAGAAGTTTCACCGAATGATTCTGTGTAGTTTATATTTGAAGACATTCCTTTTTCCACTATTACCCTCTTAGCGCTCCGAATCTCCACTTGCATTTTCTACAAAAAGAGTGTTTCATAACTGCTCAATCAAAAATATGTTTTATCTCTGTTAACTGAATTTACAGATCAGAAATAATTTTCACAGAATGCATCTGTGTAGTTTTTATTTGAAGATATTCTTTTTCCCAATGTAGGCCTCTTAGCGCTTAGCATGTCCAATTGCAGTTTCTACAGAAAGAGTGTTTCAGAACGGCTCAATCAAAAGTAAGGTTCAACTCTGTTAGTTGAATGCACAGAACAGAAAGAATTTTCACAGAATGCTACTGTGTTGTTTATATTTGAATATATTCCTTTCTCCACTATTACCCTCTTAGCGCTCCGAATGTCCACTTGCATTTTCTACAGAAAGAGTGTTTAGAACTGTGCAATCAAAAGTATGGTTTAACTCTGTTAGCTTAATGAACATATCAGAGATAAGTTTCACACAATGCTTCTGTGTAGTTTTTATTTGAAGATATTATTTTTCTCAATATAGGCCTCTTAGCGCTCAGAAAGTCCAACTGCAGTTTCTACAGAAAGAGTGTTTCAGAAAGGCTCAATCAAAACTAAGGTTCAACTCTGTTAGTTGAATGCACAGAACAGAAAGAAATTTCAAACAATGCTTCTGTGTAGTTTATATTTGAACATATTCTTTTTTCCACTATTACCCACTTGGCGCTACGAATGTCCAGTTGCATTTTCTACAGACAGAGTGTTTCAAAACTGCTCAATCAAAAGTATGGTTTAACTCTGTTAGCTGAATGCACAGATCAGATAGAAGTTTCACAGAATGATTCTGTGTAGTTTATATTTGTAGACATTCCTTTTTCCACTATTACCCTCTTAGCGCTCCGAATCTCCACTTGCATTTTCTACAGAAAGAGTGTTTCAGAACGGCTCAATAATAACTAAGGTTCAACTCTTTTAGTTGAACAAACAGAACAGAAAGAAGTTTCACACAATTCTTCTGTGTAGTTTTTATTTGTAGACATTCTTTTTCCCAATATAGGCCTCTTAGCGCTCAGAATGTCCAATTGCAGTTTCTACAGAAAGAGTGTTTCAGAACGGCTCAATCAAAAGTAAGGTTCAACTCTGTTAGTTGAATGCACAGAACAGAAAGATGTTTCATACAATGCTTCTGTGTAGTTTATATTTGAACATATTCTTTTTTCCTCTATTACCCACTTAGCGCTACGAATGTCCAGTTGCATTTTCTACAGACAGAGTGTTTCAAAACTGCTCAATCAAAAGTATGGTTTAACTCTGTTAGCTGAATGCTCAGATCAGAAAGAAGTTTCACAGAATGCTTCTGTGTAGTTTATATTTGAATATATTACTTTTTCCACTACTACGCTCTTAGCGCTCCGAATGTCCAGTTGAATTTTCTACAGAAAGAGTGTTCAGATCTGCTCAATCAAAAGTATGGTTTAACTCTGTTAGCTGAATGCACAGATCAGAAAGAAGTTTAACCGAATGATTCTGTGTAGTTTATATTTGAAGACATTCCTTTGTCCACTATTACCCTCTTAGCGCTCCGAATCTCCACTTGCATTTTCTACAAAAAGAGTGTTTCATAACTGCTCAATCAAAAATATGTTTTATCTCTGTTAACTGAATTTACAGATCAGAAAGAAGTTTCACAGAATGCATCTGTGTAGTTTTTATTTGAAGATATTATTTTTCCCAATGTAGACCTCTTAGCGCTTAGCATGTCCAATTGCAGTTTCTACAGAAAGAGTGTTTCAGAACGGCTCAATTAAAAGTAAGGTTCAACTCTGTTAGTTGAATGCACAGAACAGAAAGTATTTTCACAGAATGCTACTGTGTAGTTTATATTTGAATATATTCCTTTTTCCACTATTACCCTCTTAGCGCTCCGAATGTCCACTTGCATTTTCTACAGAAAGAGTGTTCAGAACTGCACAATCAAAAGTATGGTTTAACTCTGTTAGCTTAATGAACATATCAGAAATAAGTTTCACACAATGCTTCTGTGTAGTTTTTATTTGAAGATATTATTTTTCCCAATAGAGGCCTCTTAGCGCTCAGAATGTCCAATTGCAGTTTCTACAGAAAGAGTGTTTCAGAAAGGCTCAATCAAAAGTAAGGTTCAACTCTGTTAGTTGAATGCACAGAACAGAAAGAAGTTTCATACAATGCTTCTGTGTAGTTTATATTTGAACATATTTTTTTTCCACTATTACCCACTTAGCGCTACGAATGTCCAGTTGCATTTTCTACAGACAGAGTGTTTCAAAACTGCTCAATCAAAAGTATGGTTTAACTCTGTTAGCTGAATGCACAGATCAGAAAGAAGTTTCACAGAATGATTCTGTGTAGTTTATATTTGTAGACATTCCTTTTTCCACTATTACCCTCTTAGCGCTCCGAATCTCCACTTGCATTTTCTACAGAAAGAGTGTTTCAGAACGGCTCAATCATAACTAAGGTTCAACTCTTTTAGTTGAACAAACAGAACAGAAAGAAGTTTCACACAATTCTTCTGTGTAGTTTTTATTTGTAGACATTCTTTTTCCCAATATAGGCCTCTTAGCGCTCAGAATGTCCAATTGCAGTTTCTACAGAAAGAGTGTTTCAGAACGGCTCAATCAAAAGTAAGGTCCAACTCTGTTAGTTGAATGCACAGAACAGAAAGAAGTTTCATACAATGCTTCTGTGTAGTTTATATTTGAACATATTCTTTTTTCCTCTATTACCCACTTAGCGCTACGAATGTCCAGTTGCATTTTCTACAGACAGAGTGTTTCAAAACTGCTCAATCAAAAGTATGGTTTAACTCTGTTAGCTGAATGCTCAGATCAGAAAGAAGTTTCACAGAATGCTTCTGTGTAGTTTATTTTTGAATATATTCCTTTTTCCACTACTACGCTCTTAGCGCTCCAAATGTCCAGTTGCATTTTCTACAGAAAGAGTGTTCAGATCTGCTCAATCAAAAGTATGGTTTAACTCTGTTAGCTGAATGCACAGATCAGAAAGAAGTTTCACCGAATGATTCTGTGTAGTTTATATTTGAAGACATTCCTTTTTCCACTATTACCCTCTTAGCGCTCCGAATCTCCACTTGCATTTTCTACAAAAAGAGTGTTTCATAACTGCTCAATCAAAAATATGTTTTATCTCTGTTAACTGAATTTACAGATCAGAAATAATTTTCACAGAATGCATCTGTGTAGTTTTTATTTGAAGATATTCTTTTTCCCAATGTAGGCCTCTTAGCGCTTAGCATGTCCAATTGCAGTTTCTACAGAAAGAGTGTTTCAGAACGGCTCAATCAAAAGTAAGGTTCAACTCTGTTAGTTGAATGCACAGAACAGAAAGAATTTTCACAGAATGCTACTGTGTTGTTTATATTTGAATATATTCCTTTCTCCACTATTACCCTCTTAGCGCTCCGAAAGTCCACTTGCATTTTCTACAGAAAGAGTGTTCAGAACTGCGCAATCAAAAGTATGGTTTAACTCTGTTAGCTTAATGAACATATCAGAAATATGTTTCACACAATGCTTCTGTGTAGTTTTTATTTGAAGATATTATTTTTCCCAATAGAGGCCTCTTAGCGCTCAGAATGTCCAATTGCAGTTTCTACAGAAAGAGTGTTTCAGAAAGGCTCAATCAAAAGTAAGGTTCAACTCTGTTAGTTGAATGCACAGAACAGAAAGAAGTTTCATACAATGCTTCTGTGTAGTTTATATTTGAACATATTCTTTTTTCCACTATTACCCACTTGGCACTACGAATGTCCAGTTGCATTTTCTACAGACAGAGTGTTTCAAAACTGCTCCATCAAAAGTATGGTTTAACTCTGTTAGCTGAATGCTCAGATCAGAAAGAAGTTTCACAGAATGCTTCTGTGTAGTTTATATTTGAATATATTCCTTTTTCCACTACTACTCTCATAGCGCTCCAAATGTCCAGTTGCATTTTCTACAGAAAGAGTGTTCAGATCTGCTCAATCAAAAGTATGGTTTAACTCTGTTAGCTGAATGCACAGATCAGAAAGAAGTTTCACAGAATGATTCTGTGTAGTTTATATTTGGAGACATTCATTTTTCCACTATTACCCTCTTAGCGCTCCGAATCTCCACTTGCATTTGCTACAGAAAGAGTGTTTCAGAACGGCGCAATCAAAACTAAATTTCAACTCTTTTAGTTGAACAAACAGAACAGAAAGAAGTTTCACACAATTCTTCTGTGTAGTTTATATTTGTAGACATTCTTTTTCCCAATATAGGCCTCTTAGCGCTCAGTATGTCCAATTGCAGTTTCTACAGAAAGAGTGTTTCAGAACGGCTCAATCAAAAGTAAGGTTCAACTCTGTTATTTGAATGCACAGAACAGAAAGAAGTTTCATACAATGCTTCTGTGTAGTTTATATTTGAACATATTCTTTTTTCCACTATTACCCACTTAGCGCTACGAATGTCCAGTTGCATTTTCTACAGACAGAGTGTTTCAAAACTTCTCAATCAAAAGTATGGTTTAACTCTGTTAGCTGAATGCTCAGATCAGAAAGAAGTTTCACAGAATGCTTCTGTGTAGTTTATATTTGAATATATTCCTTTTTCCACTACTACGCTCTTAGCGCTATAAATGTCCAGTTGCATTTTCTACAGAAAGAGTGTTCAGATCTGCTCAATCAAAAGTATGGTTTAACTCTGTTAGCTGAACGCACAGATCAGAAAGAAGTTTCACCGAATGATTCTGTGTAGTTTATATTTGAAGACATTCCTTTTTCCACTATTACCCTCTTAGCGCTCCGAATCTCCACTTGCATTTTCTACAAAAAGAGTGTTTCATAACTGCTCAATCAAAAATATGTTTTATCTCTGTTAACTGAATTTACAGATCAGAAATAAGTTTCACAGAATGCATCTGTGTAGTTTTTATTTGAAGATATTCTTTTTCCCAATGTAGGCCTCTTAGCGCTTAGCATGTCCAATTGCAGTTTCTACAGAAAGAGTGTTTCAGAACGGCTCAATTAAAAGTAAGGTTCAACTCTGTTAGTTGAATGCACAGAACAGAAAGTATTTTCACAGAATGCTACTGTGTAGTTTATATTTGAATATATTCCTTTTTCCACTATTACCCTCTTAGCGCTCCGAATGTCTACTTGCATTTTCTACAGAAAGAGTGTTCAGAACTGCACAATCAAAAGTATGGTTTAATTCTGTTAGCTTGATGAACATATCAGAAATAAGTTTCACACAATGCTTCTGTGTAGTTTTTATTTGAAGATATTATTTTTCCCAATAGAGGCCTCTTAGCGCTCAGAATGTACAATTGCAGTTTCTACAGAAAGAGTGTTTCAGAAAGGCTCAATCAAAAGTAAGGTTCAACTCTGTTAGTTGAATGCACAGAACAGAAAGAAGTTTCATACAATGCTTCTGTGTAGTTTATATTTGAACATATTCTTTTTTCCACTATTACCCACTTAGCGCTACGAATGTCCAGTTGCATTTTCTACAGACAGAGTGTTTCAAAACTGCTCAATCAAAAGTATGGTTTAACTCTGTTAGCTGAATGCACAGATCAGAAAGAAGTTTCACAGAATGATTCTGTGTAGTTTATATTTGTAGACATTCCTTTTTCCACTATTACCCTCTTAGCGCTCCGAATCTCCACTTGCATTTTCTACAGAAAGAGTGTTTCAGAACGGCTCAATCAAAACTAAGGTTCAACTCTTTTAGTTGAACAAACAGAACAGAAAGAAGTTTCACACAATTCTTCTGTGTAGTTTTTATTTGTAGACATTCTTTTTCCCAATATAGGCCTCTTAGCGCTCAGAATGTCCAATTGCAGTTTCTACAGAAAGAGTGTTTCAGAACGGCTCAATCAAAAGTAAGGTTCAACTCTGTTAGTTTAATGCACAGAACAGAAAGAAGTTTCATACAATGCTTCTGTGTAGTTTATATTTGAACATATTCTTTTTTCCTCTATTACCCACTTAGCGCTACGAATGTCCAGTTGCATTTTCTACAGACAGAGTGTTTCAAAACTGCTCAATCAAAAGTATGGTTTAACTCTGTTAGCTGAATGCTCAGATCAGAAAGAAGTTTCACAGAATGCTTCTGTGTAGTTTATATTTGAATATATTCCTTTTTCCACTACTACGCTCTTAGCGCTCCAAATGTCCAGTTGCATTTTCTACAGAAAGAGTGTTCAGATCTGCTCAATCAAAAGTATGGTTTAACTCTGTTAGCTGAATGCACAGATCAGAAAGAAGTTTCACCGAATGATTCTGTGTAGTTTATATTTGAAGACATTCCTTTTTCCACTATTACCCTCTTAGCGCTCCGAATCTCCACTTGCATTTTCTACCAAAAGGGTGTTTCATAACTGCTCAATCAAAAATATGTTTTATCTCTGTTAACTGAATTTACAGATCAGAAATAAGTTTCACAGAATGCATCTGTGTAGTTTTTATTTGAAGATATTCTTTTTCCCAATGTAGGCCTCTTAGCGCTTAGCATGTCCAATTGCAGTTTCTACAGAAAGAGTGTTTCAGAACGGCTCAATCAAAAGTAAGGTTCAACTCTGTTAGTTGAATGCACAGAACAGAAAGAATTTTCACAGAATGCTACTGTGTAGTTTATATTTGAATATATTCCTTTCTCCACTATTACCCTCTTAGCGCTCCGAATGTGCACTTGCATTTTCTACAGAAAGAGTGTTCAGAACTGCGCAATCAAAAGTATGGTTTAACTCTGTTAGCTTAATGAACATATCAGAAATAAGTTTCACACAATGCTTCTGTGTAGTTTTTATTTGAAGATATTATTTTTCCCAATAGAGGCCTCTTAGCGCTCAGAATGTCCAATTGCAGTTTCTACAGAAAGAGTGTTTCAGAAAGGCTCAATCAAAAGTAAGGTTCAACTCTGTTAGTTGAATGCACAGAACAGAAAGAAGTTTCATACAATGCTTCTGTGTAGTTTATATTTGAACATATTCTTTTTTCCACTATTACCCACTTGGCGCTACGAATGTCCAGTTGCATTTTCTACAGACAGAGTGTTTCAAAACTGCTCCATCAAAAGTATGGTTTAACTCTGTTAGCTGAAGGCTCAGATCAGAAAGAATTTTCACAGAATGCTTCTGTGTAGTTTATATTTGAATATATTCCTTTTTCCACTACTACTCTCTTAGCGCTCCAAATGTCCAGTTGCATTTTCTACAGAAAGAGTGTTCAGATCTGCTCAATCAAAAGTATGGTTTAACTCTGTTAGCTGAATGCACAGATCAGAAAGAAGTTTCACAGAATGATTCTGTGTAGTTTATATTTGGAGACATTCCTTTTTCCACTATTACCCTCTTAGCGCTCCGAATCTCCACTTGCATTTTCTACAGAAAGAGTGTTTCAGAACGGCTCAATCAAAACTACGGTTCAACTCTTTTAGTTGAACAAACAGAACAGAAAGAAGTTTCACACAATTCTTCTGTGTAGTTTTTATTTGTAGACATTCTTTTTCCCAATATAGGCCTCTTAGCGCTCAGAATGTCCAATTGCAGTTTCTACAGAAAGAGTGTTTCAGAACGGCTCAATCAAAAGTAAGGTTCAACTCTGTTATTTGAATGCACAGAACAGAAAGAAGTTTCATACAATGCTTCTGTGTAGTTTATATTTGAACATATTCTTTTTTCCACTATTACCCACTTAGCGCTACGAATGTCCAGTTGCATTTTCTACAGACAGAGTGTTTCAAAACTGCTCAATCAAAAGTATGGTTTAACTCTGTTAGCTGAATGCTCAGATCAGAAAGAAGTTTCACAGAATGCTTCTGTGTAGTTTATATTTGAATATATTCCTTTTTCCACTACTACGCTCTTAGCGCTATAAATGTCCAGTTGCATTTTCTACAGAAAGAGTGTTCAGATCTGCTCAATCAAAAGTATGGTTTAACTCTGTTAGCTGAATGCACAGATCAGAAAGAAGTTTCACCTAATGATTCTGTGTAGTTTATATTTGAAGACATTCCTTTTTCCACTATTACCCTCTTAGCGCTCCAAATCTCCACTTGCATTTTCTACAAAAAGAGTGTTTCATAACTGCTCAATCAAAAATATGTTTTATCTCTGTTAACTGAATTTACAGATCAGAAATAAGTTTCACAGAATGCATCTGTGTAGTTTTTATTTGAAGATATTCTTTTTCCCAATGTAAGCCTCTTAGCGCTTAGCATGTCCAATTGCAGTTTCTACAGAAAGAGTGTTTCAGAACGGCTCAATTAAAAGTAAGGTTCAACTCTGTTAGTTGAATGCACAGAACAGAAAGTATTTTCACAGAATGCTACTGTGTAGTTTATATTTGAATATATTCCTTTTTCCACTATTACCCTCTTAGCGCTCCGAATGTCTACTTGCATTTTCTACAGAAAGAGTGTTCAGAACTGCACAATCAAATGTATGGTTTAACTCTGTTAGCTTGATGAACATATCAGAAATAAGTTTCACACAATGCTTCTGTGTAGTTTTTATTTGAAGATATTATTTTTCCCAATAGAGGCCTCTTAGCGCTCAGAATGTACAATTGCAGTTTCTACAGAAAGAGTGTTTCAGAAAGGCTCAATCAAAAGTAAGGTTCAACTCTGTTAGTTGAATGCACAGAACAGAAAGAAGTTTCATACAATGCTTCTGTGTAGTTTATATTTGAACATATTCTTTTTTCCACTATTACCCACTTAGCGCTACGAATGTCCAGTTGCATTTTCTACAGACAGAGTGTTTCAAAACTGCTCAATCAAAAGTATGGTTTAACTCTGTTAGCTGAATGCACAGATCAGAAAGAAGTTTCACAGAATGATTCTGTGTAGTTTATATTTGTAGACATTCCTTTTTCCACTATTACCCTCTTAGCGCTCCGAATCTCCACTTGCATTTTCTACAGAAAGAGTGTTTCAGAACGGCTCAATCAAAACTAAGGTTCAACTCTTTTAGTTGAACAAACAGAACAGAAAGAAGTTTCACACAATTCTTCTGTGTAGTTTTTATTTGTAGACATTCTTTTTCCCAATATAGGCCTCTTAGCGCTCAGAATGTCCAATTGAAGTTTCTACAGAAAGAGTGTTTCAGAACGGCTCAATCAAAAGTAAGGTTCAACTCTGTTAGTTGAATGCACAGAACAGAAAGAAGTTTCATACAATGCTTCTGTGTAGTTTATATTTGAACATATTCTTTTTTCCTCTATTACCCACTTAGCGCTACGAATGTCCAGTTGCATTTTCTACAGACAGAGTGTTTCAAAACTGCTCAATCAAAAGTATGGTTTAACTCTGTTAGCTGAATGCTCAGATCAGAAAGAAGTTTCACAGAATGCTTCTGTGTAGTTTATATTTGAATATATTCCTTTTTCCACTACTACGCTCTTAGCGCTCCAAATGTCCAGTTGCATTTTCTACAGAAAGAGTGTTCAGATCTGCTCAATCAAAAGTATGGTTTAACTCTGTTAGCTGAATGCACAGATCAGAAAGAAGTTTCACCGAATGATTCTGTGTAGTTTATATTTGAAGACATTCCTTTTTCCACTATTACCCTCTTAGCGCTCCGAATCTCCACTTGCATTTTCTACCAAAAGTGTGTTTCATAACTGCTCAATCAAAAATATGTTTTATCTCTGTTAACTGAATTTACAGATCAGAAATAAGTTTCACAGAATGCATCTGTGTAGTTTTTATTTGAAGATATTCTTTTTCCCAATGTAGGCCTCTTAGCGCTTAGCATGTCCAATTGCAGTTTCTACAGAAAGAGTGTTTCAGAACGGCTCAATCAAAAGTAAGGTTCAACTCTGTTAGTTGAATGCACAGAACAGAAAGAATTTTCACAGAATGCTACTGTGTAGTTTATATTTGAATATATTCCTTTCTCCACTATTACCCTCTTTGCGCTCCGAATGTCCACTTGCATTTTCTACAGAGTGTTCAGAACTGCGCAATCAAAAGTATGGTTTAACTCTGTTAGCTTAATGAACATATCAGAAATAAGTTTCACACAATGCTTCTGTGTAGTTTTTATTTGAAGATATTATTTTTCCCAATAGAGGCCTCTTAGCGCTCAGAATGTCCAATTGCAGTTTCTACAGAAAGAGTGTTTCAGAAAGGCTCAATCAAAAGTAAGGTTCAACTCTGTTAGTTGAATGCACAGAACAGAAAGAAGTTTCATACAATGCTTCTGTGTAGTTTATATTTGAACATATTCTTTTTTCCACTATTACCCACTTGGCGCTACGAATGTCCAGTTGCATTTTCTATAGACAGAGTGTTTCAAAACTGCTCAATCAAAAGTATGGTTTACCTCTGTTAGCTGAAGGCTCAGATCAGAAAGAATTTTCACAGAATGCTTCTGTGTAGTTTATATTTGAATATATTCCTTTTTCCACTACTACTCTCTTAGCGCTCCAAATGTCCAGTTGCATTTTCTACATAAAGTGTGTTCAGATCTGCTCAATCAAAAGTATGGTTTAACTCTGTTAGCTGAATGCACAGATCAGAAAGAAGTTTCACAGAATGATTCTGTGTAGTTTATATTTGGAGACATTCCTTTTTCCACTATTACCCTCTTAGCGCTCCGAATCTCCACTTGCATTTTCTACAGAAAGAGTGTTTCAGAACGACTCAATCAAAACTAAGGTTCAACTCTTTTAGTTGAACAAACAGAACAGAAAGAAGTTTCACACAATTCTTCTGTGTAGTTTTTATTTGTAGACATTCTTTTTCCCAATATAGGCCTCTTAGCGCTCAGAATGTCCAATTGCAGTTTCTACAGAAAGAGTGTTTCAGAACGGCTCAATCAAAAGTAAGGTTCAACTCTGTTAGTTGAATGCACAGAACAGAAAGAAGTTTCATACAATGCTTCTGTGTAGTTTATATTTGAACATATTCTTTTTTCCTCTATTACCCACTTAGCGCTACGAATGTCCAGTTGCATTTTATACAGACAGAGTGTTTCAAAACTGCTCAATCAAAAGTATGGTTTAACTCTGTTAGCTGAATGCTCAGATCAGAAAGAAGTTTCACAGAATGCTTCTGTGTAGTTTATATTTGAATATATTCCTTTTTCCACTAGTACGCTCTTAGCGCTCCAAATGTCCAGTTGCATTTTCTACAGAAAGAGTGTTCAGATCTGCTCAATCAAAAGTATGGTTTAACACTGTTAGCTGAATGCACAGATCAGAAAGAAGTTTCACCGAATGATTCTGTGTAGTTTATATTTGAAGACATTCCTTTTTCCACTATTACCCTCTTAGCGCTCCGAATCTCCACTTGCATTTTCTACCAAAAGGGTGTTTCATAACTGCTCAATCAAAAATATGTTTTATCTCTGTTAACTGAATTTACAGATCAGAAATAAGTTTCACAGAATGCATCTGTGTAGTTTTTATTTGAAGATATACTTTTTCCCAATGTAGGCCTCTTAGCGCTTAGCATGTCCAATTGCAGTTTCTACAGAAAGAGTGTTTCAGAACGGCTCAATCAAAAGTAAGGTTCAACTCTGTTAGTTGAATGCACAGAACAGAAAGAATTTTCACAGAATGCTACTGTGTAGTTTATATTTGAATATATTCCTTTCTCCACTATTACCCTCTTAGCGCTCCGAATGTCCACTTGCATTTTCTACAGAAAGAGTGTTCAGAACTGCGCAATTAAAAGTATGGTTTAACTCTGTTAGCTTAATGAACATATCAGAAATAAGTTTCACACAATGCTTCTGTGTAGTTTTTATTTGAAGATATTATTTTTCCCAATAGAGGCCTCTTAGCGCTCAGAATGTCCAATTGCAGTTTCTACAGAAAGAGTGTTTCAGAAAGGCTCAATCAAAAGTAAGGTTCAACTCTGTTAGTTGAATGCACAGAACAGAAAGAAGTTTCATACAATGCTTCTGTGTAGTTTATATTTGAACATATTCTTTTTTCCACTATTACCCACTTGGCGCTACGAATGTCCAGTTGCATTTTCTACAGACAGAGTGTTTCAAAACTGCTCAATCAAAAGTATGGTTTACCTCTGTTAGCTGAAGGATCAGATCAGAAAGAATTTTCACAGAATGCTTCTGTGTAGTTTATATTTGAATATATTCCTTTTTCCACTACTACTCTCTTAGCGCTCCAAATGTCCAGTTGCATTTTCTACAGAAAGAGTGTTCAGATCTGCTCAATCAAAAGTATGGTTTAACTCTGTTAGCTGAATGCACAGATCAGAAAGAAGTTTCACAGAATGATTCTGTGTAGTTTATATTTGGAGACATTCCTTTTTCCACTATTACCCTCTTAGCGCTCCGAATCTCCACTTGCATTTTCTACAGAAAGAGTGTTTCAGAACGGCTCAATCAAAACTAAGGTTCAACTCTTTTAGTTGAACAAACAGAACAGAAAGAAGTTTCACACAATTCTTCTGTGTAGTTTTTATTTGTAGACATTCTTTTTCCCAATATAGGCCTCTTAGCGCTCAGAATGTCCAATTGCAGTTTCTACAGAAAGAGTGTTTCAGAACGGCTCAATCAAAAGTAAGGTTCAACTCTGTTAGTTGAATGCACAGAACAGAAAGAAGTTTCATACAATGCTTCTGTGTAGTTTATATTTGAACATATTCTTTTTTCCACTATTACCCACTTAGCGCTACGAATGTCCAGTTGCATTTTCTACAGACAGAGTGTTTCAAAACTGCTCAATCAAAAGTATGGTTTAACTCTGTTAGCTGAATGCTCAGATCAGAAAGAAGTTTCACAGAATGCTTCTGTGTAGTTTATATTTGAATATATTCCTTTTTCCACTACTACTCTCTTAGCGCTCCAAATGTCCAGTTGCATTTTCTACAGAAAGAGTGTTCAGATATGCTCAATCAAAAGTATGGTTTAACTCTGTTAGCTGAATGCACAGATCAGAAAGAAGTTTCACAGAATGATTCTGTGTAGTTTATATTTGGAGACATTCCTTTTTCCACTATTACCCTCTTAACGCTCCGAATCTCCACTTGCATGTTCTACAGAAAGAGTGTTTCAGAACGGCTCAATCAAAACTAAGGTTCAACTCTTTTAGTTGAACAAACAGAACAGAAAGAAGTTTCACACAATTCTTCTGTGTAGATTTTATTTGTAGACATTCTTTTTCCCAATATAGGCCTCTTAGCGCTCAGAATGTCCAATTGCAGTTTCTACAGAAAGAGTGTTTCAGAACGGCTCAATCAAAAGTAAGGTTCAACTCTGTTAGTTGAATGCACAGAACAGAAAGAAGTTTCATACAATGCTTCTGTGTAGTTTATATTTGAACATATTCTTTTTTCCACTATTACCCACTTAGCGCTACGAATGTCCAGTTGCATTTACTACAGACAGAGTGTTTCAAAACTGCTCAATCAAAAGTATGGTTTAACTCTGTTAGCTGAATGCTCAGATCAGAAAGAAGTTTCACAGAATGCTTCTGTGTAGTTTATATTTGAATATATTCCTTTTTCCACTACTACGCTCTTAGCGCTCCAAATGTCCAGTTGCATTTTCTACAGAAAGATTGTTCAGATCTGCTCAATCAAAAGTATGGTTTAACTCTGTCAGCTGAATGCACAGATCAGAAAGAAGTTTCACCGAATGATTCTGTGTAGTTTACATTTGAAGACATTCCTTTTTCCACTATTACCCTCTTAGCGCTCCGAATCTCCACTTGCATTTTCTACAAAAAGATTGTTTCATAACTGCTCAATCAAAAATAAGTTTTATCTCTGTTAACTGAATTTACAGATCAGAAATAAGTTTCACAGAATGCATCTGTGTAGTGTTTATTTGAAGATATTCTTTTTCCCAATGTAGGCCTCTTAGCGCTTAGCATGTCCAATTGCAGTTTCTACAGAAAGAGTGTTTCAGAACGGCTCAAACAAAAGTAAGGTTCAACTCTGTTAGTTGAATGCACAGAACAGAAAGAATTTTCACAGAATGCTACTGTGTAGTTTATATTTGAATATATTCCTTTCTCCACTATTACCCTCTTAGCGCTCCGAATGTCCACTTGCATTTTCTACAGAAAGAGTGTTCAGAACTGCGCAATCAAAAATATGGTTTAACTCTGTTAGCTTAATGAACATATCAGAAATAAGTTTCACACAATGATTCTGTGTAGTTTTTATTTGAAGATATTATTTTTCCCAATATAGGCATCTTAGCGCTCAGAATGTCCAATTGCAGTTTCTACAGAAAGAGTGTTTCAGAAAGGCTCAATCAAAACTAAGGTTCAACTCTGTTAGTTGAATGCACAGAAGAGAAAGAAATTTCATACAATGCTTCTGTGTAGTTTATATTTGAACATATTCTTTTTTCCACTATTACCCACTAGGCGCTACGAATGTCCAGTTGCATTTTCTACAGACAGAGTGTTTCAAAACTGCTCAATCAAATGTATGGTTTAACCCTGTTAGCTGAATGCTCAGATCAGAAAGAAGTTTCACAGAATGCTTCTGTGTAGTTTATATTTGAATATATTCCTTTATCCACTACTACTCCCTTAGCGCTCCAAATGTCCAGTTGCATTTTCTACAGAAAGAGTGTTCAGATCTGCTCAATCAAAAGTATGGTTTAACTCTGTTAGCTGAATGCACAGATCAGAAAGAAGTTTCACCGAATGATTCTGTGTAGTTTATATTTGAAGACATTCCTTTTTCCACTATTACCCTCTTAGCGCTCCGAATCTCCACTTGCATTTTCTACAAAAAGAGTGTTTCATAACTGCTCAATCAAAAATATGTTTTATGTCTGTTAAGTGAATTTACAGATCAGAAATAAGTTTCACAGAATGCATCTGTGTAGTTTTTATTTGAAGATATTCTTTTTCCCAATGTAGGCCTCTTAGCGCTTAGCATGTCCAATTGCAGTTTCTCCAGAAAGAGTGTTTCAGAACGGCTCAATCAAAAGTAAGGTTCAACTCTGTTAGTTGAATGCACAGAACAGAAAGAATTTTCACAGAATGCTACTGTGTAGTTTATATTTGAATATATTCCTTTTTCCACTATTACCCTCTTAGCGCTCCGAATGTCCACTTGCATTTTCTACAGAAAGAGTGTTCAGAACTGCGCAATCAAAAGTATGGTTTAATTCTGTTAGCTTATTGAACATATCAGAAATAAGTTTCACACAATGCTTCTGTGTACTTTTTATTTGAAGATATTATTTTTCCCAATATAGGCCTCTTAGCGCTCAGAATGTCCAATTGCAGTTTCTACAGAAAGAGCGTTTCAGAAAGGCTCAATCAAATGTAAGGTTCAACTCTGATAGTTGAATGCACAGAACAGAAAGAAGTTTCATACAATGCTTCTGTGTAGTTTATATTTGAACATATTCTTTTTTCCACTATTACCCACTTAGCGTTACGAATGTCCAGTTGCATTTTCTACAGACAGAGTGTTTCAAAACTGCTCAATCAAATGTATGGTTTAACCCTGTTAGCTGAATGCTCAGATCAGAAAGAAGTTTCACAGAATGCTTCTGTGTAGTTTATATTTGAATATATTCCTTTATCCACTACTACTCCCTTAGCGCTCCAAATGTCCAGTTGCATTTTCTACAGAAAGAGTGTTCAGATCTGCTCAATCAAAAGTATGGTTTAACTCTGTTAGCTGAATGCACAGATCAGAAAGAAGTTTCACAGAATGATTCTTTTTAGTTTATATTTGAAGACATTCCTTTTTCCACTATTACCCTCTTAGCGCTCTGAATCTCCACTTGCATTTTCTACAGAAAGAGTGTTTCAGAACGGCTCAATCAAAACTAAGGTTCAACTCTTTTAGTTGAACAAACAGAACAGAAAGAAGTTTCACACAATTCTTCTGTGTAGTTTTTATTTGTAGACATTCTTTTTCCCAATATAGGCCTCTTAGCGCTCAGAATGTCCAATTGCAGTTTCTACAGAAAGAGTGTTTCAGAACGGCTCAATCAAAAGTAAGGTTCAACTCTGTTAGTTGAATGCACAGAACAGAAAGGAGTTTCATACAATGCTTCTGTGTAGTTTATATTTGAACATATTCCTTTTTCCACTATTACCCACTTAGCGCTACGAATGTCCAGTTGCATTTTCTACAGAGTGTTTCAAAACTGCTCAATCAAAAGTATGGTTTAACTCTGTTAGCTGAATGCTCAGATCAGAAAGAAGTTTCACAGAATGCTTCTGTGTAGTTTATATTTGGAGACATTCCTTTTTCCACTATTACCCTCTTAGCGCTCCGAATCTCCACTTGCATTTTCTACAGAAAGGGTGTTTCAGAACGGCTCAATCAAAACTAAGGTTCAACTCTTTTAGTTGAACAAACAGAACAGAAAGAAGTTTCACACAATTCTTCTGTGTAGTTTTTATTTGTAGACATTTTTTTCCCAATATAGGCCTCTTAGCGCTCAGAATGTCCAATTGCAGTTTCTACAGAAAGAGTGTTTCAGAACGGCTCAATCAAAAGTAAGGTTCAACTCTGTTAGTTGAATGCACAGAACAGAAAGAAGTTTCATACAATGCTTCTGTGTAGTTTATATTTGAACATATTCTTTTTTCCTCTATTGCCCACTTAGCGCTACGAATGTCCAGTTGCATTTTCTACAGACAGAGTGTTTCAAAACTGCTCAATCAAAAGTATGGTTTAACTCTGTTAGCTGAATGCTCAGATCAGAAAGAAGTTTCACAGAATGCTTCTGTGTAGTTTATATTTGAATATATTCCTTTTTCCACTACTACTCTCTTAGCGCTCCAAATGTCCAGTTTCATTTTCTACAGAAAGAGTGTTCAGATCTGCTCAAGCAAAAGTATGGTTTAACTCTGTTAGCTGAATGCACAGATCAGAAAGAAGTTTCACAGAATGATTCTGTGTAGTTTATATTTGGAGACATTCCTTTTTCCACTATTACCCTCTTAGCGCTCCGAATCTCCACTTGCATTTTCTACAGAAAGAGTGTTTCAGAACGGCTCAATCAAAACTAAGGTTCAACTCTTTTAGTTGAACAAACAGAACAGAAAGAAGTTTCACACAATCCTTCTGTGTAGTTTTTATTTGTAGACATTCTTTTTCCCAATATAGGCCTCTTAGCGCTCAGAATGTCCAATTGCAGTTTCTACAGAAAGAGTGTATCAGAACGGCTCAATCAAAAGTAAGGTTCAACTCTGTTAGTTGAATGCACAGAACAGAAAGGTGTTTCATACAAGGCTTCTGTGTAGTTTATATTTGAACATATTCTTTTTTCCTCTATTATCCACTTAGCGCTACGAATGTCCAGTTGCATTTTCTACAGACAGAGTGTTTCAAAACTGCTCAATCAAAAGTATGGTTTAACTCTGTTAGCTGAATGCTCAGATCAGAAAGAAGTTTCACAGAATGCTTCTGTGTAGTTTATATTTGAATATATTCCTTTTTCCACTACTACGCTCTTAGCGCTCCAAATGTCCAGTTGCATTTTCTACAGAAAGAGTGTTCAGATCTGCTCAATCAAAAGTATGGTTTAACTCTGTTAGCTGAATGCACAGATCAGAAAGAAGTTTCACCGAATGATTCTGTGTAGTTTATATTTGAAGACATTCCTTTTTCCACTATTACCCTCTTAGCGCTCCGAATCTCCACTTGCATTTTCTACAAAAAGAGTGTTTCATAACTGCTCAATCAAAAATATGATTTATCTCTGTTAACTGAATTTACAGATCAGAAATAAGTTTCACAGAATGCATCTGTGTAGTTTTTATTTGAAGATATACTTTTTCCCAATGTAGGCCTCTTAGCGCTTAGCATGTCCAATTGCAGTTTCTACAGAAAGAGTGTTTCAGAACGGCTCAATCAAAAGTAAGGTTCAACTCTGTTAGTTGAATGCACAGAACAGAAAGAATTTTCACAGAATGCTACTGTGTAGTTTATATTTGAATATATTCCTTTTTCCACTATTACCCTCTTAGCGCTACGAATGTCCACTTGCATTTTCTACAGAAAGAGCGTTCAGAACTGCGCAATCAAAAGTATGGTTTAACTCTGTTAGCTTAATGAACATATCAGAAATAAGTTTCACACAATGCTTCTGTGTAGTTTTTATTTGAAGATATTATTTTTCCCAATAGAGGCCTCTTAGCGCTCAGAATGTCCAATTGCAGTTTCTACGGAAAGAGTGTTTCAGAAAGGCTCAATCAAATGTAAGGTTCAACTCTGTTAGTTGAATGCACAGAACAGAAAGAAGTTTCATACAATGCTTCTGTGTAGTTTATATTTGAACATATTCTTTCTTCCACTATTACCCACTTGGCGCTACGAATGTCCAGTTGCATTTTCTACAGACAGAGTGTTTCAAAACTGCTCAATCAAAAGTATGGTTTAACTCTGTTAGCTGAATGCTCAGATCAGAAAGAAGTTTCACAGAATGCTTCTGTGTAGTTTATATTTGAATATATTCCTTTTTCCACTACTACTCTCTTAGCGCTCCAAATGTCCAGTTGCATTTTCTACAGAAAGAGTGTTCAGATCTGCTCAATCAAATGTATGGTTTAATTCTGTTAGCTGAATGCACAGATCAGAAAGAAGTTTCACAGAATGATTCTGTGTAGTTTATATTTGGAGACATTCCTTTTTCCACTATTACCCTCTTAGCGCTCCGAATCTCCACTTGCATTTTCTACAGAAAGAGTGTTTCAGAACGGCTCAATCAAAACTAAGGTTCAACTCTTTTAGTTGAACAAACAGAACAGAAAGAAGTTTCACACAATTCTTCTGTGTAGTTTTTATTTGTAGACATTCTTTTTCCCAATATAGGCCTCTTAGCGCTCAGAATGTCCAATTGCAGTTTCTACAGAAAGAGTGTTTCAGAACGGCTCAATCAAAAGTAAGGTTCAACTCTGTTAGTTGAATGCACAGAACAGAAAGAAGTTTCATACAATGCTTCTGTGTAGTTTATATTTGAACATATTCTTTTTTCCACTATTACCCACTTAGCGCTACGAATGTCCAGTTGCATTTTCTACAGACAGAGTGTTTCAAAACTGCTCAATCAAAAGTATGGTTTAAATCTGTTAGCTGAATGCTCAGATCAGAAAGAAGTTTCACAGAATGCTTCTGTGTAGTTTATATTTGAATATATTCCTTTTTCCACTACTACGCTCTTAGCGCTCCAAATGTCCAGTTGCATATTCTACAGAAAGAGTGGTCAGATCTGCTCAATCAAAAGTATGGTTTAACTCTGTTAGCTGAATGCACAGATCAGAAAGAAGTTTCACCGAATGATTCTGTGTAGTTTACATTTGAAGACATTCCTTTTTCCACTATTACCCTCTTAGCTCTCCGAATCTCCACTTGCATTTTCTACAAAAAGAGTGTTTCATAACTGCTCAATCAAAAATAAGTTTTATCTCTGTTAACTGAATTTACAGATCAGAAATAAGTTTCACAGAATGCATCTGTGCAGTGTTTATTTGAAGATATTCTTTTTCCCAATGTAGGCCTCTTAGCGCTTAGCATGTCCAATTGCAGTTTCTACAGAAAGAGTGTTTCAGAACGGCTCAATCAAAAGTAAGGATCAACTCTGTTAGTTGAATGCACAGAACAGAATGAATTTTCACAGAATGCTACTGTGTAGTTTATATTTGAATATATTACTTTCTCCACTATTACCCTCTTAGCGCTCCGAATGTCCACTTGCATTTTCTACAGAAAGAGTGTTCAGAACTGCGCAATCAAAAATATGGTTTAACTCTGTTAGCTTAATGAACATATCAGAAATAAGTTTCACAAAATGCTTCTGTGTAGTTTTTATTTGAAGATATTATTTTTCCCAATATAGGCCTCTTAGCGCTCAGAATGTCCAATTGCAGTTTCTACAGAAAGAGTGTTTCAGAAAGGCTCAATCAAAACTAAGGTTCAACTCTGTTAGTTGAATGCACAGAACAGAAAGAAATTTCATACAATGCTTCTGTGTAGTTTATATTTGAACATATTCTTTTTTCCACTATTACCCACTTGGCGCTACGAATGTCCAGTTGCATTTTCTACAGACAGAGTGTTTCAAAACTGCTCAATCAAAAGTATGGTTTAACTCTGTTAGCTGAATGCTCAGATCAGAAAGAAGTTTCACAGAATGCTTCTGTGTAGTTTATATTTGAATATATTCCTTTTTCCACTACTACTCTCTTATCGCTCCAAATGTCCAGTTGCATTTTCTACAGAAAGAGTGTTCAGATCTGCTCAATCAAAAGTATGGTTTAACTCTGTTAGCTGAATGCACAGATCAGAAAGAAGTTTCACAGAATGATTCTGTGTAGTTTATATTTGGAGACATTCCTTTTTCCACTATTACCCTCTTAGCGCTCCGAATCTCCACTTGCATTTTCTACAGAAAGAGTGTTTCAGAACGGCTCAATCAAAACTAAGGTTCAACTCTTTTAGTTGAACAAACAGAACAGAAAGAAGTTTCACACAATTCTTCCGTGTAGTTTTTATTTGTAGACATTCTTTTTCCCAATATAGGCCTCTTAGCGCTCAGAATGTCCAATTGCAGTTTCTACAGAAAGAGTGTTCAGATCTGCTCAATCAAAAGTATGGTTTAACTCTGTTAGCTGAATGCACAAATCAGAAAGAAGTTTCACAGAATGATTCTGTGTAGTTTATATTTGGAGACATTCCTTTTTCCACTATTACCCTCTTAGCGCTCCGAATCTCCACTTGCATTTTCTACAGAAAGAGTGTTTCAGAACGGCACAATCAAAACTAAGGTTCAACTCTTTTAGTTGAACAAACAGAACAGAAAGAAGTTTCACACAATTCTTCCGTGTAGTTTTTATTTGTAGACATTCTTTTTCCCAATATAGGCCTCTTAGCGCTCAGAATGTCCAATTGCAGTTTCTACAGAAAGAGTGTTTCAGAACGGCTCAATCAAAAGTAAGGTTCAACTCTGTTAGTTGAATGCACAGAACAGAAAGAATTTTCACAGAATGCTACTGTGTAGTTTATATTTGCATATATTCCTTTTTCCACTATTACCCTCTTAGCGCTCCGAATGTCCACTTGCATTTCCTACAGAAAGAGTGTTCAGAACTGCACAATCAAAAGTATGGTTTAACTCTGTTAGCTTAATGAACATATCAGAAATAAGTTTCACAAAATGCTTCTGTGTAGTTTTTATTTGAAGATATTATTTTTCCCAATAGAGGCCTCTTAGCGCTCAGAATGTAAAATTGCAGTTTCTACAGAAAGAGTGTTTCAGAAAGGCTCAATCAAAAGTAAGGTTCAACTCTGTTAGTTGAATGCACAGAACAGAAAGTGGTTCCATACAATGCTTCTGTGTAGTTTATATTTGAACATATTCTTTTCTCCACTATTACCCACTTAGCGCTACGAATGTCCAGTTGCATTTTCTACAGACAGAGTGTTTCAAAACTGCTCAATCAAAAGTATGGTTTAACTCTGTTAGCTGAATGCTCAGATCAGAAAGAAATTTCACAGAATGCTTCTGTGTAGTTTATATTTGAATATATTCCTTTTTCCACTACTACTCTCTTAGCGCTCCAAATGTCCAGTTGCATTTTCTACAGAAAGAGTGTTCAGATCTGCTCAATCAAAAGTATGGTTTAACTCTGTTAGTTGAATGCACAGAACAGAAAGAATTTTCATACAATGCTTCTGTGTAGTTTATATTTGAACATATTCTCTTTTCCTCTATTATCCACTTAGCGCTACGAATGTCCAGTTGCATTTTCTACAGACAGAGTGTTTCAAAACTGCTCAATCAAAAGTATGGTTTAACTCTGTTAGCTGAATGCTCAGATCAGAAAGAAGTTTCACAGAATGCTTCTGTGTAGTTTATATTTGAAAATATTCCTTTTTCCACTACTACGCTCCTAGCGCTCCAAATGTCCAGTTGCATTTTCTACAGAAAGAGTGTTCAGATCTGCTCAATCAAAAGTATGGTTTAACTCTGTTAGCTGAATGCACAGATCAGAAAGAAGTTTCACCGAATGATTCTGTGTAGTTTACATTTGAAGACATTCCTTTTTCCATTATTACCCTCTTAGCGCTCCGAATCTCCACTTGCATTTTCTACAAAAAGAGTGTTTCATAACTGCTCAATCAAAAATATGATTTATCTCTGTTAACTGAATTTACAGATCAGAAATAAGTTTCACAGAATGCATCTGTGTAGTTTTTATTTGAAGATATACTTTTTCCCAATGTAGGCCTCTTAGCGCTTAGCATGTCCAATTGCAGTTTCTACAGAAAGAGTGTTTCAGAACGGCTCAATCAAAAGTAAGGTTCAACTCTGTTAGTTGAATGCACAGAACAGAAAGAATTTTCACAGAATGCTACTGTGTAGTTTATATTTTAATATATTCCTTTTTCCACTATTACCCTCTTAGCGCTACGAATGTCCACTTGCATTTTCTACAGAAAGAGCGTTCAGAACTGCGCAATCAAAAGTATGGTTTAACTCTGTTAGCTTAATGAACATATCAGAAATAAGTTTCACAAAATGCTTCTGTGTAGTTTTTATTTGAAGATATTATTTTTCCCAATAGAGGCCTCTTAGCGCTCAGAATGTCCAATTGCACTTTCTACGGAAAGAGTGTTTCAGAAAGGCTCAATCAAATGTAAGGTTCAACTCTGTTAGTTGAATGCACAGAACAGAAAGAAGTTTCATACAATGCTTCTGTGTAGTTTATATTTGAACATATTCTTTCTTCCACTATTACCCACTTGGCGCTACGAATGTCCAGTTGCATTTTCTACAGACAGAGTGTTTCAAAACTGCTCAATCAAAAGTATGGTTTAACTCTGTTAGCTGAATGCTCAGATCAGAAAGAAGTTTCACAGAATGCTTCTGTGTAGTTTATATTTGAATATATTCCTTTTTCCACTACTACTCTCTTAGCGCTCCAAATGTCCAGTTGCATTTTCTACAGAAAGAGTGTTCAGATCTGCTCAATCAAAAGTATGGTTTAATTCTGTTAGCTGAATGCACAGATCAGAAAGAAGTTTCACAGAATGATTCTGTGTAGTTTATATTTGGAGACATTCCTTTTTCCACTATTACCCTCTTAGCCCTCCGAATCTCCACTTGCATTTTCTACAGAAAGAGTGTTTCAGAACGGCTCAATCAAAACTAAGGTTCAACTCTTTTAGTTGAACAAACAGAACAGAAAGAAGTTTCACACAATTCTTCTGTGTAGTTTTTATTTGTAGACATTCTTTTTCCCAATATAGGCCTCTTAGCGCTCAGAATGTCCAATTGCAGTTTCTACAGAAAGAGTGTTTCAGAACGGCTCAATCAAAAGTAAGGTTCAACTCTGTTAGTTGAATGCACAGAACAGAAAGAAGTTTCATACAATGCTTCTGTGTAGTTTATATTTGAACATATTCTTTTTTCCACTATTACCCACTTAGCGCTACGAATGTCCAGTTGCATTTTCTACAGACAGAGTGTTTCAAAACTGCTCAATCAAAAGTATGGTTTAAATCTGTTAGCTGAATGCTCAGATCAGAAAGAAGTTTCACAGAATGCTTCTGTGTAGTTTATATTTGAATATATTCCTTTTTCCACTACTACGCTCTTAGCGCTCCAAATGTCCAGTTGCATATTCTACAGAAAGAGTGTTCAGATCTGCTCAATCAAAAGTATGGTTTAACTCTGTTAGCTGAATGCACAGATCAGAAAGAAGTTTCACCGAATGATTCTGTGTAGTTTACATTTGAAGACATTCCTTTTTCCACTATTACCCTCTTAGCTCTCCGAATCTCCACTTGCATTTTCTACAAAAAGAGTGTTTCATAACTGCTCAATCAAAAATAAGTTTTATCTCTGTTAACTGAATTTACAGATCAGAAATAAGTTTCACAGAATGCATCTGTGCAGTGTTTATTTGAAGATATTCTTTTTCCCAATGTAGGCCTCTTAGCGCTTAGCATGTCCAATTGCAGTTTCTACAGAAAGAGTGTTTCAGAACGGCTCAATCAAAAGTAAGGATCAACTCTGTTAGTTGAATGCACAGAACAGAAAGAATTTTCACAGAATGCTACTGTGTAGTTTATATTTGAATATATTCCTTTCTCCACTATTACCCTCTTAGCGCTCCGAATGTCCACTTGCATTTTCTACAGAAAGAGTGTTCAGAACTGCGCAATCAAAAATATGGTTTAACTCTGTTAGCTTAATGAACATATCAGAAATAAGTTTCACACAATGCTTCTGTGTAGTTTTTATTTGAAGATATTATTTTTCCCAATATAGGCCTCTTAGCGCTCAGAATGTCCAATTGCAGTTTCTACAGAAAGAGTGTTTCAGAAAGGCTCAATCAAAACTAAGGTTCAACTCTGTTAGTTGAATGCACAGAACAGAAAGAAATTTCATACAATGCTTCTGTGTAGTTTATATTTGAACATATTCTTTTTTCCACTATTACCCACTTGGCGCTACGAATGTCCAGTTGCATTTTCTACAGACAGAGTGTTTCAAAACTGCTCAATCAAAAGTATGGTTTAACTCTGTTAGCTGAATGCTCAGATCAGAAAGAAGTTTCACAGAATGCTTCTGTGTAGTTTATATTTGAATATATTCCTTTTTCCACTACTACTCTCTTATCGCTCCAAATGTCCAGTTGCATTTTCTACAGAAAGAGTGTTCAGATCTGCTCAATCAAAAGTATGGTTTAACTCTGTTAGCTGAATGCACAGATCAGAAAGAAGTTTCACAGAATGATTCTGTGTAGTTTTTATTTGGAGACATTCCTTTTTCCACTATTACCCTCTTAGCGCTCCGAATCTCCACTTGCATTTTCTACAGAAAGAGTGTTTCAGAACGGCTCAATCAAAACTAAAGTTCAACTCTTTTAGTTGAACAAACAGAACAGAAAGAAGTTTCACACAATTCTTCTGTGTAGTTTTTATTTGTAGACATTCTTTTTCCCAATATAGGCCTCTTAGCGCTCAGAATGTCCAATTGCAGTTTCTACAGAAAGAGTGTTCAGATCTGCTCAATCAAAAGTATGGTTTAACTCTGTTAGCTGAATGCACAAATCAGAAAGAAGTTTCACAGAATGATTCTGTGTAGTTTATATTTGGAGACATTCCTTTTTCCACTATTACCCTCTCAGCGCTCCGAATCTCCACTTGCATTTTCTACAGAAAGAGTGTTTCAGAACGGCTCAATCAAAACTAAGGTTCAACTCTTTTAGTTGAACAAACAGAACAGAAAGAAGTTTCACACAATTCTTCTGTGTAGTTTTTATTTGTAGACATTATTTTTCCCAATATAGGCCTCTTAGCGCTCAGAATGTCCAATTGCAGTTTCTACAGAAAGAGTGTTTCAGAACGGCTCAATCAAAACTAAGGTTCAACTCTGTTAGTTGAATGCACAGAAGAGAAAGAAGTTTCATACAATGCTTCTGTGTAGTTTATATTTGAACATATTCTTTTTTCCTCTATTACCCACTTAGCGCTACGAATGTCCAGTTGCATTTTCTACAGACAGAGTGTTTCAAAACTGCTCAATCAAAAGTATGGTTTAACTCTGTTAGCTGAATGCTCAGATCAGAAAGAAGTTTCACAGAATGCTTCTGTGTAGTTTATATTTGAATATATTCCTTTTTCCACTACTACTCTCTTAGCGCTCCAAATGTCCAGTTTCATTTTCTACAGAAAGAGTGTTCAGATCTGCTCAATCAAAAGTATGGTTTAACTCTGTTAGCTGAATGCACAGATCAGAAAGAAGTTTCACAGAATGATTCTGTGTAGTTTATATTTGGAGACATTCCTTTTTCCACTATTATCCTCTTAGCGCTCCGAATCTCCACTTGCATTTTCTACAGAAAGAGTGTTTCAGAACGGCTCAATCAAAACTAAGGTTCAACTCTTTTAGTTGAACAAACAGAACAGAAAGAAGTTTCACACAATTCTTCTGTGTAGTTTTTATTTGTAGACATTCTTTTTCCCAATATAGGCCTCTTAGCGCTCAGAATGTCCAATTGCAGTTTCTACAGAAAGAGTGTTTCAGAACGGCTCAATCAAAAGTAAGGTTCAACTCTGTTAGTTGAATGCACAGAACAGAAAGAAGTTTCATACAATGCTTCTGTGTAGTTTATATTTGAACATATTCTTTTTTCCACTATTACCCACTTAGCGCTACGAATGTCCAGTTGCATTTTCTACAGACAGAGTGTTTCAAAACTGCTCAATCAAAAGTATGGTTTAAATCTGTTAGCTGAATGCTCAGATCAGAAAGAAGTTTCACAGAATGCTTCTGTGTAGTTTATATTTGAATATATTCCTTTTTCCACTACTACGCTCTTAGCGCTCCAAATGTCCAGTTGCATATTCTACAGAAAGAGTGTTCAGATCTGCTCAATCAAAAGTATGGTTTAACTCTGTTAGCTGAATGCACAGATCAGAAAGAAGTTTCACCGAATGATTCTGTGTAGTTTACATTTGAAGACATTCCTTTTTCCACTATTACCCTCTTAGCTCTCCGAATCTCCACTTGCATTTTCTACAAAAAGAGTGTTTCATAACTGCTCAATCAAAAATAAGTTTTATCTCTGTTAACTGAATTTACAGATCAGAAATAAGTTTCACAGAATGCATCTGTGCAGTGTTTATTTGAAGATATTCTTTTTCCCAATGTAGGCCTCTTAGCGCTTAGCATGTCCAATTGCAGTTTCTACAGAAAGAGTGTTTCAGAACGGCTCAATCAAATTAAGGATCAACTCTGTTAGTTGAATGCACAGAACAGAAAGAATTTTCACAGAATGCTACTGTGTAGTTTATATTTGAATATATTCCTTTCTCCACTATTACCCTCTTAGCGCTCCGAATGTCCACTTGCATTTTCTACAGAAAGAGTGTTCAGAACTGCGCAATCAAAAATATGGTTTAACTCTGTTAGCTTAATGAACATATCAGAAATAAGTTTCACACAATGCTTCTGTGTAGTTTTTATTTGAAGATATTATTTTTCCCAATATAGGCCTCTTAGCGCTCAGAATGTCCAATTGCAGTTTCTACAGAAAGAGTGTTTCAGAAAGGCTCAATCAAAACTAAGGTTCAACTCTGTTAGTTGAATGCACAGAACAGAAAGAAATTTCATACAATGCTTCTGTGTAGTTTATATTTGAACATATTCTTTTTTCCACTATTACCCACTTGGCGCTACGAATGTCCAGTTGCATTTTCTACAGACAGAGTGTTTCAAAACTGCTCAATCAAAAGTATGGTTTAACTCTGTTAGCTGAATGCTCAGATCAGAAAGAAGTTTCACAGAATGCTTCTGTGTAGTTTATATTTGAATATATTCCTTTTTCCACTACTACTCTCTTATCGCTCCAAATGTCCAGTTGCATTTTCTACAGAAAGAGTGTTCAGATCTGCTCAATCAAAAGTATGGTTTAACTCTGTTAGCTGAATGCACAGATCAGAAAGAAGTTTCACAGAATGATTCTGTGTAGTTTTTATTTGGAGACATTCCTTTTTCCACTATTACCCTCTTAGCGCTCCGAATCTCCACTTGCATTTTCTACAGAAAGAGTGTTTCAGAACGGCTCAATCAAAACTAAAGTTCAACTCTTTTAGTTGAACAAACAGAACAGAAAGAAGTTTCACACAATTCTTCTGTGTAGTTTTTATTTGTAGACATTCTTTTTCCCAATATAGGCCTCTTAGCGCTCAGAATGTCCAATTGCACTTTCTACAGAAAGAGTGTTCAGATCTGCTCAATCAAAAGTATGGTTTAACTCTGTTAGCTGAATGCACAAATCAGAAAGAAGTTTCACAGAATGATTCTGTGTAGTTTATATTTGGAGACATTCCTTTTTCCACTATTACCCTCTCAGCGCTCCGAATCTCCACTTGCATTTTCTACAGAAAGAGTGTTTCAGAACGGCTCAATCAAAACTAAGGTTCAACTCTTTTAGTTGAACAAACAGAACAGAAAGAAGTTTCACACAATTCTTCTGTGTAGTTTTTATTTGTAGACATTATTTTTCCCAATATAGGCCTCTTAGCGCTCAGAATGTACAATTGCAGTTTCTACAGAAAGAGTGTTTCAGAACGGCTCAATCAAAACTAAGGTTCAACTCTGTTAGTTGAATGCACAGAAGAGAAAGAAGTTTCATACAATGCTTCTGTGTAGTTTATATTTGAACATATTCTTTTTTCCTCTATTACCCACTTAGCGCTACGAATGTCCAGTTGCATTTTCTACAGACAGAGTGTTTCAAAACTGCTCAATCAAAAGTATGGTTTAAATCTGTTAGCTGAATGCTCAGATCAGAAAGAAGTTTCACAGAATGCTTCTGTGTAGTTTATATTTGAATATATTCCTTTTTCCACTACTACTCTCTTAGCGCTCCAAATGTCCAGTTTCATTTTCTACAGAAAGAGTGTTCAGATCTGCTCAATCAAAAGTATGGTTTAACTCTGTTAGCTGAATGCACAGATCAGAAAGAAGTTTCACAGAATGATTCTGTGTAGTTTATATTTGGAGACATTCCTTTTTCCACTATTATCCTCTTAGCGCTCCGAATCTCCACTTGCATTTTCTACAGAAAGAGTGTTTCAGAACGGCTCAATCAAAACTAAGGTTCAACTCTTTTAGTTGAACAAACAGAACAGAAAGAAGTTTCACACAATTCTTCTGTGTAGTTTTTATTTGTAGACATTCTTTTTCCCAATATAGGCCTCTTAGCGCTCAGAATGTCCAATTGCAGTTTCTACAGAAAGAGTGTTTCAGAACGGCTCAATCAAAAGTAAGGTTCAACTCTGTTAGTTGAATGCACAGAACAGAAAGAAGTTTCATACAATGCTTCTGTGTAGTTTATATTTGAACATATTCTTTTTTCCTCTATTACCCACTTAGCGCTACGAATGTCCAGTTGCATTTTCTACAGACAGAGTGTTTCAAAACTGCTCAATCAAAAGTATGGTTTAACTCTGTTAGCTGAATGCTCAGATCAGAAAGAAGTTTCACAGAATGCTTCTGTGTAGTTTATATTTGAATATATTCCTTTTTCCACTACTACGCTCTTAGCGCTCCAAATGTCCAGTTGCATTTTCTACAGAAAGAGTGTTCAGATCTGCTCAATCAAAAGTATGGTTTAACTCTGTTAGCTGAATTCACAGATCAGAAAGAAGTTTCACCGAATGATTCTGTGTAGTTTATATTTGAAGACATTCCTTTTTCCACTATTACCCTCTTAGCGCTCCGAATCTCCACTTGCATTTTATACAAAAAGAGTGTTTCATAACTGCTCAATCAAAAATATGTTTTATCTCTGTTAAGTGAATTTACAGATCAGAAATAAGTTTCACAGAATGCATCTGTGTAGTTTTTATTTGAAGATATTCTTTTTCCCAATGTAGGCCTCTTAGCGCTTAGCATGTCCAATTGCAGTTTCTACAGAAAGAGTGTTTCAGAACGGCTCAATCAAAAGTAAGGTTCAACTCTGTTAGTTGAATGCACAGAACAGAAAGAATTTTCACAGAATGCTACTGTGTAGTTTATATTTGAATATATTCCTTTTTCCACTATTACCCTCTTAGCGCTCCGAATGTCCACTTGCATTTTCTACAGAAAGAGTGTTCAGAACTGCGCAATCAAAAGTATGGTTTAATTATGTTAGCTTACTGAACATATCAGAAATAAGTTTCACACAATGCTTCTGTGTAGTTTTTATTTGAAGATATTATTTTTCCAAATAGATGCCTCTTAGCGCTCAGAATGTCCAATTGCAGTTTCTACGGAAAGAGTGTTTCAGAAAGGCTCAATCAAAAGTAAGGTTCAACTCTGTTAGTTGAATGCACAGAACAGAAAGAAGTTTCATACAATGCTTCTGTGTAGTTTATATTTGAACATATTCTTTCTTCCACTATTACCCACTTGGCGCTACGAATGTCCAGTTGCATTTTCTACAGACAGAGTCTTTCAAAACTGCTCAATCAAAAGTATGGTTTAACTCTGTTAGCTGAATGCTCAGATCAGAAAGAAGTTTCACAGAATGCTTCTGTGTAGTTTATATTTGAATATATTCCTTTTTCCACTACTACTCTCTTAGCGCTCCAAATGTCCAGTTGCATTTTCTACAGAAAGAGTGTTCAGATCTGCTCAATCAAAAGTATGGTTTAACTCTGTTAGCTGAATGCACAGATCAGAAAGATGTTTCACAGAATGATTCTGTGTAGTTTATATTTGGAGACATTCCTTTTTCCACTATTACCCTCTTAGCGCTCCGAATCTCCACTTGCATTTTCTACAGAAAGAGTGTTTCAGAACGGCTCAATCAAAACTAAGGTTCAACTCTTTTAGTTGAACAAACAGAACAGAAAGAAGTTTCACACAATTCTTCTGTGTAGTTTTTATTTGTAGACATTCTTTTTCCCAATATAGGCCTCTTAGCGCTCAGAATGTCCAATTGCAGTTTCTACAGAAAGAGTGTTTCAGAACGGCTCAATCAAAAGTAAGGTTCAACTCTGTTAGTTGAATGCACAGAACAGAAAGAAGTTTCATACAATGCTTCTGTGTAGTTTATATTTGAACATATTCTTTTTTCCACTATTACCCACTTAGCGCTACGAATGTCCAGTTGCATTTTCTACAGACAGAGTGTTTCAAAACTGCTCAATCAAAAGTATGGTTTAACTCTGTTAGCTGAATGCTCAGATCAGAAAGAAGTTTCACAGAATGCTTCTGTGTAGTTTATATTTGAATATATTCCTTTTTCCACTACTACGCTCTTAGCGCTCCAAATGTCCAGTTGCATTTTCTACAGAAAGAGTGTTCAGATCTGCTCAATCAAAAGTATGGTTTAACTCTGTTAGCTGAATGCACAGATCAGAAAGAAGTTTCACCGAATGATTCTGTGTAGTTTACATTTGAAGACATTCCTTTTTCCACTATTACCCTCTTAGCGCTCCGAATCTCCACTTGCATTTTCTACAAAAAGAGTATTTCATAACTGCTCAATCAAAAATAAGTTTTTTCTCTGTTAACTGAATTTACAGATCAGAAATAAGTTTCACAGAATGCATCTGTGTAGTGTTTATTTGAAGATATTCTTTTTCCCAATGTAGGCCTCTTAGCGCTTAGCATGTCCAATTGCAGTTTCTACAGAAAGAGTGTTTCAGAATGGCTCAATCAAAAGTAAGGTTCAACTCTGTTAGTTGAATGCACAGAACAGAAAGAATTTTCACAGAATGCTACTGTGTAGTTTATATTTGAATATATTCCTTTTTCCACTATTACCCTCTTAGCGCTCCGAATGTCCACTTGCATTTTCTACAGAAAGAGTGTTCAGAACTGCGCAATCAAAAGTATGGTTTAATTCTGTTAGCTTAATGAACATATCAGAAATAAGTTTGACACAATGCTTCTGTGTAGTTTTTATTTGAAGATATTATTTTTCCCAATATAGGCCTCTTAGCGCTCAGAATGTCCAATTGCAGTTTCTACAGAAAGAGTGTTTCAGAAAGGCTCAATCAAAAGTAAGGTTCAACTCTGATAGTTGAATGCACAGAACAGAAAGAAGTTTCATACAATGCTTCTGTGTAGTTTATATTTGAACATATTCTTTTTTCCAATATTACCCACTTAGCGTTACGAATATCCAGTTGCATTTTCTACAGACAGAGTGTTTCAAAACTGCTCAATCAAAAGTATGGTTTAACTCTGTTAGCTGAATGCTCAGATCATAAAGAAGTTTCACAGAATGCTTCTGTGTAGTTTATATTTGAATATATTCCTTTTTCCACTACTAATCTCTTAGCGCTCCAACTGTACAGTTGCATTTTCTACAGAAAGAGTGTTCAGATCTGCTCAATCAAAACTATGGTTTAACTCTGTTAGCTGAATGCACAGATCAGAAAGAAGTTTCACAGAATGATTCTGTGTAGTTTATATTTGGAGACATTCCTTTTTCCACTATTACCCTCTTAGCGCTCCGAATCTCCACTTGCATTTTCTACAGAAAGAGTGTTTCAGAACGGCTCAATCAAAACTAAGGTTCAACTCTTTTAGTTGAACAAACAGAACAGAAAGAAGTTTCACACAATTCTTCTGTCTAGTTTTTATTTGTAGACATTCTTTTTCCCAATATAGGCCTCTTAGCGCTCAGAATGTCCAATTGCAGTTTCTACAGAAAGAGTGTTTCAGAACGGCTCAATCAAAAGTAAGGTTCAACTCTGTTAGTTGAATGCACAGAACAGAAAGAAGTTTCATACAATGCTTCTGTGTAGGTTATATTTGAACATATTCTTTTTTACACTATTACCCACTTAGCGCTACGAATGTCCAGTTGCATTTTCTACAGAGTGTTTCAAAACTGCTCAATCAAAAGTATGGTTTAAATCTGTTAGCTGAATGCTCAGATCAGAAAGAAGTTTCACAGAATGCTTCTGTGTAGTTTATATTTGGAGACATTCCTTTTTCCACTATTACCCTCTTAGCGCTCCGAATCTCCACTTGCATTTTCTACAGAAAGAGTGTTTCAGAACGGCTCAATCAAAACTAAGGTTCAACTCTTTTAGTTGAACAAACAGAACAGAAAAAGTTTCACACAATTCTTCTGTGTAGTTTTTATTTGTAGACATTCTTTTTCCCAATATAGGCCTCTTAGCGCTCAGAATGTCCAATTGCAGTTTCTACAGAAAGAGTGTTTCAGAACGGCTCAATCAAAAGTAAGGTTCAACTCTGTTAGTTGAATGCACAGAACAGAAAGAAGTTTCATACAATGCTTCTGTGTAGTTTATATTTGAACATATTCTTTTTTCCATTATTACCCACTTAGCGCTACGAATGTCCAGTTGCATTTTCTACAAACAGAGTGTTTCAAAACTGCTCAATCAAAAGTATGGTTTAACTCTGTTAGCTGAATGCTCAGATCAGAAAGAAGTTTCACAGAATGCTTCTGTGTAGTTTATATTTGAATATATTCCTTTTTCCACTACTACGCTCTTACCGCTCCAAATGTCCAGTTGCATTTTCAACAGAAAGAGTGTTCAGATCTGCTCAATCAAAAGTATGGTTTAACTCTGTTAGCTGAATGCACAGATCAGAAAGAAGTTTCACCGAATGATTCTGTGTAGTTTATATTTGAAGACATTCCTTTTTCCACTATTACCCGCTTAGCGCTCCGAATCTCCACTTGCATTTTCTACAAAAAGAGTGTTTCATAACTGCTCAATCAAAAATATGTTTTATCTCTGTTAACTGAATTTACAGATCAGAAATAAGTTTCACAGAATGCATCTGTGTAGTTTTTATTTGAAGATATTCTTTTTCCCAATGTAGGCCTCTTAGCGCTTAGCATGTCCAATTGCAGTTTCTACAGAAAGAGTGTTTCAGAACGGCTCAATCAAAAGTAGGGTTCAACTCTGTTAGTTGAATGCACAGAACAGAAAGAATTTTCACAGAATGCTACTGTGTAGTTTTTATTTGAATATATTCCTTTTTCCACTATTACCCTCTTAGCGCTCCGAATGTCCACTTGCATTTTCTACAGAAATAGTGTTCAGAACTGCGCAATCAAAAGTATGGTTTAACTCTGTTAGCTTAATGAACATATCAGAAATAAGTTTCACACAATGCTTCTGTGTAGTTTTTATTTGAAGATATTATTTTTCCCAATAGAGGCCTCTTAGCGCTCAGAATGTCCAATTGCAGTTTCTACAGAAAGAGTGTTTCAGAAAGGCTCAATCAAAAGTAAGGTTCAACTCTGCTAGTTGAATGCACAGAACAGAAAGAAGTTTCATACAATGCTTCTGTGTAGTTTATATTTGAACATATTCTTTTTTCCACTATTACCCACTTAGCGCTACGAATGTCCAGTTGCATTTTCTACAGACAGAGTGTTTCAAAACTGCTCAATCAAATGTATGGTTTAACTCTGTTAGCTGAATGCTCAGATCAGAAAGAAGTTTCACAGAATGCTTCTGTGTAGTTTATATTTGAATATATTCCTTTTTCCACTACTACTCTCTTAGCGCTCCAAATGTCCAGTTGCATTTTCGACAGAAAGAGTGTTCAGATCTGCTCAATCAAAAGTATGGTTTAACACTGTTAGCTGAATGCACAGATCAGAAAGAAGTTTCACAGAATGTTTCTGGGTAGTTTATATTTGGAGACATTCCTTTTTCCACTATTACCCTCTTAGCACTCGGAATCTCCACTTGCATTTTCTACAGAAAGAGTGTTTCAGAACGGCTCAATCAAAACTAAGGTTCAACTCTTTTAGTTGAACAAACAGAACAGAAATAAGTTTCACACAATTCTTCTGTGTTGTTTTTATTTGTAGACATTCTTTTTCCAAATATAGGCCTCTTAGCACTCAGAATGTCCAATTGCAGTTTCTACAGAAAGAGTGTTTCAGAACGGCTCACTCAAAAGTAAGGTTCAACTCTGTTAGTTGAATGCACAGAACAGAAAGAAGTTTCATACAATGCTTCTGTGTAGTTTATATTTGAACATATTCTTTTTTCCACTATTACCCACTTAGCGCTACGAATGTCCAGTTGCATTTTCTACAGACAGAGTGTTTCAAAACTGCTCAATCAAAAGTATGGTTTAACTCTGTTAGCTGAATGCTCAGATCAGAAAGAAGTTTCGCAGAATGCTTCTGTGTAGTTTATATTTGTATATATTCTTTTTTCCACTAACACGCTCTTAGCGCTCCAAATGTCCAGTTGCATTTTCTACAGAAAGAGTGTTCAGATCTGCTCAATCAAAAGTATGGTTTAACTCTGTTAGCTGAATGCACAGATCAGAAAGAAGTTTCACCGAATGATTCTGTGTAGTTTATATTTGAAGACATTCCTTTTTCCACTATTAACCACTTAGCGCTCCGAATCTCCACTTGCATTTTCTACAAAAAGAGTGTTTCATAACTGCTCAATCAAAAATATGTTTTATCTCTGTTAACTGAATTTACAGATCAGAAATAAGTTTCACAGAATGCATCTGTGTAGTTTTTATTTGAAGATATTCTTTTTCCCAATGTAGGCCTCTTAGCGCTTAGCATGTCCAATTGCAGTTTCTACAGAAAGAGTGTTTCAGAACGTCTCAATCAAAAGTAAGGTTCAACTCTGTTAGTTGAATGCACAGAACAGGAAGAATTTTCACAGAATGGTACTGTGTAGTTTATATTTGAATATATTCCTTTTTCCACTATTACCCTCTTAGCGCTCCGAATGTCCACTTGTATTTTCTACAGAAAGAGTGTTCAGAACTGCGCAATCAAAAGTATGGTTTAACTCTGTTAGCTTAATGAACATATCAGAAATAAGTTTCACAAAATGCTTCCGTGTAGTTTTTATTTGAAGATATTATTTTTCCCAATAGAGGCTTCTTAGCGCTCAGAATGTCCAATTGCAGTTTCTACAGAAAGAGTGTTTCAGAAAGGCTCAATCAAAAGTAAGGTTCAACTCTGTTAGTTGAATGCACAGAACAGAAAGAAGTTTCATACAATGCTTCTGTGTAGTTTATATTTGAACATATTCTTTTTTCCACTATTACCCACTTAGCGCTACGAATGTCCAGTTGCATTTTCTACAGACAGAGTGTTTCAAAACTGCTCAATCAAAAGTATGGTTTAACTCTGTCAGCTGAATGCTCAGATCAGAAAGAAGTTTCACAGAATGCTTCTGTGTAGTTTATATTTGAATATATTCCTTTTTCCACTACTACTCTCTTAGCGCTCCAAATGTCCAGTTGCATTTTCTACAGAAAGAGTGTTCAGATCTGCTCAATCAAAAGTATGGTTTAACTCTGTTAGCTGAATGCACAGATCAGAAAGAAGTTTCACAGAATGATTCTGTGTAGTTTATATTTGGAGACATTCCTTTTTCCACTATTACCCTCTTAGCGCTCCGAATCTCCACTTGCATTTTCTACAGAAAGAGTGTTTCAGAACGGCTCAATCAAAACTAAGGTTCAACTCTTTTAGTTGAACAAAGAGAACAGAAAGAAGTTTCACACAATTCTTCTCTGTAGTTTTTATTTGTAGACATTCTTTTTCCCAATATAGGCCTCTTAGCGCTCAGAATGTCCAATTGCAGTTTCTACAGAAAGAGGTGTTTCAGAACGGCTCAATCAAAAGTAAGGTTCAACTCTGTTAGTTGAATGCACAGAACAGAAAGAAGTTTCATACAATGCTTCTGTGTAGTTTATATTTGAACATATTCTTCTTTCCACTATTACCCACTTAGCGCTACGAATGTCCAGTTGCATTTTCTACAGACAGAGTGTTTCAAAACTGCTCAATCAAAAGTATGGTTTAACTCTGTTAGCTGAATGCTCAGATCAGAAAGAAGTTTCACAGAATGCTTCTGTGTAGTTTATATTTGAATATATTCCTTTTTCCACTACTACTCTCTTAGCGCTCCAAAGGTCTAGTTGCATTTTCTACAGAATGAGAGTTCAGATCTGCTCAAACAAAAGTATGGTTTAACTCTGTTAGCTGAATGCACAGATCAGAAAGAAGTTTCACAGAATTTTTCTGTGTAGTTTATATTTGGAGACATTCCTTTTTCCACTATTACCCCCTTAGCGCTCCGAATCTCCACTTGCATTTTCTACAGAAAGAGTGTTTCAGAACGGCTCAATCAAAACTAAGGTTCAACTCTTTTAGTTGAACAAACAGAACAGAAAGAAGTTTCACACATTTCTTCTGTGTAGTTTTTATTTGTAGACATTCTTTTTCCCAATATAGGCCTCTTAGCGCTTAGCATGTCCAATTGCAGTTTCTACAGAAAGAGTGTTTCAGAACGGCTCAATCAAAAGTAAGGTTCAACTCTGTTAGTTGAATGCACAGAACAGAAAGAAGTTTCATACAATGCTTCTGTGTAGTTTATATTTGAACATATTCTTTTTTCCACTATTACCCACTTAGCGCTACGAATGTCCAGTTGCATTTTCTACAGACAGAATGTTTCAAAACTGCTCAATCAAAAGTATGGTTTAACTCTGTTAGCTGAATGCTCAGATCAGAAAGAAGTTTCACAGAATGCTTCTGTGTAGTTTATATTTGAATATATTCGTTTTTCCACTACTACGCTCTTAGCGCTCCAAATGTCCAGTTGCATTTTCTACAGAAAGAGTGATCAGAGCTGCTCAATCAAAAGTATGGTTTAACTCTGTTAGCTGAATGCACAGATCAGAGAGAAGTTTCACCGAATGATTCTGTGTAGTTTATATTTGAAGACATTCCTTTTTCCAATATTACCCTCTTAGCGCTCCGAATCTCCACTTGCATTTTCTACAAAAAGAGTGTTTCATAACTGCTCAATCAAAAATATGTTTTATCTCTGTTAACTGAATTTACAGATCAGAAATAAGTTTCACAGAATGCATCTGTGTAGTTTTTATTTGAAGATATTCTTTTTCCCAATGTAGGCCTCTTAGCGCTTAGCATGTCCAATTGCAGTTTCTACAGAAAGAGTGATTCAGAACGGCTCAATCAAAAGTAAGGTTCAACTCTGTTAGTTGAATGCACAGAACAGAAAGAATTTTCACAGAATGCTACTGTGTAGTTTATATTTGAATATATTCCTTTTTCCACTACTACTCTCTTAGCTCTCCAAATGTCCAGTTGCATTTTCTACAGAAAGAGTGTTCAGATCTGCTCAATCAAAAGTATGGTTTAACTCTGTTAGCTGAATGCACAGATCAGAAAGAATTTTCACAGAATGATTCTGTGTAGTTTATATTTGGAGACATTCCTTTTTCCACTATTACCCACTTAGCACTCCGAATCTCCACTTGCATTTTCTACAGAAAGAGTGTTTCAGAACGGCTCAATCAGAACTAAGGTTCAACTCTTTTAGTTGAACAAACAGAACAGAAAGAAGTTTCACACAATTCTTCTGTGTAGTTTTTATTTGTAGACATTCTTTTTCCAAATATAGGCCTCTTAGCGCTCAGAATGTCCAATTGCAGTTTCTACAGAAAGAGTGTTTCAGAATGGCTCAATCAAAATTAAGGTTCAACTCTGTTAGTTGAATGCACAGAACAGAAAGAAGTTTCATACAATGCTTCTGTGTAGTTTATATTTGAACATATTCTTTTTTCCACCATTACCCACTTAGCGCTACGAATGTCCAGTTGCATTTTCTACAGACAGAGTGTTTCAAAACTGCTCAATCAAAAGTATGGTTTAACTCTGTTAGCTGAATGCTCAGATCAGAAAGAAGTTTCACAGAATGCTTCTGTGTAGTTTATATTTGAATATATTCCTTTTTCCACTACTACGCTCTTAGCGCTCCAAATGTCCAGTTGCATTTTCTACAGAAAGAGTGTTCAGATCTGCTCAATCAAAAGTATGGTTTAACTCTGTTAGCTGAATGCACAGATCAGAAAGAAGTTTCACCGAATGATTCTGTGTAGTTTATATTTGAAGTCATTCCTTTTTCCACTATTACCCTCTTAGCGCTCCGAATCTCCACTTGCATTTTCTACAAAAAGAGTGTTTCATAACTGCTCAATCAAAAATATGTTTTATCTCTGTTAACTGAATTTACAGATCAGAAATAAGTTTCACAGAATGCATCTGTGTAGTTTTTATTTGAAGATATTCTTTTTCCCAATGTAGGCCTCTTAGCGCTTAGCATGTCCAATTGCAGTTTCTACAGAAAGAGTGTTTCAGAACGGCTCAATCAAAAGTAAGGTTCAACTCTGTTAGTTGAATGCACAGAACAGAAAGAATTTTCACAGAATGCTACTGTGTAGTTTATATTTGAATATATTCCTTTTTCCACTATTACCCTCTTAGCGCTCCGAATGTCCACTTGCATTTTCTACAGAAAGAGTGTTCAGAACTGCGCAATCAAAACTAAGGTTCAACCCTTTAGTTGAACATACAGAACAGAAAGAAGTTTCACACAATGCTTCTGTGTAGTTTTTATTTGTAGACATTCTTTTTCCCAATATAGGCCTCTTAGCGCTCAGAATGTACAATTGCAGTTTCTACAGAAAGAGTGATTCAGAACGGCTCAATCAAACGTAAGGTTCAACTCTGTTAGTTGAATGCACAGAACAGAAAGTAGTTTCATACAATGCTTCTGTGTAGTTTATATTAGAACATATTCTTTTTTCCACTATTACCCACTTAGGGCTACGAATGTCCAGTTGCATTTTCTACAGACAGACTGTTTCAAAACTGCTCAATCAAAAGTATGGTTTAACTCTGTTAGCTGAATGCTCAGATCAGAAAGAAGTTTCACAGAATGCTTCTGTGTAGTTTATATTTGAATATATTCCTTTTTCCACTACTACGCTCTTAGCGCTCCAAATGTCCAGTTGCATTTTCTACAGAAAGAGTGTTCAGATCTGCTCAATCAAAAGTATGGTTTAACTCCGTTGGCTGAATGCACAGATCAGAAAGAAGTTTCACCGAATGATTCTGTGTAATTTATATTTGAAGACATTCCTTTTTGACTATTACCCTCTTAGCGCTCCGAATCTCCACTTGCATTTTCTTCAAAATAGTGTTTCATAACTGCTCAATCAAAAATATGTTTTATCTCTGTTAACTGAATTTACAGATCAGAAATAAGTTTCACAGAATGCATCTGTGTAGTTTTTATTTGAAGATATTCTTTTTCCCAATGTAGGCCTCTTAGCGCTTAGCATGTCCAATTGCAGTTTCTACAGAAAGAGTGTTTCAGAACGGCTCAATCAAAAGTAAGGTTCAACTCTGTTAGTTGAATGCACAGAACAGAAAGTATTTTCACAGAATGCTACTGTGTAGTTTATATTTGAATATATTCCTTTTACAACTATTACCCTCTTAGCGCTCCGAATGTCCACTTGCATTTTCTACAGAAAGAGTGTTCAGAACTGCGCAATCAAAAGTATGGTTTAATTCTGTTAGCTTAATGAACATATCAGAAATAAGTTTCACACAATTCTTCTGTGTAGTTTTTATTTGAAGATATTATTTTTCCCAATAGAGGCCTCTTAGCGCTCAGAATGTCCAATTGCAGTTTCTACAGAAAGAGTGTTTCAGAAAGGCTCAATCAAAAGTAAGGTTCAACTCTGTTAGTTGAATGCACAGAACAGAAAGAAGTTTCATACAATGCTTCTGTGTAGTTTATATTTGAACATATTCTTTTTTCCACTATTACCCACTTAGCGCTACGAATGTCCAGTTGCATTTTCTACAGACAGAGTGTTTCAAAACTGCTCAATCAAAAGTATGGTTTAACTCTGTTAGCTGAATGCTCAGATCAGAAAGAAGTTTCACAGAATGCTTCTGTGTAGTTTATATTTGAATATATTCCTTTTTCCACTACTACTCTCTTAGCGCTCCAAATGTCCAGTTGCATTTTCTACAGAAAGAGTGTTCAGATCTGCTCAATCAAAAGTATGGTTTAACTCTGTTAGCTGAATGCACAGATCAGAAAGAAGTTTCACAGAATGATTCTGTGTACTTTATATTTGGAGACATTCCTTTTTCCACTATTACCCTCTTAGCGCTCCGAATCTCCACTTGCATTTTCTACAGAAAGAGTGTTTCAGAACGGCTCAATCAAAACTAAGGTTCAACTCTTTTAGTTGAACAAACAGAACAGAAAGAAGTTTCACACAATTCTTCTGTGTAGTTTTTATTTGTAGACATTCTTTTTCCAAATATAGGCCTCTTAGCGCTCAGAATGTCCAATTGCAGTTTCTACAGAAAGAGTGTTTCAGAATGGCTCAATCAAAATTAAGGTTCAACTCTGTTAGTTGAATGCACAGAACAGAAAGAAGTTTCATACAATGCTTCTGTGTAGTTTATATTTGAACATATTCTTTTTTCCACCATTACCCACTTAGCGCTACGAATGTCCAGTTGCATTTTCTACAGACAGAGTGTTTCAAAACTGCTCAATCAAAAGTATGGTTTAACTCTGTTAGCTGAATGCTCAGATCAGAAAGAAGTTTCACAGAATGCTTCTGTGTAGTTTATATTTGAATATATTCCTTTTTCCACTACTACGCTCTTAGCGCTCCAAATGTCCAGTTGCATTTTCTACAGAAAGAGTGTTCAGATCTGCTCAATCAAAAGTATGGTTTAACTCTGTTAGCTGAATGCACAGATCAGAAAGAAGTTTCACCGAATGATTCTGTGTAGTTTATATTTGAAGTCATTCCTTTTTCCACTATTACCCTCTTAGCGCTCCGAATCTCCACTTGCATTTTCTACAAAAAGAGTGTTTCATAACTGCTCAATCAAAAATATGTTTTATCTCTGTTAACTGAATTTACAGATCAGAAATAAGTTTCACAGAATGCATCTGTGTAGTTTTTATTTGAAGATATTCTTTTTCCCAATGTAGGCCTCTTAGCGCTTAGCATGTCCAATTGCAGTTTCTACAGAAAGAGTGTTTCAGAACGGCTCAATCAAAAGTAAGGTTCAACTCTGTTAGTTGAATGCACAGAACAGAAAGAATTTTCACAGAATGCTACTGTGTAGTTTATATTTGAATATATTCCTTTTTCCACTATTACCCTCTTAGCGCTCCGAATGTCCACTTGCATTTTCTACAGAAAGAGTGTTCAGAACTGCGCAATCAAAACTAAGGTTCAACCCTTTAGTTGAACATACAGAACAGAAAGAAGTTTCACACAATGCTTCTGTGTAGTTTTTATTTGTAGACATTCTTTTTCCCAATATAGGCCTCTTAGCGCTCAGAATGTACAATTGCAGTTTCTACAGAAAGAGTGATTCAGAACGGCTCAATCAAACGTAAGGTTCAACTCTGTTAGTTGAATGCACAGAACAGAAAGTAGTTTCATACAATGCTTCTGTGTAGTTTATATTAGAACATATTCTTTTTTCCACTATTACCCACTTAGGGCTACGAATGTCCAGTTGCATTTTCTACAGACAGACTGTTTCAAAACTGCTCAATCAAAAGTATGGTTTAACTCTGTTAGCTGAATGCTCAGATCAGAAAGAAGTTTCACAGAATGCTTCTGTGTAGTTTATATTTGAATATATTCCTTTTTCCACTACTACGCTCTTAGCGCTCCAAATGTCCAGTTGCATTTTCTACAGAAAGAGTGTTCAGATCTGCTCAATCAAAAGTATGGTTTAACTCTGTTGGCTGAATGCACAGATCAGAAAGAAGTTTCACCGAATGATTCTGTGTAATTTATATTTGAAGACATTCCTTTTTGACTATTACCCTCTTAGCGCTCCGAATCTCCACTTGCATTTTCTTCAAAATAGTGTTTCATAACTGCTCAATCAAAAATATGTTTTATCTCTGTTAACTGAATTTACAGATCAGAAATAAGTTTCACAGAATGCATCTGTGTAGTTTTTATTTGAAGATATTCTTTTTCCCAATGTAGGCCTCTTAGCGCTTAGCATGTCCAATTGCAGTTTCTACAGAAAGAGTGTTTCAGAACGGCTCAATCAAAAGTAAGGTTCAACTCTGTTAGTTGAATGCACAGAACAGAAAGTATTTTCACAGAATGCTACTGTGTAGTTTATATTTGAATATATTCCTTTTACAACTATTACCCTCTTAGCGCTCCGAATGTCCACTTGCATTTTCTACAGAAAGAGTGTTCAGAACTGCGCAATCAAAAGTATGGTTTAATTCTGTTAGCTTAATGAACATATCAGAAATAAGTTTCACACAATTCTTCTGTGTAGTTTTTATTTGAAGATATTATTTTTCCCAATAGAGGCCTCTTAGCGCTCAGAATGTCCAATTGCAGTTTCTACAGAAAGAGTGTTTCAGAAAGGCTCAATCAAAAGTAAGGTTCAACTCTGTTAGTTGAATGCACAGAACAGAAAGAAGTTTCATACAATGCTTCTGTGTAGTTTATATTTGAACATATTCTTTTTTCCACTATTACCCACTTAGCGCTACGAATGTCCAGTTGCATTTTCTACAGACAGAGTGTTTCAAAACTGCTCAATCAAAAGTATGGTTTAACTCTGTTAGCTGAATGCTCAGATCAGAAAGAAGTTTCACAGAATGCTTCTGTGTAGTTTATATTTGAATATATTCCTTTTTCCACTACTACTCTCTTAGCGCTCCAAATGTCCAGTTGCATTTTCTACAGAAAGAGTGTTCAGATCTGCTCAATCAAAAGTATGGTTTAACTCTGTTAGCTGAATGCACAGATCAGAAAGAAGTTTCACAGAATGATTCTGTGTACTTTATATTTGGAGACATTCCTTTTTCCACTATTACCCTCTTAGCGCTCCGAATCTCCACTTGCATTTTCTACAGAAAGAGTGTTTCAGAACGGCTCAATCAAAACTAAGGTTCAACTCTTTTAGTTGAACAAACAGAACAGAAAGAAGTTTCACACAATTCTTCTCTGTAGTTTTTATTTGTAGACATTCTTTTTCCCAATATAGGCCTCTTAGCGCTCCGAATGTCCAATTGCAGTTTCTACAGAAAGAGGTGTTTCAGAACGGCTCAATCAAAAGTAAGGTTCAACTCGGTTAGTTGAATGCACAGAACAGAAAGAAGTTTCATACAATGCTTCTGTGTAGTTTATATTTGAACAAATTCTTCTTTCCACTATTACCCACTTAGCGCTACGAATGTCCAGTTGCATTTTCTACAGACAGAGTGTTTCAAAACTGCTCAATCAAAAGTATGGTTTAACTCTGTTAGCTGAATGCTCAGATCAGAAAGAAGTTTCACAGAATGCTTCTGTGTAGTTTATATTTGAATATATTCCTTTTTCCACTACTACTCTCTTAGCGCTCCAAATGTCCAGTTGCATTTTCTACAGAAAGAGTGTTCAGATCTGCTAAATCAAAAGTATGGTTTAACTCTGTTAGCTGAATGCACAGATCAGAAAGAAGTTTCACAGAATGATTCTGTGTAGTTTATATTTGGAGACATTCCTTTTTCCACTATTACCCTCTTAGCGCTCCGAATCTCCACTTGCATTTTCTACAGAAAGAGTGTTTCAGAACGGCTCAATCAAAACTAAGGTTCAACTCTTTTAGTTGAACAAACAGAACAGAAAGAAGTTTCACACAATTCTTCTGTGTAGTTTTTATTTGTAGACATTCTTTTTCCCAATATAGGCCTCTTAGCGCTCAGAATGTCCAATTGCAGTTTCTACAGAAAGAGTGTTTCAGAACGGCTCAATCAAAAGTAAGGTTCAACTCTGTTAGTTGAATGCACAGAACAGAAAGAAGTTTCATACAATGCTTCTGTGTAGTTTATATTTGAACATATTCTTTTTTCCACTATTACGCACTTAGCGCTACGAATGTCCTGTTGCATTTTCTACAGACAGAATGTTTCAAAACTGCTCAATCAAAAGTATGGTTTAACTCTGTTAGCTGAATGCTCAGATCAGAAAGAAGTTTCACAGAATGCTTCTGTGTAGTTTATATTTGAATATATTCGTTTTTCCACTACTACGCTCTTAGCGCTCCAAATGTCCAGTTGCATTTTCTACAGAAAGAGTGATCAGATCTGCTCAATCAAAAGTATGGTTTAACTCTGTTAGCTGAATGCACAGATCAGAAAGAAGTTTCACCGAATGATTCTGTGTAGTTTATATTTGAAGACATTCCTTTTTCCAATATTACCCTCTTAGCGCTCCGAATCTCCACTTGCATTTTCTACAAAAACAGTGTTTCATAACTGCTCAATCAAAAATATGTTTTATCTCTGTTAACTGAATTTACAGAAAAGAAATAAGTTTCACAGAATGCATCTGTGTAGTTTTTATTTGAAGATATTCTTTTTCCCAATGTAGGCCTCTTAGCGCTTAGCATGTCCAATTGCATTTTCTACAGAAAGAGTGTTTCAGAACGGCTCAATCAAAATAATGTTCAAATCTGTTAGTTGAATGCACAGAACAGAAAGAATTTTCACAGAATGCTACTGTGTAGTTTATAATTGAATATATTCCTTTTTCCACTATTACCCTCTTAGCGCTCCGAATGTACACTTGCATTTTCTACAGAAAGAGTGTTCAGAACTGAGCAATCAAAAGTATGGTTTAACTCTGTTAGCTTAATGAACATATCAGAAATAAGTTTCACACAATGCTTCTGTGTAGTTTTTATTTGAAGATATTATTTTCCCCAATAGAGGCCTCTTAGCGCTCAGAATGTCCAATTGCAGTTTCTACAGAAAGAGTGTTTCAGAAAGGCTCAATCAAAAGTAAGGTTCAACTCTGTTAGTTGAATGCACAGAACAGAAAGAAGTTTCATACAATGCTTCTGTGTAGTTTATATTTGAACATATTCTTTTTTCCACTATTACCCACTTAGCGCTACGAATGTCCAGTTGCATTTTCTACAGACAGAGTGTTTCAAAACTGCTCAATCAAAAGTATGGTTTAACTCTGTTAGCTGAATGCTCAGATCAGAAAGAAGTTTCACAGAATGCTTCTGTGTAGTTTATATTTGAATATATTCCTTTTTCCACTACTACTCTCTTAGCGCTCCAAATGTCCAGTTGCATTTTCTACAGAAAGAGTGTTCAGATCTGCTCAATCAAAAGTATGTTTTAACTCTGTTAGCTGAATGCACAGATCAGAAAGAATTTTCACAGAATGATTCTGTGTAGTTTATATTTGGAGACATTCCTTTTTCCACTATTACCCTCTTAGCACTCCGAATCTCCACTTGCATTTTCTACAGAAAGAGTGTTTCAGAACGGCTCAATCAAAACTAAGGTTCAACTCTTTTAGTTGAACAAACAGAACAGAAAGAAGTTTCACACAATTCTTCTGTGTAGTTTTTATTTGTAGACATTCTTTTTCCAAATATAGGCCTCTTAGCGCTGAGAATGTCCAATTGCATTTTCTACAGAAAGAGTGTTTCAGAACGGCTCAATCAAAAGTAAGGTTCAACTCTGTTAGTTGAATGCACAGAACAGAAAGAAGTTTCATACAATGCTTCTGTGTAGTTTATATTTGAACATATTCTTTTTTCCACTATTACCCACTTAGCGCTACGAATGTCCAGTTGCATTTTCTACAGACAGAGTGTTTCAAAACTGCTCAATCAAAAGTATGGTTTAACTCTGTTAGCTGAATGCTCAGATCAGAAAGAAGTTTCACAGAATGCTTCTGTGTAGTTTATATTTGTATATATTACTTTTTTCACTACTACGCTCTTAGCGCTCCAAATGTCCAGTTGCATTTTCTACAGAAAGAGTGTTCAGATCTGCTCAATCAAAAGTATGGTTTAACTCTGTTAGCTGAATGCACAGATCAGAAAGAAGTTTCACCGAATGATTCTGTGTAGTTTATATTTGAAGATATTACTTTTTCCACTATTACCCTCTTAGCGCTCCGAATCTCCACTTGCATTTTCTACAAAAAGAGTGTTTCATAACTGCTGAATCAAAAATATGTTTTATCTCTGTTAACTGAATTTACAGATCAGAAATAAGTTTCACAGAATGCATCTGTGTAGTTTATATTTGAAGATATTCTTTTTCCCAATGTAGGCCTCTTAGCGCTTAGCATGTCCAATTGCAGTTTCTACAGAAAGAGTGTTTCAGAACGGCTCAATCAAAAGTAAGGTTCAACTCTGTTAGTTGAATGCACAGAACAGGAAGAATTTTCACAGAATGCTACTGTGTAGTTTATATTTGAATATATTCCTTTTTCCACTATTACCCTCTTAGCGCTCCGAATGTCCACTTGCATTTTCTACAGAAAGAGTGTTCAGAACTGCGCAATCAAAAGTATGATTTAACTCTGTTAGCTTAATGAACATATCAGAAATAAGTTTCACACAATGCTTCTGTGTAGTTTTTATTTGAAGGTATTATTTTTCCCCATAGAGGCCTCTTAGCGCTCAGAATGTCCAACTGCAGTTTCTACAGAAAGAGTGTTTCAGAAAGGCTCAATCAAAAGTAAGGTTCAACTCTGTTAGTTGAATGCACAGAACAGAAAGATGTTTCATACAATGCTTCTGTGTAGTTTATATTTGAACATATTCTTTTTTCCACTATTACCCACTTAGCGCTACGAATGTCCTGTTGCATTTTCTACAGACAGAATGTTTCAAAACTGCTCAATCAAAAGTATGGTTTAACTGTGTTAGCTGAATGCTCAGATCAGAAAGAAGTTTCACAGAATGCTTCTGTGTAGTTTATATTTGAATATATTCCTTTTTCCACTACTACTCTCTTAGCGCTCCAAATGTCCAGTTGCATTTTCTACAGAAAGAGTGTTCAGATCTGCTCAATCAAAAGTATGGTTTAACTCTGTTAGCTGAATGCACAGATCAGAAAGAAGTTTCACAGAATGATTCTGTGTAGTTTATATTTGGAGACATTCCTTTTTCCACTATTACCCTCTTAGCGCTCCGAATCTCCACTTGCATTTTCTACAGAAAGAGTGTTTCAGAACGGCTCAATCAAAACTAAGGTTCAACTCTTTTAGTTGAACAAACAGAACAGAAAGAAGTTTCACACAATTCTTCTCTGTAGTTTTTATTTGTAGACATTCTTTTTCCCAATATAGGCCTCTTAGCGCTCCGAATGTCCAATTGCAGTTTCTACAGAAAGAGGTGTTTCAGAACGGCTCAATCAAAAGTAAGGTTCAACTCTGTTAGTTGAATGCACAGAACAGAAAGAAGTTTCATACAATGCTTCTGTGTAGTTTATATTTGAACAAATTCTTCTTTCCACTATTACCCACTTAGCGCTACGAATGTCCAGTTGCATTTTCTACAGACAGAGTGTTTCAAAACTGCTCAATCAAAAGTATGGTTTAACTCTGTTAGCTGAATGCTCAGATCAGAAAGAAGTTTCACAGAATGCTTCTGTGTAGTTTATATTTGAATATATTCCTTTTTCCACTACTACTCTCTTAGCGCTCCAAATGTCCAGTTGCATTTTCTACAGAAAGAGTGTTCAGATCTGCTCAATCAAAAGTATGGTTTAACTCTGTTAGCTGAATGCACAGATCAGAAAGAAGTTTCACAGAATGATTCTGTGTAGTTTATATTTGGAGACATTCCTTTTTCCACTATTACCCTCTTAGCGCTCCGAATCTCCACTTGCATTTTCTACAGAAAGAGTGTTTCAGAACGGCTCAATCAAAACTAAGGTTCAACTCTTTTAGTTGAACAAACAGAACAGAAAGAAGTTTCACACAATTCTTCTGTGTAGTTTTTATTTGTAGACATTCTTTTTCCCAATATAGGCCTCTTAGCGCTCAGAATGTCCAATTGCAGTTTCTACAGAAAGAGTGTTTCAGAACGGCTCAATCAAAAGTAAGGTTCAACTCTGTTAGTTGAATGCACAGAACAGAAAGAAGTTTCATACAATGCTTCTGTGTAGTTTATATTTGAACATATTCTTTTTTCCACTATTACGCACTTAGCGCTACGAATGTCCTGTTGCATTTTCTACAGACAGAATGTTTCAAAACTGCTCAATCAAAAGTATGGTTTAACTCTGTTAGCTGAATGCTCAGATCAGAAAGAAGTTTCACAGAATGCTTCTGTGTAGTTTATATTTGAATATATTCGTTTTTCCACTACTACGCTCTTAGCGCTCCAAATGTCCAGTTGCATTTTCTACAGAAAGAGTGATCAGATCTGCTCAATCAAAAGTATGGTTTAACTCTGTTAGCTGAATGCACAGATCAGAAAGAAGTTTCACCGAATGATTCTGTGTAGTTTATATTTGAAGACATTCCTTTTTCCAATATTACCCTCTTAGCGCTCCGAATCTCCACTTGCATTTTCTACAAAAACAGTGTTTCATAACTGCTCAATCAAAAATATGTTTTATCTCTGTTAACTGAATTTACAGAAAAGAAATAAGTTTCACAGAATGCATCTGTGTAGTTTTTATTTGAAGATATTCTTTTTCCCAATGTAGGCCTCTTAGCGCTTAGCATGTCCAATTGCATTTTCTACAGAAAGAGTGTTTCAGAACGGCTCAATCAAAATAATGTTCAAATCTGTTAGTTGAATGCACAGAACAGAAAGAATTTTCACAGAATGCTACTGTGTAGTTTATAATTGAATATATTCCTTTTTCCACTATTACCCTCTTAGCGCTCCGAATGTACACTTGCATTTTCTACAGAAAGAGTGTTCAGAACTGAGCAATCAAAAGTATGGTTTAACTCTGTTAGCTTAATGAACATATCAGAAATAAGTTTCACACAATGCTTCTGTGTAGTTTTTATTTGAAGATATTATTTTCCCCAATAGAGGCCTCTTAGCGCTCAGAATGTCCAATTGCAGTTTCTACAGAAAGAGTTTTTCAGAAAGGCTCAATCAAAAGTAAGGTTCAAATCTGTTAGTTGAATGCACAGAACAGAAAGAAGTTTCATACAATGCTTCTGTGTAGTTTATATTTGAACATATTCTTTTTTCCACTATTACCCACTTAGCGCTACGAATGTCCAGTTGCATTTTCTACAGACAGAGTGTTTCAAAACTGCTCAATCAAAAGTATGGTTTAACTCTGTTAGCTGAATGCTCAGATCAGAAAGAAGTTTCACAGAATGCTTCTGTGTAGTTTATATTTGAATATATTCCTTTTTCCACTACTACTCTCTTAGCGCTCCAAATGTCCAGTTGCATTTTCTACAGAAAGAGTGTTCAGATCTGCTCAATCAAAAGTATGTTTTAACTCTGTTAGCTGAATGCACAGATCAGAAAGAATTTTCACAGAATGATTCTGTGTAGTTTATATTTGGAGACATTCCTTTTTCCACTATTACCCTCTTAGCACTCCGAATCTCCACTTGCATTTTCTACAGAAAGAGTGTTTCAGAACGGCTCAATCAAAACTAAGGTTCAACTCTTTTAGTTGAACAAACAGAACAGAAAGAAGTTTCACACAATTCTTCTGTGTAGTTTTTATTTGTAGACATTCTTTTTCCAAATATAGGCCTCTTAGCGCTCAGAATGTCCAGTTGCATTTTCTACAGAAAGAGTGTTTCAGAACGGCTCAATCAAAAGTAAGGTTCAACTCTGTTAGTTGAATGCACAGAACAGAAAGAAGTTTCATACAATGCTTCTGTGTAGTTTATATTTGAACATATTCTTTTTTCCACTATTACCCACTTAGCGCTACGAATGTCCAGTTGCATTTTCTACAGACAGAGTGTTTCAAAACTGCTCAATCAAAAGTATGGTTTAACTCTGTTAGCTGAATGCTCAGATCAGAAAGAAGTTTCACAGAATGCTTCTGTGTAGTTTATATTTGTATATATTACTTTTTTCACTACTACGCTCTTAGCGCTCCAAATGTCCAGTTGCATTTTCTACAGAAAGAGTGTTCAGATCTGCTCAATCAAAAGTATGGTTTAACTCTGTTAGCTGAATGCACAGATCAGAAAGAAGTTTCACCGAATGATTCTGTGTAGTTTATATTTGAAGATATTACTTTTTCCACTATTACCCTCTTAGCGCTCCGAATCTCCACTTGCATTTTCTACAAAAAGAGTGTTTCATAACTGCTGAATCAAAAATATGTTTTATCTCTGTTAACTGAATTTACAGATCAGAAATAAGTTTCACAGAATGCATCTGTGTAGTTTTTATTTGAAGATATTCTTTTTCCCAATGTAGGCCTCTTAGCGCTTAGCATGTCCAATTGCAGTTTCTACAGAAAGAGTGTTTCAGAACGGCTCAATCAAAAGTAAGGTTCAACTCTGTTAGTTGAATGCACAGAACAGGAAGAATTTTCACAGAATGCTACTGTGTAGTTTATATTTGAATATATTCCTTTTTCCACTATTACCCTCTTAGCGCTCCGAATGTCCACTTGCATTTTCTACAGAAAGAGTGTTCAGAACTGCGCAATCAAAAGTATGATTTAACTCTGTTAGCTTAATGAACATATCAGAAATAAGTTTCACACAATGCTTCTGTGTAGTTTTTATTTGAAGGTATTATTTTTCCCCATAGAGGCCTCTTAGCGCTCAGAATGTCCAACTGCAGTTTCTACAGAAAGAGTGTTTCAGAAAGGCTCAATCAAAAGTAAGGTTCAACTCTGTTAGTTGAATGCACAGAACAGAAAGATGTTTCATACAATGCTTCTGTGTAGTTTATATTTGAACATATTCTTTTTTCCACTATTACCCACTTAGCGCTACGAATGTCCTGTTGCATTTTCTACAGACAGAATGTTTCAAAACTGCTCAATCAAAAGTATGGTTTAACTGTGTTAGCTGAATGCTCAGATCAGAAAGAAGTTTCACAGAATGCTTCTGTGTAGTTTATATTTGAATATATTCGTTTTTCCACTACTACGCTCTTAGCGCTCCAAATGTCCAGTTGCATTTTCTACAGAAAGAGTGATCAGATCTGCTCAATCAAAAGTATGGTTTAACTCTGTTAGCTGAATGCACAGATCAGAAAGAAGTTTCACCGAATGATTCTGTGTAGTTTATATTTGAAGACATTCCTTTTTCCAATATTACCCTCTTAGCGCTCCGAATCTCCACTTGCATTTTCTACAAAAAGAGTGTTTCATAACTGCTCAATCAAAAATATGTTTTATCTCTGTTAACTGAATTTACAGAAAAGAAATAAGTTTCACAGAATGCATCTGTGTAGTTTTTATTTGAAGATATTCTTTTTCCCAATGTAGGAATCTTAGCGCTTAGCATGTCCAATTGCATTTTCTACAGAAGGAGTGTTTCAGAACGGCTCAATCAAAAGTAAGGTTCAAAACTGTTAGTTGAATGCACAGAACAGAAAGAATTTTCACAGAATGCTACTGTGTAGTTTATAATTGAATATATTCCTTTTTCCACTATTACCCTCTTAGTGCTCCGAATCTCCACTTGCATTTTCTACAGAAAGAGTGTTTCAGAACGGCTCAATCAAAACTAAGGTTCAACTCTTTTAGTTGAACAAACAGAACAGAAAGGAGTTTCACACAATTCTTCTGTGTAGTTTTTATTTGTACACATTCTTTTTCCCAATATAGGCCTCTTAGCGCTCAGAATGTCCAATTGCAGTTTCTACAGAAAGAGTGTTTCAGAACGGCTCAATCAAAAGTAAGATTCAACTCTGTTAGTTGAATGCACAGAACAGAAAGAAGTTTCGTACAATGCTTCTGTGTAGTTTATATTTGAACATATTTTTTTTCCACTATTACCCACTTAGCGCTACGAATGTCCAGTTGCATTTTCTACAGAAAGAGTGTTCAGAACTGCGCAATCAAAACTATGATTTAACTCTGTTAGCTTAATGAACATATCAGAAATAAGTTTCACACAATGCTTCTGTGTAGTTTTTATTTGAAGGTATTATTTTTCCCCATAGAGGCCTCTTAGCGCTCAGAATGTCCAATTGCAGTTTCTACAGAAAGAGTGTTTCAGAAAGGCTCAATCAAAAGTAAGGTTCAACTCTGTTAGTTGAATGCACAGAACAGAAAGAAGTTTCATACAATGCTTCTGTGTAGTTTATATTTGAACATATTCTTTTTTCCACTATTACCCACTTAGCGCTACGAATGTCCAGTTGCATTTTCTACAGACAGAGTGTTTCAAAACTGCTCAATCAAAAGTATGGTTTAACTCTGTTAGCTGAATGCTCAGATCAGAAAGAAGTTTCACAGAATGCTTCTGTGTAGTTTATATTTGAATATATTCCTTTTTCCACTACTACTCTCTTAGCACTCCAAATGTCCAGTTGCATTTTCTACAGAAAGAGTGTTCAGATCTGCTCAATCAAAAGTATGGCTTAACTCTGTTAGCTGAATGCACACATCAGAAAGAAGTTTCACAGAATGATTCTGTGTAGTTTATATTTGGAGACATTCCTTTTTCCACTATTACCCTCTTAGCGCTCCGAATCTCCACTTGCATTTTCTACAGAAAGAGTGTTTCAGAACGGCTCAATCAAAACTAAGGTTCAACTCTTTTAGTTGAACAAACAGAACAGAAAGAAGTTTCACACAATTCTTCTGTGTAGTTTTTATTTGTAGACATTCTTTTTCCCAATATAGGCCTCTTAGCGCTCAGAATGTCCAATTGCAGTTTCTACAGAAAGAGTGTTTCAGAACGGCTCAATCAAAAGTAAGGTTCAACTCTGTTAGTTGAATGCACAGAACAGAAAGAAGTTTCATACAATGCTTCTGTGTAGTTTATATTTGAACATATTCTTTTTTCCACTATTACCCACTTAGCGCTACGAATGTCCAGTTGCATTTTCTACAGACAGAGTGTTTCAAAACTGCTCAATCAAAAGTATGGTTTAACTCTGTTAGCAGAATGCTCAGATCAGAAAGAAGTTTCACAGAATGCTTCTGTGTAGTTTATATTTGAATATATTCCTTTTTCCACTACTACGCTCTTAGCGCTCCAAATGTCCAGTTGCATTTTCTACAGAAAGAGTGTTCAGATCTGCTCAATCAAAAGTATGGTTTAACTCTGTTAGCTGAATGCACAGATCAGAAAGAAGTTTCACCGAATGATTCTGTGTAGTTTATATTTGAAGACATTCCTTTTTCCACTATTAACCTCTTAGCGCTCCGAATCTCCACTTGCATTTTCTACAAAAAGAGTGTTTCATAACTGCTCAATCAAAAATATGTTTTATCTCTGTTAACTGAATTTACAGATCAGAAATAAGTTTCACAGAATGCATCTGTGTAGTTTTTATTTGAAGATATTCTTTTTCCCAATGTAGGCCTCTTAGCGCTTAGCATGTCCAATTGCAGTTTCTACAGAAACAGTGTTTCAGAACGGCTCAATCAAAAGTAAGGTTCAACTCTGTTAGTTGAATGCACAGAACAGAAAGAATTTTCACAGAATGCTACTGTGTAGTTTATATTTGAATATATTCCTTTTTCCACTACTACCCTCTTAGCGCTCCGAATGTCCAGTTGCATTTTCTACAGAAAGAGTGTTCAGAACTGCGCAATCAAAAGTATGGTTTAACTCTGTTAGCTTAATGAACATATCAGAAATAAGTTTCACACAATGCTTCTGTGTAGTTTTTATTTGAAGATATTATTTTTCCCAATAGAGGCCTCTTAGCGCTCAGAATGTCCAATTGCAGTTTCTACAGAAAGAGTGTTTCAGAAAGGCTCAATCAAAATTAAGGTTCAAATCTGTTAGTTGAATGCACAGAACAGAAAGAAGTTTCATACAATGCTTCTGTGTAGTTTATATTTGAACATATTCTTTTTTCCACTATTACCCACTTAGAGCTACGAATGTCCAGTTGCATTTTCTACAGACAGAGTGTTTCAAAACTGCTCAATCAAAAGTATGGTTTAACTCTGTTAGCTGAATGCTCAGATCAGAAAGAAGTTTCACAGAATGCTTCTGTGTAGTTTATATTTGAATATATTCCTTTTTCCACTACTACGCTCTTAGCGCTCCAAATGTCCAGTTGCATTTTCTACAGAAACAGTGATCAGATCTGCTCAATCAAAAGTATGGTTTAACTCTGTTAGCTGAATGCACAGATCAGAAAGAAGTTTCACCGAATGATTCTGTGTAGTTTATATTTGTAGACATTCCTTTTTCCACTATTACCCACTTAGCGCTCCGAATCTCCACTTGCATTTTCTACAGAAAGAGTGTTTCAGAACGGCTCAATCAAAACTAAGGTTCAACTCTTTTAGTTGAACAAACCGAACAGAAAGAAGTTTCACACAATTCTTCTGTGTAGTTTTTATTTGTAGACATTCTTTTTCCCAATATAGGCCTCTTAGCGCTCAGAATGTCCAATTGCAGTTTCTACAGAAAGAGTGTTTCAGAACGGCTCAATCAAAAGTAAGGTTCAACTCTGTTAGTTGAATGCACAGAACAGAAAGAAGTTTCATACCATGCTTCTGTGTAGTTCATATTTGAACATATTCTTTTTTCCACTATTATCCACTTAGCGCTCCGAATGTCCAGTTGCATTTTCTACAGACAGAGTGTTTCAGAACTGCTCAATCAAAAGTATGGTTTAACTCTGTTAGCTGAATGCTCAGATCAGAAAGAAGTTTCACAGAATGCTTCTGTGTAGTTTATATTTGAATATATTCCATTTTCCACTACTACGCTCTTAGCGCTCCAAATGTCCAGTTGCATTTTCTACAGAAAGAGTGTTCAGATCTGCTCAATCAAAAGTATGGTTTAACTCTGTTAGCTGAATGCACAGATCAGAAAGAAGTTTCCCCGAATGATTCTGTGTAGTTTATATTTGAAGACATTCCTTTTTCCACTATTACCCTCTTAGCGCTCCGAATCTCCACTTGCATTTTCTACAAAAAGAGTGTTTCATAACTGCTCAATCAAAAATATGTTTTATCTCTGATAACTGAATTTACAGATCAGAAATAAGTTTCACAGAATGCATCTGTGTAGTTTTTATTTGAAGATATTCTCTTTCCCAATGTAGGCCTCTTAGCGCTTAGCATGTCCAATTGCAGTTTCTACAGAAAGAGTGTTTCAGAACGGCTCAATCAAAAGTAAGGTTCAACTCTGTTAGTTGAATGCACAGAACAGAAAGTATTTTCACAGAATGCTACTGTGTAGTTTATATTTGAATATATTCCTTTTTCCACTATTACCCTCTTAGCGCTCCGAATGTCCACTTGCATTTTCTACAGAAAGAGTGTTCAGAACTGCGCAATCAAAAGTATGGTTTAACTCTGTTACCTTAATGAACATATCAGAAATAAGTTTCACACAATGCTTCTGTGTAGTTTTTATTTGAAGATATTATTTTTCCCAATAGAGGCCTCTTAGCGCTCAGAATGTCCAATTGCAGTTTCTACAGAAAGAGTGTTTCAGAAAGGCTCAATCAAAAGTAAGGTTCAACTCTGTTAGTTGAATGCACAGAACAGAAAGAAGTTTCATACAATGTTTCTGTGTAGTTTATATTTGAACATATTCTTTTTTCCACTATTACCCACTTAGCGCTACGAATGTCCAGTTGCATTTTCTACAGACAGAGTGTTTCAAAACTGCTCAATCAAAAGTATGGTTTAACTCTGTTAGCTGAATGCTCAGATCAGAAAGAAGTTTCACAGAATGCTTCTGTGTAGTTTATATTTGAATATATTCCTTTTTCCATTACTACTCTCTTAGCACTCCAAATGTCCAGTTGCATTTTCTACAGAAAGAGTGTTCAGATCTGCTCAATCAAAAGTATGGTTTAACTCTGTTAGCTGAATTCACAGATCAGAAAGAAGTTTCACAGAATGATTCTGTGTAGTTTATATTTGGAGACATTCCTTTTTCCACTATTACCCTCTTAGCGCTCCGAATCTCCACTTGCATTTTCTACAGAAAGAGTGTTTCAGAACGGCTCAATCAAAACTAAGGTTCAACTCTTTTAGTTGAACAAACAGAACAGAAAGAAGTTTCACACAATTCTTCTGTGTAGTTTTTATTTGTAGACATTCTTTTTCCCAATATAGGCCTCTTAGCGCTCAGAATGTCTAATTGCATTTTCTACAGAAAGAGTGTTTCAGAACGGCTTAATCAAAAGTAAGGTTCAACTCTGTTAGTTGAATGCACAGAACAGAAAGAAGTTTCATACAATGCTTCTGTGTAGTTTATATTTGAACATATTCTTTTTTCCACTATTACCCGCTTAGCGCTACGAATGTCCAGTTGCATTTTCTACAGACAGAGTGTTTCAAAACTGCTCAATCAAAAGTATGGTTTAACTCTGTTAGCTGAATGCTCAGATCAGAAAGAAGTTTCACAGAATGCTTCTGTGTAGTTTATATTTGAATATATTCCTTTTTCCACTACTATGCTCTTCGCGCTCCAAATGTCCAGTTGCATTTTCTACAGAAAGAGTGTTCAGATCTGCTCAATCAAAAGTATGGTTTAACTCTGTTAGCTGAATGCACAGATCAGAAAGAAGTTTCACCGAAAGATTCTGTGGAGTTTATATTTGAAATCATTCCTTTTTCCACTATTACCCTCTTAGCGCTCCGAATCTCCACTTGCATTTTCTACAAAAAGAGTGTTTCATAACTGCTCAATCAAAAATATGTTTTATCTCTGTTAACTGAATTTACAGATCAGAAATAAGTTTCACAGAATGCATCTGTGTAGTTTTTATTTGAAGATATTCTTTTTCCCAATGTAGGCCTCTTAGCGCTTAGCATGTCCAATTGCAGTTTCTACAGAAAGAGTGTTTCAGAACGGCTCAATCAAAAGTAAGGTTCAACTCTGTTAGTTGAATGCACAGAACAGAAAGAATTTTCACAGAATGCTACTGTGTAGTTTATATTTGAATATATTCCCTTTTCCACTATTACCCTCTTAGCGCTCCGAATGTCCACTTGCATTTTCTACAGAAAGAGTGTTCAGAACTGCGCAATCCAAAGTATGGTTTAACTCTGTTAGCTTAATGAACATATCAGAAATAAGTTTCACACAATGCTTCTGTGTAGTTTTTATTTGAAGATATTATTTTTCCCAATAGAGGCCTCTTAGCGCTCAAAATGTCCAATTGCAGTTTCTACAGAAAGAGTGTTTCAGAAAGGCTCAATCAAAAGTAAGGTTCAACTCTGTTAGTTGAATGCACAGAACAGAAAGAAGTTTCATACAATGCTTCTGTGTAGTTTATATTTGAACATATTCTTTTTTCCACTATTACCCACTTAGCGCTACGAATGTCCAGTTGCATTTTCTACAGACAGAGTGTTTCAAAACTGCTCAATCAAAAGTATGGTTTAACTCTGTTAGCTGAATGCTCAGATCAGAAAGAAGTTTTACAGAATGCTTCTGTGTAGTTCATATTTGAATATATTCCTTTTTCCACTACTACTCTCTTAGAGCTCCAAATGTCCAGTTGCATTTTCTACAGAAAGTGTGTTCAGATCTGCTCAATCAAAAGTATGGTTTAACTCTGTTAGCTGAATGCACAGATCAGAAAGAAGTTTCACAGAATGATTCTGTGTAGTTTATATTTGGAGACATTCCTTTTTCCACTATTACCCTCTTAGCGCTCCGAATCTCCACTTGCATTTTCTACAGAAAGAATGTTTCAGAACGGCTCAATCAAAACTAAGGTTCAACTCTTTTAGTTGAACAAACAGAACAGAAAGAAGTTTCACACAATTTTTCTGTGTAGTTTTTATTTGTAGACATTCTTTTCCCCAATATAGGCCTCTTAGCGCTCAGAATGTCCAATTGCAGTTTCTACAGAAAGAGTGTTTCAGAACGGCTCAATCAAAAGTAAGGTTCAACTCTGTTAGTTGAATGCACAGAACAGAAAGAAGTTTCATAGAATGCTTCTGTGTAGTTCATATTTGAACATATTCTTTTTTCCACTATTACCCACTTAGCGCTACGAATGTCCAGTTGCATTTTCTACAGACAGAGTGTTTCAAAACTGCTCAATCAAAAGTATGGTTTAATTCTGTTAGCTGAATGCTCAGATCAGAAATAAGTTTCACAGAATGCTTCTGTGTAGTTTATATTTGAATATATTTCTTTTTCCACTACTACGCTCTTAGCGCTCCAAATGTCCAGTTGCATTTTCTACAGAAAGAGTGTTCAGATCTGCTCAATCAAAAGTATGGTTTAACTCTGTTAGCTGAATCCACAGATCAGAAAGAAGTTTCACCGAATGATTCTGTGTAGTTTATATTTGAAGACATTCCTTTTTCCACTATTACCCTCTTAGCGCTCCGAAACTCCACTTGCATTTTCTACAAAAAGAGTGTTTCATAACTGCTCAATCAAAAATATGTTTTATCTCTGTTAACTGAATTTACAGATCGGAAATAAGTTTCACAGAATGCATCTGTGTAGTTTTTATTTGAAGATATTCTTTTTCCCAATGTAGGCCTCTTAGCGCTTAGCATGTCCAATTGCAGTTTCTACAGAAAGAGTGTTTCAGAACGGCTCAATCAAAAGTAAGGTTCAACTCTGTTAGTTGAATGCACAGAACAGAAAGAATTTTCACAGAATGCTACTGTGTAGTTTATATTTGAATATATTCCTTTTTCCACTATTACCCTCTTAGCGCTCCGAATGTCCACTTGCATTTTCTACAGAAAGAGTGTTCAGAATTGCGCAATCAAAAGTATGGTTTAACTCTGTTAGCTTAATGAACATATCAGAAATAAGTTTCACACAATGCTTCTGTGTAGTTTTTATTTGAGGATATTATTTTTCCCAATATAGGCCTCTTAGCGCTCAGAATGTCCAATTGCAGTTTCTACAGAAAGAGTGTTTCAGAAAGGCTCAATCAAAAGTAAGGTTCAACTCTGTTAGTTGAATGCACAGAACAGAAAGAAGTTTCATACAATGCTTCTGTGTAGTTTATATTTGAACATATTCTTTTTTCCACTATTCCCACTTAGCGCTACGAATGTTCAGTTGCATTTTCTACAGACAGAGTGTTTCAAAACTGATCAATCAAAAGTATGGTTTAACTCTGTTTGCTGAATGCTCAGATCAGAAAGAAGTTTCACAGAATGCTTCTGTGTAGTTTATGTTTGAATATATTCCTTTTTCCACTACTACGCTCTTAGCGCTCCAAATGTCCAGTTGCATTTTCTACAGAAAGAGTGTTCAGATCTGCTCAATCAAAAGTATGGTTTAACTCTGTTAGCTGAATGCACAGATCAGAAAGAAGTTTCACCGAATGATTCTGTGTAGTTTATATTTGAAGACATTCCTATTTCCACTATTACCCTCTTAGCGCTCCGAATCTCCACTTGCATTTTCTACAAAAAGAGTGTTTCATAACTGCTCAATCAAAAATATGTTTTATCTCTGTTAACTGAATTTACAGATCAGAAATAAGTTTCACAGAATGCATCTGTGTAATTTTTATTTGAAGATATTCTTTTTCCCAATGTAGGCCTCTTAGCGCTTAGCATGTCCAATTGCAGTTTCTACAGAAAGAGTGTTTCAGAACGGCTCAATCAAAAGTAAGGTTCAACTCTGTTAGTTGAATGCACAGAACAGAAAGAATTTTCACAGAATGCTACTGTGTAGTTTATATTTGAATATATTCCTTTTTCCACTATTACCCTCTTAGCGCTCCGAATGTCCACTTGCATTTTCTACAGAAAGAGTGTTCAGAACTGCGCAATCAAAAGTATGGTTTAACTCTGTTAGCTTAATGAACATATCAGAAATAAGTTTCACACAATGCTTCTGTGTAGTTTTTATTTGAAGATATTATTTTTCCCAATAGAGGCCTCTTAGCGCTCAGAATGTCCAATTGCAGTTACTACAGAAAGAGTGTTTCAGAAAGGCTCAATCAAAATTAAGGTTCAACTCTGTTAGTTGAATGCACAGAACAGAAAGTAGTTTCATACAATGCTTCTGTGTAGTTTATATTTGAACATATTCTTTTTTCCACTATTACCCACTTAGCGCTACGAATGTCCAGTTGCATTTTCTACAGACAGAGTGTTTCAAAACTGCTCAATCAAAAGTATGGTTTAACTCTGTTAGCTGAATGCTCAGATCAGAAAGAAGTTTCACAGAATGCTTCTGTGTAGTTTATATTTGAATATATTCCTTTTTCCACTACTACTCTCTTAGCGCTCCAAATGTCCAGTTGCATTTTCTACAGAAAGAGTGATCAGATCTGCTCCATCAAAAGTATGGTTTAACTCTGTTAGCTGAATCCACAGATCAGAAAGAAGTTTCACCGAATGATTCTGTGTAGTTTATATTTGAAGACATTCCTTTTTCCACTATTACCCTCTTAGCGCTCCGAATCTCCACTTGCATTTTCTACAAAAAGAGTGTTTCATAACTGCTCAATCAAAAATATGTTTTATCTCTGTTAACTGAATTTACAGGTCAGAAATAAGTTTCACAGAATGCATCTGTGTAGTTTTTATTTGAAGATATTCTTTTTCCCAATGTAGGCCTCTTAGCGCTTAGCATGTCCAATTGCAGTTTCTACAGAAAGAGTGTTTCAGAACGGCTCAATCAAATGTAAGGTTCAACTCTGTTAGTTGAATGCACAGAACAGAAAGAATTTTCACAGAATGCTACTGTGTAGTTTATATTTGAATATATTCCTTTTTCCACTATTACCCTCTTAGCGCTCCGAATGTCCACTTGCATTTTCTACAGAAAGAGTGTTCAGAATTGCGCAATCAAAAGTATGGTTTAACTCTGTTAGCTTAATGAACATATCAGAAATAAGTTTCACACAATGCTTCTGTGTAGTTTTTATTTGAGGATATTATTTTTCCCAATATAGTCCTCTTAGCGCTCAGAATGTCCAATTGCAGTTTCTACAGAAAGAGTGTTTCAGAAAGGCTCAATCAAAAGTAAGGTTCAACTCTGTTAGTTGAATGCACAGAACAGAAAGAAGTTTCATACAATGCTTCTGTGTAGTTTATATTTGAACATATTCTTTTTTCCACTATTCCCACTTAGCGCTACGAATGTTCAGTTGCATTTTCTACAGACAGAGTGTTTCAAAACTGATCAATCAAAAGTATGGTTTAACTCTGTTTGCTGAATGCTCAGATCAGAAAGAAGTTTCACAGAATGCTTCTGTGTAGTTTATGTTTGAATATATTCCTTTTTCCACTACTACGCTCTTAGCGCTCCAAATGTCCAGTTGCATTTTCTAGAGAAAGAGTGTTCAGATCTGCTCAATCAAAAGTATGGTTTAACTCTGTTACCTGAATGCACAGATCAGAAAGAAGTTTCACCGAATGATTCTGTGTAGTTTATATTTGAAGACATTCCTATTTCCACTATTACCCTCTTAGCGCTCCGAATCTCCACTTGCATTTTCTACAAAAAGAGTGTTTCATAACTGCTCAATCAAAAATATGTTTTATCTCTGTTAACTGAATTTACAGATCAGAAATAAGTTTCACAGAATGCATCTGTGTAATTTTTATTTGAAGATATTCTTTTTCCCAATGTAGGCCTCTTAGCGCTTAGCATGTCCAATTGCAGTTTCTACAGAAAGAGTGTTTCAGAACGGCTCAATCAAAAGTAAGGTTCAACTCTGTTAGTTGAATGCACAGAACAGAAAGAATTTTCACAGAATGCTACTGTGTAGTTTATATTTGAATACATTCCTTTTTCCACTATTACCCTCTTAGCGCTCCGAATGTCCACTTGCATTTTCTACAGAAAGAGTGTTCAGAACTGCGCAATCAAAAGTATGGTTTAACTCTGTTAGCTTAATGAACATATCAGAAATAAGTTTCACACAATGCTTCTGTGTAGTTTTTATTTGAAGATATTATTTTTCCCAATAGAGGCCTCTTAGCGCTCAGAATGTCCAATTGCAGTTTCTACAGAAAGAGTGTTTCAGAAAGGCTCAATCAAAATTAAGGTTCAACTCTGTTAGTTGAATGCACAGAACAGAAAGTAGTTTCATACAATGCTTCTGTGTAGTTTATATTTGAACATATTCTTTTTTCCACTATTACCCACTTAGCGCTACGAATGTCCAGTTGCATTTTCTACAGACAGAGTGTTTCAAAACTGCTCAATCAAAAGTATGGTTTAACTCTGTTAGCTGAATGCTCAGATCAGAAAGAAGTTTCACAGAATGCTTCTGTGTAGTTTATATTTGAATATATTCCTTTTTCCACTACTAATCTCTTAGCGCTCCAAATGTCCAGTTGCATTTTCTACAGAAAGAGTGTTCAGATCTGCTCAATCAAAAGTATGGTTTAACTCTGTTTGCTGAATGCACAGATCAGAAAGAAGTTTCACAGAATGATTCTGTGTAGTTTATATTTGGAGACATTCCTTTTTCCACTATTACCCTCTTAGCGCTCCGAATCTCCACTTGCATTTTCTACAGAAAGAGTGTTTCAGAACGGCTCAATCAAAACTAGGGTTCAACTCTTTTAGTTGAACAAACAGAACAGAAAGGAGTTTCACACAATTCTTCTGTGTAGTTTTTATTTGTAGACATTCTTTTTCCCAATATAGGCCTCTTAGCGCTCAGAATGTCCAATTGCAGTTTCTACAGAAAGAGTGTTTCAGAACGGCTCAATCAAAAGTAATTTTCAACTCTGTTAGTTGAATGCACAGAACAGAAAGTAGTTTCATACAATGCTTCTGTGTAGTTTATATTTGAACATATTCTTTTTTCCACTATTACCCACTTAGCGCTACGAATGTCCAGTTGCATTTTCTACAGACAGAGTGTTTCAAAACTGCTCAATCAAAAGTATGGTTTAACTCTGTTAGCTGAATGCTCAGATCAGAAAGAAGTTTCACAGAATGCTTCTGTGTAGTTTATATTTGAATATATTCCTTTTTCCACTACTACTCTCTTAGCGCTCCAAATGTCCAGTTGCATTTTCTACAGAAAGAGTGATCAGATCTGCTCCATCAAAAGTATGGTTTAACTCTGTTAGCTGAATGCACAGATCAGAAAGAAGTTTCAACGAATGATTCTGTGTAGTTTATATTTGAAGACATTCCTTTTTCCACTATTACCCAGTTAGCGCTCCGAATCTCCACTTGCATTTTCTACAAAAAGAGTGTTTTATAACTGCTCAATCAAAAATATGTTTTATCTCTGTTAACTGAATTTACAGATCAGAAATAAGTTTCACAGAATGCATCTGTGTAGTTTTTATTTGAAGATATTCTTTTTCCCAATGTAGGCCTCTTAGCGCTTAGCATGTCCAATTGCAGTTTCTACAGAAAGAGTGTTTCAGAACGGCTCAATCAAAAGTAAGGTTCAACTCTGTTAGTTGAATGCACAGAACAGAAAGAATTTTCACAGAATGCTACTGTGTAGTTTATATTTGAATATATTCCTTTTTCCACTATTACCCTCTTAGCGCTCCGAATGTCCACTTGCATTTTCTACAGAAAGAGTGTTCATAACTGCGCAATCAAAAGTATGGTTTAACTCTGTTAGCTTAAAGAACATATCAGAAATAAGTTTCACACAATTCTTCTGTGTAATTTTTATTTGTAGACATTCTTTTTCCCAATATAGGCCTCTTAGCGCTCAGAATGTCCAATTGCAGTTTCTACAGAAAGAGTGTTTCAGAACGGCTAAATCAAAAGTAAGGTTCAACTCTGTTAGTTGAATGCACAGAAGAGAAAGATGTTTCATACAATGCTTCTGTGTAGTTTAAATTTGAACATATTCTTTTTCCACTATTACCCACTTAGCGCTACGAATGTCCAGTTGCATTTTCTACAGACAGAGTGTTTCAAAACTGCTCAATCAAAAGTATGGTTTAACTCTGTTAGCTGAATGCTCAGATCAGAAAGAAGTTTCACAGAATGCTTCTGTGTAGTTTATATTTGAATATATTTCTTTTTCCACTACTACGCTCTTAGCGCTCCAAATGTCCAGTTGCATTTTCTACAGAAAGAGTGTTCAGATCTGCTCAATCAAAAGTATGGTTTAACTCTGTTAGCTGAATGCACAGATCAGAAAGAAATTTCACCGAATGATTCTGTGTAGTTTATATTTGAAGACATTCCTTTTTCCACTATTACCCTCTTAGCGCTGCGAATCTCCACTTGCATTTTCTACAAAAAGAGTGTTTCATAACTGCTCAATCAAAAATATGTTTTATCTCTGTTAACTGAATTTACAGATCAGAAATAAGTTTCACAGAATGCATCTGTGTAGTTTTTATTTGAAGATATTCTTTTTCCCAATGTAGGCCTCTTAGCGCTTAGGATGTCCAATTGCAGTTTCTACAGTAAGAGTGTTTCAGAACGGCTCAATCAAAAGTAAGGTTCAACTCTGTTAGTTGAATGCACAGAACAGAAAGAAGTTTCATACAATGCTTCTGTGTAGCTTATATTTGAACATATTCTTTTTTCCACTATTACCCACTTAGCGCTACGAATGTCCAGTTGCATTTTCTACAGACAGAGTGTTTCAAAACTGCTCAATCAAAAGTATCGTTTAACTCTGTTAGCTGAATGCTCAGATCAGAAAGAAGTTTCACAGAATGCTTCTGTGTAGTTTATATTTGAATATATTCCTTTTTCCACTACTACTCTCTTAGCGCTCCAAATGTCCAGTTGCATTTTCTACAGAAAGAGTGTTCAGATCTGCTCAATCAAAAGTATGGTTTAACTCTGTTAGCTGAATGCACAGATCAGAAAGAAGTTTCACAGAATGATTCTGTGTAGTTTATATTTGGAGACATTACTTTTTACACTATTACCCTCTTAGCGCTCCGAATCTCCACTTGCATTTTCTACAGAAATAGTGTCTCAGAATGGCTCAATCAAAACTAAGGTTCAACTCTTTTAGTTGAACAAACAGAATAGAAAGGAGTTTCACACAATTCTTCTGTGTAGTTTTTATTTGTAGACATACTTTTTCCCAATATAGGCCTCTTAGCGCTCAGAATGTCCAATTGCAGTTTCTACAGAAAGAGTGTTTCAGAACGGCTCAATCAAAAGTAAGATTCAACTCTGTTAGTTGAATGCACAGAACAGAAAGAAGTTTCATACAATGCTTCTGTGTAGTTTATATTTGAACATATTCTTTTTTCCACTATTACCCACTTAGCGCTACGAATGTCCAGTTGCATTTTCTACAGACAGAGTGTTTCAAAACTGCTCAATCAAAAGTATGGTTTAACTCTGTTAGCTGAATGCTCAGATCAGAAAGAAGTTTCACAGAATGCTTCTGTGTAGTTTATATTTGAATATATTCCTTTTTCCACTACTACGCTCTTAGCGCTCCAAATGTCCAGTTGCATTTTCTACAGAAAGAGTGATCAGATCTGCTCAATCAAAAGTATGGTTTAACTCTGTTAGCTGAATGCACAGATCAGAAAGAAGTTTCACCGAATGATTCTGTGTAGTTTATATTTGAAGACATTCCTTTTTCCACTATTACCCTCTTAGCGCTCCGAATCTCCACTTGCATTTTCTACAAAAAGAGTGTTTCATAACTGCTCAATCAAAAATATGTTTTATCTCTGTTAACTGAATTTACAGATCAGAAATAAGTTTCACAGAATGCATCTGTGTAGTTTTTATTTGAAGATAGTCTTTTTCCCAATGTAGGCCTCTTAGTGCTTAGCATGTCCAATTGCAGTTTCTACAGAAAGAGTGTTTCAGAACGGCTCAATCAAAAGTAAGGTTCAACTCTGTTAGTTGAATGCACAGAACAGAAAGTATTTTCACAGAATGCTACTGTGTAGTTTATATTTAAATATATTCCTTTTTCCACTATTACCCTCTTAGCGCTCCGAATGTCCACTTGCATTTTCTACAGAAAGAGTGTTCAGAACTGCGCATTCAAAAGTATGGTTTAACTCTGTTAGCTTAATGAACATATCAGAAATAAGTTTCACCCAATGCTTCTGTGTAGTTTTTATTTGAAGATATTATTTTTCCCAATAGAGGCCTCTTAGCGCTCAGAATGTCCAATTGCAGTTTCTACAGAAAGAGTGTTTCAGAAAGGCTCAATCAAAAGTAAGGTTCAACTCTTTTAGTTGAATGCACAGAACAGAAAGAAGTTTCATACAATGCTTCTGTGTAGTTTATATTTGAACATATTCTTTTTTCCACTATTACCCACTTAGCGCTACGAATGTCCAGTTGCATTTTCTACAGACAGAGTGTTTCAAAACTGCTCAATCAAAAGTATGGTTTAACTCTGTTAGCTGAATGCTCAGATCAGAAAGAAGTTTCACAGAATGCTTCTGTGTAATTTATATTTGAATATATTACTTTTTCCACTACTACTCTCTTAGCGCTCCAAAAGGCCAGTTGCATTTTCTACAGAAAGAGTGTTCAGATCTGCTTAATCAAAAGTATGGTTTAACCCTGTTAGCTGAATGCACAGATCAGAAAGAATTTTCACAGAATGATTCTGCGTAGTTTATATTTGGAGACATTCCTTTTTCCACTATTACCCTCTTAGAGCTCCGAATCTCCACTTGCATTTTCTACAGAAAGAGTGTCTCAGAACGGCTCAATCAAAACTAAGGTTCAACTCTTTTAGTTGAACAAACAGAACAGAAAGGAGTTTCACACAATTCTTCTGTGTAGTTTTTATTTGTAGACATACTTTTTCCCAATATAGGCCTCTTAGCGCTCAGAATGTCCAATTGCAGTTTCTACAGAAAGAGTGTTTCAGAACGGCTCAATCAAAAGTAAGGTTCAACTCTGTTAGTTGAATTCACAGAACAGAAAGAAGTTTCATACAATGCTTCTGTGTAGTTTATATTTGAACATATTCTTTTTTCCACTATTACCCACTTAGCGCTACGAATGTCCAGTTGCATTTCCTACAGACAGAGTGTTTCAAAACTGCTCAATCAAAAGTATTTTTTAACTCTGTTAGCTGAATGCTCAGATCAGAAAGAAGTTTCACAGAATGCTTCTGTGTAGTTTATATTTGAATATATTCCTTTTTCCACTACTACGCTCTTAGCGCTCCAAATGTCCAGTTGCATTTTCTACAGAAAGAGTGATCAGATCTGCTCAATCAAAAGTATGGTTTAACTCTGTTAGCTGAATGCACAGATCAGTAAGAAGTTTCACCGAATGATTCTGTGTAGTTTATATTTGAAGACATTCCTTTTTCCACTATTACCCTCTTAGCGCTCCGAATCTCCACTTGCATTTTCTACAAAAAGAGTGTTTCATAACTGCTCAATCAAAAATATGTTTTATCTCTGTTAACTGAATTTACAGATCAGAAATAAGTTTCACAGAATGCATCTGTGTAGTTTTTATTTGAAGATATTCTTTTTCCCAATGTAGGCCTCTTAGTGCTTAGCATGTCCAATTGCAGTTTCTACAGAAAGAGTGTTTCAGAACGGCTCAATCAAAAGTAAGGTTCAACTCTGTTTGTTGAAGGCACAGAACAGAAAGAATTTTCACATAATGCTACTGTGTAGTTTATATTTGAATATATTCCTTTTTCCACTATTACCCTCTTAGCGCTCCGAATGTCCACTTGCATTTTCTACAGAAAGAGTGTTCAGAACTGCGCAATCAAAAGTATGGTTTAACTCTGTTAGCTTAATGAACATATCAGAAATAAGTTTCACACAATGCTTCTGTGTAGTTTTTATTTGAAGATATTATTTTTCCCAATAGAGGCCTCTTAGCGCTCAGAATGTCCAATTGCAGTTTCTACAGAAAGAGTGTTTCAGAAAGGCTCAATCAAAAGTAAGGTTCAACTCTGTTAGTTGAATGCACAGAACAGAAAGAAGTTTCATACAATGCTTCTGTGTAGTTTATATTTGAACATATTCTTTTTTCCACTATTACCCACTTAGCGCTACGAATGTCCAGTTGCATTTGCTACAGACAGAGTGTTTCAAAACTGCTCAATCAAAAGTATGGTTTAACTCTGTTAGCTGAATGCTCAGATCAGAAAGAAGTTTCACAGAATGCTTCTGTGTAGTTTATATTTGAATATATTCCTTTTTCCACTACTACTCTCTTAGCGCTCCAAATGTCCAGTTGCATTTTCTACAGAAAGAGTGTTCAGATCTGCTCAATCAAATGTATGGTTTAACTCTGTTAGCTGAATGCACAGATCAGAAAGAAGTTTCACAGAATGGTTCTGTGTAGTTTATATTTGGAGACATTCCTTTTTCCACTATTACCCTCTTAGCGCTCCGAATCTCCACTTGCATTTTCTACAGAAAGAGTGTTTCAGAACGGCTCAATCAAAACTAAGGTTCAACTCTTTAAGTTGAACAAACAGAACAGAAAGAAATTTCACACAATTCTTCTGTGTAGTTTTTATTTGTAGACATTCTTTTTCCCAATATAGGCCTCTTAGCGCTCAGAATGTCCAATTGCAGTTTCTACAGAAAGAGTGTTTCAGAACGGCTCAATCAAAAGTAAGGTTCAACTCTGTTAGTTGAATGCACAGAACAGAAAGAAGTTTCATACAATGCTTCTGTGTAGTTTATATTTGAACATATTCTTTTTTCCACTATTACCCACTTAGCGCTACGAATGTCCAGTTGCATTTTCTACAGACAGAGTGTTTCAAAACTGCTCAATCAAAAGTATGGTTTAACTCTGTTAGCTGAATGCTCAGATCAGAAAGAAGTTTCACAGAATGCTTCTGTGTAGTTTATATTTGAATATATTCCTTTTTCCACTACTACGCTCTTAGCGCTCCAAATGTCCAGTTGCATTTTCAACAGAAAGAGTGTTCAGATCTGCTCAATCAAAAGTATGATTTAACTCTGTTAGCTGAATGCACAGATCAGAAAGAAGTTTCACCGAATGATTCCATGTAGTTTATATTTGAAGACATTCCTTTTTCCACTATTAAACTCTTAGCGCTCCGAATCTCCACTTGCATTTTCTACAAAAAGAGTGTTTCATAACTGCTCAATCAAAAATAAGTTTTATCTCTGTTAACTGAATTTACAGATCAGAAATAAGTTTCACAGAGTGCATCTGTATACTTTTTATTTGAAGATATTCTTTTTCCCAATGTAGGCCTCTTAGCGCTTAGCATGTCCAATTGCAGTTTCTACAGAAAGAGTGTTTGATAACGGCTCAATCAAAAGTAAGGTTCAACTCTGTTAGTTGAATGCACAGAACAGAAAGGAGTTTCATACAATGCTTCTGTGTAGTTTATATTTGAACATATTCTTTTTTCCACTATTACCCACTTAGCGCTACGAATGTCCAGTTGCATTTTCTACAGACAGAGTGTTTCAAAACTGCTCAATCAAAAGTATGGTTTAACTCTGTTAGCTGAATGCTCAGATCAGAAAGAAGTTTCACAGAATGCTTCTGTGTAGTTTATATTTGAATATATTCCTTTTTCCACTACTACTCTCTTAGCGCTCCAAATGTCCGGTTGCATTTTCTACAGAAAGAGTGTTCAGATCTGCTCAATCAAAAGTATGGTTTAACTCTGTTAGCTGAATGCACAGATCAGAAACAAGTTTCACAGAATGATTCTGTGTAGTTTATATTTGGAGACATTCCTTTTTCCACTATCACCCTCTTAGCGCTCCGAATCTCCACTTGCATTTTCTACAGAAAGAGTGTTTCAGAACGGCTCAATCAAAACTAAGGTTCAACTCTTTTAGTTGAACAAACAGAACAGAAAGAAGTTTCACACAATTTTTCTGTGTAGTTTTTATTTGTAGACATTCTTTTTCCCAATATAGGCCTCTTAGCGCTCAGAATGTCTAATTGCAGTTTCTACAGAAAGAGTGTTTCAGAACGGCTCAATCAAAAGTAAGGTTCAACTCTGTTAGTTGAATGCACAGAACAGAAAGAAGTTTCATACAATGCTTCTGTGTAGTTTATATTTGAACATATTCTTTTTTCCACTATTACCCACTTAGCGCTACGAATGTCCAGTTGCATTTTCTACAGACAGAGTGTTTCAAAACTGCTCAATCAAAAGTATGGTTTAACTCTGTTAGCTGAATGCTCAGATCAGAAAGAAGTTTCACAGAATGCTTCTGTGTAGTTTATGTTTGAATATATTCCTTTTTCCACTACTACGCTCTTAGCGCTCCAAATGTCCAGTTGCATTTTCTACAGAAAGAGTGTTCAGATCTGCTCAATCAAAAGTATGGTTTAACTCTGTTAGCTGAATGCACAGATCAGAAAGAAGTTTCACCGAATGATTCTGTGTAGTTTATATTTGAAGACATTCCTTTTTCCACTATTACCCTCTTAGCGCTCCGAATCTCCACTTGCATTTTCTACAAAAAGAGTGTTTCATAACTGCTCAATCAAAAATATGTTTTATCTCTGTTAACTGAATTTACAGATCAGAAATAAGTTTCACAGAATGCATCTGTGTAGTTTTTATTTGAAGATATTCTTTTCCCCAATATAGGCCTCTTAGCGCTTAGCATGTCCAATTGCAGTTTCTACAGAAAGAGTGTTTGAGAACGGCTCAATCAAAAGTAAGGTTCAACTCTGTTAGTTGAATGCACAGAACAGAAAGAATTTTCACAGAATGCTACTGTGTAGTTTATATTTGAATATATTCCTTTTTCCACTATTACCCTCTTAGCGCTCCGAATGTGCACTTGCATTTTCTACAGAAAGAGTGTTCAGAACTGCGCAATCCAAAGTATGGTTTAACTCTGTTAGCTTAATGAACATATCAGAAATAAGTTTAACACAATGCTTCTGTGTAGTTTTTATTTGAAGGTATTATTTTTCCCAATAGAGGCCTCTTAGCGCTCAGAATGTCCAATTGCAGTTTCTACAGAAAGAGTGTTTCAGAAAGGCTCAATCAAAAGTAAGGTTCAACTCTGTTAGTTGAATGCACAGAACAGAAAGAAGTTTCATACAATGCTTCTGTGTAGTTTATATTTGAACATATTCTTTTTTCCACTATTACCCACTTAGCGCTACGAATGTCCAGTTGCATTTTCTACAGACAGAGTGTTTCAAAACTGCTCAATCAAATGTATCGTTTAACTCTGTTAGCTGAATGCTCAGATCAGAAAGAAGTTTCACAGAATGCTTCTGTGTAGTTTATATTTGAATATATTCCTTTTTCCACTACTACTCTCTTAGCGCTCCAAATGTCCAGTTGCATTTTCTACAGAAAGAGTGTTCAGATCTGCTCAATCAAAAGTATGGTTTAAGTCTGTTAGCTGAATGCACAGATCAGAAAGAAGTTTCACAGAATGATTCTGTGTAGTTTATATTTGGAGACATTACTTTTTCCACTATTACCCTCTTAGCGCTCCGAATCTCCACTTGCATTTTCTACAGAAAGAGTGTTTCAAAACCGCTCAATCAAAACTAAGGTTCAAATCTTTTAGTTGAACAAACAGAACAGAAAGAAGTCTCACACAATTCTTCTCTGTAGTTTTAATTTGTAGACATTCTTTTTCCCAATATAGGCCTCTTAGCGCTCAGAATGTCCAATTGCAGTTTCTACAGAAAGAGTGTTTCAGAACGGCTCAATCAAAAGCAAGGTTCAACTCTGTTAGTTGAATGCACAGAACAGAAAGAAGTTTCATACAATGCTTCTGTGTAGTTTATATTTGAACATATTATTTTTTCCACTATTACCCACTTAGCGCTACGAATGTCCAGTTGCATTTTCTACAGACAGAGTGTTTCAAAACTGCTCAATCAAAAGTATGGTTTAACTCTGTTAGCTGAATGATCAGATCAGAAAGAAGTTTCACAGAATGCTTCTGTGTAGTTTATATTTGAATATATTCCTTTTTCCACTACTACGCTCTTAGCGCTCCAAATGTCCAGTTGCATTTTCAACAGAAAGAGTGTTCAGATCTGCTCAATCAAAAGTATGGTTTAACTCTGTTAGCTGAATGCACAGATCAGAAAGAAGTTTCACCGAATGATTCCGTGTAGTTTATATTTGAAGACATTCCTTTTTCCACTATTACCCTCTTAGCGCTCCGAATCTCCACTTGCATTTTCTACAAAAAGAGTGTTTCATAACTGCTCAATCAAAAATATGTTTTATCTCTGTTAACTGAATTTACAGATCAGAAATTAGTTTCACAGAATGCATCTGTGTAGTTTTTATTTGAAGATATTCTTTTTCCCAATGTAGGCCTCTTAGCGCTTAGCATGTCCAATTGCAGTTTCTACAGAAAGAGTGTTTCAGAACGGCTAAATCAAAAGTAAGGTTCAACTCTGTTAGTTGAATGCACAGAACAGAAAGAATTTTCACAGAATGCTACTGTGTAGTTTATATTTGAATATATTCCTTTTTCCACTATTACCCTCTTAGCGCTCCGAATGTCCACTTGCATTTTCTACAGAAAGAGTGTTCAGAACTGCGCAATCAAAAGTGTGGTTTAACTCTGTTAGCTTAATGAACATATCAGAAATAAGTTTCACACAATGCTTCTGTGTAGTTTTTATTTGAAGATATTATTTTTCCCAATAGAGGCCTCTTAGCGCTCAGAATGTCCAATAGCAGTTTCTACAGAAAGAGTGTTTCAGAACGGCTCAATCAAAAGTAAGGTTCAACTCTGTTAGTTGAATGCACAGAACAGAAAGAAGTTTCATACAATGCTTCTGTGTAGTTTATATTTGAACATATTCTTTTTTCCACTATTACCCACTTAGCGCTACGAATGTCCAGTTGCATTTTCTACAGACAGAGTGTTTCAAAACTGCTCAATCAAATGTATGGTTTAACTCTGTTAGCTGAATGCTCAGATCAGAAAGAAGTTTCACAGAATGCTTCTGTGTAGTTTATATTTGAATATATTCCTTTTTCCACTACTACTCTCTTAGCGCTCCAAATGTCCAGTTGCATTTTCTACAGAAAGAGTGTTCTGATCTGCTCAATCAAATGTATGGTTTAACTCTGTTAGCTGAATGCACAGATCAGAAAGAAGTTTCACCGAATGATTCTGTGTAGTTTATATTTGGAGACATTCCTTTTTCCACTATTACCCTCTTAGCGCTCCGAATCTCCACTTGCATTTTCTACACAAAGAGTGTTTCAGAACGGCTCAATCAAAACTAAGGTTCAACTCTTTTAGTTGAACAAACAGAACAGAAAGAAGTTTCACACAATTCTTCTGTGTAGTTTTTATTTGTAGACATTCTTTTTCCCAATACAGGCCTCTTAGCGCTCAGAATGTCCAATTGCAGTTTCTACAGAAAGAGTGTTCAGATCTGCTCAATCAAAAGTATGGCTTAACTCGGTTAGCTGAATGCACACATCAGAAAGAAGTTTCACCGAATGATTCCGTGTAGTTTATATTTGAAGACATTCCTTTTTCCACTATTACCCACTTAGCGCTCCGAATCTCCACTTGCATTTTCTACAAAAATAGTGTTTCATAACTGCTCCATCAAAAATAAGTTTTATCTCTGTTAACTGAATTTACAGATCAGAAATAAGTTTCACAGAATGCATCTGTGTAGTTTTTATTTGAAGATATTCTTTTTCCCAATGTAGGCCTCTTAGCGATTAGCATGTCCAATTGCAGTTTCTACAGAAAGAGTGTTTCAGAACGGCTCAATCAAAAGTAAGGTTCAACTCTGTTAGTTGAATGCACAGAACAGAAAGAATTTTCACAGAATGCTACTGTGTAGTTTATATTTGTATATATTCCTTTTTCCACTATTACCCTCTTAGCGCTCCGAATGTCCACTTGCATTTTCTACAGAAAGAGTGTTCAGAACTGCGCAATCAAAAGTATGGTTATCTCTGTTAGCTTAATGAACATATCAGAAAGATGTTTCACACAATGCTTCAGTGTAGTTTTTATTTGAAGATATTATTTTTCCCAATATAGGCCTCTTAGCGCTCAGAATGTCCAATTGCAGTTTCTACAGAAAGAGTGTTTCAGAAAGGCTCAATCAAAAGTAAGGTTCAACTCTGTTAGTTGAATGCACAGAACAGAAAGAAGTTTCATACAATGCTTCTGTGTAGTTTATATTTGAACATATTCTTTTTTCCACTATTACCCACTTAGCGCTACGAATGTCCAGTTGCATTTTCTACAGACAGAGTGTTTCAAAACTGCTCAATCAAAAGTATGGCTTAACTCTGTTAGCTGAATGCTCAGATCAGAAAGAAGTTTCACAGAATGCTTCTGTGTAGTTTATATTTGAATATATTCCTTTTTCCACTATTACCCTCTTAGCGCTCCGAATGTCCACTTGCATTTTCTACAGAAAGAGTGTTCAGAACTGCGCAATCAAAAGTATGGTTTAACTCTGTTAGCTTAATGAACATATCAGAAATAAGTTTCACACAATGCTTCTGTGTAGTTTTTATTTGAAGATATTATTTTTCCCAATAGAGGCCTCTTAGCGCTCAGAATGTCCAATTGCAGTTTCTACAGAAAGAGTGTTTCAGAAAGGCTCAATCAAAAGTAAGGTTCAACTCTGTTAGTTGAATGCACAGAACAGAAAGAAGTTTCATACAATGCTTCTGTGTAGTTTATATTTGAACATACTCTTTTTTCCACTATTACCCACTTAGCGCTACGAATGTCCAGTTGCATTTTCTACAGACAGAGTGTTTCAAAACTGCTCAATCAAAAGTATGGTTTAACTCTGTTAGCTGAATGCTCAGATCAGAAAGAAGTTTCACAGAATGCTTCTGTGTAGTTTATATTTGAATATATTCCTTTTTCCACTATTACTCTCTTAGCGCTCCAAATGTCCAGTTGCCTTTTCTACAGAAAGAGTGTTCAGATCTGCTCAATCAAAAGTATGGTTTAACTCTGTTAGCTGAATGCACAGATCAGAAAGAAGTTTCACAGAATGATTCTGTGTAGTTTATATTTGGAGACATTCCTTTTTCCACTATTACCCTCTTAGCGCTCCTAATCTCCACTTGCATTTTCTACAGAAAGAGTGTTTCAGAACGGCTCAATCAAAACTAAGGTTCAACTCTTTTAGTTGAACAAACAGAACAGAAAGAAGTTTCACACAATTCTTCTGTGTAGTTTTTATTTGTAGACATTCTTTTCCCAATATAGGCCTCTTAGCGCTCAGAATGTCCAATTGCAGTTTCTACAGAAAGAGTGTTTCAGAACGGCTCAATCAAAAGTAAGGTTCAACTCTGTTAGTTGAATGCACAGAACAGAAAGAAGTTTCATACAATGCTTCTGTGTAGTTTATATTTGAACATATTCTTTTTTCCACTATTACTCACTTAGCGCTACGAATGTCCAGTTGCATTTTCTACAGACAGAGTGCTTCAAAACTGCTCAATCAAAAGTATGGTTTAACTCTGTTAGCTGAATGCTCAGATCAGAAAGAAGTTTCACAGAATGCTTCTGTGTAGTTTATATTTGAATATATTCCTTTTTCCACTACTACGCTCTTAGCGCTCCAAATGTCCAGTTGCATTTTCTACAGAAAGAGTGTTCAGATCTGCTCAATCAAAAGTATGGTTTAACTCTGTTAGCTGAATGCACAGATCAGAAAGTAGTTTCACCGAATGATTCTGTGTAGTTTATATTTGAAGACATTCCTTTTTCCACTATTACCCACTTAGCGCTCCGAATCTCCACTTGCGTTTTCTACAAAAAGAGTGTTTCATAACTGCTCAATCAAAAATATGTTTTATCTCTGTTAACTGAATTTACAGATCAGAAATAAGTTTCACAGAATGCATCTGTGTAGTTATTATTTGAAGATATTCTTTTTCCCAATGTAGGCCTCTTAGCGCTTAGCATGTCCAATTGCAGTTTCTACAGAAAGAGTGTTTCAGAATGGCTCAATCAAAAGTAAGGTTCAACTCTGTTAGTTGAATGCACAGAACAGAAAGAATTTTCACAGAATGCTACTGTGTAGTTTATATTTGAATATATTCCTTTTTCCACTATTACCCTCTTAGCGCTCCGAATGTCCACTTGCATTTTCTACAGAAATAGTGTTTCAGAACGGCTCAATCAAAACTAAGGTTCAACTCTTTTAGTTGAACAAACAGAACAGAAAGAAGTTTCACACAATTCTTCTGTGTAGTTTTTATTTGTAGACATTCTTTTTCCCAATATAGGCCTCTTAGCGCTCAGAATGTCCAATTGCAGTTTCTACAGAAAGAGTGTTTCAGAACGGCTCAATCAAAAGTAAGGTTCAACTCTGTTAGTTGAATGCACAGAACAGAAAGGAGTTTCATACAATGCTTCTGTGTAGTTTATATTTGAACATATTCTTTTTTCCACTATTACCCACTTAGCGCTACGAATGTCCAGTTGCATTTTCTACAGACAGAGTGTTTCAAAACTGCTCAATCAAAAGTATGGTTTAACTCTGTTAGCTGAATGCTCAGATCAGAAAGAAGTTTCACAGAATGCTTCTGTGTAGTTTATATTTGAATATATTCCTTTTTCCACTACTACGCTCTTAGCGCTCCAAATGTCCAGTTGCATTTTCAACAGAAAGAGTGTTCAGATCTGCTCAATCAAAAGTATGGCTTAACTCTTTTAGCTGAATGCACAGATCAGAAAGAAGTTTCACCGAATGATTCCGTGTAGTTTATATTTGAAGACATTCCTTTTTCCACTATTACCCTCTTAGCGCTCTGAATCTCCACTTGCATTTTCTACAAAAAGAGTGTTTCATAACTGCTCAATCAAAAATAAGTTTTATCTCTGTTAACTGAATTTACAGATCAGAAATAAGTTTCACAGAATGCATCTGTATAGTTTTTATTTGAAGATATTCTTTTTCCCAATGTAGGCCTCTTAGCGCTTAGCATGTCCAATTGCAGTTTCTACAGAAAGAGTGTTTCAGAACGGCTCAATCAAAAGTAAGGTTCAACTCTGTTAGTTGAATGCACAGAACAGAAAGAATTTTCACAGAATGCTACTGTGTAGTTTATATTTGAATATATTCCTTTTTCCACTATTACCCTCTTAGCGCTCCGAATGTCCACTTGCATTTTCTACAGAAAGAGTGTTCAGAACTGCGCAATCAAAAGTATGGTGTAACTCTGTTAGCTTAATGAACATATCAGAAATAAGTTTCACACAATGCTTCTGTGTAGTTTTTATTTGAAGATATTTTTTTTCCCAATATAGGCCTCTTAGCGCTCAGAATGTCCAATAGCAGTTTCTACAGAAAGAGTGTTTCAGAAAGGCTCAATCAAAAGTAAGGTTCAACTCTGTTAGTTGAATGCACAGAACAGAAAGATGTTTCATACAATGCTTCTGTGTAGTTTATATTTGAACATACTCTTTTTTCCACTATTACCCACTTAGCGCTACGAATGTCCAGTTGCATTTTCTACAGACAGAGTGTTTCAAAACTGCTCAATCAAAAGTATGGTTTAACTCTGTTAGCTGAATGCTCAGATCAGAAAGAAGTTTCACAGAATGCTTCTGTGTAGTTTATATTTGAATATATTCCTTTTTCCACTACTACTCTCTTAGCGCTCCAAATGTCCAGTTGCCTTTTCTACAGAAAGAGTGTTCAGATCTGCTCAATCAAAAGTATGATTTAACTCTGTTAGCTGAATGCACAGATCAGAAAGAAGTTTCACAGAATGATTCTGTGTAGTTTATATTTGGAGACATTCCTTTTTCCACTATTACCCTCTTAGCGCTCCGAATCTCCACTTGCATTTTCTACAGAAAGAGTGTTTAAGAACGGCTCAATCAAAACTAAGGTTCAAATCTTTTAGTTGAACAAACAGAACAGAAAGAAGTTTCACACAATTCTTCTGTGTAGTTTTTATTTGCAGACATTCTTTTTCCCGATATAGGCCTCTTAGCGCTCAGAATGTCCAATTGCAGTTTCTACAGAAAGAGTGTTTCAGAACGGCTCAATCAAAAGTAAGGTTCAACTCTGTTAGTTGAATGCACAGAACAGAAAGAAGTTTCATACAATGCTTCTGTGTAGTTTATATTTGAACATATTCTTTTTTCCACTATTACCCACTTAGCGCTACGAATATCCAGTTGCATTTTCTACAGACAGAGTGTTTCAAAACTGCTCAATCAAAAGTATGGTTTAACTCTGTTAGCTGAATGCTCAGATCAGAAAGAAGTTTCACAGAAGGCTTCTGTGTAGTTTATATTTGAATATATTCCTTTTTCCACTACTACGCTCTTAGCGCTCCAAATGTCCAGTTGCATTTTCTACAGAAAGAGTGTTCAGATCTGCTCAATCAAAAGTATGGTTTAACTCTGTTAGCTGAATGCACAGATCAGAAAGAAGTTTCACCGAATGATTCTGTGTAGTTTATATTTGGAGACATTCCTTTTTCCACTATTACCCTCTTAGCGCTCCGAATCTCCACTTGCATTTTCTACAGAAATAGTGTTTCAGAACGGCTCCATCAAAACTAAGGTTCAACTCTTTTAGTTGAACAAACAGAACAGAAAGAAGTTTCACACAATTCTTCTGTGTAGTTTTTATTTGTAGACATTCTTTTTCCCAATATAGGCCTCTTAGCGCTCAGAATGTCCAATTGCAGTTTCTACAGAAAGAGTGTTTCAGAACGGCTCAAGCAAAAGTAAGGTTCAACTCTGTTAGTTGAATGCACAGAACAGAAAGAAGTTTCATACAATGCTTCTGTGTAGTTTATATTTGAACATATTCTTTTTTCCACTATTACCCACTTGGCGCTACGAATGTCCAGTTGCATTTTCTACAGACAGAGTGTTTCAAAACTGCTCAATCAAAAGTATGGTTTAACTCTGTTAGCTGAATGCTCAGATCAGAAAGAACTTTCACAGAATGCTTCTGTGTAGTTTATATTTGAATATATTCCTTTTTCCACTACTACGCTCTTAGCGCTCCAAATGTCCAGTTGCATTTTCTACAGAAAGAGTGTTCAGATCTGCTCAATCAAACGTATGGTTTAACTCTGTTAGCTGAATGCACAGATCAGAAAGAAGTTTCACCGAATGATTCTGTGTAGTTTATATTTGAAGACATTCCTTTTTCCACTATTACCCACTTAGCGCTCCGAATCTCCACTTGCATTTTCTACAAAAAGAGTGTTTCATAACTGCTCAATCAAAAATATGTTTTATCTCTGTTAACTGAATTTACAGATCAGAAATAAGTTTCACAGAATGCATCTGTGTAGTTTTTATTTGAAGATATTTTTTTCCCAATGTAGGCCTCTTAGCGCTTAGCATGTCCAATTGCAGTTTCTACAGAAAGAGTGTTTCAGAACGGCTCAATCAAAAGTAAGGTTCAACTCTGTTAGTTGAATGCACAGAACAGAAAGAATTTTCACAGAATGCTACTGTGTAGTTTATATTTGAATATATTCCTCTTTCCACTATTACCCTCTTAGCGCTCCGAATGTCCACTTTCATTTTCTACAGAAAGAGTGTTCAGAACTGCGCAATCAAAAGTATGGTTTAAGTCTGTTAGCTTAATGAACATATCAGAAATATGTTTCACACAATGCTTCTGTTTAGTTTTTATTTGAAGATATTATTTTTCCCAATAGAGGCCTCTTAGCGCTCAGAATGTCCAATTGCAGTTTCTACAGAAAGAGTGTTTCAGAAAGGATCAATCAAAAGTAAGTTTCAACTCTGTTAGTTGAATGCACAGAACAGAAAGAAGTTTCATACAATGCTTCTGTGTAGTTTATATTTGTACATACTCTTTTTTCCACTATTACCCACTTAGCGCTAAGAATGTCCAGTTGCATTTTCTACAGACAGAGTGTTTCAAAACTGCTCAATCAAAAGTATGGTTTAACTCTGTTAGCTGAATGCTCAGATCAGAAAGAAGTTTCACAGAATGCTTCTGTGTAGTTTATATTTGAATATATTCCTTTTTCCACTACTACTCTCTTAGCGCTCCAAATGTCCAGTTGCATTTTCTACAGAAAGAGTGTTCAGATCTGCTCAATCAAAAGTATGGTTTAACTCTGTTAGCTGAATGCACAGATCAGAAAGAAGTTTCACAGAATGATTCTGTGTAGTTTATATTTGGAGACATTCCTTTTTCCACTATTACCCTATTAGCGCTCCGAATCTCCACTTGCATTTTCTACAGAAAGAGAGTTTCAGAACGGCTCAATCAAAACTAAGGTTCAACTCTTTTAGTTGAACAAACAGAACAGAAAGAAGTTTCACACAATTCTTCTGTGTAGTTTTTATTTGTAGACATTCTTTTTCCCAATATAGGCCTCTTAGCGCTCAGAATGTCCAATTGCAGTTTCTACAGAAAGAGTGTTTCAGAACGGCTCAATCAAAAGTAAGGTTCAACTCTGTTAGTTGAATGCACAGAACAGAAAGAAGTTTCATACAATGCTTCTGTGTAGTTTATATTTGAACATATTCTTTTTTCCACTATTACCCACTTAGCGCTACGAATGTCCAGTTGCATTTTCTACAGACAGAGTGTTTCAAAACTGCTCAATCAAAAGTATGGTTTAATTCTGTTAGCTGAATGCTCAGATCAGAAAGAAGTTTCACTGAAGGCTTCTGTGTAGTTTATATTTGAATATATTCCTTTTTCCACTACTACGCTCTTAGCGCTCCAAATGTCCAGTTGCATTTTCTACAGAAAGAGTGTTCAGATCTGCTCAATCAAAAGTATGGTTAACTCTGTTAGCTGAATGAACATATCAGAAATAAGTTTCACACAATGCTTCTGTGTAGTTTTTATTTGAAGATATTATTTTTCCCAATAGAGGCCTCTTAGCGCTCAGAATGTCCAATTGCAGTTTCTACAGAAAGAGTGTTTCAGAAAGGCTCAATCAAAGTAAGGTTCAACTCTGTTAGTTGAATGTACAGAACAGAAAGAAATTTCATACAATGCTTCTGTGTATTTTATATTTGAACATACTCTTTTTTCCACTATTACCCACTTAGCGCTACGAATGTCCAGTTGCATTTTCTACAGACAGAGTGTTTCAAAACTGCTCAATCAAAAGTATGGTGTAACTCTGTTAGCTGAATTCTCAGATCAGAAAGAAGTTTCACAGAATGCTTCTGTGTAGTTTATATTTGAATATATTCCTTTTTCCACTACTACTCTCTTAGCGCTCCAAATGTCCAGTTGCATTTACTACAGAAAGAGTGTTCAGATCTGCTCAATCAAAAGTATGGTTTAGCTCTGTTAGCTGAATGCACAGATCAGAAAGAAGTTTCACAGAATTATTCTGTGTAGTTTATATTTGGAGACATTCCTTTTTCCACTATAACCCTATTAGCGCTCCGAATCTCCACTTGCATTTTCTACAGAAAGAGTGTTTCAGAACGGCTCAATCAAAACTAAGGTTCAACTCTTTTAGTTGAACAAACAGAACAGAAAGAAGTTTCACAAAATTCTTCTGTGTAGTTTTTATTTGTAGACATTCTTTTTCCCAATATAGGCCTCTTAGCCCTCAGAATGTCCAATTGCAGTTTCTACAGAAAGAGTGTTTCAGAATGGCTCAATCAAAAGTAAGGTTCAACTCTGTTAGTTGAATGCACAGAACAGAAAGAAGTTTCATACAATGCTTCTGTGTAGTTTATATTTGAACATATTCTTTTTTCCACTATTACCCACTTAGCGCTACGAATGTCCAGTTGCATTTTCTACAGACAGAGTGTTTCAAAACTGCTCAATCAAAAGTATGGTTTAACTCTGTTTGCTGAATGCTCAGATCAGAAAGAAGTTTCACAGAATTCTTCTGTGTAGTTTATATTTGAATATATTCCTTTTTCCACTACTACTCTCTTAGCGCTCCAAATGTCCAGTTGCATTTTCTACAGAAAGAGTGTTCTGATCTGCTCAATCAAAAGTATGGTTTAACTCTGTTAGCTGAATGCACAGATCAGAAAGAAGTTTCACAGAATGATTCTGTGTAGTTTATATTTGGAGACATTCCTTTTTCCACTATTACCCTCTTAGCGCTCCGAATCTCCACTTGCATTTTCTACAGAAAGAGTGTTTAAGAACGGCTCAATCAAAACTAAGGTTCAAATCTTTTAGTTGAACAAACAGAACAGAAAGAAGTTTCACACAATTCTTCTGTGTAGTTTTTATTTGTAGACATTCTTTTTCCCAATATAGGCCTCTTAGCGCTCAGAATGTCCAATTGCAGTTTCTACAGAAAGAGTGTTTCAGAACGGCTCAATCAAAAGTAAGGTTCAACTCTGTTAGTTGAATGCACAGAACAGAAAGAAGTTTCATACAATGCTTCTGTGTAGTTTATATTTGAACATATTCTTTTTTCCACTATTACCCACTTAGCGCTACGAATGTCCAGTTGCATTTTCTACAGACAGAGTGTTTCAAAACTGCTCAATCAAAAGTATGGTTTAACTCTGTTAGCTGAATGCTCAGATCAGAAAGAAGTTTCACAGAATTCTTCTGTGTAGTTTATATTTGAATATATTCCTTTTTCCACTACTACTCTCTTAGCGCTCCAAATGTCCAGTTGCATTTTCTACAGAAAGAGTGTTCTGATCTGCTCAATCAAAAGTATGGTTTAACTCTGTTAGCTGAATGCACAGATCAGAAAGAAGTTTCACAGAATTATTCTGTGTAGTTTATATTTGGAGACATTCCTTTTTCCACTATTACCCTCTTAGCGCTCCGAATCTCCACTTGCATTTTCTACAGAAAGAGTGTTTAAGAACGGCTCAATCAAAACTAAGGTTCAAATCTTTTAGTTGAACAAACAGAACAGAAAGAAGTTTCACACAATTCTTCTGTGTGGTTTTTATTTGTAGACATTCTTTTTCCCAATATAGGCCTCTTAGCGCTCAGAATGTCCAATTGCAGTTTCTACAGAAAGAGTGTTTCAGAACGGCTCAATCAAAAGTAAGGTTCAACTCTGTTAGTTGAATGCACAGAACAGAAAGAAGTTTCATACAATGCTTCTGTGTAGTTTATATTTGAACATATTTTTTTTCCACTATTACCCACTTAGCGCTACGAATGTACAGTTGCATTTTCTACAGACAGAGTGTTTCAAAACTGCTCAATCAAAAGTATGGTTTAATTCTGTTAGCTGAATGCTCAGATCAGAAAGAAGTTTCACTGAAGGCTTCTGTGTAGTTTATATTTGAATATATTCCTTTTTCCACTACTACGCTCTTAGCGCTCCAAATGTCCAGTTGCATTTTCTACAGAAAGAGTGTTCAGATCTGCTCAATCAAAAGTATGGTTTAACTCTGTTAGCTGAATGCACAGATCAGAAAGAAGTTTCACAGAATGATTCTGTGTAGTTTATATTTGGAGACATTCCTTTTTCCACTATTACCCTCTTAGCGCTCCGAATCTCCACTTGCATTTTCTACAGAAAGAGTGTTTCAGAACGGCTCAATCAAATCTAAGGTTCAACTCTTTTAGTTGAACAATCAGAACAGAAAGTAGTTTCACACAATTCTTCTGTGTAGTTTTTATTTGTAGACATTCTTTTTCCCAATATAGGCCTCTTAGCGCTCAGAATGTCCAATTGCAGTTTCTACAGAAAGAGTGTTTCAGAACGGCTCAATCAAAAGTAAGGTTCAACTCTGTTAGTTGAATGCACAGAACAGAAAGAAGTTTCATACAATGCTTCTGTGTAGTTTATATTTGAACATATTCTTTTTTCCACTATTACCCACTTGGCGCTACGAATGTCCAGTTGCATTTTCTACAGACAGAGTGTTTCAAAACTGCTCAATCAAAAGTATGGTTTAACTCTGTTAGCTGAATGCTCAGATCAGAAAGAAGTTTCACAGAATGCTTCTGTGTAGTTTATATTTGAATATATTCCTTTTTCCACAACTACGCTCTTAGCGCTCCAAATGTCCAGTTGCATTTTCTACAGAAAGAGTGTTCAGATCTGCTCAATCAAAAGTATGGTTTAAGTCTGTTAGCTGAATGCACAGATCAGAAAGAAGTTTCACCGAATGATTCTGTGTAGTTTATATTTGAAGACATTCCTTTTTCCACTATTACCCTCTTAGCGCTCCGAATCTCCACTTGCATTTTCTACAAAAAGAGTGTTTCATAACTGCTCAATCAAAAATATGTTTTATCTCTGTTAACTGAATTTACAGATCAGAAATAAGTTTCACAGAATGCATCTGTGTAGTTTTTATTTGAAGATATTCTTTTTCCCAATGTAGGCCTCTTAGCGCTTAGCATGTCCAATTGCAGTTTCTACAGAAAGAGTGTTTCAGAACGGCTCAATCAAAAGTAAGGTTCAACTCTGTTAGTTGAATGCACAGAACGGAGAATTTTCACAAAATGCTATTGTGTACTTTATATTTGAATATATTCCTCTTTCCACTATTACCCTCCTAGCGCTCCGAATGTCCACTTGCATTTTCTACAGAAAGAGTGTTCAGAACTGCGCAATCAAAAGTATGGTTTAACTCTGTTAGCTTAATGAACATATCAGAAATAAGTTTCACACAATGCTTCTGTGTAGTTTTTATTTGAAGATATTATTTTTCCCAATAGAGGCCTCTTAGCGCTCAGAATGTCCAATTGCAGTTTCTACAGAAAGAGTGTTTCAGAAAGGCTCAATCAAAGTAAGGTTCAACTCTGTTAGTTGAATGTACAGAACAGAAAGTTGTTTCATACAATGCTTCTGTGTAGTTCATATTTGAATATACTCTTTTTTCCACTATTACCCACTTAGCGCTACGAATGTCCAGTTGCATTTTCTACAGACAGAGTGTTTCAAAACTGCTCAATCAAAAGTATGGTTTAACTCTGTTAGCTGAATTCTCAGATCAGAAAGAAGTTTCACAGAATGCTTCTGTGTAGTTTATATTTGAATATATTCCTTTTTCCACTACTACTCTCTTAGCGCTCCAAATGTCCAGTTGCATTTACTACAGAAAGAGTGTTCAGATCTGCTCAATCAAAAGTATGGTTTAACTCTGTTAGCTGAATGCACAGATCAGAAAGAAGTTTCACAGAATTATTCTGTGTAGTTTATATTTGGAGACATTCCTTTTTCCACTGTTACCATATTAGCGCTCCGAATCTCCACTTGCATTTTCTTCAGAAAGAGTGTTTCAGAACGGCTCAAACAAAACTAAGGTTCAACTCTTTTAGTTGAACAAACAGAACAGAAAGAAGTTTCACACAATTCTTCTGTGTAGTTTTTATTTGTAGACATTCTTTTTCCCAATATACGCCTCTTAGCCCTCAGAATGTCCAATTGCAGTTTCTACAGAAAGAGTGTTTCAGAACGGCTCAATCAAAATAAGGTTCAACTCTGTTAGTTGAATGCACAGAACAGAAAGAAGTTTCATACAGTGCTTCTGTGTAGTTTATATTTGAACATATTCTTTTTTCCACTATTACCCACTTAGCGCTACGAATGTCCAGTTGCATTTTCTACAGACAGAGTGTTTCAAAACTGCTCAATCAAAAGTATGGTTTAACTCTGTTAGCTGAATGCTCAGATCAGAAAGAAGTTTCACAGAATTCTTCTGTGTAGTTTATATTTGAATATATTACTTTTTCCACTACTACTCTCTTAGCGCTCCAAATGTCCAGTTGCATTTTCTACAGAAAGAGTGTTCTGATCTGCTCAATCAAAAGTATGGTTTAACTCTGTTAGCTGAATGCACAGATCAGAAAGAAGTTTCACAGAATGATTCTGTGTAGTTTATATTTGGAGACATTCCTTTTTCCACTATTACCCTCTTAGCGCTCCGAATCTCCACTTGCATTTTCCACAGAAAGAGTGTTTAAGAACGGCTCAATCAAAACTAAGGTTCAAACCTTTTAGTTGAACAAACAGAACAGAAAGAAGTTTCACACAATTCTTCTGTGTAGTTTTTATTTGTAGACATTCTTTTTCCCAACATAGGCCTCTTAGCGCTCAGAATGTCCAATTGCAGTTTCTACAGAAAGAGTGTTTCAGAACGGCTCAATCAAAAGTAAGGTTCAACTCTGTTAGTTGAATGCACAGAACAGAAAGAAGTTTCATACAATGATTCTGTGTAGTTTATATTTGAGCATATTCTTTTTTCCACTATTACCCACTTAGCGCTACGAATGTCCAGTTGCATTTTCTACAGACAGAGTGTTTCAAAACTGCTCAATCAAAAGTATGGTTTAACTCTGTTAGCTGAATGCTCAGATCAGAAAGAAGTTTCACAGAATTCTTCTGTGTAGTTTATATTTGAATATATTCCTTTTTCCACTACTACTCTCTTAGCGCTCCAAATGTCCAGTTGCATTTTCTACAGAAAGAGTGTTCTGATCTGCTCAATCAAAAGTATGGTTTAACTCTGTTAGCTGAATGCACAGATCAGAAAGAAGTTTCACAGAATGATTCTGTGTAGTTTATATTTGGAGACATTCCTTTTTCCACTATTACCCTCTTAGCGCTCCGAATCTCCACTTGCATTTTCTACAGAAAGAGTGTTTAAGAACGGCTCAATCAAAACTAAGGTTCAAATCTTTTAGTTGAACAAACAGAACAGAAAGAAGTTTCACACAATTCTTCTGTGTAGTTTTTATTTGTAGACATTCTTTTTCCCAATATAGGCCTCTTAGCGCTCAGAATGTCCAATTGCAGTTTCTACAGAAAGAGTGTTTCAGAACGGCTCAATCAAAAGTAAGTTTCAACTCTGTTAGTTGAATGCACAGAACAGAAAGAAGTTTCATACAATGCTTCTGTGTAGTTTATATTTGAACATATTCTTTTTTCCACTATTACCCACTTAGCGCTACGAATGTCCAGTTGCATTTTCTACAGACAGAGTGTTTCAAAACTGCTCAATCAAAAGTATGGTTTAACTCTGTTAGCTGAATGCTCAGATCAGAAAGAAGTTTCACAGAAGGCTTCTGTGAAGTTTATATTTGAATATATTCCTTTTTCCACTACTACGCTCTTAGCGCTCCAAATGTCCAGTTGCATTGTCTACAGAAAGAGTGTTCAGATCTGCTCAATCAAAAGTATGGTTTAACTCTGTTAGCTGAATGCACAGATCAGAAAGAAGTTTCACCGAATGATTCTGTGTAGTTTATATTTGAAGACATTCCTTTTTCCACTATTACCCTCTTAGCGCACCGAATCTCCACTTGCATTTTCTACAAAAAGAGTGTTTCATAACTGCTCAATCAAAAATATGTTTTATCTCTGTTAACTGAATTTACAGATCAGAAATAAGTTTCACAGAATGCATCTGTGTAGTTTTTATTTGAAGATATTCTTTTTCCCAATGTAGGCCTCTTAGCGCTTAGCATGTCCAATTGCAGTTTCTACAAAAAGAGTGTTTCAGAACGGCTCAATCAAAAGTAAGGTTCAACTCTGTTAGTTGAATGCACAGAACAGAAAGAATTTTCACAGAATGCTACTGTGTAGTTTATATTTGAATATATTCCTTTTTCCACTATTACCCAATTAGCGCTCTGAATGTCCACTTGCATTTTCTACAGAAAGAGTGTTCAGAACTGCGCAATCAAAAGTATGGTTTAACTCTGTTAGCTTAATGAACATATCAGAAATAAGTTTCACACAATGCTTCTGTGTAGTTTTTATTTGAAGATATTATATTTCCCAATAGAGGCCTCTTAGCGCTCAGAATGTCCAATTGCACTTTCTACAGGAAGAGTGTTTCAGAAAGGCTCAATCAAAAGTAAGGTTCAACTCTGTTAGTTGAATGCACAGAACAGAAAGAAGTTTCATACAATGCTTCTGTGTAGTTTATATTTGAACATACTCTTTTTTCCACTATTACCCACTTAGCGCTACGAATGTCCAGTTGCATTTTCTACAGACAGAGTGTTTCAAAACTGCTCAATCAAAAGTATGGTTTAACTCTGTTAGCTGAATGCTCAGATCAGAAAGAAGTATCACAGAATGCTTCTGTGTAGTTTATATTTGAATATATTCCTTTTTCCACTACTACTCTCTTAGCGCTCCAAAAGTCCAGTTGCATTTTCTACAGAAAGAGTGTTCAGATCTGCTCAATCAAAAGTATGGTTTAACTCTGTTAGCTGAATGCACAGATCAGAAAGAAGTTTCACAGAATTATTCTGTGTAGTTTATATTTGGAGACATTCCTTTTTCCACTATTACCCTATTAGCGCTCCGAATCTCCACTTGCATTTTCTACAGAAAGAGTGTTTCAGAACGGCTCAATCAAAACTAAGGTTCAACTCTTTTAGTTGAACAAACAGAACAGAAAGAAGTTTCACACAATTCTTCTGTGTAGTTTTTATTTGTAGACATTCTTTTTCCCAATATAGGCCTCTTAGCGCTCAGAATGTCCAATTGCAGTTTCTACAGAAAGAGTGTTTCAGAACGGCTCAATCAAAAGTAAGGTTCAACTCTGTTAGTTGAATGCACAGAACAGAAATAAGTTTCACAGAATGCTACTGTGTAGTTTATATTTGAATATATTCCTTTTTCCACTATTACCCTCTTAGCGCTCCGAATGTCCACTTGCATTTTCTACAGAAAGAGTGTTCAGAACTGCGCAATCAAAAGTATGGTTTAACTCTGTTAGCTTAATGAACATATCAGAAATAAGTTTCACACAATGCTTCTGTGTAGTTTTTATTTGAAGATATTATATTTCCCAATATAGGCCTCTTAGCGCTCAGAATGTCCAATTGCAGTTTCTACAGAAAGAGTGTTTCAGAAAGACTCAATCAAAAGTAAGGTTCAACTCTGTTAGTTGAATGCACAGAACAGAAAGAAATTTCATACAATGCTTCTGTGTAGTTCATATTTGAACATACTCTTTTTTCCACTATTACCCACTTAGCGCTCCAAATGTCCAGTTGCATTTTCTACAGAAAGAGTGTTCAGATCTGCTCAATCAAAAGTATGGTTTAACTCTGTTAGCTGAATGCACAGATCAGAAAGAAGTTTCACAGAATGATTCTGTGTAGTTTATATTTGGAGACATTCCATTTTCCACTATTACCCTCTTAGTGCTCCGAATCTCCACTTGCATTTTCTACAGAAAGAGTGTTTCAGAACGGCTCAATCAAAACAAAGGTTCAACTCTTTTAGTTGAACAAACAGAACAGAAAGAAGTTTCACAAAATTCTTCTGTGTAGTTTTTATTTGAAGATATTATTTTTCCCAATAGAGGCCTCTTAGCGCTCAGAATGTCCAATTGCAGTTTCTACAGAAAGAGTGTTTCAGAAAGGCTCAATCAAAAGTAAGGTTCAACTCTGTTAGTTGAATGCACAGAACAGAAAGAAGTTTCATACAATGCTTCTGTGTAGTTTATATTTGAACATACTCTTTTTTCCACTATTACCCACTTAGCGCTACGAATGTCCAGTTGCATTTTCTACAGACAGAGTGTTTCAAAACTGCTCAATCAAAAGTATGGTTTAACTCTGTTAGCTGAATGCTCAGATCAGAAAGAAGTTTCACAGAATTCTTCCTTGTAGTTTATATTTGAATATATTCCTTTTTCCACTACTACTCTCTTAGCGCTCCAAATGTCCAGTTGCATTTTCTACAGAAAGAGTGTTCTGATCTGCTCAATCAAAAGTATGGTTTAACTCTGTTAGCTGAATGCACAGATCAGAAAGAAGTTTCACAGAATGATTCTGTGTAGGTTATATTTGGAGACATTCCTTTTTCCACTATTACCCTCTTAGCGCTCCGAATCTCCACTTGCATTTTCTACAGAAAGAGTGTTTAAGAACGGCTCAATCAAAACTAAGGTTCAAATCTTTTAGTTGAACAAACAGAACAGAAAGAAGTTTCACACAATTCTTCTGTGTAGTTTTTATTTGTAGACATTCTTTTTCCCAATATAGGCCTCTTAGCGCTCAGAATGTCCAAATGCAGTTTCTACAGAAAGAGTGTTTCAGAAAGGCTCAATCAAAAGTAAGGTTCAACTCTGTTAGTTGAATGCACAGAACAGAAAGAAGTTTCATACAATGCTTCTGTGTAGTTTATATTTGAACATATTCTTTTTTCCACTATTACCCACTTAGCGCTACGAATGTCCAGTTGCATTTTCTACAGACAGAGTGTTTCAAAACTGCTCAATCAAAAGTATGGTTTAACTCTGTTAGCTGAATGCTCAGATCAGAAAGAAGTTTCAGAGAATTCTTCTGTTTAGTTTATATTTGAATATATTCCTTTTTCCACTACTACTCTCTTAGCGCTCCAAATGTCCAGTTGCATTTTCTACAGAAAGAGTGTTCTGATCTGCTGAATCAAAAGTATGGTTTAACTCTGTTAGCTGAATGCACAGATCAGAAAGAAGTTTCACAGAATGATTCTGTGTAGTTTATATTTGGAGACATTCCTTTTTCCACTATTACCCTCTTAGTGCTCCGAATCTCCACTTGCATTTTCTACAAAAGAGTGTTTCATAACTGCTCAATCAAAAATATGTTTTATCTCTGTTAACTGAATTTACAGATCAGAAATAAGTTTCATAGAATGCATCTGTGTAGTTTTTATTTGAAGATATTCTTTTTCCCAATGTAGGCCTCTTAGCGCTTAGCATGTCCAATTGCAGTTTCTACAGAAAGAGTGTTTCAGAACGGCTCAATCAAAAGTAAGGTTCAACTCTGTTAGTTGAATGCACAGAACAGAAAGTATTTTCACAGAATGCTACTGTGTAGTTTATATTTGAATATATTCCTTTTTCCACTATTACCCTCTTAGCGCTCCGAATGTCCACTTGCATTTTCTACAGAAAGAGTGTTCAGAACTGCGCAATCAAAAGTATGGTTTAACTCTGTTAGCTTAATGAACATATCAGAAATAAGTTTCACACAATGCTTCTGTGTAGTTTTTATTTGAAGATATTATTTTTCCCAATAGAGGCCTCTTAGCGCTCAGAATGTCCAATTGCAGTTTCTACAGAAAGAGTGTTTCAGAAAGGCTCAATCAAAAGTAAGGTTCAACTCTGTTAGTTGAATGCACAGAACAGAAAGAAGTTTCATACAATGCTTCTGTGTAGTTTATATTTGAACATACTCTTTTTTCCACTATTACCCACTTAGCGCTACGAATGTCCAGTTGCATTTTCTACAGACAGAGTGTTTCAAAACTGCTCAATCAAAAGTATGGTTTAACTCTGTTAGCTGAATGCTCAGATCAGAAAGAATTTTCACAGAATTCTTCTGTGTAGTTTATATTTGAATATATTCCTTTTTCCACTACTACTCTCTTAGCGCTCCAAATGTCCAGTTGCATTTTCTACAGAAAGAGTGTTCTGATCTGCTCAATCAAAAGTATGGTTTAACTCTGTTAGCTGAATGCACAGATCAGAAAGAAGTTTCACAGAATGATTCTGTGTAGTTTATATTTGGAGACATTCTTTTTTCCACTATTACCCTCTTAGCGCTCCGAATCTCCACTTGCATTTTCTACAGAAAGAGTGTTTAAGAACGGCTCAATCAAAACTAAGGTTCAAATCTTTTAGTTGAACAAACAGAACAGAAAGAAGTTTCACAAAATTCTTCTGTGTAGTTTTTATTTGTAGACATTCTTTTTTCCAATATAGGCCTCTTAGCGCTCAGAATGTCCAATTGCAGTTTCTACAGAAAGAGTGTTTCAGAACGGCTCAATCAAACGTAAGGTTCAACTCTGTTAGTTGAATGCACAGAACAGAAAGAAGTTTCATACAATGCTTCTGTGTAGTTTATATTTGAACATATTCTTTTTTCCACTATTACCCACTTAGCGCTACGAATGTCCAGTTGCATTTTCTACAGACAGAGTGTTTCAAAACTGCTCAATCAAAAGTATGGTTTAACTCTGTTAGCTGAATGCTCAGATCAGAAAGAAGTTTAACAGAAGGCTTCTGTGAAGTTTATATTTGAATATATTCCTTTTTCCACTACTACGCTCTTAGCGCTCCAAATGTCCAGTTGCATTTTCTACAGAAAGAGTGTTCAGATCTGCTCAATCAAAAGTATGGTTTAACTCTGTTAGCTGAATGCACAGATCAGAAAGAAGTTTCACCGAATGATTCTGTGTAGTTTATATTTGAAGACATTCCTTTTTCCACTATTGCCCTCTTAGCGCTCCGAATCTCCACTTGCATTTTCTACAAAAAGAGTGTTTCATAACTGCTCAATCAAAAATATGTTTTATCTCTGTTAACTGAATTTACAGATCAGAAATAAGTTTCACAGAATGCATCTGTGTAGTTTTTATTTGAAGATATTCTTTTTCCCAATGTAGGCCTCTTAGCGCTTAGCATGTCCAATTGCAGTTTCTACACAAAGAGTGTTTCAGAACGGCTCAATCAAAAGTAAGGTTCAACTCTGTTAGTTGAATGCACAGAACAGAAAGAATTTTCACAGAATGCTACTGTGTAGTTTATATTTGAATATATTCCTTTTTCCACTATTACCCTCTTAGCGCTCCGAATGTCCACTTGCATTTTCTACAGAAAGAGTGTTCAGAACTGCGCAATCAAAAGTATGGTTTAACTCTGTTAGCTTAATGAACATATCAGAAATAAGTTTCACACAATGCTTCTGTGTAGTTTTTATTTGAAGATATTATATTTCCCAATAGAGGCCTCTTAGCGCTCAGAATGTCCAATTGCACTTTCTACAGAATGAGTGTTTCAGAAAGGCTCAATCAAAATTAAGGTTCAACTCTGTTAGTTGAATGCACAGAACAGAAAGAAATTTCATACAATGCTTCTGTGTAGTTTATATTTGAACATACTCTTTTTTCCACTATTACCCACTTAGCGCTACGAATGTCCAGTTGCATTTTCTACAGACAGAGTGTTTCAAAACTGCGCAATCAAAAGTATGGTTTAACTCTGTTAGCTGAATGCTCAGATCAGAAAGAAGTTTCACAGAATTCTTCTGTGTAGTTTATATTTGAATATATTCCTTTTTCCACTACTACTCTCTTAGCGCTCCAAATGTCCAGTTGCATTTTCTACAGAAAGAGTGTTCTGATCTGCTCAATCAAAAGTATGGTTTAACTCTGTTAGCTGAATGCACAGATCAGAAAGAAGTTTCACAGAATGATTCTGTGTAGTTTATATTTGGAGACATTCCTTTTTCCACTATTACCCTCTTAGCGCTCCGAATCTCCACTTGCATTTTCTACAGAAAGAGTGTTTAAGAACGGCTCAATCAAAACTAAGGTTCAAATCCTTTAGTTGAACAAACAGAACAGAAAGAAGTTTCACACAATTCTTCTGTGTAGTTTTTATTTGTAGACATTCTTTTTCCCAATATAGGCCTCTTAGCGCTCAGAATGTCCAATTGCAGTTTCTACAGAAAGAGTGTTACAGAAAGGCTCAATCAAAAGTAAGGTTCAACTCTGTTAGTTGAATGCACAGAACAGAAAGAAGGTTCATACAATGCTTCTGTGTAGTTTATATTTGAACATATTCTTTTTTCCACTATTACCCACTTAGCGCTACGAATGTCCAGTTGCATTTTCTACAGACAGAGTGTTTCAAAACTGCTCAATCAAAAGTATGGTTTAACTCTGTTAGCTGAATGCTCAGATCAGAAAGAAGTTTCAGAGAATTCTTCTGTGTAGTTTATATTTGAATATATTCCTTTTTCCACTACTACTCTCTTAGCGCTCCAAATGTCCAGTTGCATTTTCTACAGAAAGAGTGTTCTGATCTGCTCAATCAAAAGTATGGTTTAACTCTGTTAGCTGAATGCACAGATCAGAAAGAAGTTTCACAGAATGATTCTGTGTAGTTTATATTTGGAGACATTCCTTTTTCCACTATTACCCTCTTAGCGCTCCGAATCTCCACTTGCATTTTCTACAGAAAGAGTGTTTAAGAACGGCTCAATCAAAACTAAGGTTCAAATCTTTTAGTTGAACAAACAGAACAGAAAGAAGTTTCACAAAATTCTTCTGTGTAGTTTTTATTTGTAGACATTCTTTTTCCCAATATAGGCCTCTTAGCGCTCAGAATGTCCAATTGCAGTTTCTACAGAAAGAGTGTTTCAGAACGGCTCAATCAAAAGTAAGGTTCAACTCTGTTAGTTGAATGCACAGAACAGAAAGAAGTTTCATACAATGCTTCTGTGTAGTTTATATTTGAACATATTCTTTTTTCCACTATTACCCACTTAGCGCTACGAATGTCCAGTTGCATTTTCTACAGACAGAGTGTTTCAAAACTGCTCAATCAAAAGTATGGTTTAACTCTGTTAGCTGAATGCTCAGATCAGAAAGAAGTTTCACAGAAGGCTTCTGTGTAGTTTATATTTGAATATATTCCTTTTTCCACTACTACGCTCTTAGCGCTCCAAATGTCCAGTTGCATTTTCTACAGAAAGAGTGTTCAGATCTGCTCAATCAAAAGTATGGTTTAACTCTGTTAGCTGAATGCACAGATCAGAAAGAAGTTTCACCGAATGATTCTGTGTAGTTTATATTTGTAGTCATTCCTTTTTCCACTATTACCCTCTTAGCGCTCCGAATCTCCACTTGCATTTTCTACAAAAAGAGTGTTTCATAACTGCTCAATCAAAAATATGTTTTATCTCTGTTAACTGAATTTACAGATCAGAAATAAGTTTCACAGAATGCATCTGTGTAGTTTTTATTTGAAGATATTCTTTTTCCCAATGTAGGCCTCTTAGCGCTTAGCATGTCCAATTGCAGTTTCTACAAAAAGAGTGTTTCAGAACGGCTCAATCAAAAGTAAGGTTCAACTCTGTTAGTTGAATGCACAGAACAGAAAGTATTTTCACAGAATGCTACTGTGTAGTTTATATTTGAATATATTCCTTTTTCCACTATTACCCTCTTAGCGCTCCGAATGTCCACTTGCATTTTCTACAGAAAGAGTGTTCAGAACTGCGCAATCAAAAGTATGGTTTAACTCTGTTAGCTTAATGAACATATCAGAAATAAGTTTCACACAATGCTTCTGTGTAGTTTTTATTTGAAGATATTATTTTTCCCAATAGAGGCCTCTTAGCGCTCAGAATGTCCAATTGCAGTTTCTACAGAAAGAGTGTTTCAGAAAGGCTCAATCAAAAGTAAGGTTCAACTCTGTTAGTTGAATGCACAGAACAGAAAGAAGTTTCATACAATGCTTCTGTGTAGTTTATATTTGAACATACTCTTTTTTCCACTATTACCCACTTAGCGCTACGAATGTCCAGTTGCATTTTCTACAGACAGAGTGTTTCAAAACTGCTCAATCAAAAGTATGGTTTAACTCTGTTAGCTGAATGCTCAGATCAGAAAGAAGTTTCACAGAATTCTTCTGTGTAGTTTATATTTGAATATATTCCTTTTTCCACTACTACTCTCTTAGCGCTCCAAATGTCCAGTTGCATTTTCTACAGAAAGAGTGTTCTGATCTGCTCAATCAAAAGTATGGTTTAACTCTGTTAGCTGAATGCACAGATCAGAAAGAAGTTTCACAGAATGATTCTGTGTAGTTTATATTTGGAGACATTCTTTTTTCCACTATTACCCTCTTAGCGCTCCGAATCTCCACTTGCATTTTCTACAGAAAGAGTGTTTAAGAACGGCTCAATCAAAACTAAGGTTCAAATCTTTTAGTTGAACAAACAGAACAGAAAGAAGTTTCACAAAATTCTTCTGTGTAGTTTTTATTTGTAGACATTCTTTTTTCCAATATAGGCCTCTTAGCGCTCAGAATGTCCAATTGCAGTTTCTACAGAAAGAGTGTTTCAGAACGGCTCAATCAAACGTAAGGTTCAACTCTGTTAGTTGAATGCACAGAACAGAAAGAAGTTTCATACAATGCTTCTGTGTAGTTTATATTTGAACATATTCTTTTTTCCACTATTACCCACTTAGCGCTACGAATGTCCAGTTGCATTTTCTACAGACAGAGTGTTTCAAAACTGCTCAATCAAAAGTATGGTTTAACTCTGTTAGCTGAATGCTCAGATCAGAAAGAAGTTTAACAGAAGGCTTCTGTGAAGTTTATATTTGAATATATTCCTTTTTCCACTACTACGCTCTTAGCGCTCCAAATGTCCAGTTGCATTTTCTACAGAAAGAGTGTTCAGATCTGCTCAATCAAAAGTATGGTTTAACTCTGTTAGCTGAATGCACAGATCAGAAAGAAGTTTCACCGAATGATTCTGTGTAGTTTATATTTGAAGACATTCCTTTTTCCACTATTGCCCTCTTAGCGCTCCGAATCTCCACTTGCATTTTCTACAAAAAGAGTGTTTCATAACTGCTCAATCAAAAATATGTTTTATCTCTGTTAACTGAATTTACAGATCAGAAATAAGTTTCACAGAATGCATCTGTGTAGTTTTTATTTGAAGATATTCTTTTTCCCAATGTAGGCCTCTTAGCGCTTAGCATGTCCAATTGCAGTTTCTACACAAAGAGTGTTTCAGAACGGCTCAATCAAAAGTAAGGTTCAACTCTGTTAGTTGAATGCACAGAACAGAAAGAATTTTCACAGAATGCTACTGTGTAGTTTATATTTGAATATATTCCTTTTTCCACTATTACCCTCTTAGCGCTCCGAATGTCCACTTGCATTTTCTACAGAAAGAGTGTTCAGAACTGCGCAATCAAAAGTATGGTTTAACTCTGTTAGCTTAATGAACATATCAGAAATAAGTTTCACACAATGCTTCTGTGTAGTTTTTATTTGAAGATATTATATTTCCCAATAGAGGCCTCTTAGCGCTCAGAATGTCCAATTGCACTTTCTACAGAATGAGTGTTTCAGAAAGGCTCAATCAAAATTAAGGTTCAACTCTGTTAGTTGAATGCACAGAACAGAAAGAAATTTCATACAATGCTTCTGTGTAGTTTATATTTGAACATACTCTTTTTTCCACTATTACCCACTTAGCGCTACGAATGTCCAGTTGCATTTTCTACAGACAGAGTGTTTCAAAACTGCGCAATCAAAAGTATGGTTTAACTCTGTTAGCTGAATGCTCAGATCAGAAAGAAGTTTCACAGAATTCTTCTGTGTAGTTTATATTTGAATATATTCCTTTTTCCACTACTACTCTCTTAGCGCTCCAAATGTCCAGTTGCATTTTCTACAGAAAGAGTGTTCTGATCTGCTCAATCAAAAGTATGGTTTAACTCTGTTAGCTGAATGCACAGATCAGAAAGAAGTTTCACAGAATGATTCTGTGTAGTTTATATTTGGAGACATTCCTTTTTCCACTATTACCCTCTTAGCGCTCCGAATCTCCACTTGCATTTTCTACAGAAAGAGTGTTTAAGAACGGCTCAATCAAAACTAAGGTTCAAATCCTTTAGTTGAACAAACAGAACAGAAAGAAGTTTCACACAATTCTTCTGTGTAGTTTTTATTTGTAGACATTCTTTTTCCCAATATAGGCCTCTTAGCGCTCAGAATGTCCAATTGCAGTTTCTACAGAAAGAGTGTTACAGAAAGGCTCAATCAAAAGTAAGGTTCAACTCTGTTAGTTGAATGCACAGAACAGAAAGAAGGTTCATACAATGCTTCTGTGTAGTTTATATTTGAACATATTCTTTTTTCCACTATTACCCACTTAGCGCTACGAATGTCCAGTTGCATTTTCTACAGACAGAGTGTTTCAAAACTGCTCAATCAAAAGTATGGTTTAACTCTGTTAGCTGAATGCTCAGATCAGAAAGAAGTTTCAGAGAATTCTTCTGTGTAGTTTATATTTGAATATATTCCTTTTTCCACTACTACTCTCTTAGCGCTCCAAATGTCCAGTTGCATTTTCTACAGAAAGAGTGTTCTGATCTGCTCAATCAAAAGTATGGTTTAACTCTGTTAGCTGAATGCACAGATCAGAAAGAAGTTTCACAGAATGATTCTGTGTAGTTTATATTTGGAGACATTCCTTTTTCCACTATTACCCTCTTAGCGCTCCGAATCTCCACTTGCATTTTCTACAGAAAGAGTGTTTAAGAACGGCTCAATCAAAACTAAGGTTCAAATCTTTTAGTTGAACAAACAGAACAGAAAGAAGTTTCACAAAATTCTTCTGTGTAGTTTTTATTTGTAGACATTCTTTTTCCCAATATAGGCCTCTTAGCGCTCAGAATGTCCAATTGCAGTTTCTACAGAAAGAGTGTTTCAGAACGGCTCAATCAAAAGTAAGGTTCAACTCTGTTAGTTGAATGCACAGAACAGAAAGAAGTTTCATACAATGCTTCTGTGTAGTTTATATTTGAACATATTCTTTTTTCCACTATTACCCACTTAGCGCTACGAATGTCCAGTTGCATTTTCTACAGACAGAGTGTTTCAAAACTGCTCAATCAAAAGTATGGTTTAACTCTGTTAGCTGAATGCTCAGATCAGAAAGAAGTTTCACAGAAGGCTTCTGTGTAGTTTATATTTGAATATATTCCTTTTTCCACTACTACGCTCTTAGCGCTCCAAATGTCCAGTTGCATTTTCTACAGAAAGAGTGTTCAGATCTGCTCAATCAAAAGTATGGTTTAACTCTGTTAGCTGAATGCACAGATCAGAAAGAAGTTTCACCGAATGATTCTGTGTAGTTTATATTTGTAGTCATTCCTTTTTCCACTATTACCCTCTTAGCGCTCCGAATCTCCACTTGCATTTTCTACAAAAAGAGTGTTTCATAACTGCTCAATCAAAAATATGTTTTATCTCTGTTAACTGAATTTACAGATCAGAAATAAGTTTCACAGAATGCATCTGTGTAGTTTTTATTTGAAGATATTCTTTTTCCCAATGTAGGCCTCTTAGCGCTTAGCATGTCCAATTGCAGTTTCTACAAAAAGAGTGTTTCAGAACGGCTCAATCAAAAGTAAGGTTCAACTCTGTTAGTTGAATGCACAGAACAGAAAGAATTTTCACAGAATGCTACTGTGTAGTTTATATTTGAATATATTCCTTTTTCCACTATTACCCTCTTAGCGCTCCGAATGTCCACTTGCATTTTCTACAGAAAGAGTGTTCAGAACTGCGCAATCAAAAGTATGGTTTAACTCTGTTAGCTTAATGAACATATCAGAAATAAGTTTCACACAATGCTTCTGTGTAGTTTTTATTTGAAGATATTATATTTCCCAATAGCGGCCTCTTAGCGCTCAGAATGTCCAATTGCACTTTCTACAGAAAGAGTGTTTCAGAAAGGCTCAATCAAAAGTAAGGTTCAACTCTGTTAGTTGAATGCACAGAACAGAAAGAAATTTCATACAATGCTTCTGTGTAGTTTATATTTGAACATACTCTTTTTTCCACTATTACCCACTTAGCGCTACGAATGTCCAGTTGCATTTTCTACAGACAGAGTGTTTCAAAACTGCTCAATCAAAAGTATGGTTTAACTCTGTTAGCTGAATGCTCAGATCAGAAAGAAGTTTCACAGAATGCTTCTGTGTAGTTTATATTTGAATATATTCCTTTTTCCACTACTACTCTCTTAGCGCTAAAAATGTCCAGTTGCATTTTCTACAGAAAGAGTGTTCAGATCTGCTCAATCAAAAGTATGGTTTAAATCTGTTAGCTGAATGCACAGATCAGAAAGAAGTTTCACAGAATGATTCTGTGTAGTTTATATTTGGAGACATTCCTTTTTCCACTATTACCCTATTAGCGCTCCGAATCTCCACTTGCATTTTCTACAGAAAGAGTGTTTCAGAACGGCTCAATCAAAACTAAGGTTCAACTCTTTTAGTTGAACAAACAGAACAGAAAGAAGTTTCACACAATTCTTCTGTGTAGTTTTTATTTGTAGACATTCTTTTTCCCAATATAGGCCTCTTAGCGCTCAGAATGTCCAATTGCAATTTCTACAGAAAGAGTGTTTCAGAACGGCTCAATCAAAAGTAAGGTTCAAATCTGTTAGTTGAATGCACAGAACAGAAAGAAGTTTCATACAATGCTTCTGTGTAGTTTATATTTGAACATATTCTTTTTTCCACTATTACCCACTTAGCGCTACGAATGTCCAGTTGCATTTTCTACAGACAGAGTGTTTCAAAACTGCTCAATCAAAAGTATGGTTTAACTCTGTTAGCTGAATGCTCAGATCAGAAAGAAGTTTCACAGAATTCTTCTGTGTAGTTTATATTTGAATATATTCCTTTTTCCACTACTACTCTCTTAGCGCTCCAAATGTCCAGTTGCATTTTCTCCAGAAAGAGTGTTCTGATCTGCTCAATCAAAAGTATGGTTTAACTCTGTTAGCTGAATGCACAGATCAGAAAGAAGTTTCACAGAATGATTCTGTGTAGTTTATATTTGGAGACATTCCTTTTTCCACTATTACCCTCTTAGCGCTCCGAATCTCCACTTGCATTTTCTACAGAAAGAGTGTTTAAGAACGGCTCAATCAAAACTAAGGTTCAAATCTTTTAGTTGAACAAACAGAACAGAAAGAAGTTTCACACAATTCTTCTGTGTAGTTTTTATTTGTAGACATTCTTTTTCCCAATATAGGCCTCTTAGCGCTCAGAATGTCCAATTGCAGTTTCTACAGAAAGAGTGTTTCAGAACGGCTCAATCAAAGGTAAGGTTCAACTCTGTTAGTTGAATGCACAGAACAGAAAGAAGTTTCATACAATGCTTCTGTGTAGTTTATATTTGAACATATTCTTTTTTCCACTATTACCCACTTAGCGCTACGAATGTCCAGTTGCATTTTCTACAGACAGAGTGTTTCAAAACTGCTCAATCAAAAGTATGGTTTAACTCTGTTAGCTGAATGCTCAGATCAGAAAGAAGTTTCACAGAATGCTTCTGTGGAGTTTATATTTGAATATATTCCTTTTTCCACTACTACGCTCTTAGCGCTCCAAATGTCCAGTTGCATTTTCTACAGAAAGAGTGTTCAGATCTGCTCAATCAAAGTATGGTTTAACTCTGTTAGCTGAATGCACAGATCAGAAAGAAGTTTCACTGAATGATTCTGTGTAGTTTATATTTGAAGACATTCCTTTTTCCACTATTACCCTCTTAGCGCTCCGAATCTCCACTTGCATTTTCTACAAAAAGAGTGTTTCATAACTGCTCAATCAAAAATATGTTTTATCTCTGTTAACTGAATTTACAGATCAGAAATAAGTTTCACAGAATGCATCTGTGTAGTTTTTATTTGAAGATATTCTTTTTCCCAATGTAGGCCTCTTAGCGCTTAGCATGTCCAATTGCAGTTTCTACAGAAAGAGTGTTTCAGAACGGCTCAATCAAAAGTAAGGTTCAACTCTGTTAGTTGAATGCACAGAACAGAAAGAATTTTCACAGAATGCTACTGTGTAGTTTATATTTGAATATATTCCTTTTTCCACTATTACCCTCTTAGCGCTCCGAATGTCCACTTGCATTTTCTACAGAAAGAGTGTTCAGAACTGCGCAATCAAAAGTATGGTTTAACTCTGTTAGCTTAATGAACATATCAGAAATAAGTTTCACACAATGCTTCTGTGTAGTTTTTATTTGAAGATATTATTTTTCCCAATAGAGGCCTCTTAGCGCTCAGAATGTCCAATTGCAGTTTCTACAGAAAGAGTGTTTCAGAAAGGCTCAATCAAAAGTAAGGTTCAACTCTGTTAGTTGAATGCACAGAACAGAAAGAAGTTTCATACAATGCTTCTGTGTAGTTTATATTTGAACATACTCTTTTTTCCACTATTACCCACTTAGCGCTACGAATGTCCAGTTGCATTTTCTACAGACAGAGTGTTTCAAAACTGCTCAATCAAAAGTATGGTTTAACTCGGTTAGCTGAATGCTCAGATCAGAAAGAAGTTTCACAGAATGCTTCTGTGTAGTTTATATTTGAATATATTCCTTTTTCCACTACTACTCTCTTAGCGCTCCAAATGTCCAGTTGCATTTTCTACAGAAAGAGTGTTCAGATCTGCTCAATCAAAAGTATGGTTTAACTCTGTTAGCTGAATGCACAGATCAGAAAGAAGTTTCACAGAATGATTCTGTGTAGTTTATATTTGGAGACATTCCTTTTTCCACTATTACCCTATTAGCGCTCCGAATCTCCACTTGCAGTTTCTACAAAAAGAGTGTTTCATAACTGCTCAATCAAAAATATGTTTTATCTCTGTTAAGTGAATTTACAGATCAGAAATAAGTTTCACAGAATGCATCTGTGTAGTTTTTATTTGAAGATATTATTTTTCCCAATGTAGGCCTCTTAGCGCTTAGCATGTCCAATTGCAGTTTCTACAGAAAGAGTGTTTCAGAACGGCTCAATCAAAAGTAAGGTTCAACTCTGTTAGTTGAATGCACAGAACAGAAAGAATTTTCACAGAATGCTACTGTGTAGTTTATATTTGAATATATTCCTTTTTCCACTATTACCCTCTTAGCGCTCTGAATGTCCACTTGCATTTTCTACAGAAAGAATGTTCAGAACTGCGCAATCAAAAGTATGGTTTAACTCTGTTAGCTTAATGAACATATCAGAAATAAGTTTCACACAATGCTTCTGTGTAGTTTTTATTTGAAGATATTATATTTCCCAATAGAGGCCTCTTAGCGCTCAGAATGTCCAATTGCAGTTTCTACAGAAAGAGTGTTTCAGAAAGGCTCAATCAAAAGTAAGGCTCAACTCTGCTATTTGAATGCACAGAACAGAAAGAAATTTCATACAATGCTTCTGTGTAGTTTATATTTGAACATACTCTTTATTCCACTATTATCCACTTAGCGCTACGAATGTCCAGTTGCATTTTCTACAGACAGAGTGTTTCAAAACTGCTCAATCAAAAGTATTGTTTAACTCTGTTAGCTGAATGCTCAGATCAGAAAGAAGTTTCACAGAATGCTTCTGTGTAGTTTGTATTTGAATATATTCCTTTTTCCACTACTACTCTCTTAGCGCTCCAAATGTCCAGTTGCATTTTCAACAGAAAGAGTGTTCAGATCTGCTCAATCAAAAGTATGGTTTAATTCTGTTAGCTGAATGCACAGATCAGAAAGAAGTTTCACAGAATGATTCTGTGTAGTTTATATTTGGAGACATTCCTTTTTCCACTATTACCCTCTTAGCGCTCCGAATCTCCACTTGCATTTTCTACAGAAAGAATGTTTCAGAACGGCTCAATCAAAACTAAGGTTCAACTCTTTTAGTTGAACAAACAGAACAGAAAGAAGTTTCACACAATTCTTCTGTGTAGTTTTTATTTGTAGACATTCTTTTTCCCAATATAGGCCTCTTAGCGCTCAGAATGTCCAATTGCAGTTTCTACAGAAAGAGTGTTTCAGAACGGCTCAATCAAAAGTAAGGTTCAACTCTGTTAGCTGAATGCACAGAACAGAAAGAAGTTTCATACAATGCTTCTGTGTAGTTTATATTTGAACATATTCTTTTTTCCACTATTACCCACTTGGCGCTACGAATGTCCAGTTGCATTTTCTACAGACAGAGTGTTTCAAAACTGCTCAATCAAAAGTATGGTTTAACTCTGTTAGCTGAATGCTCAGATCAGAAAGAAGTTTCACAGAATGCTTCTGTGTAGTTTATATTTGAATATATTCCTTTTTCCACTACTACGCTCTTAGCGCTCCAAATGTCCAGTTGCATTTTCTACAGAAAGAGTGTTCAGATCTGCTCAATCAAAAGTATGGTTTAACTCTGTTAGCTGAATGCACAGATCAGAAAGAAGTTTCACCGAATGATTCTGTGTAGTTTATATTTGAAGATATTCCTTTTTCCACTATTACCCTCTTAGCGCTCCGAATCTCCACTTGCATTTTCTACAAAAAGAGTGTTTCATAACTGCTCAATCAAAAATATGTTTTATCTCTGTTAACTGAATTTACAGATCAGAAATAAGTTTCACAGAATGCATCTGTGTAGTTTTTATTTGAAGATATTCTTTTTCCCAATGTAGGCCTCTTAGCGCTTAGCATGTCCAATTGCAGTTTCTACAGAAAGAGTGTTTCAGAACGGCTCAATCAAAAGTAAGGTTCAACTCTGTTAGTTGAATGCACAGAACAGAAAGAATTTTCACAGAATGCTACTGTGTAGTTTATATTTGAATATATTCCTTTTTCCACTATTACCCTCTTAGCGCTCCGAATGTCCACTTGCATTTTCAACAGAAAGAGTGTTCAGAACTGCGCAATCAAAAGTATGGTTTAACTCTGTTAGCTTAATGAACATATCAGAAATAAGTTTCACACAATGCTTCTGTGTAGTTTTTATTTGAAGATATTATTTTTCCCAATAGAGGCCTCTTAGCGCTCAGAATGTCCAATTGCAGTTTCTACAGAAAGAGTGTTTCAGAAAGGCTCAATCAAAAGTAAGGTTCAACTCTGTTAGTTGAATGCACAGAACAGAAAGAAGTTTCATACAATGCTTCTGTGTAGTTTATATTTGAACATATTCTTTTTTCCACAATTACCCACTTGGCGCTACGAATGTCCAGTTGCATTTTCTACAGACAGAGTGTTTCAAAACTGCTCAATCAAAAGTATGGTTTAACTCTGTTAGCTGAATGCTCAGATCAGAAAGAAGTTTCACAGAATGCTTCTGTGTAGTTTATATTTGAATATATTCCTTTTTCCACTACTACGCTCTTAGCGCTCCAAATGTCCAGTTGCATTTTCTACAGAAAGAGTGTTCAGATCTGTTAATCAAAAGTATGGTTTAACTCTGTTAGCTGAATGCACAGATCAGAAAGAAGTTTCACCGAATGATTCTGTGTAGTTTATATTTGAAGACATTCCTTTTTCCACTATTACCCTCTTAGCGCTCCGAATCTCCACTTGCATTTTCTACAAAAAGAGTGTTTCATAACTGCTCAATCAAAAATATGTTTTATCTCTGTTAACTGAATTTACAGATCAGAAATAAGTTTCACAGAATGCATCTGTGTAGTTTTTATTTGAAGATATTCTTTTTCCCAATGTAGGCCTCTTAGCGCTTAGCATGTCCAATTGCAGTTTCTACAGAAAGAGTGTTTCAGAACGGCTCAATCAAAAGTAAGGTTCAACTCTGTTAGTTGAATGCACACAACAGAAAGAATTTTCACAGAATGCTACTGTGTAGTTTATATTTGAATATATTCCTTTTTCCACTATTACCCTCTTAGCGCTCAGAATGTCCACTTGCATTTTCTACAGAAAGAGTGTTCAGAACTGCGCAATCAAAAGTATGGTTTAACTCTGTTAGCTTAATGAACATATCAGAAATAAGTTTCACACAATGCTTCTGTGTAGTTTTTATTTGAAGATATTATTTTTCCCAATAGAGGCCTCTTAGCGCTCAGAATGTCCAATTGCAGTTTCTACAGAAAGAGTGTTTCAGAAAGGCTCAATCAAAAGTAAGGTTCAACTCTGTTAGTTGAATGCACAGAACAGAAAGAAGTTTCATACAATGCTTCTGTGTAGTTTATATTTGAACATACTCTTTTTTCCACTATTACCCACTTAGCGCTATGAATGTCCAGTTGCATTTTCTACAGACAGAGTGTTTCAAAACTGCTCAATCAAAAGTATGGTTTAACTCGGTTAGCTGAATGCTCAGATCAGAAAGAAGTTTCACAGAATGCTTCTGTGTAGTTTATATTTGAATATATTCCTTTTTCCACTACTACTCTCTTAGCGCTCCAAATGTCCAGTTGCATTTTCTACAGAAAGAGTGTTCAGATCTGCTCAATCAAAAGTATGGTTTAACTCTGTTAGCTGAATGCACAGATCAGAAAGAAGTTTCACAGAATGATTCTGTGTAGTTTATATTTGGAGACATTCCTTTTTCCACTATTACCCTATTAGCGCTCCGAATCTCCACTTGCAGTTTCTACAGAAAGAGTGTTTCAGAACGGCTCAATCAAAACTAAGGTTCAACTCTTTTAGTTGAACAAACAGAACAGAAAGAAGTTTCACACAATTCTTCTGTGTAGTTTTTATTTGTAGACATTATTTTTCCCAATATAGGCCTCATAGCGCTCAGAATGTCCAATTGCAGTTTCTAGAGAAAGAGTGTTTCAGAACGGCTCAATCAAAAGTAAGGTTCAACTCTGTTAGCTGAATGGACAGAACAGAAAGAAGTTTCATACAATGCTTCTGTGTAGTTTATATTTGAACATATTCTTTTTTCCACTATTACCCACTTGGCGCTACGAATGTCCAGTTGCATTTTCTACAGACAGAGTGTTTCAAAACTGCTCAATCAAAAGTATGGTTTAACTCTGTTAGCTGAATGCTCAGATCAGAAAGAAGTTTCACAGAATGCTTCTGTGTAGTTTATATTTGAATATATTCCTTTTTCCACTACTACGCTCTTAGCGCTCCAAATGTCCAGTTGCATTTTCTACAGAAAGAGTGTTCAGATCTGCTCAATCAAAAGTATGGTTTAACTCTGTTAGCTGAATGCACAGATCAGAAAGAAGTTTCACCGAATGATTCTGTGTAGTTTATATTTGAAGATATTCCTTTTTCCACTATTACCCTCTTAGCGCTCCGAATCTCCACTTGCATTTTCTACAAAAAGAGTGTTTCATAACTGCTCAATCAAAAATATGTTTTATCTCTGTTAACTGAATTTACAGATCAGAAATAAGTTTCACAGAATGCATCTGTGTAGTTTTTATTTGAAGATATTCTTTTTCCCAATGTAGGCCTCTTAGCGCTTAGCATGTCCAATTGCAGTTTCTACAGAAAGAGTGTTTCAGAACGGCTCAATCAAAAGTAAGGTTCAACTCTGTTAGTTGAATGCACAGAACAGAAAGAATTTTCACAGAATGCTACTGTGTAGTTTATATTTGAATATATTCCTTTTTCCACTATTACCCTCTTAGCGCTCCGAATGTCCACTTGCATTTTCAACAGAAAGAGTGTTCAGAACTGCGCAATCAAAAGTATGGTTTAACTCTGTTAGCTTAATGAACATATCAGAAATAAGTTTCACACAATGCTTCTGTGTAGTTTTTATTTGAAGATATTATTTTTCCCAATAGAGGCCTCTTAGCGCTCAGAATGTCCAATTGCAGTTTCTACAGAAAGAGTGTTTCAGAAAGGCTCAATCAAAAGTAAGGTTCAACTCTGTTAGTTGAATGCACAGAACAGAAAGAAGTTTCATACAATGCTTCTGTGTAGTTTATATTTGAACATACTCTTTTTTCCACTATTACCCACTTAGCGCTATGAATGTCCAGTTGCATTTTCTACAGACAGAGTGTTTCAAAACTGCTCAATCAAAAGTATGGTTTAACTCGGTTAGCTGAATGCTCAGATCAGAAAGAAGTTTCACAGAATGCTTCTGTGTAGTTTATATTTGAATATATTCCTTTTTCCACTACTACTCTCTTAGCGCTCCAAATGTCCAGTTGCATTTTCTACAGAAAGAGTGTTCAGATCTGCTCAATCAAAAGTATGGTTTAACTCTGTTAGCTGAATGCACAGATCAGAAAGAAGTTTCACAGAATGATTCTGTGTAGTTTATATTTGGAGACATTCCTTTTTCCACTATTACCCTATTAGCGCTCCGAATCTCCACTTGCAGTTTCTACAGAAAGAGTGTTTCAGAACGGCTCAATCAAAACTAAGGTTCAACTCTTTTAGTTGAACAAACAGAACAGAAAGAAGTTTCACACAATTCTTCTGTGTAGTTTTTATTTGTAGACATTATTTTTCCCAATATAGGCCTCATAGCGCTCAGAATGTCCAATTGCAGTTTCTAGAGAAAGAGTGTTTCAGAACGGCTCAATCAAAATTAAGGTTCAACTCTGTTAGTTGAATGCACAGAACAGAAAGAAATTTCATACAATGCTTCTGTGTAGTTTATATTTGAACATACTCTTTTTTCCACTATTACCCACTTAGCGCTACGAATGTCCAGTTGCATTTTCTACAGACAGAGTGTTTCAAAACTGCTCAATCAAAAGTATGGTTTAACTCTGTTAGCTGAATGCTCAGATCAGAAAGAAGTTTCACAGAATGCTTCTGTGTAGTTTATATTTGAATATATTCCTTTTTCCACTACTACTCTCTTAGCGCTCCAAATGTCCAGTTGCATTTTCTACAGAAAGAGTGTTCAGATCTGCTCAATCAAAAGTATGGTTTAACTCTGTTAGCTGAATGCACAGATCAGAAAGAAGTTTCACAGAATGATTCTGTGTAGTTTATATTTGGAGACATTCCTTTTTCCACTATTGCCCTCTTAGCGCTCCGAATCTCCACTTGCATTTTCTACAGAAAGAGTGTTTCAGAACGGCTCAATCAAAATTAAGGTTCAAATCTTTTAGTTGAACAAACAGAACAGAAAGTAGTTTCACATAATTCTTCTGTGTAGTTTTCATTTGTAGACATTCTTTTTCCCAATATAGGCCTCTTAGCGCTCAGAATGTCCAATTGCAGTTTCTACAGAAAGAGTGTTTCAGAACGGCTCAATCAAAAGTAAGGTTCAACTCTGTTAGTTGAATGCACAGAACAGAAAGAAGTTTCATACAATGCTTCTGTGTAGTTTATATTTGAACATATTCTTTTTTCCACAATTACCCACTTGGCGCTACGAATGTCCAGTTGCATTTTCTACAGACAGAGTGTTTCAAAACTGCTCAATCAAAAGTATGGTTTAACTCTGTTAGCTGAATGCTCAGATCAGAAAGAAGTTTCACAGAATGCTTCTGTGTAGTTTATATTTGAATATATTCCTTTTTCCACTACTACGCTCTTAGCGCTCCAAATGTCCAGTTGCATTTTCTACAGAAAGAGTGTTCAGATCTGCTAAATCAAAAGTATGGTTTAACTCTGTTAGCTGAATGCACAGATCAGAAAGAAGTTTCACCGAATGATTCTGTGTAGTTTATATTTGAAGACATTCCTTTTTCCACTATTACCCTCTTAGCGCTCCGAATCTCCACTTGCATTTTCTACAAAAAGAGTGTTTCATAACTGCTCAATCAAAAATATGTTTTATCTCTGTTAACTGAATTTACAGATCAGAAATAAGTTTCACAGAATGCATCTGTGTAGTTTTTATTTGAAGATATTCTTTTTCCCAATGTAGGCCTCTTAGCGCTTAGCATGTCCAATTGCAGTTTCTACAGAAAGAGTGTTTCAGAACGGCTCAATCAAAAGTAAGGTTCAACTCTGTTAGTTGAATGCACAGAACAGAAAGAATTTTCACAGAATGCTACTGTGTAGTTTATATTTGAATATATTCCTTTTTCCACTATTACCCTCTTAGCGCTCCGAATGTCCACTTGCATTTTCTACAGAAAGAGTGTTCAGAACTGCGCAATCAAAAGTATGGTTTAACTCTGTTAGCTTAATGAACATATCAGAAATAAGTTTCACACAATGCTTCTGTGTAGTTTTTATTTGAAGATATTATTTTTCCCAATAGAGGCCTCTTAGCGCTCAGAATGTCCAATTGCAGTTTCTACAGAAAGAGTGTTTCAGAAAGGCTCAATCAAAAGTAAGGTTCAACTCTGTTAGTTGAATGCACAGAACAGAAAGAAGTTTCATACAATGCTTCTGTGTAGTTTATATTTGAACATACTCTTTTTTCCACTATTACCCACTTAGCGCTATGAATGTCCAGTTGCATTTTCTACAGACAGAGTGTTTCAAAACTGCTCAATCAAAAGTATGGTTTAACTCGGTTAGCTGAATGCTCAGATCAGAAAGAAGTTTCACAGAATGCTTCTGTGTAGTTTATATTTGAATATATTCCTTTTTCCACTACTACTCTCTTAGCGCTCCAAATGTCCAGTTGCATTTTCTACAGAAAGAGTGTTCAGATCTGCTCAATCAAAAGTATGGTTTAACTCTGTTAGCTGAATGCACAGATCAGAAAGAAGTTTCACAGAATGATTCTGTGTAGTTTATATTTGGAGACATTCCTTTTTCCACTATTACCCTATTAGCGCTCCGAATCTCCACTTGCAGTTTCTACAGAAAGAGTGTTTCAGAACGGCTCAATCAAAACTAAGGTTCAACTCTTTTAGTTGAACAAACAGAACAGAAAGAAGTTTCACACAGTTCTTCTGTGTAGTTTTTATTTGTAGACATTATTTTTCCCAATATAGGCCTCATAGCGCTCAGAATGTCCAATTGCAGTTTCTAGAGAAAGAGTGTTTCAGAACGGCTCAATCAAAAGTAAGGTTCAACTCTGTTAGTTGAATGCACAGAACAGAAAGAAATTTCATACAATGCTTCTGTGTAGTTTATATTTGAACATACTCTTTTTTCCACTATTACCCACTTAGCGCTACGAATGTCCAGTTGCATTTTCTACAGACAGAGTGTTTCAAAACTGCTCAATCAAAAGTATGGTTTAACTCTGTTAGCTGAATGCTCAGATCAGAAAGAAGTTTCACAGAATGCTTCTGTGTAGTTTATATTTGAATATATTCCTTTTTCCACTACTACTCTCTTAGCGCTCCAAATGTCCAGTTGCATTTTCTACAGAAAGAGTGTTCAGATCTGCTCAATCAAAAGTATGGTTTAACTCTGTTAGCTGAATGCACAGATCAGAAAGAAGTTTCACAGAATGATTCTGTGTAGTTTATATTTGGAGACATTCCTTTTTCCACTATTGCCCTCTTAGCGCTCCGAATCTCCACTTGCATTTTCTACAGAAAGAGTGTTTCAGAACGGCTCAATCAAAATTAAGGTTCAAATCTTTTAGTTGAACAAACAGAACAGAAAGTAGTTTCACATAATTCTTCTGTGTAGTTTTCATTTGTAGACATTCTTTTTCCCAATATAGGCCTCTTAGCGCTCAGAATGTCCAATTGCAGTTTCTACAGAAAGAGTGTTTCAGAACGGCTCAATCAAAAGTAAGGTTCAACTCTGTTAGTTGAATGCACAGAACAGAAAGAAGTTTCATACAATGCTTCTGTGTAGTTTATATTTGAACATATTCTTTTTTCCACAATTACCCACTTGGCGCTACGAATGTCCAGTTGCATTTTCTACAGACAGAGTGTTTCAAAACTGCTCAATCAAAAGTATGGTTTAACTCTGTTAGCTGAATGCTCAGATCAGAAAGAAGTTTCACAGAATGCTTCTGTGTAGTTTATATTTGAATATATTCCTTTTTCCACTACTACGCTCTTAGCGCTCCAAATGTCCAGTTGCATTTTCTACAGAAAGAGTGTTCAGATCTGCTAAATCAAAAGTATGGTTTAACTCTGTTAGCTGAATGCACAGATCAGAAAGAAGTTTCACCGAATGATTCTGTGTAGTTTATATTTGAAGACATTCCTTTTTCCACTATTACCCTCTTAGCGCTCCGAATCTCCACTTGCATTTTCTACAAAAAGAGTGTTTCATAACTGCTCAATCAAAAATATGTTTTATCTCTGTTAACTAAATTTACAGATCAGAAATAAGTTTCACAGAATGCATCTGTGTAGTTTTTATTTGAAGATATTCTTTTTCCCAATGTAGGCCTCTTAGCGCTTAGCATGTCCAATTGCAGTTTCTACAGAAAGAGTGTTTCAGAACGGCTCAATCAAAAGTAAGGTTCAACTCTGTTAGTTGAATGCACAGAACAGAAAGAATTTTCACAGAATGCTACTGTGTAGTTTATATTTGAATATATTCCTTTTTCCACTATTACCCTCTTAGCGCTCCGAATGTCCACTTGCATTTTCTACAGAAAGAGTGTTCAGAACTGCGCAATCAAAAGTATGGTTTAACTCTGTTAGCTTAATGAACATATCAGAAATAAGTTTCACACAATGCTTCTGTGTAGTTTTTATTTGAAGATATCATTTTTCCCAATAGAGGCCTCTTAGCGCTCAGAATGTCCAATTGCAGTTTCTACAGAAAGAGTGTTTCAGAAAGGCTCAATCAAAAGTAAGGTTCAACTCTGTTAGTTGAATGCACAGAACAGAAAGAAGTTTCATACAATGCATCTGTGTAGTTTATATTTGAACATACTCTTTTTTCCACTATTACGCACTTAGCGCTACGAATGTCCAGTTGCATTTTCTACAGACAGAGTGTTTCAAAACTGCTCAATCAAAAGTATGGTTTAACTCTGTTAGCTGAATGCTCAGATCAGAAAGAAGTTTCACAGAATGCTTCTGTGTAGTTTATATTTGAATATATTCCTTTTTCCACTACTACTCTCTTAGCGCTCCAAATGTCCAGTTGCATTTTCTACAGAAAGAGTGTTCAGATCTGCTCAATCAAAAGTATGGTTTAACTCTGTTAGCTGAATGCACAGATCAGAAAGAAGTTTCACAGAATGATTCTGTGTAGTTTATATTTGGAGACATTCCTTTTTCCACTATTACCCTATTAGCGCTCCGAATCTCCACTTGCATTTTCTACAGAAAGAGTGTTTCAGAACGGCTCAATCAAAACTAAGGTTCAACTCTTTTAGTTGAACAAACAGAACAGAAAGAAGTTTCACACAATTCTTCTGTGTAGTTTTTATTTGTAGACATTCTTTTTCCCAATATAGGCCTCTTAGCGCTCAGAATGTCCAATTGCAGTTTCTACAGAAAGAGTGTTTCAGAACGGCTCAATCAAAAGTAAGGTTCAACTCTGTTAGTTGAATGCACAGAACAGAAAGAAGTTTCATACAATGCTTCTGTGTAGTTTATATTTGAACATATTCTTTTTTCCCCTATTACCCACTTGGCGCTACGAATGTCCAGTTGCATTTTCCACAGACAGAGTGTTTCAAAACTGCTCAATCAAAAGTATGGTTTAACTCTGTTAGCTGAATGCTCAGATCAGAAAGAAGTTTCACAGAATGCTTCTGTGTAGTTTATATTTGAATATATTCCTTTTTCCACTACTACGCTCTTAGCGCTCCAAATGTCCAGTTGCATTTTCTACAGAAAGAGTGTTCAGATCTGCTCAATCAAAAGTATGGTTTAACTCTGTTAGCTGAATGCACAGATCAGAAAGAAGTTTCACCGAATGATTCTGTGTAGTTTATATTTGAAGACATTCCTTTTTCCACTATTACCCTCTTAGCGCTCCGAATCTCCACTTGCATTTTCTACAAAAAGAGTGTTTCATAACTGCTCAATCAAAAATATGTTTTATCTCTGTTAACTGAATTTACAGATCAGAAATAAGTTTCAAAGAATGTATCTGTGTAGTTTTTATTTGAAGATATACTTTTTCCCAATGTAGGCCTCTTAGCGCTTAGCATGTCCAATTGCAGTTTCTACAGAAAGAGTGTTTCAGAACGGCTCAATCAAAAGTAAGGTTCAACTCTGTTAGTTGAATGCACAGAACAGAAAGAATTTTCACAGAATGGTACTGTGTAGTTTATATTTGAATATATTCCTTTTTCCACTATTACCCTCTTAGCGCTCCGAATGTCCACTTGCATTTTCTACAGAAAGAGTGTTCAGAACTGCGCAATCAAAAGTATGGTTTAACTCTGTTAGCTTAATGAACATATCAGAAATAAGTTTCACAAAATGCTTCTGTGTAGTTTTTATTTGAAGATATTATATTTCCCAATAGAGGCCTCTTAGCGCTCAGAATGTCCAATTGCAGTTTCTACAGAAAGAGTGTTTCAGAAAGGCTCAATCAAAAGTAAGGTTCAACTCTGTTAGTTGAATGCACAGAACAGAAAGAAATTTCATACAATGCTTCTGTGTAGTTTATATTTGAACATATTCTTTTTTCCACTATTACCCACTTAGCGCTACGAATGTCCAGTTGCATTTTCTACAGACAGAGTGTTTCAAAACTGCTCAATCAAAAGTATGGTTTAACTCTGTTAGCTGAATGCTCAGATCAGAAAGAAGTTTCACAGAATGCTTCTGTGTAGTTTATATTTGAATATATTCCTTTTTCCACTACTACTCTCTTAGCGCTCCAAATGTCCAGTTGCATTTTCTACATAAAGAGTGTTCAGATCTGCTCAATCAAAATTATGGTTTAGCTCTGTTAGCTGAATGCACAGATCAGAAAGAAGGTTCACAGAATGATTCTGTGTAGTTTATATTTGGAGACATTCCTTTTTCCACTATTACCCTCTTAGCGCTCCGAATCTCCACTTGCATTTTCTACAGAAAGAGTGTTTCAGAACGGCTCAATCAAAACTAAGGTTCAACTCTTTTAGTTGAACAAACAGAACAGAAAGAAGTTTCACACAATTCTTATGTGTAGTTTTTATTTGTAGACATTCTTTTTCCCAATATAGGCCTCTTAGCGCTCAGAATGTCCAATTGCAGTTTCTACAGAAAGAGTGTTTCAGAACGGCTCAATCAAAAGTAAGGTTCAACTCTGTTAGTTGAATGCACAGAACATAAAGAAGTTTCATACAATGCTTCTGTGTAGTTTATATTTGAACATATTCTTTTTTCCACTATTACCCACTTGGCGCTACGAATGTCCAGTTGCATTTTCTACAGACAGAGTGTTTCAAAACTGCTCAATCAAAAGTATGGTTTAACTCTGTTAGCTGAATGCTCAGATCAGAAAGAAGTTTCACAGAATGCTTCTGTGTAGTTTATATTTGAATATATTCCTTTTTCCACTACTACGCTCTTAGCGCTCCAAATGTCCAGTTGCATTTTCTACAGAAAGAGTGTTCAGATCTGCTCAATCAAAAGTATGGTTTAACTCTGTTAGCTGAATGCACAGATCAGAAAGAAGTTTCACCGAATGATTCTGTGTAGTTTATATTTGAAGACATTCCTTTTTCCACTATTACCCTCTTAGCGCTCCGAATCTCCACTTGCATTTTCTACAAAAAGAGTGTTTCATAACTGCTCAATCAAAAATATGTTTTATCTCTGTTAACTGAATTTACAGATCAGAAATAAGTTTCACAGAATGCATCTGTGTAGTTTTTATTTGAAGATATTCTTTTTCCCAATGTAGGCCTCTTAGCGCTTAGCATGTCCAATTGCAGTTTCTACAGAAAGAGTGTTTCAGAACGGCTCAATCAAAAGTGAGGTTCAACTCTGTTAGTTGAATGCACAGAACAGAAAGAATTTTCACAGAATGCTACTGTGTAGTTTATATTTGAATATATTCCTTTTTCCACTATTACCCTCTTAGCGCTCCGAATGTCCACTTGCATTTTCTACAGAAAGAGTGTTCAGAACTGCGCAATCAAAATTATGGTTTAAATCTGTTAGCTGAATGCACAGATCAGAAAGAAGTTTCACCGAATGATTCTGTGTAGTTTATATTTGAAGACATTCCTTTTTCCACTATTACCCTCTTAGCGCTCCGAATCTCCACTTGCATTTTCTACAAAAAGAGTGTTTCATAACTGCTCAATCAAAAATATGTTTTATCTCTGTTAACTGAATTTAAAGATCAGAAATAAGTTTCACAGAATGCATCTGTGTAGTTTTTATTTGAAGATATTCTTTTTCCCAATGTAGGCCTCTTAGCGCTTAGCATGTCCAATTGCAGTTTCTACAGAAAGAGTGTTTCAGAACGGCTCAATCAAAAGTAAGGTTCAACTCTGTTAGTTGAATGCACAGAACAGAAAGAATTTTCACAGAATGCTACTGTGTAGTTTATATTTGAATATATTCCTTTTTCCACTATTACCCTCTTAGCGCTCCGAATGTCCACTTGCATTTTCTACAGAAAGAGTGTTCAGAACTGCGCAATCAAAAGTATGGTTTAACTCTGTTAGCTTAATGAACATATCAGAAATAAGTTTCACACAATGCTTCTGTGTAGTTTTTATTTGAAGATATTATTTTTCCCAATAGAGGCCTCTTAGCGCTCAGAATGTCCAATTGCAGTTTCTACAGAAAGAGTGTTTCAGAAAGGCTCAATCAAAAGTAAGGTTCAACTCTGTTAGTTGAATGCACAGAACAGAAAGAAGTTTCATACAATGCTTCTGTGTAGTTTATATTTGAACATAATCTTTTTTCCACTATTACCCACTTAGCGCTACGAATGTCCAGTTGCATTTTCTACAGACAGAGTGTTTCAAAACTGCTCAATCAAAAGTATGGTTTAACTCTGTTAGCTGAATGCTCAGATCAGAAAGAAGTTTCACAGAACGCTTCTGTGTAGTTTATATTTGAATATATTCCTTTTTCCACTACTACTCTCTTAGCGCTCCAAATGTCCAGTTGCATTTTCTACAGAAAGAGTGTTCAGATCTGCTCAATCAAAAGTATGGTTTAACTCTGTTAGCTGAATGCACAGATCAGAAAGAAGTTTCACAGAATGATTCTGTGTAGTTTATATTTGGAGACATTCCTTTTTCCACTATTACCCTATTAGCGCTCCGAATCTCCACTTGCATTTTCTACAGAAAGAGTGTTTCAGAACGGCTCAATCAAAACTAAGGTTCAACTCTTTTAGTTGAACAAACAGAACAGAAAGAAGTTTCACACAATTCTTCTGTGTAGTTTTTATTTGTAGACATTCTTTTTCCCAATATAGGCCTCTTAGCGCTCAGAATGTCCAATTGCAGTTTCTACAGAAAGAGTGTTTCAGAACGGCTCAATCAAAAGTAAGGTTCAACTCTGTTAGTTGAATGCACAGAACAGAAAGAAGTTTCATACAATGCTTCTGTGTAGTTTATATTTGAACATATTCTTTTTTCCACTATTACCCACTTAGCGCTACGAATGTCCAGTTGCATTTTCTACAGACAGAGTGTTTCAAAACTGCTCAATCAAAAGTATGGTTTAACTCTGTTAGCTGAATGCTCAGATTAGAAAGAAGTTTCACAGAATTCTTCTGTGTAGTTTATATTTGAATATATTCCTTTTTCCACTACTACTCTCTTAGCGCTCCAAATGTCCAGTTGCATTTTCTACAGAAAGAGTGTTCTGATCTGCTCAATCAAAAGTATGGTTTAATTCTGTTAGCTGAATGCACAGATCAGAAAGAAGTTTCACAGAATGATTCTGTGTAGTTTATATTTGGAGACATTCCTTTTTCCACTATTACCCTCTTAGTGCTCCGAATCTCCACTAGCATTTTCTACAGAAAGAGTGTTTAAGAACGGCTCAATCAAAACTAAGGTTCAAATCTTTTAGTTGAACAAACAGAACAGAAAGAAGTTTCACACAATTCTTCGGTGTAGTTTTTATTTGTAGACATTCTTTTTCCCAATAGAGGCCTCTTAGCGCTCAGAATGTCCAATTGCAGTTTCTACAGAAAGAGTGTTTCAGAACGGCTCAATCAAAAGTAAGGTTCAACTCTGTTAATTGAATGCACAGAACAGAAAGAAGTTTCATACAATGCTTCTGTGTAGTTTATATTTGAACATATTCTTTTTTCCACTATTACCCACTTAGCGCTACGAATCTCCAGTTGCATTTTCTACAGACAGAGTGTTTCAAAACTGCTCAATCAAAAGTATGGTTTAACTCTGTTAGCTGAATGCTCAGATCAGAAAGAAGTTTCACAGAAATCTTCTGTATAGTTTATATTTGAATATATTCCTTTTTCCACTACTACGCTCTTAGCGCTCCAAATGTCCAGTTGCATTTTCTACAGAAAGAGTGTTCAGATCTGCTCAATCAAAAGTATGGTTTAACTCTGTTAGCTGAATGCACAGATCAGAAAGAAGTTTCACCGAATGATTCTGTGTAGTTTATATTTGAAGACATTCCTTTTTCCACTATTACCCTCTTAGCGCTCTGAATCTCCACTTGCATTTTCTACAAAAAGAGTGTTTCATAACTGCTCAATCAAAAATATGTTTTATCTCTGTTAACTGAATTTACAGATCAGAAATAAGTTTCACAGAATGCATCTGTGTAGTTTTTATTTGAAGATATTCTTTTTCCCAATGTAGGCCTCTTAGCGCTTAGCATGTCCAATTGCAGTTTCTACAGAAAGAGTGTTTCAGAACGGCTCAATCAAAAGTAAGGTTCAACTCTGTTAGTTGAATGCACAGAACAGAAAGAATTTTCACAGAATGCTACTGTGTAGTTTATATTTGAATATATTCCTTTTTCCACTATTACCCTCTTAGCGCTCCGAATGTCCACTTGCATTTTCTACAGAAAGAGTGTTCACAACTGCGCAATCAAAAGTATGGTTTAACTCTGTTAGCTTAATGAACATATCAGAAATAAGTTTCACACAATGATTCTGTGTAGTTTTTATTTGAAGATATTATATTTCCCAAAAGAGGCCTCTTAGCGCTCAGAATGTCCAATTGCAGTTTCTACAGAAAGAGTGTTTCAGAAAGGCTCAATCAAAAGTAAGGTTCAACTCTGTTAGTTGAATGCACAGAACAGAAAGAAATTTCATACAATGCTTCTGTGTAGTTTATATTTGAACATACTCTTTTTTCCACTATTACCCACTTAGCGCTACGAATGTCCAGTTGCATTTTCTACAGACAGAGTGTTTCAAAACTGCTCAATCAAAGAATGGTTTAACTCTGTTAGCTGAATGCTCAGATCAGAAAGAAGTTTCACAGAATGCTTCTGTGTAGTTTATATTTGAATATATTCCTTTTTCCACTACTACTCTCTTAGCGCTCCAAATGTCCAGTTGCATTTTCTACAGAAAGAGTGTTCAGATCTGCTCAATCAAAAGTATGGTTTAACACTGTTAGCTGAATGCACAGATCAGAAAGAAGTTTCACAGAATGATTCTGTGTAGTTTGTATTTGGAGACATTCCTTTTTCCACTATTACCCTATTAGCGCTCCGAATCTCCACTTGCATTTTCTACAGAAAGAGTGTTTCAGAACGGCTCAATCAAAACTAAGGTTCAACTCTTTTAGTTGAACAAACAGAACAGAAAGAAGTTTCACACAATTCTTCTGTGTAGTTTTTATTTGTAGACATTCTTTTTCCCAATATAGGCCTCTTAGCGCTCAGAATGTCCAATTGCAGTTTCTACAGAAAGAGTGTTTCAGAACGGCTCAATCAAAAGTAAGGTTCAACTCTGTTAGTTGAATGCACAGAACAGAAAGAAGTTTCACAGAATGCTACTGTGTAGTTTATATTTGAATATATTCCTTTTTCCACTATTACCCTCTTAGCGCTCCGAATGTCCACTTGCATTTTTTACAGAAAGAGTGTTCACAACTGCGCAATCAAAAGTATGGTTTAACTCTGTTAGCTTAATGAACTTATCAGAAATAAGTTTCACACAATGCTTCTGTGTAGTTTTTATTTGAAGATATTATATTTCCCAATAGAGGCCTCTTAGCGCTCAGAATGTCCAATTGCAGTTTCTACAGAAAGAGTGTTTCAGAAAGGCTCAATCAAAAGTAAGGTTCAACTCTGTTTGTTGAATGCACAGAACAGAAAGAAATTTCATACAATGCTTCTGTGTAGTTTATATTTGAACATACTCTTTTTTCCACTATTACCCACTTAGCGCTACGAATGTCCAGTTGCATTTTCTACAGACAGAGTGTTTCAAAACTGCTCAATCAAAAGTATGGTTTAACTCTGTTAGCTGAATGCTCAGATCAGAAAGAAGTTTCACAGAATGCTTCTGTGTAGTTTATATTTGAATATATTCCTTTTTCCACTAGTACTCTCTTAGCGCTCCAAATGTCCAGTTGCATTTTCTACAGAAAGAGTGTTCAGATCTGCTCAATCAAAAGTATGGTTTAACTCTGTTAGCTGAATGCACAGATCAGAAAGAAGTTTCACAGAATGATTCTGTGTAGTTTATATTTGGAGACATTCCTTTTTCCACTATTACCCTCTTAGCGCTCCGAATCTCCACTTGCATTTTCTACAGAAAGAGTGTTTCAGAACGGCTCAATCAAAACTAAGGTTCAACTCTTTTAGTTGAACAAACAGAACAGAAAGAAGTTTCACACAATTCTTCTGTGTAGTATTTATTTGTAGACATTCTTTTTCCCAATATAGGCCTCTTAGCGCTCAGAATGTCCAACTGCAGTTTCTACAGAAAGAGTGTTTCAGAGAGGCTCAATCAAAAGTAAGGTTCAACTCTGTTATTTGAATGCACAGAACAGAAAGGAGTTTCATACAATGCTTCTGTGTAGTTTATAGTTGAACATATTCTTTTTTCCACTATTACCCACTTAGCGCTACGAATGTCCAGTTGCATTTTCTACAGACAGAGTGTTTCAAAACTGCTCAATCAAAAGTATGGTTTAACTCTGTTAGCTGAATGCTCAGATCAGAAAGAAGTTTCACAGAATGCTTCTGTGTAGTTTATATTTGAATATATTCCTTTTTCCACTACTACGCTCTTTGCGCTCCAAATGTCCAGTTGCATTTTCTACAGAAAGAGTGTTCAGATCTGCTCAATCAAAAGTATGGTTTAACTCTGTTAGCTGAATGCACAGATCAGAAAGAAGTTTCACAGAATGATTCTGTGTATTTTATATTTGGAGACATTCCTTTTTCCACTATTACCCTATTAGCGCTCCGAATCTCCACTTGCATTTTCTACAGAAAGAGTGTTTCAGAACGGCTCAATCAAAACTAAGGTTCAACTCTTTTAGTTGAACAAACAGAACAGAAAGAAGTTTCACACAATTCTTCTGTGTAGTTTTTATTTGTAGACATTCTTTTTCCCAATATAGGCCTCTTAGCGCTCAGTATGTCCAATTGCAGTTTCTACAGAAAGAGTGTTTCAGAACGGCTCAATCAAAAGTAAGGTTCAACTCTGTTAGTTGAATGCACAGAACAGAAAGAAGTTTCATACAATGCTTCTGTGTAGTTTATATTTGAACATATTCTTTTTTCCACTATTACCCACTTAGCGCTACGAATGTCCAGATGCATTTTCTACAGACAGAGTGTTTCAAAACTGCTCAATCAAAAGTATGGTTTAACTCTGTTAGCTGAATGCTCAGATCAGAAAGAAGTTTCACAGAAGGCTTCTGTGTAGTTTATATTTGAATATATTCCTTTTTCCACTACTACGCTCTTAGCGCTCCAAATGTCCAGTTGCATTTTCTACAGAAAGAGTGTTCAGATCTGCTCAATCAAAAGTATGGTTTACCTCTGTTAGCTGAATGCACAGATCAGAAAGAAGTTTCACCGAATGATTCTGTGTAGTTTATATTTGAAGACATTCCTTTTTCCACTATTACCCCCTTAGCGCTCCGAATTTCCACTTGCATTTTCTACAAAAAGAGTGTTTCATAACTGCTCAATCAAAAATATGATTTATCTCTGTTAACTGAATTTACAGATCAGAAATAAGTTTCACAGAATGCATCCGTGTAGTTTTTATTTGAAGATATTCTTTTTCCCAATGTAGGCCTCTTAGCGCTTAGCATGTCCAACTGCAGTTTCTACAGAAAGAGTGTTTCAGAACGGCTCAATCAAAAGTAAGGTTCAACTCTGTTAGTTGAATGCACAGAACAGAAAGAATTTTCACAGAATGCTACTGTGTAGTTTATATTTGAATATATTCCTTTTTCCACTATTACCCTCTTAGCGCTCCGAATGTCCACTTGCATTTTCTACAGAAAGAGTGTTCAGAACTGCGCAATCAAAAGTATGGTTTAACTCTGTTAGCTTAATGAACATATCAGCAATAAGTTTCACACAATGCTTCTGTGTATTTTTTATTTGAAGATATTATTTTTCCCAATAGAGACCTCTTAGCGCTCAGAATGTCCAATTGCAGTTTCTACAGAAAGAGTGTTTCAGAAAGGCTCAATCAAAAGTAAGGTTCAACTCTGTTAGTTGAATGCACAGAACAGAAAGAAGTTTCATACAATGCTTCTGTGTAGTTTATATTTGAACATATTCTTTTTTCCACTATTACCCACTTAGCGCTACGAATGTCCAGTTGCATTTTCTACAGACAGAGTGTTTCAAAACTGCTCAATCAAAGTATGGTTTAACTCTGTTAGCTGAATGCTCAGATCAGAAAGAAGTTTCACAGAATGCTTCTGTGTAGTTTATATTTGAATATATTCCTTTTTCCACTACTACTCTCTTAGCGCTCCAAATGTCCAGTTGCATTTTCTACAGAAAGAGTGTTCAGATCTGCTCAATCAAAAGTATGGTTTAACTCTGTTAGCTGAATGCACAGATCAGAAAGAAGTTTCACAGAATGATTCTGTGTAGTTTATATTTGGAGACATTCCTTTTTCCACTATTACCCTCTTAGCGCTCCGAATCTCCACTTGCATTTTCTACAGAAAGAGTGTTTCAGAACGGCTCAATCAAAACTAAGGTTCAACTCTTTTAGTTGAACAAACAGAACAGAAAGAAGTTTCACACAATTCTTCTGTGTAGTATTTATTTGTAGACATTCTTTTTCCCAATATAGGCCTCTTAGCGCTCAGAATGTCCAACTGCAGTTTCTACAGAAAGAGTGTTTCAGAGAGGCTCAATCAAAAGTAAGGTTCAACTCTGTTATTTGAATGCACAGAACAGAAAGGAGTTTCATACAATGCTTCTGTGTAGTTTATAGTTGAACATATTCTTTTTTCCACTATTACCCACTTAGCGCTACGAATGTCCAGTTGCATTTTCTACAGACAGAGTGTTTCAAAACTGCTCAATCAAAAGTATGGTTTAACTCTGTTAGCTGAATGCTCAGATCAGAAAGAAGTTTCACAGAATGCTTCTGTGTAGTTTATATTTGAATATATTCCTTTTTCCACTACTACGCTCTTTGCGCTCCAAATGTCCAGTTGCATTTTCTACAGAAAGAGTGTTCAGATCTGCTCAATCAAAAGTATGGTTTAACTCTGTTAGCTGAATGCACAGATCAGAAAGAAGTTTCACAGAATGATTCTGTGTATTTTATATTTGGAGACATTCCTTTTTCCACTATTACCCTATTAGCGCTCCGAATCTCCACTTGCATTTTCTACAGAAAGAGTGTTTCAGAACGGCTCAATCAAAACTAAGGTTCAACTCTTTTAGTTGAACAAACAGAACAGAAAGAAGTTTCACACAATTCTTCTGTGTAGTTTTTATTTGTAGACATTCTTTTTCCCAATATAGGCCTCTTAGCGCTCAGTATGTCCAATTGCAGTTTCTACAGAAAGAGTGTTTCAGAACGGCTCAATCAAAAGTAAGGTTCAACTCTGTTAGTTGAATGCACAGAACAGAAAGAAGTTTCATACAATGCTTCTGTGTAGTTTATATTTGAACATATTCTTTTTTCCACTATTACCCACTTAGCGCTACGAATGTCCAGATGCATTTTCTACAGACAGAGTGTTTCAAAACTGCTCAATCAAAAGTATGGTTTAACTCTGTTAGCTGAATGCTCAGATCAGAAAGAAGTTTCACAGAAGGCTTCTGTGTAGTTTATATTTGAATATATTCCTTTTTCCACTACTACGCTCTTAGCGCTCCAAATGTCCAGTTGCATTTTCTACAGAAAGAGTGTTCAGATCTGCTCAATCAAAAGTATGGTTTACCTCTGTTAGCTGAATGCACAGATCAGAAAGAAGTTTCACCGAATGATTCTGTGTAGTTTATATTTGAAGACATTCCTTTTTCCACTATTACCCCCTTAGCGCTCCGAATTTCCACTTGCATTTTCTACAAAAAGAGTGTTTCATAACTGCTCAATCAAAAATATGATTTATCTCTGTTAACTGAATTTACAGATCAGAAATAAGTTTCACAGAATGCATCCGTGTAGTTTTTATTTGAAGATATTCTTTTTCCCAATGTAGGCCTCTTAGCGCTTAGCATGTCCAACTGCAGTTTCTACAGAAAGAGTGTTTCAGAACGGCTCAATCAAAAGTAAGGTTCAACTCTGTTAGTTGAATGCACAGAACAGAAAGAATTTTCACAGAATGCTACTGTGTAGTTTATATTTGAATATATTCCTTTTTCCACTATTACCCTCTTAGCGCTCCGAATGTCCACTTGCATTTTCTACAGAAAGAGTGTTCAGAACTGCGCAATCAAAAGTATGGTTTAACTCTGTTAGCTTAATGAACATATCAGCAATAAGTTTCACACAATGCTTCTGTGTATTTTTTATTTGAAGATATTATTTTTCCCAATAGAGACCTCTTAGCGCTCAGAATGTCCAATTGCAGTTTCTACAGAAAGAGTGTTTCAGAAAGGCTCAATCAAAAGTAAGGTTCAACTCTGTTAGTTGAATGCACAGAACAGAAAGAAGTTTCATACAATGCTTCTGTGTAGTTTATATTTGAACATATTCTTTTTTCCACTATTACCCACTTAGCGCTACGAATGTCCAGTTGCATTTTCTACAGACAGAGTGTTTCAAAACTGCTCAATCAAAGTATGGTTTAACTCTGTTAGCTGAATGCTCAGATCAGAAAGAAGTTTCACAGAATGCTTCTGTGTAGTTTATATTTGAATATATTCCTTTTTCCACTACTACTCTCTTAGCGCTCCAAATGTCCAGTTGCATTTTCTACAGAAAGAGTGTTCAGATCTGCTCAATCAAAAGTATGGTTTAACTCTGTTAGCTGAATGCACAGATCAGAAAGAAGTTTCACAGAATGATTCTGTGTAGTTTATATTTGGAGACATTCCTTTTTCCACTATTACCCTCTTAGCGCTCCGAATCTCCACTTGCATTTTCTACAGAAAGACTGTTACAGAACGGCTCAATCAAAACAAAGGTTCAACTCTTTTAGTTGAACAAACAGAACAGAAAGAAGTTTCACACAATTCTTCTGTGTAGTTTTTATTTGTAGACATTCTTTTTCCCAATATAGGCCTCTTAGCGCTCAGAATGTCCAATTGCAGTTTCTACAGAAAGTTTGTTTCAGAACGGCTCAATCAAAAGTAAGGTTCAACTCTGTTAGTTGAATGCACAGAACAGAAAGAAGTTTCATACAATGCTTCTGTGTAGTTTATATTTGAACATATTCTTTTTTCCACTATTACCCACTTAGCGCTACGAATGTCCAGTTGCATTTTCTACAGACAGAGTGTTTCAAAACTGCTCAATCAAAAGTATGGTTTAACTCTGTTAGCTGAATGCTCAGATCAGAAAGAAGTTTCACAGAATGCTTCTGTGTAGTTTATATTTGAATATATTCCTTTTTCCACTACTACGCTCTTAGCGCTCCAAATGTCCAGTTGCATTTTCTACAGAAAGAGTGTTCAGATCTGCTAAATCAAAAGTATGGTTTAACTCTGTTAGCTGAATGCACAGATCAGAAAGAAGTTTCACCGAATGATTCTGTGTAGTTTATATTTGAAGACATTCCTTTTTCCACTATTACCCTCTTAGCGCTCCGAATCTCCACTTGCATTTTCTACAAAAAGAGTGTTTCATAACTGCTCAATCAAAAATATGTTTTATCTCTGTTAACTAAATTTACAGATCAGAAATAAGTTTCACAGAATGCATCTGTGTAGTTTTTATTTGAAGATATTCTTTTTCCCAATGTAGGCCTCTTAGCGCTTAGCATGTCCAATTGCAGTTTCTACAGAAAGAGTGTTTCAGAACGGCTCAATCAAAAGTAAGGTTCAACTCTGTTAGTTGAATGCACAGAACAGAAAGAATTTTCACAGAATGCTACTGTGTAGTTTATATTTGAATATATTCCTTTTTCCACTATTACCCTCTTAGCGCTCCGAATGTCCACTTGCATTTTCTACAGAAAGAGTGTTCAGAACTGCGCAATCAAAAGTATGGTTTAACTCTGTTAGCTTAATGAACATATCAGAAATAAGTTTCACACAATGCTTCTGTGTAGTTTTTATTTGAAGATATCATTTTTCCCAATAGAGGCCTCTTAGCGCTCAGAATGTCCAATTGCAGTTTCTACAGAAAGAGTGTTTCAGAAAGGCTCAATCAAAAGTAAGGTTCAACTCTGTTAGTTGAATGCACAGAACAGAAAGAAGTTTCATACAATGCATCTGTGTAGTTTATATTTGAACATACTCTTTTTTCCACTATTACGCACTTAGCGCTACGAATGTCCAGTTGCATTTTCTACAGACAGAGTGTTTCAAAACTGCTCAATCAAAAGTATGGTTTAACTCTGTTAGCTGAATGCTCAGATCAGAAAGAAGTTTCACAGAATGCTTCTGTGTAGTTTATATTTGAATATATTCCTTTTTCCACTACTACTCTCTTAGCGCTCCAAATGTCCAGTTGCATTTTCTACAGAAAGAGTGTTCAGATCTGCTCAATCAAAAGTATGGTTTAACTCTGTTAGCTGAATGCACAGATCAGAAAGAAGTTTCACAGAATGATTCTGTGTAGTTTATATTTGGAGACATTCCTTTTTCCACTATTACCCTATTAGCGCTCCGAATCTCCACTTGCATTTTCTACAGAAAGAGTGTTTCAGAACGGCTCAATCAAAACTAAGGTTCAACTCTTTTAGTTGAACAAACAGAACAGAAAGAAGTTTCACACAATTCTTCTGTGTAGTTTTTATTTGTAGACATTCTTTTTCCCAATATAGGCCTCTTAGCGCTCAGAATGTCCAATTGCAGTTTCTACAGAAAGAGTGTTTCAGAACGGCTCAATCAAAAGTAAGGTTCAACTCTGTTAGTTGAATGCACAGAACAGAAAGAAGTTTCATACAATGCTTCTGTGTAGTTTATATTTGAACATATTCTTTTTTCCCCTATTACCCACTTGGCGCTACGAATGTCCAGTTGCATTTTCCACAGACAGAGTGTTTCAAAACTGCTCAATCAAAAGTATGGTTTAACTCTGTTAGCTGAATGCTCAGATCAGAAAGAAGTTTCACAGAATGCTTCTGTGTAGTTTATATTTGAATATATTCCTTTTTCCACTACTACGCTCTTAGCGCTCCAAATGTCCAGTTGCATTTTCTACAGAAAGAGTGTTCAGATCTGCTCAATCAAAAGTATGGTTTAACTCTGTTAGCTGAATGCACAGATCAGAAAGAAGTTTCACCGAATGATTCTGTGTAGTTTATATTTGAAGACATTCCTTTTTCCACTATTACCCTCTTAGCGCTCCGAATCTCCACTTGCATTTTCTACAAAAAGAGTGTTTCATAACTGCTCAATCAAAAATATGTTTTATCTCTGTTAACTGAATTTACAGATCAGAAATAAGTTTCAAAGAATGTATCTGTGTAGTTTTTATTTGAAGATATACTTTTTCCCAATGTAGGCCTCTTAGCGCTTAGCATGTCCAATTGCAGTTTCTACAGAAAGAGTGTTTCAGAACGGCTCAATCAAAAGTAAGGTTCAACTCTGTTAGTTGAATGCACAGAACAGAAAGAATTTTCACAGAATGGTACTGTGTAGTTTATATTTGAATATATTCCTTTTTCCACTATTACCCTCTTAGCGCTCCGAATGTCCACTTGCATTTTCTACAGAAAGAGTGTTCAGAACTGCGCAATCAAAAGTATGGTTTAACTCTGTTAGCTTAATGAACATATCAGAAATAAGTTTCACAAAATGCTTCTGTGTAGTTTTTATTTGAAGATATTATATTTCCCAATAGAGGCCTCTTAGCGCTCAGAATGTCCAATTGCAGTTTCTACAGAAAGAGTGTTTCAGAAAGGCTCAATCAAAAGTAAGGTTCAACTCTGTTAGTTGAATGCACAGAACAGAAAGAAATTTCATACAATGCTTCTGTGTAGTTTATATTTGAACATATTCTTTTTTCCACTATTACCCACTTAGCGCTACGAATGTCCAGTTGCATTTTCTACAGACAGAGTGTTTCAAAACTGCTCAATCAAAAGTATGGTTTAACTCTGTTAGCTGAATGCTCAGATCAGAAAGAAGTTTCACAGAATGCTTCTGTGTAGTTTATATTTGAATATATTCCTTTTTCCACTACTACTCTCTTAGCGCTCCAAATGTCCAGTTGCATTTTCTACATAAAGAGTGTTCAGATCTGCTCAATCAAAATTATGGTTTAGCTCTGTTAGCTGAATGCACAGATCAGAAAGAAGGTTCACAGAATGATTCTGTGTAGTTTATATTTGGAGACATTCCTTTTTCCACTATTACCCTCTTAGCGCTCCGAATCTCCACTTGCATTTTCTACAGAAAGAGTGTTTCAGAACGGCTCAATCAAAACTAAGGTTCAACTCTTTTAGTTGAACAAACAGAACAGAAAGAAGTTTCACACAATTCTTATGTGTAGTTTTTATTTGTAGACATTCTTTTTCCCAATATAGGCCTCTTAGCGCTCAGAATGTCCAATTGCAGTTTCTACAGAAAGAGTGTTTCAGAACGGCTCAATCAAAAGTAAGGTTCAACTCTGTTAGTTGAATGCACAGAACATAAAGAAGTTTCATACAATGCTTCTGTGTAGTTTATATTTGAACATATTCTTTTTTCCACTATTACCCACTTGGCGCTACGAATGTCCAGTTGCATTTTCTACAGACAGAGTGTTTCAAAACTGCTCAATCAAAAGTATGGTTTAACTCTGTTAGCTGAATGCTCAGATCAGAAAGAAGTTTCACAGAATGCTTCTGTGTAGTTTATATTTGAATATATTCCTTTTTCCACTACTACGCTCTTAGCGCTCCAAATGTCCAGTTGCATTTTCTACAGAAAGAGTGTTCAGATCTGCTCAATCAAAAGTATGGTTTAACTCTGTTAGCTGAATGCACAGATCAGAAAGAAGTTTCACCGAATGATTCTGTGTAGTTTATATTTGAAGACATTCCTTTTTCCACTATTACCCTCTTAGCGCTCCGAATCTCCACTTGCATTTTCTACAAAAAGAGTGTTTCATAACTGCTCAATCAAAAATATGTTTTATCTCTGTTAACTGAATTTACAGATCAGAAATAAGTTTCACAGAATGCATCTGTGTAGTTTTTATTTGAAGATATTCTTTTTCCCAATGTAGGCCTCTTAGCGCTTAGCATGTCCAATTGCAGTTTCTACAGAAAGAGTGTTTCAGAACGGCTCAATCAAAAGTGAGGTTCAACTCTGTTAGTTGAATGCACAGAACAGAAAGAATTTTCACAGAATGCTACTGTGTAGTTTATATTTGAATATATTCCTTTTTCCACTATTACCCTCTTAGCGCTCCGAATGTCCACTTGCATTTTCTACAGAAAGAGTGTTCAGAACTGCGCAATCAAAATTATGGTTTAAATCTGTTAGCTGAATGCACAGATCAGAAAGAAGTTTCACCGAATGATTCTGTGTAGTTTATATTTGAAGACATTCCTTTTTCCACTATTACCCTCTTAGCGCTCCGAATCTCCACTTGCATTTTCTACAAAAAGAGTGTTTCATAACTGCTCAATCAAAAATATGTTTTATCTCTGTTAACTGAATTTAAAGATCAGAAATAAGTTTCACAGAATGCATCTGTGTAGTTTTTATTTGAAGATATTCTTTTTCCCAATGTAGGCCTCTTAGCGCTTAGCATGTCCAATTGCAGTTTCTACAGAAAGAGTGTTTCAGAACGGCTCAATCAAAAGTAAGGTTCAACTCTGTTAGTTGAATGCACAGAACAGAAAGAATTTTCACAGAATGCTACTGTGTAGTTTATATTTGAATATATTCCTTTTTCCACTATTACCCTCTTAGCGCTCCGAATGTCCACTTGCATTTTCTACAGAAAGAGTGTTCAGAACTGCGCAATCAAAAGTATGGTTTAACTCTGTTAGCTTAATGAACATATCAGAAATAAGTTTCACACAATGCTTCTGTGTAGTTTTTATTTGAAGATATTATTTTTCCCAATAGAGGCCTCTTAGCGCTCAGAATGTCCAATTGCAGTTTCTACAGAAAGAGTGTTTCAGAAAGGCTCAATCAAAAGTAAGGTTCAACTCTGTTAGTTGAATGCACAGAACAGAAAGAAGTTTCATACAATGCTTCTGTGTAGTTTATATTTGAACATAATCTTTTTTCCACTATTACCCACTTAGCGCTACGAATGTCCAGTTGCATTTTCTACAGACAGAGTGTTTCAAAACTGCTCAATCAAAAGTATGGTTTAACTCTGTTAGCTGAATGCTCAGATCAGAAAGAAGTTTCACAGAACGCTTCTGTGTAGTTTATATTTGAATATATTCCTTTTTCCACTACTACTCTCTTAGCGCTCCAAATGTCCAGTTGCATTTTCTACAGAAAGAGTGTTCAGATCTGCTCAATCAAAAGTATGGTTTAACTCTGTTAGCTGAATGCACAGATCAGAAAGAAGTTTCACAGAATGATTCTGTGTAGTTTATATTTGGAGACATTCCTTTTTCCACTATTACCCTATTAGCGCTCCGAATCTCCACTTGCATTTTCTACAGAAAGAGTGTTTCAGAACGGCTCAATCAAAACTAAGGTTCAACTCTTTTAGTTGAACAAACAGAACAGAAAGAAGTTTCACACAATTCTTCTGTGTAGTTTTTATTTGTAGACATTCTTTTTCCCAATATAGGCCTCTTAGCGCTCAGAATGTCCAATTGCAGTTTCTACAGAAAGAGTGTTTCAGAACGGCTCAATCAAAAGTAAGGTTCAACTCTGTTAGTTGAATGCACAGAACAGAAAGAAGTTTCATACAATGCTTCTGTGTAGTTTATATTTGAACATATTCTTTTTTCCACTATTACCCACTTAGCGCTACGAATGTCCAGTTGCATTTTCTACAGACAGAGTGTTTCAAAACTGCTCAATCAAAAGTATGGTTTAACTCTGTTAGCTGAATGCTCAGATTAGAAAGAAGTTTCACAGAATTCTTCTGTGTAGTTTATATTTGAATATATTCCTTTTTCCACTACTACTCTCTTAGCGCTCCAAATGTCCAGTTGCATTTTCTACAGAAAGAGTGTTCTGATCTGCTCAATCAAAAGTATGGTTTAATTCTGTTAGCTGAATGCACAGATCAGAAAGAAGTTTCACAGAATGATTCTGTGTAGTTTATATTTGGAGACATTCCTTTTTCCACTATTACCCTCTTAGTGCTCCGAATCTCCACTAGCATTTTCTACAGAAAGAGTGTTTAAGAACGGCTCAATCAAAACTAAGGTTCAAATCTTTTAGTTGAACAAACAGAACAGAAAGAAGTTTCACACAATTCTTCGGTGTAGTTTTTATTTGTAGACATTCTTTTTCCCAATAGAGGCCTCTTAGCGCTCAGAATGTCCAATTGCAGTTTCTACAGAAAGAGTGTTTCAGAACGGCTCAATCAAAAGTAAGGTTCAACTCTGTTAATTGAATGCACAGAACAGAAAGAAGTTTCATACAATGCTTCTGTGTAGTTTATATTTGAACATATTCTTTTTTCCACTATTACCCACTTAGCGCTACGAATCTCCAGTTGCATTTTCTACAGACAGAGTGTTTCAAAACTGCTCAATCAAAAGTATGGTTTAACTCTGTTAGCTGAATGCTCAGATCAGAAAGAAGTTTCACAGAAATCTTCTGTATAGTTTATATTTGAATATATTCCTTTTTCCACTACTACGCTCTTAGCGCTCCAAATGTCCAGTTGCATTTTCTACAGAAAGAGTGTTCAGATCTGCTCAATCAAAAGTATGGTTTAACTCTGTTAGCTGAATGCACAGATCAGAAAGAAGTTTCACCGAATGATTCTGTGTAGTTTATATTTGAAGACATTCCTTTTTCCACTATTACCCTCTTAGCGCTCTGAATCTCCACTTGCATTTTCTACAAAAAGAGTGTTTCATAACTGCTCAATCAAAAATATGTTTTATCTCTGTTAACTGAATTTACAGATCAGAAATAAGTTTCACAGAATGCATCTGTGTAGTTTTTATTTGAAGATATTCTTTTTCCCAATGTAGGCCTCTTAGCGCTTAGCATGTCCAATTGCAGTTTCTACAGAAAGAGTGTTTCAGAACGGCTCAATCAAAAGTAAGGTTCAACTCTGTTAGTTGAATGCACAGAACAGAAAGAATTTTCACAGAATGCTACTGTGTAGTTTATATTTGAATATATTCCTTTTTCCACTATTACCCTCTTAGCGCTCCGAATGTCCACTTGCATTTTCTACAGAAAGAGTGTTCACAACTGCGCAATCAAAAGTATGGTTTAACTCTGTTAGCTTAATGAACATATCAGAAATAAGTTTCACACAATGATTCTGTGTAGTTTTTATTTGAAGATATTATATTTCCCAAAAGAGGCCTCTTAGCGCTCAGAATGTCCAATTGCAGTTTCTACAGAAAGAGTGTTTCAGAAAGGCTCAATCAAAAGTAAGGTTCAACTCTGTTAGTTGAATGCACAGAACAGAAAGAAATTTCATACAATGCTTCTGTGTAGTTTATATTTGAACATACTCTTTTTTCCACTATTACCCACTTAGCGCTACGAATGTCCAGTTGCATTTTCTACAGACAGAGTGTTTCAAAACTGCTCAATCAAAGAATGGTTTAACTCTGTTAGCTGAATGCTCAGATCAGAAAGAAGTTTCACAGAATGCTTCTGTGTAGTTTATATTTGAATATATTCCTTTTTCCACTACTACTCTCTTAGCGCTCCAAATGTCCAGTTGCATTTTCTACAGAAAGAGTGTTCAGATCTGCTCAATCAAAAGTATGGTTTAACACTGTTAGCTGAATGCACAGATCAGAAAGAAGTTTCACAGAATGATTCTGTGTAGTTTGTATTTGGAGACATTCCTTTTTCCACTATTACCCTATTAGCGCTCCGAATCTCCACTTGCATTTTCTACAGAAAGAGTGTTTCAGAACGGCTCAATCAAAACTAAGGTTCAACTCTTTTAGTTGAACAAACAGAACAGAAAGAAGTTTCACACAATTCTTCTGTGTAGTTTTTATTTGTAGACATTCTTTTTCCCAATATAGGCCTCTTAGCGCTCAGAATGTCCAATTGCAGTTTCTACAGAAAGAGTGTTTCAGAACGGCTCAATCAAAAGTAAGGTTCAACTCTGTTAGTTGAATGCACAGAACAGAAAGAAGTTTCACAGAATGCTACTGTGTAGTTTATATTTGAATATATTCCTTTTTCCACTATTACCCTCTTAGCGCTCCGAATGTCCACTTGCATTTTTTACAGAAAGAGTGTTCACAACTGCGCAATCAAAAGTATGGTTTAACTCTGTTAGCTTAATGAACTTATCAGAAATAAGTTTCACACAATGCTTCTGTGTAGTTTTTATTTGAAGATATTATATTTCCCAATAGAGGCCTCTTAGCGCTCAGAATGTCCAATTGCAGTTTCTACAGAAAGAGTGTTTCAGAAAGGCTCAATCAAAAGTAAGGTTCAACTCTGTTTGTTGAATGCACAGAACAGAAAGAAATTTCATACAATGCTTCTGTGTAGTTTATATTTGAACATACTCTTTTTTCCACTATTACCCACTTAGCGCTACGAATGTCCAGTTGCATTTTCTACAGACAGAGTGTTTCAAAACTGCTCAATCAAAAGTATGGTTTAACTCTGTTAGCTGAATGCTCAGATCAGAAAGAAGTTTCACAGAATGCTTCTGTGTAGTTTATATTTGAATATATTCCTTTTTCCACTAGTACTCTCTTAGCGCTCCAAATGTCCAGTTGCATTTTCTACAGAAAGAGTGTTCAGATCTGCTCAATCAAAAGTATGGTTTAACTCTGTTAGCTGAATGCACAGATCAGAAAGAAGTTTCACAGAATGATTCTGTGTAGTTTATATTTGGAGACATTCCTTTTTCCACTATTACCCTCTTAGCGCTCCGAATCTCCACTTGCATTTTCTACAGAAAGAGTGTTTCAGAACGGCTCAATCAAAACTAAGGTTCAACTCTTTTAGTTGAACAAACAGAACAGAAAGAAGTTTCACACAATTCTTCTGTGTAGTATTTATTTGTAGACATTCTTTTTCCCAATATAGGCCTCTTAGCGCTCAGAATGTCCAACTGCAGTTTCTACAGAAAGAGTGTTTCAGAGAGGCTCAATCAAAAGTAAGGTTCAACTCTGTTATTTGAATGCACAGAACAGAAAGGAGTTTCATACAATGCTTCTGTGTAGTTTATAGTTGAACATATTCTTTTTTCCACTATTACCCACTTAGCGCTACGAATGTCCAGTTGCATTTTCTACAGACAGAGTGTTTCAAAACTGCTCAATCAAAAGTATGGTTTAACTCTGTTAGCTGAATGCTCAGATCAGAAAGAAGTTTCACAGAATGCTTCTGTGTAGTTTATATTTGAATATATTCCTTTTTCCACTACTACGCTCTTTGCGCTCCAAATGTCCAGTTGCATTTTCTACAGAAAGAGTGTTCAGATCTGCTCAATCAAAAGTATGGTTTAACTCTGTTAGCTGAATGCACAGATCAGAAAGAAGTTTCACAGAATGATTCTGTGTATTTTATATTTGGAGACATTCCTTTTTCCACTATTACCCTATTAGCGCTCCGAATCTCCACTTGCATTTTCTACAGAAAGAGTGTTTCAGAACGGCTCAATCAAAACTAAGGTTCAACTCTTTTAGTTGAACAAACAGAACAGAAAGAAGTTTCACACAATTCTTCTGTGTAGTTTTTATTTGTAGACATTCTTTTTCCCAATATAGGCCTCTTAGCGCTCAGTATGTCCAATTGCAGTTTCTACAGAAAGAGTGTTTCAGAACGGCTCAATCAAAAGTAAGGTTCAACTCTGTTAGTTGAATGCACAGAACAGAAAGAAGTTTCATACAATGCTTCTGTGTAGTTTATATTTGAACATATTCTTTTTTCCACTATTACCCACTTAGCGCTACGAATGTCCAGATGCATTTTCTACAGACAGAGTGTTTCAAAACTGCTCAATCAAAAGTATGGTTTAACTCTGTTAGCTGAATGCTCAGATCAGAAAGAAGTTTCACAGAAGGCTTCTGTGTAGTTTATATTTGAATATATTCCTTTTTCCACTACTACGCTCTTAGCGCTCCAAATGTCCAGTTGCATTTTCTACAGAAAGAGTGTTCAGATCTGCTCAATCAAAAGTATGGTTTACCTCTGTTAGCTGAATGCACAGATCAGAAAGAAGTTTCACCGAATGATTCTGTGTAGTTTATATTTGAAGACATTCCTTTTTCCACTATTACCCCCTTAGCGCTCCGAATTTCCACTTGCATTTTCTACAAAAAGAGTGTTTCATAACTGCTCAATCAAAAATATGATTTATCTCTGTTAACTGAATTTACAGATCAGAAATAAGTTTCACAGAATGCATCCGTGTAGTTTTTATTTGAAGATATTCTTTTTCCCAATGTAGGCCTCTTAGCGCTTAGCATGTCCAACTGCAGTTTCTACAGAAAGAGTGTTTCAGAACGGCTCAATCAAAAGTAAGGTTCAACTCTGTTAGTTGAATGCACAGAACAGAAAGAATTTTCACAGAATGCTACTGTGTAGTTTATATTTGAATATATTCCTTTTTCCACTATTACCCTCTTAGCGCTCCGAATGTCCACTTGCATTTTCTACAGAAAGAGTGTTCAGAACTGCGCAATCAAAAGTATGGTTTAACTCTGTTAGCTTAATGAACATATCAGCAATAAGTTTCACACAATGCTTCTGTGTATTTTTTATTTGAAGATATTATTTTTCCCAATAGAGACCTCTTAGCGCTCAGAATGTCCAATTGCAGTTTCTACAGAAAGAGTGTTTCAGAAAGGCTCAATCAAAAGTAAGGTTCAACTCTGTTAGTTGAATGCACAGAACAGAAAGAAGTTTCATACAATGCTTCTGTGTAGTTTATATTTGAACATATTCTTTTTTCCACTATTACCCACTTAGCGCTACGAATGTCCAGTTGCATTTTCTACAGACAGAGTGTTTCAAAACTGCTCAATCAAAGTATGGTTTAACTCTGTTAGCTGAATGCTCAGATCAGAAAGAAGTTTCACAGAATGCTTCTGTGTAGTTTATATTTGAATATATTCCTTTTTCCACTACTACTCTCTTAGCGCTCCAAATGTCCAGTTGCATTTTCTACAGAAAGAGTGTTCAGATCTGCTCAATCAAAAGTATGGTTTAACTCTGTTAGCTGAATGCACAGATCAGAAAGAAGTTTCACAGAATGATTCTGTGTAGTTTATATTTGGAGACATTCCTTTTTCCACTATTACCCTCTTAGCGCTCCGAATCTCCACTTGCATTTTCTACAGAAAGAGTGTTTCAGAACGGCTCAATCAAAACTAAGGTTCAACTCTTTTAGTTGAACAAACAGAACAGAAAGAAGTTTCACACAATTCTTCTGTGTAGTATTTATTTGTAGACATTCTTTTTCCCAATATAGGCCTCTTAGCGCTCAGAATGTCCAACTGCAGTTTCTACAGAAAGAGTGTTTCAGAGAGGCTCAATCAAAAGTAAGGTTCAACTCTGTTATTTGAATGCACAGAACAGAAAGGAGTTTCATACAATGCTTCTGTGTAGTTTATAGTTGAACATATTCTTTTTTCCACTATTACCCACTTAGCGCTACGAATGTCCAGTTGCATTTTCTACAGACAGAGTGTTTCAAAACTGCTCAATCAAAAGTATGGTTTAACTCTGTTAGCTGAATGCTCAGATCAGAAAGAAGTTTCACAGAATGCTTCTGTGTAGTTTATATTTGAATATATTCCTTTTTCCACTACTACGCTCTTTGCGCTCCAAATGTCCAGTTGCATTTTCTACAGAAAGAGTGTTCAGATCTGCTCAATCAAAAGTATGGTTTAACTCTGTTAGCTGAATGCACAGATCAGAAAGAAGTTTCACAGAATGATTCTGTGTATTTTATATTTGGAGACATTCCTTTTTCCACTATTACCCTATTAGCGCTCCGAATCTCCACTTGCATTTTCTACAGAAAGAGTGTTTCAGAACGGCTCAATCAAAACTAAGGTTCAACTCTTTTAGTTGAACAAACAGAACAGAAAGAAGTTTCACACAATTCTTCTGTGTAGTTTTTATTTGTAGACATTCTTTTTCCCAATATAGGCCTCTTAGCGCTCAGTATGTCCAATTGCAGTTTCTACAGAAAGAGTGTTTCAGAACGGCTCAATCAAAAGTAAGGTTCAACTCTGTTAGTTGAATGCACAGAACAGAAAGAAGTTTCATACAATGCTTCTGTGTAGTTTATATTTGAACATATTCTTTTTTCCACTATTACCCACTTAGCGCTACGAATGTCCAGATGCATTTTCTACAGACAGAGTGTTTCAAAACTGCTCAATCAAAAGTATGGTTTAACTCTGTTAGCTGAATGCTCAGATCAGAAAGAAGTTTCACAGAAGGCTTCTGTGTAGTTTATATTTGAATATATTCCTTTTTCCACTACTACGCTCTTAGCGCTCCAAATGTCCAGTTGCATTTTCTACAGAAAGAGTGTTCAGATCTGCTCAATCAAAAGTATGGTTTACCTCTGTTAGCTGAATGCACAGATCAGAAAGAAGTTTCACCGAATGATTCTGTGTAGTTTATATTTGAAGACATTCCTTTTTCCACTATTACCCCCTTAGCGCTCCGAATTTCCACTTGCATTTTCTACAAAAAGAGTGTTTCATAACTGCTCAATCAAAAATATGATTTATCTCTGTTAACTGAATTTACAGATCAGAAATAAGTTTCACAGAATGCATCCGTGTAGTTTTTATTTGAAGATATTCTTTTTCCCAATGTAGGCCTCTTAGCGCTTAGCATGTCCAACTGCAGTTTCTACAGAAAGAGTGTTTCAGAACGGCTCAATCAAAAGTAAGGTTCAACTCTGTTAGTTGAATGCACAGAACAGAAAGAATTTTCACAGAATGCTACTGTGTAGTTTATATTTGAATATATTCCTTTTTCCACTATTACCCTCTTAGCGCTCCGAATGTCCACTTGCATTTTCTACAGAAAGAGTGTTCAGAACTGCGCAATCAAAAGTATGGTTTAACTCTGTTAGCTTAATGAACATATCAGCAATAAGTTTCACACAATGCTTCTGTGTATTTTTTATTTGAAGATATTATTTTTCCCAATAGAGACCTCTTAGCGCTCAGAATGTCCAATTGCAGTTTCTACAGAAAGAGTGTTTCAGAAAGGCTCAATCAAAAGTAAGGTTCAACTCTGTTAGTTGAATGCACAGAACAGAAAGAAGTTTCATACAATGCTTCTGTGTAGTTTATATTTGAACATATTCTTTTTTCCACTATTACCCACTTAGCGCTACGAATGTCCAGTTGCATTTTCTACAGACAGAGTGTTTCAAAACTGCTCAATCAAAGTATGGTTTAACTCTGTTAGCTGAATGCTCAGATCAGAAAGAAGTTTCACAGAATGCTTCTGTGTAGTTTATATTTGAATATATTCCTTTTTCCACTACTACTCTCTTAGCGCTCCAAATGTCCAGTTGCATTTTCTACAGAAAGAGTGTTCAGATCTGCTCAATCAAAAGTATGGTTTAACTCTGTTAGCTGAATGCACAGATCAGAAAGAAGTTTCACAGAATGATTCTGTGTAGTTTATATTTGGAGACATTCCTTTTTCCACTATTACCCTCTTAGCGCTCCGAATCTCCACTTGCATTTTCTACAGAAAGACTGTTACAGAACGGCTCAATCAAAACAAAGGTTCAACTCTTTTAGTTGAACAAACAGAACAGAAAGAAGTTTCACACAATTCTTCTGTGTAGTTTTTATTTGTAGACATTCTTTTTCCCAATATAGGCCTCTTAGCGCTCAGAATGTCCAATTGCAGTTTCTACAGAAAGTTTGTTTCAGAACGGCTCAATCAAAAGTAAGGTTCAACTCTGTTAGTTGAATGCACAGAACAGAAAGAAGTTTCATACAATGCTTCTGTGTAGTTTATATTTGAACATATTCTTTTTTCCACTATTACCCACTTAGCGCTACGAATGTCCAGTTGCATTTTCTACAGACAGAGTGTTTCAAAACTGCTCAATCAAAAGTATGGTTTAACTCTGTTAGCTGAATGCTCAGATCAGAAAGAAGTTTCACAGAATGCTTCTGTGTAGTTTATATTTGAATATATTCCTTTTTCCACTACTACGCTCTTAGCGCTCCAAATGTCCAGTTGCATTTTCAACAGAAAGAGTGTTCAGATCTGCTCAATCAAAAGTATGGTTTAACTCTGTTAGCTGAATGCACAGATCAGAAAGAAGTTTCACCGAATGATTCTGTGTAGTTTATATTTGAAGACATTCCTTTTTCCACTACTACAATCTTAGCGCTCCAAATCTCCACTTGCATTTTCTACAAAAAGAGTGTTTCATAACTGCTCAATCAAAAATATGTTTTATCTCTGTTAACTGAATTTACAGATCAGAAATAAGTTTCACAGAATGCATCTGTGTAGTTTTTATTTGAAGATATTCTTTTTCCCAATGTAGGCCTCTTAGCGCTTAGCATGTCCAATTGCAGTTTCTACAGAAAGAGTGTTTCAGAACGGCTCAATCAAAAGTAAGGTTCAACACTGTTAGTTGAATGCACAGAACAGAAAGAATTTTCACAGAATGCTACTGTGTAGTTTATATTTGAATATATTCCTTTTTCCACTATTACCCTCTTAGCGCTCCGAATGTCCACTTGCATTTTCTACAGAAAGAGTGTTCAGAACTGCGCAATCAAAAGTATGGTTTAACTCTGTTAGCTTAATGAACATATCAGAAATAAGTTTCACACAATGCTTCTGTGTAGTTTTTATTTGAAGATATTATTTTTCCCAATATAGGCCTCTTCGCGCTCAGAATGTCCAATTGCAGTTTCTACAGAAAGAGTGTTTCAGAAAGGCTCAATCAAAAGTAAGGTTCAACTCTGTTAATTGAATGCACAGAACAGAAAGAAGTTTCATACAATGCTTCTGTGTAGTTTATATTTGAACATATACTTTTTTCCACTATTACCCACTTAGCGCTACGAATGTCCAGTTGCATTTTCTACAGACAGAGTGTTTCAAAACTGCTCAATCAAAAGTATGGTTTAACTCTGTTAGCTGAATGCTCAGATCAGAAAGAAGTTTCACAGAATGCTTCTGTGTAGTTTATATTTGAATATATTCCTTTTTCCACTACTACGCTCTTAGCGCTCCAAATGTCCAGTTGCATTTTCTACAGAAAGAGTGTTCAGATCTGCTCAATCAAAAGTATGGTTTAACTCTGTTAGCTGAATGCACAGATCAGAAAGAAGTTTCACAGAATGATTCTGTGTAGTTTATATTTGGAGACATTCCTTTTTCCACTATTACCCTCTTAGCGCTCCGAATCTCCACTAGCATTTTCTACAGAAAGAGTGTTTAAGAACGGCTCAATCAAAACTAAGTTTCAAATCTTTTAGTTGAACAAACAGAAAAGAAAGAAGTTTCACACAATTCTTCTGTGTAGTTTTTATTTGTAGACATTCTTTTTCCCAATATAGGCCTCTTAGCGCTCAGAATGTCCAATTGCAGTTTCTACAGAAAGAGTGTTTCAGAACGGCTCAATCAAAAGTAAGGTTCAACTCTGTTAGTTGAATGCACAGAACAGAAAGAAGTTTCATACAATGCTTCTGTGTAGTTTATATTTGAACATATTCTTTTTTCCACTATTACCCACTTAGCGCTACGAATGTCCAGTTGCATTTTCTACAGACAGAGTGTTTCAAAACTGCTCAATCAAAAGTATGGTTTAACTCTGTTAGCTGAATGCTCAGATCAGAAAGAAGTTTCACAGAAGGCTTCTGTGTAGTTTATATTTGAATATATTCTTTTTTCCACTACTACGCTCTTAGCGCTCCAAATGTCCAGTTGCATTTTCTACAGAAAGAGTGTTCAGATCTGCTCAATCAAAAGTATGGTTTAACTCTGTTAGCTGAATGCACAGATCAGAAAGAAGTTTCACCGAATGATTCTGTGTAGTTTATATTTGAAGACATTCCTTTTTCCACTATTACCCTCTTAGCGCTCCGAATCTCCACTTGCATTTTCTACAAAAAGAGTGTTTCATAACTGCTCAATCAAAAATATGTTTTATCTCTGTTAACTGAATTTACAGATCAGAAATAAGTTTCACAGAATGCATCTGTGTAGTTTTTATTTGAAGATATTCTTTTTCCCAATGTAGGCCTCTTAGCGCTTAGCATGTCCAATTGCAGTTTCTACAGAAAGAGTGTTTCAGAACGGCTCAATCAAAAGTAAGGTTCAACTCTGTTAGTTGAATGCACAGAACAGAAAGAATTTTCACAGAATGCTACTGTGTAGTTTATATTTGAATATATTCCTTTTTCCACTATTACCCTCTTAGCGCTCCGAATGTTCACTTGCATTTTCTACAGAAAGAGTGTTCACAACTGCGCAATCAAAAGTATGGTTTAACTCTGTTAGCTTAATGAACATATCAGAAATAAGTTTCACACAATGCTTCTGTGTAGTTTTTATTTGAAGATATTATATTTCCCAATAGAGGCCTCTTAGCGCTCAGAATGTCCAATTGCAGTTTCTACAGAAAGAGTGTTTCAGAAAGGCTCAATCAAAAGTAAGGTTCAACTCTGTTAGTTGAATGCACAGAACAGAAAGAAATTTCATACAATGCTTCTGTGTAGTTTATATATGAACATACTCTTTTTTCCACTATTACCCACTTAGCGCTACGAATGTCCAGTTGCATTTTCTACAGACAGAGTGTTTCAAAACTGCTCAATCAAAAGTATGGTTTAACTCTGTTAGCTGAATGCTCAGATCAGAAAGAAGTTTCACAGAATGCTTCTGTGTAGTTTATATTTGAATATATTCCTTTTTCCACTACTACTCTCTTAGCGCTCCAAATGTCCAGTTGCATTTTCTACAGAAAGAGTGTTCAGATCTGCTCAATCAAAAGTATGGTTTAACTCTGGTAGCTGAATACACAGATCAGAAAGAAGTTTCACAGAATGATTCTGTGTAGTTTATATTTGGAGACATTCCTTTTTCCACTATTACCCTATTAGCGCTCCGAATCTACACTTGCATTTTCTACAGAAAGAGTGTTTCAGAACGGCTCAATCAAAGCTAAGGTTCAACTCTTTTAGTTGAACAAACAGAACAGAAAGAAGTTTCACACAATTCTTCTGTGTAGTTTTTATTTGTAGACATTCTTTTTCCCAATATACGCCTCTTAGCGCTCAGAATGTCCAATTGCAGTTTCTACAGAAAGAGTGTTCAGATCTGCTCAATCCAAAGTATGGTTTAACTCTGTTAGCTGAATGCACAGATCAGAAAGAAGTTTCACAGAATGATTCTGTGTAGTTTATATTTGAAGACATTCCTTTTTCCACTACTACCCACTTAGCGCTCCGAATCTCCACTTGCATTTTCTACAAAAAGAGTGTTTCATAACTGCTCAATCAAAAATATGTTTTATCTCTGTTAACTGAATTTACAGATCAGAAATAAGTTTCACAGAATGCATCTGTGTAGTTTTTATTTGAAGATATTCTTTTTCCCAATGTAGGCCTCTTAGCGCTTAGCATGTCCAATTGCAGTTTCTACAGAAAGAGGGTTTCAGAACGGCTCAATCAAAAGTAAGGTTCAACACTGTTAGTTGAATGCACAGAACAGAAAGAATTTTCACAGAATGCTATTGTGTAGTTTATATTTGAATATATTCCTTTTTCCACTCTTACCCTCTTAGCGCTCCGAATGTCCACTTGCATTTTCTACAGAAAGAGTGTTCAGAACTGCGCAATCAAAAGTATGGTTTAACTCTGTTAGCTTAATGAACATATCAGAAATAAGTTTCACACAATGCTTCTGTGTAGTTTTTATTTGAAGATATTATTTTTCCCAATATAGGCCTCTTCGCGCTCAGAATGTCCAATTGCAGTTCCTACAGAAAGAGTGTTTCAGAAAGGCTCAATCAAAAGTAAGGTTCGACTCTGTTAGTTGAATGCACAGAACAGAAAGAAGTTTCATACAATGCTTCTGTGTAGTTTATATTTGAACATATACTTTTTTCCACTATTACCCACTTAGCGCTACGAATGTCCAGTTGCATTTTCTACAGACAGAGTGTTTCAAAACTGCTCAATCAAAAGTATGGTTTAACTCTGTTAGCTGAATGCTCAGATCAGAAAGAAGTTTCACAGAATGCTTCTGTGTAGTTTATATTTGAATATATTCCTTTTTCCACTACTACTCTCTTAGCGCTCCAAATGTCCAGTTGCATTTTCTACAGAAAGAGTGTTCAGATCTGCTCAATCAAAAGTATGGTTTAACTCTGTTAGCTGAATGCACAGATCAGAAAGAAGTTTCACAGAATGATTCTGTGTAGTTTATATTTGGAGACATTCCTTTTTTCCACTATTACCCTCTTAGCGCTCCGAAACTCCACTTGCATTTTCTACAGAAAGAGTGTTTCAGAACGGCTCAATCAAAACTAAGGTTCAACTCTTTTAGTTGAACAAACAGAACAGAAAGAAGTTTCACACAATTCTTCTGTGTAGTTTTTATTTGTAGACATACTTTTTCCCAATATAGGCCTCTTAGCGCTCAGAATGTCCAATTGCTTTTTCTACAGAAAGAGTGTTTCAGAACGGCTCAATCAAAAGTAAGGTTCAACTCTGTTGAATGCACAGAACAGAAAGAAATTTCATACAATGCTTCTGTGTAGTTTATATTTGAACATATTCTTTTTTCCACTATTACCCACTTAGCGCTACGAATGTCCAGTTGCATTTTCTACAGACAGAGTGTTTCAAAACTGCTCAATCAAAAGTATGGTTTAACTCTGTTAGCTGAATGCTCAGATCAGAAAGAAGTTTCACAGAATGCTTCTGTGTAGTTTATATTTGAATATATTCCTTTTTCCACTACTACGCTCTTAGCGCTCCAAATGTCCAGTTGCATTTTCAACAGAAAGAATGTTCAGATCTGCTCAATCAAAAGTATGGTTTAACTCTGTTAGCTGAATGCACAGATCAGAAAGAAGTTTCACCGAATGATTCTGTGTAGTTTATATTTGAAGACATTCCTTTTTCCACTACTACCCTCTCAGCGCTCCGAATCTCCACTTGCATTTTCTACAAAAAGAGTGTTTCATAACTGCTCAATCAAAAATATGTTTTATCTCTGTTAACTGAATTTACAGATCAGAAATAAGTTTCACAGAATGCATCTGTGTAGTTTTTATTTGAAGATATTCTTTTACCCAATGTAGGCCTCTTAGCGCTTAGCATGTCCAATTGCAGTTTCTACAGAAAGAGTGTTTCAGAACGGCTCAATCAAAAGTAAGGTTCAACTCTGTTAGTTGAATGCACAGAACAGAAAGAATTTTCACAGAATGCTACTGTGTAGTTTATATTTGAATATATTCCTTTTTCCACTATTACCCTCTTAGCGCTCCGAATGTCCACTTGCATTTTCTACAGAAAGAGTGTTCAGAACTGCGCAATCAAAAGTATGGTTTAACTCTGTTAGCTTAATGAACATATCAGAAATAAGTTTCACACAATGCTTCTGTGTAGTTTTTATTTGAAGATATTATTTTTCCCAATAGAGGCCTCTTAGCGCTCAGGATATCCAATTGCAGTTTCTACAGAAAGAGTGTTTCAGAAAGGCTCAATCAAAAGTAAGGTTCAACTCTGTTAGTTGAATGCACAGAACAGAAACAAGTTTCATACAATGCTTCTGTGTAGTTTATATTTGAACATACTATTTTTTCCACTGTTACCCACTTAGCGCTACGAATTTCCAGTTGCATTTTCTACAGACAGAGTGTTTCAAAACTGCTCAATCAAAAGTATGGTTTAACTCTGTTAGCTGAATGCTCAGATCAGAAAGAAGTTTCACAGAATGCTTCTGTGTAGTTTATATTTGAATATATTCCTTTTTCCACTACTACTCTCTTAGCGCTCCAAATGTCCAGTTGCATTTTCTACAGAAAGAGTGTTCAGATCTGCTAAATCAAAAGTATGGTTTAAATCTGTTAGCTGAATGCACAGATCAGAAAGAAGTTTCACAGAATGATTCTGTGTAGTTTACATTTGGAGACATTCCTTATTCCACTATTACCCTCTTAGCGCTCCGAATCTCCACTTGCATTTTCTACAGAAAGAGTGTTTCAGAACGGCTCAATCAAAACTAAGTTTCAACTCTATTAGTTGAACAAACAGAACAGAAAGAAGTTTCACACAATTCTTCTGTGTAGTTTTTATTTGTAGACATTCATTTTCCCAATATAGGCCTCTTAGCGCTCAGAATGTCCAATTGCAGTTTCTACAGAAAGAGTGTTTCAGAACGGCTCAATCAAAAGTAAGGTTCAACTCTGTTAGTTGAATGCACAGAACAGAAAGAGGTTTCATACAATGCTTCAGTGTAGTTTATATTTGAACATATTCTTTTTTCCACTATTACCCACTTAGCGCTACGAATGTCCAGTTGCATTTTCTACAGACAGAGTGTTTCAAAACTGCTCAATCAAAAGTATGGTTTAACTCTGTTAGCTGAATGCTCAGATCAGAAAGAAGTTTCACAGAATTCTTCTGTGTAGTTTATATTTGAATATATTCCTTTTTCCACTACTACGCTCTTAGCGCTCCAAATGTCCAGTTGCATTTTCAACAGAAAGAGTGTTCAGATCTGCTCAATCAAAAGTATGGTTTAACTCTGTTAGCTGAATGCACAGATCAGAAAGAAGTTTCACCGAATGATTCTGTGTAGTTTATATTTGAAGACATTCCTTTTTCCACTACTACAATCTTAGCGCTCCGAATCTCCACTTGCATTTTCTACAAAAAGAGTGTTTCATAACTGCTCAATCAAAAATATGTTTTATCTCTGTTAACTGAATTTACAGATCAGAAATAAGTTTCACAGAATGCATCTGTGTAGTTTTTATTTGAAGATATTATTTTTCCCAATGTAGGCCTCTTAGCGCTTAGCATGTCCAATTGCAGTTTCTACAGAAAGAGTGTTTCAGAACGGCTCAATCAAATTAAGGTTCAACACTGTTAGTTGAATGCACAGAACAGAAAGAATTTTCACAGAATGCTACTGTGTAGTTTATATTTGAATATATTCCTTTTTCCACTATTACCCTCTTAGCGCTCCGAATGTCCACTTGCATTTTCTACAGAAAGAGTGTTCAGAACTGCGCAATCAAAAGTATGGTTTAACTCTGTTAGCTTAATGAACATATCAGAAATAAGTTTCACACAATGCTTCTGTGTAGTTTTTATTTGAAGATATTATTTTTCCCAATATAGGCCTCTTCGCGCTCAGAATGTCCAATTGCAGTTTCTACAGAAAGAGTGTTTCAGAAAGGCTCAATCAAAAGTAAGGTTCAACTCTGTTAATTGAATGCACAGAACAGAAAGAAGTTTCATACAATGCTTCTGTGTAGTTTATATTTGAACATATACTTTTTTCCACTATTACCCACTTAGCGCTACGAATGTCCAGTTGCATTTTCTACAGACAGAGTGTTTCAAAACTGCTCAATCAAAAGTAAGGTTTAACTCTGTTAGCTGAATGCTCAGATCAGAAAGAAGTTTCACAGAATGCTTCTGTGTAGTTTATATTTGAATATATTCCTTTTTCCACTACTACGCTCTTAGCGCTCCAAATGTCCAGTTGCATTTTCTACAGAAAGAGTGTTCAGATCTGCTCAATCAAAAGTATGGTTTAACTCTGTTAGCTGAATGCACAGATCAGAAAGAAGTTTCACAGAATGATTCTGTGTAGTTTATATTTGGAGACATTCCTTTTTCCACTATTACCCTCTTAGCGCTCCGAATCTCCACTAGCATTTTCTACAGAAAGAGTGTTTCAGAACGGCTCAATCAAAACTAAGTTTCAAATCTTTTAGTTGAACAAACAGAAAAGAAAGAAGTTTCACACAATTCTTCTGTGTAGTTTTTATTTGTAGACATTCTTTTTCCCAATATAGGCCTCTTAGCGCTCAGAATGTCCAATTGCAGTTTCTACAGAAAGAGTGTTTCAGAACGGCTCAATCAAAAGTAAGGTTCAACTCTGTTAGTTGAATGCACAGAACAGAAAGAAGTTTCATACAATGCTTCTGTGTAGTTTATATTTGAACATATTCTTTTTTCCACTATTACCCACTTAGCGCTACGAATGTCCAGTTGCATTTTCTACAGACAGAGTGTTTCAAAACTGCTCAATCAAAAGTATGGTTTAACTCTGTTAGCTGAATGCTCAGATCAGAAAGAAGTTTCACAGAAGGCTTCTGTGTAGTTTATATTTGAATATATTCTTTTTTCCACTACTACGCTCTTAGCGCTCCAAATGTCCAGTTGCATTTTCTACAGAAAGAGTGTTCAGATCTGCTCAATCAAAAGTATGGTTTAACTCTGTTAGCTGAATGCACAGATCAGAAAGAAGTTTCACCGAATGATTCTGTGTAGTTTATATTTGAAGACATTCCTTTTTCCACTATTACCCTCTTAGCGCTCCGAATCTCCACTTGCATTTTCTACAAAAAGAGTGTTTCATAACTGCTCAATCAAAAATATGTTTTATCTCTGTTAACTGAATTTACAGATCAGAAATAAGTTTCACAGAATGCATCTGTGTAGTTTTTATTTGAAGATATTCTTTTTCCCAATGTAGGCCTCTTAGCGCTTAGCATGTCCAATTGCAGTTTCTACAGAAAGAGTGTTTCAGAACGGCTCAATCAAAAGTAAGGTTCAACTCTGTTAGTTGAATGCACAGAACAGAAAGAATTTTCACAGAATGCTACTGTGTAGTTTATATTTGAATATATTCCTTTTTCCACTATTACCCTCTTAGCGCTCCGAATGTTCACTTGCATTTTCTACAGAAAGAGTGTTCACAACTGCGCAATCAAAAGTATGGTTTAACTCTGTTAGCTTAATGAACATATCAGAAATAAGTTTCACACAATGCTTCTGTGTAGTTTTTATTTGAAGATATTATATTTCCCAATAGAGGCCTCTTAGCGCTCAGAATGTCCAATTGCAGTTTCTACAGAAAGAGTGTTTCAGAAAGGCTCAATCAAAAGTAAGGTTCAACTCTGTTAGTTGAATGCACAGAACAGAAAGAAATTTCATACAATGCTTCTGTGTAGTTTATATATGAACATACTCTTTTTTCCACTATTACCCACTTAGCGCTACGAATGTCCAGTTGCATTTTCTACAGACAGAGTGTTTCAAAACTGCTCAATCAAAAGTATGGTTTAACTCTGTTAGCTGAATGCTCAGATCAGAAAGAAGTTTCACAGAATGCTTCTGTGTAGTTTATATTTGAATATATTCCTTTTTCCACTACTACTCTCTTAGCGCTCCAAATGTCCAGTTGCATTTTCTACAGAAAGAGTGTTCAGATCTGCTCAATCAAAAGTATGGTTTAACTCTGTTAGCTGAATACACAGATCAGAAAGAAGTTTCACAGAATGATTCTGTGTAGTTTATATTTGGAGACATTCCTTTTTCCACTATTACCCTATTAGCGCTCCGAATCTACACTTGCATTTTCTACAGAAAGAGTGTTTCAGAACGGCTCAATCAAAACTAAGGTTCAACTCTTTTAGTTGAACAAACAGAACAGAAAGAAGTTTCACACAATTCTTCTGTGTAGTTTTTATTTGTAGACATTCTTTTTCCCAATATACGCCTCTTAGCGCTCAGAATGTCCAATTGCAGTTTCTACAGAAAGAGTGTTCAGATCTGCTCAATCCAAAGTATGGTTTAACTCTGTTAGCTGAATGCACAGATCAGAAAGAAGTTTCACAGAATGATTCTGTGTAGTTTATATTTGAAGACATTCCTTTTTCCACTACTACCCACTTAGCGCTCCGAATCTCCACTTGCATTTTCTACAAAAAGAGTGTTTCATAACTGCTCAATCAAAAATATGTTTTATCTCTGTTAACTGAATTTACAGATCAGAAATAAGTTTCACAGAATGCATCTGTGTAGTTTTTATTTGAAGATATTCTTTTTCCCAATGTAGGCCTCTTAACGCTTAGCATGTCCAATTGCAGTTTCTACAGAAAGAGGGTTTCAGAACGGCTCAATCAAAAGTAAGGTTCAACACTGTTAGTTGAATGCACAGAACAGAAAGAATTTTCACAGAATGCTATTGTGTAGTTTATATTTGAATATATTCCTTTTTCCACTCTTACCCTCTTAGCGCTCCGAATGTCCACTTGCATTTTCTACAGAAAGAGTGTTCAGAACTGCGCAATCAAAAGTATGGTTTAACTCTGTTAGCTTAATTAACATATCAGAAATAAGTTTCACACAATGCTTCTGTGTAGTTTTTATTTGAAGATATTATTTTTCCCAATATAGGCCTCTTCGCGCTCAGAATGTCCAATTGCAGTTCCTACAGAAAGAGTGTTTCAGAAAGGCTCAATCAAAAGTAAGGTTCGACTCTGTTAGTTGAATGCACAGAACAGAAAGAAGTTTCATACAATGCTTCTGTGTAGTTTATATTTGAACATATACTTTTTTCCACTATTACCCACTTAGCGCTACGAATGTCCAGTTGCATTTTCTACAGACAGAGTGTTTCAAAACTGCTCAATCAAAAGTATGGTTTAACTCTGTTAGCTGAATGCTCAGATCAGAAAGAAGTTTCACAGAATGCTTCTGTGTAGTTTATATTTGAATATATTCCTTTTTCCACTACTACTCTCTTAGCGCTCCAAATGTCCAGTTGCATTTTCTACAGAAAGAGTGTTCAGATCTGCTCAATCAAAAGTATGGTTTAACTCTGTTAGCTGAATGCACAGATCAGAAAGAAGTTTCACAGAATGATTCTGTGTAGTTTATATTTGGAGACATTCCTTTTTTCCACTATTACCCTCTTAGCGCTCCGAAACTCCACTTGCATTTTCTACCGAAAGAGTGTTTCAGAACGGCTCAATCAAAACTAAGGTTCAACTCTTTTAGTTGAACAAACAGAACAGAAAGAAGTTTCACACAATTCTTCTGTGTAGTTTTTATTTGTAGACATACTTTTTCCCAATATAGGCCTCTTAGCGCTCAGAATGTCCAATTGCTTTTTCTACAGAAAGAGTGTTTCAGAACGGCTCAATCAAAAGTAAGGTTCAACTCTGTTGAATGCACAGAACAGAAAGAAATTTCATACAATGCTTCTGTGTAGTTTATATTTGAACATATTCTTTTTTCCACTATTACCCACTTAGCGCTACGAATGTCCAGTTGCATTTTCTACAGACAGAGTGTTTCAAAACTGCTCAATCAAAAGTATGGTTTAACTCTGTTAGCTGAATGCTCAGATCAGAAAGAAGTTTCACAGAATGCTTCTGTGTAGTTTATATTTGAATATATTCCTTTTTCCACTACTACGCTCTTAGCGCTCCAAATGTCCAGTTGCATTTTCAACAGAAAGAATGTTCAGATCTGCTCAATCAAAAGTATGGTTTAACTCTGTTAGCTGAATGCACAGATCAGAAAGAAGTTTCACCGAATGATTCTGTGTAGTTTATATTTGAAGACATTCCTTTTTCCACTACTACCCTCTCAGCGCTCCGAATCTCCACTTGCATTTTCTACAAAAAGAGTGTTTCATAACTGCTCAATCAAAAATATGTTTTATCTCTGTTAACTGAATTTACAGATCAGAAATAAGTTTCACAGAATGCATCTGTGTAGTTTTTATTTGAAGATATTCTTTTTCCCAATGTAGGCCTCTTAGCGCTTAGCATGTCCAATTGCAGTTTCTACAGAAAGAGTGTTTCAGAACGGCTCAATCAAAAGTAAGGTTCAACTCTGTTAGTTGAATGCACAGAACAGAAAGTATTTTCACAGAATGCTTCTGTGTAGTTTATATTTCAATATATTCCTTTTTCCACTATTACCCTCTTAGCGCTCCGAATGTCCACTTGCATTTTCTACAGAAAGAGTGTTCAGAACTGCGCAATCAAAAGTATGGTTTAACTCTGTTAGCTTAATGAACATATCAGAAATAAGTTTCACACAATGCTTCTGTGTAGTTTTTATTTGAAGATATTATTTTTCCCAATAGAGGCCTCTTAGCGCTCAGAATGTCCAATTGCAGTTTCTACAGAAAGAGTGTTTCAGAAAGGCTCAATCAAAAGTAAGGTTCAACTCTGTTAGTTGAATGCACAGAACAGAAAGAAGTTTCATACAATGCTTCTGTGTAGTTTATATTTGAACATATTCTTTTTTCCACTATTACCCACTTAGCGCTACGAATGTCCAGTTGCATTTTCTACAGACAGAGTGTTTCAAAACTGCTCAATCAAAAGTATGGTTTAACTCTGTTAGCTGAATGCTCAGATCAGAAAGAAGTTTCACAGAATGCTTCTGTGTAGTTTATATTTGAATATATTCCTTTTTCCACTACTACTCTCTTAGCGCTCCAAATGTCCAGTTGCAATTTCTACAGAAAGAGTGTTCAGATCTGCTCAATCAAAAGTATGGTTTAACTCTGTTAGCTGAATGCACAGATCAGAAAGAAGTTTCACAGAATGATTCTGTGTAGTTTATATTTGGAGACATTCCTTTTTCCACTATTACCCTCTTAGCGCTCCGAATCTCCACTTGCATTTTCTACAGAAAGAGTGTTTCAGAACGGCTCAATCAAAACTAAGGTTCAACTCTTTTAGTTGAACAAACAGAACAGAAAGAAGTTTCACACAATTCTTCTGTGTAGTTTTTATTTGTAGACATTCTTTTTCCCAATATAGGCCTCTTAGCGCTCAGAATGTCCAACTGCAGTTTCTACAGAAAGAGTGTTTCAGAGCGGCTCAATCAAAAGTAAGGTTCAACTCTGTTAGTTGAATGCACAGAACAGAAAGAAGTTTCATACAATGCTTCTGTGTAGTTTATATTTGAACATATTCTTTTTTCCACTATTACCCACTTAGTGCTACGAATGTCCAGTTGCATTTTCTACAGACAGAGTGTTTCAAAACTGCTCAATCAAAAGTATGGTTTAACTCTGTTAGCTGAATGCTCAGATCAGAAAGAAGTTTCACAGAATGCTTCTGTGTAGTTTATATTTGAATATATTCCTTTTTCCACTACTACGCTCTTAGCGCTCCAAATGTCAAGTTGCATTTTCTACAGAAAGAGTGTTCAGATCTGCTCAATCAAAAGTATGTTTTAACTCTGTTAGCTGAATGCACAGATCAGAAAGAAGTTTCACAGAATGATTCTGTGTAGTTTATATTTGAAGACATTCTTTTTTCCACTATTACCCTCTTAGCGCTCCGAATCTCCACTTGCATTTTCTACAAAAAGAGTGTTTCATAACTGCTCAATCATAAATATGTTTTATCTCTGTTAACTGAATTTACAGATCAGAAATAAGTTTCACAGAATGCATCTGTGTAGTTTTTATTTGAAGATATTCTTTTACCCAATGTAGGCCTCTTAGCGCTTAGCATGTCCAATTGCAGTTTCTACAGAAAGAGTGTTTCAGAACGGCTCAATCAAAAGTAAGGTTCAACTCTGTTAGTTGAATGCACAGAACAGAAAGAATTTTCACAGAATGCTACTGTGTAGTTTATATTTGAATATATTCCTTTTTCCACTATTACCCTCTTAGCGCTCCGAATGTCCACTTGCATTTTCTACAGAAAGAGTGTTCAGAACTGCGCAATCAAAAGTATGGTTTAACTCTGTTAGCTTAATGAACATATCAGAAATAAGTTTCACACAATGCTTCTGTGTAGTTTTTATTTGAAGATATTATTTTTCCCAATAGAGGCCTCTTAGCGCTCAGGATATCCAATTGCAGTTTCTACAGAAAGAGTGTTTCAGAACGGCTCAATCAAAAGTAAGGTTCAACTCTGTTAGTTGAATGCACAGAACAGAAAGAATTTTCACAGAATGCTACTGTGTAGTTTATATTTGAATATATTCCTTTTTCCACTATTACCCTCTTAGCGCTCCGAATGTCCACTTGCATTTTCTAGAGAAAGAGTGTTCAGAACTGCGCAATTAAAAGTATGGTTTAACTCTGTTAGCTTAATGAACATATCAGAAATAAGTTTCACACAATGCTTCTGTGTAGTTTTTATTTGAAGATATTATTTTTCCCAATAGAGGCCTCTTAGCGCTCAGAATGTCCAATTGCAGTTTCTACAGAAAGAGTGTTTCAGAAAGGCTCAATCAAAAGTAAGGTTCAACTCTGTTAGTTGAATGCACAGAACAGAAAGAAGTTTCATACAATGCTTCTGTGTAGTTTATATTTGAACATATTCTTTTTTCCACTATTACCCACTTAGCGCTACGAATGTCCAGTTGCATTTTCTACAGACAGAGTGTTTCAAAACTGCTCAATCAAAAGTATGGTTTAACTCTGTTAGCTGAATGCTCAGATCAGAAAGAAGTTTCACAGAATGCTTCTGTGTAGTTTATATTTGAATATATTCCTTTTTCCACTACTACTCTCTTAGCGCTCCAAATGTAAAGTTGCATTTTCTACAGAAAGAGTGTTCAGATCTGCTCAATCAAAAGTATGGTTTAACTCTGTTAGCTGAATGCACAGATCAGAAAGAAGTTTCACAGAATGATTCTGTGTAGTTTATATTTGGAGACATTCCTTTTTCCACTATTACCCTCTTAGCGCTCCGAATCTCCACTTGCATTTTCTACAGAAAGACTGTTACAGAACAGCTCAATCAAAACTAAGGTTCAACTCTTTTAGTTGAACAAACAGAACAGAAAGAAGTTTCACACAATTCTTCTGTGTAGTTTTTATTTGTAGACATTCTTTTTCCCAATATAGGCCTCTTAGCGCTCAGAATGTCCAATTGCAGTTTCTACAGAAAGTTTGTTTCAGAACGGCTCAATCAAAAGTAAGGTTCAACTCTGTTAGTTGAATGCGCAGAACAGAAAGAAGTTTCATACAATGCTTCTGTGTAGTTTATATTTGAACATATTCTTTTTTCCACTATTACCCACTTAGCGCTACGAATGTCCAGTTGCATTTTCTACAGACAGAGTGTTTCAAAACTGCTCAATCAAAAGTATGGTTTAACTCTGTTAGCTGAATGCTCAGATCAGAAAGAAGTTTCACAGAATGCTTCTGTGTAGTTTATACTTGAATATATTCCTTTTTCCACTACTACGCTCTTAGCGCTCCAAATGTCCAGTTGCATTTTCAACAGAAAGAGTGTTCAGATCTGCTCAATCAAAAGTATGGTTTAACTCTGTTAGCTGAATGCACAGATCAGAAAGAAGTTACACCGAATGATTCTGTGTAGTATATATTTGAAGACATTCCTTTTTCCACTATAACCCTCTTAGCGCTCCGAATCTCCACTTGCATTTTCTACAAAAAGAGTGTTTCATAACTGCTCAATCAAAAATATGTTTTATCTCTGTTAACTGAATTTACAGATCAGACATAAGTTTCACAGAATGCATCTGTGTAGTTTTTATTTGAAGATATTCTTTTTCCCAATGTAGGCCTCTTAGCGCTTAGCATGTCCAATTGCATTTTCTACAGAAAGAGTGTTTCAGAACGGCTCAATCAAAAGTAAGTTTCAACTCTGTTAGCTGAATGCACAGATCAGAAAGAAGTTTCACAGAATGATTCTGTGTAGTTTATATTTGTAGACATTCCTTTTTCCACTATTACCCTCTTAGCGCTCCGAATCTCCACTTGCATTTTCTACAGAAAGAGTGTTTCAGAACGGCTCAATCAAAACTAAGGTTCAACTCTTTTAGTTGAACAAACAGAACAGAAAGAAGTTTCACACAATTCTTCTGTGTAGTTTTTATTTGTAGACATTCTTTTTCCCAATATAGGCCTCTTAGCGCTCAGAATGTCCAATTGCAGTTTCTACAGAAAGAGTGTTTCAGAACGGCTCAATCAAAAGTAAGGTTCAACACTGTTAGTTGAATGCACAGAACAGAAAGAATTTTCACAGAATGCTACTGTGTAGTTTATATTTGAATATATTCCTTTTTCCACTATTACCCTCTTAGCGCTCCGAATGTCCACTTGCATTTTCTACAGAAAGAGTGTTCAGAACTGCGCAATCAAAAGTATGGTTTAACTCTGTTAGCTTAATGAACATATCAGAAATAAGTTTCACACAATGCTTCTGTGTAGTTTTTATTTGAAGATATTATTTTTCCCAATAGAGGCCTCTTAGCGCTCAGAATGTCCAATTGCAGTTTCTACAGAAAGAGTGTTTCAGAAAGGCTCAATCAAAAGTAAGGTTCAACTCTGTTAGTTGAATGCACAGAACAGAAAGAAGTTTCATACAATGCTTCTGTGTAGTTTATATTTGAACATATTCTTTTTTCCACTATTACCCACTTAGCGCTACGAATGTCCAGTTGCATTTTCTACAGACAGAGTGTTTCAAAACTGCTCAATCAAAAGTATGGTTTAACTCTGTTAGCTGAATGCTCAGATCAGAAAAAGTTTTACAGAATGCTTCTGTGTAGTTTATATTTGAATATATTCCTTTTTCCACTACTACTCTCTTAGCGCTCCAAATGTCCAGTTGCATTTTCTACAGAAAGAGTGTTCAGATCTGCTCAATCAAAAGTATGGTTTAACTCTGTTAGCTGAATGCACAGATCAGAAAGAAGTTTCACAGAATGATTCTGTGTAGTTTATATTTGGAGACATTCCTTTTTCCACTATTACCCTCTTAGCGCTCCGAATCTCCACTTGCATTTTCTACAGAAAGAGTGTTTCAGAACGGCTCAATCAAAACTAAGGTTCAACTCTTTTAGTTGAACAAACAGAACAGAAAAAAGTTTCACACAATTCTTCTGTGTAGTTTTTATTTGTAGACATTCTTTTTCCCAATATAGGCCTCTTAGCGCTCAGAATGTCCAATTGCAGTTTCTACAGAAAGAGTGTTTCAGAACGGCTCAATCAAAAGTAAGGTTCAACTCTGTTAGTTGAATTCACAGAACAGAATGAAGTTTCATACAATGCTTCTGTGTAGTTTATATTTGAACATATTCTTTTTTCCACTATTACCCACTTAGCGCTACGAATGTCCAGTTGCATTTTCTACAGACAGAGTGTTTCAAAACTGCTCAATCAAAAGTATGGTTTAACTCTGTTAGCTGAATGCTCAGATCAGAAAGAAGTTTCACAGAATGCTTCTGTGTAGTTTATACTTGAATATATTCCTTTTTCCACTACTACGCTCTTAGCGCTCCAAATGTCCAGTTGCATTTTCAACAGAAAGAGTGTTCAGATCTGCTCAATCAAAAGTATGGTTTAACTCTGTTAGCTGAATGCACAGATCAGAAAGAAGTTTCACCGAATGATTCTGTGTAGTATATATTTGAAGACATTCCTTTTTCCACTATTACCCTCTTAGCGCTCCGAATCTCCACTTGCATTTTCTACAAAAAGAGTGTTTCATAACTGCTCAATCAAAAATATGTTTTATCTCTGTTAACTGAATTTACAGATCAGACATAAGTTTCACAGAATGCATCTGTGTAGTTTTTATTTGAAGATATTCTTTGTCCCAATGTAGGCCTCTTAGCGCTTAGCATGTCCAATTGCATTTTCTACAGAAAGAGTGTTTCAGAACGGCTCAATCAAAAGTAAGTTTCAACTCTGTTAGCTGAATGCACAGATCAGAAAGAAGTTTCACAGAATGATTCTGTGTAGTTTATATTTGTAGACATTCCTTTTTCCACTATTACCCTCTTAGCGCTCCGAATCTCCACTTGCATTTTCTACAGAAAGAGTGTTTCAGAACGGCTCAATCAAAACTAAGGTTCAACTGTTTTAGTTGAACAAACAGAACAGAAAGAAGTTTCACAGAATTCTTCTGTGTAGTTTTTATTTGTAGACATTCTTTTTCCCAATATAGGCCTCTTAGCGCTCAGAATGTCCAATTGCAGTTTCTACAGAAAGAGTGTTTCAGAACGGCTCAATCAAAAGTAAGGTTCAACACTGTTAGTTGAATGCACAGAACAGAAAGAATTTTCACAGAATGCTACTGTGTAGTTTATATTTGAATATATTCCTTTTTCCACTATTACCCTCTTAGCGCTCCGAATGTCCACTTGCATTTTCTACAGAAAGAGTGTTCAGAACTGCGCAATCAAAAGTATGGTTTAACTCTGTTAGCTTAATGAACATATCAGAAATAAGTTTCACACAATGCTTCTGTGTAGTTTTTATTTGAAGATATTATTTTTCCCAATATAGGCCTCTTAGCGCTCAGAATGTCCAATTGCAGTTTCTACAGAAAGAGTGTTTCAGAAAGGCTCAATCAAAAGTAAGGTTCAACTCTGTTAGTTGAATGCACAGAACAGAAAGAAGTTTCATACAATGCTTCTGTGTAGTTTATATTTGAACATATTCTTTTTTCCACTATTACCCACTTAGCGCTACGAATGTCCAGTTGCATTTTCTACAGACAGAGTGTTTCAAAACTGCTCAATCAAAAGTATGGTTTAACTCTGTTAGCTGAATGCTCAGATCAGAAAAAGTTTTACAGAATGCTTCTGTGTAGTTTATATTTGAATATATTCCTTTTTCCACTACTACTCTCTTAGCGCTCCAAATGTCCAGTTGCATTTTCTACAGAAAGAGTGTTCAGATCTGCTCAATCAAAAGTATGGTTTAACTCTGTTAGCTGAATGCACAGATCAGAAATAAGTTTCACAGAATGATTCTGTGTAGTTTATATTTGGAGACATTCCTTTTTCCACTATTACCCTCTTAGCGCTCCGAATCTCCACTTGCATTTTCTACAGAAAGAGTGTTTCAGAACGGCTCAATCAAAACTAAGGTTCAACTCTTTTAGTTGAACAAACAGAACAGAAAAAAGTTTCACACAATTCTTCTGTGTAGTTTTTATTTGTAGACATTCTTTTTCCCAATATAGGCCTCTTAGCGCTCAGAATGTCCAATTGCAGTTTCTACAGAAAGAGTGTTTCAGAACGGCTCAATCAAACGTAAGGTTCAACTCTGTTAGTTGAATTCACAGAACAGAATGAAGTTTCATACAATGCTTCTGTGTAGTTTATATTTGAACATATTCTTTTTTCCACTATTACCCACTTAGCGCTACGAATGTCCAGTTGCATTTTCTACAGACAGAGTGTTTCAAAACTGCTCAATCAAAAGTATGGTTTAACTCTGTTAGCTGAATGCTCAGATCAGAAAGAAGTTTCACAGAATGCTTCTGTGTAGTTTATACTTGAATATATTCCTTTTTCCACTACTACGCTCTTAGCGCTCCAAATGTCCAGTTGCATTTTCAACAGAAAGAGTGTTCAGATCTGCTCAATCAAAAGTATGGTTTAACTCTGTTAGCTGAATGCACAGATCAGAAAGAAGTTTCACCGAATGATTCTGTGTAGTATATATTTGAAGACATTCCTTTTTCCACTATTACCCTCTTAGCGCTCCGAATCTCCACTTGCATTTTCTACAAAAAGAGTGTTTCATAACTGCTCAATCAAAAATATGTTTTATCTCTGTTAACTGAATTTACAGATCAGACATAAGTTTCACAGAATGCATCTGTGTAGTTTTTATTTGAAGATATTCTTTGTCCCAATGTAGGCCTCTTAGCGCTTAGCATGTCCAATTGCATTTTCTACAGAAAGAGTGTTTCAGAACGGCTCAATCAAAAGTAAGTTTCAACTCTGTTAGCTGAATGCACAGATCAGAAAGAAGTTTCACAGAATGATTCTGTGTAGTTTATATTTGTAGACATTCCTTTTTCCACTATTACCCTCTTAGCGCTCCGAATCTCCACTTGCATTTTCTACAGAAAGAGTGTTTCAGAACGGCTCAATCAAAACTAAGGTTCAACTCTTTTAGTTGAACAAACAGAACAGAAAGAAGTTTCACACAATTCTTCTGTGTAGTTTTTATTTGTAGACATTCTTTTTCCCAATATAGGCCTCTTAGCGCTCAGAATGTCCAATTGCAGTTTCTACAGAAAGAGTGTTTCAGAACGGCTCAATCAAAAGTAAGGTTCAACACTGTTAGTTGAATGCACAGAACAGAAAGAATTTTCACAGAATGCTACTGTGTAGTTTATATTTGAATATATTCCTTTTTCCACTATTACCCTCTTAGCGCTCCGAATGTCCACTTGCATTTTCTACAGAAAGAGTGTTCAGAACTGCGCAATCAAAAGTATGGTTTAACTCTGTTAGCTTAATGAACATATCAGAAATAAGTTTCACACAATGCTTCTGTGTAGTTTTTATTTGAAGATATTATTTTTCCCAATATAGGCCTCTTAGCGCTCAGAATGTCCAATTGCAGTTTCTACAGAAAGAGTGTTTCAGAAAGGCTCAATCAAAAGTAAGGTTCAACTCTGTTAGTTGAATGCACAGAACAGAAAGAAGTTTCATACAATGCTTCTGTGTAGTTTATATTTGAACATATTCTTTTTTCCACTATTACCCACTTAGCGCTACGAATGTCCAGTTGCATTTTCTACAGACAGAGTGTTTCAAAACTGCTCAATCAAAAGTATGGTTTAACTCTGTTAGCTGAATGCTCAGATCAGAAAAAGTTTTACAGAATGCTTCTGTGTAGTTTATATTTGAATATATTCCTTTTTCCACTACTACTCTCTTAGCGCTCCAAATGTCCAGTTGCATTTTCTACAGAAAGAGTGTTCAGATCTGCTCAATCAAAAGTATGGTTTAACTCTGTTAGCTGAATGCACAGATCAGAAAGAAGTTTCACAGAATGATTCTGTGTAGTTTATATTTGGAGACATTCCTTTTTCCACTATTACCCTCTTAGCGCTCCGAATCTCCACTTGCATTTTCTACAGAAAGAGTGTTTCAGAACGGCTCAATCAAAACTAAGGTTCAACTCTTTTAGTTGAACAAACAGAACAGAAAAAAGTTTCACACAATTTTTCTGTGTAGTTTTTATTTGTAGACATTCTTTTTCCCAATATAGGCCTCTTAGCGCTCAGAATGTCCAATTGCAGTTTCTACAGAAAGAGTGTTTCAGAACGGCTCAATCAAAAGTAAGGTTCAACTCTGTTAGTTGAATTCACAGAACAGAATGAAGTTTCATACAATGCTTCTGTGTAGTTTATATTTGAACATATTCTTTTTTCCACTATTACCCACTTAGCGCTACGAATGTCCAGTTGCATTTTCTACAGACAGAGTGTTTCAAAACTGCTCAATCAAAAGTATGGTTTAACTCTGTTAGCTGAATGCTCAGATCAGAAAGAAGTTTCACAGAATGCTTCTGTGTAGTTTATACTTGAATATATTCCTTTTTCCACTACTACGCTCTTAGCGCTCCAAATGTCCAGTTGCATTTTCAACAGAAAGAGTGTTCAGATCTGCTCAATCAAAAGTATGGTTTAACTCTGTTAGCTGAATGCACAGATCAGAAAGAAGTTTCACCGAATGATTCTGTGTAGTATATATTTGAAGACATTCCTTTTTCCACTATTACCCTCTTAGCGCTCCGAATCTCCACTTGCATTTTCTACAAAAAGAGTGTTTCATAACTGCTCAATCAAAAATATGTTTTATCTCTGTTAACTGAATTTACAGATCAGACATAAGTTTCACAGAATGCATCTGTGTAGTTTTTATTTGAAGATATTCTTTGTCCCAATGTAGGCCTCTTAGCGCTTAGCATGTCCAATTGCATTTTCTACAGAAAGAGTGTTTCAGAACGGCTCAATCAAAAGTAAGTTTCAACTCTGTTAGCTGAATGCACAGATCAGAAAGAAGTTTCACAGAATGATTCTGTGTAGTTTATATTTGTAGACATTCCTTTTTCCACTATTACCCTCTTAGCGCTCCGAATCTCCACTTGCATTTTCTACAGAAAGAGTGTTTCAGAACGGCTCAATCAAAACTAAGGTTCAACTCTTTTAGTTGAACAAACAGAACAGAAAGAAGTTTCACACAATTCTTCTGTGTAGTTTTTATTTGTAGACATTCTTTTTCCCAATATAGGCCTCTTAGCGCTCAGAATGTCCAATTGCAGTTTCTACAGAAAGAGTGTTTCAGAACGGCTCAATCAAAAGTAAGGTTCAACACTGTTAGTTGAATGCACAGAACAGAAAGAATTTTCACAGAATGCTACTGTGTAGTTTATATTTGAATATATTCCTTTTTCCACTATTACCCTCTTAGCGCTCCGAATGTCCACTTGCATTTTCTACAGAAAGAGTGTTCAGAACTGCGCAATCAAAAGTATGGTTTAACTCTGTTAGCTTAATGAACATATCAGAAATAAGTTTCACACAATGCTTCTGTGTAGTTTTTATTTGAAGATATTATTTTTCCCAATATAGGCCTCTTAGCGCTCAGAATGTCCAATTGCAGTTTCTACAGAAAGAGTGTTTCAGAAAGGCTCAATCAAAAGTAAGGTTCAACTCTGTTAGTTGAATGCACAGAACAGAAAGAAGTTTCATACAATGCTTCTGTGTAGTTTATATTTGAACATATTCTTTTTTCCACTATTACCCACTTAGCGCTACGAATGTCCAGTTGCATTTTCTACAGACAGAGTGTTTCAAAACTGCTCAATCAAAAGTATGGTTTAACTCTGTTAGCTGAATGCTCAGATCAGAAAAAGTTTTACAGAATGCTTCTGTGTAGTTTATATTTGAATATATTCCTTTTTCCACTACTACTCTCTTAGCGCTCCAAATGTCCAGTTGCATTTTCTACAGAAAGAGTGTTCAGATCTGCTCAATCAAAAGTATGGTTTAACTCTGTTAGCTGAATGCACAGATCAGAAATAAGTTTCACAGAATGATTCTGTGTAGTTTATATTTGGAGACATTCCTTTTTCCACTATTACCCTCTTAGCGCTCCGAATCTCCACTTGCATTTTCTACAGAAAGAGTGTTTCAGAACGGCTCAATCAAAACTAAGGTTCAACTCTTTTAGTTGAACAAACAGAACAGAAAAAAGTTTCACACAATTCTTCTGTGTAGTTTTTATTTGTAGACATTCTTTTTCCCAATATAGGCCTCTTAGCGCTCAGAATGTCCAATTGCAGTTTCTACAGAAAGAGTGTTTCAGAACGGCTCAATCAAACGTAAGGTTCAACTCTGTTAGTTGAATTCACAGAACAGAATGAAGTTTCATACAATGCTTCTGTGTAGTTTATATTTGAACATATTCTTTTTTCCACTATTACCCACTTAGCGCTACGAATGTCCAGTTGCATTTTCTACAGACAGAGTGTTTCAAAACTGCTCAATCAAAAGTATGGTTTAACTCTGTTAGCTGAATGCTCAGATCAGAAAGAAGTTTCACAGAATGCTTCTGTGTAGTTTATACTTGAATATATTCCTTTTTCCACTACTACGCTCTTAGCGCTCCAAATGTCCAGTTGCATTTTCAACAGAAAGAGTGTTCAGATCTGCTCAATCAAAAGTATGGTTTAACTCTGTTAGCTGAATGCACAGATCAGAAAGAAGTTTCACCGAATGATTCTGTGTAGTATATATTTGAAGACATTCCTTTTTCCACTATTACCCTCTTAGCGCTCCGAATCTCCACTTGCATTTTCTACAAAAAGAGTGTTTCATAACTGCTCAATCAAAAATATGTTTTATCTCTGTTAACTGAATTTACAGATCAGACATAAGTTTCACAGAATGCATCTGTGTAGTTTTTATTTGAAGATATTCTTTGTCCCAATGTAGGCCTCTTAGCGCTTAGCATGTCCAATTGCATTTTCTACAGAAAGAGTGTTTCAGAACGGCTCAATCAAAAGTAAGTTTCAACTCTGTTAGCTGAATGCACAGATCAGAAAGAAGTTTCACAGAATGATTCTGTGTAGTTTATATTTGTAGACATTCCTTTTTCCACTATTACCCTCTTAGCGCTCCGAATCTCCACTTGCATTTTCTACAGAAAGAGTGTTTCAGAACGGCTCAATCAAAACTAAGGTTCAACTCTTTTAGTTGAACAAACAGAACAGAAAGAAGTTTCACACAATTCTTCTGTGTAGTTTTTATTTGTAGACATTCTTTTTCCCAATATAGGCCTCTTAGCGCTCAGAATGTCCAATTGCAGTTTCTACAGAAAGAGTGTTTCAGAACGGCTCAATCAAAAGTAAGGTTCAACACTGTTAGTTGAATGCACAGAACAGAAAGAATTTTCACAGAATGCTACTGTGTAGTTTATATTTGAATATATTCCTTTTTCCACTATTACCCTCTTAGCGCTCCGAATGTCCACTTGCATTTTCTACAGAAAGAGTGTTCAGAACTGCGCAATCAAAAGTATGGTTTAACTCTGTTAGCTTAATGAACATATCAGAAATAAGTTTCACACAATGCTTCTGTGTAGTTTTTATTTGAAGATATTATTTTTCCCAATATAGGCCTCTTAGCGCTCAGAATGTCCAATTGCAGTTTCTACAGAAAGAGTGTTTCAGAAAGGCTCAATCAAAAGTAAGGTTCAACTCTGTTAGTTGAATGCACAGAACAGAAAGAAGTTTCATACAATGCTTCTGTGTAGTTTATATTTGAACATATTCTTTTTTCCACTATTACCCACTTAGCGCTACGAATGTCCAGTTGCATTTTCTACAGACAGAGTGTTTCAAAACTGCTCAATCAAAAGTATGGTTTAACTCTGTTAGCTGAATGCTCAGATCAGAAAAAGTTTTACAGAATGCTTCTGTGTAGTTTATATTTGAATATATTCCTTTTTCCACTACTACTCTCTTAGCGCTCCAAATGTCCAGTTGCATTTTCTACAGAAAGAGTGTTCAGATCTGCTCAATCAAAAGTATGGTTTAACTCTGTTAGCTGAATGCACAGATCAGAAAGAAGTTTCACAGAATGATTCTGTGTAGTTTATATTTGGAGACATTCCTTTTTCCACTATTACCCTCTTAGCGCTCCGAATCTCCACTTGCATTTTCTACAGAAAGAGTGTTTCAGAACGGCTCAATCAAAACTAAGGTTCAACTCTTTTAGTTGAACAAACAGAACAGAAAAAAGTTTCACACAATTTTTCTGTGTAGTTTTTATTTGTAGACATTCTTTTTCCCAATATAGGCCTCTTAGCGCTCAGAATGTCCAATTGCAGTTTCTACAGAAAGAGTGTTTCAGAACGGCTCAATCAAAAGTAAGGTTCAACTCTGTTAGTTGAATTCACAGAACAGAATGAAGTTTCATACAATGCTTCTGTGTAGTTTATATTTGAACATATTCTTTTTTCCACTATTACCCACTTAGCGCTACGAATGTCCAGTTGCATTTTCTACAGACAGAGTGTTTCAAAACTGCTCAATCAAAAGTATGGTTTAACTCTGTTAGCTGAATGCTCAGATCAGAAAGAAGTTTCACAGAATGCTTCTGTGTAGTTTATACTTGAATATATTCCTTTTTCCACTACTACGCTCTTAGCGCTCCAAATGTCCAGTTGCATTTTCAACAGAAAGAGTGTTCAGATCTGCTCAATCAAAAGTATGGTTTAACTCTGTTACCTGAATGCACAGATCAGAAAGAAGTTTCACCGAATGATTCTGTGTAGTATATATTTGAAGACATTCCTTTTTCCACTATTACCCTCTTAGCGCTCCGAATCTCCACTTGCATTTTCTACAAAAAGAGTGTTTCATAACTGCTCAATCAAAAATATGTTTTATCTCTGTTAACTGAATTTACAGATCAGACATAAGTTTCACAGAATGCATCTGTGTAGTTTTTATTTGAAGATATTCTTTTTCCCAATGTAGGCCTCTTAGCGCTTAGCATGTCCAATTGCATTTTCTACAGAAAGAGTGTTTCAGAACGGCTCAATCAAAAGTAAGTTTCAACTCTGTTAGCTGAATGCACAGATCAGAAAGAAGTTTCACAGAATGATTCTGTGTAGTTTATATTTGTAGACATTCCTTTTTCCACTATTACCCTCTTAGCGCTCCGAATCTCCACTTGCATTTTCTACAGAAAGAGTGTTTCAGAACGGCTCAATCAAAACTAAGGTTCAACTCTTTTAGTTGAACAAACAGAACAGAAAGAAGTTTCACACAATTCTTCTGTGTAGTTTTTATTTGTAGACATTCTTTTTCCCAATATAGGCCTCTTAGCGCTCAGAATGTCCAATTGCAGTTTCTACAGAAAGAGTGTTTCAGAACGGCTCAATCAAAAGTAAGGTTCAACTCTGTTAGTTGAATGCACAGAACAGAAAGAATTTTCACAGAATGCTACTGTGTAGTTTATATTTGAATATATTCCTTTTTCCACTATTACCCTCTTAGCGCTCCGAATGTCCACTTGCATTTTCTACAGAAAGAGTGTTCAGAACTGCGCAATCAAAAGTATGGTTTAACTCTGTTAGCTTAATGAACATATCAGAAATAAGTTTCACACAATGCTTCTGTGTAGTTTTTATTTGAAGATATTATTTTTCCCAATATAGGCCTCTTAGCGCTCAGAATGTCCAATTGCAGTTTCTACAGAAAGAGTGTTTCAGAAAGGCTCAATCAAAAGTAAGGTTCAACTCTGTTAGTTGAATGCACAGAACAGAAAGAAGTTTCATACAATGCTTCTGTGTAGTTTATATTTGAACATATTCTTTTTTCCACTATTACCCACTTAGCGCTACGAATGTCCAGTTGCATTTTCTACAGACAGAGTGTTTCAAAACTGCTCAATCAAAAGTATGGTTTAACTCTGTTAGCTGAATGCTCAGATCAGAAAAAGTTTTACAGAATGCTTCTGTGTAGTTTATATTTGAATATATTCCTTTTTCCACTACTACTCTCTTAGCGCTCCAAATGTCCAGTTGCATTTTCTACAGAAAGAGTGTTCAGATCTGCTCAATCAAAAGTATGGTTTAACTCTGTTAGCTGAATGCACAGATCAGAAAGAAGTTTCACAGAATGATTCTGTGTAGTTTATATTTGGAGACATTCCTTTTTCCACTATTACCCTCTTAGCGCTCCGAATCTCCACTTGCATTTTCTACAGAAAGAGTGTTTCAGAACGGCTCAATCAAAACTAAGGTTCAACTCTTTTAGTTGAACAAACAGAACAGAAAAAAGTTTCACACAATTCTTCTGTGTAGTTTTTATTTGTAGACATTCTTTTTCCCAATATAGGCCTCTTAGCGCTCAGAATGTCCAATTGCAGTTTCTACAGAAAGAGTGTTTCAGAACGGCTCAATCAAAAGTAAGGTTCAACTCTGTTAGTTGAATTCACAGAACAGAATGAAGTTTCATACAATGCTTCTGTGTAGTTTATATTTGAACATATTCTTTTTTCCACTATTACCCACTTAGCGCTACGAATGTCCAGTTGCATTTACTACAGACAGAGTGTTTCAAAACTGCTCAATCAAAAGTATGGTTTAACTCTGTTAGCTGAATGCTCAGATCAGAAAGAAGTTTCACAGAATGCTTCTGTGTAGTTTATACTTGAATATATTCCTTTTTCCACTACTACGCTCTTAGCGCTCCAAATGTCCAGTTGCATTTTCAACAGAAAGAGTGTTCAGATCTGCTCAATCAAAAGTATGGTTTAACTCTGTTAGCTGAATGCACAGATCAGAAAGAAGTTTCACCGAATGATTCTGTGTAGTATATTTTTGAAGACATTCCTTTTTCCACTATTACCCTCTTAGCGCTCCGAATCTCCACTTGCATTTTCTACAAAAAGAGTGTTTCATAACTGCTCAATCAAAAATATGTTTTATCTCTGTTAACTGAATTTACAGATCAGACATAAGTTTCACAGAATGCATCTGTGTAGTTTTTATTTGAAGATATTCTTTGTCCCAATGTAGGCCTCTTAGCGCTTAGCATGTCCAATTGCATTTTCTACAGAAAGAGTGTTTCAGAACGGCTCAATCAAAAGTAAGTTTCAACTCTGTTAGCTGAATGCACAGATCAGAAAGAAGTTTCACAGAATGATTCTGTGTAGTTTATATTTGTAGACATTAATTTTTCCACTATTACCCTCTTAGCGCTCCGAATCTCCACTTGCATTTTCTACAGAAAGAGTGTTTCAGAACGGCTCAATCAAAACTAAGGTTCAACTCTTTTAGTTGAACAAACAGAACAGAAAGAAGTTTCACACAATTCTTCTGTGTAGTTTTTATTTGTAGACATTCTTTTTCCCAATATAGGCCTCTTAGCGCTCAGAATGTCCAATTGCAGTTTCTACAGAAAGAGTGTTTCAGAACGGCTCAATCAAAAGTAAGGTTCAACACTGTTAGTTGAATGCACAGAACAGAAAGAATTTTCACAGAATGCTACTGTGTAGTTTATATTTGAATATATTCCTTTTTCCACTATTACCCTCTTAGCGCTCCGAATGTCCACTTGCATTTTCTACAGAAAGAGTGTTCAGAACTGCGCAATCAAAAGTATGGTTTAACTCTGTTAGCTTAATGAACATATCAGAAATAAGTTTCACACAATGCTTCTGTGTAGTTTTTATTTGAAGATATTATTTTTCCCAATATAGGCCTCTTAGCGCTCAGAATGTCCAATTGCAGTTTCTACAGAAAGAGTGTTTCAGAAAGGCTCAATCAAAAGTAAGGTTCAACTCTGTTAGTTGAATGCACAGAACAGAAAGAAGTTTCATACAATGCTTCTGTGTAGTTTATATTTGAACATATTCTTTTTTCCACTATTACCCACTTAGCGCTACGAATGTCCAGTTGCATTTTCTACAGACAGAGTGTTTCAAAACTGCTCAATCAAAAGTATGGTTTAACTCTGTTAGCTGAATGCTCAGATCAGAAAAAGTTTTACAGAATGCTTCTGTGTAGTTTATATTTGAATATATTCCTTTTTCCACTACTACTCTCTTAGCGCTCCAAATGTCCAGTTGCATTTTCTACAGAAAGAGTGTTCAGATCTGCTCAATCAAAAGTATGGTTTAACTCTGTTAGCTGAATGCACAGATCAGAAAGAAGTTTCACAGAATGATTCTGTGTAGTTTATATTTGGAGACATTCATTTTTCCACTATTACCCTCTTAGCGCTCCGAATCTCCACTTGCATTTTCTACAGAAAGAGTGTTTCAGAACGGCTCAATCAAAACTAAGGTTCAACTCTTTTAGTTGAACAAACAGAACAGAAAAAAGTTTCACACAATTCTTCTGTGTAGTTTTTATTTGTAGACATTCTTTTTCCCAATATCGGCCTCTTAGCGCTCAGAATGTCCAATTGCAGTTTCTACAGAAAGAGTGTTTCAGAACGGCTCAATCAAAAGTAAGGTTCAACTCTGTTAGTTGAATTCACAGAACAGAATGAAGTTTCATACAATGCTTCTGTGTAGTTTATATTTGAACATATTCTTTTTTCCACTATTACCCACTTAGCGCTACGAATGTCCAGTTGCATTTTCTACAGACAGAGTGTTTCAAAACTGCTCAATCAAAAGTATGGTTTAACTCTGTTAGCTGAATGCTCAGATCAGAAAGAAGTTTCACAGAATGCTTCTGTGTAGTTTATACTTGAATATATTCCTTTTTCCACTACTACGCTCTTAGCGCTCCAAATGTCCAGTTGCATTTTCAACAGAAAGAGTGCTCAGATCTGCTCAATCAAAAGTATGGTTTAACTCTGTTAGCTGAATGCACAGATCAGAAAGAAGTTTCACCGAATGATTCTGTGTAGTATATATTTGAAGACATTCCTTTTTCCACTATTACCCTCGTAGCGCTCCGAATCTCCACTTGCATTTTCTACAAAAAGAGTGTTTCATAACTGCTCAATCAAAAATATGTTTTATCTCTGTTAACTGAATTTACAGATCAGACATAAGTTTCACAGAATGCATCTGTGTAGTTTTTATTTGAAGATATTCTTTTTCCCAATGTAGGCCTCTTAGCGCTTAGCATGTCCAATTGCATTTTCTACAGAAAGAGTGTTTCAGAACGGCTCAATCAAAAGTAAGTTTCAACTCTGTTAGCTGAATGCACAGATCAGAAAGAAGTTTCACAGAATGATTCTGTGTAGTTTATATTTGTAGACATTCCTTTTTCCACTATTACCCTCTTAGCGCTCCGAATCTCCACTTGCATTTTCTACAGAAAGAGTGTTTCAGAACGGCTCAATCAAAACTAAGGTTCAACTCTTTTAGTTGAACAAACAGAACAGAAAGAAGTTTCACACAATTCTTCTGTGTAGTTTTTATTTGTAGACATTCTTTTTCCCAATATAGGCCTCTTAGCGCTCAGAATGTCCAATTGCAGTTTCTACAGAAAGAGTGTTTCAGAACGGCTCAATCAAAAGTAAGGTTCAACTCTGTTAGTTGAATGCACAGAACAGAAAGAATTTTCACAGAATGCTACTGTGTAGTTTATATTTGAATATATTCCTTTTTCCACTATTACCCTCTTAGCGCTCCGAATGTCCACTTGCATTTTCTACAGAAAGAGTGTTCAGAACTGCGCAATCAAAAGTATGGTTTAACTCTGTTAGCTTAATGAACATATCAGAAATAAGTTTCACACAATGCTTCTGTGTAGTTTTTATTTGAAGATATTATTTTTCCCAATATAGGCCTCTTAGCGCTCAGAATGTCCAATTGCAGTTTCTACAGAAAGAGTGTTTCAGAAAGGCTCAATCAAAAGTAAGGTTCAACTCTGTTAGTTGAATGCACAGAACAGAAAGAAGTTTCATACAATGCTTCTGTGTAGTTTATATTTGAACATATTCTTTTTTCCACTATTACCCACTTAGCGCTACGAATGTCCAGTTGCATTTTCTACAGACAGAGTGTTTCAAAACTGCTCAATCAAAAGTATGGTTTAACTCTGTTAGCTGAATGCTCAGATCAGAAAAAGTTTTACAGAATGCTTCTGTGTAGTTTATATTTGAATATATTCCTTTTTCCACTACTACTCTCTTAGCGCTCCAAATGTCCAGTTGCATTTTCTACAGAAAGAGTGTTCAGATCTGCTCAATCAAAAGTATGGTTTAACTCTGTTAGCTGAATGCACAGATCAGAAAGAAGTTTCACAGAATGATTCTGTGTAGTTTATATTTGGAGACATTCATTTTTCCACTATTACCCTCTTAGCGCTCCGAATCTCCACTTGCATTTTCTACAGAAAGAGTGTTTCAGAACGGCTCAATCAAAACTAAGGTTCAACTCTTTTAGTTGAACAAACAGAACAGAAAAAAGTTTCACACAATTCTTCTGTGTAGTTTTTATTTGTAGACATTCTTTTTCCCAATATCGGCCTCTTAGCGCTCAGAATGTCCAATTGCAGTTTCTACAGAAAGAGTGTTTCAGAACGGCTCAATCAAAAGTAAGGTTCAACTCTGTTAGTTGAATTCACAGAACAGAATGAAGTTTCATACAATGCTTCTGTGTAGTTTATATTTGAACATATTCTTTTTTCCACTATTACCCACTTAGCGCTACGAATGTCCAGTTGCATTTTCTACAGACAGAGTGTTTCAAAACTGCTCAATCAAAAGTATGGTTTAACTCTGTTAGCTGAATGCTCAGATCAGAAAGAAGTTTCACAGAATGCTTCTGTGTAGTTTATACTTGAATATATTCCTTTTTCCACTACTACGCTCTTAGCGCTCCAAATGTCCAGTTGCATTTTCAACAGAAAGAGTGCTCAGATCTGCTCAATCAAAAGTATGGTTTAACTCTGTTAGCTGAATGCACAGATCAGAAAGAAGTTTCACCGAATGATTCTGTGTAGTATATATTTGAAGACATTCCTTTTTCCACTATTACCCTCGTAGCGCTCCGAATCTCCACTTGCATTTTCTACAAAAAGAGTGTTTCATAACTGCTCAATCAAAAATATGTTTTATCTCTGTTAACTGAATTTACAGATCAGACATAAGTTTCACAGAATGCATCTGTGTAGTTTTTATTTGAAGATATTCTTTTTCCCAATGTAGGCCTCTTAGCGCTTAGCATGTCCAATTGCATTTTCTACAGAAAGAGTGTTTCAGAACGGCTCAATCAAAAGTAAGTTTCAACTCTGTTAGCTGAATGCACAGATCAGAAAGAAGTTTCACAGAATGATTCTGTGTAGTTTATATTTGTAGACATTCCTTTTTCCACTATTACCCTCTTAGCGCTCCGAATCTCCACTTGCATTTTCTACAGAAAGAGTGTTTCAGAACGGCTCAATCAAAACTAAGGTTCAACTCTTTTAGTTGAACAAACAGAACAGAAAGAAGTTTCACACAATTCTTCTGTGTAGTTTTTATTTGTAGACATTCTTTTTCCCAATATAGGCCTCTTAGCGCTCAGAATGTCCAATTGCAGTTTCTACAGAAAGAGTGTTTCAGAACGGCTCAATCAAAAGTAAGGTTCAACTCTGTTAGTTGAATGCACAGAACAGAAAGAATTTTCACAGAATGCTACTGTGTAGTTTATATTTGAATATATTCCTTTTTCCACTATTACCCTCTTAGCGCTCCGAATGTCCACTTGCATTTTCTACAGAAAGAGTGTTCAGAACTGCGCAATCAAAAGTATGGTTTAACTCTGTTAGCTTAATGAACATATCAGAAATAAGTTTCACACAATGCTTCTGTGTAGTTTTTATTTGAAGATATTATTTTTCCCAATATAGGCCTCTTAGCGCTCAGAATGTCCAATTGCAGTTTCTACAGAAAGAGTGTTTCAGAAAGGCTCAATCAAAAGTAAGGTTCAACTCTGTTAGTTGAATGCACAGAACAGAAAGAAGTTTCATACAATGCTTCTGTGTAGTTTATATTTGAACATATTCTTTTTTCCACTATTACCCACTTAGCGCTACGAATGTCCAGTTGCATTTTCTACAGACAGAGTGTTTCAAAACTGCTCAATCAAAAGTATGGTTTAACTCTGTTAGCTGAATGCTCAGATCAGAAAAAGTTTTACAGAATGCTTCTGTGTAGTTTATATTTGAATATATTCCTTTTTCCACTACTACTCTCTTAGCGCTCCAAATGTCCAGTTGCATTTTCTACAGAAAGAGTGTTCAGATCTGCTCAATCAAAAGTATGGTTTAACTCTGTTAGCTGAATGCACAGATCAGAAAGAAGTTTCACAGAATGATTCTGTGTAGTTTATATTTGGAGACATTCCTTTTTCCACTATTACCCTCTTAGCGCTCCGAATCTCCACTTGCATTTTCTACAGAAAGAGTGTTTCAGAACGGCTCAATCAAAACTAAGGTTCAACTCTTTTAGTTGAACAAACAGAACAGAAAAAAGTTTCACACAATTCTTCTGTGTAGTTTTTATTTGTAGACATTCTTTTTCCCAATATAGGCCTCTTAGCGCTCAGAATGTCCAATTGCAGTTTCTACAGAAAGAGTGTTTCAGAACGGCTCAATCAAAAGTAAGGTTCAACTCTGTTAGTTGAATTCACAGAACAGAATGAAGTTTCATACAATGCTTCTGTGTAGTTTATATTTGAACATATTCTTTTTTCCACTATTACCCACTTAGCGCTACGAATGTCCAGTTGCATTTTCTACAGACAGAGTGTTTCAAAACTGCTCAATCAAAAGTATGGTTTAACTCTGTTAGCTGAATGCTCAGATCAGAAAGAAGTTTCACAGAATGCTTCTGTGTAGTTTATACTTGAATATATTCCTTTTTCCACTACTACGCTCTTAGCGCTCCAAATGTCCAGTTGCATTTTCAACAGAAAGAGTGTTCAGATCTGCTCAATCAAAAGTATGGTTTAACTCTGTTAGCTGAATGCACAGATCAGAAAGAAGTTTCACCGAATGATTCTGTGTAGTATATTTTTGAAGACATTCCTTTTTCCACTATTACCCTCTTAGCGCTCCGAATCTCCACTTGCATTTTCTAAAAAAAGAGTGTTTCATAACTGCTCAATCAAAAATATGTTTTATCTCTGTTAACTGAATTTACAGATCAGACATAAGTTTCACAGAATGCATCTGTGTAGTTTTTATTTGAAGATATTCTTTGTCCCAATGTAGGCCTCTTAGCGCTTAGCATGTCCAATTGCATTTTCTACAGAAAGAGTGTTTCAGAACGGCTCAATCAAAAGTAAGTTTCAACTCTGTTAGCTGAATGCACAGATCAGAAAGAAGTTTCACAGAATGATTCTGTGTAGTTTATATTTGTAGACATTCCTTTTTCCACTATTACCCTCTTAGCGCTCCGAATCTCCACTTGCATTTTCTACAGAAAGAGTGTTTCAGAACGGCTCAATCAAAACTAAGGTTCAACTCTTTTAGTTGAACAAACAGAACAGAAAGAAGTTTCACACAATTCTTCTGTGTAGTTTTTATTTGTAGACATTCTTTTTCCCAATATAGGCCTCTTAGCGCTCAGAATGTCCAATTGCAGTTTCTACAGAAAGAGTGTTTCAGAACGGCTCAATCAAAAGTAAGGTTCAACACTGTTAGTTGAATGCACAGAACAGAAAGAATTTTCACAGAATGCTACTGTGTAGTTTATATTTGAATATATTCCTTTTTCCACTATTACCCTCTTAGCGCTCCGAATGTCCACTTGCATTTTCTACAGAAAGAGTGTTCAGAACTGCGCAATCAAAAGTATGGTTTAACTCTGTTAGCTTAATGAACATATCAGAAATAAGTTTCACACAATGCTTCTGTGTAGTTTTTATTTGAAGATATTATTTTTCCCAATAGAGGCCTCTTAGCGCTCAGAATGTCCAATTGCAGTTTCTACAGAAAGAGTGTTTCAGAAAGGCTCAATCAAAAGTAAGGTTCAACTCTGTTAGTTGAATGCACAGAACAGAAAGAAGTTTCATACAATGCTTCTGTGTAGTTTATATTTGAACATATTCTTTTTTCCACTATTACCCACTTAGCGCTACGAATGTCCAGTTGCATTTTCTACAGACAGAGTGTTTCAAAACTGCTCAATCAAAAGTATGGTTTAACTCTGTTAGCTGAATGCTCAGATCAGAAAAAGTTTTACAGAATGCTTCTGTGTAGTTTATATTTGAATATATTCCTTTTTCCACTACTACTCTCTTAGCGCTCCAAATGTCCAGTTGCATTTTCTACAGAAAGAGTGTTCAGATCTGCTCAATCAAAAGTATGGTTTAACTCTGTTAGCTGAATGCACAGATCAGAAAGAAGTTTCACAGAATGATTCTGTGTAGTTTATATTTGGAGACATTCCTTTTTCCACTATTACCCTCTTAGCGCTCCGAATCTCCACTTGCATTTTCTACAGAAAGAGTGTTTCAGAACGGCTCAATCAAAACTAAGGTTCAACTCTTTTAGTTGAACAAACAGAACAGAAAAAAGTTTCACACAATTCTTCTGTGTAGTTTTTATTTGTAGACATTCTTTTTCCCAATATAGGCCTCTTAGCGCTCAGAATGTCCAATTGCAGTTTCTACAGAAAGAGTGTTTCAGAACGGCTCAATCAAAAGTAAGGTTCAACTCTGTTAGTTGAATTCACAGAACAGAATGAAGTTTCATACAATGCTTCTGTGTAGTTTATATTTGAACATATTCTTTTTTCCACTATTACCCACTTAGCGCTACGAATGTCCAGTTGCATTTTCTACAGACAGAGTGTTTCAAAACTGCTCAATCAAAAGTATGGTTTAACTCTGTTAGCTGAATGCTCAGATCAGAAAGAAGTTTCACAGAATGCTTCTGTGTAGTTTATACTTGAATATATTCCTTTTTCCACTACTACGCTCTTAGCGCTCCAAATGTCCAGTTGCATTTTCAACAGAAAGAGTGTTCAGATCTGCTCAATCAAAAGTATGGTTTAACTCTGTTAGCTGAATGCACAGATCAGAAAGAAGTTTCACCGAATGATTCTGTGTAGTATATATTTGAAGACATTCCTTTTTCCACTATTACCCTCTTAGCGCTCCGAATCTCCACTTGCATTTTCTACAAAAAGAGTGTTTCATAACTGCTCAATCAAAAATATGTTTTATCTCTGTTAACTGAATTTACGGATCCGACATAAGTTTCACAGAATGCATCTGTGTAGTTTTTATTTGAAGATATTCTTTGTCCCAATGTAGGCCTCTTAGCGCTTAGCATGTCCAATTGCATTTTCTACAGAAAGAGGGTTTCAGAACGGCTCAATCAAAAGTAAGTTTCAACTCTGTTAGCTGAATGCACAGATCAGAAAAAAGTTTCACAGAATGATTCTGTGTAGTTTATATTTGTAGACATTCCTTTTTCCACTATTACCCTCTTAGCGCTCCGAATCTCCACTTGCATTTTCTACAGAAAGAGTGTTTCAGAACGGCTCAATCAAAACTAAGGTTCAACTCTTTTAGTTGAACAAACAGAACAGAAAGAAGTTTCACACAATTCTTCTGTGTAGTTTTTATTTGTAGACATTCTTTTTCCCAATATAGGCCTCTTAGCGCTCAGAATGTCCAATTGCAGTTTCTACAGAAAGAGTGTTTCAGAACGGCTCAATCAAAAGTAAGGTTCAACTCTGTTAGTTGAATGCACAGAACAGAAAGAAGTTTCATACAATGCTTCTGTGTAGTTTATATTTGAACATATTCTTTTTTCCACTATTACCCACTTAGCGCTACGAATGTCCAGTTGCATTTTCTACAGACAGAGTGTTTCAAAACTGCTCAATCAAAAGTATGGTTTAACTCTGTTAGCTGAATGCTCAGATCAGAAAAAGTTTTACAGAATGCTTCTGTGTAGTTTATATTTGAAAATATTACTTTTTCCACTACTACTCTCTTAGCGCTCCAAATGTCCAGTTGCATTTTCTACAGAAAGAGTGTTCAGATCTGCTCAATCAAAAGTATGGTTTAACTCTGTTAGCTGAATGCACAGATCAGAAAGAAGTTTCACAGAATGATTCTGTGTAGTTTATATTTGGAGACATTCATTTTTCCACTATTACCCTCTTAGCGCTCCGAATCTCCACTTGCATTTTCTACAGAAAGAGTGTTTCAGAACGGCTCAATCAAAACTAAGGTTCAACTCTTTTAGTTGAACAAACAGAACAGAAAAAAGTTTCACACAATTCTTCTGTGTAGTTTTTATTTGTAGACATTCTTTTTCCCAATATCGGCCTCTTAGCGCTCAGAATGTCCAATTGCAGTTTCTACAGAAAGAGTGTTTCAGAACGGCTCAATCAAAAGTAAGGTTCAACTCTGTTAGTTGAATTCACAGAACAGAATGAAGTTTCATACAATGCTTCTGTGTAGTTTATATTTGAACATATTCTTTTTTCCACTATTACCCACTTAGCGCTACGAATGTCCAGTTGCATTTTCTACAGACAGAGTGTTTCAAAACTGCTCAATCAAAAGTATGGTTTAACTCTGTTAGCTGAATGCTCAGATCAGAAAGAAGTTTCACAGAATGCTTCTGTGTAGTTTATACTTGAATATATTCCTTTTTCCACTACTACGCTCTTAGCGCTCCAAATGTCCAGTTGCATTTTCAACAGAAAGAGTGTTCAGATCTGCTCAATCAAAAGTATGGTTTAACTCTGTTAGCTGAATGCACAGATCAGAAAGAAGTTTCACCGAATGATTCTGTGTAGTATATATTTGAAGACATTCCTTTTTCCACTATTACCCTCGTAGCGCTCCGAATCTCCACTTGCATTTTCTACAAAAAGAGTGTTTCATAACTGCTCAATCAAAAATATGTTTTATCTCTGTTAACTGAATTTACAGATCAGACATAAGTTTCACAGAATGCATCTGTGTAGTTTTTATTTGAAGATATTCTTTGTCCCAATGTAGGCCTCTTAGCGCTTAGCATGTCCAATTGCATTTTCTACAGAAAGAGTGTTTCAGAACGGCTCAATCAAAAGTAAGTTTCAACTCTGTTAGCTGAATGCACAGATCAGAAAGAAGTTTCACAGAATGATTCTGTGTAGTTTATATTTGTAGACATTCATTTTTCCACTATTACCCTCTTAGCGCTCCGAATCTCCACTTGCATTTTCTACAGAAAGAGTGTTTCAGAACGGCTCAATCAAAACTAAGGTTCAACTCTTTTAGTTGAACAAACAGAACAGAAAGAAGTTTCACACAATTCTTCTGTGTAGTTTTTATTTGTAGACATTCTTTTTCCCAATATAGGCCTCTTAGCGCTCAGAATGTCCAATTGCAGTTTCTACAGAAAGAGTGTTTCAGAACGGCTCAATCAAAAGTAAGGTTCAACACTGTTAGTTGAATGCACAGAACAGAAAGAATTTTCACAGAATGCTACTGTGTAGTTTATATTTGAATATATTCCTTTTTCCACTATTACCCTCTTAGCGCTCCGAATGTCCACTTGCATTTTCTACAGAAAGAGTGTTCAGAACTGCGCAATCAAAAGTACGGTTTAACTCTGTTAGCTTAATGAACATATCAGAAATAAGTTTCACACAATGCTTCTGTGTAGTTTTAATTTGAAGATATTATTTTTCCCAATAGAGGCCTCTTAGCGCTCAGAATGTCCAATTGCAGTTTCTACAGAAAGAGTGTTTCAGAAAGGCTCAATCAAAAGTAAGGTTCAACTCTGTTAGTTGAATGCACAGAACAGAAAGAAGTTTCATACAATGCTTCTGTGTAGTTTATATTTGAACATATTCTTTTTTCCACTATTACCCACTTAGCGCTACGAATGTCCAGTTGCATTTTCTACAGACAGAGTGTTTCAAAACTGCTCAATCAAAAGTATGGTTTAACTCTGTTAGCTGAATGCTCAGATCAGAAAAAGTTTTACAGAATGCTTCTGTGTAGTTTATATTTGAATATATTCCTTTTTCCACTACTACTCTCTTAGCGCTCCAAATGTCCAGTTGCATTTTCTACAGAAAGAGTGTTCAGATCTGCTCAATCAAAAGTATGGTTTAACTCTGTTAGCTGAATGCACAGATCAGAAAGAAGTTTCACAGAATGATTCTGTGTAGTTTATATTTGGAGACATTCCTTTTTCCACTATTACCCTCTTAGCGCTCCGAATCTCCACTTGCATTTTCTACAGAAAGAGTGTTTCAGAACGGCTCAATCAAAACTAAGGTTCAACTCTTTTAGTTGAACAAACAGAACAGAAAAAAGTTTCACACAATTCTTCTGTGTAGTTTTTATTTGTAGACATTCTTTTTCCCAATATAGGCCTCTTAGCGCTCAGAATGTCCAATTGCAGTTTCTACAGAAAGAGTGTTTCAGAACGGCTCAATCAAAAGTAAGGTTCAACTCTGTTAGTTGAATTCACAGAACAGAATGAAGTTTCATACAATGCTTCTGTGTAGTTTATATTTGAACATATTCTTTTTTCCACTATTACCCACTTAGCGCTACGAATGTCCAGTTGCATTTTCTACAGACAGAGTGTTTCAAAACTGCTCAATCAAAAGTATGGTTTAACTCTGTTAGCTGAATGCTCAGATCAGAAAGAAGTTTCACAGAATGCTTCTGTGTAGTTTATACTTGAATATATTCCTTTTTCCACTACTACGCTCTTAGCGCTCCAAATGTCCAGTTGCATTTTCAACAGAAAGAGTGTTCAGATCTGCTCAATCAAAAGTATGGTTTAACTCTGTTAGCTGAATGCACAGATCAGAAAGAAGTTTCACCGAATGATTCTGTGTAGTATATATTTGAAGACATTCCTTTTTCCACTATTACCCTCTTAGCGCTCCGAATCTCCACTTGCATTTTCTACAAAAAGAGTGTTTCATAACTGCTCAATCAAAAATATGTTTTATCTCTGTTAACTGAATTTACGGATCCGACATAAGTTTCACAGAATGCATCTGTGTAGTTTTTATTTGAAGATATTCTTTGTCCCAATGTAGGCCTCTTAGCGCTTAGCATGTCCAATTGCATTTTCTACAGAAAGAGGGTTTCAGAACGGCTCAATCAAAAGTAAGTTTCAACTCTGTTAGCTGAATGCACAGATCAGAAAAAAGTTTCACAGAATGATTCTGTGTAGTTTATATTTGTAGACATTCCTTTTTCCACTATTACCCTCTTAGCGCTCCGAATCTCCACTTGCATTTTCTACAGAAAGAGTGTTTCAGAACGGCTCAATCAAAACTAAGGTTCAACTCTTTTAGTTGAACAAACAGAACAGAAAGAAGTTTCACACAATTCTTCTGTGTAGTTTTTATTTGTAGACATTCTTTTTCCCAATATCGGCCTCTTAGCGCTCAGAATGTCCAATTGCAGTTTCTACAGAAAGAGTGTTTCAGAACGGCTCAATCAAAAGTAAGGTTCAACTCTGTTAGTTGAATTCACAGAACAGAATGAAGTTTCATACAATGCTTCTGTGTAGTTTATATTTGAACATATTCTTTTTTCCACTATTACCCACTTAGCGCTACGAATGTCCAGTTGCATTTTCTACAGACAGAGTGTTTCAAAACTGCTCAATCAAAAGTATGGTTTAACTCTGTTAGCTGAATGCTCAGATCAGAAAGAAGTTTCACAGAATGCTTCTGTGTAGTTTATACTTGAATATATTCCTTTTTCCACTACTACGCTCTTAGCGCTCCAAATGTCCAGTTGCATTTTCAACAGAAAGAGTGTTCAGATCTGCTCAATCAAAAGTATGGTTTAACTCTGTTAGCTGAATGCACAGATCAGAAAGAAGTTTCACCGAATGATTCTGTGTAGTATATATTTGAAGACATTCCTTTTTCCACTATTACCCTCGTAGCGCTCCGAATCTCCACTTGCATTTTCTACAAAAAGAGTGTTTCATAACTGCTCAATCAAAAATATGTTTTATCTCTGTTAACTGAATTTACAGATCAGACATAAGTTTCACAGAATGCATCTGTGTAGTTTTTATTTGAAGATATTCTTTGTCCCAATGTAGGCCTCTTAGCGCTTAGCATGTCCAATTGCATTTTCTACAGAAAGAGTGTTTCAGAACGGCTCAATCAAAAGTAAGTTTCAACTCTGTTAGCTGAATGCACAGATCAGAAAGAAGTTTCACAGAATGATTCTGTGTAGTTTATATTTGTAGACATTCATTTTTCCACTATTACCCTCTTAGCGCTCCGAATCTCCACTTGCATTTTCTACAGAAAGAGTGTTTCAGAACGGCTCAATCAAAACTAAGGTTCAACTCTTTTAGTTGAACAAACAGAACAGAAAGAAGTTTCACACAATTCTTCTGTGTAGTTTTTATTTGTAGACATTCTTTTTCCCAATATAGGCCTCTTAGCGCTCAGAATGTCCAATTGCAGTTTCTACAGAAAGAGTGTTTCAGAACGGCTCAATCAAAAGTAAGGTTCAACACTGTTAGTTGAATGCACAGAACAGAAAGAATTTTCACAGAATGCTACTGTGTAGTTTATATTTGAATATATTCCTTTTTCCACTATTACCCTCTTAGCGCTCCGAATGTCCACTTGCATTTTCTACAGAAAGAGTGTTCAGAACTGCGCAATCAAAAGTATGGTTTAACTCTGTTAGCTTAATGAACATATCAGAAATAAGTTTCACACAATGCTTCTGTGTAGTTTTTATTTGAAGATATTATTTTTCCCAATAGAGGCCTCTTAGCGCTCAGAATGTCCAATTGCAGTTTCTACAGAAAGAGTGTTTCAGAAAGGCTCAATCAAAAGTAAGGTTCAACTCTGTTAGTTGAATGCACAGAACAGAAAGAAGTTTCATACAATGTTTCTGTGTAGTTTATATTTGAACATATTCTTTTTTCCACTATTACCCACTTAGCGCTACGAATGTCCAGTTGCATTTTCTACAGACAGAGTGTTTCAAAACTGCTCAATCAAAAGTATGGTTTAACTCTGTTAGCTGAATGCTCAGATCAGAAAAAGTTTTACAGAATGCTTCTGTGTAGTTTATATTTGAATATATTCCTTTTTCCACTACTACTCTCTTAGCGCTCCAAATGTCCAGTTGCATTTTCTACAGAAAGAGTGTTCAGATCTGCTCAATCAAAAGTATGGTTTAACTCTGTTAGCTGAATGCACAGATCAGAAAGAAGTTTCACAGAATGATTCTGTGTAGTTTATATTTGGAGACATTCCTTTTTCCACTATTACCCTCTTAGCGCTCCGAATCTCCACTTGCATTTTCTACAGAAAGAGTGTTTCAGAACGGCTCAATCAAAACTAAGGTTCAACTCTTTTAGTTGAACAAACAGAACAGAAAAAAGTTTCACACAATTCTTCTGTGTAGTTTTTATTTGTAGACATTCTTTTTCCCAATATAGGCCTCTTAGCGCTCAGAATGTCCAATTGCAGTTTCTACAGAAAGAGTGTTTCAGAACGGCTCAATCAAAAGTAAGGTTCAACTCTGTTAGTTGAATTCACAGAACAGAATGAAGTTTCATACAATGCTTCTGTGTAGTTTATATTTGAACATATTCTTTTTTCCACTATTACCCACTTAGCGCTACGAATGTCCAGTTGCATTTTCTACAGACAGAGTGTTTCAAAACTGCTCAATCAAAAGTATGGTTTAACTCTGTTAGCTGAATGCTCAGATCAGAAAGAAGTTTCACAGAATGCTTCTGTGTAGTTTATACTTGAATATATTCCTTTTTCCACTACTACGCTCTTAGCGCTCCAAATGTCCAGTTGCATTTTCAACAGAAAGAGTGTTCAGATCTGCTCAATCAAAAGTATGGTTTAACTCTGTTACCTGAATGCACAGATCAGAAAGAAGTTTCACCGAATGATTCTGTGTAGTATATATTTGAAGACATTCCTTTTTCCACTATTACCCTCTTAGCGCTCCGAATCTCCACTTGCATTTTCTACAAAAAGAGTGTTTCATAACTGCTCAATCAAAAATATGTTTTATCTCTGTTAACTGAATTTACAGATCAGACATAAGTTTCACAGAATGCATCTGTGTAGTTTTTATTTGAAGATATTCTTTTTCCCAATGTAGGCCTCTTAGCGCTTAGCATGTCCAATTGCATTTTCTACAGAAAGAGTGTTTCAGAACGGCTCAATCAAAAGTAAGTTTCAACTCTGTTAGCTGAATGCACAGATCAGAAAGAAGTTTCACAGAATGATTCTGTGTAGTTTATATTTGTAGACATTCCTTTTTCCACTATTACCCTCTTAGCGCTCCGAATCTCCACTTGCATTTTCTACAGAAAGAGTGTTTCAGAACGGCTCAATCAAAACTAAGGTTCAACTCTTTTAGTTGAACAAACAGAACAGAAAGAAGTTTCACACAATTCTTCTGTGTAGTTTTTATTTGTAGACATTCTTTTTCCCAATATAGGCCTCTTAGCGCTCAGAATGTCCAATTGCAGTTTCTACAGAAAGAGTGTTTCAGAACGGCTCAATCAAAAGTAAGGTTCAACTCTGTTAGTTGAATGCACAGAACAGAAAGAATTTTCACAGAATGCTACTGTGTAGTTTATATTTGAATATATTCCTTTTTCCACTATTACCCTCTTAGCGCTCCGAATGTCCACTTGCATTTTCTACAGAAAGAGTGTTCAGAACTGCGCAATCAAAAGTATGGTTTAACTCTGTTAGCTTAATGAACATATCAGAAATAAGTTTCACACAATGCTTCTGTGTAGTTTTTATTTGAAGATATTATTTTTCCCAATATAGGCCTCTTAGCGCTCAGAATGTCCAATTGCAGTTTCTACAGAAAGAGTGTTTCAGAAAGGCTCAATCAAAAGTAAGGTTCAACTCTGTTAGTTGAATGCACAGAACAGAAAGAAGTTTCATACAATGCTTCTGTGTAGTTTATATTTGAACATATTCTTTTTTCCACTATTACCCACTTAGCGCTACGAATGTCCAGTTGCATTTTCTACAGACAGAGTGTTTCAAAACTGCTCAATCAAAAGTATGGTTTAACTCTGTTAGCTGAATGCTCAGATCAGAAAGAAGTTTCACAGAATGCTTCTGTGTAGTTTATACTTGAATATATTCCTTTTTCCACTACTACGCTCTTAGCGCTCCAAATGTCCAGTTGCATTTTCAACAGAAAGAGTGTTCAGATCTGCTCAATCAAAAGTATGGTTTAACTCTGTTAGCTGAATGCACAGATCAGAAAGAAGTTTCACCGAATGATTCTGTGTAGTATATATTTGAAGACATTCCTTTTTCCACTATTACCCTCTTAGCGCTCCGAATCTCCACTTGCATTTTCTACAAAAAGAGTGTTTCATAACTGCTCAATCAAAAATATGTTTTATCTCTGTTAACTGAATTTACAGATCAGACATAAGTTTCACAGAATGCATCTGTGTAGTTTTTATTTGAAGATATTCTTTGTCCCAATGTAGGCCTCTTAGCGCTTAGCATGTCCAATTGCATTTTCTACAGAAAGAGTGTTTCAGAACGGCTCAATCAAAAGTAAGTTTCAACTCTGTTAGCTGAATGCACAGATCAGAAAGAAGTTTCACAGAATGATTCTGTGTAGTTTATATTTGTAGACATTCCTTTTTCCACTATTACCCTCTTAGCGCTCCGAATCTCCACTTGCATTTTCTACAGAAAGAGTGTTTCAGAACGGCTCAATCAAAACTAAGGTTCAACTCTTTTAGTTGAACAAACAGAACAGAAAGAAGTTTCACACAATTCTTCTGTGTAGTTTTTATTTGTAGACATTCTTTTTCCCAATATAGGCCTCTTAGCGCTCAGAATGTCCAATTGCAGTTTCTACAGAAAGAGTGTTTCAGAACGGCTCAATCAAAAGTAAGGTTCAACACTGTTAGTTGAATGCACAGAACAGAAAGAATTTTCACAGAATGCTACTGTGTAGTTTATATTTGAATATATTCCTTTTTCCACTATTACCCTCTTAGCGCTCCGAATGTCCACTTGCATTTTCTACAGAAAGAGTGTTCAGAACTGCGCAATCAAAAGTATGGTTTAACTCTGTTAGCTTAATGAACATATCAGAAATAAGTTTCACACAATGCTTCTGTGTAGTTTTTATTTGAAGATATTATTTTTCCCAATATAGGCCTCTTAGCGCTCAGAATGTCCAATTGCAGTTTCTACAGAAAGAGTGTTTCAGAAAGGCTCAATCAAAAGTAAGGTTCAACTCTGTTAGTTGAATGCACAGAACAGAAAGAAGTTTCATACAATGCTTCTGTGTAGTTTATATTTGAACATATTCTTTTTTCCACTATTACCCACTTAGCGCTACGAATGTCCAGTTGCATTTTCTACAGACAGAGTGTTTCAAAACTGCTCAATCAAAAGTATGGTTTAACTCTGTTAGCTGAATGCTCAGATCAGAAAAAGTTTTACAGAATGCTTCTGTGTAGTTTATATTTGAATATATTCCTTTTTCCACTACTACTCTCTTAGCGCTCCAAATGTCCAGTTGCATTTTCTACAGAAAGAGTGTTCAGATCTGCTCAATCAAAAGTATGGTTTAACTCTGTTAGCTGAATGCACAGATCAGAAAGAAGTTTCACAGAATGATTCTGTGTAGTTTATATTTGGAGACATTCCTTTTTCCACTATTACCCTCTTAGCGCTCCGAATCTCCACTTGCATTTTCTACAGAAAGAGTGTTTCAGAACGGCTCAATCAAAACTAAGGTTCAACTCTTTTAGTTGAACAAACAGAACAGAAAAAAGTTTCACACAATTCTTCTGTGTAGTTTTTATTTGTAGACATTCTTTTTCCCAATATAGGCCTCTTAGCGCTCAGAATGTCCAATTGCAGTTTCTACAGAAAGAGTGTTTCAGAACGGCTCAATCAAAAGTAAGGTTCAACTCTGTTAGTTGAATTCACAGAACAGAATGAAGTTTCATACAATGCTTCTGTGTAGTTTATATTTGAACATATTCTTTTTTCCACTATTACCCACTTAGCGCTACGAATGTCCAGTTGCATTTTCTACAGACAGAGTGTTTCAAAACTGCTCAATCAAAATTATGGTTTAACTCTGTTAGCTGAATGCTCAGATCAGAAAGAAGTTTCACAGAATGCTTCTGTGTAGTTTATATTTGAATATATTCCTTTTTCCACTACTACGCTCTTAGCGCTCCAAATGTCCAGTTGCATTTTCTACAGAAAGAGTGTTCAGATCTGCTCAATCAAAAGTATGGTTTAACTCTGTTAGCTGAATGCACAGATCAGAAAGAAGTTTCACCGAATGATTCTGTGTAGTTTATATTTGAAGACATTCCTTTTTCCACTATTACACTCTTAGCGCTCCGAATCTCCACTTGCATTTTCTACAAAAAGAGTGTTTCATAACTGCTCAATCAAAAATATGTTTTATCTCTGTTAACTGAATTTACAGATCAGAAATAAGTTTCACAGAATGCATCTCTGTAGTTTTTATTTGAAGATATTCTTTTTCCCAATGTAGGCCTCTTAGCGCTTAGCATGTCCAATTGCAGTTTCTACAGAAAGAGTGTTTCAGAACGGCTCAATCAAAACTAAGGTTCAACTCTGTTAGTTGAATGCACAGAACAGAAAGAATTTTCACAGAATGCTACTGTGTAGTTTATATTTGAATATATTCCTTTTTCCACTATTACCCTCTTAGCGCTCCGAATGTCCACTTGCATTTTCTACAGAAAGAGTGTTCAGAACTACGCAATCAAAAGTATGGTTTAACTCTGTTAGCTTAATGAACATATCAGAAATAAGTTTCACACAATGCTTCTGTTTAGTTTTTATTTGAAGATATTATTTTTCCCAATATAGGCCTCTTAGCGCTCAGAATGTCCAATTGCAGATTCTACAGAAAGAGTGTTTCAGAAAGGCTCAATCAAAAGTAAGGTAAACTCTGTTAGTTGAATGCACAGAACAGAAAGAAGTTTCATACAATGCTTCTGTGTAGTTTATATTTGAACATATTCTTTTTTCCACTATTACCCACTTAGCGCTACGAATGTCCAGTTGCATTTTCTACAGACAGAGTGTTTCAAAACTGCTCAATCAAAAGTATGGTTTAACTCTGTTAGCTGAATGCTCAGATCAGAAAAAGTTTTACAGAATGCTTCTGTGTAGTTTATATTTGAATATATTCCTTTTTCCACTACTATTCTCTTAGCGCTCCAAATGTCCAGTTGCATTTTCTACAGAAAGAGTGTTCAGATCTGCTCAATCAAAAGTATGGTTTAACCCTGTTAGCTGAATGCACAGATCAGAAAGAAGTTTCACAGAATGATTCTGTGTAGTTTATATTTGGAGACATTCCTTTTTCCACTATTACCCTCTTAGCGCTCCGAATCTCCACTTGCATTTTCTACAGAAAGAGTGTTTCAGAACGGCTCAATCAAAACTAAGGTTCAACTCTTTTAGTTGAACAAACAGAACAGAAAAAAGTTTCACACAATTCTTCTGTGTAGTTTTTATTTGTAGACATTCTTTTTCCCAATATAGGCCTCTTAGCGCTCAGAATGTCCAATTGCAGTTTCTACAGAAAGAGTGTTTCAGAACGGCTCAATCAAAAGTAAGGTTCAACTCTGTTAGTTGAATTCACAGAACAGAATGAAGTTTCATACAATGCTTCTGTGTAGTTTATATTTGAACATATTCTTTTTTCCACTATTACCCACTTAGCGCTACGAATGTCCAGTTGCATTTTCTACAGACAGAGTGTTTCAAAACTGCTCAATCAAAAGTATGGTTTAACTCTGTTAGCTGAATGCTCAGATCAGAAAGAAGTTTCACAGAATGCTTCTGTGTAGTTTATACTTGAATATATTCCTTTTTCCACTACTACGCTCTTAGCGCTCCAAATGTCCAGTTGCATTTTCAACAGAAAGAGTGTTCAGATCTGCTCAATCAAAAGTATGGTTTAACTCTGTTAGCTGAATGCACAGATCAGAAAGAAGTTTCACCGAACGATTCTGTGTAGTATATATTTGAAGACATTACTTTTTCCACTATTACCCTCTTAGCGCTCCGAATCTCCACTTGCATTTTCTACAAAAAGAGTGTTTCATAACTGCTCAATCAAAAATATGTTTTATCTCTGTTAACTGAATTTACAGATCAGACATAAGTTTCACAGAATGCATCTGTGTAGTTTTTATTTGAAGATATTCTTTGTCCCAATGTAGGCCTCTTAGCGCTTAGCATGTCCAATTGCATTTTCTACAGAAAGAGTGTTTCAGAACGGCTCAATCAAAAGTAAGTTTCAACTCTGTTAGCTGAATGCACAGATCAGAAAGAAGTTTCACAGAATGATTCTGTGTAGTTTATATTTGTAGACATTCCTTTTTCCACTATTACCCTCTTAGCGCTCCGAATCTCCACTTGCATTTTCTACAGAAAGAGTGTTTCAGAACGGCTCAATCAAAACTAAGGTTCAACTCTTTTAGTTGAACAAACAGAACAGAAAGAAGTTTCACACAATTCTTCTGTATAGTTTTTATTTGTAGACATTCTTTTTCCCAATATAGGCCTCTTAGCGCTCAGAATGTCCAATTGCAGTTTCTACAGAAAGAGTGTTTCAGAACGGCTCAATCAAAAGTAAGGTTCAACACTGTTAGTTGAATGCACAGAACAGAAAGAATTTTCACAGAATGCTACTGTGTAGTTTATATTTGAATATATTCCTTTTTCCACTATTACCCTCTTAGCGCTCCGAATGTCCACTTGCATTTTCTACAGAAAGAGTGTTCAGAACTGCGCAATCAAAAGTATGGTTTAACTCTGTTAGCTTAATGAACATATCAGAAATAAGTTTCACACAATGCTTCTGTGTAGTTTTTATTTGAAGATATTATTTTTCCCAATATAGGCCTCTTAGCGCTCAGAATGTCCAATTGCAGTTTCTACAGAAAGAGTGTTTCAGAAAGGCTCAATCAAAAGTAAGGTTCAACTCTGTTAGTTGAATGCACAGAACAGAAAGAAGTTTCATACAATGCTTCTGTGTAGTTTATATTTGAACATATTCTTTTTTCCACTATTGCCCACTTAGCGCTACGAATGTCCAGTTGCATTTTCTACAGACAGAGTGTTTCAAAACTGCTCAATCAAAAGTATGGTTTAACTCTGTTAGCTGAATGCTCAGATCAGAAAAAGTTTTACAGAATGCTTCTGTGTAGTTTATATTTGAATATATTCCTTTTTCCACTACTACTCTCTTAGCGCTCCAAATGTCCAGTTGCATTTTCTACAGAAAGAGTGTTCAGATCTGCTCAATCAAAAGTATGGTTTAACTCTGTTAGCTGAATGCACAGATCAGAAAGAAGTTTCACAGAATGATTCTGTGTAGTTTATATTTGGAGACATTCCTTTTTCCACTATTACCCTCTTAGCGCTCCGAATCTCCACTTGCATTTTCTACAGAAAGAGTGTTTCAGAACGGCTCAATCAAAACTAAGGTTCAACTCTTTTAGTTGAACAAACAGAACAGAAAAAAGTTTCACACAATTCTTCTGTGTAGTTTTTATTTGTAGACATTCTTTTTCCCAATATAGGCCTCTTAGCGCTCAGAATGTCCAATTGCAGTTTCTACAGAAAGAGTGTTTCAGAACGGCTCAATCAAAAGTAAGGTTCAACTCTGTTAGTTGAATTCACAGAACAGAATGAAGTTTCATACAATGCTTCTGTGTAGTTTATATTTGAACATATTCTTTTTTCCACTATTACCCACTTAGCGCTACGAATGTCCAGTTGCATTTTCTACAGACAGAGTGTTTCAAAACTGCTCAATCAAAAGTATGGTTTAACTCTGTTAGCTGAATGCTCAGATCAGAAAGAAGTTTCACAGAATGCTTCTGTGTAGTTTATATTTGAATATATTCCTTTTTCCACTACTACTCTCTTAGCGCTCCAAATGTTCAGTTGCATTTTCTACAGAAAGAGTGTTCAGATCTGCTCAGTCAAAAGTATGGTTTAACTCTGTTAGCTGAATGCACAGATCAGAAAGAAGTTTCACAGAATGATTCTGTGTAGTTTATATTTGGAGACATTCCTTTTTCCACTATTACCCTCTTAGCGCTCCGAATCTCCACTTGCATTTTCTACAGAAAGAGTGTTTCAGAACGGCTCAATCAAAACTAAGGTTCAACTCTTTTAGTTGAACAAACAGAACAGAAAGAAGTTTCACACAATTCTTCTGTGTAGTTTTTATTTGTAGACATTCTTTTTCCCAATATAGGCCTCTTAGCGCTCAGAATGTCCAATTGCAGTTTCTACAGAAAGAGTGTTTTAGAACGGCTCAATCAAAAGTAAGGTTCAACTCTGTTAGTTGAATGCACAGAACAGAAAGAAGTTTCATACAATGCTTCTGTGTAGTTTATATTTGAACATATTCTTTTTTCCACTATTACCCACTTAGCGCTACGAATGTCCAGTTGCATTTTCTACAGACAGAGTGTTTCAAAACTGCTCAATCAAAAGTATGGTTTAACTCTGTTAGCTGAATGCTCAGATCAGAAAGAAGTTTCACAGAATGCTTCTGTGTAGTTTATATTTGAATATATTCCTTTTTCCACTACTACGCTCTTAGCGCTCCAAATGTCCAGTTGCATTTTCTACAGAAAGAGTGTTCAGATCTGCTCAATCAAAAGTATGGTTTAACTCTGTTAGCTGAATGCACAGATCAGAAAGAAGTTTCACCGAATGATTCTGTGTAGTTTATATTTGAAGACATTCCTTTTTCCACTATTACACTCTTAGCGCTCCGAATCTCCACTTGCATTTTCTACAAAAAGAGTGTTTCATAACTGCTCAATCAAAAATATGTTTTATCTCTGTTAACTGAATTTACAGATCAGAAATAAGTTTCAAAGAATGCATCTCTGTAGTTTTTATTTGAAGATATTCTTTTTCCCAATGTAGGCCTCTTAGCGCTTAGCATGTCCAATTGCAGTTTCTACAGAAACAGTGTTTCAGAACGGCTCAATCAAAAGTAAGGTTCAACTCTGTTAGCTGAATGCACAGAACAGAAAGAGTTTTCACAGAATGCTACTGTGTAGTTTATATTTGAATATATTCCTTTTTCCACTATTACCCTCTTAGCGCTCCGAATGTACACTTGCATTTTCTACAGAAAGAGTGTTCAGAACTGCGCAATCAAAAGTATGGTTTAACTCTGTTAGCTTAATGAACATATCAGAAATAAGTTTCACACAATGCTTCTGTGTAGTTTTTATTTGAAGATATTATTTTTCCCAATATAGGCCTCTTAGCGCTCAGAATGTCCAATTGCAGTTTCCACAGAAAGAGTGTTTCAGAAAGGCTCAGTCAAAAGTAAGGTTCAACTCTGTTAGTTGAATGCACAGAACAGAAAGAAGTTTCATACAATGCTTCTGTGTAGTTTATATTTGAACATATTCTTTTTTCCCCTATTACCCACTTAGCGCTACGAATGTCCAGTTGCATTTTCTACAGACAGAGTGTTTCAAAACTGCTCAATAAAAAGTATGGATTAACTCTGTTAGCTGAATGCTCAGATCAGAAAGAAGTTTCACAGAATGCTTCTGTGTAGTTTATATTTGAATATATTCCTTTTTCCACTACTACTCTCTTAGCGCTCCAAACGTCCAGTTGCATTTTCAACAGAAAGAGTGTTCAGATCTGCTCAATCAAAAGTATGGTTTAACTCTGTTAGCTGAATGCACAGATCAGAAAGAAGTTTCACAGAATGATTCTGTGTAGTTTATATTTGGAGACATTCCTTTTTCCACTATTACCCTCTTAGCGCTCCGAATCTCCACTTGCATTTTCTACAGAAAGAGTGTTTCAGAACGGCTCAATCAAAACTAAGGTTCAACTCTTTTAGTTGAACAAACAGAACAGAAAAAAGTTTCACACAATTCTTCTGTGTAGTTTTTATTTGTAGACATTCTTTTTCCCAATATAGGCCTCTTAGCGCTCAGAATGTCCAATTGCAGTTTCTACAGAAAGAGTGTTTCAGAACGGCTCAATCAAAAGTAAGGTTCAACTCTGTTAGTTGAATTCACAGAACAGAAAGAAGTTTCATACAATGCTTCTGTGTAGTTTATATTTGAACATATTCTTTTTTCCACTATTACCCACTTAGCGCTACGAATGTCCAGTTGCATTTTCTACAGACAGAGTGTTTCAAAACTGCTCAATCAAAATTATGGTTTAACTCTGTTAGCTGAATGCTCAGATCAGAAAGAAGTTTCACAGAATGCTTCTGTGTAGTTTATATTTGAATATATTCCTTTTTCCACTACTACGCTCTTAGCGCTCCAAATGTCCAGTTGCATTTTCAACAGAAAGAGTGTTCAGATCTGCTCAATCAAATGTATGGTTTAACTCTGTTAGCTGAATGCACAGATCAGAAAGAAGTTTCACCGAATGATTCTGTGTAGTTTATATTTGAAGACATTCCTTTTTCCACTATTACCCTCTTAGCGCTCCGAATCTCCACTTGCATTTTCTACAAAAAGAGTGTTTCATAACTGCTCAATCAAAAATATGTTTTATCTCTGTTAACTGAATTTACAGATCAGAAATAAGTTTCACAGAATGCATCTGTGTAGTTTTTATTTGAAGATATTCTTTTTCCCAATGTAGGCCTCTTAGCACTTAGCATGTCCAATTGCAGTTTCTACAGAAAGAGTGTTTCAGAACGTCTCAATCAAAAGTAAGGTTCAACTCTGTTAGTTGAATACACAGAACAGAAAGAATTTTCACAGAATGCTACTGTGTAGTTTATATTTGAATATATTCCTTTTTCCACTATTACCCTCTTAGCGCTCCGAATGTCCACTTGCATTTTCTACAGAAAGAGTGTTCAGAACTGCGCAATCAAAAGTATGGTTTAACTCTGTTAGCTTAATGAACATATCAGAAATAAGTTTCACACAATGCTTCTGTGTAGTTTTTATTTGAAGATATTATTTTTCCCAATAGAGGCCTCTTAGCGCTCAGAATGTCCAATTGCAGTTTCTACAGAAAGAGTGTTTCAGAAAGGCTCAATCAAAAGTAAGTTTCAACTCTGTTAGTTGAATGCACAGAACAGAAAGAAGTTTCATACAATGATTCTGTGTAGTTTATATTTGAAAATATTCTTTTTTCCACTATTACCCACTTAGTGCTACGAATGTCCAGTTGCATTTTCTACAGACAGAGTGTTTCAAAACTGCTCAATCAAAAGTATGGTTAAACTCTGTTAGCTGAATGCTCAGATCAGAAAGAAGTTTCACAGAATGCTTCTGTGTAGTTTATATTTGAATATATTCCTTTTTCCACTACTACTCTCTTAGCGCTCCAAATGTCCAGTTGCATTTTCTACAGAAAGAGTGTTCAGATCTGCTCAATCAAAAGTATGGTTTAACTCTGTTAGCTGAATGCACAGATCAGAAAGAAGTTTCACAGAATGATTCTGTGTAGTTTATATTTGGAGACATTCCTTTTTCCACTATTACCCTCTTAGCGCTCCGAATCTCCACTTGCATTTTCTACAGAAAGAGTGTTTCAGAACGGCTCAATCAAAACTAAGGTTCAACTCTTTTAGTTGAACAAACAGAACAGAAAGAAGTTTCACACAATTCTTCTGTGTAGTTTTTATTTGTAGACATTCTTTTTCCCAATATAGGCCTCTTAGCGCTCAGAATGTCCAATTGCAGTTTCTACAGAAAGAGTGTTTCAGAACGGCTCAATCAAAAGTAAGGTTCAACTCTGTTAGTTGAATGCACAGAACAGAAAGAAGTTTCATACAATGCTTCTGTGTAGTTTATATTTGAACATATTCTTTTTTCCACTATTACCCACTTAGCCCTACGAATGTCCAGTTGCATTTTCTACAGACAGAGTGTTTCAAAACTGCTCAATCCAAAGTATGGTTTAACTCTGTTAGCTGAATGCTCAGATCAGAAAGAAGTTTCACAGAATGATTCTGTGTAGTTTATATTTGAATATATTCCTTTTTCCACTACTACGCTCTTAGCGCTCCAAATGTCCAGTTGCATTTTCTACAGAAAGAGTGTTCAGATCTGCTCAACCAAAAGTATGCTTTAACTCTGTTAGCTGAATGCACAGATCAGAAAGAAGTTTCACCGAATGATTCTGTGTAGTTTATATTTGAAGACATTCCTTTTTCCGCTATTACCCTCTTAGCGCTCCGAATGTCCACTTGCATTTTCTACAGAAAGAGTGTTCAGAACTGCGCAATCAAAAGTATGGTTTAACTCTGTTAGCTTAATGAACATATCAGAAATAAGTTTCACACAATGCTTCTGTGTAGTTTTTATTTGAAGATATTATTTTTCCCAATATAGGCCTCTTAGCGCTCAGAATGTCCAATTGCAGTTTCTACAGAAAGAGTGTTTCAGAAAGGCTCAATCAAAAGTAAGGTTCAACTCTGTTAGTTGAATGCACAGAACAGAAAGAAGTTTCATACAATGCTTCTGTGTAGTTTATATTTGAACATATTCTTTTTTCCACTATTACCCACTTAGCGCTACGAATGTCCAGTTGCATTTTCTACAGACAGAGTGTTTCAAAACTGCTCAATCAAAAGTATGGTTTAACTCTGTTAGCTGAATGCTCAGATCAGAAAGAAGTTTCACAGAATGCTTCTGTGTAGTTTATATTTGAATATATTCCTTTTTCCACTACTACTCTCTTAGCGCTCCAAATGTCCAGTTGCATTTTCTATAGAAAGAGTGTTCAGATCTGTTCAATCAAAAGTATGGTTTAACGCTGTTAGCTGAATGCACAGATCAGAAAGAAGTTTCACAGAATGATTCTGTGTAGTTTATATTTGGAGACATTCCTTTTTCCACTATTACCCTCTTAGCGCTCCGAATCTCCACTTGCATTTTCTACAGAAAGAGTGTTTCAGAACGGCTCAATCAAAACTAAGGTTCAACTCTTTTAGTTGAACAAACAGAACAGAAAGAAGTTTCACACAATTCTTCTGTGTAGTTTTTATTTGTAGACATTCTTTTTCCCAATATAGGCCTCTTAGTGCTCAGAATGTCCAATTGCAGTTTCTACAGAAAGAGTGTTTCAGAACGACTCAATCAAAAGTAAGGTTCAACTCTGTTAGTTGAATGCACAGAACAGAAAGAATTTTCACAGAATGCTACTGTGTAGTTTATATTTGAATATATTCCTTTTTCCACTATTACCCTCTTAGCGCTCCGAATGTCCACTTGCATTTTCTACAGAAAGAGTGTTCAGAACTGCGCAATCAAAAGTATGGTTTAACTCTGTTAGCTTAATGAACATATCAGAAATAAGTTTCACACAATACTTCTGTGTAGTTTTTATTTGAAGATATTATTTTTCCCAATATAGGCCTCTTAGCGCTCAGAATGTCCAATTGCAGTTTCTACAGAAAGAGTGTTTCAGAAAGGCTCAATCAAAAGTAAGGTTCAACTCTGTTAGTTGAATGCACAGAACAGAAAGAAGTTTCATACAATGCTTCTGTGTAGTTTATATTTGAACATATTCTTTTTTCCACTATTACCCACTTAGCGCTACGAATGTCCAGTTGCATTTTCTACAGACAGAGTGTTTCAAAACTGCTCAATCAAAAGTATGGTTTAACTCTGTTAGCTGAATGCTCAGATCAGAAAGAAGTTTCACAGAATGCTTCTGTGTAGTTTATATTTGAATATATTCCTTTTTCCACTACTACTCTCTTAGCGCTCCAAATGTCCAGTTGCATTTTCTACAGAAAGAGAGTTCAGATCTGCTCAATCAAAAGTATGGTTTAACTCTGTTAGCTGAATGCACAGATCAGAAAGAAGTTTCACCGAATGATTCTGTGTAGTTTATATTTGGAGACATTCCTTTTTCCACTATTACCCTCTTAGCGCTCCGAATCTCCACTTGCATTTTCTACAGAAAGAGTGTTTCAAAACGGCTCAATCAAAACTAAGGTTCAACTCTTTTAGTTGAACAAACAGAACAGAAAGAAGTTTCACACAATTCTTCTGTGTAGTTTTTATTTGTAGACATTCTTTTTCCCAATATAGGCCTCTTAGCGCTCAGAATGTCCAATTGCAGTTTCTACAGAAAGAGTGTCTCAGAAAGGCTCAATCAAAAGTAAGGTTCAACTCTGTTAGTTGAATGCACAGAACAGAAAGAAGTTTCATACAATGCTTCTGTGTAGTTTATATTTGAACATATTCTTTTTTCCACTATTACCCACTTAGCGCTACGAATGTCCAGTTGCATTTTCTACAGACAGAGTGTTTCAAAACTGCTCAATCAAAAGTATGGTTTAACTCTGTTAGCTGAATGCTCAGATCAGAAAGAAGTTTCACAGAATGCTTCTGTGTAGTTTATATTTGAATATATTCCTTTTTCCACTACTACTCTCTTAGCGCTCCAAATGTCCAGTTGCATTTTCTACAGAAAGAGAGTTCAGATCTGCTTAATCAAAAGTATGGTTTAACTCTGTTAGCTGAATGCACAGATCAGAAAGAAGTTTCACCGAATGATTCTGTGTAGTTTATATTTGGAGACATTCCTTTTTCCACTATTACCCTCTTAGCGCTCCGAATCTCCACTTGCATTTTCTACAAAAAGAGTGTTTCATAACTGCTCAATCAAAAATATGTTTTATCTCTGTTAACTGAATTTACAGATCAGAAATAAGTTTCACAGAATGCATCTGTGTAGTTTTTATTTGAAGATATTCTTTTTCCCAATGTAGGCCTCTTAGCGCTTAGCATGTCCAATTGCAGTTTCTACAGAAAGAGTGTTTCAGAACGGCTCAATCAAAAGTAAGGTTCAACTCTGTTAGTTGAATGCACAGAACAGAAAGAATTTTCACAGAATGCTACTGTGTAGTTTATATTTGAATATATTCCTTTTTCCACTATTACCCTCTTAGCGCTCCGAATGTCCACTTGCATTTTCTACAGAAAGAGTGTTCAGAACTGCGCAATCAAAAGTATGGTTTAACTCTGTTAGCTTAATGAACATATCAGAAATAAGTTTCACACAATGCTTCTGTGTAGTTTTTATTTGAAGATATTATTTTTCCCAATAGAGGCCTCTTAGCGCTCAGAATGTCCAATTGCAGTTTCTACAGAAAGAGTGTTTCAGAAAAGCTCAATCAAAAGTAAGGTTCAACTCTGTTAGTTGAATGCACAGAACAGAAAGAAGTTTCATACAATGCTTCTGTGTAGTTTATATTTGAACATAATATTTTTTCCACTATTACCCACTTAGCGCTACGAATGTCCAGTTGCATTTTCTACAGACAGAGTGTTTCAAAACTGCTCAATCAAAAGTACGGTTTAACTCTGTTAGCTGAATGCACAGATCAGAATGAAGTTTCACCGAATGATTCTGTGTAGTTTATATTTGATGACATTCCTTTCTCCACTATTACCCTCTTAGCGCTCCGAATCTCCACTTGCATTTTCTACAAAAAGAGTGTTTCATAACTGCTCAATCAAAAATATGTTTTATCTCTGTTAACTGAATTTACAGATCAGAAATAAGTTTCACAGAATGCATCTGTGTAGTTTTTATTTGAAGATATTCTTTTTCCCAATGTAGGCCTCTTAGCGCTTAGCATGTCCAATTGCAGTTCCTACAGAAAGAGTGTTTCAGAACGGCTCAATCAAAAGTAAGGTTCAACTCTGTTAGTTGAATGCACAGAACAGAAAGAATTTTCACAGAATGCTACTGTGTAGTTTATATTTGAATATATTCCTTTTTCCCCTATTACCCTCTTAGCGCTCCGAATGTCCACTTGCATTTTCTACAGAAAGAGTGTTCAGAACTGCGCAATCAAAAGTATGGTTTAACTCTGTTAGCTTAATGAACATATCAGAAATAAGTTTCACACAATGCTTCTGTGTAGTTTTTATTTGAAGATATTATTTTTCCCAATAGAGGCCTCTTATCGCTCAGAATGTCCAATTGCAGTTTCTACAGAAAGAGTGTTTCAGAAAGGCTCAATCAAAATTAAGGTTCAACTCTGTTAGTTGAATGCACAGAACAGAAAGAAGTTTCATACAATGCTTCTGTGTAGTTTATATTTGAACATATTCTTTTTTCCACTATTACCCACTTAGCGCTACGAATGTCCAGTTGCATTTTCTACAGACAGAGTGTTTCAAAACTGCTCAATCAAAAGTATGGTTTAACTCTGTTAGCTGAATGCTCAGATCAGAAAGAAGTTTCACAGAATGCTTCTGTGTAGTTTATATTTGAATATATTCCTTTTTCCACTACTACTCTCTTAGCGCTCCAAATGTCCAGTTACATTTTCTACAGAAAGAGTGTTCAGATCTGCTCAATCAAAAGTATGGTTTAACTCTGTTAGCTGAATGCACAGATCAGAAAGAAGTTTCACAGAATGATTCTGTGTAGTTTATATTTGGAGACATTCCTTTTTCCACTATTACCCTCTTAGCGCTCCGAATCTCCACTTGCATTTTCTACAGAAAGAGTGTTTCAGAACGGCTCAATCAAAAGTAAGGTTCAACTCTTTTAGTTGAACAAACAGAACAGAAAGAAGTTTCACACAATTCTTCTGTGTAGTTTTTATTTGTAGACATTCTTTTTCCCAATATAGGCCTCTTAGCGCTCAGAAAGTCCAATTGCAGTTTCTACAGAGAGAGTGTTTCAGAACGGCTCAATCAAAAGTAAGGTTCAACTCTGTTAGTTGAATGCACAGAACAGAAAGAATTTTCACAGAATGCTACTGTGTAGTTTATATTTGAATATATTCCTTTTTCCACTATTACCCTCTTAGCGCTCCGAATGTCCACTTGCATTTTCTACAGAAAGAGTGTTCAGAACTGCGCAATCAAAAGTATGGTTTAACTCTGTTAGCTTAATGAACATATCAGAAATAAGTTTCACACAATGCTTCTGTGTAGTTTTTATTTGAAGATATTATTTTTCCCAATAGAGGCCTCTTAGCGCTCAGAATGTCCAATTGCAGTTTCTACAGAAAGAGTGTTTCAGAAAGGCTCAATCAAAAGTAAGGTTCAACTCTGTTAGTTGAATGCACAGAACAGAAAGAAGTTTCATACAATGCTTCTGTGTAGTTTATATTTGAACATATTCTTTTTTCCACTATTACCCACTTAGCGCTACGAATGTCCAGTTGCATTTTCTTCAGACAGAGTGTTTCAAAACTGCTCAATCAAAAGTATGGTTTAACTCTGTTAGCTGAATGCTCAGATCAGAAAGAGGTTTCACAGAATGCTTCTGTGTAGTTTATATTTGAATATATTCCTTTTTCCACTACTACTCTCTTAGCACTCCAAATGTCCAGTTGCATTTTCTACAGAAAGAGTGTTCAGATCTGCTAAATCAAAAGTATGGTTTAACTCTGTTAGCTGAATGCACAGATCAGAAAGAAGTTTCACAGAATGATTCTGTGTAGTTTATATTTGGAGTCATTCCTTTTTCCACTATTACCCTCTTAGCGCTCTGAATCTCCACCTGCATTTTCTACAGAAAGACTGTTACAGAACGGCTCAATCAAAACTAAGGTTCAACAGTTTTAGTTGAACAAACAGAACAGAAAGAAGTTTCACACAATTCTTCTGTGTAGTTTTTATTTGTAGACATTCTTTTTCCCAATATAGGCCTCTTAGCGCTCAGAATGTCCAATTGCAGTTTCTACAGAAAGAGTGTTTCAGAACGGCTCAATCAAAAGTAAGGTTCAACTCTGTTAGTTGAATGCACAGAACAGAAAGAAGTTTCATACAATGCTTCTGTGTAGTTTATATTTGAACATATTCTTTTTTCCACTATTACCCACTTAGCGCTACGAATGTCCAGTTGCATTTTCTACAGACAGAGTGTTTCAAAACTGCTCAATCAAAAGTATGGTTTAATTCTGTTAGCTGAATGCTCAGATCAGAAAGAAGTTTCACAGAATGCTTCTGTGTAGTTTATATTTGAATATATTCCTTTTTCCACTACTACGCTCTTAGCGCTCCAAATGTCCAGTTGCATTTTCAACAGAAAGAGTGTTCAGATCTGCTCAATCAAAAGTATGGTTTAACTCTGTTAGCTGAATGCACAGATCAGAAAGAAGTTTCACCGAATGATTCTGTGTAGTTTATATTTGAAGACATTCATTTTTCCACTATTACCCTCTTAGCGCTCCGAATCTCCACTTGCATTTTCTACAAAAAGAGTGTTTCATAACTGCTCAATCAAAAATATGTTTTATCTCTGTTAACTGAATTTACAGATCAGAAATAAGTTTCACAGAATGCATCTGTGTAGTTTTTATGTGAAGATATTCTTTTTCCCAATGTAGGCCTCTTAGCACTTAGCATGTCCAATTGCAGTTTCTACAGAAAGAGTGTTTCAGAACGGCTCAATCAAAAGTAAGGTTCAACTCTGTTAGTTGAATGCACAGAATAGAAAGAATTTTCACAGAATGCTACTGTGTAGTTTATATTTGAATATATTCCTTTTTCCCCTATTACCCTCTTAGCGCTCCGAATGTCCACTTGCATTTTCTACAGAAAGAGTGTTCAGAACTGCGCAATCAAAAGTATGGTTTAACTCTGTTAGCTTAATGAACATATCAGAAATAAGTTTCACACAATGCTTCTGTGTAGTTTTTATTTGAAGTTATTATTTTTCCCAATAGAGGCCTCTTAGCGCTCAGAATGTCCAATTGCAGTTTCTACAGAAAGAGTGTTTCAGAAAGGCTCAATCAAAAGTAAGGTTCAACTCTGTTAGTTGAATGCACAGAACAGAAAGAAGTTTCATACAATGCTTCTGTGTAGTTTATATTTGAACATATTCTTTTTTCCACTATTACCCACTTAGCGCTACGAATGTCCAGTTGCATTTTCTACAGACAGAGTGTTTCAAAAATGCTCAATCAAATGTATGGTTTAACTCTGTTAGCTGAATGCTCAGAACAGAAAGAAGTTTCACAGAATGCTTCTGTGTAGTTTATATTTGAATATATTCCTTTTTCCACTACTACTCTCTTAGCGCTCCAAATGTCAAGTTGCATTTTCTACAGAAAGAGAGTTCAGATCTGCTCAATCAAAAGTATGGTTTAACTCTGTTAGCTGAATGCACAGATCAGAAAGAAGTTTCACAGAATGATTCTGTGTAGTTTATATTTGGAGACATTCCTTTTTCCACTATTACCCTCTTAGCGCTCCGAATCTCCACTTGCATTTTCTACAGAAAGACTGTTACAGAACGGCTCAATCAAAACTAAGGTTCAACTCTTTTAGTTGAACAAACAGAACAGAAAGAAGTTTCACACAATTCTTCTGTGTAGTTTTTATTTGTAGACATTCTTTTTCCCAATATAGGCCTCTTAGCGCTCAGAATGTCCAATTGCAGTTTCTACAGAAAGAGTGTTTCAGAACGGCTCAATCAAAAGTAAGGTTCAACTCTGTTAGTTGAATGCACAGAACAGAAAGAAGTTTCATACAATGCTTCTGTGTAGTTTATATTTGAACATATTCTTTTTTCCACTATTACCCACTTAGCGCTACGAATGTCCAGTTGCATTTTCTACAGACAGAGTGTTTCAAAACTGCTCAATCAAATGTATGGTTTAATTCTGTTAGCTGAATGCTCAGATCAGAAAGAAGTTTAACAGAATGCTTCTGTGTAGTTTATATTTGAATATATTCCTTTTTCCACTACTACGCTCTTAGCGCTCCAAATGTCCAGTTGCATTTTCAACAGAAAGAGTGTTCAGATCTGCTCAATCAAAAGTATGGTTTAACTCTGTTAGCTGAATGCACAGATCAGAAAGAAGTTTCACCGAATGATTCTGTGTAGTTTATATTTGAAGACATTCCTTTTTCCACTATTACCCACTTAGCGCTCCGAATCTCCACTTGCATTTTCTACAAAAAGAGTGTTTCATAACTGCTCAATCAAAAATATGTTTTATCTCTGTTAACTGAGTTTACAGATCAGAAATAAGTTTCACAGAATGCATCTGTGTAGTTTTTATTTGAAGATATTCTTTTTCCCAATGTAGGCCTCTTAGCTCTTAGCATGTCCAATTGCAGTTTCTACAGAAAGAGTGTTTCAGAACGGCTCAATCAAAAGTAAGGTTCAACTCTGTTAGTTGAATGCACAGAACAGAAAGAATTTTCACAGAATGCTACTGTGTAGTTTATATTTGAATATATTCCTTTTTCCCCTATTACCCTCTTAGCGCTCCGAATGTCCACTTGCATTTTCTACAGAAAGAGTGTTCAGAACTGCGCAATCAAAAGTATGGTTTAACTCTGTTAGCTTAATGAACATATCAGAAATAAGTTTCACACAATGCTTCTGTGTAGTTTTTATTTGAAGATATTTTTTTTCCCAATAGAGGCCTCTTATCGCTCAGAATGTCCAATTGCAGTTTCTACAGAAAGAGTGTTTCAGAAAGGCTCAATCAAAAGTAAGGTTCAACTCTGTTAGTTGAATGCACAGAACAGAAAGAAGTTTCATACAATGCTTCTGTGTAGTTTATATTTGAACATATTCTTTTTTCCACTATTACCCACTTAGCGCTACGAATGTCCAGTTGCATTTTCTACAGACAGAGTGTTTCAAAACTGCTCAATCAAATGTATGGTTTAACTCTGTTAGCTGAATGCTCAGATCAGAAAGAAGTTTCACAGAATTCTTCTGTGTAGTTTATATTTGAATATATTCCTTTTTCCACTACTACTCTCTTAGCGCTCCAAATGTCCAGTTGCATTTTCTACAGAAAGAGAGTTCAGATCTGCTCAATCAAAAGTATGGTTTAACTCTGTTAGCTGAATGCACAGATCAGAAAGAAGTTTCACAGAATGATTCTGTGTAGTTTATATTTGGAGACATTCCTTTTTCCACTATTACCCTCTTAGCGCTCCGAATCTCCACTTGCATTTTCTACAGAAAGACTGTTACAGAACGGCTCAATCAAAACTAAGGTTCAACTCTTTTAGTTGAACAAACAGAACAGAAAGAAGTTTCACACAATTCTTCTGTGTAGTTTTTATTTGTAGACATTCTTTTTCCCAATATAGGCCTCTTAGCGCTCGGAATGTCCAATTGCAGTTTCTACAGAAAGAGTGTTTCAGAACGGCTCAATCAAAAGTAAGGTTCAACTCTGTTAGTTGAATGCACAGAACAGAAAGAAGTTTCATACAATGCTTCTGTGTAGTTTATATTTGAACATATTCTTTTTTCCACTATTACCCACTTAGCGCTACGAATGTCCAGTTGCATTTTCTACAGACAGAGTGTTTCAAAACTGCTCAATCAAAAGTATGGTTTAACTCTGTTAGCTGAATGCTCAGATCAGAAAGAAGTTTCACAGAATGCTTCTGTGTAGTTTATATTTGAATATATTCCTTTTTCCACTACTACTCTCTTAGCGCTCCAAATGTCCAGTTGCATTTTCTACAGAAAGAGTGTTCAGATCTGCTCAATCAAAAGTATGGTTTAACTCTGTTAGCTGAATGCACAGATCAGAAAGAAGTTTCACAGAATGATTCTGTGTAGTTTATATTTGGAGACATTCCTTTTTCCACTATTACCCTCTTAGCGCTCCGAATCTCCACTTGCATTTTCTACAGAAAGACTGTTACAGAACGGCTCAATCAAAACTAAGGTTCAACTCTTTTAGTTGAACAAACAGAACAGAAAGAAGTTTCACACAATTCTTCTGTGTAGTTTTTATTTGTAGACATTCTTTTTCCCAATATAGGCCTCTTAGCGCTCGGAATGTCCAATTGCAGTTTCTACAGAAAGAGTGTTTCAGAACGGCTCAATCAAAAGTAAGGTTCAACTCTGTTAGTTGAATGCACAGAACAGAAAGAAGTTTCATACAATGCTTCTGTGTAGTTTATATTTGAACATATTCTTTTTTCCACTATTACCCACTTAGCGCTACGAATGTCCAGTTGCATTTTCTACAGACAGAGTGTTTCAAAACTGCTCAATCAAAAGTATGGTTTAACTCTGTTAGCTGAATGCTCAGATCAGAAAGAAGTTTCACAGAATGCTTCTGTGTAGTTTATATTTGAATATATTCCTTTTTCCACTACTACGCTCTTAGCGCTCCAAATGTCCAGTTGCATTTTCAACAGAAAGAGTGTTCAGATCTGCTCAATCAAAAGTATGGTTTAACTCTGTTAGCTGAATGCACAGATCAGAAAGAAGTTTCACCGAATGATTCTGTGTAGTTTATATTTGAAGACATTCCTTTTTCCACTATTACCCTCTTAGCGCTCCGAATCTCAACTTGCATTTTCTACAAAAAGAGTGTTTCATAACTGCTCAATCAAAAATATGTTTTATCTCTGTTAACTGAATTTACAGATCAGAAATAAGTTTCACAGAATGCATCTGTGTAGTTTTTATTTGAAGATATTCTTTTTCCCAATGTAGGCCTCTTAGCGCTTAGCATGTCCAATTGCAGTTTCTACAGAAAGAGTGTTTCAGAACGGCTCAATCAAAAGTAAGGTTCAACTCTGTTAGTTGAATGCACAGAACAGAAAGAATTTTCACAGAATGATACTGTGTAGTTTATATTTGAATATATTCCTTTTTCCACTATTACCCTCTTAGCGCTCCGAATGTCCACTTGCATTTTCTACAGAAAGAGTGTTCAGAACTGCGCAATCAAAAGTATGGTTTAACTCTGTTAGCTTAATGAACATATCAGAAATAAGTTTCACACAATTCTTCTGTGTAGTTTTTATTTGAAGATATTATTTTTCCCAATAGAGGCCTCATAGCGCTCAGAATGTCCAATTGCAGTTTCTACAGAAAGAGTGTTTCAGAAAGGCTCAATCAAAAGTAAGGTTCAACTCTGTTAGTTGAATGCACAGAACAGAAAGAAGTTTCATACAATGCTTCTGTGTAGTTTATATTTGAACATATTCTTTTTTCCACTATTACCCACTTAGCGCTACGAATGTCCAGTTGCATTTTCTACAGACAGAGTGTTTCAAAACTGCTCAATCAAAAGTATGGTTTAACTCTGTTAGCTGAATGCTCAGATCAGAAAGAAGTTTCACAGAATGCTTCTGTGTAGTTTATATTTGAATATATTCCTTTTTCCACTACTACTCTCTAGGCGCTCCAAATGTCCAGTTGCATTTTCTACAGAAAGAGTGTTCAGATCTGCTCAATCAAATGTATGGTTTAACTCTGTTAGCTGAATGCACAGATCAGAAAGAAGTTTCACAGAATGATTCTGTGTAGTTTATATTTGGAGACATTCCTTTTTCCACTATTACCCTCCTAGCGCTCCGAATCTCTAATTGCATTTTCTACAGAAAGAGTGTTTCAGAACGGCTCAATCAAAACTAAGGTTCAACTCTTTTAGTTGAACAAACAGAACAGAAAGAAGTTTCACAAAATTCTTCTGTGTAGTTTTTACTTGTAGACATTCTTTTTCCCAATATAGGCCTCTTAGCGCTCAGAATGTCCAATTGCAGTTTCTACAGAAAGAGTGTTTCAGAACGGCTCAATCAAAAGTAAGGTTCAACTCTGTTAGTTGAATGCACAGAACAGAAAGAAGTTTCATACAATGCTTCTGTGTAGTTTATATTTGAACATATTCTCTTTTCCACTATTACCCACTTAGCGCTACGAATGTCCAGTTGCATTTTCTACAGACAGAGTGTTTCAAAACTGCTCAATCAAAAGTATGGTTTAACTCTGTTAGCTGTATGCTCAGATCAGAAAGAAGTTTCACAGAATGCTTCTGTGTAGTTTATATTTGAATATATTAATTTTTCCACTACTACGCTCTTAGCGCCCCAAATGTCCAGTTGCATTTTCAACAGAAAGAGTGTTCAGATCTGCTCAATCAAAAGTATGGTTTAACTCTGTTAGCTGAATGCACAGATCAGAAAGAAGTTTCACCGAATGATTCTGTGTAGTTTATATTTGAAGACATTCCTTTTTCCACTATTACACTCTTAGCGCTCGGAATCTCCACTTGCATTTTCTACAAAAAGAGTGTTTCATAACTGCTCAATAAAAATATGTTTTATCTCTGTTAACTGAATTTAAAGATCAGAAATAAGTTTCACAGAATGCATCTGTGTAGTTTTTATTTGAAGATATTATTTTTCCCAATGTAGGCCTCTTAGCGCTTAGCATGTCCAATTGCAGTTTCTACAGAAAGAGTGTTTCAGAACGGCTCAATCAAAAGTAAGGTTCAACTCTGTTAGCTGAATGCACAGAACAGTAAGTGTTTTCACAGAATGCTACTGTGTAGTTTATATTTGAATATATTACTTTTTCCACTATTACCCTCTTAGCGCTCCGAATGTCCACTTGCATTTTCTACAGAAAGAGTGTTCAGAACTGCGCAATCAAAAGTATGGTTTAACTCTGTTAGCTTAATGAACATATCAGAAATAAGTTTCACACAATGCTTCTGTGTAGTTTTTATTTGAGGATATTATTTTTCCCAATAGAGGCCTCTTAGCGCTCAGAATGTCCAATTGCAGTTTCTACAGAAAGAGTGTTTCAGAAAGGCTCAATCAAAAGTAAGGTTCAACTCTGTTAGTTGAATGCACAGAACAGAAAGAAGTTTCATACAATGCTTCTGTGTAGTTTATATTTGAACATATTCTTTTCTCCACTATTACCCTCTTAGCGCTACGAATGTCCAGTTGCATTTTCTACAGACAGAGTGTTTCAAAACTGCTCAATCAAAAGTATGGTTTAACTCTGTTAGCTGAATGCTCAGATCAGAAAGAAGTTTCACAGAATGCTTCTGTGTAGTTTATATTTGAATATATTCCTTTTTCCACTACTACTCTCTTAGCGCTCCAAATGTCCAGTTGCATTTTCTACAGAAAGAGTGTTCAGATCTGCTGAATCAAAAGTATGGTTTAAATCTGTTAGCCGAATGCACAGATCAGAAAGATGTTTCACAGAATGATTCTGTGTAGTTTATATTTGGAGACATTCCTTTTTCCACTATTACCCTGTTAGTGCTCCGAATCTCCACTTGCATTTTCTACAAAAAGAGTGTTTCATAACTGCTCAATCAAAAATATGTTTTATCTCTGTTAACTGAATTTACAGATCAGAAATAAGTTTCACAGAATGCATCTCTGTAGTTTTTATTTGAAGATATTCTTTTTCCCAATGTAGGCCTCTTAGCGCTTAGCATGTCCAATTGCAGTTTCTACAGAAAGAGTGTTTCAGAACGGCTCAATCAAAAGTAAGGTTCAACTCTGTTAGTTGAATGCACAGAACAGAAAGAATTTTCACAGAATGCTACTGTGTAGTTTATATTTGAATATATTCCTTTTTCCACTATTACCCTCTTAGCGCTCCGAAGGTCCACTTGCATTTTCTACAGAAAGAGTGTTCAGAACTGCGCAATCAAAAGTATGGTTTAACTCTGTTAGCTTAATGAACATATCAGAAATAAGTTTCACACAATGCTTCTGTGTAGTTTTTATTTGAAGATATTATTTTTCCCAATAGAGTCCTCTTAGCGCTCAGAATGACCAATTGCAGTTTCTACAGAAAGAGTGTTTCAGAAAGGCTCAATCGAAAGTAAGGTTCAACTCTGTTAGTTGAATGCACAGAACAGAAAGAAGTTTCATACAATGATTCTGTGTAGTTTATATTTGAACATATTCTTTTTTCCACTATTACCCACTTAGCGCTACGAATGTCCAGTTGCATTTTCTACAGACAGAGTGTTTCAAAACTGCTCAATCAAAAGTATGGTTTAACTCTGTTAGCTGAATGCTCAGATCAGAAAGAAGTTTCACAGGATGCTTCTGTGTAGTTTATATTTGAATATATTCCTTTTTCCACTACTACTCTCTTAGCGCTCCAAATGTCCAGTTGCATTTTCTACAGAAAGAGTATTCAGATCTGCTCAATCAAAATATGGTTTAACTCTGTTAGCTGAATGCACAGATCAGAAAGATGTTTCACAGAATGATTCTGTGTAGTTTATATTTGGAGACATTCCTTTTTCCACTATTACCCTCTTAGCGCTCCGAAACTCCACTTGCATTTTCTACAGAAAGAGTGTTTCAGAACGACACAATCAAAACTAAAGTTCAACTCTTTTAGTTGAACAAACAGAACAGAAAGAAGTTTCACACAATTCTTCTGTGTAGTTTTTATTTGTAGACATTCTTTTTCCCAATATAGGCCTTCTAGAGCTCAGAATGTCCAATTGCAGTTTCTACAGAAAGAGTGTTTCAGAACGGCTCAGTCAAAATAAGGTTCAACTCTGTTAGTTGAATGCACAGAACAGAAAGAAGTTTCATACAATGCTTCTGTGTAGTTTATATTTGAACATATTCTTTTTTCCACTATTACCCACTTAGCGCTACGCATGTCCAGTTGCATTTTCTACAGACAGAGTGTTTCAAAACTGCTCAATCAAAAGTATGGTTTAACTCTGTTAGCTGAATGCTCAGATCAGAAAGAAGTTTCACAGAATATTTCTGTGTAGTTTATATTTGAATATATTCCTTTTTCCACTACTACGCTCTTAGCGCTCCAAATGTACAGTTGCGTTTTCTACAGAAAGAGTGTTCAGATCTGCTCAATCAAAAGTAAGGTTTAACTCTGTTAGCTGAATGCACAGATCAGAAAGAAGTTTCACCGAATGATTCTGTGTAGTTTATATTTGAAGACATTCCTTTTTCCACTATTACCCTCTTAGCGCTCCGAATCTCCACTTGCATTTTCTACAAAAAGAGTGTTTCATAACTGCTCAATCAAAAATATGTTTTATCTCTGTTAACTGAATTTACAGATCAGAAATAAGTTTCACAGAATGCATCTGTGTAGTTTTTATTTGGAGATATTCTTTTTCCGAATGTAGTCCTCTTAGCGCTTAGCATGTCCAATTGCAGTTTCTACAGAAAGAGTGTTTCAGAACGGCTGAATCAAAAGTAAGGTTCAACTCTGTTAGTTGAATGCACAGAACAGAAAGAATTTTCACAGAATGCTACTGTGTAGTTTATATTTGAATATATTCCTTTTTCCACGATTACCCTCTTAGCGCTCCGAATGTCCACTTGCATTTTCTACAGAAAGAGTGTTCAGAACTGCGCAATCAAAAGTATGGTTTAACACTGTTAGCTTAATGAACATATCAGAAATAAGTTTCACACAATGCTTCTGTGTAGTTTTTATTTGAAGATATTATTTTTCCCAATATAGGCCTCTTAGCGCTCAGAATGTCAAATTGCAGTTTCTACAGAAAGAGTGTTTCAGAAAGGCTCAATCAAAAGTAAGGTTCAACTCTGTTAGTTGAATGCACAGAACAGAAAGAAGTTTCATACAATGCTTCTGTGTAGTTTATATTTGAACATATTCTTTTTTCCACTATTACCCACTTAGCGCTACGAATGTCCAGTTGCATTTTCTACAGACAGAGTGTTTCAAAACTGCTCAATCGAAAGTATGGTTTAACTCTGTTAGCTGAATGCTCAGATCAGAAAGAAGTTTCACAGAATGCTTCTGTGTAGTTTATATTTGAATATATTCCTTTTTCCACTACTACTCTCTAGGCGCTCCAAATGTCCAGTTGCATTTTCTACAGAAAGAGTGTTCAGATCTGCTCAATCAAATGTATGGTTTAACTCTGTTATCTGAATGCACAGATCAGAAAGAAGTTTCACAGAATGATTCTGTGTAGTTTATATTTGGAGACATTCCTTTTTCCACTATTACCCTCTTAGCGCTCCGAATCTCCACTTGCATTTTCTACAGAAAGAGTGTTTCAGAACGGCTCAATCAAAACTAAAGTTCAACTCTTTTAGTTGAACAAACAGAACAGAAAGAAGTTTCACACAATTCTTCTGTGTAGTTTTTATTTGTAGACATTCTTTTTCCCAATGTAGGCCTCCTAGCGCTCAAAATGTCCAATTGCAGTTTCTACAGAAAGAGTGTTTCAGAACGGCTCAATCAAAAGCAAGGTTCAACTCTGTTAGTTGAATGCACAGAACAGAAAGAAGTTTCATACAATGCTTCTGTGTAGTTTATATTTGAACATATTCTTTTTTCCACTATTACCCACTTAGCGCTACGAATGTCCAGTTGCATTTTCTACAGACAGAGTGTTTCAAAACTGCTCAATCAAAAGTATGGTTTAACTCTGTTAGCTGAATGCTCAGATCAGAAAGAAGTTTCACAGAATGCTTCTGTGTAGTTTATATTTGAATATATTCCTTTTTCCACTACTACGCTCTTAGCGCTCCAAATGTCCAGTTGCATTTTCTACAGAAAGAGTGTTCAGATCTGCTCAATCAAAAGTATGGTTTAACTCTGTTAGCTGAATGCACAGATCAGAAAGAAGTTTCACCGAATGATTCTGTGTAGTTTATATTTGAAGACATTCCTTTTTCCAATATTACCCTCTTAGCGCTCCGAATCTCCACTTGCATTTTCTACAAAAAGAGTGTTTCATAACTGCTCAATCAAAAATATGTTTTATCTCTGTTAACTGAATTTACAGATCAGAAATAAGTTTCACAGAATGCATCTGTGTAGTTTTTATTTGAAGATATTCTTTTTCCCAATGTAGGCCTCTTAGCGCTTAGCATGTCCAATTGCAGTTTCTACAGAAAGAGTGTTTCAGAACGGCTGCATCAAAAGTAAGGTTCAACTCTGTTAGTTGAATGCACAGAACAGAAAGAATTTTCACAGAATGCTACTGTGTAGTTTATATTTGTATATATTCCTTTTTCCACGATTACCCTCTTAGCGCTCCGAATGTCCACTTGCATTTTCTACAGAAAGAGTGTTCAGAACTGCGCAATCAAAAGTATGGTTTAACTCTGTTAGCTTAATGAACATATCAGAAATAAGTTTCACACAATGCTTCTGTGTAGTTTTTATTTGAAGATATTATTTTTCCCAATATAGGCCTCTTAGCGCTCAGAATGTCAAATTGCAGTTTCTACAGAAAGAGTGTTTCAGAAAGGCTCAATCAAAAGTAAGGTTCAACTCTGTTAGTTGAATGCACAGAACAGAAAGAAGTTTCATACAATGCTTCTGTGTAGTTTATATTTGAACATATTCTTTTTTCCACTATTACCCACTTAGCGCTACGAATGTCCAGTTGCATTTTCTACAGACAGAGTGTTTCAAAACTGCTCAATCAAAAGTATGGTTTAACTCTGTTAGCTGAATGCTCAGATCAGAAAGAAGTTTCACAGAATGCTTCTGTGTAGTTTATATTTGAATATATTCCTTTTTCCACTACTACTCTCTAGGCGCTCCAAATGTCCAGTTGCATTTTCTACAGAAAGAGTGTTCAGATCTGCTCAATCAAATGTATGGTTTAACTCTGTTAGCTGAATGCACAGATCAGAAAGAAGTTTCACAGAATGATTCTGTGTAGTTTATATTTGGAGACATTCCTTTTTCCACTATTACCCTCCTAGCGCTCCGAATCTCTACTTGCATTTTCTACAGAAAGAGTGTTTCAGAACGGCTCAATCAAAACTAAGGTTCAACTCTTTTAGTTGAACAAACAGAACAGAAAGAAGTTTCACAAAATTCTTCTGTGTAGTTTTTACTTGTAGACATTCTTTTTCCCAATATAGGCCTCTTAGCGCTCAGAATGTCCAATTGCAGTTTCTACAGAAAGAGTGTTTCAGAACGGCTCAATCAAAAGTAAGGTTCAACTCTGTTAGTTGAATGCACAGAACAGAAAGAAGTTTCATACAATGCTTCTGTGTAGTTTATATTTGAACATATTCTCTTTTCCACTATTACCCACTTAGCGCTACGAATGTCCAGTTGCATTTTCTACAGACAGAGTGTTTCAAAACTGCTCAATCAAAAGTATGGTTTAACTCTGTTAGCTGTATGCTCAGATCAGAAAGAAGTTTCACAGAATGCTTCTGTGTAGTTTATATTTGAATATATTAATTTTTCCACTACTACGCTCTTAGCGCCCCAAATGTCCAGTTGCATTTTCAACAGAAAGAGTGTTCAGATCTGCTCAATCAAAAGTATGGTTTAACTCTGTTAGCTGAATGCACAGATCAGAAAGAAGTTTCACCGAATGATTCTGTGTAGTTTATATTTGAAGACATTCCTTTTTCCACTATTACACTCTTAGCGCTCGGAATCTCCACTTGCATTTTCTACAAAAAGAGTGTTTCATAACTGCTCAATAAAAATATGTTTTATCTCTGTTAACTGAATTTAAAGATCAGAAATAAGTTTCACAGAATGCATCTGTGTAGTTTTTATTTGAAGATATTCTTTTTCCCAATGTAGGCCTCTTAGCGCTTAGCATGTCCAATTGCAGTTTCTACAGAAAGAGTGTTTCAGAACGGCTCAATCAAAAGTAAGGTTCAACTCTGTTAGCTGAATGCACAGAACAGTAAGTGTTTTCACAGAATGCTACTGTGTAGTTTATATTTGAATATATTACTTTTTCCACTATTACCCTCTTAGCGCTCCGAATGTCCACTTGCATTTTCTACAGAAAGAGTGTTCAGAACTGCGCAATCAAAAGTATGGTTTAACTCTGTTAGCTTAATGAACATATCAGAAATAAGTTTCACACAATGCTTCTGTGTAGTTTTTATTTGAGGATATTATTTTTCCCAATAGAGGCCTCTTAGCGCTCAGAATGTCCAATTGCAGTTTCTACAGAAAGAGTGTTTCAGAAAGGCTCAATCAAAAGTAAGGTTCAACTCTGTTAGTTGAATGCACAGAACAGAAAGAAGTTTCATACAATGCTTCTGTGTAGTTTATATTTGAACATATTCTTTTCTCCACTATTACCCACTTAGCGCTACGAATGTCCAGTTGCATTTTCTACAGACAGAGTGTTTCAAAACTGCTCAATCAAAAGTATGGTTTAACTCTGTTAGCTGAATGCTCAGATCAGAAAGAAGTTTCACAGAATGCTTCTGTGTAGTTTATATTTGAATATATTCCTTTTTCCACTACTACTCTCTTAGCGCTCCAAATGTCCAGTTGCATTTTCTACAGAAAGAGTGTTCAGATCTGCTGAATCAAAAGTATGGTTTAAATCTGTTAGCCGAATGCACAGATCAGAAAGATGTTTCACAGAATGATTCTGTGTAGTTTATATTTGGAGACATTCCTTTTTCCACTATTACCCTGTTAGTGCTCCGAATCTCCACTTGCATTTTCTACAAAAAGAGTGTTTCATAACTGCTCAATCAAAAATATGTTTTATCTCTGTTAACTGAATTTACAGATCAGAAATAAGTTTCACAGAATGCATCTCTGTAGTTTTTATTTGAAGATATTCTTTTTCCCAATGTAGGCCTCTTAGCGCTTAGCATGTCCAATTGCAGTTTCTACAGAAAGAGTGTTTCAGAACGGCTCAATCAAAAGTAAGGTTCAACTCTGTTAGTTGAATGCACAGAACAGAAAGAATTTTCACAGAATGCTACTGTGTAGTTTATATTTGAATATATTCCTTTTTCCACTATTACCCTCTTAGCGCTCCGAAGGTCCACTTGCATTTTCTACAGAAAGAGTGTTCAGAACTGCGCAATCAAAAGTATGGTTTAACTCTGTTAGCTTAATGAACATATCAGAAATAAGTTTCACACAATGCTTCTGTGTAGTTTTTATTTGAAGATATTATTTTTCCCAATAGAGTCCTCTTAGCGCTCAGAATGACCAATTGCAGTTTCTACAGAAAGAGTGTTTCAGAAAGGCTCAATCGAAAGTAAGGTTCAACTCTGTTAGTTGAATGCACAGAACAGAAAGAAGTTTCATACAATGATTCTGTGTAGTTTATATTTGAACATATTCTTTTTTCCACTATTACCCACTTAGCGCTACGAATGTCCAGTTGCATTTTCTACAGACAGAGTGTTTCAAAACTGCTCAATCAAAAGTATGGTTTAACTCTGTTAGCTGAATGCTCAGATCAGAAAGAAGTTTCACAGGATGCTTCTGTGTAGTTTATATTTGAATATATTCCTTTTTCCACTACTACTCTCTTAGCGCTCCAAATGTCCAGTTGCATTTTCTACAGAAAGAGTGTTCAGATCTGCTCAATCAAAATATGGTTTAACTCTGTTAGCTGAATGCACAGATCAGAAAGATGTTTCACAGAATGATTCTGTGTAGTTTATATTTGGAGACATTCCTTTTTCCACTATTACCCTCTTAGCGCTCCGAATCTCCACTTGCATTTTCTACAGAAAGAGTGTTTCAGAACGACACAATCAAAACTAAAGTTCAACTCTTTTAGTTGAACAAACAGAACAGAAAGAAGTTTCACACAATTCTTCTGTGTAGTTTTTATTTGTAGACATTCTTTTTCCCAATATAGGCCTTCTAGAGCTCAGAATGTCCAATTGCAGTTTCTACAGAAAGAGTGTTTCAGAACGGCTCAGTCAAAATAAGGTTCAACTCTGTTAGTTGAATGCACAGAACAGAAAGAAGTTTCATACAATGCTTCTGTGTAGTTTATATTTGAACATATTCTTTTTTCCACTATTACCCACTTAGCGCTACGCATGTCCAGTTGCATTTTCTACAGACAGAGTGTTTCAAAACTGCTCAATCAAAAGTATGGTTTAACTCTGTTAGCTGAATGCTCAGATCAGAAAGAAGTTTCACAGAATATTTCTGTGTAGTTTATATTTGAATATATTCCTTTTTCCACTACTACGCTCTTAGCGCTCCAAATGTACAGTTGCGTTTTCTACAGAAAGAGTGTTCAGATCTGCTCAATCAAAAGTAAGGTTTAACTCTGTTAGCTGAATGCACAGATCAGAAAGAAGTTTCACCGAATGATTCTGTGTAGTTTATATTTGAAGACATTCCTTTTTCCACTATTACCCTCTTAGCGCTCCGAATCTCCACTTGCATTTTCTACAAAAAGAGTGTTTCATAACTGCTCAATCAAAAATATGTTTTATCTCTGTTAACTGAATTTACAGATCAGAAATAAGTTTCACAGAATGCATCTGTGTAGTTTTTATTTGGAGATATTCTTTTTCCGAATGTAGTCCTCTTAGCGCTTAGCATGTCCAATTGCAGTTTCTACAGAAAGAGTGTTTCAGAACGGCTGAATCAAAAGTAAGGTTCAACTCTGTTAGTTGAATGCACAGAACAGAAAGAATTTTCACAGAATGCTACTGTGTAGTTTATATTTGAATATATTCCTTTTTCCACGATTACCCTCTTAGCGCTCCGAATGTCCACTTGCATTTTCTACAGAAAGAGTGTTCAGAACTGCGCAATCAAAAGTATGGTTTAACACTGTTAGCTTAATGAACATATCAGAAATAAGTTTCACACAATGCTTCTGTGTAGTTTTTATTTGAAGATATTATTTTTCCCAATATAGGCCTCTTAGCGCTCAGAATGTCAAATTGCAGTTTCTACAGAAAGAGTGTTTCAGAAAGGCTCAATCAAAAGTAAGGTTCAACTCTGTTAGTTGAATGCACAGAACAGAAAGAAGTTTCATACAATGCTTCTGTGTAGTTTATATTTGAACATATTCTTTTTTCCACTATTACCCACTTAGCGCTACGAATGTCCAGTTGCATTTTCTACAGACAGAGTGTTTCAAAACTGCTCAATCGAAAGTATGGTTTAACTCTGTTAGCTGAATGCTCAGATCAGAAAGAAGTTTCACAGAATGCTTCTGTGTAGTTTATATTTGAATATATTCCTTTTTCCACTACTACTCTCTAGGCGCTCCAAATGTCCAGTTGCATTTTCTACAGAAAGAGTGTTCAGATCTGCTCAATCAAATGTATGGTTTAACTCTGTTATCTGAATGCACAGATCAGAAAGAAGTTTCACAGAATGATTCTGTGTAGTTTATATTTGGAGACATTCCTTTTTCCACTATTACCCTCTTAGCGCTCCGAATCTCCACTTGCATTTTCTACAGAAAGAGTGTTTCAGAACGGCTCAATCAAAACTAAAGTTCAACTCTTTTAGTTGAACAAACAGAACAGAAAGAAGTTTCACACAATTCTTCTGTGTAGTTTTTATTTGTAGACATTCTTTTTCCCAATGTAGGCCTCCTAGCGCTCAAAATGTCCAATTGCAGTTTCTACAGAAAGAGTGTTTCAGAACGGCTCAATCAAAAGCAAGGTTCAACTCTGTTAGTTGAATGCACAGAACAGAAAGAAGTTTCATACAATGCTTCTGTGTAGTTTATATTTGAACATATTCTTTTTTCCACTATTACCCACTTAGCGCTACGAATGTCCAGTTGCATTTTCTACAGACAGAGTGTTTCAAAACTGCTCAATCAAAAGTATGGTTTAACTCTGTTAGCTGAATGCTCAGATCAGAAAGAAGTTTCACAGAATGCTTCTGTGTAGTTTATATTTGAATATATTCCTTTTTCCACTACTACGCTCTTAGCGCTCCAAATGTCCAGTTGCATTTTCAACAGAAAGAGTGTTCAGATCTGCTCAATCAAAAGTATGGTTTAACTCTGTTAGCTGAATGCACAGATCAGAAAGAAGTTTCACCGAATGATTCTGTGTAGTTTATATTTGAAGACATTCCTTTTTCCAATATTACCCTCTTAGCGCTCCGAATCTCCACTTGCATTTTCTACAAAAAGAGTGTTTCATAACTGCTCAATCAAAAATATGTTTTATCTCTGTTAACTGAATTTACAGATCAGAAATAAGTTTCACAGAATGCATCTGTGTAGTTTTTATTTGAAGATATTCTTTTTCCCAATGTAGGCCTCTTAGCGCTTAGCATGTCCAATTGCAGTTTCTACAGAAAGAGTGTTTCAGAACGGCTGCATCAAAAGTAAGGTTCAACTCTGTTAGTTGAATGCACAGAACAGAAAGAATTTTCACAGAATGCTACTGTGTAGTTTATATTTGAATATACTCCTTTTTCCACGATTACCCTCTTAGCGCTCCGAATGTCCACTTGCATTTTCTACAGAAAGAGTGTTCAGAACTGCGCAATCAAAAGTATGGTTTAACTCTGTTAGCTTAATGAACATATCAGAAATAAGTTTCACACAATGCTTCTGTGTAGTTTTTATTTGAAGATATTATTTTTCCCAATATAGGCCTCTTAGCGCTCAGAATGTCAAATTGCAGTTTCTACAGAAAGAGTGTTTCAGAAAGGCTCAATCAAAAGTAAGGTTCAACTCTGTTAGTTGAATGCACAGAACAGAAAGAAGTTTCATACAATGCTTCTGTGTAGTTTATATTTGAACATATTCTTTTTTCCACTATTACCCACTTAGCGCTACGAATGTCCAGTTGCATTTTCTACAGACAGAGTGTTTCAAAACTGCTCAATCAAAAGTATGGTTTAACTCTGTTAGCTGAATGCTCAGATCAGAAAGAAGTTTCACAGAATGCTTCTGTGTAGTTTATATTTGAATATATTCCTTTTTCCACTACTACTCTCTAGGCGCTCCAAATGTCCAGTTGCATTTTCTACAGAAAGAGTGTTCAGATCTGCTCAATCAAATGTATGGTTTAACTCTGTTAGCTGAATGCACAGATCAGAAAGAAGTTTCACAGAATGATTCTGTGTAGTTTATATTTGGAGACATTCCTTTTTCCACTATTACCCTCCTAGCGCTCCGAATCTCTACTTGCATTTTCTACAGAAAGAGTGTTTCAGAACGGCTCAATCAAAACTAAGGTTCAACTCTTTTAGTTGAACAAACAGAACAGAAAGAAGTTTCACAAAATTCTTCTGTGTAGTTTTTACTTGTAGACATTCTTTTTCCCAATATAGGCCTCTTAGCGCTCAGAATGTCCAATTGCAGTTTCTACAGAAAGAGTGTTTCAGAACGGCTCAATCAAAAGTAAGGTTCAACTCTGTTAGTTGAATGCACAGAACAGAAAGAAGTTTCATACAATGCTTCTGTGTAGTTTATATTTGAACATATTCTCTTTTCCACTATTACCCACTTAGCGCTACGAATGTCCAGTTGCATTTTCTACAGACAGAGTGTTTCAAAACTGCTCAATCAAAAGTATGGTTTAACTCTGTTAGCTGTATGCTCAGATCAGAAAGAAGTTTCACAGAATGCTTCTGTGTAGTTTATATTTGAATATATTAATTTTTCCACTACTACGCTCTTAGCGCCCCAAATGTCCAGTTGCATTTTCAACAGAAAGAGTGTTCAGATCTGCTCAATCAAAAGTATGGTTTAACTCTGTTAGCTGAATGCACAGATCAGAAAGAAGTTTCACCGAATGATTCTGTGTAGTTTATATTTGAAGACATTCCTTTTTCCACTATTACACTCTTAGCGCTCGGAATCTCCACTTGCATTTTCTACAAAAAGAGTGTTTCATAACTGCTCAATAAAAATATGTTTTATCTCTGTTAACTGAATTTAAAGATCAGAAATAAGTTTCACAGAATGCATCTGTGTAGTTTTTATTTGAAGATATTCTTTTTCCCAATGTAGGCCTCTTAGCGCTTAGCATGTCCAATTGCAGTTTCTACAGAAAGAGTGTTTCAGAACGGCTCAATCAAAAGTAAGGTTCAACTCTGTTAGCTGAATGCACAGAACAGTAAGTGTTTTCACAGAATGCTACTGTGTAGTTTATATTTGAATATATTACTTTTTCCACTATTACCCTCTTAGCGCTCCGAATGTCCACTTGCATTTTCTACAGAAAGAGTGTTCAGAACTGCGCAATCAAAAGTATGGTTTAACTCTGTTAGCTTAATGAACATATCAGAAATAAGTTTCACACAATGCTTCTGTGTAGTTTTTATTTGAGGATATTATTTTTCCCAATAGAGGCCTCTTAGCGCTCAGAATGTCCAATTGCAGTTTCTACAGAAAGAGTGTTTCAGAAAGGCTCAATCAAAAGTAAGGTTCAACTCTGTTAGTTGAATGCACAGAACAGAAAGAAGTTTCATACAATGCTTCTGTGTAGTTTATATTTGAACATATTCTTTTCTCCACTATTACCCACTTAGCGCTACGAATGTCCAGTTGCATTTTCTACAGACAGAGTGTTTCAAAACTGCTCAATCAAAAGTATGGTTTAACTCTGTTAGCTGAATGCTCAGATCAGAAAGAAGTTTCACAGAATGCTTCTGTGTAGTTTATATTTGAATATATTCCTTTTTCCACTACTACTCTCTTAGCGCTCCAAATGTCCAGTTGCATTTTCTACAGAAAGAGTGTTCAGATCTGCTGAATCAAAAGTATGGTTTAAATCTGTTAGCCGAATGCACAGATCAGAAAGATGTTTCACAGAATGATTCTGTGTAGTTTATATTTGGAGACATTCCTTTTTCCACTATTACCCTGTTAGTGCTCCGAATCTCCACTTGCATTTTCTACAAAAAGAGTGTTTCATAACTGCTCAATCAAAAATATGTTTTATCTCTGTTAACTGAATTTACAGATCAGAAATAAGTTTCACAGAATGCATCTCTGTAGTTTTTATTTGAAGATATTCTTTTTCCCAATGTAGGCCTCTTAGCGCTTAGCATGTCCAATTGCAGTTTCTACAGAAAGAGTGTTTCAGAACGGCTCAATCAAAAGTAAGGTTCAACTCTGTTAGTTGAATGCACAGAACAGAAAGAATTTTCACAGAATGCTACTGTGTAGTTTATATTTGAATATATTCCTTTTTCCACTATTACCCTCTTAGCGCTCCGAAGGTCCACTTGCATTTTCTACAGAAAGAGTGTTCAGAACTGCGCAATCAAAAGTATGGTTTAACTCTGTTAGCTTAATGAACATATCAGAAATAAGTTTCACACAATGCTTCTGTGTAGTTTTTATTTGAAGATATTATTTTTCCCAATAGAGGCCTCTTAGAGCTCATAATATCCAATTGCAGTTTCTACAGAAAGAGTGTTTCAGAAAGGCTCAATCAAAAGTAAGGTTCAACTCTGTTAGTTGAATGCACAGAACAGAAAGAAGTTTCATACAATGCTTCTGTGTAGTTTATATTTGAACATATTCTTTTTTCCACTATTACCCCCTTAGCGCTACGAATGTCCAGTTGCATTTTCTACAGACAGTGTGTTTCAAAACTGCTCAATCAAAAGTATAGTTTAAATCTGTTAGCTGAATGCTCAGATCAGAAAGAAGTTTCACAGAATGCTTCTGTGTAGTTTATATTTGAATATATTCCTTTTTCCACTAGTACTCTCTTAGCGCTCCAAATGTCCAGTTGCATTTTCTACAGAAAGAGTGTTCAGATCTGCTCAATCAAAAGTATGGTTTAACTCTGTTAGCTGAATGCACATATCAGAAAGAAGTTTCACAGAATGATTCTGTGTAGTTTATATTTGGAGACATTCCTTTTTCCACTATTACCCTCTTAGCGCTCCGAATCGCCACTTGCATTTTCTACAGAAAGAGTGTTTCCGAACGGCTCAATCAAAACTAAGGTTCAACTCTTTTAGTTGAACAAACAGAACAGAAAGAAGTTTCACACAATTCTTCTGTGTAGTTTTTATTTGTAGACATTCTTTTTCCCAATATAGGCCTCTTAGCTCTCAGAATGTCCAATTGCAGTTTCTACAGAAAGAGTGTTTCAGAACGGCTCAATCAAAAGTAAGGTTCAACTCTGTTAGTTGAATGCACAGAACAGAAAGAAGTTTCATACAATGCTTCTGTGTAGTTTATATTTGAACATATTCTCTTTTCCACTATTACCCACTTAGCGCTACGAATGTCCAGCTGCATTTTCTACAGAGTGTTTCAAAACTGCTCAATCAAAAGTATGGTTTAACTCTGTTAGCTGTATGCTCAGATCAGAAAGAAGTTTCACAGAATGCTTCTGTGTAGTTTATATTTGAATATATTCCTTTTTCCACTACTACGCTCTTAGCGCCCCAAATGTCCAGTTGCATTTTCAACAGAAAGAGTGTTCAGATCTGCTCAATCAAAAGTATGGTTTAACTCTATTAGCTGAATGCACAGATCAGAAAGAAGTTTCACCGAATGATTCTGTGTAGTTTATATTTGAAGACATTCCTTTTTCCACTATTACCCTCTTAGCGCTCCGAATCTCCACTTGCATTTTCTACAAAAAGAGTGTTTCATAACTGCTCAATCAAAAATATGTTTTATCTCTGTTAACTGAATTTACAGATCAGAAATAAGTTTCACAGAATGCATCTGTGTAGTTTTTATTTGAAGATATACTTTTTCCCAATGTAGGCCTCTTAGCGCTTAGCATGTCCAATTGCAGTTTCTACAGAAAGAGTGTTTCAGAACGGCTCAATCAAAAGTAAGGTTCAACTCTGTTAGCTGAATGCACAGAACTGTAAGAGTTTTCACACAATGCTACTGTGTAGTTTATATTTGAATATATTCCTTTTTCCACTATTACCCTGTTAGCGCTCCGAATGTCCACTTGCATTTTCTACAGAAAGAGTGTTCAGAACTGCGCAATCAAAAGTATGGTTTAACTCTGTTAGCTTAATGAACATATCAGAAATAAGTTTCACACAATGCTTCTGTGTAGTTTTTATTTGAAGATATTATTTTTCCCAATAGAGGCCTCTTAGCGCTCAGAATGTCCAATTGCAGTTTCTACAGAAAGAGTGTTTCAGAAAGGCTCAATCGAAAGTAAGGTTCAACTCTGTTAGTTGAATGCACAGAACAGAAAGAAGTTTCATACAATGCTTCTGTGTAGTTTATATTTGAACATATTCTTTTCGCCACTATTACCCACTTAGCGCTACGAATGTCCAGTTGCATTTTCTACAGACAGAGTGTTTCAAAACTGCTCAATCAAAAGTATGGTTTAACTCTGTTAGCTGAATGCTCAGATCAGAAAGAAGTTTCACAAATGCTTCTGTGTAGTTTATATTTGAATATATTCCTTTTTCCACTACTACTCTCTTAGCGCTCCAAATGTCCAGTTGCATTTTCTACAGAAAGAGTGTTCAGATCTGCTCAATCAAATGTATGGTTTAACTCTGTTATCTGAATGCACAGATCAGAAAGAAGTTTCACAGAATGATTCTGTGTAGTTTATATTTGGAGACATTCCTTTTTCCACTATTACCCTCTTAGCGCTCCGAATCTCCACTTGCATTTTCTACAGAAAGAGTGTTTCAGAACGGCTCAATCAAAACTAAAGTTCAACTCTTTTAGTTGAACAAACAGAACAGAAAGAAGTTTCACACAATTCTTCTGTGTAGTTTTTATTTGTAGACATTCTTTTTCCCAATGTAGGCCTCCTAGCGCTCAAAATGTCCAATTGCAGTTTCTACAGAAAGAGTGTTTCAGAACGGCTCAATCAAAAGCAAGGTTCAACTCTGTTAGTTGAATGCACAGAACAGAAAGAAGTTTCATACAATGCTTCTGTGTAGTTTATATTTGAACATATTCTTTTTTCCACTATTACCCACTTAGCGCTACGAATGTCCAGTTGCATTTTCTACAGACAGAGTGTTTCAAAACTGCTCAATCAAAAGTATGGTTTAACTCTGTTAGCTGAATGCTCAGATCAGAAAGAAGTTTCACAGAATGCTTCTGTGTATTTTATATTTGAATATATTCCTTTTTCCACTACTACGCTCTTAGCGCTCCAAATGTCCAGTTGCATTTTCTACAGAAAGAGTGTTCAGATCTGCTCAATCAAAAGTATGGTTTAACTCTGTTAGCTGAATGCACAGATCAGAAAGAAGTTTCACCGAATGATTCTGTGTAGTTTATATTTGAAGACATTCCTTTTTCCACTATTACCCTCTTAGCGCTCCGAATCTCCACTTGCATTTTCTACAAAAAGAGTGTTTCATAACTGCTCAATCAAAAATATGTTTTATCTCTGTTAACTGAATTTACAGGTCAGAAATAAGTTTCACAGAATGCATCTGTGTAGTTTTTATTTGAAGATATTCTTTTTCCCAATGTAGGCCTCTTAGCGCTTAGCATGTCCAATTGCAGTTTCTACAAAAAGAGTGTTTCAGAACGGCTGCATCAAAAGTAAGGTTCAACTCTGTTAGTTGAATGCACAGAACAGAAAGAATTTTCACAGAATGCTACTGTGTAGTTTATATTTGAATATATTCCTTTTTCCACTCTTACCCTCTTAGCGCTCCGAATGTCCACTTGCATTTTCTACAGAAAGAGTGTTCAGAACTGCGCAATCAAAAGTATGGTTTAACTCTGTTAGCTTAATGAACATATCAGAAATAAGTTTCACACAATGCTTCTGTGTAGTTTTTATTTGAAGATATTATTTTTCCCAATAGAGGCCTCTTAGCGCTCAGAATATCCAATTGCAGTTTCTACAGAAAGAGTGTTTCAGAAAGGCTCAATCAAAAGTAAGGTTCAACTCTGTTAGTTGAATGCACAGAACAGAAAGAAGTTTCATACAATGCTTCTGTGTAGTTTATATTTGAACATATTCTTTTTTCCACTATTACCCCCTTAGCGCTACGAATGTCCAGTTGCATTTTCTACAGACAGTGTGTTTCAAAACTGCTCAATCAAAAGTATAGTTTAAATCTGTTAGCTGAATGCTCAGATCAGAAAGAAGTTTCACAGAATGCTTCTGTGTAGTTTATATTTGAATATATTCCTTTTTCCACTAGTACTCTCTTAGCGCTCCAAATGTCCAGTTGCATTTTCTACAGAAAGAGTGTTCAGATCTGCTCAATCAAAAGTATGGTTTAACTCTGTTAGCTGAATGCACATATCAGAAAGAAGTTTCACAGAATGATTCTGTGTAGTTTATATTTGGAGACATTCCTTTTTCCACTATTACCGTCTTAGCGCTCCGAATCGCCACTTGCATTTTCTACAGAAAGAGTGTTTCCGAACGGCTCAATCAAAACTAAGGTTCAACTCTTTTAGTTGAACAAACAGAACAGAAAGAAGTTTCACACAATTCTTCTGTGTAGTTTTTATTTGTAGACATTCTTTTTCCCAATATAGGCCTCTTAGCTCTCAGAATGTCCAATTGCAGTTTCTACAGAAAGAGTGTTTCAGAACGGCTCAATCAAAAGTAAGGTTCAACTCTGTTAGTTGAATGCACAGAACAGAAAGAAGTTTCATACAATGCTTCTGTGTAGTTTATATTTGAACATATTCTCTTTTCCACTATTACCCACTTAGCGCTACGAATGTCCAGCTGCATTTTCTACAGAGTGTTTCAAAACTGCTCAATCAAAAGTATGGTTTAACTCTGTTAGCTGTATGCTCAGATCAGAAAGAAGTTTCACAGAATGCTTCTGTGTAGTTTATATTTGAATATATTCCTTTTTCCACTACTACGCTCTTAGCGCCCCAAATGTCCAGTTGCATTTTCAACAGAAAGAGTGTTCAGATCTGCTCAATCAAAAGTATGGTTTAACTCTATTAGCTGAATGCACAGATCAGAAAGAAGTTTCACCGAATGATTCTGTGTAGTTTATATTTGAAGACATTCCTTTTTCCACTATTACCCTCTTAGCGCTCCGAATCTCCACTTGCATTTTCTACAAAAAGAGTGTTTCATAACTGCTCAATCAAAAATATGTTTTATCTCTGTTAACTGAATTTACAGATCAGAAATAAGTTTCACAGAATGCATCTGTGTAGTTTTTATTTGAAGATATTCTTTTTCCCAATGTAGGCCTCTTAGCGCTTAGCATGTCCAATTGCAGTTTCTACAGAAAGAGTGTTTCAGAACGGCTCAATCAAAAGTAAGGTTCAACTCTGTTAGCTGAATGCACAGAACAGTAAGAGTTTTCACACAATGCTACTGTGTAGTTTATATTTGAATATATTCCTTTTTCCACTATTACCCTGTTAGCGCTCCGAATGTCCACTTGCATTTTCTACAGAAAGAGTGTTCAGAACTGTGCAATCAAAAGTATGGTTTAACTCTGTTAGCTTAATGAACATATCAGAAATAAGTTTCACACAATGCTTCTGTGTAGTTTTTATTTGAAGATATTATTTTTCCCAATAGAGGCCTCTTAGCGCTCAGAATGTCCAATTGCAGTTTCTACAGAAAGAGTGTTTCAGAAAGGCTCAATCGAAAGTAAGGTTCAACTCTGTTAGTTGAATGCACAGAACAGAAAGAAGTTTCATACAATGCTTCTGTGTAGTTTATATTTGAACATATTCTTTTCTCCACTATTACCCACTTAGCGCTACGAATGTCCAGTTGCATTTTCTACAGACAGAGTGTTTCAAAACTGCTCAATCAAAAGTATGGTTTAACTCTGTTAGCTGAATGCTCAGATCAGAAAGAAGTTTCACAAATGCTTCTGTGTAGTTTATATTTGAATATATTCCTTTTTCCACTACTACTCTCTTAGCGCTCCAAATGTCCAGTTGCATTTTCTACAGAAAGAGTGTTCAGATCTGCTGAATCAAAAGTATGGTTTAACTCTGTTAGCTGAATGCACAGATCAGAAAGATGTTTCACAGAATGATTCTGTGTAGTTTATTTTTGGAGACATTCCTTTTTCCACTATTACCCTCTTAGCGCTCCGAATCTCCACTTGCATTTTCTACAGAAAGAGTTTCTCAGAACGGCCCAATCAAAACTAAGGTTCAACTCTTTTAGTTGAACAAACAGAACAGAAAGAAGTTTCACACAATTCTTCTCTGTAGTTTTTATTTGTAGACATTCGTTTTCCCAATATAGGCAACCTAGCGCTCAGAATGTCCAATTGCCGTTTCTACAGAAAGAGTGTTTCAGAACGGGTCAATCAAAAGCAAGGTTCAACTCTGTTAGTTGAATGCACAGAAGAGAAAGAAGTTTCATACAATGCTTCTGTGTAGTTTATATTTGAACATATTCTTTTTTCCACTATTACCCACTTAGCGCTACGCATGTCCAGTTGCATTTTCTACAGACAGAGTGTTTCAAAACTGCTCAATCAAAAGTATGGTTTAACTCTGTTAGCTGAATGCTCAGATCAGAAAGAAGTTTCACAGAATATTTCTGTGTAGTTTATATTTGAATATATTCCTTTTTCCACTAGTACGCTCTTAGCGCTCCAAATGTACAGTTGCATTTTCTACAGAAAGAGTGTTCAGATCTGCTCAATCAAAAGTAAGGTTTAACTCTGTTAGCTGAATGCACAGATCAGAAAGAAGTTTCACCGAATGATTCTGTGTAGTTTATATTTGAAGACATTCCTTTTTCCACTATTACCCTCTTAGCGCTCCGAATCTCCACTTGCATTTTCTACAAAAAGAGTGTTTCATAACTGCTCAATCAAAAATATGTTTTATCTCTGTTAACTGAATTTACAGATCAGAAATAAGTTTCACAGAATGCATCTGTGTAGTTTTTATTTGAAGATATTCTTTTTCCGAATGTAGTCCTCTTAGCGCTTAGCATGTCCAATTGCAGTTTCTACAGAAAGAGTGTTTCAGAACGGCTGAATCAAAAGTAAGGTTCAACTCTGTTAGTTGAATGCACAGAACAGAAAGAATTTTCACAGAATGCTACTGTGTAGTTTATATTTGAATATATTCCTTTTTCCACGATTACCCTCTTAGCGCTCCGAATGTCCACTTGCATTTTCTACAGAAAGAGTGTTCAGAACTGCGCAATCAAAAGTATGGTTTAACTCTGTTAGCTTAATGAACATATCAGAAATAAGTTTCACACAATGCTTCTGTGTAGTTTTTATTTGAAGATATTATTTTTCCCAATATAGGCCTCTTAGCGCTCAGAATGTCAAATTGCAGTTTCTACAGAAAGAGTGTTTCAGAAAGGCTCAATCAAAAGTAAGGTTCAACTCTGTTAGTTGAATGCACAGAACAGAAAGAAGTTTCATACAATGCTTCTGTGTAGTTTATATTTGAACATATTCTTTTTTCCACTATTACCCACTTAGCGCTACGAATGTCCAGTTGCATTTTCTACAGACAGAGTGTTTCAAAACTGCTCAATCAAAAGTATGGTTTAACTCTGTTAGCTGAATGCTCAGATCAGAAAGAAGTTTCACAGAATGCTTCTGTGTAGTTTATATTTGAATATATTCCTTTTTCCACTACTACTCTCTAGGCGCTCCAAATGTCCAGTTGCATTTTCTACAGAAAGAGTGTTCAGATCTGCTCAATCAAATGTATGGTTTAACTCTGTTATCTGAATGCACAGATCAGAAAGAAGTTTCACAGAATGATTCTGTGTAGTTTATATTTGTAGACATTCCTTTTTCCACTATTACCCTCTTAGCGCTCCGAATCTCCACTTGCATTTTCTACAGAAAGAGTGTTTCAGAACGGCTCAATCAAAACTAAAGTTCAACTCTTTTAGTTGAACAAACAGAACAGAAAGAAGTTTCACACAATTCTTCTGTGTAGTTTTTATTTGTAGACATTCTTTTTCCCAATGTAGGCCTCCTAGCGCTCAAAATGTCCAATTGCAGTTTCTACAGAAAGAGTGTTTCAGAACGGCTCAATCAAAAGCAAGGTTCAACTCTGTTAGTTGAATGCACAGAACAGAAAGAAGTTTCATACAATGCTTCTGTGTAGTTTATATTTGAACATATTCTTTTTTCCACTATTACCCACTTAGCGCTACGAATGTCCAGTTGCATTTTCTACAGACAGAGTGTTTCAAAACTGCTCAATCAAAAGTATGGTTTAACTCTGTTAGCTGAATGCTCAGATCAGAAAGAAGTTTCACAGAATGCTTCTGTGTAGTTTATATTTGAATATATTCCTTTTTCCACTACTACGCTCTTAGCGCTCCAAATGTCCAGTTGCATTTTCTACAGAAAGAGTGTTCAGATCTGCTCAATCAAAAGTATGGTTTAACTCTGTTAGCTGAATGCACAGATCAGAAAGAAGTTTCACCGAATGATTCTGTGTAGTTTATATTTGAAGACATTCCTTTTTCCACTATTACCCTCTTAGCGCTCCGAATCTCCACTTGCATTTTCTACAAAAAGAGTGTTTCATAACTGCTCAATCAAAAATATGTTTTATCTCTGTTAACTGAATTTACAGATCAGAAATAAGTTTCACAGAATGCATCTGTGTAGTTTTTATTTGAAGATATTCTTTTTCCCAATGTAGGCCTCTTAGCGCTTAGCATGTCCAATTGCAGTTTCTACAGAAAGAGTGTTTCAGAACGGCTGCATCAAAAGTAAGGTTCAACTCTGTTAGTTGAATGCACAGAACAGAAAGAATTTTCACAGAATGCTACTGTGTAGTTTATATTTGAATATATTCCTTTTTCCACTCTTACCCTCTTAGCGCTCCGAATGTCCACTTGCATTTTCTACAGAAAGAGTGTTCAGAACTGCGCAATCAAAAGTATGGTTTAACTCTGTTAGCTTAATGAACATATCAGAAATAAGTTTCACACAATGCTTCTGTGTAGTTTTTATTTGAAGATATTATTTTTCCCAATAGAGGCCTCTTAGCGCTCAGAATATCCAATTGCAGTTTCTACAGAAAGAGTGTTTCAGAAAGGCTCAATCAAAAGTAAGGTTCAACTCTGTTAGTTGAATGCACAGAACAGAAAGAAGTTTCATACAATGCTTCTGTGTAGTTTATATTTGAACATATTCTTTTTTCCACTATTACCCCCTTAGCGCTCCAAATGTCCAGTTGCATTTTCTACAGAAAGAGTGTTCAGATCTGCTCAATCAAAAGTATGGTTTAACTCTGTTAGCTGAATGCACAGATCGGAAAGAAGTTTCACCGAATGATTCTGTGTAGTTTATATTTGAAGACATTCCTTTTTCCACTATTACCCTCTTAGCGCTCCGAATCGCCACTTGCATTTTCTACAGAAAGAGTGTTTCCGAACGGCTCAATCAAAACTAAGGTTCAACTCTTTTAGTTGAACAAACAGAACAGAAAGAAGTTTCACACAATTCTTCTGTGTAGTTTTTATTTGTAGACATTCTTTTTCCCAATATAGGCCTCTTAGCTCTCAGAATGTCCAATTGCAGTTTCTACAGAAAGAGTGTTTCAGAACGGCTCAATCAAAAGTAAGGTTCAACTCTGTTAGTTGAATGCACAGAACAGAAAGAAGTTTCATACAATGCTTCTGTGTAGTTTATATTTGAACATATTCTCTTTTCCACTATTACCCACTTAGCGCTACGAATGTCCAGCTGCATTTTCTACAGAGTGTTTCAAAACTGCTCAATCAAAAGTATGGTTTAACTCTGTTAGCTGTATGCTCAGATCAGAAAGAAGTTTCACAGAATGCTTCTGTGTAGTTTATATTTGAATATATTCCTTTTTCCACTACTACGCTCTTAGCGCCCCAAATGTCCAGTTGCATTTTCAACAGAAAGAGTGTTCAGATCTGCTCAATCAAAAGTATGGTTTAACTCTATTAGCTGAATGCACAGATCAGAAAGAAGTTTCACCGAATGATTCTGTGTAGTTTATATTTGAAGACATTCCTTTTTCCACTATTACCCTCTTAGCGCTCCGAATCTCCACTTGCATTTTCTACAAAAAGAGTGTTTCATAACTGCTCAATCAAAAATATGTTTTATCTCTGTTAACTGAATTTACAGATCAGAAATAAGTTTCACAGAATGCATCTGTGTAGTTTTTATTTGAAGATATTCTTTTTCCCAATGTAGGCCTCTTAGCGCTTAGCATGTCCAATTGCAGTTTCTACAGAAAGAGTGTTTCAGAACGGCTCAATCAAAAGTAAGGTTCAACTCTGTTAGCTGAATGCACAGAACAGTAAGAGTTTTCACACAATGCTACTGTGTAGTTTATATTTGAATATATTCCTTTTTCCACTATTACCCTGTTAGCGCTCCGAATGTCCACTTGCATTTTCTACAGAAAGAGTGTTCAGAACTGCGCAATCAAAAGTATGGTTTAACTCTGTTAGCTTAATGAACATATCAGAAATAAGTTTCACACAATGCTTCTGTGTAGTTTTTATTTGAAGATATTATTTTTCCCAATAGAGGCCTCTTAGCGCTCAGAATGTCCAATTGCAGTTTCTACAGAAAGAGTGTTTCAGAAAGGCTCAATCGAAAGTAAGGTTCAACTCTGTTAGTTGAATGCACAGAACAGAAAGAAGTTTCATACAATGCTTCTGTGTAGTTTATATTTGAACATATTCTTTTCTCCACTATTACCCACTTAGCGCTACGAATGTCCAGTTGCATTTTCTACAGACAGAGTGTTTCAAAACTGCTCAATCAAAAGTATGGTTTAACTCTGTTAGCTGAATGCTCAGATCAGAAAGAAGTTTCACAAATGCTTCTGTGTAGTTTATATTTGAATATATTCCTTTTTCCACTACTACTCTCTTAGCGCTCCAAATGTCCAGTTGCATTTTCTACAGAAAGAGTGTTCAGATCTGCTGAATCAAAAGTATGGTTTAACTCTGTTAGCTGAATGCACAGATCAGAAAGATGTTTCACAGAATGTTTCTGTGTAGTTTATTTTTGGAGACATTCCTTTTTCCACTATTACCCTCTTAGCGCTCCGAATCTCCACTTGCATTTTCTACAGAAAGAGTTTCTCAGAACGGCCCAATCAAAACTAAGGTTCAACTCTTTTAGTTGAACAAACAGAACAGAAAGAAGTTTCACACAATTCTTCTCTGTAGTTTTTATTTGTAGACATTCTTTTTCCCAATATAGGCAACCTAGCGCTCAGAATGTCCAATTGCAGTTTCTACAGAAAGAGTGTTTCAGAACGGGTCAATCAAAAGCAAGGTTCAACTCTGTTAGTTGAATGCACAGAAGAGAAAGAAGTTTCATACAATGCTTCTGTGTAGTTTATATTTGAACATATTCTTTTTTCCACTATTACCCACTTAGCGCTACGCATGTCCAGTTGCATTTTCTACAGACAGAGTGTTTCAAAACTGCTCAATCAAAAGTATGGTTTAACTCTGTTAGCTGAATGCTCAGATCAGAAAGAAGTTTCACAGAATATTTCTGTGTAGTTTATATTTGAATATATTCCTTTTTCCACTACTACGCTCTTAGCGCTCCAAATGTACAGTTGCATTTTCTACAGAAAGAGTGTTCAGATCTGCTCAATCAAAAGTAAGGTTTAACTCTGTTAGCTGAATGCACAGATCAGAAAGAAGTTTCACCGAATGATTCTGTGTAGTTTATATTTGAAGACATTCCTTTTTCCACTATTACCCTCTTAGCGCTCCGAATCTCCACTTGCATTTTCTACAAAAAGAGTGTTTCATAACTGCTCAATCAAAAATATGTTTTATCTCTGTTAACTGAATTTACAGATCAGAAATAAGTTTCACAGAATGCATCTGTGTAGTTTTTATTTGAAGATATTTTTTTTCCGAATGTAGTCCTCTTAGCGCTTAGCATGTCCAATTGCAGTTTCTACAGAAAGAGTGTTTCAGAACGGCTGAATCAAAAGTAAGGTTCAACTCTGTTAGTTGAATGCACAGAACAGAAAGAATTTTCACAGAATGCTACTGTGTAGTTTATATTTGAATATATTCCTTTTTCCACGATTACCCTCTTAGCGCTCCGAATGTCCACTTGCATTTTCTACAGAAAGAGTGTTCAGAACTGCGCAATCAAAAGTATGGTTTAACTCTGTTAGCTTAATGAACATATCAGAAATAAGTTTCACACAATGCTTCTGTGTAGTTTTTATTTGAAGATATTATTTTTCCCAATATAGGCCTCTTAGCGCTCAGAATGTCAAATTGCAGTTTCTACAGAAAGAGTGTTTCAGAAAGGCTCAATCAAAAGTAAGGTTCAACTCTGTTAGTTGAATGCACAGAACAGAAAGAAGTTTCATACAATGCTTCTGTGTAGTTTATATTTGAACATATTCTTTTTTCCACTATTACCCACTTAGCGCTACGAATGTCCAGTTGCATTTTCTACAGACAGAGTGTTTCAAAACTGCTCAATCAAAAGTATGGTTTAACTCTGTTAGCTGAATGCTCAGATCAGAAAGAAGTTTCACAGAATGCTTCTGTGTAGTTTATATTTGAATATATTCCTTTTTCCACTACTACTCTCTAGGCGCTCCAAATGTCCAGTTGCATTTTCTACAGAAAGAGTGTTCAGATCTGCTCAATCAAATGTATGGTTTAACTCTGTTATCTGAATGCACAGATCAGAAAGAAGTTTCACAGAATGATTCTGTGTAGTTTATATTTGTAGACATTCCTTTTTCCACTATTACCCTCTTAGCGCTCCGAATCTCCACTTGCATTTTCTACAGAAAGAGTGTTTCAGAACGGCTCAATCAAAACTAAAGTTCAACTCTTTTAGTTGAACAAACAGAACAGAAAGAAGTTTCACACAATTCTTCTGTGTAGTTTTTATTTGTAGACATTCTTTTTCCCAATGTAGGCCTCCTAGCGCTCAAAATGTCCAATTGCAGTTTCTACAGAAAGAGTGTTTCAGAACGGCTCAATCAAAAGCAAGGTTCAACTCTGTTAGTTGAATGCACAGAACAGAAAGAAGTTTCATACAATGCTTCTGTGTAGTTTATATTTGAACATATTCTTTTTTCCACTATTACCCACTTAGCGCTACGAATGTCCAGTTGCATTTTCTACAGACAGAGTGTTTCAAAACTGCTCAATCAAAAGTATGGTTTAACTCTGTTAGCTGAATGCTCAGATCAGAAAGAAGTTTCACAGAATGCTTCTGTGTAGTTTATATTTGAATATATTCCTTTTTCCACTACTACGCTCTTAGCGCTCCAAATGTCCAGTTGCATTTTCTACAGAAAGAGTGTTCAGATCTGCTCAATCAAAAGTATGGTTTAACTCTGTTAGCTGAATGCACAGATCAGAAAGAAGTTTCACCGAATGATTCTGTGTAGTTTATATTTGAAGACATTCCTTTTTCCACTATTACCCTCTTAGCGCTCCGAATCTCCACTTGCATTTTCTACAAAAAGAGTGTTTCATAACTGCTCAATCAAAAATATGTTTTATCTCTGTTAACTGAATTTACAGATCAGAAATAAGTATCACAGAATGCATCTGTGTAGTTTTTATTTGAAGATATTCTTTTTCCCAATGTAGGCCTCTTAGCGCTTAGCATGTCCAATTGCAGTTTCTACAGAAAGAGTGTTTCAGAACGGCTGCATCAAAAGTAAGGTTCAACTCTGTTAGTTGAATGCACAGAACAGAAAGAATTTTCACAGAATGCTACTGTGTAGTTTATATTTGAATATATTCCTTTTTCCACTCTTACCCTCTTAGCGCTCCGAATGTCCACTTGCATTTTCTACAGAAAGAGTGTTCAGAACTGCGCAATCAAAAGTATGGTTTAACTCTGTTAGCTTAATGAACATATCAGAAATAAGTTTCACACAATGCTTCTGTGTAGTTTTTATTTGAAGATATTATTTTTCCCAATAGAGGCCTCTTAGCGCTCAGAATATCCAATTGCAGTTTCTACAGAAAGAGTGTTTCAGAAAGGCTCAATCAAAAGTAAGGTTCAACTCTGTTAGTTGAATGCACAGAACAGAAAGAAGTTTCATACAATGCTTCTGTGTAGTTTATATTTGAACATATTCTTTTTTCCACTATTACCCCCTTAGCGCTACGAATGTCCAGTTGCATTTTCTACAGACAGTGTGTTTCAAAACTGCTCAATCAAAAGTATAGTTTAAATCTGTTAGCTGAATGCTCAGATCAGAAAGAAGTTTCACAGAATGCTTCTGTGTAGTTTATATTTGAATATATTCCTTTTTCCACTAGTACTCTCTTAGCGCTCCAAATGTCCAGTTGCATTTTCTACAGAAAGAGTGTTCAGATCTGCTCAATCAAAAGTATGGTTTAATTCTGTTAGCTGAATGCACATATCAGAAAGAAGTTTCACAGAATGATTCTGTGTAGTTTATATTTGGAGACATTCCTTTTTCCACTATTACCCTCTTAGCGCTCCGAATCGCCACTTGCATTTTCTACAGAAAGAGTGTTTCCGAACGGCTCAATCAAAACTAAGGTTCAACTCTTTTAGTTGAACAAACAGAACAGAAAGAAGTTTCACACAATTCTTCTGTGTAGTTTTTATTTGTAGACATTCTTTTTCCCAATATAGGCCTCTTAGCTCTCAGAATGTCCAATTGCAGTTTCTACAGAAAGAGTGTTTCAGAACGGCTCAATCAAAAGTAAGGTTCAACTCTGTTAGTTGAATGCACAGAACAGAAAGAAGTTTCATACAATGCTTCTGTGTAGTTTATATTTGAACATATTCTCTTTTCCACTATTACCCACTTAGCGCTACGAATGTCCAGCTGCATTTTCTACAGAGTGTTTCAAAACTGCTCAATCAAAAGTATGGTTTAACTCTGTTAGCTGTATGCTCAGATCAGAAAGAAGTTTCACAGAATGCTTCTGTGTAGTTTATATTTGAATATATTCCTTTTTCCACTACTACGCTCTTAGCGCCCCAAATGTCCAGTTGCATTTTCAACAGAAAGAGTGTTCAGATCTGCTCAATCAAAAGTATGGTTTAACTCTATTAGCTGAATGCACAGATCAGAAAGAAGTTTCACCGAATGATTCTGTGTAGTTTATATTTGAAGACATTCCGTTTTCCACTATTACCCTCTTAGCGCTCCGAATCTCCACTTGCATTTTCTACAAAAAGAGTGTTTCATAACTGCTCAATCAAAAATATGTTTTATGTCTGTTAACTGAATTTACAGATCAGAAATAAGTTTCACAGAATGCATCTGTGTAGTTTTTATTTGAAGATATTCTTTTTCCCAATGTAGGCCTCTTAGCGCTTAGCATGTCCAATTGCAGTTTCTACAGAAAGAGTGTTTCAGAACGGCTCAATCAAAAGTAAGGTTCAACTCTGTTAGCTGAATGCACAGAACAGTAAGAGTTTTCACACAATGCTACTGTGTAGTTTATATTTGAATATATTCCTTTTTCCACTATTACCCTGTTAGCGCTCCGAATGTCCACTTGCATTTTCTACAGAAAGAGTGTTCAGAACTGCGCAATCAAAAGTATGGTTTAACTCTGTTAGCTTAATGAACATATCAGAAATAAGTTTCACACAATGCTTCTGTGTAGTTTTTATTTGAAGATATTATTTTTCCCAATAGAGGCCTCTTAGCGCTCAGAATGTCCAATTGCAGTTTCTACAGAAAGAGTGTTTCAGAAAGGCTCAATCGAAAGTAAGGTTCAACTCTGTTAGTTGAATGCACAGAACAGAAAGAAGTTTCATACAATGCTTCTGTGTAGTTTATATTTGAACATATTCTTTTCTCCACTATTACCCACTTAGCGCTACGAATGTCCAGTTGCATTTTCTACAGACAGAGTGTTTCAAAACTGCTCAATCAAAAGTATGGTTTAACTCTGTTAGCTGAATGCTCAGATCAGAAAGAAGTTTCACAAATGCTTCTGTGTAGTTTATATTTGAATATATTCCTTTTTCCACTACTACTCTCTTAGCGCTCCAAATGTCCAGTTGCATTTTCTACAGAAAGAGTGTTCAGATCTGCTGAATCAAAAGTATGGTTTAACTCTGTTAGCTGAATGCACAGATCAGAAAGATGTTTCACAGAATGATTCTGTGTAGTTTATATTTGGAGACATTCCTTTTTCCACTATTACCCTCTTAGCGCTCCGAATCTCCACTTGCATTTTCTACAGAAAGAGTTTCTCAGAACGGCCCAATCAAAACTAAGGTTCAACTCTTTTAGTTGAACAAACAGAACAGAAAGAAGTTTCACACAATTCTTCTCTGTAGTTTTTATTTGTAGACATTCTTTTTCCCAATATAGGCAACCTAGCGCTCAGAATGTCCAATTGCAGTTTCTACAGAAAGAGTGTTTCAGAACGGGTCAATCAAAAGCAAGGTTCAACTCTGTTAGTTGAATGCACAGAAGAGAAAGAAGTTTCATACAATGCTTCTGTGTAGTTTATATTTGAACATACTCTTTTTTTCACTATTACCCACTTAGCGCTACGAATGTCCAGTTGCATTTTCTACAGACAGAGTGTTTCAAAACTGCTCAATCAAAAGCATGGTTTAACTCTGTTAGCTGAATGCTCAGATCAGAAAGAAGTTTCACAGAATGCTTCTGTGTAGTTTATATTTGAATATATTCCTTTTTCCACTACTACGCTCTTAGCGCTCCAAATGTAAAGTTGCATTTTCTACAGAAAGATTGTTCAGATCTGCTCAATCAAAAGTATGGTTTAAGTCTGTTAGCTGAATGCACAGATCGGAAAGAAGTTTCACCGAATGATTCTGTGTAGTTTATATTTGAAGACATTCCTTTTTCCACTATTACCCTCTTAGCGCTCCGAATCTCCACTTGCATTTTCTACAGAAAATGTGTTTCAGAACGGCTCAATCAAAACTAAGGTTCAACTCTTTTAGTTGAACAAACAGAACAGAAAGAAGTTTCACACAATTCTTCTGTGTAGTTTTTATTTGTAGACATTCTATTTCCCAATATAGGCCTCTTAGCACTCAGAATGTCCAATTGCAGTTTCTACAGAAAGAGTGTTTCAGAACGGCTCAATCAAAAGTAAGGTTCAACTCTGTTAGTTGAATGCACAGAACAGAAAGAAGTTTCATACAATGCTTCTGTGTAGTTTATATTTGAACATATAATTTTTTCCACTATTACCCACTTAGCGCTACGAATGTCCTGTTGCATTTTCTACAGACAGAGTGTTTCAAAACTGCTCAATCAAAAGTATGGTTTAACTCTGTTAGCTGAATGCTCAGATCAGAAAGAAGTTTCACAGAATGCTTCTGTGTAGTTTATATTTGAATATATTCCTTTTTCCACTACTACTCTCTTAGCGCTCCAAATGTCCAGTTGCATTTTCAACAGAAAGAGTGTTCAGATCTGCTCAATCAAAAGTATGGTTTAACTCTGTTAGCTGAATGCACAGATCAGAAAGGAGTTTCACCGAATGATTCTGTGTAGTTTATATTTGAAGACATTCCTTTTTCCACTATTACCCTCTTAGCGCTCCGAATCTCCAATTGCATTTTCTAGAAAAAGAGTGTTTCATAACTGCTCTATCAGAAATATGTTTTATCTCTGTTAACTGAATTTACAGATCAGAAATAAGTTTCACAGAATGCAACTGTGTAGTTTTTATTTGAAGATATTCTTTTTCCCAATGTAGGCCTCTTAGGGCTTAGCATGTCCAATTGCAGTTTCTGCAGAAAGAGTGTTTCAGAACGGCTCAATCAAAAGTAAGGTTCAACTCTGTTAGTTGAATGCACAGAACAGAAAGAATTTTCACAGAATGCTACTGTGTAGTTTATATTTGAATATATTCCTTTTTCCACTATTACCCTCTTAGCGCTCCGAATGTCCACTTGCATTTTCTACAGAAAGAGTGTTCAGAACTGCGCAATCAAAAGTATGGTTTAACTCTGTTAGCTTAATGAACATATCAGAAATAAGTTTCACACAATGCTTCTGTGTAGTTTTTATTTGAAGATAATATTTTTCCCAATATAGGCCTCTTAGCGCTCAGAATGTCCAATTGCAGTTTCTACAGAAAGAGTGTTTCAGAAAGGCTCAATCAAAAGTAAGGTTCAACTCTGTTAGTTGAATGCACAGAACAGAAAGGAGTTTCATACAATGCTTCTCTGTAGTTTATATTTGAACATATTCTTTTTTCCACTATTACCCACTTAGCGCTACGAATGTCCAGTTGCATTTTCTACAGACAGAGTGGTTCAAATCTGCTCAAAAAAAAGTATGGTTTAACTCTGTTAGCTGAATGCTCAGATCAGAAAGAAGTTTCACAGAATGCTTCTGTGTAGTTTATATTTGAATATATTCCTTTTTCCACTACTACTCTCTTAGCGCTCCAAATGTCCAGTTGCATTTTCTACAGAAAGAGTGTTCAGATCTGCTGAATCAAAAGTATGGTTTAACTCTGTTAGCTGAATGCACAGATCAGAAAGAAGTTTCACAGAATGATTCTGTGTAGTTTATATTTGGAGACATTCCTTTTTCCACTATTACCCTCCTAGCGCTCCGAATCTCTACTTGCATTTTCTACAGAAAGAGTGTTTCAGAACAGCTCAATCAAAACTAAGGTTCAACTCTTTTAGTTGAACAAACAGAACAGAAAGAAGTTTCACACAATTCTTCTGTGTAGTTTTTACTTGTAGACATTCTTTTTCCCAATATAGGCCTCTTAGCGCTCAGAATGTCCAATTGCAGTTTCTACAGAAAGAGTGTTTCAGAACGGCTCAATCAAAAGTAAGGTTCAACTCTGTTATTTGAATGCACAGAACAGAAAGAAGTTTCATACAATGCTTCTGTGTAGTTTATATTTGAACATATTCTCTTTTCCACTATTACCCACTTAGCGCTACGAATGTCCAGTTGCATTTTCTACAGACAGAGTGTTTCAAAACTGCTCAATCAAAAGTATGGTTTAACTCTGTTAGCTGTATGCTCAGATCAGAAAGAAGTTTCACAGAATGCTTCTGTGTAGTTTATATTTGAATATATTAATTTTTCCACTACTACGCTCTTAGCGCCCCAAATGTCCAGTTGCATTTTCAACAGAAAGAGTGTTCAGATCTGCTCAATCAAAAGTATGGTTTAACTCTGTTAGCTGAATGCACAGATCAGAAAGAAGTTTCACCGAATGATTCTGTGTAGTTTATATTTGAAGACATTCCTTTTTCCACTATTACACTCTTAGCGCTCCGAATCTCCACTTGCATTTTCTACAAAAAGAGTGTTTCATAACTGCTCAATAAAAATATGTTTTATCTCTGTTAACTGAATTTAAAGATCAGAAATAAGTTTCACAGAATGCATCTGTGTAGTTTTTATTTGAAGATATTCTTTTTCCCAATGTAGGCCTCTTAGCGCTTAGCATGTCCAATTGCAGTTTCTACAGAAAGAGTGTTTCAGAACGGCTCAATCAAAAGTAAGGTTCAACTCTGTTAGCTGAATGCACAGAACAGTAAGAGTTTTCACAGAATGCTACTGTGTAGTTTATATTTGAATATATTACTTTTTCCACTATTACCCTCTTAGCGCTCCGAATGTCCACTTGCATTTTCTACAGAAAGAGTGTTCAGAACTGCGCAATCAAAAGTATGGTTTAACTCTGTTAGCTTAATGAACATATCAGAAATAAGTTTCACACAATGCTTCTGTGTAGTTTTTATTTGAGGATATTATTTTTCCCAATAGAGGCCTCTTAGCGCTCAGAATGTCCAATTGCAGTTTCTACAGAAAGAGTGTTTCAGAAAGGCTCAATCAAAAGTAAGGTTCAACTCTGTTAGTTGAATGCACAGAACAGAAAGAAGTTTCATACAATGCTTCTGTGTAGTTTATATTTGAACATATTCTTTTCTCCACTATTACCCACTTAGCGCTACGAATGTCCAGTTGCATTTTCTACAGACAGAGTGTTTCAAAACTGCTCAATCAAAAGTATGGTTTAACTCTGTTAGCTGAATGCTCAGATCAGAAAGAAGTTTCACAGAATGCTTCTGTGTAGTTTATATTTGAATATATTCCTTTTTCCACTACTACTCTCTTAGCGCTCCAAATGTCCAGTTGCATTTTCTACAGAAAGAGTGTTCAGATCTGCTGAATCAAAAGTATGGTTTAAATCTGTTAGCCGAATGCACAGATCAGAAAGATGTTTCACAGAATGATTCTGTGTAGTTTATATTTGGAGACATTCCTTTTTCCACTATTACCCTGTTAGTGCTCCGAATCTCCACTTGCATTTTCTACAAAAAGAGTGTTTCATAACTGCTCAATCAAAAATATGTTTTATCTCTGTTAACTGAATTTACAGATCAGAAATAAGTTTCACAGAATGCATCTCTGTAGTTTTTATTTGAAGATATTCTTTTTCCCAATGTAGGCCTTTTAGCGCTTAGCATGTCCAATTGCAGTTTCTACAGAAAGAGTGTTTCAGAACGGCTCAATCAAAAGTAAGGTTCAACTCTGTTAGTTGAATGCACAGAACAGAAAGAATTTTCACATAATGCTACTGTGTAGTTTATATTTGAATATATTCCTTTTTCCACTATTACCCTCTTAGCGCTCCGAAGGTCCACTTGCATTTTCTACAGAAAGAGTGTTCAGAACTGCGCAATCAAAAGTATGGTTTAACTCTGTTAGCTTAATGAACATATCAGAAATAAGTTTCACACAATGCTTCTGTGTAGTTTTTATTTGAAGATATTATTTTTCCCAATAGAGTCCTCTTAGCGCTCAGAATGACCAATTGCAGTTTCTACAGAAAGAGTGTTTCAGAAAGGCTCAATCGAAAGTAAGGTTCAACTCTGTTAGTTGAATGCACAGAACAGAAAGAAGTTTCATACAATGATTCTGTGTAGTTTATATTTGAACATATTCTTTTTTCCACTATTACCCACTTAGCGCTACGAATGTCCAGTTGCATTTTCTACAGACAGAGTGTTTCAAAACTGCTCAATCAAAAGTATGGTTTAACTCTGTTAGCTGAATGCTCAGATCAGAAAGAAGTTTCACAGGATGCTTCTGTGTAGTTTATATTTGAATATATTCCTTTTTCCACTACTACTCTCTTAGCGCTCCAAATGTCCAGTTGCATTTTCTACAGAAAGAGTGTTCAGATCTGCTCAATCAAAATATGGTTTAACTCAGTTATCTGAATGCACAGATCAGAAAGAAGTTTCACAGAATGATTCTGTGTAGTTTATATTTGGAGACATTCCTTTTTCCACTATTACCCTCTTAGCGCTCCGAATCTCCACTTGCATTTTCTACAGAAAGAGTGTTTCAGAACGGCTCAATCAAAACTAAAGTTCAACTCTTTTAGTTGAACAAACAGAACAGAAAGAAGTTTCACACAATTCTTCTGTGTAGTTTTTATTTGTAGACATTCTTTTTCCCAATGTAGGCCTCCTAGCGCTCAAAATGTCCAATTGCAGTTTCTACAGAAAGAGTGTTTCAGAACGGCTCAATCAAAAGCAAGGTTCAACTCTGTTAGTTGAATGCACAGAACAGAAAGAAGTTTCATACAATGCTTCTGTGTAGTTTATATTTGAACATATTCTTTTTTCCACTATTACCCACTTAGCGCTACGAATGTCCAGTTGCATTTTCTACAGACAGAGTGTTTCAAAACTGCTCAATCAAAAGTATGGTTTAACTCTGTTAGCTGAATGCTCAGATCAGAAAGAAGTTTCACAGAATGCTTCTGTGTAGTTTATATTTGAATATATTCCTTTTTCCACTACTACGCTCTTAGCGCTCCAAATGTCCAGTTGCATTTTCTACAGAAAGAGTGTTCAGATCTGCTCAATCAAAAGTATGGTTTAACTCTGTTAGCTGAATGCACAGATCAGAAAGAAGTTTCACCGAATGATTCTGTGTAGTTTATATTTGAAGACATTCCTTTTTCCACTATTACCCTCTTAGCGCTCCGAATCTCCACTTGCATTTTCTACAAAAAGAGTGTTTCATAACTGCTCAATCAAAAATATGTTTTATCTCTGTTAACTGAATTTACAGATCAGAAATAAGTTTCACAGAATGCATCTGTGTAGTTTTTATTTGAAGATATTCTTTTCCCAATGTAGGCCTCTTAGCGCTTAGCATGTCCAATTGCAGTTTCTACAGAAAGAGTGTTTCAGAACGGCTGCATCAAAAGTAAGGTTCAACTCTGTTAGTTGAATGCACAGAACAGAAAGAATTTTCACAGAATGCTACTGTGTAGTTTATATTTGAATATATTCCTTTTTCCACTATTACCCTCTTAGCGCTCCGAATGTCCACTTGCATTTTCTACAGAAAGAGTGTTCAGAACTGCGCAATCAAAAGTATGGTTTAACTCTGTTAGCTTAATGAACATATCAGAAATAAGTTTCACACAATGCTTCTGTGTAGTTTTTATTTGAAGATATTATTTTTCCCAATAGAGGCCTCTTAGCGCTCAGAATATCCAATTGCAGTTTCTACAGAAAGAGTGTTTCAGAAAGGCTCAATCAAAAGTAAGGTTCAACTCTGTTAGTTGAATGCACAGAACAGAAAGAAGTTTCATACAATGCTTCTGTGTAGTTTATATTTGAACATATTCTTTTTTCCACTATTACCCCCTTAGCGCTACGAATGTCCAGTTGCATTTTCTACAGACAGTGTGTTTCAAAACTGCTCAATCAAAAGTATAGTTTAAATCTGTTAGCTGAATGCTCAGATCAGAAAGAAGTTTCACAGAATGCTTCTGTGTAGTTTATATTTGAATATATTCCTTTTTCCACTAGTACTCTCTTAGCGCTCCAAATGTCCAGTTGCATTTTCTACAGAAAGAGTGTTCAGATCTGCTCAATCAAAAGTATGGTTTAACTCTGTTAGCTGAATGCACATATCAGAAAGAAGTTTCACAGAATGATTCTGTGTAGTTTATATTTGGAGACATTCCTTTTTCCACTATTACCCTCTTAGCGCTCCGAATCTCCACTTGCATTTTCTACAGAAAGAGTGTTTCCGAACGGCTCAATCAAAACTAAGGTTCAACTCTTTTAGTTGAACAAACAGAACAGAAAGAAGTTTCACACAATTCTTCTGTGTAGTTTTTATTTGTAGACATTCTTTTTCCCAATATAGGCCTCTTAGCTCTCAGAATGTATAATTGCAGTTTCTACAGAAAGAGTGTTTCAGAACGGCTCAATCAAAAGTAAGGTTCAACTCTGTTAGTTGAATGCACAGAACAGAAAGAAGTTTCATACAATGGTTCTGTGTAGTTTATATTTGAACATATTCTTTTTTCCACTAATACCCACTTAGCGCTACGAATGTCCAGTTGCATTTTCTACAGACAGAGTGTTTCAAAACTGCTCAATCAAAAGTATGGTTTAACTCTGTTAGCTGTATGCTCAGATCAGAAAGAAGTTTCACAGAATGCTTCTGTGTAGTTTATATTTGAATATATTAATTTTTCCACTACTACGCTCTTAGCGCCCCAAATGTCCAGTTGCATTTTCAACAGAAAGAGTGTTCAGATCTGCTCAATCAAAAGTATGGTTTAACTCTGTTAGCTGAATGCACAGATCAGAAAGAAGTTTCACCGAATGATTCTGTGTAGTTTATATTTGAAGACATTCCTTTTTCCACTATTACACTCTTAGCGCTCGGAATCTCCACTTGCATTTTCTACAAAAAGAGTGTTTCATAACTGCTCAATAAAAATATGTTTTATCTCTGTTAACTGAATTTAAAGATCAGAAATAAGTTTCACAGAATGCATCTGTGTAGTTTTTATTTGAAGATATTATTTTTCCCAATGTAGGCCTCTTAGCGCTTAGCATGTCCAATTGCAGTTTCTACAGAAAGAGTGTTTCAGAACGGCTCAATCAAAAGTAAGGTTCAACTCTGTTAGCTGAATGCACAGAACAGTAAGTGTTTTCACAGAATGCTACTGTGTAGTTTATATTTGAATATATTACTTTTTCCACTATTACCCTCTTAGCGCTCCGAATGTCCACTTGCATTTTCTACAGAAAGAGTGTTCAGAACTGCGCAATCAAAAGTATGGTTTAACTCTGTTAGCTTAATGAACATATCAGAAATAAGTTTCACACAATGCTTCTGTGTAGTTTTTATTTGAGGATATTATTTTTCCCAATAGAGGCCTCTTAGCGCTCAGAATGTCCAATTGCAGTTTCTACAGAAAGAGTGTTTCAGAAAGGCTCAATCAAAAGTAAGGTTCAACTCTGTTAGTTGAATGCACAGAACAGAAAGAAGTTTCATACAATGCTTCTGTGTAGTTTATATTTGAACATATTCTTTTCTCCACTATTACCCACTTAGCGCTACGAATGTCCAGTTGCATTTTCTACAGACAGAGTGTTTCAAAACTGCTCAATCAAAAGTATGGTTTAACTCTGTTAGCTGAATGCTCAGATCAGAAAGAAGTTTCACAGAATGCTTCTGTGTAGTTTATATTTGAATATATTCCTTTTTCCACTACTACTCTCTTAGCGCTCCAAATGTCCAGTTGCATTTTCTACAGAAAGAGTGTTCAGATCTGCTGAATCAAAAGTATGGTTTAAATCTGTTAGCCGAATGCACAGATCAGAAAGATGTTTCACAGAATGATTCTGTGTAGTTTATATTTGGAGACATTCCTTTTTCCACTATTACCCTGTTAGTGCTCCGAATCTCCACTTGCATTTTCTACAAAAACAGTGTTTCATAACTGCTCAATCAAAAATATGTTTTATCTCTGTTAACTGAATTTACAGATCAGAAATAAGTTTCACAGAATGCATCTCTGTAGTTTTTATTTGAAGATATTCTTTTTCCCAATGTAGGCCTCTTAGCGCTTAGCATGTCCAATTGCAGTTTCTACAGAAAGAGTGTTTCAGAACGGCTCAATCAAAAGTAAGGTTCAACTCTGTTAGTTGAATGCACAGAACAGAAAGAATTTTCACAGAATGCTACTGTGTAGTTTATATTTGAATATATTCCTTTTTCCACTATTACCCTCTTAGCGCTCCGAAGGTCCACTTGCATTTTCTACAGAAAGAGTGTTCAGAACTGCGCAATCAAAAGTATGGTTTAACTCTGTTAGCTTAATGAACATATCAGAAATAAGTTTCACACAATGCTTCTGTGTAGTTTTTATTTGAAGATATTATTTTTCCCAATAGAGTCCTCTTAGCGCTCAGAATGACCAATTGCAGTTTCTACAGAAAGAGTGTTTCAGAAAGGCTCAATCGAAAGTAAGGTTCAACTCTGTTAGTTGAATGCACAGAACAGAAAGAAGTTTCATACAATGATTCTGTGTAGTTTATATTTGAACATATTCTTTTTTCCACTATTACCCACTTAGCGCTACGAATGTCCAGTTGCATTTTCTACAGACAGAGTGTTTCAAAACTGCTCAATCAAAAGTATGGTTTAACTCTGTTAGCTGAATGCTCAGATCAGAAAGAAGTTTCACAGGATGCTTCTGTGTAGTTTATATTTGAATATATTCCTTTTTCCACTACTACTCTCTTAGCGCTCCAAATGTCCAGTTGCATTTTCTACAGAAAGAGTGTTCAGATCTGCTCAATCAAAATATGGTTTAACTCTGTTAGCTGAATGCACAGATCAGAAAGATGTTTCACAGAATGATTCTGTGTAGTTTATATTTGGAGACATTCCTTTTTCCACTATTACCCTCTTAGCGCTCCGAAACTCCACTTGCATTTTCTACAGAAAGAGTGTTTCAGAACGACACAATCAAAACTAAAGTTCAACTCTTTTAGTTGAACAAACAGAACAGAAAGAAGTTTCACACAATTCTTCTGTGTAGTTTTTATTTGTAGACATTCTTTTTCCCAATATAGGCCTTCTAGAGCTCAGAATGTCCAATTGCAGTTTCTACAGAAAGAGTGTTTCAGAACGGCTCAGTCAAAATAAGGTTCAACTCTGTTAGTTGAATGCACAGAACAGAAAGAAGTTTCATACAATGCTTCTGTGTAGTTTATATTTGAACATATTCTTTTTTCCACTATTACCCACTTAGCGCTACGCATGTCCAGTTGCATTTTCTACAGACAGAGTGTTTCAAAACTGCTCAATCAAAAGTATGGTTTAACTCTGTTAGCTGAATGCTCAGATCAGAAAGAAGTTTCACAGAATATTTCTGTGTAGTTTATATTTGAATATATTCCTTTTTCCACTACTACGCTCTTAGCGCTCCAAATGTACAGTTGCGTTTTCTACAGAAAGAGTGTTCAGATCTGCTCAATCAAAAGTAAGGTTTAACTCTGTTAGCTGAATGCACAGATCAGAAAGAAGTTTCACCGAATGATTCTGTGTAGTTTATATTTGAAGACATTCCTTTTTCCACTATTACCCTCTTAGCGCTCCGAATCTCCACTTGCATTTTCTACAAAAAGAGTGTTTCATAACTGCTCAATCAAAAATATGTTTTATCTCTGTTAACTGAATTTACAGATCAGAAATAAGTTTCACAGAATGCATCTGTGTAGTTTTTATTTGGAGATATTCTTTTTCCGAATGTAGTCCTCTTAGCGCTTAGCATGTCCAATTGCAGTTTCTACAGAAAGAGTGTTTCAGAACGGCTGAATCAAAAGTAAGGTTCAACTCTGTTAGTTGAATGCACAGAACAGAAAGAATTTTCACAGAATGCTACTGTGTAGTTTATATTTGAATATATTCCTTTTTCCACGATTACCCTCTTAGCGCTCCGAATGTCCACTTGCATTTTCTACAGAAAGAGTGTTCAGAACTGCGCAATCAAAAGTATGGTTTAACACTGTTAGCTTAATGAACATATCAGAAATAAGTTTCACACATAGCTTCTGTGTAGTTTTTATTTGAAGATATTATTTTTCCCAATATAGGCCTCTTAGCGCTCAGAATGTCAAATTGCATTTTCTACAGAAAGAGTGTTTCAGAAAGGCTCAATCAAAAGTAAGGTTCAACTCTGTTAGTTGAATGCACAGAACAGAAAGAAGTTTCATACAATGCTTCTGTGTAGTTTATATTTGAACATATTCTTTTTTCCACTATTACCCACTTAGCGCTACGAATGTCCAGTTGCATTTTCTACAGACAGAGTGTTTCAAAACTGCTCAATCGAAAGTATGGTTTAACTCTGTTAGCTGAATGCTCAGATCAGAAAGAAGTTTCACAGAATGCTTCTGTGTAGTTTATATTTGAATATATTCCTTTTTCCACTACTACTCTCTAGGCGCTCCAAATGTCCAGTTGCATTTTCTACAGAAAGAGTGTTCAGATCTGCTCAATCAAATGTATGGTTTAACTCTGTTATCTGAATGCACAGATCAGAAAGAAGTTTCACAGAATGATTCTGTGTAGTTTATATTTGGAGACATTCCTTTTTCCACTATTACCCTCTTAGCGCTCCGAATCTCCACTTGCATTTTCTACAGAAAGAGTGTTTCAGAACGGCTCAATCAAAACTAAAGTTCAACTCTTTTAGTTGAACAAACAGAACAGAAAGAAGTTTCACACAATTCTTCTGTGTAGTTTTTATTTGTAGACATTCTTTTTCCCAATGTAGGCCTCCTAGCGCTCAAAATGTCCAATTGCAGTTTCTACAGAAAGAGTGTTTCAGAACGGCTCAATCAAAAGCAAGGTTCAACTCTGTTAGTTGAATGCACAGAACAGAAAGAAGTTTCATACAATGCTTCTGTGTAGTTTATATTTGAACATATTCTTTTTTCCACTATTACCCACTTAGCGCTACGAATGTCCAGTTGCATTTTCTACAGACAGAGTGTTTCAAAACTGCTCAATCAAAAGTATGGTTTAACTCTGTTAGCTGAATGCTCAGATCAGAAAGAAGTTTCACAGAATGCTTCTGTGTAGTTTATATTTGAATATATTCCTTTTTCCACTACTACGCTCTTAGCGCTCCAAATGTCCAGTTGCATTTTCTACAGAAAGAGTGTTCAGATCTGCTCAATCAAAAGTATGGTTTAACTCTGTTAGCTGAATGCACAGATCAGAAAGATGTTTCACCGAATGATTCTGTGTAGTTTATATTTGAAGACATTCCTTTTTCCAATATTACCCTCTTAGCGCTCCGAATCTCCACTTGCATTTTCTACAAAAAGAGTGTTTCATAACTGCTCAATCAAAAATATGTTTTATCTCTGTTAACTGAATTTACAGATCAGAAATAAGTTTCACAGAATGCATCTGTGTAGTTTTTATTTGAAGATATTCTTTTTCCCAATGTAGGCCTCTTAGCGCTTAGCATGTCCAATTGCAGTTTCTACAGAAAGAGTGTTTCAGAACGGCTGCATCAAAAGTAAGGTTCAACTCTGTTAGTTGAATGCACAGAACAGAAAGAATTTTCACAGAATGCTACTGTGTAGTTTATATTTGAATATATTCCTTTTTCCACGATTACCCTCTTAGCGCTCCGAATGTCCACTTGCATTTTCTACAGAAAGAGTGTTCAGAACTGCGCAATCAAAAGTATGGTTTAACTCTGTTAGCTTAATGAACATATCAGAAATAAGTTTCACACAATGCTTCTGTGTAGTTTTTATTTGAAGATATTATTTTTCCCAATATAGGCCTCTTAGCGCTCAGAATGTCAAATTGCAGTTTCTACAGAAAGAGTGTTTCAGAAAGGCTCAATCAAAAGTAAGGTTCAACTCTGTTAGTTGAATGCACAGAACAGAAAGAAGTTTCATACAATGCTTCTGTGTAGTTTATATTTGAACATATTCTTTTTTCCACTATTACCCACTTAGCGCTACGAATGTCCAGTTGCATTTTCTACAGACAGAGTGTTTCAAAACTGCTCAATCAAAAGTATGGTTTAACTCTGTTAGCTGAATGCTCAGATCAGAAAGAAGTTTCACAGAATGCTTCTGTGTAGTTTATATTTGAATATATTCCTTTTTCCACTACTACGCTCTTAGCGCCCCAAATGTCCAGTTGCATTTTCAACAGAAAGAGTGTTCAGATCTGCTCAATCAAAAGTATGGTTTAACTCTATTAGCTGAATGCACAGATCAGAAAGAAGTTTCACCGAATGATTCTGTGTAGTTTATATTTGAAGACATTCCTTTTTCCACTATTACCCTCTTAGCGCTCCGAATCTCCACTTGCATTTTCTACAAAAAGAGTGTTTCATAACTGCTCAATTAAAAATATGTTTTATCTCTGTTAACTGAATTTACAGATCAGAAAGAAGTTTCACAGAATGCATCTGTGTAGTTTTTATTTGAAGATATTCTTTTTCCCAATGTAGGCCTCTTAGCGCTTAGCATGTCCAATTGCAGTTTCTACAGAAAGAGTGTTTCAGAACGGCTCAATCAAAAGTAAGGTTCAACTCTGTTAGTTGAATGCACAGAACAGAAAGAATTTTCACAGAATGCTACTGTGTAGTTTATATTTGAATATATTCCTTTTTCCACTATTACCCTCTTAGCGCTCCGAATGTCCACTTGCATTTTCTACAGAAAGAGTGTTCAGAACTGCGCAATCAAAAGTATGGTTTAACTCTGTTAGCTTAATGAACATATCAGAAATAAGTTTCACACAATGCTTCTGTGTAGTTTTTATTTGAAGATATTATTTTTCTCAATAGAGGCCTCTTAGCGCTCAGAATGTCCAATTGCAGTTTCTACAGAAAGAGTGTTTCAGAAAGGCTCAATGAAAAGTAAGGTTCAACTCTGTTAGTTGAATGCACAGAACAGAAAGAAGTTTCATACAATGCTTCTGTGTAGTTTATATTTGAACATATTCTTTTTTCCACTATTACCCACTTAGCGCTACGAATGTCCAGTTGCATTTTCTACAGACAGAGTGTTTCAAAACTGCTCAATCAAAAGTATGGTTTAACTCTGTTAGCTGAATGCTCAGATCAGAAAGAAGTTTCACAGAATGCTTCTGTGTAGTTTATATTTGAATATATTCCTTTTTCCACTACTACTCTCTTAGCGCTCCAAATGTCCAGTTGCATTTTCTACAGAAGGAGTGTTCAGATCTGCTCAATCAAAAGTATGGTTAACTCTGTTAGCTGAATGCACAGATCAGAAAGAAGTTTCACAGAATGATTCTGTGTAGTTTATATTTGGAGACATTCCTTTTTCCACTATTACCCTCTTAGCGCTCCGAATTTCCACTTGCATTTTCTACAGAAAGAGTGTTTCAGAACGGCTCAATCAAAACTAAGGTTCAACTCTTTTAGTTGAACAAACAGAACAGAAAGAAGTTTCACACAATTCTTCTGTGTAGTTTTTATTTGTAGACATTCTTTTTCCCAATATAGGCCTCTTAGCGCTCAGAATGTCCAATTGCAGTTTCTACAGAAAGAGTGTTTCAGAACGGCTCAATCAAAAGTAAGGTTCAACTCTGTTAGTTGAATGCACAGAACAGAAAGAAGTTTCATACAATGCTTCTGTGTAGTTTATATTTGAACATATTCTTTTTTCCACTATTACACACTTAGCGCTACGAATGTCCAGTTGCATTTTCTACAGACAGAGTGTTTCAAAACTGCTCAATCAAAAGTATGGTTTAACTCTGTTAGCTGTATGCTCAGATCAGAAAGAAGTTTCACAGAATGCTTCTGTGTAGTTTATATTTGAATATATTCCTTTTTCCACTACTACGCTCTTAGCGCTCCAAATGTCCAGTTGCATTTTCAACAGAAAGAGTGTTCAGATCTGCTCAATCAAAAGTATGGTTTAACTCTGTTAGCTGAATGCACAGATCAGAAAGAAGTTTCACCGAATGATTCTGTGTAGTTTATATTTGAAGACATTCCTTTTTCCACTATTACCCTCTTAGCGCTCCGAATCTCCACTTGCATTTTCTACAAAAAGAGTGTTTCATAACTGCTCAATCAAAAATATGTTTTATCTCTGTTAACTGAATTTACAGATCAGAAATAAGTTTCACAGAATGCATCTGTGTAGTTTTTATTTGAAGATATTCTTTTTCCCAATGTAGGCCTCTTAGCGCTTAGCATGTCCAATTGCAGTTTCTACAGAAAGAGTGTTTCAGAACGGCTCAATCAAAAGTAAGGTTCAACTCTGTTAGTTGAATGCACAGAACAGAAATAATTTTCACAGAATGCTACTGTGTAGTTTATATTTGAATATATTCCTTTTTCCACTATTACCCTCTTAGCGCTCCAAATGTCCACTTGCATTTTCTACAGAAAGAGTGTTCAGAACTGCGCAATCAAAAGTATGGTTTAACTCTGTTAGCTTAATGAACATATCAGAAATAAGTTTCAAACAATGCTTCTCTGTAGTTTTTATTTGAAGATATTATTTTTCCCAATAGAGGCCTCTTAGCGCTCAGAATGTCCAATTGCAGTTTCTACAGAAAGAGTGTTTCAGAAAGGCTCAATGAAAAGTAAGGTTCAACTCTGTTAGTTGAATGCACAGAACAGAAAGAAGTTTCATACAATGCTTCTATGTAGTTTATATTTGAACATATTCTTTTTTCCACTATTACCCACTTAGCGCTACGAATGTCCAGTTGCATTTTCTACAGACAGAGTGTTTCAAAACTGCTCAATCAAAAGTATGGTTTAACTCTGTTAGCTGAATGCTCAGATCAGAAAGAAGTTTCACAGAATGCTTCTGTGTAGTTTATATTTGAATATATTCCTTTTTCCACTACTACTCTCTTAGCGCTCCAAATGTCCAGTTGCATTTTCTACAGAAAGAGTGTTCAGATCTCCTCAATCAAAAGTATGGTTTAACTCTGTTAGCTGAATGCAGAGATCAGAAAGAAGTTTCACAGAATGATTCTGTGTAGTTTATATTTGGAGACATTCCTTTTTCCACTACTACCCTCTTAGCGCTCCGAATCTCCACTTGCATTTTCTACAGAAAGAGTGTTTCAGAACGGCTCAATCAAAACTAAGGTTCAACTCTTTTAGTTGAACAAACAGAACAGAAAGATGTTTCACACAATTCTTCTGTGTAGTTTTTATTTGTAGACATTCTTTTTCCCAATATAGGCCTCTTAGCGCTTAGAATGGCCAATTTCAATTTCTACAGAAAGAGTGTTTCAGAATGGCTCAATCAAAAGTAAGGTTCAACTCTGTTAGTTGAATGCACAGAACAGAAAGAAGTTTCATACAATGCTTCTGTGTAGTTTATATTTGAACATATTCTTTTTTCCACTATTACCCACTTAGCGCTACGAATGTCCAGTTGCATTTTCTACAGACAGAGTGTTTCAAAACTGCTCAATCAAAAGTATAGTTTAACTCTGTTAGCTGAATGCTCAGATCAGAAAGAAGTTTCACAGAATGCTTCTGTGTAGTTTATATTTGAATATATTCCTTTTTCCACTACTACTCTCTTAGCGCTCCAAATGTCCAGTTGCATTTTCTACAGAAAGAGTGTTCAGATCTGCTCAATCAAAAGTATGGTTTAACTCTGTTAGCTGAATGCACAGATCAGAAAGAAGTTTCACAGAATGATTCTTTGTAGTTTATATTTGGAGACATTCCTTTTTCCACTATTACCCTCTTAGCGCTCCGAATCTCCACTTGCATTTTCTACAGAAAGAGTGTTTCAGAACGGCTCAATCAAAACTAAGGTTCAACTCTTTTAGTTGAACAAACAGAACAGAAAGAAGTTTCACACAATTCTTCTGTGTAGTTTTTATTTGTAGACATTCTTTTTCCCAATATAGGCCTCTTAGCGCTCAGAATGTCCAATTGCAGTTTCTACCGAAAGAGTGTTTCAGAACGGCTCAATCAAAAGTAAGGTTCAACTCTGTTAGTTGAATGCACAGAACAGAAAGAAGTTTCATACAATGCTTCTGTGTAGTTTATATTTGAACATATTCTTTTTTCCACTATTACCCACTTAGCGCTACGAATGTCCAGTTGCATTTTCTACAGACAGAGTGTTTCAAAACTGCTCAATCAAAAGTATGGTTTAACTCTGTTAGCTGAATGCTCAGATCAGAAAGAAGTTTCACAGAATGCTTCTGTGTAGTTTATATTTGAATATATTCCTTTTTCCACTACTACGCTCTTAGCGCTCCAAATGTCCAGTTGCATTTTCTACAGAAAGAGTGTTCAGATCTGCTCAATCAAAAGTATGGTTTAACTCTGTTAGCTGAATGCACAGATCAGAAAGAAGTTTCACCGAATAATTCTGTGTAGTTTATATTTGAAGACATTCCTTTTTCCACTATTACCCTCTTAGCGCTCCGAATCTCCACTTGCATTTTCTACAAAAAGAGTGTTTCATAACTGCTCAATTAAAAATATGTTTTATCTCTGTTAACTGAATTTACAGATCAGAAAGAAGTTTCACAGAATGCATCTGTGTAGTTTTTATTTGAAGATATTCTTTTTCCCAATGTAGGCCTCTTAGCGCTTAGCATGTCCAATTGCAGTTTCTGCAGAAAGAGTGTTTCAGAACGGCTCAATCAAAAGTAAGGTTCAACTCTGTTAGTTGAAAGCACAGAACAGAAAGAATTTTCACAGAATGCTACTGTGTAGTTTATATTTGAATATATTCCTTTTTCCACTATTACCCTCTTAGCGCTCCGAATGTCCACTTGCATTTTCTACAGAAAGAGTGTTCAGAACTGCGCAATCAAAAGTATGGTTTAACTCTGTTAGCTTAATGAACATATCAGAAATAAGTTTCACACAATGCTTCTGTGTAGTTTTTATTTGAAGATATTATTTTTCTCAATAGAGGCCTCTTAGCGCTCAGAATGTTCAATTGCAGTTTCTACAGAAAGAGTGTTTCAGAAAGGCTCAATCAAAAGTAAGGTTCAACTCTGTTAGTTGAATGCACAGAACAGAAAGAAGTTTCATACAATGCTTCTGTGTAGTTTATATTTGAACATATTCTTTTTTCCACTATTACCCACTTAGCGCTACGAATGTCCAGTTGCATTTTCTACAGACAGAGTGTTTCAAAACTGCTCAATCAAAAGTATGGTTTAACTCTGTTAGCTGAATGCTCAGATCAGAAAGAAGTTTCACAGAATGCTTCTGTGTAGTTTATATTTGAATATATTCCTTTTTCCACTAATACGCTCTTAGCGCTCCAAATGTCCAGTTGCATTTTCAACAGAAAGAGTGTTCAGATCTGCTCAATCAAAAGTATGGTTTAACTCTGTTAGCTGAAAGCACAGATCAGAAAGAAGTTTCACCGAATGATTCTGTGTAGTTTATATTTGAAGACATTCCTTTTTCCACTCTTACCCTCTTAGCGCTCCGAATCTCCACTTGCATTTTCTACAAAAAAAGTGTTTCATAACTGCTCAATCAAAAATATGTTTTATCTCTGTTAACTGAATTTACAGATCAGAAATAAGTTTCACAGTATGCATCTGTGTAGTTTTTATTTGAAGATATTCTTTTTCCCAATGTAGGCCTCTTAGCGCTTAGCATATCCAATTGCAGTTTCTACAGAAAGAGTGATTCAGAATGGCTCAATCAAAAGTAAGGTTCAACTCTGTTAGTTGAATGCACAGAACAGAAAGAATTTTCACAGAATGCTACTGTGTAGTTTATATTTGAATATATTCCTTTTTCCACTATTACCCTCTTAGCGCTCCGAATGTCCACTTGCAGTTTCTACAGAAAGAGTGTTCAGAACTGCGCGATCAAAAGTATGGTTTAACTCTGTTAGCTTAATGAACATATCAGAAATAAGTTTCACACAATGCTTCTGTGTAGTTTTTATTTGAAGATTTTATTTTTCCCAATAGAGGCCTCTTAGCGCTCAGAATGTCCAATTGCAGTTTCTACAGAAAGAGTGTTCAGAAAGGCTCAATCAAAGTAAGGTTCAACTCTGTTAGTTGAATGCACAGAACAGAAAGAAGTTTCATACAATGCTTCTGTGTAGTTTATATTTGAACATATTCTCTTTCCACTATTACCCACTTAGCGCTACGAATGTCCAGTTGCATTTTCTACAGACAGAGTTTTTCAAAACTGCTCAATCAAAAGTATGGTTTAACTCTGTTAGCTGAATGCTCAGATCAGAAAGAAGTTTCACAGAATGCTTCTGTGTAGTTTATATTTGAATATATTACTTTTTCCACTACTACTCTCTTAGAGCTCCAAATGACCAGTTGCATTTTCTACAGAAAGAGTGTTCAGATCTGCTCAATCAAAAGTATTTTTTAACTCTGTTAGCTGAATGCACAGATCAGAAAGAAGTTTCACAGAATGATTCTGTGTAGTTTATATATGGAGACATTCCTTTTTCCACTATTACCCTCTTAGCACTCCGAATCTCCACTTGCATTTTCTACAGAAAGAGTGTTTCAGAACGGCTCAATCAAAACTAAGGTTCAACTCTTTTAGTTGAACAAACAGAACAGAAAGAAGTTTCACACAATTCTTCTGTGTAGTTTTTATTTGTAGACATTCTTTTTCCCAATATAGGCCTCTTAGCGCTCAGAATGTCCAATTGCAGTTTCTACAGAAAGAGTGTTTCAGAACGGCTCAATCAAAAGTAAGGTTCAACTCTGTTAGTTGAATGCACAGAACAGAAAGAAGTTTCATACAATGCTTCTGTGTAGTTTATATTTGAACATATTCTTTTTTCCACTATTACCCACTTAGCGCTACGAATGTCCAGTTGCATTTTCTACAGACAGAGTGTTTCAAAACTGCTCAATCAAAAGTATGGTTTAACTCTGTTAGCTGAATGCACAGATCAGAAAGAAGTTTCACCGAATGATTCTGTGTAGTTTATATTTGAAGACATTCCTTTTTCCACTATTACCCTCTTAGCGCTCCGAATCTCCACTTGCATTTTCTACAAAAAGAGTGTTTCATAACTGCTCCATCAAAAATATGTTTTATCTCTATTAACTGAATTTACAGATCAGAAATAAGTTTCACAGAATGAATCTGTGTAGTTTTTATTTGAAGATATTCTTTTTCCCAATGTAGGCCTCTTAGCGCTTAGCATGTCCAATTGCAGTTTCTACCGAAAGAGTGTTTCAGAACGGCTCAATCAAAAGTAAGGTTCAACTCTATTAGTTGAATGCACAGAACAGAAAGAATTTTCACAGAATGCTACTGTGTAGTTTATATTTTAATATATTCCTTTTTCCACTATTACCCTCTTAGCGCTCCGAATGTCCACTTGCATTTTCTACAGAAAGATTGTTCAGAACTGCGCAATCAAAAGTATGGTTTAACTCTGTTAGCTTAATGAACATATCAGAAATAAGTTTCACACAATGCTTCTGTGTAGTTTTTATTTGAAGATATTATTTTTCCCAATAGAGGCCTCTTAGCGCTCAGAATGTCCAATTGCAGTTTCTACAGAAAGAGTGTTTCAGAAAGGCTCAATCAAATATAAGGTTCAACTCTGTTAGTTGAATGCACAGAACAGAAAGTAGTTTCACACAATGCTTCTGTGTAGTTTATATTTGAACATATTCTTTTTTCCACTATTACCCAATTAGCGCTACGAATGTCCAGTTGCATTTTCTACAGACAGAGTGTTTCAAAACTGCTCAATCAAAAGTATGGTTTAACTCTGTTAGCTGAATGCTCAGATCAGAAAGAAGTTTCACAGAATGCTTCTGTGTAGTTTATATTTGAATATATTCCTTTTTCCACTACTACTCTCTTAGCGCTCCAAATGTCCAGTTGCATTTTCTACAGAAAGAGTGTTCAGATCTGCTCAATCAAAAGTATGGTTTAACTCTGTTAGCTGAATGCACAGATCAGAAAGAAGTTTCACAGAATGATTCTGTGTAGTTTATATTTGGAGACATTCCTTTTTCCACTATAACCCTCTTAGCGCTCCGAATCTCCACTTGCATTTTCTACAGAAAGAGTGTGTCAGAACGGCTCAATCAAAACTAAGGTTCAACTCTTTTAGTTGAACAAACAGAACAGAAAGAAGTTTCACACAATTCTTCTGTGTAGTTTTTATTTGTAGACATTCTTTTTCCCAATATAGGCCTCTTAGCGCTCAGAATGTCCAATTGCAGTTTCTACAGAAAGAGTGTTTCAGAACGGCTCAATCAAAAGTAAGGTTCAACTCTGTTAGTTGAATGCACAGAACAGAAAGAAGTTTCATACAATGCTTCTGTGTAGTTTATATTTGAACATATTCTTTTTTCCACTATTACCCACTTAGCGCTACGAATGTCCAGTTGCATTTTCTACAGACAGAGTGTTTTAAAACTGCTCAATCAAAATTATGGTTTAACTCTGTTAGCTGTATGCTCAGATCAGAAAGAAGTTTCACAGAATGCTTCTGTGTAGTTTATATTTGAATATATTCCTTTTTCCACTGCTACGCTCTTAGCGCTCCAAATGTCCAGTTGCATTTTCAACAGAAAGAGTGTTCAGATCTGCTCAATCAAAAGTATGGTTTAACTCTGTTAGCTGAATGCACAGATCAGAAAGAAGTTTCACCGAATGATTCTGTGTAGTTTATATTTGAAGACATTCCTTTTTCCACTATTACCCTCTTAGCGCTCCGAATCTCCACTTGCATTTTCTACAAAAAGAGTGTTTCATAACTGCTCAATCAAAAATATGTTTTATCTCTGTTAACTGAATTTACAGATCAGAAATAAGTTTCACAGAATGCATCTGTGTAGTTTTTATTTGAAGATATTTTTTCCCAATGTAGGCCTCTTAGCGCTTAGCATGTCCAATTGCAGTTTCTACAGAAAGAGTGTTTCAGAACGGCTCAATCAAAAGTAAGGTTCAACTCTGTTAGTTGAATGCACAGAAAAGAAAGAATTTTCACAGAATGCTACTATGTAGTTTATATTTGAATATATTCCTTTTTCCACTGTTACCCTCTTAGCGCTCCGAATGTCCACTTGCATTTTCTACAGAAAGAGTGTTCAGAACTGCGCAATCAAAACTAAGGTTCAACTCTTTTAGTTGAACAAACAGAACAGAAAGAAGTTTCACACAATGCTTCTGTGTAGTTTTTATTTGTAGACATTCTTTTTCCCAATATAGGCCTCTTAGCGCTCAGAATGTCCAATTGCAGTTTCTACAGAAAGAGTGTTTCAGAACGGCTCAATCAAAAGTAAGGTTCAACTCTGTTATTTGAATGCACAGAACAGAAAGAAGTTTCATACAATGCTTCTGTGTAGTTTATATTTGAACATATGCTTTTTTCCACTATTACCCACTTAGCGCTACGAATGTCCAGTTGCATTTTCTACAGACAGAGTGTTTCAAAACTGCTCAATCAAAAGTATGGTTTAACTCTGTTAGCTGAATGCTCAGATCAGAAAGAAGTTTCACAGAATGCTTCTGTGTAGTTTATATTTGAATATATTCCTTTTTCCACTACTACGCTCTTAGCGCTCCAAATGTCCAGTTGCATTTTCTACAGAAAGAGTGTTCAGATCTGCTCAATCAAAAGTATGGTTTAACTCTGTTAGCTGAATGCACAGATCAGAAAGAAGTTTCACCGAATGATTCTGTGTAGTTTATATTTGAAGACATTTCTTTTTCCACTATTACCCTCTTAGCGCTCCGAATCTACACTTGCATTTTCTACAAAAAGAGTGTTTCATAACTGCTCAATCAAAAATATGTTTTATCTCTGTTAACTGAATTTACAGATCAGAAATAAGTTTCACAGAATGCATCTGTGTAGTTTTTATTTGAAGATATTTTTTTCCCAATGTAGGCCTCTTAGCGCTTAGCATGTCCAATTGCAGTTTCTACAGAAAGAGTGTTTCAGAACGGCTCAATCAAAAGTAAGGTTCAACTCTGTTAGTTGAATGCACAGAACAGAAAGAATTTTCACAGAATGCTACTGTGTAGTTTATATTTGAATATATTCCTTTTTCCACTATTACCCTCTTAGCGCTCCGAATGTCCACTTGCATTTTCTACAGAAAGAGTGTTCAGAACTGCGCAATCAAAAGTATGGTTTAACTCTGTTAGCTTAATGAACATATCAGAAATAAGTTTCACACAATGCTTCTGTGTATTTTTTATTTGAAGATATTATTTTTCCCAATAGAGGCCTCTTAGCGCTCAGAATGTCCAATTGCAGTTTCTACAGAAAGAGTGTTTCAGAAAGGCTCAATCAAATGTAAGGTTCAACTCTGTTAGTTGAATGCACAGAACAGAAAGAAGTTTCACACAATGCTTCTGTGTAGTTTATATTTGAACATATTCTTTTTTCCACTATTACCCACTTAGCGCTGCGAATGTCCAGTTGCATTTTCTACAGACAGAGTGTTTCAAAACTGCTCAATCAAAAGTATGGTTTAACTCTGTTAGCTGAAAGCACAGATCAGAAAGAAGTTTCACCGAATGATTCTGTGTAGTTTATATTTGAAGACATTCCTTTTTCCACTCTTACCCTCTTAGCGCTCCGAATCTCCACTTGCATTTTCTACAAAAAAAGTGTTTCATAACTGCTCAATCAAAAATATGTTTTATCTCTGTTAACTGAATTTACAGATCAGAAATAAGTTTCACAGTATGCATCTGTGTAGTTTTTATTTGAAGATATTCTTTTTCCCAATGTAGGCCTCTTAGCGCTTAGCATATCCAATTGCAGTTTCTACAGAAAGAGTGATTCAGAATGGCTCAATCAAAAGTAAGGTTCAACTCTGTTAGTTGAATGCACAGAACAGAAAGAATTTTCACAGAATGCTACTGTGTAGTTTATATTTGAATATATTCCTTTTTCCACTATTACCCTCTTAGCGCTCCGAATGTCCACTTGCAGTTTCTACAGAAAGAGTGTTCAGAACTGCGCGATCAAAAGTATGGTTTAACTCTGTTAGCTTAATGAACATATCAGAAATAAGTTTCACACAATGCTTCTGTGTAGTTTTTATTTGAAGATTTTATTTTTCCCAATAGAGGCCTCTTAGCGCTCAGAATGTCCAATTGCAGTTTCTACAGAAAGAGTGTTCAGAAAGGCTCAATCAAAGTAAGGTTCAACTCTGTTAGTTGAATGCACAGAACAGAAAGAAGTTTCATACAATGCTTCTGTGTAGTTTATATTTGAACATATTCTCTTTCCACTATTACCCACTTAGCGCTACGAATGTCCAGTTGCATTTTCTACAGACAGAGTTTTTCAAAACTGCTCAATCAAAAGTATGGTTTAACTCTGTTAGCTGAATGCTCAGATCAGAAAGAAGTTTCACAGAATGCTTCTGTGTAGTTTATATTTGAATATATTACTTTTTCCACTACTACTCTCTTAGAGCTCCAAATGACCAGTTGCATTTTCTACAGAAAGAGTGTTCAGATCTGCTCAATCAAAAGTATTTTTTAACTCTGTTAGCTGAATGCACAGATCAGAAAGAAGTTTCACAGAATGATTCTGTGTAGTTTATATATGGAGACATTCCTTTTTCCACTATTACCCTCTTAGCACTCCGAATCTCCACTTGCATTTTCTACAGAAAGAGTGTTTCAGAACGGCTCAATCAAAACTAAGGTTCAACTCTTTTAGTTGAACAAACAGAACAGAAAGAAGTTTCACACAATTCTTCTGTGTAGTTTTTATTTGTAGACATTCTTTTTCCCAATATAGGCCTCTTAGCGCTCAGAATGTCCAATTGCAGTTTCTACAGAAAGAGTGTTTCAGAACGGCTCAATCAAAAGTAAGGTTCAACTCTGTTAGTTGAATGCACAGAACAGAAAGAAGTTTCATACAATGCTTCTGTGTAGTTTATATTTGAACATATTCTTTTTTCCACTATTACCCACTTAGCGCTACGAATGTCCAGTTGCATTTTCTACAGACAGAGTGTTTCAAAACTGCTCAATCAAAAGTATGGTTTAACTCTGTTAGCTGAATGCACAGATCAGAAAGAAGTTTCACCGAATGATTCTGTGTAGTTTATATTTGAAGACATTCCTTTTTCCACTATTACCCTCTTAGCGCTCCGAATCTCCACTTGCATTTTCTACAAAAAGAGTGTTTCATAACTGCTCCATCAAAAATATGTTTTATCTCTATTAACTGAATTTACAGATCAGAAATAAGTTTCACAGAATGAATCTGTGTAGTTTTTATTTGAAGATATTCTTTTTCCCAATGTAGGCCTCTTAGCGCTTAGCATGTCCAATTGCAGTTTCTACCGAAAGAGTGTTTCAGAACGGCTCAATCAAAAGTAAGGTTCAACTCTATTAGTTGAATGCACAGAACAGAAAGAATTTTCACAGAATGCTACTGTGTAGTTTATATTTTAATATATTCCTTTTTCCACTATTACCCTCTTAGCGCTCCGAATGTCCACTTGCATTTTCTACAGAAAGATTGTTCAGAACTGCGCAATCAAAAGTATGGTTTAACTCTGTTAGCTTAATGAACATATCAGAAATAAGTTTCACACAATGCTTCTGTGTAGTTTTTATTTGAAGATATTATTTTTCCCAATAGAGGCCTCTTAGCGCTCAGAATGTCCAATTGCAGTTTCTACAGAAAGAGTGTTTCAGAAAGGCTCAATCAAATATAAGGTTCAACTCTGTTAGTTGAATGCACAGAACAGAAAGTAGTTTCACACAATGCTTCTGTGTAGTTTATATTTGAACATATTCTTTTTTCCACTATTACCCAATTAGCGCTACGAATGTCCAGTTGCATTTTCTACAGACAGAGTGTTTCAAAACTGCTCAATCAAAAGTATGGTTTAACTCTGTTAGCTGAATGCTCAGATCAGAAAGAAGTTTCACAGAATGCTTCTGTGTAGTTTATATTTGAATATATTCCTTTTTCCACTACTACTCTCTTAGCGCTCCAAATGTCCAGTTGCATTTTCTACAGAAAGAGTGTTCAGATCTGCTCAATCAAAAGTATGGTTTAACTCTGTTAGCTGAATGCACAGATCAGAAAGAAGTTTCACAGAATGATTCTGTGTAGTTTATATTTGGAGACATTCCTTTTTCCACTATAACCCTCTTAGCGCTCCGAATCTCCACTTGCATTTTCTACAGAAAGAGTGTGTCAGAACGGCTCAATCAAAACTAAGGTTCAACTCTTTTAGTTGAACAAACAGAACAGAAAGAAGTTTCACACAATTCTTCTGTGTAGTTTTTATTTGTAGACATTCTTTTTCCCAATATAGGCCTCTTAGCGCTCAGAATGTCCAATTGCAGTTTCTACAGAAAGAGTGTTTCAGAACGGCTCAATCAAAAGTAAGGTTCAACTCTGTTAGTTGAATGCACAGAACAGAAAGAAGTTTCATACAATGCTTCTGTGTAGTTTATATTTGAACATATTCTTTTTTCCACTATTACCCACTTAGCGCTACGAATGTCCAGTTGCATTTTCTACAGACAGAGTGTTTTAAAACTGCTCAATCAAAATTATGGTTTAACTCTGTTAGCTGTATGCTCAGATCAGAAAGAAGTTTCACAGAATGCTTCTGTGTAGTTTATATTTGAATATATTCCTTTTTCCACTGCTACGCTCTTAGCGCTCCAAATGTCCAGTTGCATTTTCAACAGAAAGAGTGTTCAGATCTGCTCAATCAAAAGTATGGTTTAACTCTGTTAGCTGAATGCACAGATCAGAAAGAAGTTTCACCGAATGATTCTGTGTAGTTTATATTTGAAGACATTCCTTTTTCCACTATTACCCTCTTAGCGCTCCGAATCTCCACTTGCATTTTCTACAAAAAGAGTGTTTCATAACTGCTCAATCAAAAATATGTTTTATCTCTGTTAACTGAATTTACAGATCAGAAATAAGTTTCACAGAATGCATCTGTGTAGTTTTTATTTGAAGATATTTTTTCCCAATGTAGGCCTCTTAGCGCTTAGCATGTCCAATTGCAGTTTCTACAGAAAGAGTGTTTCAGAACGGCTCAATCAAAAGTAAGGTTCAACTCTGTTAGTTGAATGCACAGAAAAGAAAGAATTTTCACAGAATGCTACTATGTAGTTTATATTTGAATATATTCCTTTTTCCACTGTTACCCTCTTAGCGCTCCGAATGTCCACTTGCATTTTCTACAGAAAGAGTGTTCAGAACTGCGCAATCAAAACTAAGGTTCAACTCTTTTAGTTGAACAAACAGAACAGAAAGAAGTTTCACACAATGCTTCTGTGTAGTTTTTATTTGTAGACATTCTTTTTCCCAATATAGGCCTCTTAGCGCTCAGAATGTCCAATTGCAGTTTCTACAGAAAGAGTGTTTCAGAACGGCTCAATCAAAAGTAAGGTTCAACTCTGTTATTTGAATGCACAGAACAGAAAGAAGTTTCATACAATGCTTCTGTGTAGTTTATATTTGAACATATGCTTTTTTCCACTATTACCCACTTAGCGCTACGAATGTCCAGTTGCATTTTCTACAGACAGAGTGTTTCAAAACTGCTCAATCAAAAGTATGGTTTAACTCTGTTAGCTGAATGCTCAGATCAGAAAGAAGTTTCACAGAATGCTTCTGTGTAGTTTATATTTGAATATATTCCTTTTTCCACTACTACGCTCTTAGCGCTCCAAATGTCCAGTTGCATTTTCTACAGAAAGAGTGTTCAGATCTGCTCAATCAAAAGTATGGTTTAACTCTGTTAGCTGAATGCACAGATCAGAAAGAAGTTTCACCGAATGATTCTGTGTAGTTTATATTTGAAGACATTTCTTTTTCCACTATTACCCTCTTAGCGCTCCGAATCTACACTTGCATTTTCTACAAAAAGAGTGTTTCATAACTGCTCAATCAAAAATATGTTTTATCTCTGTTAACTGAATTTACAGATCAGAAATAAGTTTCACAGAATGCATCTGTGTAGTTTTTATTTGAAGATATTTTTTTCCCAATGTAGGCCTCTTAGCGCTTAGCATGTCCAATTGCAGTTTCTACAGAAAGAGTGTTTCAGAACGGCTCAATCAAAAGTAAGGTTCAACTCTGTTAGTTGAATGCACAGAACAGAAAGAATTTTCACAGAATGCTACTGTGTAGTTTATATTTGAATATATTCCTTTTTCCACTATTACCCTCTTAGCGCTCCGAATGTCCACTTGCATTTTCTACAGAAAGAGTGTTCAGAACTGCGCAATCAAAAGTATGGTTTAACTCTGTTAGCTTAATGAACATATCAGAAATAAGTTTCACACAATGCTTCTGTGTATTTTTTATTTGAAGATATTATTTTTCCCAATAGAGGCCTCTTAGCGCTCAGAATGTCCAATTGCAGTTTCTACAGAAAGAGTGTTTCAGAAAGGCTCAATCAAATGTAAGGTTCAACTCTGTTAGTTGAATGCACAGAACAGAAAGAAGTTTCACACAATGCTTCTGTGTAGTTTATATTTGAACATATTCTTTTTTCCACTATTACCCACTTAGCGCTGCGAATGTCCAGTTGCATTTTCTACAGACAGAGTGTTTCAAAACTGCTCAATCAAAAGTATGGTTTAACTCTGTTAGCTGAATGCTCAGATCAGAAAGAAGTTTCACAGAATGCTTCTGTGTAGTTTATATTTGAATATATTCCTTTTTCCACTACTACTCTCTTAGCGCTCCAAATGTCCAGTTGCATTTTCTACAGAAAGAGTGTTCAGATCTGCTCAATCAAAAGTATGGTTTAACTCTGTTAGCTGAATGCACAGATCAGAAAGAAGTTTCACAGAATGATTCTGTGTAGTTTATATTTGGAGACATTCCTTTTTCCACTATTACCCTCTTAGCGCTCCGAATCTCCACTTGCATTTTCTACAGAAAGAGTGTTTCAGAACGGCTCAATCAAAACTAAGGTTCAACTCTTTTAGTTGAACAAACAGAACAGAAAGAAGTTTCACACAATTCTTCTGTGTAGTTTTTATTTGTAGACATTCTTTTTCCCAATATAGGCCTCTTAGCGCTCAGAATGTCCAATTGCAGTTTCTACAGAAAGAGTGTTTCAGAACGGCTCAATCAAAAGTAATGTTCAACTCTGTTAGTTGAATGCACAGAACAGAAAGAAGTTTCATACAATGCTTCTGTGTAGTTTATATTTGAACATATTCTTTTTTCCACTATTACCCACTTAGCGCTACGAATGTCCAGTTGCATTTTCTACAGACAGAGTGTTTTAAAACTGCTCAATCAAAATTATGGTTTAACTCTGTTAGCTGTATGCTCAGATCAGAAAGAAGTTTCACAGAATGCTTCTGTGTAGTTTATATTTGAATATATTCCTTTTTCCACTGCTACGCTCTTAGCGCTCCAAATGTCCAGTTGCATTTTCAACAGAAAGAGTGTTCAGATCTGCTCAATCAAAAGTATGGTTTAACTCTGTTAGCTGAATGCACAGATCAGAAAGAAGTTTCACAGAATGCTTCTGTGTAGTTTATATTTGAATATATTCCTTTTTCCACTACTACTCTCTTAGCGCTCCAAATGTCCAGTTGCATTTTCTACAGAAAGAGTGTTCAGATCTGCTCAATCAAAAGTATGGTTTAACTCTGTTAGCTGAATGCACAGATCAGAAAGAAGTTTCACAGAATGATTCTGTGTAGTTTATATTTGGAGACATTCCTTTTTCCACTATTACCCTCTTAGCGCTCCGAATCTCCACTTGCATTTTCTACAAAAAGAGTGTTTCATAACTGCTCAATCAAAAATATGTTTTATCTCTGTTAACTGAATTTACAGATCAGAAATAAGTTTCACAGAATGCATCTGTGTAGTTTTTATTTGAAGATATTTTTTCCCAATGTAGGCCTCTTAGCGCTTAGCATGTCCAATTGCAGTTTCTACAGAAAGAGTGTTTCAGAACGGCTCAATCAAAAGTAAGGTTCAACTCTGTTAGTTGAATGCACAGAACAGAAAGAATTTTCACAGAATGCTACTATGTAGTTTATATTTGAATATATTCCTTTTTCCACTGTTACCCTCTTAGCGCTCCGAATGTCCACTTGCATTTTCTACAGAAAGAGTGTTCAGAACTGCGCAATCAAAACTAAGGTTCAACTCTTTTAGTTGAACAAACAGAACAGAAAGAAGTTTCACACAATGCTTCTGTGTAGTTTTTATTTGTAGACATTCTTTTTCCCAATATAGGCCTCTTAGCGCTCAGAATGTCCAATTGCAGTTTCTACAGAAAGAGTGTTTCAGAACGGCTCAATCAAAAGTAAGGTTCAACTCTGTTATTTGAATGCACAGAACAGAAAGAAGTTTCATACAATGCTTCTGTGTAGTTTATATTTGAACATATGCTTTTTTCCACTATTACCCACTTAGCGCTACGAATGTCCAGTTGCATTTTCTACAGACAGAGTGTTTCAAAACTGCTCAATCAAAAGTATGGTTTAACTCTGTTAGCTGAATGCTCAGATCAGAAAGAAGTTTCACAGAATGCTTCTGTGTAGTTTATATTTGAATATATTCCTTTTTCCACTACTACTCTCTTAGCGCTCCAAATGTCCAGTTGCATTTTCTACAGAAAGAGTGTTCAGATCTGCTCAATCAAAAGTATGGTTTAACTCTGTTAGCTGAATGCACAGATCAGAAAGAAGTTTCACCGAATGATTCTGTGTAGTTTATATTTGAAGACATTTCTTTTTCCACTATTACCCTCTTAGCGCTCCGAATCTACACTTGCATTTTCTACAAAAAGAGTGTTTCATAACTGCTCAATCAAAAATATGTTTTATCTCTGTTAACTGAATTTACAGATCAGAAATAAGTTTCACAGAATGCATCTGTGTAGTTTTTATTTGAAGATATTTTTTTCCCAATGTAGGCCTCTTAGCGCTTAGCATGTCCAATTGCAGTTTCTACAGAAAGAGTGTTTCAGAACGGCTCAATCAAAAGTAAGGTTCAACTCTGTTAGTTGAATGCACAGAACAGAAAGAATTTTCACAGAATGCTACTGTGTAGTTTATATTTGAATATATTCCTTTTTCCACTATTACCCTCTTAGCGCTCCGAATGTCCACTTGCATTTTCTACAGAAAGAGTGTTCAGAACTGCGCAATCAAAAGTATGGTTTAACTCTGTTAGCTTAATGAACATATCAGAAATAAGTTTCACACAATGCTTCTGTGTATTTTTTATTTGAAGATATTATTTTTCCCAATAGAGGCCTCTTAGCGCTCAGAATGTCCAATTGCAGTTTCTACAGAAAGAGTGTTTCAGAAAGGCTCAATCAAATGTAAGGTTCAACTCTGTTAGTTGAATGCACAGAACAGAAAGAAGTTTCACACAATGCTTCTGTGTAGTTTATATTTGAACATATTCTTTTTTCCACTATTACCCACTTAGCGCTGCGAATGTCCAGTTGCATTTTCTACAGACAGAGTGTTTCAAAACTGCTCAATCAAAAGTATGGTTTAACTCTGTTAGCTGAATGCTCAGATCAGAAAGAAGTTTCACAGAATGCTTCTGTGTAGTTTATATTTGAATATATTCCTTTTTCCACTACTACTCTCTTAGCGCTCCAAATGTCCAGTTGCATTTTCTACAGAAAGAGTGTTCAGATCTGCTCAATCAAAAGTATGGTTTAACTCTGTTAGCTGAATGCACAGATCAGAAAGAAGTTTCACAGAATGATTCTGTGTAGTTTATATTTGGAGACATTCCTTTTTCCACTATTACCCTCTTAGCGCTCCGAATCTCCACTTGCATTTTCTACAGAAAGAGTGTTTCAGAACGGCTCAATCAAAACTAAGGTTCAACTCTTTTAGTTGAACAAACAGAACAGAAAGATGTTTCACACAATTCTTCTGTGTAGTTTTTATTTGTAGACATTCTTTTTCCCAATATAGGCCTCTTAGCGCTCAGAATGTCCAATTGCAGTTTCTACAGAAAGAGTGTTTCAGAACGGCTCAATCAAAAGTAAGGTTCAACTCTGTTAGTTGAATGCACAGAACAGAAAGAAATTTCATACAATGCTTCTGTGTAGTTTATATTTGAACATATTCTTTTTTCCACTATTACCCACTTAGCGCTACGAATGTCCAGTTGCATTTTCTACAGACAGAGTGTTTTAAAACTGCTCAATCAAAATTATGGTTTAACTCTGTTAGCTGTATGCTCAGATCAGAAAGAAGTTTCACAGAATGCTTCTGTGTAGTTTATATTTGAATATATTCCTTTTTCCACTGCTACGCTCTTAGCGCTCCAAATGTCCAGTTGCATTTTCAACAGAAAGAGTGTTCAGATCTGCTCAATCAAAAGTATGGTTTAACTCTGTTAGCTGAATGCACAGATCAGAAAGAAGTTTCACCGAATGATTCTGTGTAGTTTATATTTGAAGACATTCCTTTTTCCACTATTACCCTCTTAGCGCTCCGAATCTCCACTTGCATTTTCTACAAAAAGAGTGTTTCATAACTGCTCAATCAAAAATATGTTTTATCTCTGTTAACTGAATTTACAGATCAGAAATAAGTTTCACAGAATGCATCTGTGTAGTTTTTATTTGAAGATATTTTTTCCCAATGTAGGCCTCTTAGCGCTTAGCATGTCCAATTGCAGTTTCTACAGAAAGAGTGTTTCAGAACGGCTCAATCAAAAGTAAGGTTCAACTCTGTTAGTTGAATGCACAGAACAGAAAGAATTTTCACAGAATGCTACTATGTAGTTTATATTTGAATATATTCCTTTTTCCACTGTTACCCTCTTAGCGCTCCGAATGTCCACTTGCATTTTCTACAGAAAGAGTGTTCAGAACTGCGCAATCAAAACTAAGGTTCAACTCTTTTAGTTGAACAAACAGAACAGAAAGAAGTTTCGCACAATGCTTCTGTGTAGTTTTTATTTGTAGACATTCTTTTTCCCAATATAGGCCTCTTAGCGCTCAGAATGTCCAATTGCAGTTTCTACAGAAAGAGTGTTTCAGAACGGCTCAATCAAAAGTAAGGTTCAACTCTGTTATTTGAATGCACAGAACAGAAAGAAGTTTCATACAATGCTTCTGTGTAGTTTATATTTGAACATATGCTTTTTTCCACTATTACCCACTTAGCGCTACGAATGTCCAGTTGCATTTTCTACAGACAGAGTGTTTCAAAACTGCTCAATCAAAAGTATGGTTTAACTCTGTTAGCTGAATGCTCAGATCAGAAAGAAGTTTCACAGAATGCTTCTGTGTAGTTTATATTTGAATATATTCCTTTTTCCACTACTACGCTCTTAGCGCTCCAAATGTCCAGTTGCATTTTCTACAGAAAGAGTGTTCAGATCTGCTCAATCAAAAGTATGGTTTAACTCTGTTAGCTGAATGCACAGATCAGAAAGAAGTTTCACCGAATGATTCTGTGTAGTGTATATTTGAAGACATTTCTTTTTCCACTATTACCCTCTTAGCGCTCCGAATCTACACTTGCATTTTCTACAAAAAGAGTGTTTCATAACTGCTCAATCAAAAATATGTTTTATCTCTGTTAACTGAATTTACAGATCAGAAATAAGTTTCACAGAATGCATCTGTGTAGTTTTTATTTGAAGATATTTTTTTCCCAATGTAGGCCTCTTAGCGCTTAGCATGTCCAATTGCAGTTTCTACAGAAAGAGTGTTTCAGAACGGCTCAATCAAAAGTAAGGTTCAACTCTGTTAGTTGAATGCACAGAACAGAAAGAATTTTCACAGAATGCTACTGTGTAGTTTATATTTGAATATATTCCTTTTTCCACTATTACCCTCTTAGCGCTCCGAATGTCCACTTGCATTTTCTACAGAAAGAGTGTTCAGAACTGCGCAATCAAAAGTATGGTTTAACTCTCTTAGCTTAATGAACATATCAGAAATAAGTTTCACACAATGCTTCTGTGTATTTTTTATTTGAAGATATTATTTTTCCCAATAGAGGCCTCTTAGCGCTCAGAATGTCCAATTGCAGTTTCTACAGAAAGAGTGTTTCAGAAAGGCTCAATCAAAATAAGGTTCAACTCTGTTAGTTGAATGCACAGAACAGAAAGAAGTTTCATACAATGCTTCTGTGTAGTTTATATTTGAACATATTCTTTTTTCCACTATTACCCACTTAGCGCTACGAATGTCCAGTTGCATTTTCTACAGACAGAGTGTTTCAAAACTGCTCAATCAAAAGTATTGTTTAACTCTGTTAGCTGAATGCTCAGATCAGAAAGAAGTTTCACAGAATGCTTCTGTGTAGTTTATATTTGAATATATTCCTTTTTCCACTACTACTCTCTTAGCGCTCCAAATGTCCAGTTGCATTTTCTACAGAAAGAGTGTTCAGATCTGCTCAATCAAAAGTATGGTTTAACTCTGTTAGCTGAATGCACAGATCAGAAAGAAGTTTCACAGAATGATTCTGTGTAGTTTATATTTGGAGACATTCCTTTTTCCACTATTACCCTCTTAGCGCTCCGAATCTCCACTTGCATTTTCTACAGAAAGGGTGTTTCAGAACGGCTCAATCAAAACTAAGGTTCAACTCTTTTAGTTGAACAAACAGAACAGAAAGAAGTTTCACACAATTCTTCTGTGTAGTTTTTATTTGTAGACAATCTTTTTCCCAATATAGGCCTCTTAGCGCTCAGAATGTCCAATTGCAGTTTCTACAGAAAGAGTGTTTCAGAACGGCTCAATCAAAAGTAAGGTTCAACTCTGTTAGTTGAAAGCACAGAACAGAAAGAAGTTTCATACAATGCTTCTGTGTAGTTTATATTTGAACATATTCCTTTTTCCACTATTAACCACTTAGCGCTACGAATGTCCAGTTGCATTTTCTACAGACAGAGTGTTTCAAAACTGCTCAATCAAAAGTATGGTTTAACTCTGTTAGCTGAATGCTCAGATCAGAAAGAAGTTTCACAGAATGCTTCTGTGTAGTTTATATTTGAATATATTCCTTTTTCCACTACTATGCTGTTAGCGCTCCAAATGTCCAGTTGCATTTTCTACAGAAAGAGTGTTCAGATCTGCTCAATCAAAAGTATGGTTTAACTCTGTTAGCTGAATGCACAGATCAGAAAGAAGTTTCACCGAATGATTCTGTGTAGTTTATATTTGAAGACATTCCTTTTTCCACTATTACCCTCTTAGCGCTCCGAATCTCCACTTGCATTTTCTACAAAAAGAGTGTTTCATAACTGCTCAATCAAAAATATGTTTTATCTCTGTTAACTGAATTTACAGATCAGAAATAAGTTTCACAGAATGCATCTGTGTAGTTTTTATTTGAAGATATTTTTTCCCAATGTAGGCCTCTTAGCGCTTAGCATGTCCAATTGCAGTTTCTACAGAAAGAGTGTTTCAGAACGGCTCAATCAAAAGTAAGGTTCAACTCTGTTAGTTGAATGCACAGAACAGAAAGAATTTTCACAGAATGCTACTGTGTAGTTTATATTTGAATATATTCCTTTTTCCACTATTACCCTCTTAGCGCTCCGAATGTCCACTTGCATTTTCTACAGAAAGAGTGTTCAGAACTGCGCAATCAAAAGTATGGTTTAACTCTGTTAGCTTAATGAACATATCAGAAATAAGTTTCACACAATGCTTCTGTGTAGTTTTTATTTGAAGATATTATTTTTCTCAATAGAGGCCTCTTAGCGCTCAGAATGTCCAATTGCAGTTTCTACAGAAAGAGTGTTTCAGAACGGCTCAATCAAAACTAAGGTTCAACTCTTTTAGTTGAACAAACAGAACAGAAAGAAGTTTCACACAATTCTTCTGTGTAGTTTTTATTTGAAGATATGATTTTTCCCAATAGAGGCCTCTTAGCGCTCAGAATGTCCAGTTGCAGTTTCTACAGAAAGAGTGTTTAAGAAAGGCTCAATCAAAAGTAAGGTTCAACTCTGTTAGTTGAATGCACAGAACAGGAAGAATTTTCACAGAATGCTACTGTGTACTTTATATTTGAATATATTCCTTTTTCCACTATTACCCTCTTAGCGCTCCGAATGTCCACTTGCATTTTCTACAGAAAGAGTGTTCAGAACTGCGCAATCAAAACTAAGGTTCAACTCTTTTAGTTGAACAAACAGAACAGAAAGAAGTTTCACACAATGCTTCTGTGTAGTTTTTATTTGTAGACATTCTTTTTCCCAATATAGGCCTCTTAGTGCTCAGAATGTCCAATTGCAGTTTCTACAGAAAGAGTGTTTCAGAACGGCTCAATCAAAAGTAAGGTTCAACTCTGTTATTTGAATGCACAGAACAGAAAGAAGTTTCATACAATGCTTCTGTGTAGTTTATATTTGAACATATTCTTTTTTCCACTATTACCCACTTAGCGCTACGAATGTCCAGTTGCATTTTCTACAGACAGAGTGTTTCAAAACTGCTCAATCAAAAGTATGGTTTAACTCTGTTAGCTGAATGCTCAGATCAGAAAGAAGTTTCACAGAATGCTTCTGTGTAGTTTATATTTGAATATATTCCTTTTTCCACTACTACGCTCTTAGCGCTCCAAATGTCAAGTTGCATTTTCTACAGAAAGAGTGTTCAGATCTGCTCAATCAAAAGTATGGTTTAACTCTGTTAGCTGAATGCACAGATCAGAAAGAAGTTTCACCGAATGATTCTGTGTAGTTTATATTTGAAGACATTCCTTTTTCCACTATTACCCTCTTAGCGCTCCGAATCTACACTTGCATTTTCTACAAAAAGAGTGTTTCATAACTGCTCAATCAAAAATATGTTTTATCTCTGTTAACTGAATTTACAGATCAGAAATAAGTTTCACAGAATGCATCTGTGTAGTTTTTATTTGAAGATATTTTTTTCCCAATGTAGGCCTCTTAGCGCTTAGCATGTCCAATTGCAGTTTCTACAGAAAGAGTGTTTCAGAACGGCTCAATCAAAAGTAAGGTTCAACTCTGTTAGTTGAATGCACAGAACAGAAAGAATTTTCACAGAATGCTACTGTGTAGTTTCTATTTGAATATATTCCTTTTTCCACTATTACCCTCTTAGCGCTCCGAATGTCCACTTGCATTTTCTACAGAAAGAGTGTTCAGAACTGCACAATCAAAAGTATGGTTTAACTCTGTTAGCTTAATGAACATATCAGAAATAAGTTTCACACAATGCTTCTGTGTATTTTTTATTTGAAGATATTATTTTTCCCAATAGAGGCCTCTTAGCGCTCAGAATGTCCAATTGCAGTTTCTACAGAAAGAGTGTTTCAGAAAGGCTCAATCAAATGTAAGGTTCAACTCTGTTAGTTGAATGCACAGAACAGAAAGAAGTTTCACACAATGCTTCTGTGTAGTTTATATTTGAACATATTCTTTTTTCCACTATTACCCACTTAGCGCTGCGAATGTCCAGTTGCATTTTCTACAGACAGAGTGTTTCAAAACTGCTCAATCAAAAGTATGGTTTAACTCTGTTAGCTGAATGCTCAGATCAGAAAGAAGTTTCACAGAATGCTTCTGTGTAGTTTATATTTGAATATATTCCTTTTTCCACTACTACTCTCTTAGCGCTCCAAATGTCCAGTTGCATTTTCTACAGAAAGAGTGTTCAGATCTGCTCAATCAAAAGTATGGTTTAACTCTGTTAGCTGAATGCACAGATCAGAAAGAAGTTTCACAGAATGATTCTGTGTAGTTTATATTTGGAGACATTCCTTTTTCCACTATTACCCTCTTAGCGCTCCGAATCTCCACTTGCATTTTCTACAGAAAGAGTGTTTCAGAACGGCTCAATCAAAACTAAGGTTCAACTCTTTTAGTTGAACAAACAGAACAGAAAGAAGTTTCACACAATTCTTCTGTGTAGTTTTTATTTGTAGACATTCTTTTTCCCAATATAGGCCTCTTAGCGCTCAGAATGTCCAATTGCAGTTTCTACAGAAAGAGTGTTTCAGAACGGCTCAATCAAAAGTAATGTTCAACTCTGTTAGTTGAATGCACAGAACAGAAAGAAGTTTCATACTATGCTTCTGTGTAGTTTATATTTGAACATATTCTTTTTTCCACTATTACCCACTTAGCGCTACGAATGTCCAGTTGCATTTTCTACAGACAGAGTGTTTTAAAACTGCTCAATCAAAATTATGGTTTAACTCTGTTAGCTGTATGCTCAGATCAGAAAGAAGTTTCACAGAATGCTTCTGTGTAGTTTATATTTGAATATATTCCTTTTTCCACTGCTACGCTCTTAGCGCTCCAAATGTCCAGTTGCATTTTCAACAGAAAGAGTGTTCAGATCTGCTCAATCAAAAGTATGGTTTAACTCTGTTAGCTGAATGCACAGATCAGAAAGAAGTTTCACAGAATGCTTCTGTGTAGTTTATATTTGAATATATTCCTTTTTCCACTACTACTCTCTTAGCGCTCCAAATGTCCAGTTGCATTTTCTACAGAAAGAGTGTTCAGATCTGCTCAATCAAAAGTATGGTTTAACTCTGTTAGCTGAATGCACAGATCAGAAACAAGTTTCACAGAATGATTCTGTGTAGTTTATATTTGGAGACATTCCTTTTTCCACTATTACCCTCTTAGCGCTCCGAATCTCCACTTGCATTTTCTACAGAAAGAGTGTTTCAGAACGGCTCAATCAAAACTAAGGTTCAACTCTTTTAGTTGAACAAACAGAACAGAAAGAAGTTTCACACAATTCTTCTGTGTAGTTTTTATTTGTAGACATTATTTTTCCCAATATAGGCCTCTTAGCGCTCAGAATGTCCAATTGCAGTTTCTACAGAAAGAGTGTTTCAGAACGGCTGAATCAAAAGTAAGGTTCAACTCTGTTAGTTGAATGCACAGAACAGAAAGTAGTTTCATACAATGCTTCTGTGTAGTTTATATTTGAACATATTCTTTTTTCCACTATTACCCACTTAGCGCTACGAATGTCCAGTTGCATTTTCTACAGACAGAGTGTTTTAAAACTGCTCAATCAAAATTATGGTTTAACTCTGTTAGCTGTATGCTCAGATCAGAAAGAAGTTTCACAGAATGCTTCTGTGTAGTTTATATTTGAATATATTCCTTTTTCCACTGCTACGCTCTTAGCGCTCCAAATGTCCAGTTGCATTTTCAACAGAAAGAGTGTTCAGATCTGCTCAATCAAAAGTATGGTTTAACTCTGTTAGCTGAATGCACAGATCAGAAAGAAGTTTCACCGAATGATTCTGTGTAGTTTATATTTGAAGACATTCCTTTTTCCACTATTACCCTCTTAGCGCTCCGAATCTCCACTTGCATTTTCTACAAAAAGAGTGTTTCATAACTGCTCAATCAAAAATATGTTTTATCTCTGTTAACTGAATTTACAGATCAGAAATAAGTTTCACAGAATGCATCTGTGTAGTTTTTATTTGAAGATATTTTTTCCCAATGTAGGCCTCTTAGCGCTTAGCATGTCCAATTGCAGTTTCTACAGAAAGAGTGTTTCAGAACGGCTCAATCAAAAGTAAGGTTCAACTCTGTTAGTTGAATGCACAGAACAGAAAGAATTTTCACAGAATGCTACTATGTAGTTTATATTTGAATATATTCCTTTTTCCACTGTTACCCTCTTAGCGCTCCGAATGTCCACTTGCATTTTCTACAGAAAGAGTGTTCAGAACTGCGCAATCAAAACTAAGGTTCAACTCTTTTAGTTGAACAAACAGAACAGAAAGAAGTTTCACACAATGATTCTGTGTAGTTTTTATTTGTAGACATTCTTTTTCCCAATATAGGCCTCTTAGCGCTCAGAATGTCCAATTGCAGTTTCTACAGAAAGAGTGTTTCAGAACGGCTCAATCAAAAGTAAGGTTCAACTCTGTTATTTGAATGCACAGAACAGAAAGAAGTTTCATACAATGCTTCTGTGTAGTTTATATTTGAACATATTCTTTTTTCCACTATTACCCACTTAGCGCTACGAATGTCCAGTTGCATTTTCTACAGACAGAGTGTTTCAAAACTGCTCAATCAAAAGTATGGTTTAACTCTGTTAGCTGAATGCTCAGATCAGAAAGAAGTTTCACAGAATGCTTCTGTGTAGTTTATATTTGAATATATTCCTTTTTCCACTACTACGCTCTTAGCGCTCCAAATGTCCAGTTGCATTTTCTACAGAAAGAGTGTTCAGATCTGCTCAATCAAAAGTATGGTTTAACTCTGTTAGCTGAATGCACAGATCAGAAAGAAGTTTCACCGAATGATTCTGTGTAGTTTATATTTGAAGACATTTCTTTTTCCACTATTACCCTCTTAGCGCTCCGAATCTACACTTGCATTTTCTACAAAAAGAGTGTTTCATAACTGCTCAATCAAAAATATGTTTTATCTCTGTTAACTGAATTTACAGATCAGAAATAAGTTTCACAGAATGCATCTGTGTAGTTTTTATTTGAAGATATTTTTTTCCCAATGTAGGCCTCTTAGCGCTTAGCATGTCCAATTGCAGTTTCTACAGAAAGAGTGTTTCAGAACGGCTCAATCAAAAGTAAGGTTCAACTCTGTTAGTTGAATGCACAGAACAGAAAGAATTTTCACAGAATGCTACTGTGTAGTTTATATTTGAATATATTCCTTTTTCCACTATTACCCTCTTAGCGCTCCGAATGTCCACTTGCATTTTCTACAGAAAGAGTGTTCAGAACTGCGCAATCAAAAGTATGGTATAACTCTGTTAGCTTAATGAACATATCAGAAATAAGTTTCACACAATGCTTCTGTGTATTTTTTATTTGAAGATATTATTTTTCCCAATAGAGGCCTCTTAGCGCTCAGAATGTCCAATTGCAGTTTCTACAGAAAGAGTGTTTCAGAAAGGCTCAATCAAAATAAGGTTCAACTCTGTTAGTTGAATGCACAGAACAGAAAGAAGTTTCATACAATGCTTCTGTGTAGTTTATATTTGAATATATTCTTTTTTCCACTATTACCCACTTAGCGCTACGAATGTCCAGTTGCATTTTCTACAGACAGAGTGTTTCAAAACTGCTCAATCAAAAGTATGGTTTAACTCTGTTAGCTGAATGCTCAGATCAGAAAGAAGTTTCACAGAATGCTTCTGTGTAGTTTATATTTGAATATATTCCTTTTTCCACTACTACTCTCTTAGCGCTCCAAATGTCCAGTTGCATTTTCTACAGAAAGAGTGTTCAGATCTGCTCAATCAAAAGTATGGTTTAACTCTGTTAGCTGAATGCACAGATCAGAAAGAAGTTTCACAGAATGATTCTGTGTAGTTTATATTTGGAGACATTCCTTTTTCCACTATTACCCTCTTAGCGCTCCGAATCTCCACTTGCATTTTCTACAGAAAGGGTGTTTCAGAACGGCTCAATCAAAACTAAGGTTCAACTCTTTTAGTTGAACAAACAGAACAGAAAGAAGTTTCACACAATTCTTCTGTGTAGTTTTTATTTGTAGACATTCTTTTTCCCAATATAGGCCTCTTAGCGCTCAGAATGTCCAATTGCAGTTTCTACAGAAAGAGTGTTTCAGAACGGCTCAATCAAAAGTAAGGTTCAACTCTGTTAGTTGAAAGCACAGAACAGAAAGAAGTTTCATACAATGCTTCTGTGTAGTTTATATTTGAACATATTCTTTTTTCCACTATTAACCACTTAGCGCTACGAAAGTCCAGTTGCATTTTCTACAGACAGAGTGTTTCAAAACTGCTCAATCAAAAGTATGGTTTAACTCTGTTAGCTGAATGCTCAGATCAGAAAGAAGTTTCACAGAATGCTTCTGTGTAGTTTATATTTGAATATATTCCTTTTTCCACTACTATGCTGTTAGCGCTCCAAATGTCCAGTTGCATTTTCTACAGAAAGAGTGTTCAGATCTGCTCAATCAAAAGTATGGTTTAACTCTGTTAGCTGAATGCACAGATCAGAAAGAAGTTTCACCGAATGATTCTGTGTAGTTTATATTTGAAGACATTCCTTTTTCCACTATTACCCTCTTAGCGCTCCGAATCTCCACTTGCATTTTCTACAAAAAGAGTGTTTCATAACTGCTCAATCAAAAATATGTTTTATCTCTGTTAACTGAATTTACAGATCAGAAATAAGTTTCACAGAATGCATCTGTGTAGTTTTTATTTGAAGATATTTTTTCCCAATGTAGGCCTCTTAGCGCTTAGCATGTCCAATTGCAGTTTCTACAGAAAGAGTGTTTCAGAACGGCTCAATCAAAAGTAAGGTTCAACTCTGTTAGTTGAATGCACAGAACAGAAAGAATTTTCACAGAATGCTACTGTGTAGTTTATATTTGAATATATTCCTTTTTCCACTATTACCCTCTTAGCGCTCCGAATGTCCACTTGCATTTTCTACAGAAAGAGTGTTCAGAACTGCGCAATCAAAAGTATGGTTTAACTCTGTTAGCTTAATGAACATATCAGAAATAAGTTTCACACAATGCTTCTGTGTAGTTTTTATTTGAAGATATTATTTTTCTCAATAGAGGCCTCTTAGCGCTCAGAATGTCCAATTGCAGTTTCTACAGAAAGAGTGTTTCAGAACGGCTCAATCAAAACTAAGGTTCAACCCTTTTAGTTGAACAAACAGAACAGAAAGAAGTTTCACACAATTCTTCTGTGTAGTTTTTATTTGAAGATATTATTTTTCCCAATAGAGGCCTCTTAGCGCTCAGAATGTCCAGTTGCAGTTTCTACAGAAAGAGTGTTTAAGAAAGGCTCAATCAAAAGTAAGGTTCAACTCTGTTAGTTGAATGCACAGAACAGGAAGAATTTTCACAGAATGCTACTGTGTACTTTATATTTGAATATATTCCTTTTTCCACTATTACCCTCTTAGCGCTCCGAATGTCCACTTGCATTTTCTACAGAAAGAGTGTTCAGAACTGCGCAATCAAAACTAAGGTTCAACTCTTTTAGTTGAACAAACAGAACAGAAAGAAGTTTCACACAATGCTTCTGTGTATTTTTTATTTGAAGATATTATTTTTCCCAATAGAGGCCTCTTAGCGCTCAGAATGTCCAATTGCAGTTTCTACAGAAAGAGTGTTTCAGAAAGGCTCAATCAAAATAAGGTTCAACTCTGTTAGTTGAATGCACAGAACAGAAAGAAGTTTCATACAATGCTTCTGTGTAGTTTATATTTGAATATATTCTTTTTTCCACTATTACCCACTTAGCGCTACGAATGTCCAGTTGCATTTTCTACAGACAGAGTGTTTCAAAACTGCTCAATAAAAAGTATGGTTTAACTCTGTTAGCTGAATGCTCAGATCAGAAAGAAGTTTCACAGAATGCTTCTGTGTAGTTTATATTTGAATATATTCCTTTTTCCACTACTACTCTCTTAGCGCTCCAAATGTCCAGTTGCATTTTCTACAGAAAGAGTGTTCAGATCTGCTCAATCAAAAGTATGGTTTAACTCTGTTAGCTGAATGCACAGATCAGAAAGAAGTTTCACAGAATGATTCTGTGTAGTTTATATTTGGAGACATTCCTTTTTCCACTATTACCCTCTTAGCGCTCCGAATCTCCACTTGCATTTTCTACAGAAAGGGTGTTTCAGAACGGCTCAATCAAAACTAAGGTTCAACTCTTTTAGTTGAACAAACAGAACAGAAAGAAGTTTCACACAATTCTTCTGTGTAGTTTTTATTTGTAGACATTCTTTTTCCCAATATAGGCCTCTTAGCGCTCAGAATGTCCAATTGCAGTTTCTACAGAAAGAGTGTTTCAGAACGGCTCAATCAAAAGTAAGGTTCAACTCTGTTAGTTGAAAGCACAGAACAGAAAGAAGTTTCATACAATGCTTCTGTGTAGTTTATATTTGAACATATTCTTTTTTCCACTATTAACCACTTAGCGCTACGAATGTCCAGTTGCATTTTCTACAGACAGAGTGTTTCAAAACTGCTCAATCAAAAGTATGGTTTAACTCTGTTAGCTGAATGCTCAGATCAGAAAGAAGTTTCACAGAATGCTTCTGTGTAGTTTATATTTGAATATATTCCTTTTTCCACTACTATGCTGTTAGCGCTCCAAATGTCCAGTTGCATTTTCTACAGAAAGAGTGTTCAGATCTGCTCAATCAAAAGTATGGTTTAACTCTGTTAGCTGAATGCACAGATCAGAAAGAAGTTTCACCGAATGATTCTGTGTAGTTTATATTTGAAGACATTCCTTTTTCCACTATTACCCTCTTAGCGCTCCGAATCTCCACTTGCATTTTCTACAAAAAGAGTGTTTCATAACTGCTCAATCAAAAATATGTTTTATCTCTGTTAACTGAATTTACAGATCAGAAATAAGTTTCACAGAATGCATCTGTGTAGTTTTTATTTGAAGATATTTTTTCCCAATGTAGGCCTCTTAGCGCTTAGCATGTCCAATTGCAGTTTCTACAGAAAGAGTGTTTCAGAACGGCTCAATCAAAAGTGAGGTTCAACTCTGTTAGTTGAATGCACAGAACAGAAAGAATTTTCACAGAATGCTACTGTGTAGTTTATATTTGAATATATTCCTTTTTCCACTATTACCCTCTTAGCGCTCCGAATGTCCACTTGCATTTTCTACAGAAAGAGTGTTCAGAACTGCGCAATCAAAAGTATGGTTTAACTCTGTTAGCTTAATGAACATATCAGAAATAAGTTTCACACAATGCTTCTGTGTAGTTTTTATTTGAAGATATTATTTTTCTCAATAGAGGCCTCTTAGCGCTCAGAATGTCCAATTGCAGTTTCTACAGAAAGAGTGTTTCAGAACGGCTCAATCAAAACTAAGGTTCAACCCTTTTAGTTGAACAAACAGAACAGAAAGAAGTTTCACACAATTCTTCTGTGTAGTTTTTATTTGAAGATATGATTTTTCCCAATAGAGGCCTCTTAGCGCTCAGAATGTCCAGTTGCAGTTTCTACAGAAAGAGTGTTTAAGAAAGGCTCAATCAAAAGTAAGGTTCAACTCTGTTAGTTGAATGCACAGAACAGGAAGAATTTTCACAGAATGCTACTGTGTACTTTATATTTGAATATATTCCTTTTTCCACTATTACCCTCTTAGCGCTCCGAATGTCCACTTGCATTTTCTACAGAAAGAGTGTTCAGAACTGCGCAATCAAAACTAAGGTTCAACTCTTTTAGTTGAACAAACAGAACAGAAAGAAGTTTCACACAATGCTTCTGTGTAGTTTTTATTTGTAGACATTCTTTTTCCCAATATAGGCCTCTTAGTGCTCAGAATGTCCAATTGCAGTTTCTACAGAAAGAGTGTTTCAGAACGGCTCAATCAAAAGTAAGGTTCAACTCTGTTATTTGAATGCACAGAACAGAAAGAAGTTTCATAAAATGCTTCTGTGTAGTTTATATTTGAACATATTCTTTTTTCCACTATTACCCACTTAGCGCTACGAATGTCCAGTTGCATTTTCTACAGACAGAGTGTTTCAAAACTGCTCAATCAAAAGTACGGTTTAACTCTGTTAGCTGAATGCTCAGATCAGAAAGAAGTTTCACAGAATGCTTCTGTGTAGTTTATATTTGAATATATTCCTTTTTCCACTACTACTCTCTTAGCGCTCCAAATGTCCAGTTGCATTTTCTACAGAAAGAGTGTTCAGATCTGCTCAATCAAAAGTATGGTTTAACTCTGTTAGCTGAATGCACACATCAGAAAGAAGTTTCACAGAATGATTCTGTGTAGTTTATATTTGGAGACATTCCTTTTTCCACTATTACCCTCTTAGCGCTCCGAATCTCCACTTGCATTTTCTACAGAAAGGGTGTTTCAGAACGGCTCAATCAAAACTAAGGTTCAACTCTTTTAGTTGAACAAACAGAACAGAAAGAAGTTTCACACAATTCTTCTGTGTAGTTTTTATTTGTAGACATTCTTTTTCCCAATATAGGCCTCTTAGCGCTCAGAATGTCCAATTGCAGTTTCTACAGAAAGAGTGTTTCAGAACGGCTCAATCAAAAGTAAGGTTCAACTCTGTTAGTTGAAAGCACAGAACAGAAAGAAGTTTCATACAATGCTTCTGTGTAGTTTATATTTGAACATATTCTTTTTTCCACTATTAACCACTTAGCGCTACGAATGTCCAGTTGCATTTTCTACAGACAGAGTGTTTCAAAACTGCTCAATCAAAAGTATGGTTTAACTCTGTTAGCTGAATGCTCAGATCAGAAAGAAGTTTCACAGAATGCTTCTGTGTAGTTTATATTTGAATATATTCCTTTTTCCACTACTATGCTGTTAGCGCTCCAAATGTCCAGTTGCATTTTCTACAGAAAGAGTGTTCAGATCTGCTCAATCAAAAGTATGGTTTAACTCTGTTAGCTGAATGCACAGATCAGAAAGAAGTTTCACCGAATGATTCTGTGTAGTTTATATTTGAAGACATTCCTTTTTCCACTATTACCCTCTTAGCGCTCCGAATCTCCACTTGCATTTTCTACAAAAAGAGTGTTTCATAACTGCTCAATCAAAAATATGTTTTATCTCTGTTAACTGAATTTACAGATCAGAAATAAGTTTCACAGAATGCATCTGTGTAGTTTTTATTTGAAGATATTTTTTCCCAATGTAGGCCTCTTAGCGCTTAGCATGTCCAATTGCAGTTTCTACAGAAAGAGTGTTTCAGAACGGCTCAATCAAAAGTAAGGTTCAACTCTGTTAGTTGAATGCACAGAACAGAAAGAATTTTCACAGAATGCTACTGTGTAGTTTATATTTGAATATATTCCATTTTCCACTATTACCCTCTTAGCGCTCCGAATGTCCACTTGCATTTTCTACAGAAAGAGTGTTCAGAACTGCGCAATCAAAAGTATGGTTTAACTCTGTTAGCTTAATGAACATATCAGAAATAAGTTTCACTCAATGCTTCTGTGTAGTTTTTATTTGAAGATATTATTTTTCTCAATAGAGGCCTCTTAGCGCTCAGAATGTCCAATTGCAGTTTCTACAGAAAGAGTGTTTCAGAACGGCTCAATCAAAACTAAGGTTCAACCCTTTTAGTTGAACAAACAGAACAGAAAGAAGTTTCACACAATTCTTCTGTGTAGTTTTTATTTGAAGATATGATTTTTCCCAATAGAGGCCTCTTAGCGCTCAGAATGTCCAGTTGCAGTTTCTACAGAAAGAGTGTTTAAGAAAGGCTCAATCAAAAGTAAGGTTCAACTCTGTTAGTTGAATGCACAGAACAGGAAGAATTTTCACAGAATGCTACTGTGTACTTTATATTTCAATATATTCCTTTTTCCACTATTACCCTCTTAGCGCTCCGAATGTCCACTTGCATTTTCTACAGAAAGAGTGTTCAGAACTGCGCAATCAAAACTAAGGTTCAACTCTTTTAGTTGAACAAACAGAACAGAAAGAAGTTTCACACAATGCTTCTGTGTAGTTTTTATTTGTAGACATTCTTTTTCCCAATATAGGCCTCTTAGTGCTCAGAATGTCCAATTGCAGTTTCTACAGAAAGAGTGTTTCAGAACGGCTCAATCAAAAGTAAGGTTCAACTCTGTTATTTGAATGCACAGAACAGAAAGAAGTTTCATAAAATGCTTCTGTGTAGTTTATATTTGAACATATTCTTTTTTCCACTATTACCCACTTAGCGCTACGAATGTCCAGTTGCATTTTCTACAGACAGAGTGTTTCAAAACTGCTCAATCAAATGTACGGTTTAACTCTGTTAGCTGAATGCTCAGATCAGAAAGAAGTTTCACAGAATGCTTCTGTGTAGTTTATATTTGAATATATTCCTTTTTCCACTACTACGCTCTTAGCGCTCCAAATGTCAAGTTGCATTTTCTACAGAAAGAGTGTTCAGATCTGCTCAATCAAAAGTATGGTTTAACTCTGTTAGCTGAATGCACAGATCAGAAAGAAGTTTCACCGAATGATTCTGTGTAGTTTATATTTGAAGACATTCCTTTTTCCACTATTACCCTCTTAGCGCTCCGAATCTACACTTGCATTTTCTACAAAAAGAGTGTTTCATAACTGCTCAATCAAAAATATGTTTTATCTCTGTTAACTGAATTTACAGATCAGAAATAAGTTTCACAGAATGCATCTGTGTAGTTTTTATTTGAAGATATTTTTTCCCAATGTAGGCCTCTTAGCGCTTAGCATGTCCAATTGCAGTTTCTACAGAAAGAGTGTTTCAGAACGGCTCAATCAAAAGTGAGGTTCAACTCTGTTAGTTGAATGCACAGAACAGAAAGAATTTTCACAGAATGCTACTGTGTAGTTTATATTTGAATATATTCCTTTTTCCACTATTACCCTCTTAGCGCTCCGAATGTCCACTTGCATTTTCTACAGAAAGAGTGTTCAGAACTGCGCAATCAAAAGTATGGTTTAACTCTGTTAGCTTAATGAACATATCAGAAATAAGTTTCACACAATGCTTCTGTGTAGTTTTTATTTGAAGATATTATTTTTCTCAATAGAGGCCTCTTAGCGCTCAGAATGTCCAATTGCAGTTTCTACAGAAAGAGTGTTTCAGAACGGCTCAATCAAAACTAAGGTTCAACCCTTTTAGTTGAACAAACAGAACAGAAAGAAGTTTCACACAATTCTTCTGTGTAGTTTTTATTTGAAGATATGATTTTTCCCAATAGAGGCCTCTTAGCGCTCAGAATGTCCAGTTGCAGTTTCTACAGAAAGAGTGTTTAAGAAAGGCTCAATCAAAAGTAAGGTTCAACTCTGTTAGTTGAATGCACAGAACAGGAAGAATTTTCACAGAATGCTACTGTGTACTTTATATTTGAATATATTCCTTTTTCCACTATTACCCTCTTAGCGCTCCGAATGTCCACTTGCATTTTCTACAGAAAGAGTGTTCAGAACTGCGCAATCAAAACTAAGGTTCAACTCTTTTAGTTGAACAAACAGAACAGAAAGAAGTTTCACACAATGCTTCTGTGTAGTTTTTATTTGTAGACATTCTTTTTCCCAATATAGGCCTCTTAGTGCTCAGAATGTCCAATTGCAGTTTCTACAGAAAGAGTGTTTCAGAACGGCTCAATCAAAAGTAAGGTTCAACTCTGTTATTTGAATGCACAGAACAGAAAGAAGTTTCATAAAATGCTTCTGTGTAGTTTATATTTGAACATATTCTTTTTTCCACTATTACCCACTTAGCGCTACGAATGTCCAGTTGCATTTTCTACAGACAGAGTGTTTCAAAACTGCTCAATCAAAAGTACGGTTTAACTCTGTTAGCTGAATGCTCAGATCAGAAAGAAGTTTCACAGAATGCTTCTGTGTAGTTTATATTTGAATATATTCCTTTTTCCACTACTACTCTCTTAGCGCTCCAAATGTCCAGTTGCATTTTCTACAGAAAGAGTGTTCAGATCTGCTCAATCAAAAGTATGGTTTAACTCTGTTAGCTGAATGCACAGATCAGAAAGAAGTTTCACAGAATGATTCTGTGTAGTTTATATTTGGAGACATTCCTTTTTCCACTATTACCCTCTTAGCGCTCCGAATCTCCACTTGCATTTTCTACAGAAAGGGTGTTTCAGAACGGCTCAATCAAAACTAAGGTTCAACTCTTTTAGTTGAACAAACAGAACAGAAAGAAGTTTCACACAATTCTTCTGTGTAGTTTTTATTTGTAGACATTCTTTTTCCCAATATAGGCCTCTTAGCGCTCAGAATGTCCAATTGCAGTTTCTACAGAAAGAGTGTTTCAGAACGGCTC